>NC_084829.1:2514397-3765346 GCF_033115175.1 Lepus europaeus | reverse complement strand
CGTACCCCGCACACAACGCCAGCCCCAAGGGTTTAACGCGCCGCGTGCTGTTTGCAATGTCTGTGCACTCTATTGTCTGTCTCATGATGATTTCCATTCTCTGCAGAAGTTGTAACTGGGAGACAACCAATTCCCAGCCAGGTGGACAAAACCTGCCTTCCAGGGGGTGTGGGCAAGGATGTAGACACACTGTCCCCCACCCCCACCCCAGCATCCTCCACACAGCTTTTCCCAGCCCAGGGAAAAGGCTGTACTGAGAGGCTGCCTCCCTGGTTCCCAGGCCGCCCAGCAGCCTGTCTCCTCTGGCCTGTGCAACCCTTCCTCCAGCACCCACATTCTAAGATCTGTTTCTACCTTCTTTGGGGCCCTTTATTTTTCTTTGAGAGAACTCACAGGAACCATATTTCCTTTTTTGTTTATATTCAAACATATATGCTACCTTCACAATTAACAGACAATGTAACAGAACACCAACAGTATTGGGGCTTATTTCTCTTGTAACTGGCCATAAAAATTGTTGAAGCGAATTTTATAAGAATTGTTTTTGCCGCCTTCTAGCACTGACTTCTGTGTGGGAGACCCGGAAGAAGCTCCAGGCTCCTGGCTTCGGATCAGTGCGGTTCCAACTGTTGCAGCCAGGTGGGGAGTTCACCAGCAGATGGAAGACCTCGCTCTCTGCCTCTGCCTCTGCCTCTCTGTACCTCTTTCAAGTAAACAAATAAAATCTTAAAAAAAAAGAAAGAAAGAAAGAAAGAAGGAAGGAAGGAAGGAAGGAAGGAAGGAAGGAAGGAGAGAGAGAGAAAGAGAGAGAGAGGGGTCCCTAAAGGAGGAGGTGACGGGTTTCCCACGAGACTTACGAAGTGTTTGCCCCTCTGACTCTTACAGCTGGTCAACCAGACCCAAAGACACAGCAACAACACTGCAAAGTGAGGCTGACACCTGTGATCCAAACACACGGGAAGCGAGGGAATGGCCCCGCGACACCCTGCTCCTCAGAGGAGGGCGCTGCCCAGTCCGTCTAAAGGTGAGGGACCCATGTCTGGCCACATACTGGACCCCCCCCCAAATGGCTAGCTATAAAATAGTTTCTGAAATATTAACAACTATATCAATAATGCACTTCGTACACAGTACATTGTGCCTTGAGCTATTGGCTTATAAAAATAAATGTAGTCGTATATAATTTATGAATAAATAATACACACTTTTTTTCAGATGGATCTTCAAAAAGTTTGTGGAGAAGGTGCATTCCATTTTTCCATGAGATTTTGAAGTCCCTCTGTGTCATAGCAAGCTTGGTGGCCACTGCTGCAATGGCAAACAGTAAAGCTGCCCTACCCTACGCAGGGCGCCCTGGCAGAGCAGAGAGGGGCCCCTGAGTGTCCCCAGCGCCAGGTGAGGGAGCTGCGCGGTGAAGCGTGAGTGAGAAGCCAGCAAGTACCGGAGAGGGGTCGTTCCAGGCAGCTGGGCCGGTGTGAGCTGAGACCCAGAGGGTTTGGACAGCTGGTCCTTGGTGGAGATCAGTGGGCAGGTTGATAGCCCCTGGAATGTACCATCGGAAGTGGAGCAGCTGGGACTTGAACCGGTGACTACACAGGATGTGGGCACCACAAGCAGCAGCTTTACCTGCTAGGCCACAGTGCTGACCCCTGATGGGCCCGAATTCTAAGTCTAAGAATCTGGACCAGGGGCCTGCATTGTGGTGTGAAGCCTCCGCATGCAATGGCAGCATCCCATATGGGCGCCAGTTTGAGTCCTGGCTGCTCCACTTCTGATTCAGCTCCCTGCTGTGGCCTGGGAAAGCAGCAGAAGATGGTCCTGAGTTCTTGGGCCCCTGCACCCACGTGGGAACCCAGAAGCAGCTTCTGGCCCTGCCTTCTGACTGGCCCAGCTCTGGCTGTTGCAGCCATTTAGGGAGTGAACCAGCAGATAGAAGACCTCTCTCTCTCTCTGCCTCTGCCTCCCTGAAACTCCACCTTTCAAATAAAGAAATCTTTAAAAAATTAGTAAAAAAGGGCCGGCGCCGCGGCTCACTAGGCTAATCCTCCACCTGTGGCTCTGGCACCCCGGGTTCTAGTCCCGGTCGGGGTGCCGGATTCTGCCCCAGTTACTCCTCTTCCAGTCCAGCTCTCTGCTGTGGCCCGGGAGTGCAGTGGAGGATGGCCCAAGTGCTTGGGCCCTGTACCCCATGGGAGACCAGGAGGAAGTGCTTGGTTCCTGGCTTCAGAACGGCACAGCATGCGGGCCGTAGCAGCCATTTCGGGGGTGAACCAATGGAAAAGGGAGACCTTTCTCTCTGTCTCTCTCTCTCACTGTCTAACTCTGCCTGTAAAAAAATAATAATAATAAAAAAGAATCTGGACCACACACTAAACGCGATAAGGAGATAAGGAGTGGAAACCGGCCAGGGCAGACGCAGTAAGAGATGACATTAACAGTGCTTGGAAAAAATCTTTTTCCTTCCCCTCTGTTGTCGAGAAATTTGTAGCATTCTATTAGCATCAAGATGGAAAATGCCACTCAGTATTTAGGAGATACTAAGAATTTGATCCTTTTTAATATATTTTTTAAAATTTTTATTTACTATCTTCATTAATTTGCTATCTTCATCATTTTAAAAATATTTATTTACTTATTTGAAAGGCTGGGGCTGGCACTGTGGCATAGCAGGTAAAGCTGTGGCCTGCAGTGCTGGCATCCCATGTGGGCACCAGTTCGAGTCCCGCTGCTCCACTTCCCATCTGGCTCTCTGCTATGGCCTGGGAAGGCCGTCCAAGATGGCCCAGGTGCTTGGGCTCCTGCACCCACGAGAGATCCAGAGGAGGTTTCTGGCTCCTGGTTTCAGACTGGCGCAGCTCCAGCCATTGCGGTCAGCTGCAGAGTGAACTAGCAGATGGAAGACCTACCTCTCTCTCTTTCTCTCTCTCTCTCTCTCACTCTCTCTCTCTCTCTCACTCTCTCTCTCTCTCTCTCTCTCTCTCTCTGCCTCTCCTTCTCTCTCTGTGTAACTCTTTCATATAAAATAATCTTTAAAAAAAAGAGAGAGAGAGAGAGAAAAGAAAGGCTGTGGGGCAAGAGCTGTGGTGTAGTGTGTTAAGACACCAGCTGTGATGCCAGCATCCCATGTGGGCAGCAGTTCAAGTCCCAGCTGTTCCACTTCTTATCCAGTTCCCTGCTAATGGCCTGGGAAAAGCAGCAGAGGATGGTCCAAGCGCTTGGGCCCCTGAACCCATGTGGGAGACCCAGATGAAGCTCCTGGCTTTAGCCTGGCCCAGCCCTGGCTGCTGCAACCATGTGGGGGAGTAAACCAACAGACAGAAGATCTCATTGTCTCTCTCTTTGACTATCAAATAAACAAACCTTTAAAAAGAAAAGAAAGGCTGAGAAAGAGAGAGAGAGAGAATTTATTCCACCTACTGATTCGTTTCTCAAATGGCCACAACCGCCTGGATTGGGCCAGTCTTAAACCAGGAGCCAGGAACTCCATCAGGGTCTACCACATTGCTGGTAGGAACCCGAGCACTTGGGCCGTCTTCTGCTGCCTCTCAGGCACGTTAGCAGGGAGCTGGCTCTGAAGCGGAGCAGCCAGGACTTGAAGCAGGCACTCTGCAATGGGACTTGGGCATCTCACATGGTGGCCTCACCTGCTGTGTCACAGTAACTGCCCATCTTCACCATTTTAAATCTTACTGTTCATTTTATCAAGTATATTTGGCCCATTTGTCCAGGTTCTTGTCTCTGCTGCATGAAAGAGTTTGAGGGCAGCACATAGATAAAGGCTAGCAAAGAAACAAGATTTATTAGCAAAACAAATGTACACACTCAACAGGGATTGTGGGCACGGTAGAGCAAGCTGCTACCCATGAGGCTCAGGGTCAACCCCTACATGATCTGGAGGGATTTCCAGGGATTTGGTGACTGGTCAATATCTGGCCTTTTCAGGAAGTCTTGGAGCACCATGGTGTCAGGTGCATGATGGGAGTAGGAGTGTCAGCCATGGTCATTTTACGATAATGACATTGTAATAGGCTGTTGGTCATCACAGGGACAGTAAGCAGTCATGTTGGATATTTTTCCACGGCACCTGGTTTGGGGCGGCAGCTTTGCCACATAGTGACTTCAGTTTGCGGCCATGGGAGGCGTTTTAGGAGCAGCCGTGGGGGAGTGTGCGGTGATGGATTTCCTCGGGCTCTTTTTCCCAACCCTGCCTCCTTCCCTGTAGCAGATTCTACAGCCACAGATTCAATCCAATTGTACATCAAAAATATTGGGGGAGATATTATGTCTGTACTGAACATGTGTAGACTTTCCCCTCGCATCATTATTTGCTAAACAATACAATGTGGAGGCCAGCATTGTGGCATAGCAGGTAAAGCCTCTGTGATGCCGGCATCCCATATGGGTACCAGTTTGTGTCATGGCTGCTCCATTTCCAATCTAGCTTCCTGCTAATGTGCCTGGGAAAGCAGTGGAGGATGGCCCAAGACCTGGGCCCCTGCACTCACATAGGAGACCTGGGAGAAACTCTCTGTTCCTGACTTCCACCTGGCCCAGGCTTGGTTGTTACTATCATCTGAGGGGTGAACCAGCATATTGAAAACCTTTTTCTCTCTCTGCTGTCTGTAACTCTTTCAAATAAATTAAAAAAAAAAAAAAACCAACACAATGTAACCACTATTCACATAGCATTACATTGTATTGGGTGCTGTAAGCGGTCTGGAGATCATTAGAGCTATGCTGCTATGGAGGATACAGGTAGGTTAGCTGCAAATACTACACCGTCCTGTATAAGGGGCTTGAGCACCCACAGATCTTGGAATCGTGGGCTTCTGGAGTCACTCCCCAGGGATCTGAGAGGTGGCTGTATACGTACAGTATTGTGCAACCATCACCACCATCCCTCTCCAGAACTTTTTCATCTTGCAAAACTGAAATGCTGTGCCCGTCAGAACGCTATCTCCCCACCCCGCTTCCTGCAGCCCCCATTCCACCTTTCGTCTTTATGAATTTGATTCTAGATTCCTCAGATATAGAGATGGGTCTTATTTGTCTGTGTTTGTCTTCTGCAACTGGCTCACTTAACTTCTCCTCAAGGCTCACCTGTTGTGGACGCGTATCGGAACTCTTTTTAAAAAGAATGGATAATATTCCCCGTAGGCACAGAGCATGTATGCTTATCCACTTCCCCATCAAGAGCCACTTGGGTTGCTTCTACTGAACAAGGCTGTGGTGACCGTGGGTACACAGATATCTTTGAGACTCTGCTGGGTATAGATCTGAGACTAAATCTTGAATAGTTATGGGATATTTCAAACTAGACAGCAAGTTCTCCCAGAGATTCTTTTAATCCATTCTTTTGTTGCAAATGTATTAGGAATGGGAGTGTTCAGTGGGCACCCAAAAGTAGGCTGGGCATGTCCAGCCACCAGTCTCTCTTGGCATTCCACCTTTGAGAAGTCCCAGCTACTCCGCTTCCAATCCAGCTTCCTGCTACTGCACCTAGGAGGCAGCAAGTGATGGCTCAGGGACGTGAGTCCCTGCCAGCCCTGTGGGAGACCCTGAGAGCCAGGCTCCTGGCTCCTGGCTCTGGGTTGGCAGAGTACCAGCTGTTGCCGCCATTTGGTAGAGAACCTGTGGATTGGAAGATCTCTTCTTCTCTGTCACCCAGCCTTTCAAATATCTTAAGCAATGGTGATAGTTCGGAAGTAGACTTGTAACTGTAGGGAGGGCTTCGCTGAGCTCCCCCAACCCCCAGCCATGTAGAGCTAAGACACTGGGGAGTTGCTGTGAGTGTGTCCTACTGAATACATGCATGCTGGTTTTATTCACATGGCAAGCAAGGCTCTAGGGCAGATTTGGGAGAGAAAGGGTGAGCTGTGGAGACTTTCCCCAGCAGCTTCTAACCTGGGCCACAGCCCGAGCGCCTTGCTGCAGTCTGAGGCTAAGATGGCTGGCGCTCCGTGCGCGTCCCTCCCATTGCTGTCGGCACCTGGCAAGGGGCACCCTGTCCATCTCAGAGTTTGCTAACTCGGGTTGAAGCCAGCGTTCTCCTCTGCACCTGTTTTCCACACGGCCAGGCTGTGCTGTGAAATGCCCTTTATCCGAGATTCCCAGCTCGCCCTCCCCCGCCTGCCTAAGACCCTTACAAATCATTGACAGCGTGGGGGAGGGGAGGCCGCCCTGCAGAGCCCGCGTTCCGCCCCCTCTGCCGATCTGTGCGACAAAGGCAAACCTCCCGCGTGACAGCTCCGCTCTCTCAGTTTGAACCGGGGCCATTTTAGCCCACAGTCCTGGTCTATGGTGGTGGAGACAGAGCCAGCCTGACCGGGGAACCCTGCATGGCGCCGCACCCGCACCCGAAGGCTCGCTGCAGTTTTGTGTCACCTGGTGCCTGCAGAGGCCACGGCGGCCCAGGGACAGGTGCGCTGAGGCTCCTCCCGTCGCCGGGCAACTCGCCTCTCATCCCGGACAGGGGAGGTCGAGGGCGGTGGGCCACACCCGCGGGGAGAACACGGATCCCAGGGACTCCTGCGCCCCCTCCACACTTGCAATGGGAGGCTGCGCCTAGCCCCGGGTCTCTGGGCATCTGACTTCTTCGCCTATATACTAGGGTTGGTAGCTTTCCAGTATTTCTAACAGGGAGGCATTGAGGCCACCACACACACACACACACACACACAAAGAGGAAATAATGATGGATTTGCAGTCTCTCTCTTTCATTCAATTCCTCTCCATTCATTGGCCAAGTGTCGGTTGCCTAGGAAACCGTGCATCTCGGCAGCCCAGTGGGCAGTCAGGTGGCGGGGGCTGCGGGCTGGGTTGTAAGCAGGCGTGCACGGGGAGAAAATCCTAAACCAACCGCCTCCTAATTTCAGGAAACCCGATCAAGAGATAACAAGGCTCTTAAAATTTACTCCCGGTCTATGCCACGCCCGCTTTGTGCTGCAGTTCTTCAACTGCTGAAAACAGTGACTTTCTGTGTTTCTTAGATAAACCTTTGGGGGTGATTGGCCATAGGAAATATTCCGAGCAAACAGATCAGTTGTGTGAAAGACGAAGGTTGGATTTTATTCGACTCTAACGATGTTTCTATGATCGCCTGTGGACAATTTTTAAAGGTCAGTCTACCGTCAAAACTGAGACTATGAAATACATTGTCCTGGGATATGTTGTCCTGACCCCACCTAGACTGAGAGGGGCTGTGCGGCACAAGCAGACAGAAAGCACGGCCAGGCCTGCCACTGCTTTCTTCTCGAAAGCTCCAAGGAATAGGGATTTTTAAGGGAGGAAGGGAGTAGCGGAAAATCTGAGCTGCTTTCGGGAAAGGCATGGCCACCATCATTTCAGCAGAAATCAGCTCCTGTTTAAACACAAATGTGCAGCATCAAAATGCCAGCGAGGGGTGGAGAGCGGCTAAGGAGAAGCCTGCTGGGGGGTGGGGGGGGCTGGCATGGGGAAAGCAGGTCTGGGACCACACTTGCCGTGTCCCCCAGGGCGTGCGGCCTTTCAGAAGGATGGTTTGCAGCCTCACTGTATCCCAACCTTCCCCCCCCCACACACACACACAATAAAAAGAAACCTGAGAAGAATGGGTCCCTGGTCTAAACCGTCTTGAACACGCGTTTTCACGCGGGCACTCCATGGAGCACTGGCTCGGAAACAGAAGGTGAGAAACGAAACCGTCTGGCGAGGGAGGCGGGTAGCGGCTCAGGTTACCCGCAGTGGAGCCAGAGCGGAGGCCCGGCAGCTCAGCACGCATCTACACTCGCTGAGTCCCGGAGCAGTCACCTCGACCAGGACACGGTCACCTTCCCCGACGCCTTGGGGCGCCCGGATCCAGACTTTAACTCGCTGTTGTGACCTTGGCGAAGTGGTTCGCCCTTGCTGTTTCTACATCTGTAGGATCTGGAGCAGAGCTCAGGGCCCTGGGGACCCCCGCGAGGGGGCGGGCGGACAGACCTGCTCTGCCCTGCGACCCCTAAGTTAGGCACCTGCAGCCGCGTCCTGGAGAACTCTGGCCCGGGATTTCGGGGAGGGGGCTGCGGGCTTTTGTTTTCGCCACTTCTCTTTGTATCTGGAGTTGAGCTGAAAGCCCCCTCCCACCCCCAGCAGGAACGGGAGGCGATGACAGCTTGCTGATGGCTGCCGGCGGGGGCGGCGGTGGGGGCGGGCTCCCGCAACAGCTGCAAGCTCTGGCCCACGGCGCGGACCCGGTCATCCAACCTCTCCAGCCGGAGGCTGTAAAGGAGCCACGTCCCCCGGCTAAAGACCGGAGCGGCTTCGGCTACGGCGCAGCCCCTCCCGCCCCGCAGGTGCGGCCTCCAGTCACGTGCGCGCGCCCGCTCTCGTGCACACGCCCAGGAGGAGCAACAAAGAGATCGCGCTGTCCTCGAGCCCGCAGACTGCGGATTTGAAGGGCGTGGGGGGCTCCGCACCCGCGCCCGTGCGCGCGCCGACTGGGTCTCGCGCGGCCGCTCCCTTTTCCTGGGGCTGCGGCTGTGAGGGTCTCCTCGCCCTCGCCCCCACCCCCAACCGCCAGCACCCGGGATGCTGGGACCCAGCGGCAGTCCCCCTTGGAGCCCACCCCCTTCCTGGACAATAGCCGAGCCGAACCCCGAGAAGGGGCGCGCCTGGGCTTTGGGGAGCACAGCCAGGCCCAGGGAGCCCTTTGTTCCGCCGCCCGCCCCGCCCGCAGGACAGTCCACGCACACGCCCGGCCACACCCACTCCATCACTCGCGAGGAACAAAAGCCAACTAGGCAGGGGCAGGGCGCTGGGTGCCAGCCCGGGGTCCGCGGGCTCTGGGGAGGGTCGGGCCGAGCTGGCTCGCAGGTCACCCCACCCGGGCTGCCGCAGCCCCAGGGAGAAGGAGCGGATGGCCCCTGGTCTGGACAAAGGAGAGAGAGAACAGGGCTTGTTCTCCGAGGCTGGGGCGGTGCTCTGGGGCCGCAGGTGTCCAGGGTCACACAGCCTTTCAGTTCCCCCGACTGGTTTCTGGGGTCGCCCGTCCTGGCCACAGACCGGCGTTGCCGGCTGGCCTCCGGGATTGAGCAAAGGGACTAGGCGGGGTGGGGGCTCTGGCCGGCGGCTCGCGGTGCGCTGTCTCAACTCACACCTGCTGGCTCCCGGAGCACCTGCTCCAGTCGTCCCTTTTCCCTGTCTGGTGCCAGCTGTCCCCTGATCCCGGCCCGCCGCGCTGGCCGTGCTGGCCGCGCCGGCCTCGCTGCCCTCCTGCCCTCAACCTCTTCACCACCCCCTCCACGCTGGTACCCGGCTTTCTCGGTCCCCTCCCCCACGCCCCGGACAATGCTCACGCCCTCTCCCTCCCGGTGGGGCGCTCCCACCCCTCTCCAGGTCCGTAGGCCCGCGCTGATTGGCCGCAAACCTGTAGTCCGGCCCCCACGGCCGGTCCCTGGGGCTTGGAGCATTACGTCAGCCCTGCTTGCAGAGCGCCAGCGCGAAGGCGACTGGGGGGCTCGGGCTGGGGGCGCGGCCTGCGCCTGCCGCCCCGCCCTCCTCACATAAAAGGCCGAGCCCGCGGGGCCGGCGCTCTCAGCCCGTCGGTTCCCGAGCGCGATCCCGGTGAGCCCGCAGTGGGTGTGGGAGGCGAGGACCGACAGACCCGCCGGACGCAGACGAGCCAGGAAGGCGCTAGCCAGGCACCATGCGCGAGATCGTGCACATCCAGGCGGGCCAGTGCGGCAACCAGATCGGCGCCAAGGTGGGCGCGCCGCAGGGGCTCGGGTGGCGAGGGCGGAGCGCCTCTGGGGAACCCGAGCAGTGGGCAAGGCCGGGGGCTCGCCCAGTGCTGAGCTTCCGGGGCGCTTTGTGCGGTAACCAAGTGGGGCGTGGGCTCGGGGTAGGGGGTAGGGGGCGGGAGACACGCCTTGGATTTAGCCGTAACTCACTTGGAGTCCTGGCTACTCCCTTGCCTCGGTCTCGGTCTCTGCCGGCCAGGCGCGCCCGCGCCCAGAGAAGCAGCAGGTGTGGCTGTGCGGCCGCGCGCTCCGGCCCTCGGGAGCGGCCGGGACACCCGGAGAGTCGATTTCACTCGCCTGAGCCGGAGCTGGCTGCAGGGGGCGGGCTGGAGAGCAATTGTCTCGCGGTGGCGGGACGTGCCCGGAATGGAAAACCGCCCCCTTCGGCTCCCTCGCGTCCCCGCCCGTGCCCTCCTCCGGGGCCGGAGGATCTGCGCGCCCGGCTCTGGCGGCGGCCCCCAGGCTGTGGCCGCGCGCACCCGAGCTCCGGCGGGAGCCCGTGACCCGCGGTTCCTCCCCGCCCCGACCCCAGCCTCTGGCCGCGACAGCTGTCCACCCGGGCGACGCCCAGTTTCGACTTTCCGACCCTACAAAACACCACCCCTGCGGCCGTGCCGGGGAGCCAGGGAGCCTTCGGGAGGGAGCGCGAGCCGAGGGGTGGGGCGGGGTGGGGGCGGGGCGCGGCTCTAAATGCGACCCTATTCTGTGCCAGTTCTGGGAGGTCATCAGTGACGAACACGGTATCGATCCCACTGGCAGTTACCATGGCGACAGCGACTTGCAGCTGGAGAGG
Source organism: Lepus europaeus (assembly GCF_033115175.1). Classification (NCBI taxonomy): domain Eukaryota; kingdom Metazoa; phylum Chordata; class Mammalia; order Lagomorpha; family Leporidae; genus Lepus; species Lepus europaeus. The sequence goes on along the minus strand of NC_084829.1, from coordinate 3,754,795 downwards.
ATCAATGTGTACTACAACGAAGCCACTGGTAATACCTGATAATCTCACCTGCCCTGCGCCTAGGCTGGCCAGAGGCGCCGGCCCCCCAGGGGAGGGTGGACCAGCCTTTGTAGGCTCCCCTACCTTTTCACTACAGTATTTCCCGGGGCTGTCCTGTGCCCTCCACGCCCTTGGAGAAGCTGGTGGAGGGTCGGCCTTTGTGTAGGGGCAACTCCAGTTCCCACAGGCTGGAAGCCAGTATGGAGCCCTTGCCAACAGGACTCTCTCCCTGCAGGTCTAACTCTGTGTTTGTTCTGCCACAGGCAACAAGTACGTCCCCCGGGCCATCCTGGTGGACCTAGAGCCCGGCACCATGGACTCGGTCAGGTCGGGACCCTTTGGCCAGATCTTCAGGCCGGACAACTTCGTGTTCGGTGAGTGCCTGGTGTGTCTGAGGGTGTTAAAGGGCAGCTCAGCACGGCCCCATGTGCCTGCCAAAGAGGAAGCCACCAGTCCGATGCCACTGGGTGCCAATTACACCTTAACACAGGGGAAAGAGGCTGTTGCCTCTCAACTTCGAATACCCAGATGTGGCCTTATTTATTTATAATCATACCCATGACCATATATTGTAACCTCTGGCCATTTTGGTGAGAACCTGAAATAATTCTATCCAAGCGCTGACTCACTGGCCTCTATTAGGGGGTTTAAGGTCAGGAGGAATTTATGGGGATCAGCAGCCACTTAGGGAGTCTCTTTCCTCCCTCCAGGCCAGAGCGGGGCCGGGAACAACTGGGCCAAGGGCCACTACACGGAGGGGGCCGAGCTGGTGGACTCGGTGCTGGACGTGGTGCGGAAGGAATCCGAGAGCTGCGACTGCCTGCAGGGCTTCCAGCTGACCCACTCGCTGGGCGGGGGCACGGGCTCGGGCATGGGCACCCTGCTCATCAGCAAGATCCGCGAGGAGTACCCCGACCGCATCATGAACACCTTCAGCGTCATGCCCTCGCCCAAGGTGTCCGACACCGTGGTGGAGCCCTACAACGCCACGCTGTCCGTGCACCAGCTGGTGGAGAACACAGATGAGACCTACTGCATCGACAATGAGGCCCTGTACGACATCTGCTTCCGTACCCTCAAGCTCACCACGCCCACCTACGGCGACCTCAACCACCTGGTGTCGGCCACCATGAGCGGGGTCACCACCTGCCTGCGCTTCCCCGGCCAGCTCAACGCCGACCTGCGCAAGCTGGCCGTGAACATGGTGCCCTTCCCGCGCCTGCACTTCTTCATGCCCGGCTTCGCGCCCCTCACCAGCCGCGGCAGCCAGCAGTACCGCGCGCTCACCGTGCCCGAGCTCACCCAGCAGATGTTCGACTCCAAGAACATGATGGCCGCCTGCGACCCGCGCCACGGCCGCTACCTGACGGTGGCCGCCATCTTCCGCGGCCGCATGTCCATGAAGGAGGTGGACGAGCAGATGCTGAACGTGCAGAACAAGAACAGCAGCTACTTCGTCGAGTGGATCCCCAACAACGTCAAGACGGCCGTGTGCGACATCCCGCCGCGCGGCCTCAAGATGTCGGCCACCTTCATCGGCAACAGCACGGCCATCCAGGAGCTGTTCAAGCGCATCTCGGAGCAGTTCACGGCCATGTTCCGGCGCAAGGCCTTCCTGCACTGGTACACGGGCGAGGGCATGGACGAGATGGAGTTCACCGAGGCCGAGAGCAACATGAACGACCTGGTGTCCGAGTACCAGCAGTACCAGGACGCCACGGCCGACGAGCAGGGCGAGTTCGAGGAGGAGGAGGGCGAGGACGAGGCCTAGCGCGGCCGCCCTGGGCGCGCACGCACACGCGCGGGCTCTCTGGTGCTCTTCACGGTTGCCTGTCACTTTTCCCCCCTCTTTTTTTTTTTTTTCTCTTTTTTTTTTTGTAATATGTAACATTTGAGATATTTCTGAACTACTGTTGTAATGACTAAACTCTCATAAACGTTTGTGTCCTCATTGCGTCCTCTCTTTCTTTGCCTTCCTTCTCTCTGTTCTTGGTGATCCGCTGAGACCTCTCCTTTAGACATCGGCTTAGAAAAGTCGTCCTTTGGACCAGGAAGGGATGGGCGGCGGCTCCAGTGGACCGGCTCTCGGTGTGGGGAAAGCCGAGCCGGCTACCACTGTGCCCATATGGAAGCTCAGTAGCAGCTCGGTTCGTGGAGAAATCCTATTATGCCCTATTTCTTTTGCAACATTACTTTTTTTATTTTGAACAGGGACTACATGCACACACAGAGAATTTCAGGAGACAATGGAAAGTTAGTGTGCCTTCCCGCCTCCTTTCCTACAGTTTTCTAACCCCGGGAGACCACCATTCTAGACTGTTCTCTCTCTCCTGTCCCTGCAGAAATGCTTCCTACATGTTCAGACCTGTATGGCTCACTCCCCTCTTTTCATCCTTCACACACGTGGTGGGACTCGGTGCTGTGCAGCCTCCTTTCCTGGTGCTCAGTGAACCTTAGAGATAGAGAGAGCGTGCCGCCTCTGACTGGAGGCATAGCACGCCGTATCTCATTGATAGTCTGTTTGGCCAGTTCTCCATCAATAGGCATTGAGTTTGTTGGATACATTTTTGCTGTGGATAATTTTGTTCACGTACCATTGTGCACATGAAAATAGCTCTCCAGTACATTTCTAGAAGTGGAATCGTCTGGAATTCTAGAAGTGGTGCATGGCAGGATGCTTTGTTAAGTTGTGAAGTCCCTCACACAGAGCAATAGCCGTAGAAAGTAGAAATCATTTATAGGCTGATTCTCGGTAGTCATGTCTAGACTGTATCACAGACCACGTGTATTTACGTTGTCTTTATTTGAGTTTATATGAACTTACAAATTCTGGATTGTTAGTGAATTTATGTAGACAAGCCACGATCATTTTCAGCTGGATTTTAACCTAAGCCAGACTGCAGACTTGAGCTCAACAACTCAAGAATCTACAGGATTTCAATAATCAATTTTTACTTAAGACGCCTCTATGGGGTCAGTTATATTTTATCAAAATGGTGCTCATACTCTGCTTAGTCTAGGTTAGTAAATTTCTTGGGGAAGATGAGTGAAATGTAAGCTGTAAACAAAAGTACAAGACTTGTTTGTATCTCCCTATAGAAAATGATCAGGAAAACTATAAGATTTTAAGTCAATAATTTTAAAAAAGGACTCAAAAAGTCTGACATTTTGTTCTACTTGCTTCTACTACTCAAATCTGAAAGATCAGTATAGATAAATGATTTCCATATTAAAGGGGCTAAAATACACTTGAAGAGTTCCAAAGAAAATAAGTTCATTCTGCCACATGGTTCCCTTGAATGGAAGAGGGCAGCAGTTCACTTTACAAAAACTGGACCCGGCCAAGAGCAGGGCCCAAACGGGCCAGGAGCCGGGGCTTTGCTCCAACCCCCTGTACTTAGCAGTAGAGTTGCAGGTGAGGTTCCTGTTGAATGGGTGGAAGCTTCCAACAACCTAACTGAAGGCCGACATTGGTCTCAAATGCCTGGACACTGGGGCAGCTGCCAAGGCCCCGTGGATCTATCTGTGGGCGAGCTTTCCCTAAAACCTGCCCAACGTGTGCTCAGCGACTTTGGAAGAGTGAATTCATTCTCCAGTGCTTCTCCTTCGCACCTTGTGAGAAGGGGACAGGTGGGCACCCGCAGGCCAGCCTGCTAGCCTGGCCGCACACCCAGGGTCTGCACACCGGTAGAACTGATTTTAGCATCTGACCAGTCAAGCGGATGCTTGGGGACTTAGCACAGTCCATAAAGGTATAGCAAAGAGGGCAGCTCACCTGCAGGAAAATGCCGAGACCGACACCATTAATTTCCCTTTCGGTTACATTATCATTGCATCATGGGATTCTGTGGTGGTGATGGTGGCGGGTGTGTTTTCAGTACTCCTCCAATAAGTGTTTTATCCCTCAGCTTGGAAGAGAATATTCACTTCTGGGCATGCCAGTACTCACATTGCATGACCACTGCAGGATTTAGGAGCCGGAGCTAGGAAGGGGTGTGGGGTCGGAGAAGGCACGCCCGGATAACCTAAGACTATGTTAGAGTTTTCATTTCATCACCAAGAGTATGCAACGTGATTTGCAATTAGAACTACAAGCAATCAGAGCTTCTCTCCCTCCACCTGATTGTGTAAGAATCCGTGGTCATAGACTCAGCTCAAATTCCAGAATTCTTTATGTAAAGCAGGTTGTAGACCCAGCGCTCCTTCCTCTACAGCCACAGCCACATGAGGATGGAGAGGAAGAGAAAGGAACTCCTGGTTTCAGGGGGAGTCTGCAGCCGTGCCGTGGTCTACACTCAACTTTCCTGGATGCGCTGGGCCAGGCCTCCGTGCACAGGGGCCAATGTTCAATCTCCGCATTCGCAAGCATGCACACCACCGGGACGCGGTTATGGTTGCAGGGGGAGCATTCTGTCGTGGGCTAGCGACCGTGAAAATGAATCGGAAGTGCAGGAAGACTCTGGAGTGCCAGCTGCTGCTGCTTCTAAGATATTTACTTATTATTTATTTACTTGAAAGAGCTACAGAGAGAGGAGAGACCCATTGTACCACAATGCTGGCCCCTGGAGTGCACACCCCCATTTTAGTTAAGATGCAACTCGTTCGCTGGATGAAGCTGACTGCTTTCGTGTGCAAGGCATGTCCCGTCTACAGTGAGGGCATGCTTTTCTAAGCGTGCGACTGCCCTGAGAGCACTCATTCACGCCTTTGTTCCTCACCCTGCCTCCCTCCAGCCTCCCACACATCCCAGCGGAGCTCCTTTGGCTGCGGCATTTTCATTCAAAATGCCTCATAGTCCTTTTCTTTTTCCTTTTAATTGAAATGTAATTCACATACCATAAAATCGACCCCTTAAAAGAATACAGGCCAGTGGTTCTCAGTATACCCACAGTTGTGCAACCATCGCCACCATGATGTCAGAAGATGTTCGTCCCCCAGAAAAAGTCTCATGCCCTGGGGCAGCATTTCCTGTTCTCTGCTCCTCTCTGCCCTGTTGTTACTTGGTGCAATTTGTTTTTGTTTTTAAACATGCAGGGCTGTCATTTTTTTTAAGATTTATTTATTTGAAAGTCAGAGCTACAAAGAGGGAGAGACGAGAGAGAGAGAGAGGGAGAGAGAGAAAGGGTGGGGGGAGAGAGAGAGAGAGAGAAAGAGGGGGAGAGAGGTGGGGGGGGGGAAAGGGGGCAAGAGAGAGAGAGAGAACTTCCACCCTCTGGTTCACTCCCCAGATGGCCACAGCAGCCAGGGCTGGGCAAGGCCAAAGACAGAAGCCAGGAACTCCATCCAGGTCTCCCATGTGGGTGCAGGGACCCAAGCACTTGGGCCATCTTCCTCTGCTTTCTCAGGTGCATTAGCAGAGAGCTGGATCAGAAGTGGAGCAGCTGGGACCCAAACCTGCACCCATATGGGATGCCGGTGTTGCAGGCAGCAGCTTTACCGGCCGTGCCACAACGCCAGTCCCTTGGCATAATGTTTTCAAGAATTTCCCTATTGCACACATCCATGTGTGAACAACATGATGCTGTATGGACAGACCACCTTCTGTTTATCTATGCCTCCGCGCATGGACATTTGACTGGCTTCCACATCGGGGTTACTAAGAAAAGTGCAGCTATGAACATTCAGGACAGGCCTTTGTGTGCATGTATGTTTCCATTTCTTCTTGTTACCTACCTAAGAGTGTCATTGCCGGTTCTTACGGCAACTCCATGTTCATGATCATCTCAACTTCCTTCAGGTTTTCACGGAAAGCCAAGACAGAACAGACAGCAGGCACAGCAAGAGGGATACACGCACACACACACACACAATCTTTCACTCACTGGCTTACGCCCCAAATGCCCACAACTGCCAGGGCTGAGTCAGGCTGAAGCCAGGGGCCAGGAACGCCATCTGGGTCTCCCACGTGGGTGGCAGGGGCCCAAGGACTTGAGCCATCCTCTGCCGCCTCTTAGAGTGTGCATTGGCAGGAAGCTGGATCGGAAGCAGCTGGGGCTCGCTCCCAGGCACGCTGAAATGGGGTGCAGGTGTGCCACTTGGCAGCTTAACCAGCTGGGTCCACAGACATCTTTTTCAGCAAGGGTCTGTTGTCTTTCTGGCATACTGCCATCATGCGTGGAGACATTTTTCTGCTTCTCATTCTGCTTACTTTCAGTACCAGTCTTATGTGGGATTTGATCATGATCCTTTCCTGATACTTGTTTTAACTGAAATGACTTTTTCTGTTGCTTTGGGAGGAAGGGAAGGCCTCCACAGTTGGAGCTCTATGGCTCCACAGCTCCCTCTCCTGTTGGTTTCAAAAAGTGAACGTTTGAAAGATGAGCTCTTTTCTGAGATGTGCCTTGAAGCTCCCTCTCCCTCACTTTTTAAAAAAGATTTGTTTATTTGAAAGAGTTTCACAGAAAGAGAAGGAGAGGCAGAGAGAGAGAGAGAGAGAGAGAGAGAGAGAGAGAGGTCTTCCATCTGCTGGTTCACTCCCCAATTGGCTACAACAGCCAGAGCTGTGCCGATCCGAAGCCAGGAGCCAGGAGCTTCTTCCGGGTCTCCCACGCGGGTGCAGCGGCCCAAGGACTTGGGCCACCTTCTACTGCTTTCCCAGGCCACAGCAGAGCTGGATCGGAAGTGGAGCAGCCAGGACTCGAACCAGTGCCCATATGGGATGCCAGCACAGCAGGCGGCAGCTTTACCTGCTATGCTACAGCGCAGGCCCTACCCCCTCCCTCCCTTTCACCTGTGTTTTCTTTCCTTTACTGTTGTTGGTCTTTGTGTGTGCTAATTACTGTGGAATCTGACTCCAGAAGGTTTTCCTGGATCTAAGGCTTATTCTGAAAGGGAACTTTGATTTTTTTTTTAATTAACTTCTTTTTTAAAAAAGTATTTATTTATTTGAAAGAATGTTAGAGAGGGAGAAAGAGAGAGAAGTCTTCTATCTGCTGGTTCACTCCCTAAATGGCCCTCACAGGCAGACAGGGCTGAGTCAGGTCAAAGCCAGGAGCCAGGAACTCCATCCTGGTCTCCCACGTTCACGACAGGAACCCAAGTACTCAGCTGTCGCCTGCCGGATTCCAGACGCGTCAGCAGGAAGCCGGTCCATAAGCAGGCAGACTTGGTTCCCGGCACTTCTACACAGGACAGGAGTGCCCCAAGCCATAGTGGCTTAACCCACGACGCCACAGTGGAATCTGGATTTCTTTTCAGTTTCAGGGTTCATTGGGCTAGTTTGTGGGGAGGGGATATACGAGGAAAGAGTGGTTAAGCGAGTCAAAACTATGGTCCCTCAGGGCCAGCGCTGTGACAGAGCGGGTCAAGCTACTGCCTGCTACCCCGGCATCTCATATGGGCACCAGTTCCAGACCCTGCTGCTCTGCTTCTGATCCAGCTCCCTGCTAATGCACCTGGGAAAGCAGAGGAAGATGGCCCAAGTGCTTGGACCCCTGCACCCACATGGGAGACCCAGAAGAAGTTCCAGACTGCTGACTTTGGCCTGGCCCAGCCCTGGCTGTTGCAGTAATCTGGGGAGTGAACCAGCAGGTGGAAGATCTCTCTCTTTCTGTCTTTTCTTCTCTCTGTGTAACCCTGCCTTTCAAACAAACAAATAAATAAAGACCCACAAAAACCAATGTTCCCCCAGCACTATCTTCCACTTGTCCCAGAACCATCTCTGAAGTCTCCTGTCTTAGTTCCAATGGTCGCGTTTCTGTTCCATGAGTAATTTACATCAACCAACAGGATATTTACTGGGGACCCGCCCCGAGCACGACACTGCATGGACAGGACGTGAATAAACACACCCCAGCCTCGCAGGAGCTTCCAAGACAATTACAGGCACAATTAAGTCCAATCAGACCGTGGAAAAGGCTGCGGAGACGCCTGGGAAACACAGGGATGGCATGTACTCGCTCTCGCAGAGGAAGTGACTGAGGTCCTCCTGAGCAGAGCACTGAGGCCCAGAGTTCTTGTAGGGGACGGACTGAGCTGAACCGTGCTCTTGTGTGCCTAAGGGACACGCAGCTGGGGAGCTGGGGCCGTCTCCCCGGCAGGGCAGGCCTCTCGGCACCCCTGGTGTGGATCCTGTCTCCCTCTCCTGGTGGGAGGTGCCCTAGCTGATTGGCTCTCCACTCTGCTCAAAGAGGGCCACAGGGAGTTCTGGATTCCTGACCGTGACAGGACGTCCAACACAGGCCTTGGCCGCGCGTCCCCTGCAGTGTCTCACAGCCCGGCTCCTCGCCTGGCATCTCTCACGGCCAGGGAGGTTCTCATGAGAAGCCAAGGAGCTACGAGTGTCCTGGGAGAGGGCGGCCACCATCTGCCCAGCTCTGGCCCACAGCGGCCTTTATTGTGGGCAGAGCTCCACTGTGGAGCAGCAAGGCGTGTGCCTTGCATCTACTCCCGTGAACGGTGATCTGTCTTTTTTGAGTGTTAAATCCTGGATTCAGTTGTGCAAGGCTTCAGCTTGAAACTTTTTAACCACATAGAAGATATGATCCTCTTAGGAACATGCAGTGTGTCCTCCACTCATGGCCCCAAAGGGCCTGTGCTGTGCTGTCGCGGGTTAAGCCACCTCCTGCAGTGCCGGCATCCCACATTGGCATCGCTTCAAGTCCTGGCCGCTCCACTTCTGATTCAGCTCCCTGCTAATGTGCCTGGGAAAGTTGCAGAAGATGGCCCAAGTCCTTGGGCTCCTGCACCCATGTGGGAGACCCAGATGAAACTCCTGGCTTCAGTCTAGCACAGCCCCAGCCGTTGTGGCCATCTGGGGAGTAAACCAGTGGATGGAAGACCTCTATCTCTTTCTCCCTCCCTCTGTGTGTGTGTGTGTGTGTGTGTATAAGAGAGAGAAAGAGAGAAGAGAGAGACTCAAATAAATAACATCTTTAAAAAAAAGAGGGGCCGGCACTGTAGCACAGCAGGTAAAGCTGCCGCCTGCAGTGCCAGCATCCCATATGGCTGCTGGTTCAAGTCCTGGCTGCTCCACTTCCAATCCAGCTCTCTTCTATGGCCTAGGACAGCAGTAGATGGCACAAGTCCTTGGGCTCCTGCACCCACATGGAAGACCTGGAAGAAGCTCCTGGCCATAGATCAGTTTACCTCCAGCCATTGCAGCTACCTGGGTAGTGAACCAGCAGATGGAAGACCTCTCTCCCCCTCTCTCTTTCTGCCTCTCTATAACTCTGCCTTTAACACAAAAGAAGGAAGGAAGGAAGGAAGGAAGGAAGGAAGGAAGGAAGGAAGGAAGGAAGGAGAGGGGAGGGGAGGAGGGGCCGGCACTGTGTGGTGGAATGAGAAGGCCATGCCAAGATGGCCGTTGGTAACGGAGCCTGCCTGGCAACAGGCTGTGATTGGATGGCTTCAGAAACTGCCTGGCAACAGGCTGTAATTGGTTAGGGCATAGACCGCCCCTTGACTGGATTGGCTGCCTTGGCTATATAAGCTGCTGTACCAACTGAAATAAATGAGTCTGAGGGCTGCTTGCCTCTGGCCTGCTTTCACCCAACTCCTGGGGTCTGTGTGGGTACTCCATGCCTCTTGCCCCCACCACCACGCTCCTCCTCTCAGAACGAACCCACTGCAACATCTGGCACCCAACATGACTGAGAGAGAGACAGTGTGTCAGACTTGGCGAGGTCCTCCCTTGATTTTGGCAAGTAGGCCCTTCGGTGTTTTGTGTGCTGTTTGGTTCTGTGAGGGTGAGCACAGAACCCCCTCCTACGCCCCTTTCCTTGTCCTTGCCTCGGTCTAAGTGACCCCAGGTTAGGCACACACCACCCAGAAGCATAACGCTGCTTCTCGGCTCCTCCTTTTACTTTTGGTTCGCCTGGCAAATTCACATAAGGGACTGATCATCCAGAACTCAGAACCAAGTCATCTTCCCTCACTCAAGAGAGGTGACGCTCTGGAGACACCATGTGGGCATACGGCCTTGACCTAATGAATCAAGGAAGTCCCCCACTAAGCACAGGACTTACAATCTGATACACCACTGTCTGTTCGTCTAATGTAGGGAAACCCTGCATACTTCCATCAGCCTCTGAGGGCTAGGAATTTGCTTTGTTATGGCAGCAGTGTTGTACGTGTCTCTCCTTTGGCTAGAGTTGGCGTGGCATGCTGCTCTTAAACATTCAAACATGGGAAAGATACACCCTCTCAGAATCCCGTGTGGATTACCAAACATAGTGAATCTGTGAGTGATAAGAGCCTGTCACTCCAGGCCTCTGCCTCATAGGCAACAGTTGATGACTTAGGGAGAGAGAGCTCTGACAGTGAAAATGACTTGACAGCAGACAACACAGCAATGCCTAGTCAGCCACCCCCAAATATCCGTGGGATAAACTTAGATGACCTCGAGGCAATAACCTATGTGAGGTCATCTTATCCGCACCCAGTAAGGATCCCCACATTTGTGGCCGTTCTCGGGCACCCCAGGCTCTCAGGGCAGCCGCTAGATCCCATCCCACCCACATGTTTGCCTTTAATCTCGAAGTAGACGCAAAATTCAGGCCCTGGATTCCAACGCCCATAAAAAGGCTTCTGCTAACCAGGGCCAAGGATATGCTTGTGTGTTTTACAGAGAATGCAGGACAGCCCCTTTGGGTACCAGCCAGAAACATCAAGCCTGCAACTGACAGCCAACCAGAACCAGCTGAACAAGACTGAGAGTCTGCCTTGTTAGCATACGCACCTGCCCTATTATCCTACCCTGAAGAACTGCCCACAGCCACATCCGCTACTGCTTTATACCCCACTAGCTCTGGTCAGCCACTCGAATGCCCCACAGCCTGTGTGCAGTCATACCATTCCTGATTACCATTGTTCCTCATTCCTACCCCTATCTGAGCAAGCACTCCTGTGGTCTCCCGTTTTGAGGGCTGGTTCGTCAATGATGGGTAAGATCCCCTGGGGGACAACCTAAAACAGGCACAGCCGCATATGGAGACCACATGGAAACAAGGTCAACAATGGTATGGCCAAGAATCATGCCTCCCATTGCTCAAAAATAAACGAAAAGGGGGAAATGTGGTGGAATGAGAAGCCATGCCAAGATGACCACTGGTAACAGAGCCTGCCTGGCAACAGGCTGTGATTGGATGGCTTCGGAAACCACATGGCAAAGGAGCCTGCCTGGCAACAGGCTGTGATTGGATGGCTTCAGAAACTGCCTGGCAACAGGCTGTGTGATTGGTTAGGACATAAACCGCCCCTTGACCAGATTGGCTGCCTTGGATATATAAGCTGCTGTACCAACTGAAATAAACGAGTCTGCCTGCTGCTCGCCACTGGTCTGCTTTCACCTGACTCCTGGGGTCTGTGTGGTGATTCTGCGCCTCTTGCCCCCACCACACTCCTCCTCTCAGAATGAATCCACAGCAGCAGCGCTGTGGTACAGCAGGTTAACCCCCTGGCCTAAAGTGCCGGCCTCCCATATGGGCGCTGGTTCTAGTCCCAGCTGCTCCTCTTCTGATCCAGCTCTCTGCTATGGCCTGGAATAGCAGTAGAAGATGGCCCAAGTCCTTGGGCCCCTGCACCCATGTGGGAGACCCAGAAGAATCTCCTGGCTTCAGATCGGTGCAGCTCCGGCCATTGAAGCCATCTGGGGAGTGAACCAGCGGATGGAAGACCTCTCTCTCTCTGTCTCTACCTTTCTCTGTAACTCCATCTTTCAAATAAATAAAAATAAATCTTTAAAAAAAAAGAAAAAGAAAAGAAAAGAACCCAAGAGCAGGTGGCAGAAGTGGGGGGAGGGTAAGCTCAAGGCTTTCCCCTGTATCGGAGCTGCCACTAATGGCCACTTAGAGGGGACTTTGCTAAAGGTAAACAGAGCCCTAAGGTTGTGGGCAAAAGAGGCAGAGGAGGGTGGGGGAGTCACAGACCAGGAAGAAGGGGCTCAGCAGGTTCCCAGCTGCCTCTCTCACCCTGACTTCTGGGCGCTCCTCTCTTGTCTCTACCCCAGCCTCCTTAGCTCATGCCCAGGCCTTGTGGAAGTGTCTGTTGGATCAATGCTGCCCCTGGCCTGGGGGGGTGGGGGCGTAGTCGCTAGCAAACCCATTCCTCATCTGGGTGAGGAAAGCCCCTTTGCAACACAGCCACATACAATGAGATTAGACACTTCCCTGAAGAAATGAGAAACTAAAGCTGCCAGCCAAGAACTTGCAGGCTGCAGGATTCTAATCCTGACTCCGCTGTCCTCCATAGCACTTCTCTCCTACTCCCTCTTTCCTCCTCGCCCTGAGCTGAGCACCAGGCAGAGAGACGCAGACCACAGGCCACCTGGGGCAGCACAGGCTTCCTCCTTCCTCCAGCCCTGGGCCATCCGTGCCTCAGGCCTCAGACTGCCCTGGGAGTTCAGTTTGGCTGTTTGAGGTTGGCTCCCTGGGCCACAGGTCATGAGGACATTTCCCTAGCTGGACATGCAGCATCTGACCTCGGGGTGTGTATTAGTCAGCGTCTTGATGCTACAGCTAAAATACCCAGCAGGAGCTTCCTAGCGGGGAAGTTCCTTCAGCCCCAGGCCTGTCAGCCCCGCTTGTTCCAACACCTAGTGAGGCTGGAGGGGCCATCGCAGGTGAGCGGGAAGCAGACGGGGAAGCTAAGGTAACCAGCCCTCTCTCAAGAGATACTTTCCAAAGGCACGGCCCCCAGTGACCCAAAGTCTCCCACCAGGCCCACCTCCCGGACACCATAGTTAGATCAGATCTCCATTCTTAATTCATCACCCATTAACGTTACTGCACTGACATAAGACATTGGGGTTGAACAGGGTCGGCACGGGTTTGTCCTGTTCAAGCCGGAACATGGTGCTGGGCCACCTTCACAGAAGCCTCAGCTGCCCCCGCCTCCATGGGCCTGGCCTGTTCCTTACCTGCCCTGGCCCCACCTCTCCCCGTCCCACCAGGCTGCCCCCAGCACAGCTGCTGGCCTGCACCCACTCCATCCGTCAGTGAGGTCCCGCCCTCTGACAGCGGCTTGGCTAGGGTTTGGGGCGATGATGCTCGAGGCTGCCGGGCTTTGGTGGGCGCTCCTTAGTTCTTGGGAGCAGAGCTGTTCTCTCCACTGCGTGAACATAACCATGTTCTTCTCCTGTTCTAATTCTCTTAACTCTTTTTAAAAAATTATAATTGTGGCCAATGTTGTGGCACAATGGGTTAAGCCAGTGCTTGCCATGCCAACAGCCCATAAGAATGCCAGTTTGAGTTCTGGCTGCCCCACTTCTGATCCAGCTCCCTGATAATAATCTGGGAAAGCACCAGAAGGTAGCCCAAGCACTTGTCACCCACCTGGGAGACCCAGCTGGAGTTTCTCCTGGCTTCCGCCTGGCCCAACCCCAGTTGTTGTGACCATCTGGGGAGTGAACCACTAGATAGATCTCCATCTCCCTCTCCCTCCTCCACCTCCCCTCCTCCTCCCCCTCTCCCTCCCCCTCTCCCTTTCCCTCTTCCTCTCCCTTTCTAACTCTGCTTTTCAAATAAATCTTTCAAAAAGAAATTACTATCATCATCAGTACTTCATTTTGAAAAGTTACTTATTTATTTGAAAGGCTGAGTGACAGAGAGATCCTCTGTCCATTGTTTCACTCCCCCAAATGCCTGTAACAACTGGGGCTGGGCCAGGCCAAAGCCAGGAGCAGGAACTCCCTCCAGGTCTGCAGTGTGGGTGTCAAGAACCCAAGTACTTGAGCCAACATCAGTTGGCTCCCAGGAACATCAGCAGGAACTGGATCACAGGTAGACTTAATCTCAAACACTGTTATGGGATGGGGGCATCCCAAGGGGCTGCACCACTGTGCCTACCCTTTCTGAATTTGTTTTGAAGGCGCTCACTTCATCTGAGTGGTTTCATCAGTTTTTGGCTCATGTGCCCAATACATTAGTCCAGTTTCTGTTGCTATAACAGAACACCTAAGGCTGGGTATTTTATAAAGAAAAGGGGTTTATTTAGCTTAGTTTACTTAGTTTTGGAGGCTGGAAGTCCAAGATGGGGTAGCCTCTGGTGAGGGCCTCCAGGCTGCTTCATGGTGGGAACACACACAGGGCCAGACAGGGAACAATCCAGGGACCAGCTTTGCTCTTTTTCCATCCACCTGCTCTCAAGAGAACTCACTCCCTCCCCAAGGCCAGCATTAGTCTCCTCCAAGTTGGTGACCCTGTGATCCGACTGCCTCCCCCTGATTCTTACAGGTTCCACCACCCCAGCACCAACACTGGAGACCAAGCTTCCAGCACACGAGCATTGCGGGTAAGCATTCAAACCACGGCACCCAACAATAAACCAAGGGAGAAAAGAGCCCTTGTGCTAAAGGCTCTGTGTAGACTCAGACCATCAGACACTCTGCCTATTGGCACACTGGCAGCTCTCCCTTACCAGCTGCGCAGCCTCCCTGGGTCGTCCCGCCTTCACCTGTCAAAGCAGAATGCTCCCGATGCCGGCTTCGTTAGGTTAAACACAAATGAGCTCCGAGGTGACCGTCAGCTGCTGCTGTCACTATGGGTGGCATCACAGGCAGTCGGATTCTCACCCCACACACAGAAGCGCCCTCTGAAGGAAAGCCTCCTGCCCAGCACCCAGGCAAACAGCAATGCCCTCTGGGAACTCAGTGAGTGAGGCATGAGTCACCCTGGGGACGCCCCCGGGCATTAGGTTGAATGAAAGGAAGCTGGCGGGGTTTTGGAGGGAAACCCAAGGTTTCTATTAGTGTGACCCTATTCTGAGTCTCAGCTGGCAGAGACTGGGCCAATAGGGGCTTCTCAGGTCCCCCTGCTCCCTCCACACTGACACCCCTTTGTCCTGATGACTCACAACTCAAGGCAGAGCGGCCAGTCTTGGCCATATTCCCCACCCCCTGTTTCAGCTGCCTACTCATCACCTGGGGATCTCATTAAAATCTAGATTCTGACTCAGAGGGGCCGGGCTGGAGCTGGAAACTGCACGCCTGGCCAGCTCCCAGCCACTGCCGGCTGCTCGCCACCCTGGGAGAAGTGGGGCTCCAGCAACCCCAGAAGTCATCTTTGCCCCTTGCAACGTGAACAGATGAAAAAAAATATGAAACAGAGCTGGCGTCACATTCCCCGGCACGAGAGCTTCCTAAGTGACCGGCTGCAAGCCCATAAGCCTATCCCAAGGGGCTTCCCCCGTTCTTTTATTCTCTGACCATTCGTGACACACACCAAGCACTGGGAAAAACTCCAGTCTGTGCTGGGTACGGCAGCAGGGGCGGCGGGGGAGGGGTCTGAGACGTGAAAACGTGACCCAGTCATTTTTTAAAATAATTCTATATTTAATTATTTGAAAGGCAGGGTGATGGGAGCGGAGGGAGGGAGGGAGGGAGGGAGGGAGGGAGGGAGGGAGGGAGGGAGGGGATCTTTTATCTACTAGCTAACTCCTCAAATGCCTATCTAGAGCTGGGCTAGGCTAAAGCCAGGAGCCAGGAGCTCCATCTGGGTCTCCCATATGGGTGCAGGGTCCCAAGCAAGAACCTAGGCCCTCATCTGCTACCCTTGGAGGCACATTAGCAAGGAGCAGGATTGGAAGCAGAACAGCCAGGACTGGAACCAGCGCTCTGCTATGGGATGCTGGGTTATTTCTGTTCTTAAATTCTCCTAGTTCCTCATAGCACAAAGTGCAAATGCCCTGCCTCAAGCTCTACCCACACTGGGAGCTCCGCTCCCGGTCCACCAGCTTGAAGCCCTGGCTCCTCGCCTCAGAGGTCACTTGTCCCCTTCAGGGCGAGGCCCCCACCCTTTTAGGGCGTCTTCTTGGAACCCGGGTAGATTTCCTGTGCACCCACGGTGCTGGCAGCGTTACATGGAAATGCTGTCTGCCTCTGGCTCTGCTGGACTTTGGGTTTTCCAAGCAACAGGGCAATGCTGCAGCCATTTTTCCAGCTGGGAGGGTCCCTCGCCTGCAGGTTTTCCCATCTCAGATGCCCACGGGCTTGACCTGCATCCAAGTCCTTAGCGTTGGCTGCGCAGCTGCTGGCCAAGGGCTGGGTTCCAGCGGCTGAGGAATGAAAAGTGCCCCCGGCTGAATGCGCGGCCATCTGTGGCACGCAGCACTCAGCAGCACAGCTGTCGGGTCCCGGTCGACACAAACCCTACAGGCACACGGGTGAACGCCACGGAGGCAAGTGGACGTGTTACAGGGTCTGCCGAGAATGTGCACCGACACATGAGCTGTGCCGGGGATTCCAGACCTGTTCCCGCCCTGGAACACTCTCTGTGCCGATATCACACACCGGGGAGGAAATCCAAGCTCTCGACAGCTTCCAAAACTAGTTCTGTCTTGCTTCACCCAGTGCTCGCCACGGTCATCTTTTCTGCGTTGGCGGCAGTTGTAACTATTTCACTTTTAGGTCACTGAGTTGCTCAAAGCCCGTTCTTTCTTGCTCCGAGAGAAGACTTTTGGAAAAATTGATTTTCTTGTTACGCGCTTGAAATCATAACCACCATTCAAAAACCACACACATACAACCTACAAAACAGGCATTTTTCTATGCTGTAAAAATAGAATCAGCAAAAAGTGCGTACATGTTGAAGTCATCAGGTTTGTAGTACAAACTGGTAAATCTCCGTGAAGCTCTCTTTCCAGGGCCATGATTAGAAAGGGATGATTGTATGGTGTGGCTACAACGGCCTGGGCTGGGCCAGGCCCAAGCCAGGAGCCAGGAGCTCCATCCAGGTCTCCCGTGTGGGTGGCAGGGGCCCAACACTTGGGCCATCCTCCCCTGCTTTCCCAGGCATTAGCAGGAATCTGGACCGGAAGCCGAGCATCAGGTGGCGGTTCGACTAGCTGTGCTACAACACTGGCCCCTGAATCTCCCCTTCATTATTTGGCATTGCCCGGCTTTTGTAATTCGAATGCTGGATATAAAGTGACTTTAACTGGCGACAGTGGAAAGGCTCAGCCCTCCATTATTTCAACCCACCTGACACTTGTCTCGTCCACGGGGCCATCATCCAGCCCTGGGGTCTCATGACAAACCCTTTGGCAGTCACTCGACGGGGATCAAAGCAACAGTCAGCTACAAGAGGGCTCTGGTTCAAACAGGGTGGATGATTCAAGAGTGCCTTTGAACACCTGGGCCGCCACAACACAGTACGAGAGACCTGGCGGCCTCTACACGTTAGAAGTCTACTTCCCACTGCTCTGGAGGCCGGGAGCCTGGAGCAAGCTCCCTCTTGAGGCCTGCAGACACTCACTTTCTCGGTGCTCACTTGGCAGGAAGAGGATGAGAGACCCCCGGGGTCTCTTTCCTAAGGGCACTAATTCCACTCGTGGGGGGCCATCCTCATGCCCCCCTCCTAAGACCATCACTTCTGGGGGTAGGAGTTCAGCATGAGCCGGGGGTGGGGTGAACAGTGTTGTTTGCAGAGGGTACTCTGGGGATGAAGGGAAGAACTAGACCCAGAGACTGAGTAGCCCAGCCCACTTCCCAGGTCAGCCGTGACTCATCTTGGGGGCAGCGCTTGGCTAGCACGTTCTGGCTTATGCTTCATTCACACATGCTTTTCCTGTGGCTCCCAGGGTGGCCACGTTCAGCAGGAAAGGTGGAAGCCAAGAGTCTGAAGATCAGTGTACACAGCAGCCACTATGCAACATGGGGAACACGTGGCCTGCAGGAGGAGTCAGTCAGCGTCAACATGGGGAACACATGGCCTGCAGGAGGGTCAGTCAGCGTCAACATGGGGAACACGTGGCCTGCAGGAGGAGTCGGTCAGCGTCAACATGGGGAACACGTGGCCTGCAGGAGGGTCGGTCAGCGTCAACATGGGGAACACGTGGCCTGTAGGAGGGTCGGTCAGCGTCAACATGGGGAACACGTGGCCTGCAGGAGGGTCGGTCAGCGTCAACATGGGGAACACGTGGCCTGCAGGAGGGTCGGTCAGCGTCAACATGGGGAACACGTGGCCTGCAGGAGGGTCGGTCAGCGTCAACATGGGGAACACGTGGCCTGCAGGAGGGTCGGTCAGCGTCAACATGGGGAACACGTGGCCTGCAGGAGGGTCGGTCAGCGTCAACATGGGGAACACGTGGCCTGCAGGAGGAGTCGGTCAGCGTCAACATCCCCCAGAGGCCTCGCTGCCAGCCGTGCGGGGAGCCTGACTGGCCCTTCTCTCCTTCCTTCATGGGCAACCATGCAAAAGGCTCCAGGCTTGTGTCTGAGTCATGGGAGCGGGCAGGAATCGGTTCATAGATTCCAAATCTGATTGGAATAGAAGTTAGCATCGAGGTCAAGTCCACATCGGGCAGGCTGTGGAGGGGACAGAGCAGCAGGTGGTCTGCCACTGAGCTGGCATCTCCAGGTCCCACAAACCAGAGCCGAGTTTTTGGTAGCGGACGGGTCCCTGAGGGCCTTCCAGCCTCACATCCAGCCTCGGGAGCCTGTCTGGACTGCCGGCCACTTGGCGAATCTGGGGTTGTTGAAGAGTCTGTCTGGCTCTTAAAGTTCGAGTCCCCGATGCTCCATTTCCAATCTAGCTCTCTGCTATGGCCTGGGAGAGCAGTGGAAGACGGCCCAAGTCACTGGGCCCCTGCACACATGTGGGAGATCTGGAAGAAGCTCCTGGCTCCTGGTTTCTGATCAGTGCAGCTCCGGCTGTTGCGGCCAATTGCAGAGTGAACTAGCAGAAGGAAGACCTTTCTTCTGTCTCTTCCTCTCACTGTCTGTGACTCACCTCTCAAACAAACAAATTTTTTTTTTTTTGACAGGCAGAGTGGACAGTGAGAGAGAGAGAGAAAGGTCTTCCTTTGCCATTGGTTCACCCTCCAATGGCCGCTGCGGCCGGCGCACTGCGTTGATCCGAAGCCAGGAGCCAGGTGCTTCTCCTGGTCTCCCATGTGGGTGCAGGGCCCAAGGACCTGGGCCATCCTCCACTGCACTCCCAGACCAGAGCAGAGAGCTGGCCTGGAAGAGGGACAACCAGGACAGAATCCGGAGCCTCGACCGGGACTAGAACCCGGGGTACTGGCGCTGCAGGCAGAGGATTAGCCTATTGACTCGTGGCACCGGCCAACAAAATCTTTTTTTTTAAAAAAGGGGAGATATAAAGAAAGAAAGCACTAGAAGATGTTCCAAGTCCTTGGGCCCCTGCACCCACGTGAGAGACCTGGAAAAAGCTCCTGACTCCTGGCTTCGGATCGGCACAGCTCCGACTGTTGCGGCCAGTTGGGGAGTGAACCAGTGGATGGAGGACCTCTCTCTCCCTGCCTCTCCTTCTCTCTCTGTGTAACTCTTTCAAATAAATAAATCAATCTTTAAAAAAAAATTGCTGTAGATCCTATTTGGGCAAGTGTGTGCTCATGAGGAGGTATGTTACTTCCCTCATCTCTCCATGTCCACTTTTTATAGTTTAAAGATTTATTTGTTTGTTTATTTATTTGAAATAAAGAGGTACAGAGAGGCAGAGGCAAAGGCAGAGAGAGAGAGAGAAGTCTTCCAGGAAGACTCAATGCCCCGGGGTCCTTTAAGATAGCTGCTCGGCCGTCTCCAGCATCGGGCCAGTTGTCGGCCTCCTAGAATCTCACCTGCCCATCACGGGCCAGCCTTCAGCCAAAGCCTTCAAGGCCACGTGCATCTCTAAGGCGCTATTGATCCTCTCATCCTTGACAATTCAGCCCCAAACTCCTGTCTCTCGCCCTCCATGCTCGGCAGGGCTGCTCTGCTTAGATTCCTCCTCCCTGCTGGGGGGTGGGGTGGGGGTGGGGAGTTCAGAAAGCCTGCAGGCGGACAGCAGCCCAGACGGTAGGGCTCGCCAATGCTTCCCTTCTTGCAGAGGTCACGGTCACTGCTCATCTGTCTTCCAAGGACTGAAAGCAATTGTTTCACGGTTTTGTCCAGCTCTCCCCCGTTCTGTATGGCAAAAGGTTGGCTTGGTGTCAGTTGCTGCTCATTAACCCTTCCTAGTGAAGCTTCTGTTGTTATCGTTCCTATTATAGGGTAAAAGATAAGTAGCACACTAGTTCAAGAAAAGATTTAGACTCTTCTTATTTGGGGCAACATGGAGGAATCTGGGGGGTATTATGTTAAGTAGAAAAGTCCAGGCACAGAGAGACAAATATCACATGATCTCAGATGTGTACCTGAAATGTTGATCTCGTAGAAATTGAGAGTAGTGGTCAGCATTGAGGCTAAGTGGATAAAGCTGCTGTCTGATGCCAGCATCCCATATGGGTGCCAGTTCGAGTCCTGGCTGTTCCACTTCTGATCCAGCTCCCTGCTAATGGCCTGGGAAAGCAGTGCAAGATGGCCCAAGTCCTTGGGCCCCTGCACCCATGTAGGAGACCTGGAAGAAGCTCCTGGCTCCTGGCTTTGGCCTGGCCTAGCCCGGGTCATTGCAGCCTACTGGGGAGTGAACCAGTGGATGGTAGCTCTGTCGCTCTCTTTCAAATAAATAAATCTTAAAAAGATGAAGAAGAAGTTGAGAGTTGAATGACACCTACCAGAGGCTGGAGGGGTGGGAAGGGAGAGAAGCTGGCCACAGCTGGTGGGAATGAGCTCTGGGGTTCTACCACACTCGGTGGTGACTCCAGGGAGTAATAGCATGCTCTTTGATCCAAAACACCGCCAAGGGAAATGTTGACCTTGCTACCTGCAAACCAATTCTACAATTTTAGAGTGATGGATATGCCAATCACTCTTGATTGGATTCTTGTACACACTGCATGTATGGAACACAGCCTCGCACTGGACCCCCTAAATACACACAGTGCCTGTGTGAGAACCAACACATGTGAAAAACTGTTGGGAAAAATAAACAGTGCCTTTTCTACCGCGGAGGACACGTGGTGCCAGGAGCTGTGGCAGCAGCAACCATGGGGCAGAGAAGGGGCCAACATGCTAAGCAAAACAAAAGAGGCAACACTGGTCTGTCACAGCGTTGGTGACAGGTGGGGGAACCCCAAAACTGCCCTCGCCCCAAATGAGTGGTTCTCAAAGTACTCGGTTTCGGAGACTCCTAATACACTTAAAATTCTTGTTATTAAACTGTTTTCAATTTATTTATTTAAGAGACAGCAAGATCAAGACAGAGAAGGAGAGCGAAAGAGGGGGGGAGGGAGGGAGGGATGCAGAGGGGGGGGGAGGGGGAGAGAGAGAGAGAGAGAGAGAGAGAGAGAGAGAGAGAGAGAGAGGTTTCCCATCTGCTGGTTCACTCTCCAGTTACCTACAACAGCTGGGGCTAGGCCAGCTCGTGGGATCCAGGAGCTCAATGCAGGTCTCCCATGTGGATGGCAGGGACCCAGTGGCCTGAGCCATCACCACTGCTTCCTAGGTCAGCATTAGCAGGAAGCTGGGGTCAGGAGCCAGACGCAGGTATTAAACCCAGCCACTCTGCTGTGGCCATGGGTGTCTTAACTGATGGCTCAACACTTGCTCCTGCTCTTAAAATATTTGAGTATCCCAATGCCTTTGTGTATACAGGCTATAGCTCTCAAAATTTACCTTATTTGTACTGGAAACTGAGAAATGTTAAATAAATGTTCCTTAACCCACTAAAAATACACCCATTACATATTAACATCAACGCATTTTTATGAAAACGTTACATCTTCTAACACAAGTAACCCAGTGAGCGCCGTGGGTGGAACTGGGTTACATTTTTGCAACTCTTTAATGTTTGGCTTTACTCAGCACGGCTGGATTCTAACTCTGCTCTGTGTTCAGTCTGCTACAATATGTTGTGATTGAAGTGTAGCTCCCCCTCATCCATGGGCACACCCCCAGGGCCCCCAACAGACGCCTGGACGTGTGACACTGCCAAGTGCGACATGGTACTATATCTCTTCAGATACATACAGACCTATGATAAAGTTTAATTCATAAATTCAGCCCAGAGATTAACGAAAGTAACTATTAATAAAAACAGAACAATTATAATAATAGACTGTAGTAAAAGTTACTTAAGACTTTTGAATTGTTTGTTGCTAGAATTTCCCCTGTGATGCCCTCAGAGAGCAGAGGACTCTGGGTAGCTGGAAGCAGAGCAGATGTCACCTGAGGTGAGGTGTAGCGGGGAAAGGAGCAGTGCGTTGGTTTCTTCTTCTTAGAGAACTACACAGGTTCTTCAT
Organism: Lepus europaeus; assembly: GCF_033115175.1. Classification (NCBI taxonomy): domain Eukaryota; kingdom Metazoa; phylum Chordata; class Mammalia; order Lagomorpha; family Leporidae; genus Lepus; species Lepus europaeus. The sequence continues at coordinate 3,732,700 of NC_084829.1, read as the reverse complement.
GGACCCTACCTGAAGTCATCGTCCCCGTTTGCAATGTGGAGTCTCAAACTAGCTCCAAGAACGTCCTCTACGTGACGGTGGGGATCGACAAGCTTTCAGGGAGGGGTCAGATAGGAAGTGCTCTCCACTGTGGGGGCCGTGCACTTTCTGTCACGCGGCTCGACTCTGCCGGTGCAGCACCAGCCAGCCACAGGGGTCCATACACCGATGGGCGTGGTCTGTGCCCATAAAAGTAGGTTTACAAAACGTAACTGCAATGGACTCTTGTATGTGAACGTGGACCTCTGCTCTGTTACGTCAGAGCTCCACCTTGCTCCTGGGATGGACGGTGCTGACCACGCAGTGCCTGCGGCCCCCAGAGGTCCCTGGATCCACTTCCAGCGCTGCTGGGCCCACGCTTCTGTTACTGAGCTAACGAGCTCCTCATCACAGCCACTCACAGCAGGGTTGTCTGTTACCCGCACCCAGACGCATCCTTCCTGATAACCTCCTCGGCAGCCTTGCCAGCCAGGAACCTGGATGCTGGTTTCCACCTGGGTCCTGGGAAAGGCCAGTCCACCCCCACACGCAACACGTGACCCCCAAGATGGTAACACCCTCCCCATAGCACAGCAGGAATAGAGAGAGGCGTGTCCAGCCGAGAGGCCCTGAGCCTCACAGGTCCCAGCACACTGTGGGCGAGCCCCTCGTTTGGAAGGGAACAGAGGGAGCTGAGAGGAGGCCAGAAGAGCCACAGGCTTCACCATGAAGACTATGGGACAAGCCGGGTGCGTCGGCACGAACTCTGTAACGGGAGACCCCGGGGAACAGGGGCATCTCACCAGGTGTCAGTGGGGACAGGTGACAGCAAAAGCGGAATGGGAACCAGCCTCTGTCTCCACTGCCCTGGCTCACATACACCTTCTCTGCCTTAGCCTCAGCCTCAGGGAGAAGCCGACTGCGGGTCTCCTGAACTGGCCGAGACGCACTACACTAAGTTGAATTTACTGCTCCTGCCAGACAGAAGGAGAACTGCTGAGACAGAAGTTACAGTCCGCGTTAGGGAAGCCTCACACAAATAACACACCTGTGTTCTGGGAGCAGCTGGTTAAACTGCCACCTGCGATGCTAGCGTCCTGTGTGAGCGCTGGTTCGAGTCCCGGCTGCTCCACTTCTGATCCGGCTTTCTGCTGATGTGCCTGGCAAAGCAGCAGACGGAGGCCCAGGTGGCTGGGCCCCTGCCAACCACATAGGAAACCAGAGCCGAGTCTCCTGTCTCCCGGCTTTGGCCTGGCCCAGCCTCAACCGTGGCAGCTGTTTGGGAAGTGAACCAGCAGATGCAAGATCTCTCCCACCTCTTTCTCTTTAACTCTGCCATCTAAACAAATAAAACCTTTATAAAATTAATATACCTGTATTCCTTTCCTGGAACTTCACATTCTATAACAATGGACATCATCAAAGCTAAAAACATTGCCAACCTGATGAAAAATAGTACCTCACTTTCATTTTGTTTCTCTTTCTTTATTCTCAGCAGGGATGAGCTTTGTTCATGCTATGGGAGGTGCTAATTTTAAATTCACCACAGTGTTCTTTAAATTCTGTGCATTTGTTGTTTACAGGTTAGGATATGGGTGTCTGCAGATGAGCCCAGGTGTAGAGAACAGGGTCCTGCCATCTTTACCTTTCAACTGAGTCGGTCTAATCTGTAAGCATTAAGTAGTCTACATAAGAGAAATACAGGGGACTTCAAAAAGTCTGTGGGAAAAAGGAATTCAAGAGAAGTTTATTTTACACCCTTGTGCATATACTTTTAAAAGATTTATGCATTTATTTGAAAGACTTCCAGAGAGAGGGGGAGAGATGGAGAGATCTTCTATCTGCTGGTTCACTCCCCAAATGGCCCCCAATGTACAGGGCTGGGCCAGGTCAAAGCTGGGAGCCTGGAGCTCCTACATGGATGACAGGTGCCCAAGCACTTCTGCTGCTTCTCCCAGGCATATTCACAGGAAACCGGGTTGCAAGTGGAGCAGCCAGAATTCAAACCAGCGCTCAGATGGGAAGCTGGGGTCACAGGTGGTGGTTTAAACCCCTGGGCCACAATGCTGGTCCCCTTGTGTATTAACTAAGCATTTGCCCCTGCTTCCGACATCAACATGCCACATTTAGTCTACAAACTTCCTAAGTCAGAAAAACAATGACTGGGCTGCTGTAGAATTCGGATATCATCACACTCCTATTTTCTACTTCTGTCATTTCTTTTTTTACTTGCGCGTTCATTCATTCAACAAGCATCTATGGTGCTAGGCACTAGGAGCACAAATAGAAATAAGACACTGTTCTCACCCTTAAGGATTTTACAGTCTGGGGGCTGGAGGCAGACATGATGATGTAATTTTTATGCACTTACTCATTTGAGCCACATATTCGTGTTCTATTTGAGCCAGGACCAAAATACAGAATAGGGATTTTAATGCTGTGTGTGTTCTGGTTGATGTTTCCTTAAGACTGGGCAGGCAGGGCCAGGCAAGGATCTAGACGACGGGCCACCACGTTCACGGGGTAATCTGCGGACAGCACATGTTCCTGCTTCCGGCCGGAGGCCAGGTCAACAGATAAAGACGTTCTTTTGAATGAGAAACACAGTTAAGCATTGAAAACGTGAGCACAAGAAACACAAGATAAAAACAGAGCCCCCGCCGGCTCCAGGAGACACGTTTCTCACTGGCGGCTTTCAGCACAGCCCGTCTGCCAGCTCCATCCTTCCTGGACTGCGGCACATTTCTAACCAGGGAGTCAGCAGAATCGTAACTAACTGCACGGCCTGAGTTTTGGACAATGAGGAAACCTGCTATGTTTCAGGCCTAGAAGCCTTTATGGGAATCTTAAAAAAACAGTTTTTAACTAAAAAATAAAACTGGGAAGTGGAGAGAAAAGCAGTCAGCTCCCGCACCCCGCTTCGGCCTCGGCAGTCAGTGAGCGTCGTGTTGCTCCGGGCCTGCACGCCTGCCTCTTCGGCCCAGGTCCTCGTCTCCGCAGAGCTGAGCACGCCAGGCAGAGACACGCACGGGGCACCGGCGAGAGCGGGATTCACTTAGCAGATAGGGAGTGGACACACGCGTGCGCACGTGGGCCGTCCTGGGTGGGCCAGCGAGCGGCTATGCGCAGAGACGGGGAGGAGGCTCAGAAGCATCCCCGGGCACCGTCAAGAGCAAAAGGCAGTCTCTCCTGAGATGGTGGGGCCCTAAGTGAATGTAGTTGTGTGTGTGTGTGTGTGAGAGAGAGGGGGGGAGAGGGAGAGAGGGAGAGAGGGAGAGAGGGAGAGAGGGAGAGAGGGAGAGAGGGAGAGAGGGGGAGAGGGAGAGAGGGGGAGAGGGAGAGGGAGAGAGGGGGAGAGTCTGTCCCTGGGGGACTCATGCCCCACCCCCATATCATGGCATCGCTTCCTTCCTGGCCCCAGGATGAGACACAGGTGCATCATGGGAAAGTGGGCCTCAGACTGACATGTAAGGGGGCGGAGCTACAAGGCAGGGCTGGCAGAAATTCCAGTTCACCCATCCCTCTCCCTCTGGCCTCCTGGTTTGTAAACCGTTTTTAAATGGAATTATCTGAAGGTAGATTACAGACATCATGGCACTTCATTCCCCAATGTTTCAGCATACCCTCTAGGGACGATGTCATTATCACACTCAGGAAATGTTCCATAGGCTTGCCTATCTCCAGCTGCCAGCTCAGCCGGCCTGGGAGTGTGCTGGCACCAGCCTCCTGCCTGGGCACTCAGTGCCGTCCCTGCCCTGTCTAGAACGAGAAGTCCAGAGACCGTGCCAGGCACCTCACCCATCAGCGTAGACCCCTGCGTGCTGGTAACGTCCCGCATCCCTGGAACCCGGCTAGGCTGATGCCCCTGGCCTGGCCCTGCGGCCCTGCGGCCCCTGACCGGTGATTCCTGAAATGTGATTGAGCTGTCAACCACGAGTGGCGAGACTGGCCACAGACCTTTCCCACTTGCTCCTTGTGCTGGGATGGTGCCCAGAAAATGGCTTCCCGTACACCCAGGAGCTGGGATCCCATTAACATTCACGTCGGCAGAGAGCTGCTCATAAAAGCAAATTCCACTGCAGCTTCTCAGCAAAGGGCAGAGGAAATGCTTGGGGCGCACGAAGATCGGATCACGGAAGGCGCTGCTGGGGCTCCCACCCCCGCCCCTCCCGCTCTCCCAGCTGAGCCTGCAGCAGGGCACGGACAGCGGATTCTCCACATCCCAGTGGCCACCTGCAGTGACCGACACAGGACAGAACGCCATGAGCACAGACAGGTCCCGGGACACGGGGATGTGCCAGGCTTGGCCCCTGCCCTGGCCATTCACGGCTCCAGGGAGGGGTGAGGACGCCGGGCAGACGGCCTGGCATCTCTCAAGGGGCGCACAGAGGCTCGTGTGAATCAGGGCTGACTGTTGCAAGGACAAAAAGGCGGAGAGAAAAGGGACAGGCAGGGGAGGAATAAAACTAGAGCAGGCTCAGGGCTCTCACAGGCAAAATAGTCCATGGACTCTGGTCCTCCAGGCGTGGAAACAGAAGCCACGGGCGAGCTTTGGGGCATTCTGCTTTTGCCACATCAACGCCCCAACAAAGGACAGAGGCACCGGGAAGGCAGGAAATGAGGGGGTGAGGAGGCGCAGGCTGCATCCCCCTTCCGCCTGTCTGTGCCTCCAGAGACTGGAGCTGGTTGCCTAGGAAACAGCCTGGATGTGAAACGCCAGGCAGTGCGCTGTCTGGCAGCACAGAGGCAATTGCTGATTATTTGCTGGCATGGTGAGATGCCGGCCATTTTCTAAACCCGTCTGAGCCGGCGTCTTCACACGTCAGGGGAACGTGACACCTGCTTCGCACACGGGGTGTGTGCGTGCAGCACCAGAGCTGGCGGTAGGGCCCGGATGGCTCTCAGAGTGGATTTCTTCCCTTCTCTCCCACTCGTCTCCCGAGCGTGGAATAGACAGGATGTAGCTTTGGTATGGAAACAGTCTTGGCAATGGATGAGGAGGAGACCCAATTTTGCAGTAAGAACACTTCCGACGTGGTATTGGACGATCAATCTTTTGTAAACTGAAAGATCAGCTAAGATGCACACCTTGTGAATTCATCCCTTCTGTAGATTTTAAATTTCTTTGTGTATAAGCACAGCCATGCAGTAGGGGTCCGAGGGTCTTAGAAATACCTTGTTTCTCTGCTCCGGTTCCCACCTAAACAGGAGAGGGATTTGGGCCCCAGAGGTTGCAGCAGCAAAATGGCAACATTGTTACTGATAAAATCGGTGGCACTGACCTGTGCAGCAACAATCGGCCTTTTAATGCTGCTCCCTCCAATTGGAGAGACTCTACCCACAGCACTGGCAACCAGGACCTGACCCTGTCTCAGCTCCATCCTCCCCCCCCCGCCAGTCAGGGGCTGAGTCCCCACCACCAAGCTGGTGGTCGACCACCCCCACAATCACACAGTGAAGTAGAGATTGTTGGCCTCATGTGCCTTAGAGACCTGGAAGGAGTTACAACCCCAAGTTGTACCCCCCACACCTACCCCAGCACTGTGGCATAGGGGGCTAACCATCTGCCTGCAGTGTTGGCATCCCATGTGAGCGCCGGTTCCTATCCCAGCTGCTCCACTTCCAATCCAGCTCATGGCCTGGGAGAGCAGTTGAATATGGCCCGGATGCTTGGGCCCAGAAGAGGCTCCTGGCTTTGGATCAGCCCAGCTCTAGTGGTTGTGACCATTTGGGGAATGAACCAGCAGAAGGAAGGTCTCTCTCTCTCTGCCTCTCTCTGTAAATACATCTTTAAAATAAATACATTTTTAAAAAAACAAAAAACCCAGGTTCCCAGTTTTCATGAACAACGGGATGCCGTCTACTGCCAGGCTCTCTCCCTTCGGGCCAATGAGGTCCTCATCTCAGCTGCTCAAGGGGGGGCCTTCGGGAGCCCCTCTCAGAGGTGCTTCAGCTGGAGGGGGTGGCTTCACACAAAGTGGCAACCCACGCCTGGGGGCTCACAGGCCGAGGGCTGGTCCCTGGGGGAGGGCACAGGGCGTCGTCCCTTTGCCTGGGTGTGCTCTGAAGGGGCATCTGAGCTCAGAGCGCCCTCGGCTGTATCATTCTGGAACTGCACCGTTCCTGGCTTCCTCACTCTCCCGTCTCCAACTTGATTCTCGGCATAAATCTCTCGGGAACCGCTTTCCTGAGGAACTGACTCGAGACCACCAACATCAGAGTGATGGCATCGTGCACTTGGGTTGCAGGCAGGTGACGGATGCCACCCCATGGACTACAGCCGAGAACGCACACTCTGCGGTCATATTTGTTCTTCAAAAAAGCATTTAATAAGGTAGAGTTATACAGAAAGAGACAAAGATCTTCCACCTACTGGTTCACTCCTCAAATGGCCACAATAGCCAGGGCTGGGCCAGGCCAAAACCAGCAGCCTGGAGCTCTGTGTCTCTGACATAGGTGGCAGGGATCCAAGCACTTGGGCCACCTTCCACTGTTTTCCCAGTCTCATTAGCAGGGAGCTGGATTCGAAGTAGAGCAGCCAGGGCTCTAACCAGCTCTCACAGAGGATGCTGGCCCTGCAGGCTGTGCCTTAACCCCCTGGGCTGCGATGTCAGTCCTTCAGCTTTCTTGATGTATTTAAATGACATTTCTTCCTAGTTCTTTTTCTCTCCGGTTGTTCTCTGTGGGGTTCCTGTCCCTCTGAAGTTGCCTTCCCAGGCTAGTCTTGTAGTATTGCTACCACTTCTCTTGTTTCCCAGCTCCCTTTCTTCTCCCTGCATTTCTAGGAGATTTGCTTGACTGACTGATGTAGGAGGAGCTAATGTCAACCCCAGGTGCACAGCCCAATCCTCCCCTTTCAATGCAGCGGAAAACTGTAGCACAGAACTGACGCTGGCCAAAAACACGCAGCATGGTTGCCAGCTGCGTCTTCCTTGATGACCTTTAGCTCACTGTAGAATTACAATAAAATTACGACGGCTGACACTCCTGCTCCCATGATGCACCTGATGTCATGACACTCTCAGGACCTCCAGAACACAGCAGGACAAGGGCAGCACTCAAGCCCGGTCCCAAGCTCTGCCCCTTATGAATATTCAATTAAAGAGGTTTCTAAGAGTGGCTGGGACTTGCTCCCGAGCTGTGCAGTGCCCGGTCTCCCTGTTTCTGTCACCATCTGGCACAGACTTTCCACACTGTGTAACCTGTTTTGCCAAGGCCTTGTAAGCCTCCGGCCTTTTTGCTCCCTGGCAATGAGTATTATGCCATACATATTTTACCACCTTTGCCAATGAGACGTCCCATCCCCACATAGCTTGTGCCTACGTATGGCAAATAGACGGTCATCTTCTGACCCCGAGAACCCTTGCTGTGTCTGCGAGAAGCCCTCTGATACCCGGTCATGGTCATGTTCCTGGCCCTAACACCTACGTGACCCTGACTCTCACCCCCAACTCCATTGACCTCACAGTTCCGTCTTCTCCATCATTTGTGACATCATTTGTTGCCATCTCCCATGGCAACACCCAGAACAAGAGGTCAGGATGTGGTCCTGGGACGTGGCCGACAGGTGCTCTAAGAAATACTCCATTCAAGAGTTTGTCCATGTTCTTTGAAAGAGCAGCGCTCTGCCCTCCCTTCAGTCGATCCCTTTCAGGATTGTTTTAATGGTCACATCAAACCTGAAGCTAAAATGTTGAAAATGAGGCCCCAGACCACTTGTGATCCACCCTGCCCACCCCTACCAAGGACAGCAGATGTCTGGGAGACACGAAGCAGCCCGAGGACATCACAGAATCAGATTTGGGATGCCACATCTGAACCGACCCACGAGGGGCCCTGGACTCCAGCTCTGACCTAGCTCGCTGATAAGGGCTCTCACAGCGAGGAGAGCCACTCCTTCTCCTACCTCCTTTGTTTGCTTCCTAGGTCACAGTCTTTCAACCATGGGGAACTCCCCACCCATCCCACCTACACACCCCTGGAAACCCTTAGACTACATGTTTAGCAAGAAAACCTCACTTTCTTTCGCGATGCTCTGGCTGCAATGTAAGCAAGAGAATGGAGAAACTCGGCCACCAAACAGGACCCTCAACCACGGTCCTCTCCTCCACTCGCCCCTTCTGTAGGGGACAATAAAAATGGCCACTTACACTCTTCCAAAATCTCACCCTCAGGGAAGCCGTAGGCTCTGGTCTGTCCATTCCTTAAAGAGACCCCGATTCAGAAGAGCAGAGAGGTCAGTGGATGACTCACTACGGAGTAGTCCTCCTGCTCAGCTGGCCTCTCCCAAGCCCCAGCTCCCCCATCTTCTAGCCCACCACCTGCACCCTGAGCTGCGCCCCTCCTGGAGGACAGCCAGGCTGGAAGCATTCCCTGTGAGGCCTGCTCCCGTCAGGTGCAAGTACGCTTTGTCCTCCAAGAGAAGTGGCCGACACAGAAGCTGGGACAGCAACGTAAACAAAAGCTCGAAGGGTTTCAGGAGACCCTATGGAATTTCAGACCCGACTCCGGCCTTGCACTTGACCTGGGGTGACCTGTGTGTTGTCCCGTCCGCCTGCTGCCCCAGGCCCCGGCCCCGACTCCCTGGTGGTGCCGCAGCCTGACCAGCATGCTGTGGGAGCTGCAGCAGTGCCACAGACAGGCCCTAACCAGAACTGAGAGGTCGTGGGGACTCAGGGTCCCAGACCCCTGGTGACCTGGGAGGTGGCCGGATGGAAACAACGTGATGTCAAACCTGCTGATGGTGATTAAGTCAGGGAGGGGACAGAGAGTAAGGATGAGAACCCAGCCGTATCCAGGGATGACTGGAGCAGGCCTTAGAGAGCTGCTAACAGACTCCAGCACACCTGGGGGACAGGTCTTTTTCAACATCCGGTTCATCTGCGAGTCTAGCCCAGATTTTCAGAGCAAGTGCTGGAAACGTGCAGTGGGGCCCCAATGTCTCTCATGAGCCAAACGCCGGACACAGCACTCGGGGTGTCGAGAAACAAACGAGTGAAGAGGAAAGGGGCGACGACGAGGGACACAACCGTCCAGCAGTCTCGGCCCCCAGCGCCCTGTGACCTCAGGGCCAACCCAAAGGGCATCCCACCATGGGTAGAAAGTCCGAGAGGATGGCGTGTGTGTGGGAAGCCAGGACACTGGAACAAGGAACGTCCCCACCTGAAAAGCCCACCTGGATCCAAGAGGGACCGGGAATGGGCTGGTCCTCAGCTCTGAGAGGAGAGGACGGCTCCCAGGTCCTCCACGTCCTCACCTGGGGGCTGACAGGGGCCAGGCGCTCACAGCTCCCACAGCCCCGTGACCATAGCAGCCCTGGAACCCCGGGGGCCTGGGTGGCACAGGTGAGAACACCAATTTTCCAACCGATCCAGGAGCCACTCTTTTTGCTCCGAATTCCCACGCAGGACCCTCATCCTCCAAGAGCGGCATCACCATGGGAGCTCATGGCAAGCCCCGCTCCTGGCTTTGGCTCTGATGGCCAGGTGGCAGGCGTCCTCACCCCCACCAAGTTTTGGTCTTGCCAGAACTTCCGACTCTATTCAGCAGGGATTTTCCCTGGGCGCTTCTCTCAGGGGAATCGCTCCTACATCTCCATCTTTTATTATGATGCTGATGAGTGCAGACAAGGCCCACCTTGGACACCCTCCCCCGCTGAAATCCAAAACACAGCAGATCCTCAAATCTGGGGTCAGGGCACACACAGATGGACTGCACATGCTGCCCCCATTACAGTCCTTCTGCAAGACAAGGGATGGTTTCCTTGGCAACACAAAACCCCTTAAAACCAGAAGACAAGCAGGAACCCCAACCTTCGGTTAATAAACTCCTTAGTCATGGAGTCCGGGTTCAGTGTCAGTCCCCCATTTTACCAGTCTTAAAGCCAAATGGGGATGAGGCTGGTGCTGTGGTGTAGCGGGTAAAGCTGCCATCTGCAGTGCCAGCATCCCATACGGGCACAGGTTTGTGTCCTGGCTGCTCCACCTCTGATCCAGCTCTCTGCTATGGCCTGGGAAAGCAGGAGATGGCCCAGATCCTTGGGCCCCTGCACCCGCAAAGGAGACCTGGAAGAAGCTCCTGGCTCCTGGCCTCAGATCAGCGTAGCTCTGGCCATTGTGACCATCTGGGGAGTGAACCAGTGGATGGACGACCTCTCTCTGCCTCTCTAACTCTTTCAAAAATAAAATATTTTTAAAAAGCCAATTGGGGAATATTGAACGGGTCAGGACCTCAGAGCCATAAATGAGGCTGTCATCCTACTTGATCCTACTGCGCAAACCCCTACACTACCCTGGCCCAGATCCCTGATGGCCCTATTGGGTCACAGTCCTGGACTTGAACGATGCCTTCATCTGTGTGTCCTGCACATGCCAGCGTCTGCCTTAAGCTCTCATGTGCCCTTATACTCTGCAAAACCCAGGAATCATCTGTTTTCTCTAAATTTTTACATCATCCCTTTCTTATTTCATGGGTTCACTTTTTTTTTTTTTTTTTTTTTGACAGGCAGAGTGGACAGTGAGAGAGAGAGACAGAGAGAAAGGTCTTCCTTCCATTGGTTCACCCTCCAATGGCCGCCGCGGCTGGCGCGCTGCGGCTGGCGCATCACGCTGATCCGATGGCAGGAGCCAGGTGCTTATCCTGGTCTCCCATGGGGTGCAGGGCCCAAGCACTTGGGCCATCCTCCACTGCCTTCCCGGGCCACAGCAGAGAGCTGGCCTGGAAGAAGGGCAACCGGGACAGAATCCAGTGCCCCGACCGGGACTAGAACCTGGTGTGCCAGCGCTGCTAGGCAGAGGATTAGCCTAGTGAGCCACAGCGCCGGCTTCATGGGTTCACTTTTACGAACTTCCTTGCATAAGAGACAAGTTTCTTAGACTCTTCCCAGTTTTGCCCATTTCCTTTGTTCTCTTGGCTTGTTTGGGTCTCCTTCTGGACAGAGGTTTTCAGTATCTAGTGACCTTCAGTTGTCTTCTCATTCCAAGAGACAGACACTCAGAAGCTCACTGGAATATGAGACCATCGGTAGGTCTTGACTCTGGAGCTCACTGAACTATGAGTGATTACGTGGTTGTTTCCTTGGGGGACCACCAGGGCCAGCATGTAGCCCGACAGACAGCTACCAATTCCTCCCATCCCCAGATGCACACTGTCTGTTCAGTTTTGTGTGTTAGCTTGGCTAGGCCATGATGCGTGAAGCTATTTTGTAGACCTGACTGACGTGTGTCATCAGCTTGTTCTAGACAAAGCGAGGTCTTCACGATGCAGACGAATCTCATCCACTCAATAACACTGAGCAAAAAGGCAGACGCTCCAGGTGAGGTCTACTCACCTCGAGACCGCCTCCAGGAAGCAGTGGCTCCTCGCTGCTCACAGCACAGTTCTGTGTAAGACAACACCCAAGGGGCTACAGGGTTCGGCAGCTGCTCGGGCGATTCCAAAGTCAGTCCTAGAGAAGAGAGACGCTGTGGTTAAAATTACCTCCTCGTGTTCCCTGGGTGCCATGATCTTGTATAAGTCATTTCCGTGGCATTTTATTTTTAAAAATTTGAGGGGCCAGTGCTGTGGCATAGTGGGTAAAGCCACCGCCTGCAGTGCTGGCATCCCATGTGGGCACCTTGCTGCTCCACTTCTGATCCAGCTCTCTGCTATGGCCTGGGAAAGCAGTAGAGGATGGCCCAAGTCCTGGGCCCCTGCACCCACGTGGGAGACCTGGAAGAAGCTCCTGGCTTCAGATTGGCGCAGCTCCGGCTGTTGCAACCAAGTGGGGAGTGAACCAGCAGATGAAAGAACTTTCCATCTCTCCTATGTGTAACTCTTCCTTTTAAATAAATATTTTAATAAGATTTATTTACTTGAAAAGGCAGAGAGAGAGGAGGAGAGGGGGGGAAAGATCAATTGGTTTTTCCATCCACTGGTTCACTCCCTTATTGCCTGTAAAGCCTGGCCTGATCCAAACCAAAGCCAGGAGCCAGGAGCCCAGTCCGGGTCTCCCACATGGGTGCCGGGGACTCAAGTTCTTGGGTCATCCCCTCTGCCTCCCAGGCTGCACATTAACAGGCAGCAGGAGTTGGAAGTATGGAGCTATTCCGAGTACTCTCCAACACCATCAGTGCTTCTGACCTTGCCCAAGTATTACGAGCATTTTAGGTTTTTAGACTGGGGCTGGCCATCCCCCTTCTGGGAATTTACCCAAGGGAAATGCAGTCAGCGTATTAAAGAGTTTTCTGTACCTCCAAGTTTACTGCAGCTCGATTAACAATAGCTAACATATGGAATCAACCCAGATGCCGGTCAACTGAAGACTAAATTATGGGGGGTGGGGCATAGTGCTGTGGCGTAGTGGGTAAAGCTGCTGCCTGCAGTGCTGACATCCCATATGGGTGCCTGTTCGAGATCTGGCTGCTCCACCTCTGATCCAGCTCTCTGCTGTGGCCTGGGAAAGCAGTAGAAAATGGCCTAAATCTTTGGGACCCTGAATCCATGAGGGAGACCCAAAGAAGCTCCTGGCTCCTGGCTTCAGATTGACATAGCTCCTGCTGTTGCTGCTATCTGAGGAGTGAGCCAGTGGATGGAAGAGATCGATCTCTCTCTCTTCCCCTACCCACTCCTTCCCTCTCCCCTCCTCCCCCCTCCCTCTGCCTCTCCTTCTATGTAACTCTTTCAAATAAATAAATCTTGAAAAAAGAAACTATGGGATATGTATACTGTGGAATACTGCACAGCGGTAAAAAACAAAGAAACAAAAAATCCGAAATCTGGTCACTTGCAACACAATGGATGAAACTGGAAATCGTACTTAGTGAAATAACCCAGTCCTAAAGGGCTGAACCCCATATGATCTCCCTGACCTGTGATAACTAATAGAGCACCTAAAGAGCAATCTAGAGAAGTAAAATTTACACTCTGAGATGCAATGACTTTGAACAGCCCTTGTCTCGACTGTTGAAGAACAGTTTTTTTTCATATTATTTGTTGAACTCTTTACATAGTTAATCATATGTATATAAAGTTAGTTGAAAATAGATCTTAGTAAAAAAAAAATACAAATGGGAACAGGAGAGGGACGAGGAAGAGGGGTGGGAGGTCAGGGATAGTGGGAAGAATCACCATGCTCCTAAACTTGTAACTAGGGAATGTACGAAGCCTGTATTCCTTAAGCAAAGGCTTCTGGGGGGGAAAGACTGGGGCTGGCATTTACCCTGTGGTCAAGTCACTGGTTGGGATGCCCGTGTCCCACACCAGAGTACCTGGGCCAGACTCCCAGCTCCAATTCCAACTCCGGCTTCCTGCTCATGCTACCCTAGGAGGCAGCAGGTGTCAGCTCAAGTCGCTGAGCCCCGACCCTCGTGTGGGAGACCTGGGTTGGAGTCTGGCTCTCAGCTGCAGGCATCGGGGCACTCCCCAGCAGTCAGGAGTTCCGTCTCTGCATCTCAATGAAGAAACAAAGATCACTATGTCTCAGTCTTAGTACAGCTCCGATTAATGTCCAATAAAAGACCAGTTATTACCTCTTGAAGGGAAATTTTGTGGTTCAAAATCCAGTGGTTACCACTGGATGACATCTTGCAGGCTTTTGCCATCAGCCCAGTCTGTACTCCACACAGCGATACTGTAACATATCTATACCATCACTCCAGGCAAAATACCACCCCGTGTGCCCTCACATAATCTCCTTGATTCTCAGCATGTCCAACCAAAGTTGGACAAAGAGCAGATTTATATGCCTCCTGATTTATAACAGTAGGAAAAGGAAGCATTTCCCAGTCGCCCTCAATATCCCTATCCTTAGATTTATGTAAAGGAGGCACAATAACACCTGTGGAAACAGCAATTTTTAGCCAAACGTTCACCTTAGCCCCTTCAACCATTTCATTCCCACACCCTCCAAGTCTAATTGTAGTCCCAGTTAGGACTTCAACAGGTCGGGAGTTACGGTGCTTGGGGCTCCCCTGTGGCGTTCTAGAAACCACTCTTCACCACTCCCAACCATTGTACCCACACGGGTACAGCCGGGGGATCCCCAGTGGAGGATGGAGTCCAGGGACCCACGCCCTCCTGTCACTCATCTCTACTGGATTCTCAGAATGCTGCCCCAGGTGACTCCGAGTGAGGTTTCTCATGATCTTGGCTTGTGACTTCACAAATCCCTCCAGAGGCTGGAGTTGTGGTGCAGCAGGTCAGCTGGCTGCCTGGGATGCTCTTAACCCATATCACAGTGCCTGGGTTCAAGTCCCAGCTTTGCTTTCAATCCAGCTTACTCCTAAAGCACACTGTAACTGCTGTACTATGTCCGATTTAGCTTTTCTAGTCCCTGGGAGATCCAAACATCTGCAAGCCAAGACAAAGAATTCCAACTCCAGAAAGCTCTCCAGAAGCCATGGATCAAGAGGCTAAAGGACTGGGAAGAAACCGAGAAGACTTGGTGCTACAGCAGCTCAAGGATGGAAACACTGGGGCCAGTGCTGTGGCGTAGCAGGTAAAGCCACCGCCTGCAGTGCTGGCATCCCATACGGATGCCAGTTCAAGTCCCGGACACTTCTGATCCAGCTCTCTGCTGTGGCCTGGGAAAGCAGTAGAAGATGGCCCAAGTCCTTGGGCCCCTGCACCTGCATGGGAGACCTGGAGGAAGCTCCTGGCTTTGGATCAGCGCAGTCCCAGCTGTTGCAGCCATTTGGGGAGTGAACCAGCGAGTAGAAGACTTCTCTCTGCTTCACTGTCTCTTTGTGTAGCTCTTTCAAACAAATAAATATTTTAAAAAGAAATTAAGGACACTTTCTGCCTGGGGCTGGGGGCTGTGGGCCCACAGGAAGCTCACCAGGACTCTCACATTCCCCAGCTTCTGCTTCAGCTTGTGGGAACTGCAGATACTCTCGTCAAAGTCACTATCCGTGCCAGAGAACCGGGAACTCCAGCCTATATCTCGTGATGGTCCGACATTGGACACGATGCTGGCTTCCCAAAGGACACCTGTGCATTGGTAAAAATGACTGCTCTGTGCATATTCCCATAGACCTCACTGATGTCTATACTATCACCAAAAATAGATTGCAAACCAAAAACGACATCAAGTTGCCACTGTCATTCTCCACGCAACACTTAAGGATGCTCCAGGTCCAGCATCTGGCGACTCAGTTGACTCCCTTCCAACCTCAGATCTGAGCTTCCCTCTCTCGTTTGACTTTCGTTATTAGCCTTTTTACTGTATCCCTGTTATACCTCTGTGAACGTCTGTTCTGAGACGGTCACTCCTGGCAGTGTAGCAACACGCTCAGCTGATGACAGAGTCCTTTGGGTCCTAGAAGACATGAAGACCAGCCCACCCCTGAGGACACCCTTAACCTCGAAATGAATGATACCCCCATTCCCGACAGCATTTGCCTGCCAGGAACAACAGACCAAGGCCTCCCATTTCGCCCATTTCCTACCTCGGCTTGAGTAGCGATAGTGAGGTTTTCACCTGCCCCATAGCCCTACAAATTTCACCTGCTCCAGAAGACACAGGCACCACTCAGCATCTCAGGCTCGGAATCAGCTGACCCCGGAGATCAGAGCTTCCTGTGGGAGGGAGCTGCTCTTCCAGCTGCCCCCCTCAGCCTGCTTGCCCTTCTCATCAAGTTCCTGCGAGTCCCGTTCCCCACTCCTTGCTGGAGAAGAGCTTTTATCTGCTGGACTTCTGGGGCTTACAGAATACTGGGATCACAGCTTAATGTTCTGCAGACGAGTTTCTCCTCGTCTAAGTCTCCACTTTTCATATTTGAGCTTAGAATCACAAGGTGAAGCTATTAAGTACATTCCCTTAGCACGGAGGTTACTTGGACGTGATGACATACAAGGAGAAGGTCTGCTCCGTCTGAACTGTAATTCCTGACCGCGGAGGGGAGGCAGCAGCGTGTGGGCGGCAGCCTGCACAAGGACGTGGTCTCTCTCCCGACCGCCATGTTGCCCACCCCAGCCTCCCCGCCCCCTCTCCTGCTGCAGTTTCACAATGGAGTCTGCGCCCTCCGGAAGGCCAGCCCCTCCCACCGCAACCAGGTACCCTCCCAGGCTCCTGCTGCCCCGCCCCTCCCACTCGCGCCCTGGCCAGCACTGGAGGCTCTGTGTAGGTCAGTGGCACACACCTGCACTGCCCGATGGCTGCCTGGGGTCTGTGCCAGGAGCTATGGATCTCTGGAGGCAGCCAAGACATGGGGACACCTGGGCAGGATGCTGCCAGGACCTGTCCATCAGCTAGGATGGCAGGCACCGTCTCTGTGACCCCACGTTTTTGAGGGTCAGCATTTGAAGATTTTTAAAAATGATTTGAAAGAGTTAGAAAGAGGGATAGATCTTCCATCCACTGGTTCGCTCCCCAAATGGCCGCAACAGCCAGCACTGGGCCAGGCCAAAGCCAGGAGCTTCATCCAGGTCTCCCATGTGCGTGGCAGGGGTCCAAACACCCGGGCCATCTCCTGTTCCTTTCCCAGGTGTGTTATCAGCTCCATCTGGGGCTCGTGTGGGATGCTAGCGTCGCCGGCGGCGGCTTCACCTGCCGTAGCACAGAACCCCAGTGCTAACGGCCCAGCCGCCTCCTGGCAGCTGCCCGGGACCCAGCCTGGCTTCCTGCGTGTCACCAGCATGACAGCTGCCGCGGTCAGACCTGCATCGCTGCAGCCTCGGAGCAGGGCCAACCACGCTGGTCAGAACGTCTTCACCTTTGTGCCCGGGGCTGAAGCCGCACCTCCCCCATCATCAAGGAAATAAAATCCTGTTTCATCAGAGGTTCGGAGAGCAGTGAGGGGGGATGGACTGTGCGGGTAGCGTGGAGAAGGCGGACGTGGCCAAGGTGGAGCCGTGGCTGACACCCACGTGCCTGTAGACACACAGGCCCTTTCCAACACTGGGCTTGCCGTGTGCCTCGAGCCTTTCCAAACAGCTGGCGTTTCCGACCCGCACCCGTGGTGACCCTACCAAGAGCTCATTTGCCAGCCCACTTTGGAAAAAGCCTCTGGTTGACACGTTAGACCCAACAGCCTGTCTTCCCTGGCTGTCAGGTGTGACAGCTTGGGCGTGTGCTATGCCGGGCCTTACAGGTCCCACTGGCTCCAGCCCTTGGCGCCACAGTGGTCACCTGCTTGTCCGGAGCAGCTCCTCA
Organism: Lepus europaeus; assembly: GCF_033115175.1. Classification (NCBI taxonomy): domain Eukaryota; kingdom Metazoa; phylum Chordata; class Mammalia; order Lagomorpha; family Leporidae; genus Lepus; species Lepus europaeus. Next base: position 3,715,551 of record NC_084829.1, on the reverse strand, counting down.
GCTTCCTCTCCTTCCCGGGCTCTGTCCCCCACACCCCTGGAGCCCCCCAGGATGCACACCACCCTGCTCAGGGTCCACTCCAGTTCTCACCTCCACGTGGGAGAGCCGACCTAGGACACTCACGAAGAAGCCCCGGTGTACTACTTGTCTACAGCGATATAGACAGCAGCTTGTGGTGGCCATGGACCAGGAGGCCAGCAGGCGGGCAGGGAGGGTGCTCAGCCCCACAGCACCCACCTGCCCGGGGGCGCTGTCCTTTGGCGCTCAAAGGCCTCCTTCGCGGGCTCAGCAGGAAGCAGGCACTCACGGGCGCAGGTCTCTGCGCGCTCACTGCCTGTGGCCCAGGCTCAGCTCGTGGGTGCGTCCTGCTGCGGGTCTCCTTCCCTGTCACCGGGTCCAGGGCAGCCCCTGGAAGGCCATCGGAAGAGGGGCTCTACTGCTTCCAAACGGAATCCCCCACCTACAACTGGGTGGAGACACGCTCCTGCTTTAAAAGGGCTCGTATGATTCGCTGTCCTGAGGTCAGCTGACTTGGGACCTTAATTACGCTCATTAACTCCCATGACAGCAGTAGCTAAATTAACGTTTACTGACAACTGGGAAAAGGTGTGCATATACCCGGGGCAGGCGAATCCCGCCCGCTGTGAAACAACAGGGTTTTTGGGATCAGCTGGGCCCGTCTTAGGAGGCCAGGTGACTTTTCTACTTTCTAGCTGTGTGGCCTTGGGCAAGTATTTCTTCGCAAAGAAAATGGAATCACAGTACCCACTACAATTGCTGTGAGGATGAAGGAGACACTTATGCAAAGCACCTGTCACACAAGAGGGCAGGAACGGCTCTGCGGTGAGCATCCCATCAGAGGAGGTGCTCGGGACAGGCCTGCGGCGGGTGCTGTGGCACAGCACGCTAAGCGGCAGCCTGTGACCCTGGCCATCTTCCACTGCTTTCCCAGGCCATAATAGTGAGCTGGATTGGAAGTGGAGCAGCCGAGACTCAAACCAGCACCCATATGGGATGCCAGCACTGCAGGAGGCAGCCTCACCCGCTATGCCACATCGCTGGCCCCTAATTTTTCTAATTTTATAAGCAGAACGCATATAGCAAACATACCCACATACAGTCAAGTGCATATTATATTCCTATCAGTCTGGGGAGTGTGACTTAGATTTAATGTCTAACCAGGAACGGCATCTTCAGCTTTCAAAGTCCCCGATTGGCGGCTGTGCTAAGAATGGACACACTCGACAGGCTGGAGTTGGGGTGCAGCCGGTTAAGCCGAGCCCTCTACCAGGACCACAATCGCGAGTCTGAATGTTGTCATCCCTGCCCCAGGATGCCCTCTGGGTGGGCGTGGCCGAGCACAAACCCTGGTGGTGACAAAAGCAACCTGTGGCTGGACAACGTCTGACAGCCGGAACACCTGCTCCTTTTTAGGCAGGAAGGAAAACAGGTGAAAGGTGAGACTGGGGCAAACAGCTTTCCCCCAGGCTCCTCAGAAGCCTGCGCCAGCCAAGGGGAGCATTAGTTGGCTTCCTGTCTCCCTGTTATTATCTGCGTCAGGGCTGTACAAAACACAAGGCTTTGTGACAGCGTGGTGGGGTTTGGGACACAGCGAGGGAGGAGCGCAGGAACTCGGGGCCCTCAGATGAGTCACCTTGGGCGGAGCAGGCACTGCATTAAAGGCTGTGTGTCTCTCTGATGACATACTAACAGATCTCGGGCAGGTGCTGGGAAGCGAGGCTGTAGGCTTGGAAAAGGCCTGGGCCTGCCCTAATAAGCGTCGCCATGTATTGATGTACTGTGCATCCCGTCTGTCTACTCACAGACGGTGCCTCTCGGCTTCCCGGCACGCGGGCCACAGATCTCCGCTCTGCAGACAGAACAGGCGCTTGCCTAAGGCTGGAGCTGGGGAGCAGCAGAGCGGGCGCCTCCATGGGCGGGGGTGGGGGGTGAGCCAGAGCCCACCTGGGAGGGGCCTGAGGCTGTCCAGTGGGGCTGGGGGTCTTGGACCCTCAGATAGAGGTAAAATGTCCTGCACGAGCAGGCTGCCAGCTGCGGCTGGAATGCCTGTGGCCAGGCTGACCGGCACCCCCCCCACTAACAGCTTCTTGTGCTGCGTGTGACCTCGAGGCCTTAAATGGCACCTCCAGGGTGGCTGCCATCTTGCCCCCAGAGCTGGCAGGGGAGGGGGCTGAGCCCCCAAGGAGACAGGCTGTCCCCAGGAGACCCCCCATCTCCATGAGTCCCACACCGATCAGCACACAGTATGTGGAACCCCTCCGTCCAATGGGCACCCCCTGTGAATGCCTCGAAAACCCCGGGCACTTCCTGAAGGCCAGTGTCCTGTTCCGGCATTCTGCCCGGTCTCCTCTCGGACCAGACGCTTTTCTGTCAAATCAAAGCGTCTGCCTCTTTGCACATTGTTTCCTGGTTTTTTATTTCTCTACGGAGCTGAGGAAAAGAACCCACAAAACCGGCTCCTGCACCGGCCTCCCCTCCACAGCCGGTAACATCTCTGGTGCCCGAGGCCGCCCCTTCCAGGTCTTCCCTCTGCCCATCTTTCACCCCAGATCTCCACCTGGGATGCAACCCCAGAGCCCAGGAGGCGCTTCTCTGCAGAGCAGTCTCCGGAGCCTTCTGGGAGGCCTGGCTGGTCATGAAGACCCAGGATGTAGGGGCTGGAGTTAAGGTGGGGAAGGCGGCGGAGGCCGAGCCCCCAGAGAACTGCACTGAGGTTGTCCGGGGGTGGGGAGGGACTCGCAGCATGGGGACCACAGAGAGGAGGAGGTCAGAGTCTAGGACCCTGAGAGCAGGCTCCGGGTGCTGCCTGGCTGCCCAGGACCAGCGCCAAAGTTGGGGTGATGACGACGCGACTGCCCAGGGAGCTCCTGGCCGAGGGGACCAGCTCGTCCTCTCTTCCTCCGAGACAGAGCAGTGATTAGCAGGGCAGGAGGCACGCATGCTCATAACAACAGCATCATCCCGGGTTTTATGGAGGGCTTTTTGCTCCATAAACTCGACGGCCTTTCATATAGAGCTTCTCCCTTCCTGCTCACAAAGCCGGCTGCAGGGCACCTATAATTAGCATCAGTTCAGACCCAGAGAAGCCAGTCCCAGGGAGGAAAAGGCGGCGGCCTGCACTCACCCAGCCACTGTCCAGGATCATCCTTGAGAGTAATTGTCCACGGTCCTGCCTGCGCCCTGCTCAAGCCTCAGACTCACCCAGGCTTTCTCCTTGTAGAGAAGTTTTAGAGCTCGGGGCCGGTGCTGTGGCATGGTGGGTCAGGCCGCTGCCTGCAGCACCGACTTCCCATATGGGCTCTGGTTCGAGTCCCAGCTGCTCCACTTCCAATTCAGCTCCCTGCTAATGTGCCTGGGAAAGCAGTGGAAGATGGCTCCAGTATTTGGACCCTCCCACGCCCATGTGGGAGACCTGGAAGAAGCTCCTGGCTCCTTGTTCTGGACCAGCCCAGCCCAGGCTATTGTGGTCACTTGGGGGAGTGAACCAGCCGATGGAAGAGCCTGCTCTCTGAAAAAAAGAGAAGAAAATTCTAGATTCCTTCACTTTCTAGCTTTGGGGGTGCTCAGGTCTTCCAGTCTCCCCTCTGGCCTGTGAGCTGGGGTAGAATACTGGTTACTAAGGTAGGGAGTACGTCCACAGGCAAATGCAAGCCACCTGCGTCACTTCACTTTTTTTAAGTAGTCCTACTTTGAAAAAGTTAACACCATCAGCCGGTGCCACGGCTCAATAGGCTAATCCTCCGCCTGTGGTACTGGCACCCCGGGTTCTAGTCCCGGTTGGGGCACTGGATTCTATCCTGGTTGCCCCTCTTCCAGGCCAGCTCTCTGCTATGGTCCGGGAGTACAGTGGAGGATGGCCCAAGTGCTTGGGCCCTGCACCCCATGGGAGACCAGGAGAAGCACCTGGCTCCTGGCTTTGGATCAGCGCGGTGCGCCGGCCGCAGCAACCATTGCAGGGTGAACCAATGGTAAAAGGAAGACCTTTCTCTCCCTCACTGTCCACTCTGCCTGTCAAAAAAAAAAAAAAAAAAAAGAGTTAACACCATATATCCCAAACATTATTATTTTGCTATGTAATCAATATTTAAAATTAGCAAGAGAATAGCACACATCATTTTATCTTGGGGAGCCCGTGAAATCTTGGGTGCATTTGACACCTACAACGCAGCTCAGTTCAGAGGAGCACTTGGTGGCCCGCAAGTCACATGGGTTGGCAGCCCCTCTGCGGGGGAGCGGGGCCTGGAAGCCCTAATGCATGTACGGTGCGCACCTGCAAAGCCCCACCCAGAACAGCAAGGGACCCAGGCACACGCGCTGCCCGGGACGCAGCACCCCTGGCGAACAGCTGGAGACCCCACGCAGGGCGCCTCTGCGACCCCGGGCGCCCCTCTCCGAAGGGAACCCGACGCTTCTCCCGGATGGGAGACGGCCCCTCCCCTGGCTCCGGGACCCGGGCCTCCATCCCCGCTGCAGGGTCGAGAGGGGGCGTGGGAGGCCACTGCGGCGAGGCCAGTAGACCTCGCGCAGGGGTGCAGCCACGACCGGGCGTCCGAGAAGGGGTGGCGGCGGGGCCGGGCACCGCCCTTGCACCGTCGGCCTCCCGGCCGGCGCCCTCCAGACAGCGGCGGCGGCGCCCCCGCACCTCGCACCGCGCCCCAGCTCCCTCTCGCGGTGCCGCAGTCCCCGGCGCACCGCCGCGCACCGCCCCATGACGTCACCGCGGCCCGATGGGGCGCGGGCATAAAAGGCGGAGCGTGGGGGCGCAGCGGCAGGTCTCCGCGCTGCCAGTCTCGTCGCTCCACGCCGCGCTCACAGCTCCGAGGGCCAGCGCCTCTCCTGCTCCGCAGCCGGCACCATGCGCGAGATCGTGCACATCCAGGCGGGCCAGTGCGGCAACCAGATCGGCGCCAAGGTGGGCGGGCTCGCGGGGGCCGGGGGCTCCGGGGGCGCGGGGCGCGGGGTGCGATCCGCGGCCGGGCGCAGACGTGCGTGCCTCTCACCAAGGCCCCTGGGGCCCTGGGACGCGGCCCTGCGCGGCGCTCTGAGCTTTCCTCCGCACTGCGGTCCCGCGCACTGTGAGCCGCGCGGGAGGGGACTGGTGCGTTTTCTGTCCTTTGATGGAAAACCGCAGTGTCCCTGCACTGACACCGCCGCAGAGGCTCCTCTTCGGGTCGTAATTAGATGACCCGGGCTTTTAGGGAAACCCTCCGAAACAGACCCTGTCTAGACGTGGTGACATACAGGGAGAAGGTCTGCTCCGTCTGAGCTGTGATTCCTGACCGCGGAGGGGAGGCAGCAGCGGGCACGGGCAGGGTGTGGGCGGCAGCCTGCACAAGGACGTGGTCTCTCTCCCGACCGCCATGTTGCCCACCCCAGCCTCCCCGCCCCCTCTCCTGCTGCAGTTTCACAATGGAGTCTGCGCCCTCCGGAAGGCCAGCCCCTCCCACCGCAGCCAGGTACCCTCCCAGGCTCCTGCTGCCCCGCCCCTCCCACTCGCGCCCTGGCCAGCACTGGAGGCTCTGTGTAGGTCAGTGGCACACACCTGCACTGCCGAAGGCTGCTGGGGTCTGTGCCAGGAGCCATGGATCTCCGGAGGCAGCCGAGACGGGGGGGGCACCTGGGCAGGATCCTGCCAGGACCTGTCCATCAGCCAGGACGGCAGCACCCACCCTCTAGGCCCACGGCTTCCCCTGGAGTGGGGGCTCCTGCGCCTCCCCCAGCCCTCCAGTCTACATAACAGGGCGATGCCCTGCGGCTCTCCAGGCGTCTCTGCAGGGGGACGTGGGGCGTGTGGTCCCTGCTGTCGGTCTGGACTCCCCGTGTGGCTGCAGTGCGCAGCTGCTGCTCCAGGGACGCGGCAGCCAGGCGAGGGCCAGCCTCGGGGACCGGGGGAGGCCCCTCAACCATTCCTTCTCCATGCAGTTCTGGGAGGTCATCAGTGACGAACACGGCATCGACCCCACCGGCAGTTACCATGGCGACAGCGACTTGCAGCTGGAGAGGATCAACGTGTACTACAACGAGGCCGCAGGTGAGTGCCCGGATGCTCTCGCCTCGCCGTCGGCTTTGCCTTGCAGGCTGAGCTTGGTGGGCCATGCTAGGAGCACTCGAATGCGATGCTGCTGCGTGCATTTTTGGTGTCAATGCTGAAAGCCACACCTTGCCGCTCCCGGCACCCTGTCCCTAAGCAGGAAACCCGCCCTCCTCTCCTCCGCTGCTCTCAGATGCTGGAATAATAACGAATTCTGCCCGGGTTCCTCCACTGAGCCCAGGCCTAAGTCAGCTCTTGTTCCCTGCAGGCAACAAGTATGTCCCCCGGGCCATCCTGGTAGACCTGGAGCCCGGCACCATGGACTCGGTCAGGTCGGGACCCTTCGGCCAGATCTTCAGGCCGGACAACTTCGTGTTCGGTGAGTGCTCCGGCAGGGGGAGCTGGGACAGTGGCTCACTGGCCTCCAACCTCCACGCGCGTTCTTGGGTTCAGAACTGACTCCACCGACAGCTGGGGTCTCCCGGGCCTGGGCGCTCTCTCCACGGCCGAGCGCCCACTGTCAGCCTGCAGAGGCTGCGGGGCCCCCACGCCCCAGCGGCCTGTGATGGGCAGGGCTGAACTGCCGGGTCATTTCAGCAATGACAGCAGGCATTCCGAGGAGCCAAACGCTGGGGCACAGGCGGGAGGGAGGCTTCAGTGCGCCCCCGTCCTCTCGCCATCTGTGCCCTCGCCTTCCCGACTCACTGTTCCTGATCTGAATACGTGTAGAAATGTTTTAAATGTATAGATAAAACACATTGTCAATCCTGTGTTCTCCAATTAAAGGCCTCATTTCTTGTTGTGCTCCCCAAAGCTTTTGAGAATCATGAATACAGAACTTCTAGGTATAATTGGTACTGAAGAAAGTTCTAGACCAGCCCTGCCTTCTCCACAGTGAAGACGGCAGAATTGAGTTCTAGGTCAGGACCTGACCCTGTCCTTTCCTCCCTCCAGGCCAGAGCGGGGCCGGCAACAACTGGGCCAAGGGCCACTACACGGAGGGGGCCGAGCTGGTGGACTCGGTGCTGGACGTGGTGAGGAAGGAATCTGAGAGCTGCGACTGCCTGCAGGGCTTCCAGCTGACCCACTCGCTGGGCGGCGGCACGGGCTCGGGCATGGGCACCCTGCTCATCAGCAAGATCCGCGAGGAGTACCCCGACCGCATCATGAACACCTTCAGCGTCATGCCCTCGCCCAAGGTGTCCGACACCGTGGTGGAGCCCTACAACGCCACACTGTCCGTGCACCAGCTGGTGGAGAACACAGATGAGACCTATTCCATCGACAATGAGGCCCTATACGACATCTGCTTCCGCACCCTCAAGCTCACCACGCCCACCTATGGCGACCTCAACCACCTGGTGTCAGCCACCATGAGCGGGGTCACCACCTGCCTGCGCTTCCCCGGCCAGCTCAACGCCGACCTGCGCAAGCTGGCCGTGAACATGGTGCCCTTCCCGCGCCTGCACTTCTTCATGCCCGGCTTCGCGCCCCTCACCAGCCGCGGCAGCCAGCAGTACCGCGCGCTCACCGTGCCCGAGCTCACCCAGCAGATGTTCGACTCCAAGAACATGATGGCCGCCTGCGACCCGCGCCACGGCCGCTACCTGACGGTGGCCGCCATCTTCCGCGGCCGCATGTCCATGAAGGAGGTGGACGAGCAGATGCTGAACGTGCAGAACAAGAACAGCAGCTACTTCGTCGAGTGGATCCCCAACAACGTCAAGACGGCCGTGTGCGACATCCCGCCGCGCGGCCTCAAGATGTCGGCCACCTTCATCGGCAACAGCACGGCCATCCAGGAGCTGTTCAAGCGCATCTCGGAGCAGTTCACGGCCATGTTCCGGCGCAAGGCCTTCCTGCACTGGTACACGGGCGAGGGCATGGACGAGATGGAGTTCACCGAGGCTGAGAGCAACATGAACGACCTGGTGTCCGAGTACCAGCAGTACCAGGACGCCACGGCCGACGAGCAGGGCGAGTTCGAGGAGGAGGAGGGCGAGGACGAGGCCTGAGAACTTGTCACGTGTGTCGTGCACCTCAGTGAAGTGTTGTCCTCCAGCATGGTCTATTTGTCTACTATGGTGCTCAGTTTTGCCTCTGTCAAACTCACCGTTGATGTAATGATGTGGAATTCTTTTATTTATTGTCTGCTGATATCGACACTAATAAAAGCGCATGTGTATAAATGCTTGTCTTTTCTCACTTTAATTCCTCTTTGTGTTTCAGGGTCTAATTTGAACAGCAATATAAGAATTCTGTCTGTTATTCATTAATAGCATTCCTGCCCTTTTGGTAAAGATGGATGAAAAGTCATGACTTTTTCCAATGGCCCAAAAATTTAAAATGGTCTCTCCAAGGGGTCCATGCGGAAGGGCAATTTGAAGAGGAAGCAAACCTCCCCTTACGTGCTGTCATTCGGACTCCTGGGAAGCTGGAGAGCCAAGGCCCTCAGGCTAGGAAGGTCTCCTAGTTTTCTACTTCTCTTTTGTACAGTGTGATAAATGCAAGTGGAGAGGGGAGTGATGCTACATCCCTTAGCAAAAGGTACAGGTGCATTCCGGCTGTCCTATGGTTGCCGAATTCACACTGCAATGTTATGCTGAAAGTATTTGAAGGTAAATCACGGCAGGGGTTTGTTTTTTAAGACAACATGAGAAATTTACAATTTAATGTTAAAATTTCATTTTTTGCAGCTGTAAAATCTAGAGGTCATCTTTGTACCACTGTTTCAGTTTGATTGGGATCAGATTGTGTGGGGGAGGGAGGGGGGAGCTGTGACATCCCAGAGGCAGCAGTGTGATGGAAGGCCACACCCACCGAGAACCACGGAGACTGTCACTGGAGGAAGTCTTCCACTAACTTGTTGAATTCGTCTGCAAAACGTAAATGCAGGTTGTGTTTGCCTTCTGGCATCAGATGTAACCTAAAAAAAACAAATCACGTTCTCATCAAAGGAATCACTTAGAACCCCTTCCCCACGCAAACATTTCATGAAAATAAAATTACTACATCTTTCCCATGAATATATTTTTGGGGATATATAATGTATGCACTTTGCACAAATGTAGACATGAGTGTGAAGCCCCTTGGAGGTTGACAGCCTGGCGGGTGACAGTAAGGCCATCATATTTGGCAGTCTCTCTCCTCTCTCCCATCCCATAGGCAATAAATCATTTGAAAACTGTCCATGGCAGAGGGGATTTGTGGTCAAAATAAACACATTTCAATGAAGTCGATCTTGAGAAGGAAGGTTGGAAAGATAATACAAACGGACATGAGTTTCTTGTGTGTGTGTAGTGTAAGAGTACAAATCCATTCTCCAGGCCATTGTCCAGTGTTCCAAACTGCCCTGCCATCTCTGGGGTACTGAACAGCCAGTCTGAATACAAGCCAGGCACAGACTTCCCGAGGACTGAAGACGGGGCGCAGTCAGCAGCCCAGGGCCAGGGATCCAGCTCAGTCGCCGCAGATTGTCTTGGTGGCAACCCTCACTGTGCTCAAAAGGCTGCTACTTTTCAATAGGATTTTGGTCAAAGGACACTGATCGGTAATTTCTATTAAATGCATTATTAAATGGCAGGCTTTGCTGACCTCTACATTTTACCTAGTGGCCACAAACTTGTAAAAATTGTTAAACTTATTTTCTAGCTCCTTGAGAATGCACATCCATCGCTGGTGCACTTCCCAAAGGCACCTGACAGCTGGGCTGTGCCTGGATGAGGCCAGGTGCCTGGAACTCAACCCAGGGCTCCCATGTGGCGGGCGAGAGAGGTCCAGTCCCTTGAGCTGTCACCAGATGCCTTTCAGTGTCCACACTAACGGGAAGCTGGGGTCAGGAGCTAGAGGTGGGACTTGAACCAGACCCCCTGGTATGGGATGTGGCTGTCTTAACTGCTAGGCTAAATGCCTGCCTCGCAGGTGGTAAACAGTGCTGCTGGGATACAGCACAGGTTCAGACCATTTTCTCTACAAAGACAACTGGACATATAGGACTATATTGGGGCAAAATGCCAGCTACTGCATTGCCCAATTCTCGGACGTTTCAACGTCGGGGGCCTGAGAGCTGGCAGAGCTCCGTGCACTTGGGAGGACTTGGGAAGGGAACTGTCTTTGGAAGACACTGGGCCTCTTGCAACCTGGCCGCAATGGGGTGGGGGTAACGCAGTACAGAGAGAATAATTTGTGGAGGACAGATGGTCAGTATCCCTCAGAGGCCCTGGGGAAGCTGCTGCATTAACAACAACCGGAACATTCTAGCCCAATTTTACGGCTGCTCAGAAAAGAAAGGCTGCACAGGATCCACAAAGCCAGGATCCCATCCACCCTACAAAAGCAGCTGCTCAAGGCCTATTTTTTTTCCTTTGGTGTGTGTGTGTGTGTGTGTCTTATTTTATTTGAGAAGTAGAGTTAGAGAGAGAGGGAGAGACAGGTCGTCCATCCACTGGTTCACTCCCCAAATGGCCACAATGGCTGGAGCTGGGCCGATCTGAAGCCAGGAGCTTCTTCTGGGTCTCCCACGTGGGTCCAGGAGCCCAAGCACTTGGGCCATTTGCCACTGCGTTCCCAGGCACATTAGCAGGGAGCTGGATTGGAAGTGGAGCAGCTTGGACTCAAACCAGCACCCATGTGGGATGCCTGCACCAGTGGCTTAGCCCACTACGCCACAGCGTTGGCCCCAAGGCCTGGTTTTTTGGAGACAGAAAAGAACCAGTTGCCCAGGATGCTGAGGTCACAGTCCAGGCTGAGCTGCAACCCAGACTCTAAGCCATGTTGACTCGGAGGCAGAGAAACACCAACCTGCCAAGCTTCAGGTGCCCCTCGCAGCTACCCAGTCTGGCCATGGCTCTGCTTGGTTCCTAGCATTTTTTAAATTTTATTTTAAAATACTCATTTTTATTTATTTGAAAGGCACAACTACAGAGAGAAGGAGAGAGATCTGTTGGTTCACTGCCCAAATGGCTCCAATGGCTAGGGCTGGGCCAGGTCAAAGTCAGGGGCTTCCTCCAGGTGTATCCAAGCACCTGGGCCATCTTCCACTGCTTTCCCAGGCCACAGCAGAGAGCTGGATCAGAAGCAGAGCAGCCGGGACTTGAACTGGTGCCCACATGGGATGCCCGCATCGCAGGCATAGGCTTTACCTCCTACAGCACCATGCAGGCCCCAGCCTATGATTTTCTTAATTCCCAGTAAAGAAGGGAAGAGACACAAATGGTAAATCCCTTCTTTTAGCCATTTAGTGTTGTCTTCACTCCTACAGGAATCTCCAGGTCTTGAGGAAATAAAACGAGATGATCTTCATTACAAATATGGGAGAGCTGCCCCAGATGCTGACTGGCCTGCTGGACAGCTGGATGGGCACACGGTGAATAGAAAGCAACCCTTCTCCTTGACGCCTGGGGAGCCACTTCAAGGTCATTTGGGTCCCTTCCTCCTTTTGGTCTGACATAGGATCCACCAGACTCAAAACCTGTCTTGTATCCTCTTTGCCAACAGGACGACAGACAAGCAAGAACATTAGCTATCAAGACAGAGCAGGGGGTTAAGTCGCTGCTTGTGATATGCCGCACTGGAGTGCCAGTCTGAGTACCAGTCGCTCTGCTTCCAGTGCACACGGTAAGGCAGCAGAAGATGGCCCAAGTACCTGGGCCCCACTACCCATGTGGGAGACCTGGATGGAGCTCCTAGCTCCTGGCTTTGGCCTGGCCCAGTCCTGGCTGTCGAGGCCATTTGGGGAGTGAACCGCTGGATAGAAATCAATCCATTAATCAACCAACCAATCTCTCTCCCTCTCTAATGCTCTGCCTTCCAAATAAATAAATAAATAAATAAATAAATCCTTCACACTGGGGCACTGCCGTTCCCTGCCTTCAGGCTCAACTGGAAACACGGCTCTTCCAAGGCCCAGAGACTGCTGGCTTTCAGAACTACACCGTCGCCTCTCCTGGCGCTCAGGCCTCTGGACTTAACCGGAACCAACCATCAGCTCCTCTGGGTCCCCTGCTTGCCGAATCACACTGAGGACCTGACACTTGTTAACTCTCCTGACTGCAGAGCTGCCAGTTCTGACCAATCTGCACACGCACACTGTTTCTGAAGAGACCCTCGCATGCCCGCATCCCTGCACTACTGTGACAGTGCTGGAGGCTGGAACGGGCAACTCGCCCTGGCCTGGTAGCAAGCTCTCCCCTGATGTCTCCTGGGGACTCTGCTGCCTGCACCCCAGCCAGAGTCCCCCCACGAAAGTGGCCGCTCTCAGCAAGCCTTAAACGCACAAACGCCTTCTCGCTCATTCCCCAGGAGGTTCTGAGTCGACAGATGCCATCATCTCCATTTTATACACGAGGAGACAGAGGCGCAGGCACAGACGGTGCACACAGGTGTTCAGGCTGTCACCAGGCCACAGCCTACCCCTGGGCCGAGTTAACCTGTGCGGCACTCCTACCCCACTGCCATGAGCGCCGCTCGGCAGCCCCAGGACTGACTCTGGTTTCCAGGCCAGATTCTGTTTCCGCCTCTCCCCTCTAGGCAACCCCAGCCCGAGATGGCAAGTCTTTGCACACACGGACTTAGGCCTTGGTTCTGCCTCCCGGGTCTGGCTCTCAGCCTGGCCCTGCAGCACACAGCTGGACCTGCTCCAGTGGCCACACTCACCTACAGGACTTTGGCCCTCCGAGTGCCTCCTGCTCTCATTTTCTTTCTGCGTACACTAAGTGCTTTAAGATGTTCTAGGCGACACCCTGGGAGAGGCGCTGAAGTGTCCAACACAGGAATATTAAAGTTGCACACTCACATCTGTGAAAAAGTTATGACTAAGGAGCTGCATGGTTAGAGATATGCGTGACTGGAGGAGTTGGAGATGAGGAAGCGTAAACCTAGGAGATGGTCGAGCTGTGACCAGAAGGCCAAGTGCATCTGGCCCAGCACAGGAAGGGCTGAGGGATGGAAAGGGATTCTGGGAAGGAGCCAGTCATGTGCAGCTGGGTCTGACGCCCTGATCCGGATCTCTGCTGAGCCTTAATGCCTGGGATCCAAGCAAACACTGCTCTGAGCTGACTTATGTCCCTCCCCCGAAATTGATCGCTGAAACCCTAACCCCCAGGGTTTCAGCGTGTGACCTTAAATGGATGTAGTCTTCAAAGAGGTCATGAGGTTGAAATGAAGTGATGTGGTTAAGCCACAGTGCATGTGACAGTCCTTCAGAGAAGAGGGGATTTAGAGACAGGTTCAGAGGGAAGACCATGTGAGACACTCAGAGAGGGCAACCCTGGAAAAAACCAACTCTGCCCACACCCTCACCTTGGACTCTGGAGCCACGAGCAAATACAGATGCTCTTCAACTTACAATGGGGTCACACACCAGGAGCCCTCTGCATGCTGAAAACGCTGCTGATATACCTACGGAAGCTCAGAGCTTAACCCCGCCTACCTAGAACACACTGGGAACGCTTACACGGGCCTACAGGTGGGCACAACCACCCACACAAAGCCCGGTTTATAGTAACACGTTGACTCTCGTGCAATTCATGTAATACCACTCTGAAAGCCAAAGACTGCTGCACGGCACTGCTGCGAAGTGGAAAGAGCATTCACTCAAACCCTGGCCAGTCCACAGCTGTGAGCACCTCTGCTGGGAAGCACTCAGGACAGTCACAGCCGCCCTGGCTGACGCACACAGCATCACCCAGCTGTGCCACATCCTCTTCTGAGCTGGCTCTCTCCCAGCGCCTATCCACCTGAACCCCGGGGACTGATGGCTGCCAAGCCTGCTCCACAAGAATTTCCTGAAAGCAAGCTGAGGCTGGCCTTCCGGGCGACGCCGTGCCTGGGAACGGGAGAGGCCGAGGCCCAGGCCGGCTTACTAGGCAGTTGGGGGGCGATGTTGGTGATGCTCAGTGTAGTGGGGGAGGGCTGGACACGCAAGGGCCGAGGGCCAACGTCTGCTCCCGTTACTGCTGCAGTCTGAGCAGCTCTCTTGTATCTCAGAGCTTTGCATCACATTTGTGTGTGTGTGTGGGGGGGGAGAGGAATTCTGTTTTCCACAAATAAAACCAAATGATCTCTGAACCCTGCTCCCATCCAAGAGATTCAATCATTCACTCTTCTCCCACAGAGAGGGAAGAGAGGGTGGCAAGTGGGCACAGCTGGTCTGCTGAGCAACCCCGGCTCCCCTTCGGCTTCCTTCTGAGAAGGGAAGGGCTGCTCGGTGTCTCTGGGGGATATCTACAAAAGGACAATTGAAGATGCGCCTGGGGCAGGTGTCAGGCCGAGTTAAGATGCCCAGGGCCCACCCTGCAGTGCTCACTGGAAACCTGCCTGCGGTCTCACTCCAGCTTCGTGCTAATGCAGCTCTGAGAGGAGCAGGGTTGGCTCAGGTGACTGGGTTTCTGCCACGCAGGTGGGAGACCCGGATTGAGTTCCTGGCTCCCCGCTTTGGCCTCAGCAGAGTCCCAAGTGTTGTGGCCATCTGGGGAGTGAACTAATGGATGAGAAAACTCTTCGCACATGTCTTAAGTCAAAACAACTTAAAAAAATCCCAAATCCTTCCATTAAGAAAACAATGCGCCCGACAAGGTAAGGAAATACTAAGTTCACTGCAACACTGCTGCTTCCCTGTTGTCACTCAGCTGGTGCGGGGGTCACAGCAGGATTCTGGTATCAGCAAATCCACTTTCCTTTTGTGTGGCACTACACAGGGCAACACAAACCAACCAGGTTCTCGGCAGAATCAGGCCCAACATAAGGGCTCATTTGCCAGAGGAGGGCAATCGGTGAAAAACACAAGCCAATTTTATTTTGCTTTAATTTTTGAAGATTTATTTGTTTATTTGGAAGGCAGAGTTACAGAGAGAAAGAGAGACAGAGAGAAAGGGAGATGTCTTCCATCCACTGATTCACTCCCCAAGTGGCCACACTGCCAGGGTTCAGCCAGGCTGAAGCCAGGATCTAGGAACTTCAACTGGGTCTCCCACATGGGTGGCAGGGCCCAAGCACTCGGGCCATCTTCCGCTGCTTTTCCCAGGCCATTAGCAGGGAGCTGGATCAGAAGGGGAGTAGCCGGGACTCCAACTGGTGTCCATATGGGACACTGGTGTGGCAGGCGGTGGCTTTACCGACTACTCCACAACCCCAGCTCCACAAGCCGATTTTAGATGGTCACTCCTGAAAACACTCAACCCATTTGTCGGTAAGAATATTGTTAAAGAAAAGGACTGTCTATAAAACAGTCCACAGAAGTATAACATCTGCACGGCAAGGGAGTCTTTCTCCTGGGTTGATGCATTTGTTGCTAGGAGATGGTCTGACACAGAATTCCTGAACTACACTTCCTCACTTGTACTAACCCTGCTTCCAGGGAACACTGCATTCACTGTGCATGTCACTGTGCACTGTCATTTCTGAGCTGGCCCACAATGACCCAGGCCCCCTAGCACATCATTCCAGGCACCCCTGTCATAATAAGAGTGCGCTGAGGGGCCAGCGCTGTGGCGAAGTGGGCAAAGCCACCTCCTATAATGCCAGCATCCCATAGGGGTGCCAGTCTGGGTCTCAGCTGCTTCACTTCCCATCCAGCCCTCTGCTACAGCCTGGGAAAGCAGTGGAAGACAGCTCAAGTCTTTGGGCCCCTGCACCTGCATGGGAGACCCAGAGGAAGCTTCTGGCTCCTGGCACCAGATCAGTGCAGCTCCGGCCATCTGGGGAGTGAACCAGCAGATGGAAGATCTGTCTCTGTCTCTCTGTAACTCTGCCTTTCAAATAAATAAATAAATCTTACAAAAAAAAAAAAAAAAGTGTGCTGACGTGAAGCAGCTGTGCTCGGCTGGAAACGCACTTGCTAGGAGGGGAAAGGTTCTGGCGGGCTGGCGCGTGGCGCAGTAGGCTAATCCTCCGCCTGTGGTGCTGCCATCCCATATGGGCACGGTTCTAGTCCCGGCTGTCCCTCTTCCAATCCAGCTCTCTGCTGTGGCCTGGGAAGGCAGTGGAGGATGGCCCAAGTGCTTGGACCCTGCACCCCATGGGAGACCAGGAGGAAGCACCTGGCTCCTGGCTTCGGACTGGTGTAGTTCCAGCCATAGCGGCCATTTGGGGGGTGAACCAACGGCAAAAGGAAGACCTTTCTCTCTGTCTCTCCCTCTCACTGTCTAACTCTGCCTGTCAAAAAAGAAAAAAATATACACAATGCTATAGGGAAATATCATATATATATACATATATAGACAAATATATTTTAAAAACCCAAAAACTGAGGCTTACAGCAAACTTTTGGGGGCCAGCATTGTAGTGCAGTGGGTTAAGCTGCTGCCTGTGACATCAGCATCCCGTAACAGACACCAGTTCAAGTCCTGGCTGCTCCACTTCCGACCTAGCTCCCTACTAACTGGAAAGGCAGTGGATGATGGCTCAAGTGCTTGGGCCCCTGGGACCCACATGGGAGACTTGGATCAAGTTCCCGCTTCCTGGCTTCAGCCTGGCCCAGCCCTGGCCACTGAAGCCATTCTGAGAGTGAACCGATGGATGGAAGGTCTCTGTCTCCCTCTCTCTCTGTAACTCTGCCTTTCAAATAAAGTCAGTCAGTCTAAAAAAAGTAAAAAGTATGCTACTTGAATTTTACACCACGAATATGACTTAGCATTGTGATCTTACAAAGTCTAGTTTGAAAGTACCTTGTATTTCCTAGTAAATCAATAAGCATCCCTGTTAGCCTTTATGTCCACCCATAATTTCTTTCCTTATTCTTTTCTTACTCTCTAATCTGGCCAAAGGATTACTTATTATAAATGCCCAGGTATATTTCTTTTGATGTGTGGCTGAAGTGATGTGTGGATGAAGTGGCTGAAAGGAGAAAATGTGTGGAATAAAGAGAGGCCTTTTAATTTCTTTCTTTCTTTTTTTTTTTTTTTTTTTTTGACAGGCAGAGTGGATAGTGAGAGGGAGACAGAGAGAAAGGTCTTCCTTTTTGCCATTGGTTCACCCTCCAATGGCCGCCGCGGCCGGTGCATCTCGCTGATCCGAAGCCAGGAGCCAGGTGCTTCTCCTGGTCTCCCATGCAGGTGCAGGGCCCAAGGACTTGGGCCATCCTCCACTGCACTCCCTGGCCACAGCAGAGAGCTGGCCTGGAAGAGGGGCAACCGGGATAGAATCCGGCACCCCGACCGGGACTAGAACCCGGTGTGCCGGCGCTGCAAGGCGGAGGATTAGCCTGTTAAGCCACGGCGCCGGCCAAGGCCTTTTAATTTCTAAAAATGCTGTGTAGATACAGGAATGACAGGGTTTACGATGAGTGTTACTGCAGAGTAACAACTCTCGAAGAGCCCGCTCGTCAGCATCACGTCATGGAAGACAGTGACACGGAGGAGTGGGACGCTCCTCGGCCTGCTTTCCCTGCTGCTGCAGGGGGCTGTGGGACCCTGACGAACCCTGTGGGGCAGCGCTGGCCCTCAGCCTCAGTAGTGGCCTGAGGGAGGGAAGGAGGCAGGCAGCATCTGCCCACATTGCTATTCTAAAGGATTCCACTGAATTCCAAGACGCCCGGAGCAACTCAGAGACACTCGCAGCCTCTGGAGGGGTCGAGGCTCACTGGGATGTCTCTGTTTTCAGGGATTTTGTTTAGAAAAATAATCAGTCCAGGGCTCCCCCATCTTCCTCATTCTCACCTCCAGGATGTGCATCCTCTGTGTGTAAAGGAAACAAAGAACGTATTCAACTCGGAATTTCGAGCTTGGTAACGGCACCAGTGAAAGCTGGCTCCTATGTCAGCCGAAGTAGTTAGCACACAGGTTTCTGTTTACACAGAAACGGATGGGACTGAGCTCACGATTTCCGCCGGCCTGACGAGGGCCTCCCTACGCCCCCTGCTGTGGTCTCTTCTTCAGCCTGCGGCCGCTCTGTAAGACATAAGCCGCAGCCGAGACCTGAGACAGAAGCTGTCCCTCCAGCTAACGCAGCTAACATCTCACTGCCAGCCTCTGCTGAGAGGGTGGCCGCGGCTCACAGGCCCTGACAGCACAAAGCAATACCCAGTGCACCCAGACAGACCGCGGCCCATCCCTGCTACGCCAACGGAAACACGCCAGCCCTTACCACTGCCAATCAAAGGCCACGCGCACCGTGCACCAGCCAGCAGCCACACGAGCTGACACGCGCTGCTCACCCCGCCTGTGAGCTGTGAGACTCACTGCCTTTGCCCCTTGCGGAGGCGGGAACTGGGCTTTGCCTGCCTGGCTCCCTCCTCCATGCACTGCAGTAAGCGCCTAGCTCTTCCTACCACCCCGGTGTCATTGACTGGCTTGATGTGCACGGCACGAGCAGAGCCAGTTCTGGGGCTCTCTAGAAACTCCTCCAACCAGTTCTGGGGGTGTTCTACAAGTCCCCTGATGTCTAAGATTGCCTGTCAGACATAAGAATAAAAAGAACTGGTGATATGCATCTGCTGTCTTACCAGATATTTTATGAGTCAGCAGTGTGTCTTGGTGGATGCTATACTTTGTGTTTGTGGCCGACAGGTTCTCATTATGGTGTGCAGACATTCAAGACTAACAAACATGTGAAGCTTACAACACGATTTTAAGTGGAAGGAAAAGCGAGGATTCAGAGTTGAGTGTAAAATAGGACTACATCCATGTACAAAAATGCTTATGATGGTAAAGTATTTAAATGGGCAGCAAGCCAAGGGCAATTTGTTTTCTTATTTTGGTATTTATGTATATATTTTTTTAAACTGTGGGTAGTGCTTTTATAAAGATAAAAAAACTGAACTGAAAATTTCCAAGTTTTATGAAGCTGTCTCAGTGAACAATGAGGATGTAAATGCCAACGGTCATTGATGCTGCAGAACTCGTGAGCCCATCCGCCAGCCAGAGCAGCCAAGAGAGACCTCTCTCTGAGAGCCTCGGTCCTTCCAGCCGCGGGGACCCCCAGAGCGGAGTCGGGAAGGGCTGCCCGCCGCGTGGGAGCCCTGTGCCCAGGCCTCAGCCTCCCGCCTCCTTCCTTCCTGGGATGAGGTTTGGCGACAGGGGACGGCCGTGGGGACCGCACTCACCGTGACCCTTTCACATGCTCATGCAGGAAGTCGGCGTGAAAACGTGGGACCAGGGGATCCTTCTCGCCGTGCACGATTAGGGTGGGGCACTGAACCAGGGGCAGCAAGTGCCGACAGATGTTGCCTGCAAGACAGGAGTGCCAGGGCTCCGCCTCAGTGTGACTCTCGGCGACTGACGGAATGGAAGGCGGAGCGCCACGGCCCTCGCTGCACCTCTGCTCCCTTGTCTATAACGGTGGTCGCATCTGTCTGTGCCTGCAGCCAACGTGCTTTGTGTTTCCTTTTTGATTCTTCTGCTGTGTTTTTCCTGCTTGGTTCTTCGGCTCTGCCTGACTGAGGTTCATAATTCATGTAAAACAGCAAGAGAATGGAGCACAGACCGCCCAACTTGACGTTACGAAGGGGCAGTCGGTCCCCACTGCAAAGCAGTGGCCAGTGCTGGACACCTGCTAAGCTCTTACCTGGAGGTCACCTCTCAAATGGTGGCTGTGAGGGCCCTGACCAGTCCCTGGCCCACAGGGACATGATGAAGACACAACTTGCTAATGGCAAGTAGGCGCTCTTCATTGGTCACGCCTCTGTGCCAAACACACATCTGAGAGAGGGGGAGGCGCTAACCGTGCTCTGTGTCAACATTTCAAGAGCAGCTACAGAACAACCCGAGCTCCAGCCCGGACTCTGTGGAGGCTTGGTGGCTCCTTAACCACACTGAGCTTCACAATAAAACAGGGCGACCGTGAATCCCTGGGGTTGTCACTGAGGCTAAACACAGAGGTGTATCGAAGATTCTGGCACTGATATGGCTGGCTCCTTCCTCCTCCTCCTCCTCCTCTCCATCTCCGCCTATGTCACGAGGAAAGCAAGGGTGACCTGTGGCCAGGGAAATGCCTCTCTGGGTCTCTGAAGCTGTCCCTTCCTGTCCCTGGGGTGACCCGCACCTGCTAATTGAATAACCAAATGGTGACGGTGCTGTTTGTTTGAAGGGACTGTTCCCACAAGTGCATCAGGATCACTATGAAGCATGCATTTGCGATTTTGAACTTAAACCCAAAAACTAACATTTCCAAATGTCCTTTTCATTGTGAAAGCTTTGTCGGATGACAGGGGCTGGAAATGATTACCTAATGGATGGAGCTGGTGCTGCAAACATGGCCTGGACCTGCTCCAAGGTTAGCTCTTAACTCCTCTGTTCTTCCAACCACCAAGATGAAGAATGAGATTACAAACAATTGTATACAAATAGGCTTTAACTCAGAATATCTGCAAGATGTCTATTCTTGCTGTTAGCAGGAACCTTGTTAGGTTTTCAGATAAAGAAAGGGGGCTAGTGTTTATAGCTAAGGTCATATAACTATTCTGAAGACAGGAAAGTAACAAATACTTTCTTCTTCATACTGATTTTTTAAAAGATTTATTTTAATTAGTTGAAAGACAAGGGGAGAGACAGAGAAAGAGAGAGGGAGAGGGACCTTCTGGGCACTGGTTCACTCCTCCA
This sequence comes from Lepus europaeus, assembly GCF_033115175.1. Lineage (NCBI taxonomy): Eukaryota > Metazoa > Chordata > Mammalia > Lagomorpha > Leporidae > Lepus > Lepus europaeus. The sequence continues at coordinate 3,694,965 of NC_084829.1, read as the reverse complement.
ACGGTCACAACAGTCAGGGCTGAGCCAGGCCAACGCCAAGAGCCTGGAACTCCATGCAGGTCTCCCATATGGGTAGTGGGGAGCAAGCACTGGGTCATCTCCTGCTACTTTCCCAGGCGCATGAGCTGGGGGTTGGAACAGAAGTGGAGCAGCTGGGGCTCAAACAAGAGCCCATGTGGGATGTTGGCATCATAGGCAGAGGTTTAACCTGCTGCACCACAGGCGGGCCCCATTCCTCACACTAATTCTGTTGAAGATCAGGACAGAAAGTGCCTCCTTGTCTGTCCTGGTGTCAGAGGATGTAGTCGGGTGGCACGACACAGACTATACTGTGGCTGTTCTATAACAAGTAAGAAATTAGAATTAAGAAACAGACATCAGGGCAGGCATCGGGGTGCGTCAGCCTAAGTCGCCACTTGCAGACACTGACATCCTGCGTCAGCGCAGATCTAGGTCCCTGCCCCTCCAGTCTGACCCAGTTTCCTGCTAATGCATCCTGAGGGGCAGCAGGTGACGGCTCTGACACCCACGTGGAGACCTGGATTCTGTCCTGGCTCCTGGTTTTGTTGGCTCAACCCTGGCTGTTGCAGGCATTTGGGGAGTAACGTGGGGAAAGACCTCTTTCTGTTTCTCTTTCAGGTGGATGAAAATCAATAAGCAAAGCAGAAACTGAGGCTTCCTGAAGATGACTCTGTCATCACACACAGAGGAGCAGAAGGAAAAGGAACAGCCTGCTGTTCAAGACACAACAATATGGGCCTTTATCCGGGCGGTCCTGTCTCCAGTTGAAGGCAGATTTGTGACACAGCACTTGCATTGTCTACAATGACTAGCGTTCTCTGTCCACACACTGGTGTGTAAGGGCAACAGGGGACTCATTGATCATGGGAACTCGGGAACATGATGGGAACTCAAGCATCCTCTCTAACCGACAAAGGAACCATCAAACAGCCCATGCACCTACCATCTGGGAGGCGTTTAAACTGCTGTATGCCGTCCACCCACTGTTCACAGGTTTTGGCAAAGTAGTCATAGCCGTACAGGGCTTCCAGGGGCTTTCTTGCCTTCTCACTCCACTTAGAGACATCTCGGATGCCTGGAGAACAGAAGGACACGTTTAGTCTCACATGAAGGTGTCAGCCACCTTTAAACATCCCAGGCACAGGCCACTGCTGGGCCGTCCACCGCTCAGTCCATGTGCAATGCTGGAAAGCCTTGCCTGGCACCTTGTGGCTCACTCTTCACGTCAGCCAGTTGTCTTTTTAATCTATCTATCTGAATCTATCTATCTATCCATCCATCCATCCATCCATCTGAATCTATCTATCTATCTATCCATCCATCCATCCATCTATCTGAAAGGCAGGGTTAGAGAGAGAGTGAGAGGGAGAGACAGAGCGAGAGATCTTCCATCCACTGATTCACTCTTCAGATGGCTGCGTTGGTCAGGGTTGGGCCAGGCAAATGCCAGGAGCCTGGAACTCCATCCAGGTCTCCTGCACGGGTGCAGGGGCTCAAGGACTTGAGCCACTTGCTGCTGCTTTCCCAGGTGCATTCGCAGGGAGCTGGAGCAGCTGGGACTCAAATCCAGCCAGGTGTCTTACTCGAGTGTCGGCCAGGCTCCCTCTGGCACCCGGGGGCCCGCCCTCTATCCACACTAAGTGTGTAGCACTTAGTGCTGTCGCCTGAGTTTCCAGTGTCTACAGCTGAGCTGCTGCCTCAGTGCAAGGGGTCTCACTTTGTTCTCTGCTGTAGCCCTGGGGCCTAGATCAGTGCCTCCCACAAATCAGACCCACAACAAACACCCAAGGGATAGAAATTGACCTGCACTTGATGCTTCCTGTTAAGGGCCTACAATCAAAGAAAGCTCTCCTCTACCACCCGAGCAGACATCACAGTCACCGTGAGACCCACGAGAGACTTGTCTCAGGACCCCTGAGCACACTAGCACCTGTGGACCCTCAAGTCACTTAGGCAGGCGGCTCAGTACCTGCACATAACCTGCACACATCCTCCCGCGTACGATCTCGCATGCTGGCAGTGACGTGAGCAGCTGCTGTGTCACCAGGGAACAATGACGAGGACAGCAGTTTGTACACGTCCGGGACAGGTACAACCCCCCGATGTCTGACCTCCAGCTGTCTGACCGCGGATACGGACGGCGGACTTGGAGAGAACGAGGTATTTTTAAGAGGAGCTTTTCTCCCTGAATGTCATTTCTCCATACGTGAAAAATACACACAAATGATTTATTCTAATTTCTGCTACTGAAGAAAAAGCGGGTGTAAAAGGCTAAGTACTTATTTCAAACTCTGTTAGTAGGAAAGAACCAGTATCTAAAACTCACTTTTAAAATCAGTCAACAAATGCAGTTACTTAGCCTAACCTCTTCCTGATTTCTTTAAACACTTGGTAATTTAAAGATTCGAATGCTCTTGAGCATATTAAATATTGATGACTGAACATTCTAGCAGTGGCTTTGCTAAACGATCCACTGGAGAGACCATCTGACAGTGACATGAACTCCCATCAGTCTACAGAGAGTGCCATACCGTGCCATGCACCTGCAGGCAGACAGCAGCCCCCTGGATGCGGCCGCTGCGTGGGGGATGATGACCTGCCAGTCATAACTGCAATGCTCTCCGGAGGGCGGCTGCCAGCACGGAGGCCGCCTGCCCTTGCTTCCGCAGGTGGCTGTAAGTATTCAGAGGGACACCCAGTGACTGCAGAGGGCGCAGGGTCAGAACTGCTCCACGTGAGCGGGCAGTCAGGGCGTAGAGAAGCAGCTTGGAATGAGGAGGTGAGGGAGATGTCTGGGGAGAAGAACAAGGGGGAGTGGGAGAGAGAGGGGAGAAGCTACGAGATGCCGGCATCCCATGTGGGTAGTCTACTGATCCAGCTCCCTGCAAATGCACCTGAGGAAGCAGCAGCAGATGGCCCAAGTGCTTGGACCCTGCCACCCGTGTGGGAGACCCTGATGGAGTTCCTAGCTCCTGGCTTTGGCCTGGACCATACCTGGCTATGGTAGCCATTTGAGGAGTGAACCAGAGGATGGAAGATTCTCTCTCTCTCTCTTTCTCTCCCCCTCCCCCTGCCCTTCTTCCCTCCCTCTCTGTAACTCTGCCTTTCAAATAAATCTTTAAAAAAAAAAAAAAAAGATAACATGAAGACAGTCAATAGTAAACTTCCCTGCCGATATTTCCCCTGGGGATTTGGAGACCACAACCTCAGAAAGGCAGCTGGCAGAATAACCAGATCGTTCATAAAACATAGTTTGGCTGCATTGTTGCAGTTGTAACAATTAACGGACCAGGAGCCGGCGCCATGCCGCAGTGGGTTAATCTTCCACCTGCGGCGCCGGCATCCCATACAGGCACCAGTTCAAGTCCTGGTGCTCCTCTTCCGATCCAGCTCTTTGCTGTGGCCTGGGAAAGCAGTGGAGATGGCCCAAGTGCTTGGGCCCCTGCACCCATGTGGGAGACCCAGAGGAAGCTCCTGGCTCCTGGCTTCAGATCGGCGCAGCTCCGGCCATTGCAGCCATTTGGGGAGTGAACCAACAATGGAAGACCTTTCTCTCTGTCTCTGTCTGTAACTCTACCTCTCAAATAAATAAGTAAAATCTTTACTAAAAAAACAATGAATGGACGTGGTGGCTGAAGGTGTGTGAGTATGTCCGTAAGAGAAAGAGAACCTTGAAGGAGGACAAAGGGGCAGCATGACTCAGACGTGGAGCAGGAACACCGCTAGCAGTGCTGGCTGGGGGCGCTGAGCCTGCGATTCCTGGCTGAAGCTGGGGAGGCGTGGCCCAGGCTGGTACTGAGCGCTGGTCCCTCACAGGTGCAAGCCTTCTTGGAAGGGAAGCATTCAACGGATGCTCACTGTGCTGTGTGTGTGTTTTCAGTCTCAAAGTACGCAAGTGTCATCTCCTAACCAAAGGGCAAAGGTCATAAGAGAAACAGAAGTCCTCTAAAGCTGATGACAGCACTAGAAAACTGCAAGAGAGAACGAAAGGAATTCTGCAGAACACTCGACACAGAGACACAGCGATGCGGAAGACAGAAAGATGAGGTCTACAACAATCCACACACTCCAGACAAAGGCGAAGGGAGAAGACGTGACAGGTGAGAGTGTTTTCAGAACGGATGCAAGAAACCATGGGCAAAAGTCAAACAGGACAAACGCAATGAAATCTGAGACACAGTTCAGCAAACCAACAGCACGTCCCGGGTCAAGGTCAAGGGAAGGTCTGAGAAACAGAGAGGAAAGACAGGGGAGTCCAAAGGAGGACGCGCGGACCCACAGGAAGGGCCCAGCAGCAGCTGAGGGGGACTGCAGAGCTGGGGAGGGCAACTGCTGTCCCCTCGCATTCCCAGCCTGTTTTTCAACAACAAGGGCGAAATCCAGATGCCTTCAGGATCGGCCTTGAGGAAGGGAAGCCGAGACACACTGGGCTGGAAGTGCAGGGTGAGTAACTGCCAGACACGCTGGGGAATCTACAAAGCAACCAACACCACTCTGTGTGCCAAGGAGGAAACCAACACTGGGACACCTCCGCATGTTAACGCATAAAGAAAGGGGAAAAAGAGCCGCAGCTGGGAAAAGGTATTTGCAGCACAGCTACCCCTCAAGGGGTTATTAACTCCATTATAAAAAAACCAACATAAACAAAATCTGTACATCAGAAACACTGTAATAACACTGCAATGTTCTGAGCTGGCTGGAGTGCTTGGCTGTTCGCTCTGCTGTTGCACTCCATATTGCACACCTGTTAGAAATACTGCGTTATACTTGTATGTATCACATGTTTCATAATGGGGGAGCAACTTCAGTCTAGCCTCGGAGGTGCTGGTTGGGATGTGCACATCCCATAGTGGAGTGCCTGGGTTCAAGTCCCAGCTCCTCTTCCAATTCCAGTTTCCTACTGATGTCCACCCTGGGATATGGCAGGTGATGGCTTAAGTAGTTGGGTCCCTGCCACTCATGGGTGGAAACCTGGATTGGGTTCTGGCTCCTGAGCATAGGTATTTGGGAAATAAACAAGTGGATAGAAATTCCCTATGTCTGCCTTTTACCCAAATAAAATACATTTTAAAATATTACATAATTAAAATAAAAAGATACGAACAGGTTTCATACTGAAATAACCCAAAAGGTGAATAAACACAAACATTTTCCATCTTATTAGTGACAGCAGATGAAGACTACAGTAAGATGACAGTTCACACTCACCTGTTAGTGACAGTAGACGAAGACTACAGTAAGATGACAGTTCACACTCACCTGTTAGTGACAGTAGATGAAGACTACAGTAAGATGACAGTTCACACTCACCTGTTAGTGACAGTAGATGAAGACTACAGTAAGATGACAGTTCACACTCACCTATTAGTGTAGTAGACGAAGACTACAGTAAGATGACAGTTCACACTCACCTGTTAGTGACAGTACATGAAGACTACAGTAAGATGACAGTTCACACTCACTTGATTGGCTAGGGAGTTAAAGTCTGATAATTTCAGGTTTTTGTTGCAGATGTAAGTTACAGAATCACATAGAATGCTGGCAGAAGTGTAAATTAATCTGTCACTTGTGCTGTGGTGCATCTGCCCACTTTCACGGGTGGGTGGGCGTACCCTCCAGAGATACTGCTGCTCCTGCGCCCAAAGGCACAGCACAGCAATGTTCACAGCAAACCAGAAGGACCCGGTAAACAACACCTGGCGCATCCGCCCAGTGGACTGCACTACAGCAGTGAAAACCACTGCACTGGAGCCACCAGCGGCGTCATGAGCGAACCTTGGAGGTCAGAGCCAGTGCAAACAGCACACAGGATGAAAGCATTTCCATAAAGCTCAGAAACAAAGCAGACTAGATATGGCTTAGGAATATAAACGTATGCAGCGAAACTTTTTTCAAAAAGACACAGGGCTGACGTGTAGAGTGACTGGAGGGGGGAGCGGGCAGGGGAGGAGGCACAGAGACAACAAGGGCGCAGCAAGGCCCATCCTGGCCCCAGGGCGGGCTGGTGGCTGTCATAACTCACCCTCCTCACACGTCACACGTGCTGCACTCTATTTACCAAACACAAAGATACTCCAGGTCACTGGTAGAAAACGGAATTCAATGAGAAACTTATTTTGGTGCAAGGAATTTTGAAACCCCTGGAATCTGAAATCCTGGAGAATGCATATTATGAAAAAACCATATGCACGGATTTCAAAATTTCCTGCATCCAAATAAACTTATTTTAAATTTCATTTTCATGAACTTTAAAAATCCCCCCATATATAATAAAACATTTTAAAATAAATTCGTAAAAGGAAAGTTTCCTATGATGTAAGGGGCCAGGCCCTTGAAGCAGCAAGCTGGCTGATGTTCAATGTGCAGACTTTTCTGAAAACCGAAACAAGACAGCAGGCATGTGTAGCAAAAGATTTCCCTAGGAATATCAACCTGGACAAGGCTTCAACTCCCTGTGGAAATAGCGTCTCAATCCCAAAGGGCAGGAAGTCCAGCTGGAGCTGGAATAGCCAGATGTTCACATCAGGCTCCATGGTTAAGAACAACAGTCTGGGGGTTGGACTGCCTGGGTCAGAGCCGCCACCCTGCACTAACTCCGTGACAACAAGCACTTCACCTCTCTAAGCTACAGATCTCTCACCAGAGAAATGAGAACTCAAACAACACTGTGGAATAAGCGTAAGTAAATTAATAGAATGGGATCACCACAGTGCCGGGCACAGGCAAGCATCTGACAACACTGTCTGTATTTACTTCTGCTAACTGACTTTAAGAGAAAGCTAGTTTTGGGGCCGTCTGCAATGTCGGCATCCCATATGGGCACCGGTTCCTGTCTCAGCTGCTCCACTTCTGATCCAGCTCTCTGCTATGGTCTGGGAAAGCAGTGGAAGATGGGCCAAGTCTTGGGCCCCTGCACCCGCGTGGGAGACCTGGAGGAAGCTCCTGGCTTCAGATCTATGCAGCTCTGGCCGTTGTGGCCATCTAGGGAGTGAACCAGTGGATGGAAGACCTCTCTCTCTCTCTCTCTCTTTCTGCAACTCTGCCTTTCAAATGGATAAATAAATCTTAAAAAAAAAAAAAAGATAGTTTTGTCCCCAAGTACAATTACTATAAAAAACTAAGTAGCAATTATGTTTCACAGTGAAGTTTCCAGACTAGCCACTTGAATCAGTTTGCTGATTTAAAACAAGGATACAATTTTTTTTAAGCATGTAAGTCCACTAAACGGTGGAACTGTAACAGAGAAAGTACGTTCACGCAGCACTAATGAGTGAATTAACCCAGAGAACATTATTTGAGGCCTACTAAGTGTTAGTGCCGGCTGACTCGAGTCAGGTCTGGGCTCTGACTTCACGGGCCCCGCGGTCCAGTCGAGAACCCACAAGAGCAGCTGTGGTGCCGTCATCTCCCTTCTCTGCAGGGGCCAGGTTTCAAGATCCTCAGTAAACGTCTCAAAGGGAGGACAGTACTGAGCCTACCCAACGATGCTTTTCCCTGCGTGTACGTTTCTGATAGAGCTCTACAACAGGCACGGTAAGAGATTCACAACAACGAATAATAATGAAATAGAACAACTGTAGCGATATATTATAATAAAGATCACTTCAAACTTATAGTTTCCAGGATTTTCTATGTAATATTTTCAGCCCTAGTTCTCCACAGGCAACTGGAACCGTACAAAGGGAAACCACAGATAAGGGGGCTCATGTAATCCGCTGGGGATCACTTACCAAGGTGAGAAATTTTAGAGGAGGTACAGGTCTGGAGGAAACATATGGTTAGTCTTATACACATCAAATTTCAGGTATGTGTGGGGCGACCAGATGAGAAAATCCAGCAGAAAGTTAAGTGCCTGGGATTTGGGAGTAAGAGGAGACCAGTCCTGGGATGGGTGTAAAATGAGAGACCAACTGCTGGACACAAAGCCAGAGAAGAGCCAGGAACAGGAGGCGCCCACACAGAGAACACGGTGGCCAGGACTTTAACTCGGAGAACCTTCCAGAAGACGGGAGTGATCGGCAGCACACACATCATGAGCCTATTTTCACAGGCTGCAGAGTGAGCATGGAACCACAGGGCAGCCAAGTGTCCCACAGGCTCCCAGAAGGCACTGCCCCCGCTGGACTGGGGGATCAGGCCGGGGAACAAAGCAGTGAGAAGAAAGCACAGAGGCACTGCGTGGGACACGTTAGGCACGGGGCTGAGCGAGTGCATAGAGCCAGAGCAACCATACACGTGGAGTTCACAGCGACTGAGGCAGGGGAGGGAGGGGATGGCGGTGCACAGGACAAAGGGCCACCGTGCATGTCGGTGCAGCGTCTCAGGGTCTCAGAGGGACGGGCACCCAGCAGCTCAAGTGTTCAGGGACGCCTGCGTGGAGGTGGTGCTCGGAGCTGGGTGCAGCGGGGAGGACTCGTTTGCTGAGGAGCCTGGGCTGGAGGGGAGGCCAGTGCAAGCCGGCGTATCAGGAGGCATGGGGCAAAGCACTGTGGAGGCGAAGGCTGGTGTCAGGAGTGGCAACTGATGTGGTGTGGGAAACGCACAAGAGGGCCGAGGGAAAAGGAAAACGTGTCTAGAAGGGCCGGGTGGGCAGGACTGGCACGGGCAGCCAGGTCACTTGGACCTCACTGACATTACTGCAGGACTTTAAGTAGGAAAACTCTCCCACGCTGGGAGACAAGCTACACTAGAAGAACGGGGGCCAGGAGGACAGGGAGAGGTGGGGACAGGCTGGGTGGCATCCGAGTGCAGCCACATTAAACAAGAAGGCAGAGGGGCCTTCGAGGGACGACCCTGGGCTCCGGCTTTCGTGTATGTGGAGAGACTCGGGGAAAGGACGAGTGAGTTGGGTGTGTGTGTAGGGTGAAGGATTCGTCATGAAATAAATTCAATTTTAAAGTTTTATTTATTTGAAAGGTGGAGGGACAGAGAGTGGGACAGAGACTGAGGGAAATATCTTTGATCATCTGGTTCACTCCCCAAATGACCACAACAACTAGGGCTGGGACAGGCCAAAGCTGAAACCCCAGAACTCCACTCTGGTCTCCCATGCAGGTGGCAGGGGCTCAAGCACTTGGACCATCATTTGCTATCTTCCCAGGCAGATCAGCAGGAAGCTGGATCGGAAGCAGAGAAGCCTAGACTTGAATGATGCTGATATGGGAGGCCAGTGCTACAAGCAGAGGGTTAACTCACTGTACCATAAGGCTGGCCCCCAGTAAGTTCAATTTTGGACCAAGGCAGATCATATCCTGGGGCATAACATGAGCCTTAAGAAATTTAAAAGAATTAAAATCACATAAAGTGTATTTTCTGAATCTAACGATAAACTCAATACAGATAACAGAAAAATATCTGGGAAATCTCTGAATTTGGAAACTAAATAATATACTTCTAAATAAGCTTGGATCAGGGAGGAAGTCTGGAGGAATATCAGAAAGTATCTTGAACTGAACAAAAGTACAAGATATCAAAATGTGTAGGAAGCTTAGCTTTAGCAGTGCTTAGAGGAAAACTGATAGTGTAAAATGCTTAGATTAGGAAAAAAAAAGAAAGGTCTCAGATCAAGAAGCTAAACTTCTACTTTGAGACAATGGAGAGGAAAGTAAATTAAAACTCCAAGCATGGAGAAGAAAGAAAATAATCAAGAGCAGAAGCGACAAAACTGAAAACAGAAAGCAGCAGAAATAAGTCAGTAAACCCAAAGCTCGTTCTTTAAAAAGATCCATGAAGTTGATAGACCTGTAGCTAGATTGGCCAGGAAAAAAAATACAGATGACACAGATTACAACATCAGGGGGAAAAAAAAGAGGAGCTATCACTACAGACCCCACAGCTTTAAAGGTGACAAGGACAGAAACATCCTACAAGTGCCTGCTGGCTTAGACCAGGGGGGACTGTGCTTATTTCCGTGGGAACAGTTCCTGTGGTGTGGGCTGCAGTGGGCAGGAGGGGCCGGGGGCCAGAAGGGACCGGAGAAGGAAAGACAGGAGAAAGCGCAGACGCCTCTTTTGACACGTCTGAGGAAGGCTACGGCTTGGTGCAGTGTCAGCTACCGACGAGGGCCGGCGACTCGCCCCCTCCGCTGTGGTGAGAAGGCACTGCGACAGCAGAGGTGGGGCAGAGACCCACAGGAAACACCAGGGCACTGCACAAGGCAGACCCTTCCTCTGAGCCAGGCAGGGACACGGTGGGGACAGGCAGGACGACTACCTCCGAGTACCCTGTTTCTTTTACAGGACAGAAAGAGGTAAAGAGCCAAGGTTCTGCACCAGAGCGCAGGACTCAGCCACGTGACTCACACAAGCACGGAAACGGTGACAGCCACCCAGGGCACTGCAACCTTCTTTTGTAAAAGGCCAGGAGAGTGAATTCCTGGGCTCCAGAGGCTGGGGCCTTGTGCAATGACTTGTACAGGAGAACAGGAAACAGACCACCCACCTCGTCCTAACTGCCTAGGGGGGCCATCTGGGGTCCTCTGGAAACACTCAGGACACAGAGCAACTGGCCCTAAGAGGAGGGGCCCGGGCGGCCCTGCCGGCAGGTGGTAAGGGGCAGCCCAGGTCAGGTCCACGGACCCTGGTCCATCCCTTCCTCCTCCTGAGAGCCTGGTCACCTCAGTTAGGGCAGTAGCTGGAGGCTGATCAACTCCTGAGCTGCTGGCTGAAGCTGCCTGGTAACTGACTGTGCCCCATGTGTCCCGGGGGCACCGGAGCAGCCCCGGGGAGCAGCGGGGAAGTGGGAGGGCACGGACGCTGCAGGCTGGTCTCTGACCCAGCACTAGTGCAAAAGCGGATCCAGCGCAGCTTGACCACCGGCCGCGGAGTGCGGCGCCTGTTGTGGTGCCTCTTGAAAACCTCAAAGAGACGCTGCAGAACGACTTTCAAAGTGCAGGTGGCACAGGAGCTCCTCCAACCTAGGGAGGAGGCTTCGCGTCTCAACCCGGCGCTGCCTTTGACTCTCCTGTTATTTCTAACAGGGCTGGTGACGACATTGACCTCGCCCCGTCCCTCCTTAGAGCAGGACAGAGTGACGCAGGTGCTGGCTGCACTGGGGCTCTTCCTGAGTCATTCAGGTTCCGCTCTGGAAACAGGAAGCTTTAAACCCAGGGTGGCTGCACTGCGCTACTTCTGACAACTCATCACGCTTCCTCCACAGAGTTGGGAGGCGGAAAACAGAGGAGCTGCGACTTGTGGACACGGGTCAAGTGGGGAGAGCAGGAACACACCCTGATAAATCCTGATGTCTTCATCCGTGACGCAGGCGTTGGCTCCCCAGATCACCATCTTGCGGACGTAGGATGGGTACTTGGCGGCGGCGATGAGCGCGGTTATGCCGCCGTCACTCCAGCCCAGCAGAGACACCTTCTTAAACTGCAGCGCCTGTGACAACACGACAGAACACACGGCCCAGGTTACTGCCGCCCTCTGCTGAAGGAACCCAGGCGTCAGTAGCCACCAGCACCACAGGTGGGTGGTGTGGAGCGCCCCCTCGTCTACCACTGGGTGGCGTTACGCTTTCTCCCATGAGTCTGCAGTAATACAACTCCTGAAGCCTGACTGCAGGGGTGGGTTTGGAATCCGAGGGATCCATGGCTTCCGGTGGGATAAATCCTCGAGGAACTCGAAGCAGCAGAGGCCAGCGCTCCTGGATCTGACAGTACGCCGTGTGTGCGCCTGCCTGTGCCTGAGCGAGGACTTCAAGGACAGCAGAGCGACCAGAGCTGCTGGATGCCACGCAGCAGGGCACCTGCCTATGCCACTGAGCCCAACCCTGGGAAGAGCTGGTCACAGGTCGGTTGGAAGAGAACGTCATGGGGAAATTAGGTTAGGCTCAGGTGAATTAACCAGGGACTAAAAAGGAAGTGGACCAACATTACACCCAAGAGATGCTGCCTAGAAGTGAAGGAGTTAAACTTAAACTCAGTCATGTTGAAAATTAACATCTTACAATAACAAACCTCCCCTTACCTTTGAGTTTTCTTCAAATCCCGGGAACTGGTTCAAAAGACCAGATGGCCGAGCCAACAAGATAAAGACCAGGTGGCCAGGCCTACGGGATGCTTGTGTAAAATAATACCAAGAACCCTGACCCTATGCTGAACTCGCTGGCTAAGTACTTGCCAGGAAGAATGGATCCTATGCTAGACTTAAAAGAGAAAGAGAAAAACAAAAACAAACTGTTTACTCACTTGAATAGTAGCCAATTTAGGACAAGTATGAATTTAGAACACGAGCCTATCAGATACTGCATAGCTGAACTTGTACGTTCAACTGTATAGAAACCCTAACGACCTTATGGTAGGGGCCGCCAAGCCAGCCCAGCTGTGCCTGCTGCGGATGTCGGACCAAACTCGAGTTTGAAATAAAACTCTTGCGTTTGCACCAGCCTCGGCTCCTGGTGGTCTTAATTGGTGGGAATCAGACGTTTCGGGTACAACAGAAGTACAGCTAAAATGACTGGGAAAATGAAGGGATGAACAAACATTCGTCCAAGATGCTCACTGATAGGATATAAACTGTTGTGACTACTAGAGATAATAATTTGGCAAGACCTTGTAGCACGAACATTTGCATCTTCTACCATCCAGCATGCCACCTCATAAACTCGTAACAGACCCTGTACATGTGCCCTGGGTTCCATGACATTGTACAGTACAGCAAAAATTGAGACCTGAAATGTCCACAAACAGAATGCTCACTGCACTGCCGCGTGTACTCACAGGGTGAAAAAAGGTAACTTAAAGATTGTTACTTATCCACATTAGAAAAAAATGGGCGAGGACACAGCACGTTTGATATGATGAAACGCAGCAGGCTCCCTCCACGGGGGGATTTGCTCCAAAACTCCCGTGGGTGTCTGACTGTAGCTGGCACTGGCTCCTGTGAACAGTTCTTTTTCTCTACGCAGTGTACAGGACGGCATGGACTCACATCCCAGGCGAATCGTCACCCCGCTCAGAGTGCTGCACAATTTAAAACGTATGAACCGTTTGTTTCTAGAATTTTCAGACTGAAATCTTGGAAATCAAAACCACGGATCAAGGGGGTTACGTGACCTGTGTCTGTGAGAGGCTGGTGTAACGCTTACTCACTGACATGGGACCGCCTGGTGACAAACTGCTCGATAAAAACAGCACGTTGCAGAAACACTGGTACAGCATGACACCAGCAGTACTACCCTGGGTATTTAAATATGTAAGAAAAACGGGCCAAAGGTAGTCTTTTAAGTCTCGGTAGTAGGGTCTCCGGACGGCTGGATTGTGGGCTCTTTCTACTTTCTTCTTTATAGAAGTTAAGACCCTTACCCAGAATGCTTGGACCCAGACGTATTTTAGATTCAGATTCTTTTTTTCAGAGTTTGGAATATTTGCAGTTATAGAGTGAGTATCTTGGGAATGAGACTCAAGTATAAACATGAAATTCATTTGTGTTTCCTAGATCCCATTCCACTAGCCTGAGGTGATTTCCTACAATACTTTTAGTGCACCTATATTGACTGCAACCTGTTGTAGGGCAGGTGTGGAATTTTCCACTTGTGGCACCATGTCTGCCTCAACAAGTCTCAGATTCTGGAACACTGTAAGGATGTTATATTTTGGGATTAGGGATGTGCAAACCATTTGCTTTGAAATTTCTTACAGGGTATTATCTTTGTAAAAGACAAAAAGAACAACAAAACTAAACAAAGTAAATGAAGGTGCCCGGCCATCCCCCACCGCTGGGTTCTTCCCTGGGACCCACCTTCATCAGATCGATGGCATCTTTGGCATCCCTCTCAAAAAAGTCCACTGGGAAATCACGATCCGGCGGCCTGGAATGTCCATATCCCCGAGGGTCCCAGGCTACCACCGTGAACAGCTTCTTACTGAGGTTCTTAAGCTGGGGTCCGAAATCAGTCTCGCCACTTCCTAAAAACAGCCATGGGTTCCTCAGGTGAATGCTTTCACTGTATCAAACACGGCGCAGCACAACAGAAGCAATAATCACCCTAAAGCAGAGCACTGGGGCTAGGCATGGGCCTGTGGTCGAGGCCGGCGTCCCACACCGCAATGCCTGCTTCCCGGCTCCAGCTCCTGACACCAGTCTCCTGCCGGGGCACCCTGGGAAGCAGCAGGTGATGGCTCAAGTGGCTGAGTGCCTGCCAGGCACGTGGGGGACCTGGACTGAGTTTCCAGCTCCCGGCTCTGGCCCAGTTGTGGGCATTCAGGGAGTGAACCAGCAGACGGGAGCTCTTTGTCTCTCCAAAGAGAAGCACTACGGCTAGTCTGCACTTGGTCATCAGGAAGGCAGTCCTGTCACTGCTGAATTCATTCACTGGGAGGCGGATCTGTCATTCCGGCCGAGTTCGGATCTGTCATTCCGGCCGAGTTCGGATCTGTCATTCCGGCCGAGTTCAGATCTGTCATTCCGGCCGAGTTCAGATCTGTCGCTGACCCCCTGCCCCGCCACTGCCTGGCTATTTATTTTCAGAAGGAACGAGGCTCTAACTTCTTTTGTTCCTTTTTTATTTCAGCATTTTTGATACCCCTTGAGCTTAATTTTCGTTTTCTTTTTTTGAAATAATTAGTGAAAATGTTTAGAAACTAACTTACAGATGTATGCTTATAGGCTATTAAAAAAAAAAAAAAAAAACAACTCATGGGGCCAGCGCTGTGGCGTGGTGGGTAAAGCCGCCGCCTGCAGTGCCGGCATCCCATATGGGCTCTGGTTCTAGTCCCGCTGCTCCACTTCCGATCCAGCTCTCTGATATCGCCTGGGAAAGCAGCAGAAGATGGCCCAAGTGCCAGTCCCTGCCACTCACATGGGCAACCCAGATGAAGCTCCTGGTCCCTGCCTTCAGCCTGGCTTAGCTCTAGCCATTGCAGCCAATTTGGGGAGTGAACCAGTGGATGGAAAATCTTTCTCTCCTTTTCTCTGTAAATTTTTCAAATATGTAAATAAATCTAAAAAAATTGAAAAAAAAAATCAGAAAACTGAAACACCTCGATAGGGGGTAGGGAAGGCATGAAGGGAAGAAATCAATTTAGTTTGCTTGATTAAAATAGCACGGAACTATAATAAACAGAGCCCGTGGCAGCCTTGATTGGCAGCCCTTGGCCTGCCCATGGGGTGACACAGGTGTGGTATGTTCACACCCACTACACATGGTGTGGAAGGCACTCTCTCTCTCAGAGGTTGGTCCAGGCCAGGTCAGCATTTCACTTGTAAAATCCACTCGACTTCCAGCAAACAGAGCTCAGGCCGCAAACGCACACTAAACACCTTGCCCGGTGCCCTGGCTGTGTTCAAAAGTGTCTTTCAAGGTGGTGCAGGCTCATTTCACATGGGTGAATCATTCAGAAAAACAAAGAAAAAAAACAATCCATGGACTGCCAAGCTAGGACTGCCCGAACACAGGAGCCTTCTTGGAGGCCTTGACCTGCAGGGGTTTCTACAGGGGGGCAGGAGGGAACAGGGAGGAGCAGGGAGGGGGACAGGCTGGAGACAACCACAGGAATCTGGCACACCCCCACACAGAAAGCCCGGTGCCAAGAACGGGGAACGAAGCCTTCGAAGAATGAATGGAGAGCCCGAGCGTATGTCCATGGACACCAGTGCCCAGGACCTGTGACGCCCGTGGAGAGGGCGACAGGTGCTGGGGGCCAGGATGTGAGAATCTCACTGGCTTGGGTTCTGGAAGCATGCCGATGCTTTATACCAACAGTAACTAATTAGAAAAAGCATCTTATGCCTGGATAATGGCTGCAATGCTGAAATAATGGAAGTCTGAAGTCACTGGTCTTACAGATAACGCTGGCTTACAGCCAACCATCAGAGTAAACGCCCTCCCTCGTTACTTGCAAATAATTATGGATTTAAAAAGGTACTAAACACCATCAGATGGGGAACATTTTGGTGTTTTTTGTTGTTGTTGTTGTTTTTTTTTTTTTTTTGACCATCTGGATATTTATAACATCAACCATGGGCCACACAAAATTATCAACTTGAAAATTAGCCTGTCCCTCCTCCCTGCCCTCTGGCTGGAGGTCTTAGACTCTAATAAATCTTGCTTTTAAATAAAAAAAAAAAAATTAGCCTGCTATAGATTTATTGGATTTAAGTCCCACCTGCAGTTGCCTTAGCAGGGCCAGACCAAATGGTTCTGCAGGACTGATACAGCCCACAGGCTCCACGTACCCCAACACTGTTGTGGACATACAGGCCTCACTAGCCACAGCACCATGCCAGTCAGCTGGGCTCAGGTGCTGTCAAGTGGATCATCAATCAACTGAAAAAATGTTTGCACTTAATTGTTAGGGGGAAGAAGCAAATCACACAGAAGTGAGTATATGCCAGGATTGTTTAACTGAATTAAAAATAAAGCAATGATACTAAACCCCTTAAAGCCACACGTGGCACGTCCTGGGATCACGCAAACTTCCCCTGGACTTCAACACCTGTTCTGGGGCAGGAGCCCGAGATCCAGTGGGCTCCCCGTGCCCCACATAATGCCAGGGTAATATGGACATCTTTGATTTTCAAAAGGACTTGAAGGTTTCTTTTTACCTCTTATTTAACTGAACAAATTGTCCACAACAGGGTGCTCCACTTGTCCTGGTTTTAGCACCGAAGTCCACATCCTGGGAAACCCCTGGATGCCAGGCACTCTAGGAGGGCCCGACACCGACTGACCTTGTTCCCTCATCTTTCCTTCTCACACCCCTGTCACCTTCCCAATTACAGGCAACTGTGGCTCCTCACTGTGCTTATGGGAAAAACTAGAGACAAAGCAACGAAAAAATACGTGCAGTAGGAAGTCATGCACTTTTCTAAATCACTGAAACGTGACCGTAGCAAATACGACTTGAAACATTCAGCAAAGCACTGAGTTAGGAAATAACCCTTGGCAGCCGGCACTGTGGCTGCATCCCAGCGACCACACGGCACGTGGAAGCATCATGAAAGCATCCAGACCCAGCATCCCAGGAAGCAGCAGGACTGCGTGCTCGCCCTCGCCGGTCCGCTGGTAATGCAGGTGCACGCCGTTCACAGCCACTTTGGCAGACGTCACCGAGGTGCTACAAGAAAAACAGCAGTAATTAAAGACTTGCCCTCAGAAGAAAATGATTTGGCAGTACAAGTCTAACAAGCCTGGTCTTTTGGAGCCGGCACTGTGGCATCGCAGGTGAAGCCCTGCCTGCAACACGCCATCCCACCTGGGCACCCGTGTGAGTCCCAGCTGCTCCATTTCCAATCCAGCTCCCTGCTATGGCCTGGGAAAGCAGCAGAAGATGGCACAGGGGCTTGGGCCCCTGCACCCATGTGGGAGACACAGAAGAAGCTTCTGGCTTCCTGGCTTCAGCCTGGCCCAGCCCTGGACATTGTGGCCATTTGGGGAGTGAACCAGTGGATGGAAGATCTCTCTTTCTCTAACTCTGCCTTTCAAATAAATAAATAAGCCTGGTCTTTTATATGTAGTTTCACCCTCAGGCTTCTTGGGCTATTCTGTGTCTCAATTTTCCAGCCCTAAAAGTGCATTGAGTCTGTACTTCTGGGAAGAACCGTGTCTTCACGTCTGAACCTGCCTCGGCACCCAGCCTGGGGCTCCCCTACAAACGCACCGCGAGGCTTCCTGAAGTCAGTGGCCACACAGGCTGGGGCACACCCGCGGTGAGCGGCAAGCCAGCGGTGCCCACGTGCAGGCTGACCCGGGGGCTCCACACAGGGAGACGCAAGGGGTGGCGGAGGAACACCAACCAGGAGCACCGGCAGGCCCAGCGCGCCACCAGCACTTTCAGCCTCTTGGTGGCATTCCCACAACAAGGCGGGTCCAGGAGTCCAAAGGGAAAGCCTTGATCTCAAGGCTGCTTTGTAGGAGCAGGGCCTCCTGTGTCACCTGGCCAGCTACAGGAGGCCTACGGTCAGGGATGACTCCTGCACTGACATGGCCACACTGTTTTTTAAGAAGTTGAAACGTTTTGGAGTTGACTCCAGCTCAAGTCCCCATCTCGCCGGCCCTGCCCTGATCCGGCATTTGTTTGGCCAAGCCTCAGGGCAGGGCTAACCCCAGGCCCTGTCTCATCTGAATGGCACGCGTGCCAAAGCAGCTGCTCTTCTGGGTGCCCCAGAACAGAATACCCAGGGACAGACGCCGAGAGCGCGTGCGGGGCCCCCGCACCAGCCTTCAAGGCCTCCCCACCGGCATCAGGTGGACAGCTGAGGGGCGTGCAGAAGGGACACATGGCTGTGGGCAGGGGCCAGGGGGCGCCCCTGTTCTCCTGGCTAGCACATTTAAATCAACCGCGACTTCCTTTTTCTTTCAACCCCTGCGGCGAGTCCGGATGATTACTGACTGAAACACTGTTAGAAAACTGAGGCCCTGTTTTCTCTCGGCTTCATCTTACTCACCAACTTCAAGTACGGAAGGATGCAGAAACGAAGGGGTGGCGATGGGGGTACATCTCAACTTACTACACCATCTCTGAAACACCAAGACAGCGCTGGCGTAATACGGCCTGCCGTACCTAAAGTCACCACGCAGGGGCACTACGACAGCTGTGACACCGTGATGCTGCCAATGCTAATGACCAACATCTGTTTACTGTGGTAATGGCTTCAGCGATCTTAGGGTCAAGAAGCCAACGAGCATGCTCCACTAACACAGGTTCACCGGTGCACCTGCTTTGCCATACTGGGCCCAAGAGCAAAGACTCAGGACGGTTCACTGTGCAATCCCTCAGGGAGGGAAGGCAGAGCAGGGGCACAGCTCGCGGCAGTGATGCGGAAGGTACCCATCCCCTTTATTGCTCCAGCGCTGAGGGCCCTGTTGAGGGCACGTCCACAAATTGGTGGGAAAATGGAAGTAAAAGACAAGTTTATTTTGGTGCAAAATTTTCTCAAGTTCATGCATAATCTCCAAAATATGCATTTTCCATGAACTTTCTGAAGGCCCCGCCTACCATGAGAAGCTCCCTCCCTCACCCTTCTCAATGCCCAAAGCCCATCCTTCTGTAAGATCCAGGTGGCTGCCTCCAGCCCTGGCTCACGTTCACGGCCATCCCCAAGTCTCCTGCAAACCCCTGCCGCTGCCCTCTGCCCTGGGCTGTGTCTGTGCTCAGTTCCTTTCCACGCAACTGTAACTATTGCCGTCCCATATCCTTTTGGCGGCCTAAACAGAACACAGAAACAAAGCCAGGTGACCTAGAGTTCAAAGGCAGACGACCTGGAGGGTTCACTTGGAGACAGACCACATCAGGGTTGAGTAGAGGTTGGAGATGAACCTCCAAAGGTGGTAAAATTCTGAAAAAGGAATGTAACGGGGAAGGCACTTCTGGAAGAACTCACACGATGGAAGGCCCGACACAGGTGGTAGGCTGACCGTCGCAGGGCTGTGCAGGGACGCTAAGGGGAAGACCAGGTCCCCGGCGCTCTGTCGTCAACATCCCAGACACCCATCGCACCACAGGCAGCTGCTGTTATCCCACCAGCCCTTCCCTCGGTGCAGATGGAGGCTGCCAGGCCCGTGCCCGATTCTCCCAGTTGGGGAAGAGGCAGGAGGGCTGTCTATGAACAACAGCAAACCGATGTCAAACACAGGAGAACGTTCACTCCTTAAAGATAACAGCTCCTGAGCGCTGCTTGTTTCCACAGGAACACAAGCTCATCTGAAGGAGGACTTTTGCTCCAGTTTATCGAGAGCCTGGCCAGACGTGATGTCACCAGTTCAGTGCACACAGGCGTGGTGTTACCAGTTCAGTGCACACTGGCAAAAACAAAGAAAAAAACTCAGTGCTTCCGTGGCCCTGATGTGCTTCTGCCTCCAAGTACTTTCAAGAAACCAACTCTAAGGAAAAAGAAAACTTCAGGAGGTTTAAAGGACAAAGCGAACACCTCCTCTTTCTCTCTCTCACGCTTTCTCCCCGCCCCCACATCCCGTCTCTGACCCAGGTGCCCTGCAGCAGGTGTGTCTATTAGAATCACCTGTGGAGACATCAACCACACAGGCCAGGGCAGAGTCCAGCTCATTAGCTCTGAAGGCACGGCTGTGGGGTCTTCTTTCTAAAGTCCCAAATCTCTGCAGCACTCCTCATCTATTCAGGTAACTCCTGAATGAATGCTTTGTGCTGGGCACTACAGGCAGGTTCGCCTGTCACGCGGAACCTAGAAGGAAAGAGAAACAGATCGCCTGCTACCAGCACTCACCGGCAGTGTGCAGGGTTTTACAGGAAAAGCTGGGGGGCAGAGACCTAGGGCACAGGTGGAAGGAACCGGCTCCACGTCTGCTCACATGCCCCCCCCCCCCCTTTTACCAGGGCTCAAACTCAGGTTTGAGCAGGGCCACAAAAGCCAGAGCTAGGCCATTCTGAAGCCAGGAGCTTCTTCCGGGTCTCCCACGTGGGTGCAGGGGCCCAAGGACTTGGGCCTTCTACTGCTTTCCCAGGCCATAGCAGAGAGCTGGATCACAAGTGGAGTAGCCGGGACTAGAACCAATGCCCACATGGAATGCAGGCACTGCAAGCGGAGGATTAACCTACCGCACCAGCCCCCCACACCCCCTCTCCTGTCTGGGATCTGACCTCCACCCCCCCTTTCCGGGAGGCTGAGAGGCAATGTCGCGGAAGGGGAGGAGGTAAGAACAGCACAGTGGTACTGAAGACCCTTAGCCGCCCCCTCAGGAAGGCAGCTGACTGCTCAGGGAGGCAAGCTGGCAGAGCTCGGGGCAAATAACGAAAGGAGATCAGGTCACCCGCTCTGCTGAGAGCTTTCTTTAGCACACCCACTTTGCTCTCAGCTGCCCATCATACCTAACTACCACGGAGGGCCCTGAAGGTCAGAGGGCGGGTAACTGGCCCCATCACAGTACTGGGAACCCCCCAGGTTAAGAGGAGCTTCTGTGTCTGTCTCTGACCCCAGAGCTCTGCTTCTTCAGCTCTTTGACTAGATACAAATGAGGCCACTTAATCAGAAACACCCACACTTTCAAAGTCCCAGGAGTGTCTATTCAGGGGCCAGCGCTGTGGTGTAATAGGTTACCCTGCCCCCAACACCAGTATCCCATATGGGCACCAATTCCAAACCTGGTTGTTCCACTTCTGATCCAGCTCCCTGCTAATTCGCCTGGGAAAGCAGCAGATGGCCCACGTATTTGGGGCTCTGTACCCATGTGGGAGATCTGGAAGAAGCTCCAGGGCCCTGGCTTCAGCCTGGCCCAGCCCTGGCCATTGCAGCCATTAGGAGGGTAAACCAGCAGATGGAAAATCTCTCTCTCTCCTCCTCTCTGTAATTCTACCTTTGAAATAAATAAAAAATCTTTTTTTTAAAGAGTGTATGTTCAGCATGTTTTTTCTGTGTATTTCTTCGAAAGTACTCAGTAGTTCAATATATTAGCTACCTCCAAAGCTTGAATTTACAAGAATCTTGATGACTTTACTTACTTTGTATATGGCATTATTCAGATATTGACTATTTGCATTGTAACTGGTTGCACCTGCTAATCACTGGCTATTTCTGCCTCAGGCTTTTTACATTGTTTCAAATCCTCACAGAAGCTCTGCAAAGCAGGAGCCTCAGGGAGGTTAGGGAACCTGCCCATGTTCATACAGTGAGCAACAGTAACACAGCCGTCAGTTCCAAAGGCCAGCCTTCTCTCCCACCCCACAGCCACAGCCCCCAGCAAAGCTCAGGCAGTGGGGCCACTGGGGCCCGGCATCCCAAGGGTGACTTGGGGAAATACCTGGTTCTGTCAGTTATTAATACGGTAACTGTCCGCACCATTCAACTTCAGTAGAAAAGGCCTTGTTAACCTGGCTCAAGAACGGATCACCTGAGAGACTATGAAATGAGGGTCAAAGTTCCAAACGACGGATTTGGCCACACAACTCAGCTGCGTGTTGGGCACCGGCTGAAGCAAAGTTTTTTGTTTTTTTTTTTTTTTAATTCAGCATTTATCTTGGTGAGTCTTGGAGCAGCTCTCCAGCCCTTTAAAAAAATCTAGTAATTTTAAAGCTAGATTGGGCTGACCATGGAGGATGCAGTACCAATTTTTTTTTTCCAGATTTATTGATTTTACTTGAAAGCCAGAGTTACAGAGAAGGAGAGAGATTTTCCATCCACTGGTTCACATCCAAATGGCTACAACAGCTGGAGCTGGACCAGAGGGAAGCCAGGAGCCTCTTCCAGGTCTCCCATGTGGGTGCACAGGCCCATCAGCAAGGTGCTGGATTGGAAGTGGAGCAGCTGGGAATCAGGCGGGTGCCCATACGGGGCGCCAGCGATGCAGACGCCGGCTTTTCCGGTTTTGCCGCAGCACCAGCCCCTGAAGCAGTTTTTACATGAGGGCTTCTGGCTACTTGCTTTGGGCTGCAGCCTGGTTTACAGGATTAACCAATGCCACTGCCTTCTCCCCCTGCCTGTTCTATCAACTTGGAACTGTGTCTATGCAACAGCAGTCCAAAACCCAGAGAAACCCATTTTTCAGGGACATTTTTGAAAGAATACAGTGCAGCTAGATGTATGGGACTTTCTCTCAACCACTGAACAACTTACGGAAGCCAGGATGCTGGTACATCACAGTAATCTCAATGCGTCCGTAAGCGGGAACTGGACAGAATGCCCAAGTTTCACGGTTGATTTTTACAGTGGCACCCACTATCTGCATCAAAAGTCCTGAAAATCTTCAAATAATTCTAAAGCAGCAATAAAACACATCAAATGCAAAGCTCGAGCTATCAATCACAACAGGAAAATTTAAAACCGCATCAGATGTGCCTTCCTTTCTCCCAAAGCAAGTTTTCAAGTTTAAAGTGTCCAAGTCGGAGAAAGCGACGCTCTCAATGCAGGCGCCTAAAGGCCGTTCTGAGCTTTTCTCCGGGTCCTGGTTCACATCGATACTCAGGGGCACACGTGCCAGCGCCTACGTGTTCGCCTGTGAGTACTCCAACAAGCTCGCGGGAAACTGAATCAAGAAGTCTACTTTGGTGCAAAACGCTGGGATCCACGCAGTCCGTTCACAAGCTGCGTGTCCCGCGAACTTCCTGCGGACCCCCGGGGAAGCAGAGCGCACAGCAACGCCGGCGTCCTGCGGCCGGACTCGGTTTTGGCTCAGCCAGAAGGCCAGGGCACTCGGAGGTGAGAGAGCGCACACGGGGTGCCCGGGGCACTCGGAGGTGAGCGCGCGCGGGACGCCAGGGGCACTCGGAGGTGAGCGCGCGGGGCGCCCGGGACACTCGGAGGTGAGCGCGCACGGGGCGCCCGGGGCACTCGGAGGTGAGCGCGCACGGGGCGCCCGGGACACTCGGAGGTGAGCGCGCACGGGGCGCCCGGGACACTCGGAGGTGAGCGCGCACGGGGCGCACGGGACACTCGGAGGTGAGCGCGCACGGGGCGCCCGGGACACTCGGAGGTGAGCGCGCACGGGGCGCACGGGACACTCGGAGGTGAGCGCGCACGGGGCGCCCAGGGCACTCGGAGGTGAGCGCGCGCGGGACGCCCGGGTCTCCAGCCGGCTCGGATCCCAGACGGGAGACGGCGGTCCTCGGGGACGGCCAGCCATCCACGAAAGGACCGCACGGCGACCCCAGGTACAGGGGCCGCCCCCGCCGCCGGCCCACCTGAGGCCCGCGCGCCGCTCCAGCCGCCCCCCGCCCCCCGAGCGCGGGGATTCCCCGATAAGAGGCGCGCGCCATTACCCGAACGCGGCTGCGGGCCCGGCCCGGGAAACACGGATCCCGGGCTTCAGTTGTGACAGGAGCAGCCGCAGCCGCAAGGCGCTCCGCGAGCCCAGCGCCACGGCCATCGTCGCAAGTCGCGCCACGGCCGACAGTGCGCATGCGCAGGGCCCTAGCCCGCCTTCGCCCCAGCCTCCTCCGCTCTGCCACGCCCCCTGACGCTACGACGCCCAGCCACGCCCACAGCCCGCCCGGACGCCACAGCGGGTCCTCCGTCAGGGACGGCGAGACGCCGCGCCCTGCCACGCCCCCTAACGCCACGCCCCCGGACGCCGGCCACGCCCACAGTCCCCGGACGTCACAGCGGGTCCTCCGTCAGGGACGGCGAGCCGCCACGCGTGTAGCCCGCCACGCCTCTCCCAGTCCCGCCGCCTTGGAACCCTCGCGAACCCGTCTAGACGGGCTCCTCGCCCCTGTCCGTCCCGGGCTCCGCCGTGGCCGTGGTGCCGTGGCCGTGGCGGCGTGCACGGCGGGCCGGGGAGGCGAGACCGCGGCCCTGCGGCGGCTGGGGGTGAGGAAGCTCTGGGTTCCGTTCGCTCGTTCGGGGTGGCTGCAGGCGGTTTAAACGGAAGCAGTGTCGGCGCGGCTCGGCGCGGCCGCTGTGGGAGCCAGGAGGTGACTTTAACGTTACGCGTGGAGTTCTGTGGGACCCGGCGGCTCCCCGTCTGGGGTACACCCGAGGGAGTGAGCCGGGGCCTGAGAGCGCTGTGCGGTCACAACGTTGACAGGCAAGGGCGCAGTGCGAGTGCGGAGCGGGGCGGGGGGGGGGGGTGTGTGGCACACCTGCCACAGGACGGCCCTTAGGGCCTTGCAGTGAGGGAGCCGTTCACGGCCCAGGTACGGGAGGAGAACAGGATGGGTGTGCACACTCGGGGTGAGGGGACCGATACTGCGACCCCAGGTACAGGAGGAGAACAGGATGGGTGTGCACACTCGGGGTGAGGGGACCGATACTGCGACCCCACAGACAGGAGAAGAGATGGGGTGTGCACACTCGGGGTGAGGGGACCGATACTGCGACCCAGGTACAGAACAGGATGGGTGTGCACACTCGGGATGAGGGGACCGATACTGCGACCCCAGGTACGGGAGGAGAAGAGGATGGGTGTGCACACTCGGGGTGAGGGGACTGATACTGCGACCCCAGGTACGGGAGGAGAACAGGATGGGTGTGCACACTCGGGGTGAGGGGACCGATACCGCGACCCCAGGTACGGGAGGAGAACAGGATGGGTGTGCACACTCGGGGTGAGGGCACCGATACTGCGACCCAGGTACAGAACAGGATGGGGTGTGCACACTCGGGGTGAGGGGACCGATACCGCGACCCCAGGTACGGGAGGAGAACAGGATGGGTGTGCACACTCGGGTGAGGGGACCGATACCGCGACCCCAGGTACGGGAGGAGAACAGGATGGGGTGTGCACACTCGGGGTGAGGGGACCGATACCGCGACCCCAGGTACAGGAGGAGAACAGGATGGGTGTGCACACTCGGGGTGAGGGGACCGATACTGCGACCCCAGGTACGGGAGGAGAACAGGATGGGTGTGCACACTCGGGGTGAGGGCACCGATACTGCGACCCCAGGTACGGGAGGAGAACAGGATGGGTGTGCACACTCGGGGTGAGGGCACCGATACTGCGACCCCAGGTACGGGAGGAGAACAGGATGGGTGTGCACACTCGGGTGAGGGGACCAATACTGCGACCCAGGTACAGAACAGGATGGGTGTGCACACTCGGGGTGAGGGGACCGATACCGCGACCCCAGGTACGGGAGGAGAACAGGATGGGTGTGCACACTCGGGTGAGGGGACCGATACCGCGACCCCAGGTACAGAACAGGATGGGTGTGCACACTCGGGGTGAGGGGACCGATACTGCGACCCAGGTACAGAACAGGATGGGTGTGCACACTCGGGCGAGGGGACCGATACTGCGACCCCAGGTACGGGAGGAGAACAGGATGGGTGTGCACACTCGGGGTGAGGGGACCGATACTGCGACCCCAGGTACGGGAGGAGAAGAGGATGGGTGTGCACACTCGGGGTGAGGGGACCGATACTGCGACCCCAGGTACGGGAGGAGAAGAGGATGGGTGTGCACACTCGGGGTGAGGGGACCGATACTGCGACCCCACAGATAGGAGAAGAGATGGGGTGTGCACACTCGGGGTGAGGGGACCGATACTGCGACCCCAGGTACGGGAGGAGAAGAGGATGGGTGTGCACACTCGGGGTGAGGGGACCGATACTGCGACCCCACAGACAGGAGAAGAGGATGGGGTGTGCACACTCGGGCGAGGGGACCGATACTGCGACCCCAGGTACGGGAGGAGAAGAGGATGGGGTATGCACCCTCGTGGGGTGAGGGGATGGAGGGTGGCAGTTTGCTGGATGCAGACTTCTAGATTTGCAAAATAAAGAGTTCGTGGGTGGATGGTGGTGATGGTTGTGCAACTCCGAGATCGTAGTTAATGCCACTGGACGGTACAGTTAAAAATGGCTGAGAAGGTGAAAGTCACATAAACTTCTGCAACTCAAAGTTAGGTGGACGGATGTGAGGGCGAGCTGGCTGCGACATCTGTCACCCGATTGATCGCCAGGGCTGATTCGGCTGAGCTGGCTGGCTAGGCGGGTGTCCCCTTCCTCCCTCACCGCTCCATGTCCCTCCCGAAGCTGCGACCTTCCCCACTAGAGGAGGACCGGTCTTCGGTCAAGGGTCAAGGTAGCTGCGCTCCCCTGCCAGAACCTCCAAACAAGCTCTCAGAGTTAAGTGGGGGGAAAAAGCTACCCCTTTAACTGGCTGCCGTTCTGCCTTCCGTAACTGGACACAGTGGCAGACAAAGCTGTAGCTTTGGCTTGGATTCTTCCCAGTTTCAGCGTTCACTCGTGCTGTTATTTGTCCTCCAGAGAGCCTCCTCGTGGGATAGCTCCATAGGAACAATACTTCCAAGTGTTACAGCTACAGAATGTTCCAGCGCCTGCAGTGTCCTCGCTGGCCAACTGCAGCTTCTTGGGCAGCAAACACAAGGTTGGTCTAACTACAGGATATGCAAAAAATGCTTATAGTCTACTTTCGACGTAAGTCTACCCCCATCAGTTCCTGCATAGCAATGCACAGTATCTGAGTTCACTCTGATATCACATGACCTCCTGCGATCTTTAGCAGAGTCAGTATTCCTTATTTTTTCCTGAAATGTTGGCTGGGAATTCTTCTGAGATGAAGATGAAAAAAATAACAGTTGTCTGGGGGCAGGTGTTGTGATGCAGCAAGTTAAGCCACAGCTTGGGACATTCCCACATGGGAGCGGCAGTTCAAGGCCTAGCTACTACGAGTCTAGCCCAGCTCCCTGCTACTGTGCCTGGGAAGGCAGCAGCAGATGGCCCAAGTGCTTGGGCCCCTACCGTTCACGCGGGCCATCAGGATGGAGTTCCTGGCTTTTGGCTTCATTGAGGCTCAGCCCTGGCAGTGGCGGCATCCGGGGAGTGAACCAGCAGGAAGATCGCTCTCTGTCCCTGTCGCTCTGCCTTTCCAATAAATAAACTTTAAAACAAGTGTGCAGTTTTTTATTTTAAAAGATTTATTTATTTTACTTGAAAGAGTTACACAGAGAGAGGAGAGGCAGACACAGAGAGGTCTTCCATATGATGGTTCACTCCCCAGCTGGCTGCAACGGCCAGAGCTGCGCCGATCAGGAGCCAGGAGCTTCTTCTGGCTCTCCCACTTGGGTGCAGGGGCCCAAGGACCGGGGCCATCTTCTACTGCTTTCCCAGGCCACAGCAGAGAGCTGGACAGGAAGTGGAACAGCCGAGTCTCTAACCAGTGCCCATATGGGATGCCGGTGTGGTAACCTGCTGCGCCACAGCACCGGCCCCAACAAGTGTACAATCTCAAACCCAGCCATCCTACTGTCAAGCAAAGATGGCAGCACTGAGCTTTCAAGTGCTTGGTCTCACGGTTTATTAAGCATGTACTTGAGAGCTTCCTTCACGCACACTGTGGCACAATGTACTGCCATTCTTGTGCCAGCTTCGTAGGATGCACCCCCTTCGTCTTTCCACCCACCTCGTGTGCTGCTGCCATCGCCGCCTGAGGAAACAGGCCCTAGGCCACACCGCTGAAGAGCAGCCGAGGGGAATTTGAATTCAGAACTTCAGAACGTTGGTCCTGGGTTACTGCGTCCTGTGGAGCTCACTGCAGAAGGCCAGCCCTTCACTGATTCCATGATAATCACCTGCTTCTAAAACCGTGAAAATGTAAACAGTAAGAAAAACTTTCTTTGTAAATAGATATTACATCAAAACACTATAAGAAACGCTGTCTAAGGAAGAGCCACTTTTCACTTCCTGAAGCCCTTGATTTGGATGCTAGACTCAAAGCAAAGAATATGTCCACAGCAGCAAGTGGGAAAGCTGCCAGGCAGGTTCTCATTAACCACGGATAACCTCGCCGTGTATCTTTTCTGGAACCAGTGAAGGACAGCAGTATTGTCGGCCTGTTCATCTGTCTGGAGGCTTCCCCTGGGTGCCATCAGCCTCTGCTCTTAGAGCAGCAGGGTGGAAGGGGAGTGTGTGCTTAGGTTTTTGTGGCTACAATGAAACACCTGAGCAACTAACTTTACAGACAAAGTACGTTCAGCTCCCGGTTTTGGAGGTTCACGTCCAAGGTCAGGTGACTCCACTATTTCTGCCTCTGTTGGGGCTGACCAGTGGCAGGAGCTGAGTATGCCGATCACAAGGGGCACCAAGATGCAGAGAGAGGGCGTCTGGGACCAACCCAGGCTGTGTAACCAACGTCTGAGGAAGGAGCTGCCCACGGCACCTTAGTGACTCGGGCCCTCCCTCCAGGCCTGCCTTCAAACATCGCTGGAAGAGGCCTCCACCTCAGTGACATTATCCTGACTTAAGCTTTAAATGTCTGCGTGCACTTAGGGACCAAGTGCTACTCAGGCTACAGCAGGAGTGTACACAGGAATGCCGGCCTGAGCAATGAACCAACAGTGGGGACTTCCAAACTGTCACACGTATGTCAGTGTACGACTTCAGAGGTATAGCATTTTATTCTAGAAGGTCCATTAAAATCTGTCATTTTTCTCTCTTAACACTGATCTCTGAATGTGGAGACTTGAGAACACCATTAGAGTGAAGGTACAGGGAATTCGTTTTTAAAGGGAAAACATCCAGGCCCCGCTGGGGAAGTTAGGGCACTTTCTTCCTTCAGTTCTCTTTGCCCTCTGCGGGCCTAATGCTGAGTGGCAGCTGGGTGGTGAGCCCGGATCTGTGTGTGGACAGGAGACTGAGCTCCGATGTACAGCACTGTTCTCCACGGAGGCGGTTGTGCCCCTCCGAGGAACACGAAGCCACATCTGGAGATGGGTGCCACACCTCAGGGGAGAAGAGGGGAAAACCGGCACTCAGGGCACCTGGTGGGTGGAAGCCAAGGATGCTGCCAAGTATCCTGCAAGCCACAGGACAGCCCCACGGCAAAGAACTATCCAGATCAAGATGCCAAGGGTGCTGAGGGAGAAACCTTGCTTTGCAGCCTCCTCCTGGGGGTGGGAGGTGTGGCTGGCCGGCTGTGTCTGCTGGAGCTGGAGGGGATTCAGAATCAGAACCGACACGTTAACCCAAAACCCCAGCATCCGTTCTGACAGCTGGAAAGACCACCCCTGTTCCCTTCCCCCTCCTTCCCAGGAGAGCGAGGTCAATGGCATTCCCGCTGTCCGGGGGCCCTGGGCACCTTCCGTCTGTGGCTCCTGCATTGCCTCCCGGTTTCCAGTGGGCTCGGAAAGGCCGAGTGCCAGGGGCACAGTGAGCAGCCTCTGCAGCTGTCCCTTGTCTACGTCATAGCACACAGAGAAAGCACCTCCACAGCACACTGCGGTAAACCGAGGCGGCGGCTCACCAGTGACCAGTCCCCAAGCCCCAGTCCTACCTGGGGGGCAGAGATCACTGCTCCTCAAATACCCACTCTCTCCTCAAGGGACCCAGGCTGTGCAGAAATACGAGAAGAACTGAAAAAACTAAGGATTTCTGCAGTGGTCACAGTTAGCAGTTTCTTGCAACACCTGCCAAGGGAGCTCTGATGATTTCCCCGCCCAGCCCGACTTCCCCTGCCCCGTAGCATTCCACAGGACACCCTCGGTTCATTTACCCATTAACTGGGTATAAAGTCAGCTAACGTGTATGTGCATATAATGGAGAGGAGACTGCGTGCAATTCATAAGGCCTGCAGTGACCGACAGAGTGCTCGACAGTGCCGTTAACAGACTGCCGTCGGAGATGACCTGTGGCTGCGATTCAGAAGTGCCTACTGAGCAGGACTTAGAGCCCCGCTGTTCCTGGGTTTTAACAGAAGCCTGTGTGGAGAAGAAGAGAGCTCTGGATTTTTTGTTTTTTTCTTGCTCAAACAAAACTCCAGGAAACAGAATGATTAGCATAATGGAAAGCGATCTCCCTCAAGTCTCTCTCTCCTCCCTTTCAAAAGCCAACCGGGCTGTGCTTCTGATTGGTTCTGGGCCATGAAGAGGTCTTCCTGCTTTCCGGAACCCACTTGCCAGGATTTCTCTTCCCATTCTGCAGCTCCAAAGTGCGGGAAATGATTTCATGTCGATACGGAACCCGTCCCAGTGCGAACAGAATTCTGCACGCGCTGGGCAGCTCTTAGCAATGGGCTCCTCGCTGAGTGAGGCGTCTGCCTCCCGCTGCCAGGACCTCCGCCCGCCCCAGGGTTACTTCTGGCTGAGGTGTATCAGACAGGTGAGGAGATCCTTTCTGGAACACTGGTGGAGCGCACGGGCCAGCTTCCCCACCGTGGCCCCCTTGGTGCCTTCCCGCATCAGCCACTTCTGGAGCATCTGGTACACCTTTTCCTTTAGTCCGTCTCGCTCATAGTCATGGTCAATCTCGTCGATCTGCGATTCGGTGAGGCCCAGCTTCCGGGCACAGTTTTTCCAGTGTTTTCCCAGGTTGTCCCTGACGGGGCTCAGGTGTTTGTCCGTCAGACTCGTGGTGTCATCTGCCGAATAGAAGAGGGAAGACAGCATCAAGCTAGGCCCCTTTCATGCATTCTGGCTCCCACACAGCTACAGAAACCTGGGAGGCGGATAAGGGGATTCCTTAGTCATAGAGCTGCTGGAGAGGGTGAAAAAGAGAACTCAATGATGTGGTGACTCACTGGATGAAACCGGCGTGCTGCCGGCCTGGGAGTCCTGGAGTGAACTGGGATAGGGCACTCACTTCCTCTTGGCAGGTGCATCCCTGAACTACCGCTGACGGCTTTGTGGTCAAAACCACCACATGCTCACTAGGTTGGGTGCTCCCTACAGTCCTAGTCAGCAGCCCTGTTTGTATTAGAACCTCTTGGATGTAAAGGAGAAAAGCACCACCTTTGTTCCTTTTGCACGTTTTCCATTTACATCTGGCCAGAGACAAGGCCACTAACCTTTTGAGCCTCTGCCCTCCCCTGCCACACTTCACCCCACAATTTCCTCCTATGCAGTCGTGGAAATCGAGGCCATCAAGAATGAACCTGACCATCAAATGTGAACCAAAAAGCGTGAGTCTTGTTCAGTGCCTTCCCTTGTCTTTCAAGGGATAAGGAGTCTAAATGCTTCCATGTCTATTTTAGATCCATCCTTTGCCTCCCCTTCCAACTGCTATTCCCTCTTCTCCGTGCTTACTGGACCCTTCCCCTTAACCCTGCATAAAATGATTAATAAGAGGAAACAAAAACATTTATATTCCTTGACTTTCATCCAAACTCAAAAAGCTGAATAGGAGAAAAAGACAACTCATTTCCCCCACTCAACTCATTCTTCCTTGCCCACCATAATGCAGCTCCCATCGCTACCACTAGATGTCAGTAGTCTATGGACCAAGATAACATTTGTCAAAGTTTGTCAGTATCTTTTAGGAGAGGGATTCTGGGTTTCATCAGATTCTCAGACACCCTTGGCTACTCAAAAGTTAAGAACCTCTATTCTAGGTATTTTAAAAGCTGTCCTTTAAATGGCTTTGAGCAACGGTCGGTAAACTATTACCTGTGGGTCCAATCTCACCTCCTGCCTGGTTTTTGGTAAATAAAGTTTTATTGGCACTTAGGCATGCTCACTCATGTACACGCGAAGCAGTGTATGGAAGCTTTGGCATTACACGACAGAGCTGAGTAGTTCCAAAAGAGACCTCAGGGCCCACAAAACCCAGCCTACTTACTATCCGGCTGTTCATGGACAGAATCCGCCAATCCCAGGGTCAGTCAAAAACCTGTGTTCTAAATTATTCTAGACTCACGACCGCTTTCCCCAGACGGTTTTAGGACTAATGCTGTGGGTCTGCATAGCAGAGCCCTACAGCAGACAGCCCTCTGGTTTTTATTACAGAAGTGCTAGTGAGAGCAGTGTTTATCTCGTAGAACCTCCTTTGATGATGAAAGTTTAACACTTCTATAGAATTGCTGCGTGCTAGGAGCTCTAAGCTCTTTTACACATCCACTCATTTCATTTTCACAACAAAGCCATGAATCAGATACTGTGATCCTTCCCATATTACAAAAAAATACACGACAAAGGACTGAATCTGTGGCTTTTACAGAGAAAACGGGGTAACTTTCAGGAGAGTCATCGGGGCAATTTTCAGATTGCACTACATCCCTCTGAACAGGTGAGAGGGCTCACAGTTGCTGGACGCGTAAGGGACTCTTACCGAAGATGGCTTGGTACTTAGAAGCTGGCTCCTGTAAGTGTGTGCACGAACATTCTAGTGGTGATGAGCTCATCCCGCCGATCTCCATGTAGTTACAGGCTCCAAGCTGAATGCCACTGCTGTTGTATATGCTGCATTTCATAGCCTCTTCTGAACAGAAACACACAGGAGAGGGACATTTAAATCACAAGCAAGAGTTACAACATGACACCGTAAGGGGGCAGGGCTTCCCTTCACGGATGTTGAACTTCATCACCTATGCCTGTCTTTAAAAATGCGACTAATCCACCTCACACCCACGAGGATGGTACTTACAAAAAAGGAAAAGAAAAAACAGAAAATACCAAGTGTTAACAAGAATATGCAGAGAACAAAACCCTTGTGCACAGAGAATGCAGAGGGTTCGTCAGAAACTTTAAAACTCCTGTGCGATCCCGCAATTCCATTTCTGAAAGTGGGATTGTAAAGAAGTATCTTTACATCCATGCTCACAGCAGCCTGGAGATGGAGACCATCCATGGGTCCACCAGCAGAGGACTGCGCGGACAGCAGGTGTCCACCCTCAGAGTTCAGCGAGCTTTCCTCTTCAATTCTTACTGAAGGCAGCACACTTAGTAAAAGGAAGGGACTCGGGCCCTACTTCACTGACATGATGAACTGTTTCTTTTCTTTCTGGGCTCCCTGATTCAGACATGGCCTCCTTATAATGCAAAGAAAATTATTTCTAATCAGTGTAGGGTCAGGACTATTTGATAACAAAAGCGAATAAAAGAATCCCGTTACATTTGCGAAGAGAAACTCAACGTGTTCATTTATTAACTCGGGGCTTTGCAGGGTCGTCTTTCGGGGCAGGAGCGCAGATCATTCCATTATTTCTTACGGCTCACTCTCCTCTTCCACTGGAGCACCTCAGATCCCCTAAGGGGCTGGATCCCTGGACACCTGCTGCTGGCAGAGCAGGCACCAGAGGAAGAGCGAAAACAGATTTCTGGCCCGAACTAGTGTGACTGGGTTACTCTTACAGAGGTCAGAGCAAAATGAAAGTCAAATACTGGCTGATGACCTGCCTTTCACCCACCAGGATTTAAACTCCACAGGGAAGGGATTCAGGCTCTCTTCCCACTGCTGTATCTTTCCAGGCCCCAGACAACTGCCTGGCACAAGGTGGGACAAGCCTTGGAAGCTGCGGGGAGGGCACTGGCCACGTAGTTAGGACACGCACACCCAGGCAGGAGTACTCAGGTTCAATCCCTGACTCCAGGTCTGGCCCCTGCTGCAGCCTCCTGCTGGCGCAGACCCCGGCAGGAGCAGCAACCGGGACACCTGGATGGAGTTCCTGGCTCCTGGCTCCACTTTGGGGAGTGAACCAGCAGATGGGAGCTCTGTCAGATTCATTCTTTTAAAGATTTATTTTATTTGACAGAGTTACAGAGAGAGGTAGAGCCAGAGAGAGATCTTCCATTCACTGGTTCACTCCCCAAATGACCACAATTGCCAGAGGTGAGCTGATCCGAAGCCAGGAACCAGGAGCTTCTGCTGGGTCTCCCATGTGGGTACAGAGGCCCAAAGACTCAGGCCATCTTCCACTGCTTTCCCAGGCCACAGCAGAGAGCTGGATTGGAAGTGGAGCAACCAGGACTCAAATTGGCGCCCATATGGGATGCTGGCGCTGCACCTGGGCTTTAACCCACTGAGCCACAGCCCTGGCCCCTAACTACATTTTAAAATCTTTCTAAGGGGCCAGCGTTGTGGCATAGCCAGTTAAGCTGCTGCCTGCAGCACTGGCGGCCCATATGAGCACCAGTTCCCGTCCTGGCTTCCCAGCCATTTGGGGGAGTGAACCAGCAGATGGAGATCTCACTGTCTCTCCCTTTCTCTCTGTAACTCTGCCTTTCAAAAAAATAAATCTTTTTTTAAAAAACTTTTTAAAAATGAATAAAATGATATAGTAGCACTAATGGGAAGTTTTATTGAAAAACACAAATGAAACAGAAGGGTATTTCATGGGTCAGCATTGTGGTGCAGGGGGTTAAGCCACCACTTGCACCACTGCCACGTCATACAAGCACTAGTTCGAATCCTGACAGCTTCACTTCCAAGCCAGCTCCCTGCTAATGTACCTGGGAAAGCAGCAGAAGATGGCGCAGGTATTGGGACCCTGCCACTCAACTGGCAGACCCCAAAGGAGTTCCTGGCTCCTAGTTTTGGCCTGTCCCAATCCTGGCCGTTGCAACAATTTGGGAAGTGAACCAGCAGATAGAAGAGCTCTCTAACTCTAACTCTGCCTTTCCAAAAATATTTAAAAAAAATTTTTTTTAAACGACATTTCACTTATTTGATTGTGTGTAATGTAGATCTCACTTGATGCCCGATTCCATGCGTCTTTTAACAAAACCTATGGGGAAAATCCAGAACGTTCTCATAAGCAGCTTTGGGAGAACTCTGCCTTCTGAAACAAAGTGTAACAAAGTTCTGTAGTTCCCAAAACTTCCTCTACTGCTAATTTCAAGACTTCCAGGACACTGTATGGATATGATTGACAGATGCCAATCAGCAGTTAAGGTAGTGTTGGGATTCTCTGACACTGGCGCTGGATATTAAATTCTTTCTACTAGAGACTGTCAGTAGCTACTATCAATGAACTTGTACTTCATGGGATAATGATATGGGGATGGAAAGAAAATCTTTCATCACAAATGGCAGTGTTTGGGCTATCTATGAGAAGAAATAAAGATGTCCAAGAGGAATCTTTAGAGAATTCATGGAACAAACTGTGCATGGATTTCCAAGGTTTTTGCACCAAAACAAACTTATCTTTTAAGTCCATTTTCTATGAACTTTGTGAACATGAGCTACCCTCATACTTCTTAGAAAACAGTGAGTGAGATTAGCGTGTAAGCAGGTATCTTCCCATTTATTGGAGATTGGGTGTAACATGGCCACCAGGTGGTGCAGGTTAGAATGGAAGAAGTCACCAGGACCTGTAACAACGTGAGGGCGCCTGTGATGGATCCTGGGCCCAGACTGCACTATTCCCACGACCACTCCGCGGTGGCCAGGCTCACTTCGCACCTCGCCCCATGTCACCGTCCTGCTTGTTACGTCCATCATGCTGCTACAGGGCACTCACTGTCAGCAACAGAGGGTGAGATGGGGACCACGAGAGATGCATTTACCTGCTGGCGACAAGGAGCTGAATGGGATGGTGGGTGTGTTTCCTAGAAGGTTGGTCTCAGGCACTGGAGTTTTATACAGACTTGACATCGGGCTTAGACTGGGCCCATACCAAACTGTTTGACCTGCTGTTCCCGGCTCCAAAGGCCTTGTTCCAAAACCATGCAGACTGTAGACTCCATTGTTCCAATATGGCGGTTGGGGTTGGCTGGTTAGTCCTGTTGGTTGGTGCGCTGCATTGCTGTGACTGGTTGTACCAGGGTAACTGTGGACTTTTATTCCTGTTTTCTGGACATTTTCATAGGGTGTCTGCTGAGCAAAAGGGTCATAGGAAACCCTCCGTCTCCTCTCCTCCTCTCTGCTGTAAGCCACACTCTGCCTGGGCGGCTGTCTCATCTGCTTGTCCATGCGGCTGCCGTAAAGATGGTAGTTGGCTTCCTCCTGGAGCTTACTCTGCAGGCTGGGCTCATTCTCTTCTTGCGAGATCTCAGGGCAGGCAGAGAAAAAGGACACCTCCACAGGACCCGTCATGAATCCCTGGGAACTGTGCAGGGAGCTGGGCTGTTCTGTGGCTGGGAGGGAACGATCCACATTGTAATGGGCTTCAGAAAACGTGAAAAATAAAGTACAACCTGAACAGGGTCACGAAGCTGAAAACAAGCAAGAGGCAAGAACAAGGCACACAGAGGGTCCTCCTCCTCCAAGTTCCACAGATCACACGGTCTCTGGCCAACAGCGAGGGAGCGCGGGAACAAGCAACAGGAAAGTGAGTCTTACAGGGACCAGGGAAGACAGAAGCTGGCTTGAGCAGGGAGGCGGCTGTCTCCTTACAGGGATGCCGGGTAGAAAACACAGCTGTAGCTCTGTCCTAAGCACTTCTACGAATGCTTCCACTCCTTAGAAGCCCTATGAAAGTAGAAGCCTTTACCGCGCTCTGATGGCTGAGGCACAGGAGTGGGTAAGTAACTTGCCCCAGGTCCGACAGCTAACAAGCGGCTTCCCTTTTGTCATGATGCAAATGATAATGAAAATCTGCCGGTTCTGCCCTGGATCGAGTCACCTCTGACCTCTTGTCCCTTTCTCCTCTCCTGTCACTTTCTCCCTAGCAGACGTATTATGCCTCTCCTGTTCAGGAAGCTCTGGTCATTTTAGTGAGAATAGTAATTACTTCCTATTTCAAATTTATTTCACTTGATTCTTGAATACATTATGGATCCCTTTAAGGCAGAGTTTCTTCTGTTTCCCACATGAAGGCTCTTCAAAAAGCTCATGGGAAATATTAAAAGAAACAAAGTATTAAGAAAACATTTTTAACGGCTGGCGCCATGGCTTAACAGGCTAATCCTCCACCTTGCGGTGCCGGCACACCGGGTTCTAGTCCCAGTTGGGGCGCCGGATTCTGTCCCAGTAGCCCCTCTTCCAGGCCAGCTCTCTGCTGTGGCCAGGGAGTGCAGTGGAGGATGGCCCAAGTGCTTGGGCCCTGCACCCCATGGGAGACCAGGAGAAGCACCTGGCTCCTGGCTTCGGATCAGCGCGATGCGCCAGCCGCAGCGGCCATTGGAGGGTGAACCAACGGCAAAAAGGAAGACCTTTCTTTCTGTCTCTCTCTCTCTATCCACTCTGCCTGTAAAAAAAAAACAAAAAAACAAAAAAACAAAAAAAAAAAAACAACAACATTTTTAAAAGATGAAGAAAACAACTATGCATTGATTTCAGACTTGTCGGTACCAAAGTAAACTTATCTCTTAACTCAATTTCCCATGCACTTTTTGGAGTGTTCTTGTACAGTGTTCCGGAGAGGAAAGAGCCAGTGCATGGAGGAAGAGACCTCTGAGCTCATGCAGCTCACCTGAGTTGGACCTGCTCGGAGGCGCGGGCACACAGTCCAGCTGGAGAGACTGCATTCTCTTCACAACCGCACTTTGCTCTGGGTACTGTCTCTGTGGATAGAAGCACCACACCAGGAAACATTCAGTACCAGAAAATCACTGTGAGGAGAATGAATCTTTTCAGAAGTGGAAATTTCATACAGATCATACAAGTAGGATTTTTTTTTAAATTGGTGCTTCTGCCAAACAGCCAAAACAATCCTGAAAAAGAGGAACAAAGTAGGAGGAAGACTCATCCTTCCTGATTTCAAAACTCACTCTAAAGTCATGGTAATCAGAACAATATGGTACAAAACAATATGGCATAAAGACTGACAGGTAGACCGATGGAACAGAACAGAACCCAGAAATCAGTCTTCCCATCTATGGTCAACTGACTTTTTTTTTTTTTTTTGACAGGCAGAGTGGACAGTGAGACAGAGAGACAGAGAGAAAGGTCTTCCTTCCGTTGGTTCACACCCCCAAAAATGGCTGCTACAGCTGGTGTGCTGTGCCAATCCGAAGCCAGGAGCCAGGTGCTTCCTCCTGGTCTCCCACACGGGTGCAGGAACCAAAGACCTGGGCCATCTTCCACTGCACTCCCGGGCCACAGCACAGAGCTGGCCTGGAAGAGGAGCAACCGGGACAGAATCCAGTGCCCCGACCGGGACTAGAACTCGGGTGCCAGCGCCGCAGGCAGAGGATTAGCCTAGTGAGCCGCGGTGCCGGCCAACTGACTTTTGACAGTTTCGCCAGGATTACTCAAGGGGGAAACCAGATATACACATATAAAAGAATGAACTTGAACCCTTAATTATATCATATACAAAAAGTACTCAAAATGGATCAAAAATATAAATTTAAGTGCTAAAATTATAAAACTCTTGGCAGAAAACATAGCAGAAAAGCATGGCATTGGTCTTGGGGGTGATTTCTTGGGAATGACACAAAAATCACGGGCAAGAAAAGTAAAGATAAACTGTACCACATCACTGTACCACATCAAAATTGAGAAAGTACGGAGATGTCCCTCAGGGTCGGAAAGCATTTGTAAATCCAACATAACCAGTAAGGGACAGACATCCACAACA
This sequence comes from Lepus europaeus, assembly GCF_033115175.1. Classification (NCBI taxonomy): domain Eukaryota; kingdom Metazoa; phylum Chordata; class Mammalia; order Lagomorpha; family Leporidae; genus Lepus; species Lepus europaeus. The sequence goes on along the minus strand of NC_084829.1, from coordinate 3,656,397 downwards.
GATAAACTGCTGCAATTCAGTAACAAAACACAACCCAAAAACACACGTGCTAAAGACCCGGCATTCATCCAGATTTTCAAATGTCCGGTAAGCACAGGAAAGGATAGTCAACATTCGCTAAGTCAATGGGGAAATGCAAATCCAGGCCACCACGAGATGGCTCTGATAGTAATGGTGGCAGATCAAAGCCACCATCAGAGATGGCTCTGATAAAACAAAAAGCAGGCAGTAACAAGTGTTGGCAAGGATGGGGAGCAATGGAGTTCTGGTTCATTATGCCGGGGAATGTAGAACAATGCAGCTACTGTGGGAAACAGCTAGACAGCTCCTTAAAAGGTAACACAGAATTATCTTCTTAGCTAGTAATTCCACTGCTAGGACTGTCCTCCAGCGTTCCAAGCCGGGATGTCAACAGGTACTCGTACAGCCACATTCACGACACTGTTCTTCACAACAGTCGACCTGAGCATCCATCAGCAGGTACGTGGGTAAACAAAATGAGGTGTAGCGCTACAGCGGAATGTCGGTCCACCGTAAAAGGGAAGAAATTCTGATAGTGCTACCAAACGCAAACATCTTGAGAACACTAGGCTAAGTGAAATATGCCAGACCCAACGGAAAAATATTCTATCATCTGATCTCCATGCACTTCCCAGAAGAGGCAAATTCAGGTACAGAAGACAGAGCAGATGCCATGGGCAGGAGAGGGAGGAATGGGAGTCACTGTTTAAGAGTTTCTGTTGGAATGATTTTTTTTTTTTTTAAATTCTGGAAGTGGATAGTGGTGATGGCTGCACAATAATTTAAATCACTTAATACCACTGCACTGTACACTTGCCAACTACCAGACCCAAACGGAGGTGCAGGTTCAGATAGGTCATCCACGTTTCAGTGGGACTCCCGATCCTCTTCCCTGGGATTTGTAAGATTTCTCTAGATATCACTGGAGTCTTGTCAGTTCCACGTGTGCCGCAGCCCCCCGCCCCTGTGGCTGGTCATCCCATAATGGGTTCTTATTCAAGGAGTAAGTTCTTTCATCACATCTATCAGTTTTTGCTCTTACAGTTAATGCTTTTGTATCTTGCTGAAGAATTTCTAGCCTTAGAGCAGGAGAAATTCTTCCTATGATATTTTCCAATAGCTGTATTCTTTTGTCTTTCCCATTTATGTCAGTCATCGGCCTGGAGTTTTTTGGTATGGTACAGATAAGAGTGCAATTTCTTTTTTTTCTTTCTGAAAAGTTCGTTTGGTAACTATTTGTGGTGGGTAAAACATAAATTATTTTTTCCTGTACTGATTTTATAACCAAAAAAATCCTATTATGGATTCAAAAAGATTCTTTTGAATGTTATATGTAGGTATCCCATCATTTATCCATAATGACAACCCTGGTCCCTCCTTTGCAACCCTCTTCTTTCTCTTGCTCTGTGGCAGAAGTTAGGGCCTCTACTACAGTTCTATCAGTTAGAAATGGTGGAGACAGCATTCTAGCCTCACACAGTATCTCTAACAAAAGCTGTTAATATTTTATTAATAAGAACAGTATTTGTTGTGATTATGTCAGATACCTTATTACCAGGCAAGGAACTTCTCCCTTTCCTGAGTTGCTAGTATTTTTAATTATGAATACATACTGCATTTTAACAACTGATTTTTCTACATCCATGAAAAAGAGGCATTTTTTTCCCTTTTAGTAAGATAATTCATTAGAATGGCAGACTTTCCTGAACTAACTTTGGTTTCTCGGAGTAAGTCCAACTGTTTTTCTGTCCACTGATGAACTCAATCTATTTACATTTTATGTAAGATTTTTATTTCTATACTATTAAGGGAGATTGGCCTGTAATTTTCCTTTCTCGTACTTATACCTTCTTTTTCAGATTTGGGAATCACGTTTATGCCGGCATGAGATGAGTCTGAAAGAGCTCTCTCGATTTTCTGGAAATGTGTGAAGATTGCGATCATTTCCTCACTGAGTATTGGTAGAGATCACTGATGAAGCCGCGTGGCCGTGGGCTTTCTATGGTTGTAGGTAGACTTGATCACGATGCAACCTCTTTAAAAGCTGTGGGCTTTTCCGCTTTTTGTTTGTTTGTTTTAGAGGGTGGGTGCACACTCGCTCCTGCCGATGTCTGCTGATTCACTCCCCACATGCCCACAACGTTCCCTGGCTGAGGCCAAAACCCAGGTCAGGAACTCACTGCAGGCCTCCCACACGGGTGGCCGGAAGACAGTCACTCGAGCCATCACCACTGCCTCCCAGGGTCTGCAGGGGCAGGGAGCTGAGTCATCCAACCCGGGGATGCCAAAGTAGGACAAGCTTCCTGCTAGGCCACGCCCACCTCCCATCAACCTTGGTCAATGGTGACATATTCATACTCACCTTTCTATATTTCAGTCAGTTCTGCTATGTTATACTTTTTTCCTAGAAATTTGTCCATTTTAACTAAATTTTAAAATTAATTATCAAAAGGTTGTTAATAACTGTCTCTCTATAGCATCTGATGTGTGTAGGGTCTACTGTAATATCTCCTTAGTCATCATTTCAATCTTGCCTCTTTTCTTAAATTTGGTCAACTTTATTAGCCTTTGTTTTTTGCTCATCTTGTTCTTCAAATATTCTACATCTTTCCTGATTTGTCTCTGTTCTATCAGTTAGAGATGCTTGTATCAAAGCCTGTGGATTTATGCATTTATCGGAGTTCTGTCATTTTTTGCTTTTTTCACGTTAAGGCCATGGGACCATGGGTACATTCATATTTAAAGCTGTTGTATCTTCTGGTCAATCGGACCTTTTATCATTTAAATACTGAGTCTCTGAGACAATGCTTCATGGCTGATGCCACTTTGGCTGCTTTCTCAGTTTGCACTGGATATGCCTCTGAAGGACCCTTATGGGGGAGAGGGACAAGAAACTAGGCCTGGACAGATATCAGGGGCTTCTTAAGAGGTTAGATGTTCCCCAGGGTCCAGCGGGCACGTTCTCTGGGAAGGAAAAGTCTATCCCCTTTAGAGAACCTCTAGGCATGCCCAGAGCAGAGCTGCCACTCCCCCTTTGAAGAGTCTCAGTACTCTCCTCAGCATTCTCTTCAGCTGGTTCCCTCAGTACTCTCCTCAGCATTCTCTTCAGCTGGTTCCCTCAGCACTCTCCTCAGCACTCTCCTCAGCTGGTTCCCTCAGCACTCTCCTCAGCACTCTCCTCAGCACTCTCCTCAGCTGGTTCCCTCAGCACTCTCCTCAGCACTCTCCTCAGCTGGTTCCCTCAGCACTCTCCTCAGCACTCTCCTCAGCACTCTCCTCAGCACTCTCCTCAGCTGGTTCCCTCAGCACTCTCCTCAGCATTCTCCTCAGCTGGTTCCCTCAGCACTCTCCTCAGCATTCTCCGGTATGCTAATTGTCCCTCCGAACCGGCCAATCCCATATGCTAATTTGTTGACTATATAACCTGTGTGAAACTGCCGCTCAGGGCTCCTCACCGCCTTAGGTGGGGGCCCGTTTGCGCAAACGTACAATAAATACCTCATGCTTTTTGCATCAACTGGTCTGGAGTCTGGATTTTTGGGCGTCCTCTCGAGCAAGTGGGCATCTCTACAACTGAGAGGTCCAACACCTCTTTTATAGTCTGCACATTCCTCAAAAGCCTGGCAATTCTTGCCTCTCTGTTGTTGTATTTTAAAGTCTGTTTGCTTGCCTGTTTTATGTACTGTGGTATCTTTCTCATGACCATGGGGGGATGCAGCTGGAAGTTCCGCAGTAGACTGATTCCTGAGTGTATCTGTGGGGGAGGTCTCTGTTCCCCTCAGTTGGTAACTGGGTTTTGACACAGCTCCCTGACCTCTGACCCCAAACTCACAGCTTCAGCCCGAGGCAGATGGCACTGCCGCCTACTGCTGCACACAGGGGAGAGGGGTTGGCAGCCAACTCCTATAGACGGAATCGTGCACCGTGGGGTTTCCACATGCCAACTCCTGTCAGCGTCCCAGGTGCCTCTGCTGTCACTCCCACCCTCCTCCAGGCCGTCTCCCTAGCACTGGGTTGTAGGTTAACATTTCCTAATACGTCTTGGCAGATACAGTTCTGTTGTCTCTCGCTCTCTCGGGAATTCCTCAGGATGACCGCTCCGCTCCCTGTACCTTCCACTCTTTTCCAGGGACACTGCACTTTTGTTTCACGTTGCTACCCACATCGTCTCTGCTGCAGGGACGGGTCTGGTCTGCCGAGTGGCTTCATCCCAAAATCTCAGTAGCAAATTGCACCGCTTCGCTTCTCACGGTTGGTAACGTGTGTTGTGATAGATGCTAACGTGCTCAGCTTCTGCCATGGTACCTACCTTTAAACTCTTCACATCCTCTTCTACGTATTCCTCATAATGACTTGAATAAAAAGGTCTAAATTTTTCTTCAATATCTACATGAAAAAAAATAGTACTTTAAATGTCTTAAATATTTCTAAAATAAAATTTAAATACTGTCTTTGAATTACTTACCTGTGCGCCAAGGGGTAAAATAAATGATTAACCCTCACATCACTGACTCCGATGATGAAGAAACTAACAAGACCGAGCACCACGCAGACAGAATAAGGGATAGGACCCCACTGGGACCAAGGGCTCCGCCCCCCAGTGTGCGGTCCTGCTGGCCAAGCCACTAAGTCCTAGCTGATGTGGTTCACCCCCCAGTGAACAAGGATGGGTGAACTCCACGTGTCTGTCCCTCTGGCATCAAAACCTCATAACAGGGTGGGACATGCAAATGAAAGCTGTTGTGCAAAAGGTTAGAGCCATTAGCTTGAAAGGGAAAAGGCAGCTTCCAGGCCCAGGAATCAAAGTGGCACTGCTGGGTCAGGGACGCTGAGCGTGGCCCACCTGCCAAGCTTCCCTCCCCACCTGCTGCTTTACGAATCTCTTCTGCTTGGCTGTTTTGTATTGTATCCATTATGAGATGAGGGTATACTTCAAAAAGTTCATGGAAAAATGGAATTAAAAGAAACGTTTATTTTGTTGCAAACATTTTTTAAACCCATACAGTTTTGTCATATACATTTTCCATCAAATTTTTGAAGACCCCTAGGAAGCAGGTAAACACAGGTAAAATGTTTCCTCAATCCTCCGAGCGTCGCTAAGGAGCCGCAGGAGCACACCTGACTTTCAGGGAGCTGGGCCCGCGAGCGAGCGGCCTCACTACCCTGTTTGCAGCTGGCGTCAAAGTAGGGACAGGCCTATGGGACTGAGCCCTTAAACCCGCGAAATCTATGACAACACTGGGTATTCAGTGTCAGAACTGACACCCAGCTGGTGACACATTTGGTATCAGAAATGGAATCATGAACAAGACACATGGGTAAACATAATAAACTCTCACCCTCCTAAGTGTTCCGAGCCATGGCAGCTGACGCCAAGTTGGAACGGTGCTAAATGGACAAGCAAATGTTTCTTCTTATGCAGGAGGACTCTCTGGGGCACCAACACCTAAGAGCTAAACGGAGGTGGGCGTCTATACTTCACTCAAACTAGTAACGTGCCAACATCAGTAGACTGTGATAAACCATGCATACGAAGTGGGATACTCAGAATGTCAGTTTGAAAAAATTATACACGGTGGGCACTTGGCACACCCATAAACCATGCTGGAGTGTCTGAGCTCAATTCTAAACTGCGCTTTCAATTCCAGCTTCATGGAAAATGTGCACCCTGGGAGGCGGCAGATGATGGCTCACGTAGTTGGGTTCCTGCAGCCCACGTGGGAGACCTGGCTTCAGACGAGTACAAAAAAGAACTATAGAAATGTTCGTGAGCTCACAGGGATGCAGGGAAAAGAAAACAGAAAGGAAAATCAAAAGAGAAGAAACAGAAGACAATAAAATGAGACTCAGGTCCCAATAGCCCAATAATTACATTAACTGTACATGGTCTAAATGCATCAATTAAAAGAAAGGAACTGGCAGAAGAGATTTTAAAAAGATGATCTGGGGCCCAGCGCTGTGGCATAGCAGGTAAAGCTGCTGCCTGTGACACTGGCATCCAAATGGGTGCTGGTTCACGTCGCAACTGCTCCACTTCTGATTCAGCTCCCTGCCAAAGACCTGGGAAAAGCAGTGGGAGATGGCCTAGTGCTTGGACCCCTGGACTCACATGGGAGACCAAGACAAAGCTCCAGGCTCCTGGCATAGCCCTGTCTGTTTTGGCCATCTGGGCAGTGAACCAGCAGATGGAAGATTCTCTCTTCTCTTTTCTCTCTAACTCTATCAAATACATAAATAAATCTTAAAAAAAAAATAAAAACATGATCCAACTACATGTTGTTACAACAAACTCACCGCACTTGTGGTAGCACAGGCATCTTACAGCAAATGGATGGGAAGAGATGAACTATGTAATCATTAATCAAAGGAAGGCAGAGTGACTGTATTCAATAACATAGACTAAGAGCAAAGAAAATTCCTAGAGACAGAAAGGGATATCTATACCCTGAAGGATCAATCCATCAAGAAGACATGGCAATCCTAAATGTGTAGGCACCAAACAACAGAGATGCAAAACATGAAAGCAAGAGATGATAGAACCAACTGCAGAAACAGACAAATTCACAGTTAAAGTCGGAGACGTGGGTACCCCTCTCTCAACAATCAAAAGAGCTAGACAGTTAAGAGAGAATTTCTAGATACAGAAGAACTCAACAATACCATCAACCAAAAACAGGTTGCAACCAAGAGTTAGTGAACAGTCTAAGTGACCTGGGCAGCATAACCAGATATTCTCCGCAAGTGCCAGTGTAACATGACATAACATGCCATAACATGTAACATGATATAACATGTAACATGACATAACACGTGTAACATGACAGACCATATCCTGAGCCTTAAAACAAATCCCAACACATTTCAAAGACTTGAAACATACAAAACATGTTTTCTGATCACAGTAGAATCAAGCCAGAAAGTTAGTAACAATAAGGTAACAGGAAAATTTCCAAACTTTTGAAAATGAAACAACATGCTTGTAAACAATACAAGGATCAAAGAGAAAAATCTCAAGGGAAATGAAAAAAACATGTACTGAGATAGATATGGCTGCTTGGCCTAGCAGTCATGATGCCGCTTGGAGTAGCCACATTCCATACTGAAGTTCCTGGGTTTGAGTCCTGGCCCCACTCCGGATTCCAGCTTCCTACAGATAATGTGTAACCTGCAATGCAGCTGGGTCCCTACCACCCATGTGGGAGGCCTGGATTGGGTTCCCAGCTCTTGGCTTTGGTCTGTTTCAGCCCCCTCTCCTCTATCCTTCTAAAATAAATAAAATTAAATTTAAAAAAAATCCATCAATGCAAATGAAAATCAAAATATAACAGATCTAAAACTGTGAGACACAACCAAAGTAGCGCTGAGAAAGAAATTCACGGCGATAAAGGCACACATCAGAAAACAGGAAAGCTGGGAGGTATTTAGCCTTAAGATGCCCACATCCACATTGGAGTACCCGGATTTGATACCCGACTCCAGTGTCCGACTCCAGTTTCCTGCTAATGCAGACCCTAGGAGGACTGATGATGGCTCAAACAGCTGGGTTCCTGCTACCCACAGAGCAGACCTAGACAGAGTTCCTGCTCGGAGTCCCGGCCATGTGGGCACCTGGGGAGTGAACCAGCGGAAGGGAGCTCTCTCTGTGCTGCTATCTTTCTCTGCTTCTGTCTCTCTCTCTCTGTATCTCTCTCTTTGCCTCTCAAATAAATTAAAATTTAAGAAAACAAAACAACAAAAAAAGAGAGCAAGAGAGAGGAAAGTTCTCCAACAATAATGTAAGTTCCCTCCTGAAGAATCCAGAAAATGAACAGCAAAACACAAAGTAAGCAGAAGGAAGGCAATGCTGCTAAGAGCAGAAATCAAAGATTAGAAGACAGAAAAAGTAGAGAAAATCAATGGAAAAAACTAGTTGTTTGAAAGATCAGCAAAACTGACAAACCTGTTCATAAGGACTGATACAGAAAAAAAAAGACACAAATTGCTAATACCAAGAATGAAAGAGGCTATCACTATGCAAACAAAGGATCCTAAGGAATACCAAAAACTGCTTAGTGACACAAACTGCAGAAAAACAGGACCATGTTTGATGAATTTCTTGTGGTGATAAAAAAAAATCTACTTTTAGGAGAGAAAAGTAGGGGAGAGACACCTACAGCTAACATCACACACAACGGTGAAAAAAATAATGAACGCCTTCCCTCTAAGGTGGAGAACGAGGTGAGAGTGTCTGCCCTCGCTGCCCTTATTCCAGACAGCACTGGAAGTTCTCGCCAGCAGATAAAACAAGGAAAGGCAACGGAAGGCATGTATCAGAGAAATGCGTATCCAAAAGGAAGAATAAGTGTTCAGAGGTGCTGCGTCCAGCACGGCGGGGTGTCGGTTAACCCAAGAGAGGAGGTCACGTAGAAGGAGGAAGCAGACTCAGACTGAAGAGTCCCCACGCTGGGCAACCAGGGGGACACTGTCCACGGCCAGGCGGAGGCAAAGGCAGAGACCCAGATGTCTGGCTACTCCAAATACCTGTTATCTACAGTGACGTGATTCATTAATCATAAAAATGTCCAGTTTCATGAACACAGGATTTCCTGATGAGGGAGTTTAAGCACAGTGGAACAAGGAGCAATGGGGAGTGTGTTGTTTACATGGGAGCTGGGCTTTCGAGAACAGTCCCAGGTGGGGGGGTCTGAGTTACTAACTGGGGTGAGCGTCCCACTTGCAGTTCACGGAGCCCACAGCATTTCCTCAGCTGCTTCCGCATCATGTCAAATGACCTTTGCCGCTGCTGACACAACCTGGCCAAGCAGAATTCAGGCCATGCGGTGGACCCCGACATGTAGGAAGAAATAAATATACATCACAAAGGAAGAAATGAGTATTTGCCAATATTTACTAAGAGTTATTGGGGCTGGGGCTGTGGCATGGTGGATAAAGCTGCCGCCTGCAGCGCCACCATCCCATATGGGTGCCAGTTTGAGACCTGGCTGCTCCACTTCCGATCCAGCTCTCTGCTATGACCTGGGAAAGCAGTGGAAGATGGCCCAAGTGCTTGGGCCCCTGCACCCACGTGGGAGACCCAGAAGATCCTGGATCCTGACATCAGATGGGCCCAACTCCAGCTGCTGCAGGCATTTGGGGACTGAACCAGCAGACGGAAGCTCTCTCTGCCTCTACCTCTCTGTTAACTATGCCTTTCAAATAAATAGATACATCTTTAAAAAAAAAAGAAAAAGAAAAACTATATTATACATTCATGAGGATTGTGGCATGTAAGTTTTCTTCTTGTATTATCTGGTTGTGATAATCACACAGTCAGGGCTGGCACTGTGACGTAGCAGGTAAAGTCACTGCCTGCGAAGCCAGCATCCCATATGGACGACAATTCAAGTCCTGGCTGCTCTAATTCTGATCCTGCTGCTTGCTAACACACCTGGGAAAGCAGCAAAAGATGGTCCAAGTCCCTGGGCCCCTGCACCCATGTGGGAGACCCAGAAGAAGCTCCTGGTCCTGGCCTCAGCCAGGTCCACTATTGCAGCCACTTGGGGAATGAACCAGCAATCGGAAGATCAACTTCTCTCTCTCTCTCTCTCTCTAATTTTGCCTTTCAAATACATAAGTAAATCTTAAAAAAAAATTCACACAGTCGGGGCCAGCAGCATATGGCGTAGTGGGTAAAGCTGCTGCCTGCAGCGCCAGCAGCTCGTATGGATAACAGTTAGAGTCCCAGCTGTTCTTTTTCTCATCCAGCTCCCTGCTAATGGCCTGGGAAAGCAGTAGAAGATGGTCCAAGTCCCTGGGCCCTTGCATCCATGTGGGAGACCCAGAAGAAACTCCTAGACCTTGACTTTGGTCTTGTCCAGCCTTGGCTGCTGTGGTCATTTGGAGAGTAAACCAGTGAGGGAAGATCTCTCTCTCTCTCTCTCTCTCTCTGTAACTCTGCCTTTCAAATAAGTAAAAACTTTAAAATTCACACAATCACCACAGTTAAAGTCATTGCAGTCTTCACTTCCTCTGTATCCAATCTCCAGGATACATCCACAAGCACCAACATTAGCCTGTTGTCCCTATTTGGAGATGACATGAAAATCCCTTTAAAAATGTCAGAAAAAAATCCCTCCTAGAACTAAAATGAGAGTTCAGCAAGGTTGCAGGATACAAGATTAACGTGGCAAAATCAACTTTATTTCTAAATACTAGCAATGAACACACGGGCACCTAAATTAAACGTACAATACTACTTATAATTGTTTACCAACTCTATTTCTCTACCACCCCACCCCCACCCCCCACCCCCCACTAATCTATCTGAGAGTTGCATACTGAAAAACAGTGACAACACCAAAAGCTGACAAGGTGCAGAGGAACTGGATCACTCACACACTGCTGGTGGGAATATAAAGTGACACCGGCGAGGACCAGCACTGTGGTGCACTAGGTTAATCCTCTGCCTGCAGCGCCAGCATCCCATATGGGCGCCAGTTCTAGTCCCAGATGCTCCTGTTCAGATCCAGCTCTCTGCTATTGCCGAGGAAAGCAGTAGAAGATGGCCCAAGTCCTTGGGTCCCTGCACCCACGTGGGAGACCCAGAAGTGGGTCCTGGCTCCTGGCTCCGGATCAGCACAGTTCTGGCTGTTGAAGGCATTTGGGGAGTGAACCAGTGGATGGAAGACCTTTCTATCTGTCCCTCTCACTGTAACTGTACCTCTCAAATTAATAAATAAAATCTTATAAGTCTTATAAAAAGAAAAGATACAGCCACTCTGGATAATGGATTGGCAGTTTCTAAAAAAAAAAAAACAAAAAACAAAAACACCCACCAGACACGTGTAACCACCACATGAGTTAGCTGTTTGTTTCACCCCTGGGTATTTATTCCGGAGATTTGAAGACATTTTCACATAAAACACAGACATGTATATTTATAGTAGTTTTAGCTCCAGTAGCAAGAACTGGAAACAAGTCTTCTGGGGGGGTACAGGTAAACTGAGGTACAGCCACACCACGGAATACCACTCAGCAATTAGAGGCGTGAAATCTTGACGCGCGTGACGACGTGGAGGACCCTCCGGAGAATTACGCTCAGTGGAAAACAGCCAACCCCGAAAGGGGACAGGCAGGGGGGCTCCATTGATGTAACATTCTTGAAATGAAAAAATTATAAAGGTGGAGAATAAACTGGTGGTTGATGGAGGGAAGGAGGTGAGGGCATGGAGGAAATGTGTATGGCTACAAAAAGCAACCCAAGGGGCCATCCTGGTGAAGGAGCTGCGCTGCATCTGACTGTACCAGCGCCAGCATCCTGCCGCGATGCTGGACTGCGGTCTTGTAAGAGATTTCCTTTAGAGGAATAGTTTGTATTATTTCTCGTAACTGCACAGGAATGCAGAGTCATCTCAAAAGAACACTTTTCTCTCACTTTATTTGTCAGGCAGAGGGAACAGAGATCGTCGGCCTGTTGGGTCATGATCTCCAAATACCTACAGCAGCCAGGCGAGGCCTGGTGGAAGCCAGCGCCTGGGACTCAGTCCAGGTGTCCACGTGGTCGGCAGGGACCCAAGGACGTGCGCCGTCGTCTGCTTCCCGGGCCGTGCAGCAGAGGGAGGCTGGACCAGAAGCAGAGTAGCTAGGACGGGAGCCAGGCATTCTTGTGTGGGACGCAGCGTCTTAGTCCACGCAACAAAGGCTCCCCACCCCCAACAGGAACTTTAATCTCAGCAAGTGAAGGAGGACTGAGAAGGGAAGACACCAAGCCAGGCAAACAGGAAGGCTGACTGGCACCCGAATGGACAGCTCGGCCAGAGCGCCCTGAGACCCCGCGATGGGCCTGGGGCACAGGGCTCTCACAGCAGACACAGGATGGCAGAACGCTCTACAGGCTGCCGCGCGCCTCCGAGCACACGCTTCTCCTCACCCGGCCCACTTCCTTCCTGTGCCCTACCTCACAGCAACCTAGGCCAGCCTGCAGGACAGACCACTCCTCTGCATATGCCAGCTAACAAGGAGAAGGGAAAGAAGTCAAAGAAGCCAGGAAGCAGAAGACCAGCTGAGGCAACCCAGGACTGATGTACCACGCGGTACACACCCACACGGACTACTGCTCAATAGAAAGAAATGAAATTCTGACACAGGGCACGTTATGCTACGTGAAGTAAGCCAGATACGGAGGACAGTACCCACTTGGATGGGTAGCGTAATCAAACTCCTAGACAGAAAGTAAAACAGAGGTGACTGGGGGAGTGAGTGTTAATGGGTACGGAGTTTTGGTTTGGGAAGACGAGAAAGCTATGGAGTTGGCCGGTGGTGACGACTTCACCAACAGTGCCGCTGTACTTAGCACCACTGAACTGTACAAGCAGTCTTCAGAAGGCTGATGGAAACCGCATATTATGAAAAAAGTGTGCAGAGATTTCAAAATTTGGGGAGGGACAGTGCTGTGGCACAGCAGGTTAAGCTGCGTCCTGTGATGCCAGCAACCCATATTGGCACGGGTTCAAGTCCTGGCTGCTCCACTGCCAAACCAGCCCCCTGCTAACATGCCTGGGAAAGCAGTGAAAGATGGCCCAAGTGCTTGGGTTCCTGCAGCTATGTGGGAGACCCTGATGGAGTTCCAGGCCCCTGGCTTCCACCTGGCTCAGCCCTGACCATTGTGGTCATATGGGAGTAAACCCGCAGATGGAAGATTTTTCTGTCTTTGTCTCTCCCTGTCTCTGTAACTCTGCCTCTCAGATGTAGATGAATAAATTTTTTAAAAAGCTTTTTGCACCAAAATAAACTTATCTTAAAAATAAAGTCTATTTGAGAGGCAGAGATGGAGAGAGAAATAGACAGAGGAGCTTCCATCTGCTGGTTCCCTCCCCAAATGCCTGCAAATCTAGGGCTGGGCCAGGAACCCACTCCCGGTCTCCCACGTGGGTGGCAGGGGCCCAATCACGAGAGCCAGCACCACCACCTCCCAGGGTCTGCATGAGCAGGGAGCTGGAGTCAGAAGCCGGAGCAGACACTGAACCCAAGTTATCAGTACGAGTGTCTTAACCACTAGGCTAAATGCTCACCCCTAACTGAATTTTAAATTCCATTTCCCAGGAACTTTTTGAAGTATCCACACATAGTTAAAATGGTTAAGATGGTACATTTTGTAATGTATACATGTTAACACAATAAAAAATAGTTAATTACAAAAAGGAGAGAGAGAGAGAGAGAGAGAACGAGCACAACAGGCCTTCTATGCCCTCATGCTTCTGAGAGAAACGCTATTTTCCCATGAGCTCAGTGTTTGAGAGTGAGGCAATCAGCTGGACAAGAGACCCAGGTGGGACTTGGTTTCCTGAAGACTCAGACCCAGTCTCCCAGGTCCTCCTGGGGAACCATCACACAGGGATGTGGACGTGTCCCACAGCCCCAAGGCCGTGCTCACCAGGGAACGTGGGCCGCGCTCTCGGGTCGGCCTCCCAGCAGAGCTCCATGAGGCTGACGACCTCCCCAGGGCAGTCCTCGGCGATGTCATCCACGTCGGGCCGGTTGCCGGACTTTATGCACAGAATCAGCTGCTGCTCACAGATGGCATCTGGAAGGCAGAGACGCTCTTTCAGGGGGTGCCCCTCTCACAGGCAGGGAAGGGGCAAGGGGACACAGGGAGGACAACACTGCTGACGTCTCGCTGCCTAGGGGTGCGTGTGGTGTGCGTGCCTCATTCCAAAGAGTGGAATGGCTGTGACAAAGAGCTGACACCGTTCATCGGGGAGATGATCGAACAACGTTTTAGTCCCACAAACGAAGACAAAATTCACAGCAAAGCTGCCTGCTGGCAGAACAACGTGATTACGCGGGCAAAGCCACTGACGTTCTCCCAGACTGTAAGTCAAAGGCAAATGTGGCACAGGCCTGGCCTCTACGGAGCTGTGTAATGAGTGACTTAAAACACAGAGTGATGGGGGCCTTTCAGGTCTGGTAATGCGACCATGACTAGAATGGAAGGTCGAGAAGGCGTTCTTGGGTCCAGAAAAATAAGCAGGAGTTACCCAGGTAGAGAAGGGGGCAGGGAGATTCGGGGAGGAGGCTTCCAGGCCAGGGAAACAGGATAGGAGTGGATGGGAGGTTAGAAATCAGGATGAACCTCAGAAGTTCCTCCACCAGAGTGATGGTGCACACTGACAACGGGGCGAGAGGGTACGGGACAGGGCAGAGAGAGGCCAGATCCTAAAGGGGCTTGTGGTCCACACCGAGGAACTTGAACCCAACCCCGAAGGCCTGCAGAGGCTCAGCAGGTTTTTAAAGCAGGGGAGTTAAGCGGTCGCATCTGCTGTCTGGGAGGACTATGTGGTTGGCTGCCACATGAATGGCCGATGGCCGACTACACAAGGACACGGTAGCAGAAATAAGGAGGGCTTGAGCTAAACAGAGGCCGTGGGGTCAGAGAGAAGTGCTGGGACGAGAGATCTGTAATCGTGCTTTGAGGTCTGGGGGGATGTGGGGACAAGCGGCAGGGCTGAGTCTGGGAAGGCTGCGGCAGACAGATGGCGGCGTGTTTACTACAGAGGAACACAGCTGCGTGGGCTGCAAGGACAGCATTATAAATTAACGCATCTGTCTGGAGGAGAGCTGCTTCGGGGCTCCTCTGGTACATGCGATGGCTCTAACAGGCCGGGGCCAGAGAGTCCAGAGGAACTGGTGGAAGAGATGACACCTACACCACAGGACTTGTGACCCTCCCGAGAAGGGTGTGCAGGGAGGCGTCCATTACTTTACACACTTCGCAAACGCAAGGACGGCTACCTGTGCCCCTCTCCGCCTGCACAAACCATGACCTGTCTTCATGTTCCCAATGTCACCCACAGTGGGTCCTGAAAAAAGAAATTCTTCAATGCAGGAGCAAGTGAAAGCACGAAGCATTCACCGTGTGAAAGCCAAGTTCTCATAAGCACTAACAAGCCACGCTTTGCCACCAGGAAGACCCTGGAATTATCCGGCACCTCCCAAGCTCGGTGCATGTGCGAGGCTCCTGTTCGTCCTACGACCTCTGTCATGGTAACCTGCAGCGGAGCGACTCATCCAATCCACAAACATGTACTGGGCACCTGGTAGGTTCCAGGCACCGTGTGTACAGACGCTGAGGAAACAGCCGTAAATAGCTCAGGTGAGGCCCTACTCTCAGAGAACCTACAGTCTCACGGATCGAGCTGGCACTCAACAGAACTCCTGGTGGATTTCAATTTTGATTCCTAACAGCAACTCCCCCCTGCACCAGCTTCTTACTTTCGTATGGCTCCTTATTGGCAAATATTGCCCAGAGTACGATGGCAAAGCTGTACACGTCCGACTTCTCCGTGGGCTTCGCGTTGATGTCATTCAGGTGCTCGGGGGCCATGTAGTACAGGGTGCCGCCACTTTTCTTGGAGGTGCGGTTCACTTTCCTCTGCTCATTGTGTTCCTCTTTAGTCAGTTTGCTCCACGTCTTAAAGGAAGCAACTCCGAGGTCGGCGATCTGCGAGTGAGGTCAGACCCAGGGATTATTCTGGGAAGGCCACATGCCAATCAGATTTGATGGGTGCACTGGGCAGGTTTAAGACAGCTACTTCTGAACAGACTCAAGGACAAACTTTATGTTCCCTCAGCCACGTGGGAAATCTCCCTCAGGAAATGCTCATGGGGCTGGCGCCACGGCTCACTTGGCTAATCTTCCGCCTGCAGCGCCGGCACCCCAGGTTCTAGTCCCGGTTGGGGGGCCGGATTCTGTCCCGGTTGCTCCTCTTCCAATCCAGCTCTCTGCTGTGGCCTGGGAGGACAGTGTGGGTGGCCCAAGTGCTTGGGCCCTGCACCCGCATGGGAGACCGGGAGGAGGCGCCTGGCTCCTGGCTTCAGATCGGCACAGCGCGCCAGCCGTAGCGGCTATTTGAGGGGGTGATAAAAAAAAAAAAAAAAAAGAGAGAGATGCACATGTGAGTTAAGCTGCCGCCCACAATGCCGGCATCCCACACGAGCACCGGTTACCGGTTTGAGTCTCTGCTGCTCCAGCTCCCTGTGAATGTGCCTGGGGAGGGAGCGGCAGATGAGCCAAGTGCCTGGGTCCCTGCCACCCACATGGGAGACCCAGGTGAAACTCCTGGCTCTTGGCCTGGGCCTGGCCCAGCCTGGGCTGTCTTGGCCATCTGGGGAATGAAGCAGTGGATGGAAACACTGTGTGTGTGTGTGTGTGTGTCTTCCTCTCCATAAAGAAATACTCATGTGAGAGTCTGGTATGTCAGGTCTGACGCAACAAAGGGAGGGAGAAAGCAGAAGCTGCCCCGGACACACGTGTTCTAACTCCGTATGGGCTCTGCATCTGCTCCGTGACTCCCTGCGGCTGACACTGGGGGAGGGGAGACGGTATGTTCTCTGCAGACGGTAACTGGATGCCACACCTTCTACTTCCCCACATGGCGTCCAGAGGCCCATGGGTGCGAGTTTCCAAGGATCCCAAGGACGCACTGTGGCGCTGCTGGTTTTGAGCTGGTAGCCTGAACCTAAGATGGGATGGGGAGGAGGAGAAAACGGATGAAAAGACAGAGAGAAAAACACAAGGTCAGACACGGAGCAGAGAGGGAGGTGGCAGGGCAGCGTGACAGAGCAGCACAGTGAGGGGACAGTTCCACTTCTGCCTCTGGGAGCCCACGTGACTGCCTAAAAGTCACACACTGGGGCCAGCACCGGTGCTGTGGGTTCGGCCGCTGCCACTAGCATCCCTATGTGTGCTGGTTCAAGTCCTAGCCGCTCTACTTCCAATCCAGCTCCCTGCCAATGCACGGGAAACACTGGAAGATGCCCCAAGTACCTGGGCTCCTGCCACCCACGGGGGAGACCTGCATGTAGCTCCAGGCTCTTGGCTTCTGTAGGGCCCAGCCCTGGCCATTGTGGCCATTTGGCGAGTGGGTCATTCTCTCTCTGGAACTCTGCCTTTCAAATTGATAAATAAATAAATCTTAAAAACAAGTTAATAAAAGTCACACATATTTGAGGGAAGGCTGTGGTACAGCAATGAAGATGCCACTTGGGGGTGCCAGCATCCTGTACCAGTGTCTGGGTTTGAGTCCCAGCTCCGCCTTCCATTCCAGCTTCCTGCTAATGTGCCTGGGAGAAAGCAAGTAATGGCTCAAGTGCCTGGGCCCCTGCCACCAACGGGAAACCTGGCTTGCGCTCCTGGCTCCGGGCTTTGGACTGGCCCAGCCCCGGCTGTTGAGGGCATCTGGGAGTGAACCAAAAGATGGGAAAGGTCTGCCTTTGAAATCAATTTAAGAACTATAAAAAATTAAAATTCAGAGATGTGAACCCAGAAATATGAGAAATAAGCTCATAAAGAGCTATCATATTAAAGAAACAGGAATAAAAATGTGTCCAAGCTACAGCGAAGCGTTAGAAGCAGCATCTTCTGATGGAGAGGGAGACCCGCAGGCACAGGTCCCGAGTTCCTCCCTAGGCCACGTCCCTCGATTCCTGCGCTGGGATTCCAAAGCCTTGAATGGCCAAAGGCAAGGCTCCTTTTTTGCTCTACCACAATGGGAAAAGAGTTTTTAAAAGGATACTGATTTTTTTCAAAGTGCAGATGCCATTAAACAAACAAAAACTATAAATCAGCTAAATTTCAAAGCAGAGGTTTCTTGATGCCAAAATGCCCAACTTGCTACTGATCTGACCCTAGGCCAGATCTGAATGCTGAAGATTTTCCAAGCATGCCTCCACACCCTCTGTGCTTCCAGAGAAGAGTCCTAGCCACACAGACTTCCCGGGGGAACGATGGGGGAAATGGCCCACTCTAGGGTCAGCAAGACAAGCCTGACAAGTTTCCATCGAGAGTCTGACAGAGCAGGAGAGCAAACGCCAGCAAAGTGGTTCCTCCCCATCCCAACCAATTCCACTTCTCTCCGAAGACACCGGTTCCACTCTCACAGTTACCACCCAAGCCCATCAACCCTGTCTTTCCTTTCAACTCGTAGCGGAGCCTTTCGGCAGCGCCACCACCACCACCACACGTGCACGCAGGCTAGGTCTTCCTTTATCTGCCATGTACGAGAACGGATTCATGGTAGGGACTAAGGCTCAGATTCCGGGACCTTCTAGAAGCCTGCAGGTTCCGGCTACCTTAATGTGGAAGTCGTTATCGACGAGGATGTTCTCGGGCTTCAGGTCCTTGTGTATCACACCTTCTCCGTGCAGGTAGCACATCCCTTCGATGGTCTCTGCGATGATCCTTCCTTTTACAGAAAGCGGGATACTGATCTAAAACGGGGGACGTTACATCTGTGAAGCGGAGAAGTCACCAACAGGCCAGTGCAGCTGTTACGTTGAAGAGTGGCAGGATCTGAGGTGGGCACCTGGGGTTAGCACCCCGCGTCCTAATCCCCGGGTTCCATTCCCAACCCCCAATTCCAGCTTCTTGTTAATGCAGACCCTGCGAGGCAGCAGCTGACAGCTGAAGCAGCTGGGTCTCTGTCACCCATGTGGGACACCTGGGTTGAGGTCCCGGCTACTGACTTCAGTCCTGGGTGAACAACAGGGGTATGAACTAGTGGAAGGGAGCTCTATCCATCCATCTCTTTCTGCCCCTCAACATTTTAAAAAATATGTATCTTTTTTTAAAAAATATACTATTAAAGTCTCGATGTGTCGTCCACACTGGAAGCCTTTCTCGTCTGTGCAAGCCTAGGATGCTCCCACAGCAGACTACAGGACACCTCAAACCTCACGGAGTGGCAGGCGTTTGGAACAAGAGTCAAATGTGACTTGGAATGGCTGCACCCCCTATCGGGATGCCTGGGCTCAAGTCCCAGCTCCAGATCCCTGCTAATGCACACCCTGGGAGGCAGCAGCTGATGGCTTAAGTGGTTGGGTCCCTGCCACCCACACAGGAGGCCTGGACTGGGCCAGGCATCAAGCTGGCCCAGTTTGCTGGTGTGAGCACTGGGGGATGAACCAGTGGATGGGAGCCTTCTCTCTGTCTCTCTGCCTTTCAAAAAAATAAAAAATAAAATAAAATAATTAAATAAGAAAGTTCATGGAAAATAGAATTAAAAGATATGTTTATTTCTGTGCATAAAAAATTTGGGGCCAGGGCCTGTGCTGTGGCGTAGCGGGTAAAGCCTCCATCTGCAGTGCTGGCATCCCATATGGGCGCCAGTTCAAGTCCCGGCTGCTTCACTTCCAATCCAGCTCCCTGCTAATGTGCCTGGGAAAGCAATGGAAGGTGGCCCAAGTGCTTGGGCCCCTGCACCCATATGTGGAAGACCTGGAGGAAGCTCCAGGCTCCTGGCTTTGGATCGATCCAGCTCTGGCCATTGTGGCCATTTGGGGAGTGAACCAGTGGATGGAAGATCTCTCTCTCTCTCTCTCTCTCTCTCTCTGCCTCTCTGGAACTCTGCCTTTCAAATAAATAAATAAATCTTTAAAAAAAATTGGGGGGCTGGGGCCAGTGCTGTGGTGTAGTAGGTTAAGCCTCTGCCTGTGGAGCCAGCATCCCATATGGGTACGAGCTGATATCCCAGCTGCTCCTCTTCTGATCCAGCTCTCTGCTAATGGACTTGGAAAGCAGTGGAAGATGGCCCAAGTGCTTGGGCCCCTGTACCCACATGGAAAGACCCAGAAAAAGCTCCTGGCTTTGAATCAGCCCAGCTCCAGCCACTGCAGCCAATTGGGGAGTGAACCAGCAGATGGAAGACCTCTCCCCCACCCCTCTCTGTGCCTCTCCTCTCTCTCTGTGTAACTCTGACATAGAAATAAATCTCTAAAAATTTTTTTTTGAAAAACTATTTGGTTTAGGTAAACCCTTTTTATTTTCCTGTTTTAAATCTTATACAGTGTTATTGCTGCTAATGGTCTATAAAAGTTTCTTGAATTGTTTCAAAAGGTAATCTTCAATCTCCCATCTTCTCTTGCAGTCACATATAGTACACATGCCTAATCAATCGACATTTGTCACCCTCATTTATGGTGTGCATGCTTTCACAACCCAAGCCAGCTTTAACTGTGATGTATCATGCATATACCCACATTAGATGATACGCTTCATTAAGACAGAGCCCACCTGGGAACTGGATCAGACACAGGCTGACAGGTGTGGTAAAAAGGCACAGAGGACCTTCCAGGTGAGTGACACAGAGGCTGCCAGAGGGACTGAGAGGATGGAGAAACTACTCCCTGGGCTGGGATAGGCAAAGAAAATCTAACAAGGGACTGACTTCAAAAAATCCAAACAGGGCCAGCACTCTGCTGCAGTGGGTTAAGCTACAACCTGAATGCCCAGGCTGGCATCCTGTGTCACAGCATCAGTCAAGTCCCAACTACTCGGCTTCTGACCCAGCTCCCTGCTAATTTGCCTGGGAAGGCAGCAGAAGACAGCCCAAGTGCTTGGGCCCCTGCCACCCACGTGGGAGACCAGGATGGAGTTCCTGGTTCCTGGCTTCAGCCTGCCCGGCCCTGGCCACTGTGGCCATTTAGGGGAGTGAGCCAGTGGATACAAGAGCTCTTTCTCTTTCTCTGTTTCTCCCTCTCTTCTGTCACTCTTTCAAATAAAATAAATACATATTTTTTAAACAAATCCAAACTATTAAGCAACTCACGAAGGGATTACGTTATAGCAGTGCGCTGCAAGCAAACGGCCACAGGGCAGCACCGCGCTGGGGGCTGGTGACCGGTGGCCTGTACCTCGGCTTTGAGCACGTGCATCAGGTTGCCCTTCTCCATGTACTCCATCACCAGGGAGTAGTTCCCCTCTTCCATGATGATGCCCAGGAGCTCCACCACCCGGCTGTGCTTCAGTCTGTGCATCATCTTCCCCTCCTCGAGCAGAGACTCGTTGTACCTGCAGGCAGGGAAGGCACCAGGCTCAGGAGGACAAAGCCCAAGAAGCTCGGCGCGCACCTCCAACACATCCCATCTGCCGCACTTCTGTCACGCTTGGGTCTGTACTGATGGCTCCCTGGCTCAGAACACACTAGGAGGCACCTTTATATTGCACCTTAACAGGGACTGGCAGTGGGTGCTCAGGATATGTAACTGAATGAATGACAGGTGCACAAATGACAGTGATGTTGCATGAAGAAAAGAATACACAAGACAGAACAGTAAGAAACATGGCCTTGGCGCTGTGGCTAGCAGGTAAAGCCACCGCTTGCAGTACTGGCATCCCATATGGGCGCCAGTTCGAGTCCTGGCTGCTCCACTTCCGATCCAGCTGTCTGCTGTGGCCTGGGAAAGCAGTGTAAGAGCCCAAGTGCTTGAGGCCCTGCACCCACATGAGAGACCTGGAGGAAGCTCCTAGCTCCTGGCTCCTGGCTTCGGATAGGTGCAGCTCTGGCTGTTGCAGCCAATTGGGAAATGAACCAGCAGATGGAAGACCTCTCTCTCTCTCTTTCTGCCTCTGCCTCTCTCTCTGTGTAACTCTGCCTTTCAAATAAATAAATGAATCTTTAAAAATAAAAAGAAACATGGCCTCTCACATACCCATTGTAACAAGGAGAGTGCGAGGGAAAACTCTCCCCTGATTACTTGAAAGAGAAGGCTACCGGAACCTCTCATGAAGGAACCGTCTGTTTTCATACCTAGGGTTGGTTTGCACCAAAAAGGTGAAGCAAGTGAGTATCTTCAGGAATTCCTCCCATTTCTCATCACCTCCTGGATCGTCCATTATTTATCGGCTGTGAGCTTCTGTCTGAGCAGCCCGAGTCCTCACCCATGACGATAACAACCTAAGAGTTCTCATTTCCTTGTCACAGGTCCATGACCCGAGACTCCCACCAGGGTCTGCCTCGTCCTGAAACCTGGCCACTCATGGGCGCAGCAGGGTCCCACCCAGCCCTGCTCCCAACTCACTCGGCACGCTTGGGCCCTGTGTACACCCTCTTCAGGATCACTAATCCATGGAGTCTGTGGAAGCACAGAGACACCTCCCCGAAGCCGCCGCTGTCCAGATCCGCCTTCTCCAGGAAGTCACTGGACTTCATTTTAATGTCATCCAAAGACATGTCTGCTTGCAGTGTGCAGACTCAGAACGCCCCCAGATCCACCACGCCCCCCGTTCCCAGGCTGCGTCCTGTAAGGAAAACAGAGAGGGGTCTCAGGGCAAAAACATCGTTACTCAGTAGTCCGACACACTCCCGCCGGCGTGCTGGCCTTTGCGTTATTAGCCTCCGAGAGGAGCGGCTTCTATTTCTAAGAATCCGGGAGACTAGGGATGTTTATGTCCCCAGCTTTTCATTTCTGCCAACAGGGGACACTAGGGAACCCTCTAAACCTCCCCGCCACACAGGACCTATACACTGGAGACCGGAATACAAACGTGTTCTGAGGAGTGGCTGCGCTCCGTGGAAAGGACAGAGCTCCAGGGACGGAAAAGAAGCAGGCACTGGATAAATGCAGAGGCCCCCATGTTGTGCCCTTGCAGGGCACTGCCAACCTGGCCACCCAGACAGGGACAGGACAGAGTTGAGGTCTTGTCCCCAGGGACAAGAGCTAAGGTCAGGGCATGCAAGAAAAGAGGGCTGGAACAGACTGCCACGGAACATAGCACCCTAACAGACTGCCACGGAACGTGGCACCCTCAGCGCCACCCTTCAGGACAGCACAGGCCAGAGTGTAACTGTCTCGGACGAGGCATGGGCTATTTACAAAATGTCTCTGTGTGAATTCACCACTTAGAGCCTGTCTTCACACACGCCTGGGCTTTTCGACTTAAGGGCATGGCCAGGATTCTCCAAACCAAGAACTTTCTCATGTAGAAGGTGG
This sequence comes from Lepus europaeus, assembly GCF_033115175.1. Lineage (NCBI taxonomy): Eukaryota > Metazoa > Chordata > Mammalia > Lagomorpha > Leporidae > Lepus > Lepus europaeus. The sequence goes on along the minus strand of NC_084829.1, from coordinate 3,633,630 downwards.
CTGCAGGCCGCTGGAAACTTCAGGTTTATAAAACTAAACACCTGGCCACTCGGGATTCCCAAAAATGAAACTTAATCTAACATGACCTTCCTTCCCCAGAGGGTAGAACACACAAGAAAAACATTTCCTAGTGTACTATGAGCAGACCCTGCAGACAGAACTGGAAGCCACTGGAATTCTTACACACTGGTGGCAGGAGAGTAAAACAGTGCAACACGGTGGGAAAGGGTCTGGCGGCTTCGTATAAAACTGAGCGCCCAGCTGGCCGTGACCCAGCAGTTCCAATCCCGAGAAAACTGGAAACGCACAAGAAGACTACACAGTGCCCACCACAGCTTCATTCACGACAGCCCCACGCTCCGTTCACGCAACAGAACCCTTACTCGGCAATAGACAGGAACTGAACTAGCGATGCGGCACACGGCGTGATGACGCGCGGTCGCATGATGCTCAGTGAAAGAAACCGTCCATAAACAATACGTGCTGTGTAGCGCCACGTATTTAAAGCTCTAGAACAGGCCAACGTGGCCCGCTGTAAAGAGAACACTGGTTGCCCGGGAACAGGGTGAGGACTGAGCGGGAGGGGGCATGAGGGAGCTTTCCGGGATGATGGTAACGCTCTATTGTGCCCACCCGGGTTGGGGGTGCACAGGCATTCACATCTGCCAACAGTGAGCAAGGGCACAGCTGTGTCCCCATTCCCGTTGGTTCTGCATCCATGCCATCGTGGCTTGAGAATATCTGAAAGGGGGCCAGTGCTGTGGCATAGCAGGTAAAGCTGCTGGCTGACACTGGCATCCCATATGGGCACCGGTTCGAGTCCCGGCTGCTCCACTTCAGCTTCCTGTTAATGCACCTGGGAAAGCAGCAGAAGATGGGCTGAGTGCTTGGGTGCTTGGGCCTCTGCACCCATGTGGGAAACCAGGATGGAGCTCCTGGCTCCTAACCCTGGCCATTGCAGCCATTTAGGGAGTGAACCAGTGGATGAAGATCTCTTTCTCTGTTTGTTCCTCTCTGTCACTCTGCCTTTCAAATAAATACATCATTTAAAAAAGGAAGTATTTGGAACAAAATACACCTGTACGAGACACACACAGGCTCCTCTTCTTGTCAGTATTCCCCAACTAACAGAGTACAACAGCTATGCACACAGCATCGACATTGTACTAGGTATTGTAAGCCATGCAGAGATCACTTTAAGTATATGGGAGGAGTTTTAGGTTGAAGGCAAAGTTTATAGAGACTTGAGACTTGAGAATCCCTGTGTTTTGGTGTCCACAGGATGACAGGTAGGGTCTCTGGGAACCAATGTGACACGGGCTCCAAGGGACATGGGTCCTCTTTAAGAACTGCGTAAAACTTACAATCAGAAGAGAAGTCTGTAAGTATTTTGAAACCTCGTCAGGTCTAAGCATGGTGAGGTAGGGGGATGTGCACTGGTATGTGCTGTTTACTCTGAAATATATCCCCCCAAAAAAACAAGATACCACCCAGCCTGGGGGACAGCCAGGTCTGCACCAAACAGGGTCGAACCACACTGAGAGAGCGCGGAGTTCCCCGTGAAGAGTGCTCACTCCAGGTGCTGCACCAAGCAGGGTAGAACCACACAGAGAGGGGGCAGAGTTCCCCGTGAAGAGTGCTCACTCCAGGTGCTGCACCAAGCAGGGTAGAACCACACAGAGAGGGGGCAGAGTTCCCCGTGAAGAGTGCTCACTCCAGGTGCTGCACCAAGCAGGGTAGAACCACAGAGAGGGGGCAGAGTTCCCCGTGAAGAGTGCTCACTCGGCAACTTCTTGAATGGATTTCCTAACAAGCTGCTGGAGGGTACAGTGTCTAAGTACCCTGGGAATGCTCTCGGCCACCCACCACTCCCTCCCCGTCTTGTCCAGTGGCCTGCAGCCCTCAACACACAGAGGCTGCGGGCGGCCCTGTCTACCCAGACCAGGCCCAGGCGTCGGCTTCTCAGACTGGCTCCGGGGGCCACGTTCCCCACCAGGCGAGACAGCGGCCAACAAGAGGGAGCACCCAGACAGAAGCACATCTCCGGGAGGGGCGGGGGACGGGGCTGAGGGTGAGCGGGTGCCGCCTGCCATAGGTGAGACTGCGGGAGCGCAGATGGCACCATCTGCTTGCTGAGTGTGAACTTTAGCTCAGCCCCGTGACCTGGAGGAAGTTACTAACGCCTCCTTTTCCCCTCTGCAGAGGGAAATGGTAACTCTGCTCCCAGGGCTGCAGAGGCTGTGAGAAGGAAGCCGCCGGCTCTACCAGGCTGGCCGCCCGCATTTACCCATGCCGGATCCGAGTGCCCTGCAGGTCTCCACTGTCTTTGTGACAGGGACGTGGGGTGGGGGATGGAGATGGCGGGCACAGGAGAGACGGATCTGTGTGGGGCCTGGTGGGCACTTACTGTGCATCCACAGAGGCAAGCAGACCCGCGTGGCCATCCCCCACCTCGGGGCTAGTGTGTTCTACCCCCCTCTGCCGCCTCGGTCAGGTCAGCCACATTCTTCTCCCAACTTCTTGCCTGGCTAGAAGCCGCCCATCCTCTGGGTCTCAGCGGGATATCGCTCCTAGGGGAAGCCATCCTAAGTCTTCCCGTTTGCACAGCCCCCGGACTTCTCCCCTGAAAGAGTTAAGACTGCTAGTGTCTGAGAATGAGTTCTGTGGTGCTCAGGAAGGCAGACAGCGTCACAGACGTCACAGACGGCAGGCAGGGTCCTCGGTGCCTACCCGAAGCTCACAGACGGCAGCGCACCATGAGATGGGTGACTTTTAAAAAGGACTATTTTGGGCCAGCGCAGCAGCTCACTAGGCTAATCCTCCGCCTTGCGGCGCTGGCACACCGGGTTCTAGTCCCGGTTGGGGCACAGATCCTGTCCCGGTTGCCCCTCTTCCAGGCCAGCTCTCTGCTGTGGCCCGGGAAGGCAGTGGAGGATGGCCCAAGTGCTTGGGCCCTGCACCCCATGGGAGACCAGGAGAAGCACCTGGCTCCTGGCTTCAGATCAGCGCGGTGCGCCGGCCGCAGTGCGCCAGCCGCGGCAGCCACTGGAGGGTGAACCAACGGCAAAGGAAGACCTTTCTCTCTGTCTCGCTCTCTCACTGTCCACTCTGCCTGTCAAAAAAAAAAAAAAAAAAAGGACTATTTTGGAGTGGGCATCTGTCCCCAGACTGGAGTGTCTGACTCTGAGTCCCGGCCATGGGCCCCAATACCAGCTTCCTGCCAAGGCAAATCCCGGGAGGCGGCAGAGACGGCTCAAGCAGTTGGGTCTGGCGCCATGTGGGAGACCTGGATTGAGTTCTGCCCCTCAGCTTCAGCCTCACCCAGCCCTGGCTCTCCAGACAGCTGAGGAGGAAACCAGTGAATGGGAGAGCATCATCTCTCTCTCCCTCTCTTTCTACTGCACAAATAGTAAAAAAACAAACAAAAAAACTAATAAAAAGTTAAAAAGGATTACCTAACAGTGCAAAAATAAAGCACATGTTAAATGGATTATAAGACATTCCCTAGAATGTTAGATAACTATGCAAGTAAATTTTCAAAAGATCTGTAACAGTGTATCTGTGTACACACACACACACACAGAGAGAGAGAGACTAGAGATCTTCAGAGGGTTCACAGAAATATGTATTATGAAAAAAACACATGCATGGATTTCAAAATTTTTGGTACCAGAAAGCCCTGGCTGCTCGCTATCACATGTGTGAGAAGGACCTAGTCTGAGGCGCTAAGATCAACAGGCGTTTGCAAAATTCAACCAGAGCAACATGCATTCTGCCAGCAAGAACAAACATCAGATTTATGACGAAGCGTGGGTGGAAGAACGGTGCAACGGTGGGTGCTTCACCACAGGTTCATGGGCAACGCCCCAACACGGACGACACGCTTTAGGAAGGGACACGATGCGTGAACAGTAGGCCTGCCACAGCAGATCATCCACGTGAACGTACAGGGAAAAACATCAGTCTCCTTCACACTCTGATGGAAGATGACCTGTGAGAACAGCAGGGGCAACAGCTAATACCAATCTCACTGGCCCAACTTACACACTCAGGACCGAAAATTAAAATGGAGCAAGCCTGCTCTGTGGGAGCCGAAACTGCTGTATCCAGACCAGCGGCAGACAAGAGCAGGGCTTTCCATGGAAATTTTAAACAAGGGGGGTCAGAGCCAGAAGCGGGGCCGGCATTGCAGCATAGCGGGTTAAGCTGCTGCCTGCGGCGCTGGCATCCCCTACGGGCACCCATTCGAGTCCCAGCTGTTCCACTTCCGATCCAGCTCCCTGTGGGTGCAGCTGGGGAAAAGTGGGAGACAGCCCAAGTACCTGGGCCCCTGTACCTACAGGGGAGACCTAGAAGAAGCTCCTGGCTTCGGTCTGGCCCAGGCCTGGCCATGGCAGCCATTTGGAGGAGTGAACCAGAGGATGGAAGATCTGTCTCTCCCTCTCTGTGTGGAACTCTGCCTTTCAAATAAATAAATAAATCTTAAATTAAAAAAAAGAGAGAGAGAGAGAGAGAGAGCCTGAAATATCCTTCCAAGAATCCTAACAGGACACGAAAGTGGCTTGATCAGTACGATCCTGAGACTAAAGCATGGGCTAGGCATCGGCTACCAGGATGAATCAGCGGCCCAGCCGAAGTAAAAGGGACAGGCAAGAGCAAAATGCGCGGCAACAGTGCTCAGGGCTGCTGGAGGCATCTGCCCATCAAAGAACGCGAGCATCCGGGGACCGGCAGGGGCTGAGCGATCTCCAGAGCTTCCGCAGAAGAACCCCGGGGAGGCCTCGCCAGAGTCCTGCTCCTGCTCCTTCCTCTCGCACCCAAGGGCGATTCCCCAAGGCTTCGAGGAAAATCATTAGGCACCCACCTGGCACTGATTTAATTCAACTGACTTCTTTTTGCTTCCTAATCTTGAAATTGCCTTGAAAGGGCACTCAGTTTTCTTCTGTTAATAATGGACATAAGGGGCCCCGCACTGTGGCACAGTGGGCTAAGCCTCTGCCTGAGGCACAGGCACCCCCTATGGGCGCTGGTTCTAGTCTGGGGTCTGCTCTTCCAATCCAGCTCTCTGTAATGGCCTGGGACAGCAGCAGACAATGGTCCAAGTGCTTAGGCCCCTGCACCCGTGTGGGAGACCCGGAAGAAGCTCCTGGCTCCTGGCTTCAGATCAGCCCAGCTTTCAGCTCTTGGGGCCATTTGGGAAGTGAAAACCTTTCTCTCTGTCTCTCCCTCTCACTGTCTGTAACTCTACCTCTCAAATAAATAAAATCTAAAATAAATAAATAAATCATAGACAAAAGCCCACACTGACCTGTACACTCCTAGGACTTTCAGGTCTTGAGGGATGGACTAAATGGTAAATGTCCTCACTGACAAAAGTTATTTTGAACTTGATGAGAAAGTCTAGGGGTGGCGTTGTGGCTTTCCCATTCTGAGCACCTATTCAAGTCCTGGCTACTCTGCTTCCAATCCAGCTCCCTGCTAACGTGCCTGGGAAGGTGCCCGAGTCCCTGCCATCCACAGACGTACAGCAGGTAGGCTATACATCAAAATATTCATATTGGCCCCTCAGTGGTAGGGTTCATTTTAATATTTAAATAATCCCCCCCCACACTTTTTTCTGGTGACCATACATAACAGAAGTGTGATAGAAAACACTGGCTTCCTACCTCACTGCTGCTACTTATCACACCAAAGGCCCGTGTGATAAAACTCTGGTCCCCCAAAGTCTTTTGTTCACAGAATTAAGAGGGTAGAAACTTAATTCAGTTGGGGTTTTGAAGGTGGTGCAACTGGATTGGTTTCCTAGGGTTGAGCAATCCTAATGATTAAATCCTCATGGCTTCATAAGACAGGTGATGTTCTATGCACACTCAGGTCTGCCAGCAAGAACGCCATCACTGAAGATCACACACACACACACACACACACACCAATGGGGCCTGCCCAGTCTTGGTCAGTGAACCTCCAAAACCATGAGCCAAAATAAGCCATCTTTCCTTCATAAGCAGCTGGTGTAAGGAAAAGGGTGCAGACGGGCGCCCCCACACGCAGGGCGCCAAGCGTGAGCGCAGACGGGCACCCCCACACGCAGCGCACCGAGTGTGAGTGCAGGCGGGTGCCCCCACACGCAGGGCGCCGAGTGTGAGGAAACGGGGCGCAGACCAGCGAGGAGAGAAAACACAAACTCACAGCCAGGCCGACTGTATTCAGAGAGGTAAACTTGCAGAGGTCAGCGACTGCCAGCCTGGACACAGACAGAACACAGGCACAGGGCCCAGAGGTGGGGGACCCACTGCCGCCATGTACACAGACTGGACACAGGCACAGGGCCCAGAGGTGGGGGACCCACTGCTGCCATGTACACAGAACACAGGCACAGGGCCCAGAGGTGGGGGACCCACTGCCGCCATGCACACAGAACACAGGCACAGGGCCCAGAGGTGGAGGACCCACTGCCGCCATGTACACAGAACACAGGCACAGGGCCCAGAGGTGGGGGACCCACTGCCGCCATGCACACAGACTGAACACAGGCACAGGGCCCAGAGGTGGGGGACCCACTGCCGCCATGTACACAGAACACAGGCACAGGGCCCAGAGGTGGGGGACCCACTGCCGCCATGCACACAGAACACAGGCACAGGGCCCAGAGGTGGGGGACCCACTGCCGCCATGTACACAGACTGAACACAGGCACAGGGCCCAGAGGTGGGGGACCCACTGCCGCCATGTACACAGACAGAACGCAGGCACAGGGCCCAGAGGTGGGGGACCCACTGCCGCCATGCACACAGAACACAGGCACAGGGCCCAGAGGTGGGGGACCCACTGCCGCCATGCACACAGAACACAACAGGCACAGGGCCCAGAGGTGGGGGACCCACTGCCGCCATGTACACAGACTGAACACAGGGCCCAGAGGTGGGGGACCCACTGCCGCCATGTACACAGACAGAACACAGGCACAGGGCCCAGAGGTGGGGGACTCACTGCCGCCATGCACACAGAACACAGGCACAGGGCCCAGAGGTGGAGGACCCACTGCTGCCATGTACACAGAACACAGGCACAGGGCCCAGAGGTGGGGGACCCACTGCCGCCATGTACACAGACAGAACACAGGCACAGGGCCCAGAGGTGGGGGACCCACTGCCGCCATGTACACAGACAGAACACAGGCACAGGGCCCAGAGGTGGGTACCCACTGCCGCCATGCACACAGAACACAGGCACAGGGCCCAGAGGTGGGGGACCCACTGCCGCCATGTACACAGACAGAACACAGGCACAGGGCCCAGAGGTGGGGGACCCACTGCCGCCATGTACACAGACTGAACACAGGCACAGGGCCCAGAGGTGGGGGACCCACTGCCGCCATGTACACAGAACACAGGCACAGGGCCCAGAGGTGGGGGACCCACTGCTGCCATGCACACAGACTGAACACAGGCACAGGGCCCAGAGGTGGGGGACCCACTGCCGCCATGTACACAGAACACAGGCACAGGGCCCAGAGGTGGGGGACCCACTGCCGCCATGCACACAGAACACAGGCACAGGGCCCAGAGGTGGGGACCCACTGCCGCCATGTACACAGACAGAACGCAGGCACAGGGCCCAGAGGTGGGGGACCCACTGCCGCCATGTACACAGACTGAACACAGGCACAGGGCCCAGAGGTGGGGGATCCACTGCCGCCATGTACACAGAACACAGGCACAGGGCCCAGAGGTGGGGGACCCACTGCCGCCATGCACACAGACTTAACACAGGCACAGGGCCCAGAGGTGGGGGACCCACTGCCGCCATGTACACAGACTGAACACGTGGCACAGGGCCCAGACTCCAGTGGCTGGGGGTAGGGGGCAGCAGGCAGGGGTGAAGTCCTCCACACAGGTCTTTCCAAACCTGGGGAAGAATGCGGGGTGGGGGGTGGGGGGTAAAGACAGGAGGTTGTGAGACGGAATGTGGAATGGCTGTGTCCACTCTGTGCATGCCAGCAGTTGGTCACCCACCTCTGCAGATTTGTTTTCCCTGAATAAATTTGGTCTGGCTGCAAATCTGTACCCTGCCTCCCGTTTGTTCTGTGCCCCGTGTGAGGCGGCACCGGTCTGCACTCTTCCTCACAGCCTGTCTTGGGTTTCACTGTAGTAATCAAACGCTGACTGCTAGATCCCCTCTTCCTTGCTGACAGAACTCTGGTTTCGGTCAGGAATCTAACGTGACCACAGCACTGCTCCAAGATTCTTGATGCTTTGCCCAGAGAAACAAGAGCTCTGGCAAAGAAGAGCAAAGGACCAACGAGAAGCAACACCGCAACAGAACTTAATCAAGCATTATCATTTATATCAGCGTATCCTAACTCTGCCATGTGAATTCTACTATCATCACCTCAATGCACAGAATGAAGAAACTCAGATTTGGAATGGAATGAGCCACTTAAAAGGGGCAAATCCTGGAAACTAACTTTTGCCTTTTACTCCAACTTCCAGTGTCAGTCCCCACCATGGAGTATTTCCTTAGATAAGCAAAGAATAATTCATCTTTAGAAAAATAAATATAAAGACCCAATCCTACTGCTTTGCTCACCTATATTCAGTGAGTATGCTACAGTCAGAAACATGGAGTACATACATGTGGTGGAATGAGAAGGCCATGCCAAGATGGCTGCTGGCAAGCGAGTGTCAGTTACTCAGGAATGGCTCTGAAACCACCTGGCAACAGAGCCTGCCTGGCAACAGGCTGTGACTGGATGACTTTGAAACCCACATGGCAAACGGAGCCTGCTTGGCAACAGGCTGTGATTGGATGGCTTTGGAAACTGCCTGGCAACAGGCTGTGATTGGTGGGGCATAGACCGCCCCTTGACTGGATTGGCTGGTCTTGGCTATATAAGCTGCTGTACCAACTGAAATAAACGAGTCTGCGGGCTGCTTGCCTCAGGCCCGCTTTCACCTGACTCCCGGGGTCTGTGTGGTGACTCCGCGCCTCTTGCCCCCACCACACTTCTCCTCTCAGAAACGAATCCACTGCAACATTGTTGAGAAATCAGCTGCAACACATATAGCCAAAATTTTGAAAACATACACAAAAATATGGTTCAAAATCAATATTCTGGGGCCAACGTTGTGGTGTAGCGGTTACGCCACCACCTCTATCACTGGCAGCCCATATCAAAGTGCTGATTCCAGGCCTGGCTGCTCCACTCCCAATTCAGCTCCCTGCTAATGCGCCTCTAGACGCATTATTGATGCGCCCTGATGTTTCTGGCTGGTATCCAAATGGGCTGTTCTGCATTCTCTGGAAAGACACAAGCATATCCTCGACCTTTGGTTAGCAGAAGCCTTTTTACAGGTGTTGGAATCCAGGGCCTGAATTTTGTGTACAATTCGACATTAACAGCAAACATGTGGGTGGCATGGGGTCTAGCAGCTTCCCTGAGAGCTTGGGGTGCCCGAGTACTGCCACAAATGTGGGGAATCCTCACTGGGTACAGATGGGACGACCTCGCGTGAGTTATTCTAGAGGTCCTCTAGACAATAATAATAATGGGAAGACAGCAGGCGATGGCTCAGTTGCCTAAGCACCTGCCACCCACCTGGGAGACCCAGATGTTGTTCCAGGCTCCTGGCTTTTATCTGGCCCATCCCAAGGCCATGGTGGGTATCCGGGAAGTGAACCAGCAGGATACTGATCTCTCACCCTCTCCACCTTTCAAATAAATAAATCTTTAAAAAGATCAATATTCTATAGATTAGCATGGCCAATCATTTCTGACAATGTAATATTCAACCCATCATGAGAAATTATACATTTTGCTTCAAATTCCCAGATCACATTGGTGGTATTAACACATTATGGGTTAATAAGCACCCTACAGGGGCCGGCGCTGTGGTACAGTAGGCTAGGCCTCAGCTCACTGCACCAGCATCACAAACGGCTGCTCCTCTTCCGATCCAGCTCTCTGCTGTGGCCTGGGAGAGCAGCAGAAGATGGCCCAAGTGCTTGAGTCCCTGGACCCATGTGGGAGACCTGGAAGAAGCTCCTGGCTTCAGAATGGCCCAGCTCCGGCCATTGTGGCCATTTGGGGGATGAACCCGAGGATGGAAGACTTTTCTGTTTCTCCCTCTGTGACTCTCTCAAATAAATAAAATAAAATCCTTTTTTCAAAAAAGCACCAAATAGTAGTAGCCTGTCCAATTTTGAAGTTGATATTAATATTTCAGGAATTTTTCTTAATACTCACAATCCTGAACATATATCTCTGAGGCTCAAAATATTACATATAGAGGAAAATTAAAAGCTAATCACTATTACTGGTTTAACATTAATGATAAATTTTCTGTGTATAGAAAAGCTGCAGCGGGGCCGGCACTGTGGCTCACTTGGCTAATCCCAGCACCCCGGTCAGGGCACCAGATTCTGTCCCGGTTGCTCCTCCTCCAGTCCAACTCTCTGCTGTGGCCCGAGAGGGCACTGGAGGATGGCCCAAGTGCTTGGGCCCCTGCACCCGAATGGGAGACCAGGAGGAAGCACCTGGCTCCTGGCTTCGGATTGGCGCAGCTCCGGCCGTAGCGGTCATTTTGGGGGTGAACCAATGGAAGGAAGACCTTTCTCTCTGTCTATAACTCTGTCAGATAAAAAAAAAAAAAAAGCTGCAGCATTCTACTTTTTAAAATTAATTAATTTATTTGAAAGGCAGAGTTAGAGAGTTAGAGAGAAATCTTCCATCCTCTGGTTCACTCCCCAAATGGCAACAACGGCCTGGCCCAGCCCCAAAACCAGGAGCCACGAGCTCTGCCTGGATCTCCCATGTGAGCGGCAGGGACCTAAGCACTGGGCCATCCTCTGCTGCTTTCCCAGGCCATTAGCTGGGAGCTGGATTGGAAGTGGAGAAGTCGGGACTTGAACCGGTGTCGGTATGGGATGCCGGCATTGCAGAAGGCGGCTTGAACCCCCTGAGCCACAGCACTGGTCCCCCACATCTATAATTAACCACAAGTTCCTGGTGGTCACAAAATGCAAATGAGTACAAAGCCACTCCAAGTTCACCCGCCTCGATTGCGTCAAGAGTGAGTCAGAACAATCAGCAAAGGAGTTCTGCACCCTCAGCTGAAGCCGGCACCCTCAGCTGTGTCTGAGATAAACAAGAGCCCCGGGGGAGCGAGGAGCCCCAGAACCACACGCGCCTCCCCCACCCATCCTCAGGAGGCTTCCTCAAACCCTGGGAGTGGGGCGCAGTTTGTGGGCTTCCGAACCCGAGGAGCCCGCGGCACTTCCAGGAAAGCAGTTACCACCGACACCCAGGAAGCTGCAGCGGGCACGCTTCCCTTCCGGGGCTGCGGCTGCGGGCCACCCCCTGCCCGGCTGCCAGCTCGCTCGGAGATCACAGGGGCACGCTGCTGATCATCCTTAAACCCGCTGGGACCCCAAGCACACAAGTAAAAGGCCCGGGGCGGACCCCTGCAGCACCAGCCTCCCTGAGGGTGCCAGCCTGTGTTCCAGCTGCTCCACTTCCCATCCAGCTCCCTGCTAACGAGCCTGGGGAAGCAGGGGAGGACGGCCCAGCGCCCGGACCCTGGAGAAGCAGTGGAGGATGGCCCAGCGCCTGGGCCCCTGGGGAAGCAGTGGAGGACGGCCCAGCGGCCGGGCCCCTGGGGAAGCAGGGGAGGACGGCCCAGCAGCAGGGCCCCTGGGGAAGCAGGGGAGGACGGCCCAGTGCCCAGGTCCCCTAGAGAAGCAGGGGAGGACGGCCCAGTGCCCAGGACCCTGGGAAGCAGGGGAGGACGGCCCAGGTCCCCTAGGGAAGCAGGGGAGGACGGCCCAGTGCCCGGACCCTAGAGAAGCAGGGGAGGACGGCCCAGTGCCCAGGACCCTGGGAAGCAGGGGAGGACGGCCCAGGTCCCCTAGGGAAGCAGCAGAGGACGGCCCAGGTCCCCTAGGGAAGCAGGGGAGGACGGCCCAGTGCCCGGACCCTAGAGAAGCAGTGGAGGACGGCCCAGCGCCCGGACCCTAGGGAAGCAGGGGAGGACGGCCCAGTGCCCGGACCCTAGAGAAGCAGCAGAGGACGGCCCAGTGCCCAGGACCCTGGGAAGCAGGGGAGGACGGCCCAGGTCCCCTAGGGAAGCAGGGGAGGACGGCCCAGGTCCCCTAGGGAAGCAGGGGAGGACGGCCCAGCGCCCCGGACCCTAGAGAAGCAGTGGAGGACGGCCCAGGTCCCCTAGGGAAGCAGCAGAGGACGGCCCAGTGCCCAGGTCCCCTAGGGAAGAAGCAGCAGAGGACGGCCCAGTGCACAGGCCCCGGGGAAGCAGGGGAGGACGGCCCAGTGCCTGGACCCTAGAGAAGCAGGGGAGGACGGCCCAGTGCCCAGGTCCCCTGGAGAAGCAGCGGAGGACGGCCCAGCGCCCGGGCCCCTGCTCCCGCGGGCGGACCCTGACGGAGCTCCTGGCTTCGGCCTGGCCCAGCCCTGGCGGTTGTGGCCACCTGAGAGTGGAGCACTGCATGACGCCCTCTAACTCTAGCTTTCAAATAAACAAACAAATCCATTAAAAAACCTAAAGACGCTCTCACAGAAAGGCCAGGGACCGCGCCACAGCCCTGTGAGGACGCGCAGCAGCGTCTCCACCATCCCAGGCCGGAGCCGGCGGGAACGCCCAGCGCGGACAGCGCGGTCCCACGGACTTCCGGGTCTGCGGCCACGCCCACGCCCGGAAGCCCCGCCCCTCCCGGGCACCCCGCCGGCGCCGCGGCAGACGCGGCCCCGAGTTCTTCACTTTCGTTTTCGCGGCGAACTCCCGAGGCCCGGGAGGGGAGAAGCGGCGGGGGGCGAGTTAGCGAGGCGCCGCCGCCCCTGCCGCCCCTGCCGCCCCTGCCGCCGCCGCCCCGAGCGGGGCGAGGGCGTCCGAGCCCGACGCGGGGGACGCGGGGCAGCGCTCCGCCGGTGCGCAGTGGCCGCCGCGGCCCGGCCCGCCCGCGCCCCGCGCCCCGCGCGCGCCCGCTCACCGCTCCCGGCTCCGTGGCCGCGGGCCCGTCCGCCGCCGCGTCCGGCCGCGCTCCGCTGCCGCGCTCCGGGAGGCCGGTCCGGTGGCCGAGCCGTCCGCGCGCCGAGTGACCGAGCCCGCGGGAGGGCGTGGACTGCGGCTGCCCCCGCCCCCTGCCCCGTCGGGCGGAGGAGGGCGTGCGCGGGGCCGCGGGGAGCCTGCGTGGGGAGTGGGCGTGCGCGCCGCGCCGGGGCCCGCGGAGCCGGAGACCGCGGGACACGAGAGCCCGGGCCCACGGGGAGCCTGCGTGGGGAGTGGGCGTGCGCGCCGCGCCGGGGCCCGCGGAGCCGGAGACCGCGGGACACGAGAGCCCGGGGCCGCGGGGAGCCTGCGTGGGGAGTGGGCGTGCGCGCCGCGCCGGGGCCCGCGGAGCCGGACACCGCGGGACACGAGAGCCCGGGGCCGCGGGGAGCCTGCGTGGGGAGTGGGCGTGCGCGCCGCGCCGGGGCCCGCGGAGCCGGGGAGCCCGAGATCGCGGGACACGAGAGCCCGGGCCCGCGGGGAGCCTGCGTGGGGAGTGGACGTGCGCGCTGCGCCGAGGCCCGCGGGGAGCCCGAGATCGCGGGACACGAGAGCCCGGGCCCGCGGGGAGCCTGCGTGGGGAGTGGACGTGCGCGCCGCGCCGGGGCCCGCGGAGCCGGAGACCGCGGGGAGCCTGCGTGGGGAGTGGGCGTGCGCGCTGCGCCGAGGCCCGCGGGGAGCCCGAGACCGCGGGACACGAGAGCCCGGGCCCGCGGGGAGCCTGCGTGGGGAGTGGACGTGCGCGCTGCGCCGAGGCCCGCGGGGAGCCCGAGATCGCGGGACACGAGAGCCCGGGCCCGCGGGGAGCCTGCGTGGGGAGTGGGCGTGCGGCGCGGCCCGGAGGAAGCGTGCTGGTTCCGCCCTGGCCCGCGCCAGGGGGAAGCACCTGCTGTCAGTGCCCGCTGAAGCGAGGTGCACGGTTGGTTCCCTGCACACGACTGCGCCTGTGGGAAGATGTGTACGGCGTGTGCGCATCAGGAACCTGAGCGGAGGATCAGAGGACGCCCGGGACAGGCGTTTGCACGCGCGCTGCACCTGTTGGGCCAGTAGCGGGGAAATGCGCAGGAAGAGAGCGGGCAGAGGTCCGCGGCGGCGGCACCGCAGCCGGGCGCGGGCCGAGGCTGGGCGGCCTACGCCGCTAGGGGATTGCGCTACTGTGTGGCGCTTCGTGGAGTGACTCAGACCGGAAACACTGACATAAACAGTGCGGTGGGGTTGTGGGGCAGCAGGAACTCTTGATTTAATCCTGGCGGGAATGCAAATTTGTCAAAAAAGGATTTGGTCAGTTTCTTACCAAAGTTAAACAGTTTTTCCAAACAGTGCGGCAGTTTTACACCTTGGTATTTGTGAATCAAAAGCTCAGGTCCATACGCCTGTGTATGATTTTTGATCGACTGCCAAGACTTGTAAGGCAACCCAGGTATCCTTCATAGGCGAATGTAAGAACTAACAGAAACCCGCGGTGCATCCCGACAATGGGAGGCTGCGCAGCACCGGGAAGAAGCTAGGGGCGCATTGTGGGTGGCGGGCAAGCTGCTGCCTGCAGTGCCGCCATCCTGTGCGGGCGCCGGTTCGTGTCCCAGCTGCTCCCCTTCCGATCCAGCTCCCTGCTGGTGGCCTGAATGTTTGATCCCCTGCTATCCACAAGGGAGACCATCAAGAAGCTCCTGGCTTCATCTGGCCCCGCGCTAGCCACTGCTGCCATCTGAGGAGTGGACCAGGAATGCGAGACCTCTCCGTGTCTTCTCTCTTTCAAATAAATAAATCTTAAAAAAAAAAAAAATTGTGTTGTCACAAAAAGACATGAAGGTTTCAGGCATCCCCAGAGGTCTTCCAGTGTATCCTGTTTGGATAAGGGTTGCCTGTGGTATTGATCATTTGTATCTTCTGCTTTGTCAGTCTTTCTACAGATTTATCAATTTCAATGATCTTTTCAAAACATCAACTTTATTTTCTGTTGTCAATTTATTTGACTTCTATTTTTTTTATTTTCCTTCTGGTTGTATTGGGTATGTTTTGTTCTCTTTTAAAATATTTATTTACGGCCGGCGCCGTGGCTTAACAGGCTAATCCTCCGCCTTGTGGCGCCGGCACACCGGGTTCTAGTCCCGGTCGGGGCGCCAGATTCTGTCCCGGTTGCCCCTCTTCCAGGCCAGCTCTCTGCTGTGGCCCCGGAAGGCAGTGGAGGATGGCCCAAGTGCTTGGGCCCTGCACCCGCATGGGAGACCAGGAGAAGCACCTGGCTCCTGGCTTCGGATCAGCGAGATGTGCTGGCCGCAGCGGCCATTAGGGGGTGAACCAACAGCAAAAAGGAAGACCTTTCTCTCTGTCTCTCTCACTATCCACTCTGCCTGTCAAAAATAAATAAATAAATAAATAAATAAATAAAATGTTAAAAGAAAATATTTACTTGAAAGTCATAGTATAGAGGGTGGGAGTGTGTGTGTGGGGGGGAGAATAGAGAGAGAGGTCTTCCATCCACTCTCCTGAAGCCAGGAGCCAGGAACCTCTTCCAGGTCTCCCACGTGGGTGCAGGGGCCCAAGCACTGGGTCATCTGCGGCTGCTTTCCCAGGTGCATTAGCACGGAGCTGGACTGGAAATGACGCAGCCAGGACACGAACTGGCACCATGTGGGATGCCAGGCATCACAGGCAGCAGCTCAACTTCCTACACCACGATGCTGCTGGGGTAGAAGCTTAACTTACTGATTCAAGACCTCTTTTACAAGCATTTAAATGCTATAAATTCCCCTCTTAGCACCATTTTAGCTATATCTCAAAGTTTTCATATATTTTAACTCAGTTAAAAATATTTTTTTTTTTTTTGGACAGGCAGAGTGGATAGTGAGAGAGAGACAGAGAAAGGTCTTCCTTTGCCGTTGGTTCACCCTCCAATGGCCGCCACAGCCGGCGCGCTGATCCGAAGCCAGGAGCCAGGTGCTTCTCCTGGTCTCCCATGGGGTGCAGGGCCCAAGCACGTGGGCCATCCTCCACTGCCTTCCCGGGCCATAGCAGAGAGCTGGCCTGGAAGAGGAGCAACCGGGACAGAATCCGGCGCCCTGACCGGGACTAGAACCTGGTGTGCCGGCGCCGCAAGGCGTAGGATTAGCCTGTTGAGCCATGGTGCTGGCCCTAAAAATATTTTCTAATTAATCTCAAGATTCCCTCAAGGTCCCATGGATCATTCATAAATGTTATTTAATTTCCAAGCAGATAGTGATTTTTCTATCGTATTTCCGCTCAATGGGTGCCAAAACTGGCCTGCCCAGATCAGCTGCAAGCAAGAACAAAGATTTCAATGGAAATCGCAAACGAGGGAGCCCAGGAGCTGAAGCAGCTCTCTGAAATGCTGTTACAGGAGACAGAAGATCCCAACAGGCCTGACTGGCAGGATCCTCACGACAAGGCACAAAGTAAAGGCAGCAAGAGATGGAAATGATCCAACCAGCCCAGATCGGTCAGGAGCAAAGGTCACAGAGTGGTGTTTTGGGAGGCTAAAAGCATATGCTTGTTGACTCTCTAAAAGGCCAAAGAGTGATAACCTCTCATGTTAGGAGAGTGTCTTGAGAAAATTAGCGAGAGCTTTAGCTAATGAACCAGGAGAGAGTCACCAGTCTCCCTCCACTGCTCCCCCCTGCCATCAGACAAGGGCAGTTTTGCAAGGGTTCCAGGGAGAAATCTTTAGGCATCTACCTTGCACTGCTGACTTAGCCCCTTTTGTATTTTGTTTCTTAGTTGTCTTGGTCAGCTTTCCACCACTGTAACGTAGATACCTGACAGCAGCTAGCTTGTAAAAGAAAGGGTTTACCTTTGCTAATGGTTTTGATGGTTCACAGTCCCCGCTGGTCTGGCATCTAGTGAGCCGGTGGCTGGCAGAACACGTGAGCAGGGAGGAGCCCATGGCCAGCCAGGCAGCAGAGAGGCAAGGGGAATGCTTGTCACTTACCTGTTCCCGGGCCAAGCTTTTAAAGCCACCATGATCTGCACAGGGGCTCTACCCCAACAAACTAATCCAATCCACTTTGCAAGGCCCCTCTTCAGACAACATAATTGGATTGAGATCCATTCTTAATCTATGAACATAAGACTAGGCCTACAGGGGACACTCAATCTATTATCCAAATCATAACACTAATCTGAAAACACTTTGGAAGGGCACCCATTTTTTTTCCTTTTTAGTTAATGTAAAAAAAAATGCACTGACATGCTTAAATTCCCAAGACCCTCGGTACTTTATAATCTGGCTGGTATCACTGCTTACATGGTATATTGAACTTGATGGAGTTTGTGTTGAGAAGTAAAGCTTAACATTTTATCTTTTGATTCCATGTTCCATGAACTTTTCGCAGGCTGTTCCTATATGCAGTAGCATAACTACCTCCACACTCCAAAAGTTCCTTGTTCCTTTGCAGTTTCTCTCCTTAGTCTTAGCCCCTAGCAAGCGCTGATCATCTGAATACCTGTCGGTATGTCTTCCCTTGTGTCTGGCTTCTTTGATTTAGCACAGTGCTTCTGAGATTCAACCATGTTGAATTTTTTCAGTGGAATAAGTGCAGTATTAGTTTTTATTTTTCATTCTAAAAATTGTAGGAAAAACACAATGACTCTTTTCTTCTCTTAGGCTCACAATTGTGAATATTTTGCCACGTCTGTATTATCTTTTCCTGCACCACACGCACCTGCACACCTGTTGTTAAAGCATTTCCTAGTCAGCTCGCACCACCTCAGAACAAGGGTGTCCTATTGGAGCATTTTCATCATAGTTACTGTAAGTTTTTGCCAGATCATTCCAACATCCGTGCCACCTGTTTACACTTTGGATGTAGGAGTTGCAAAGGAAGAAGCAAAACTGCCACTACTCAGAGATGAATGACACCTACCTAGTATCTGGGGTAGCATCTCTTGATTTTCTTTTCCCCAGCCTGTTGAGATTTTCCTAGTTCTCTGGTTGCCAAGTAACTTGGGGTTGAGTTATGTATATTTGGGATGTTCTGAAATATTGAGCTTTCATTCTATAGGAATGTCATTTTTGTTTTAGCATGATATCACCCTGGTAGTTGCAAGCCACAAGTTCAAACAGAAGGCCAGTGGACACTTTTTTCAAAGCCTCTGCAGTGCTGTTTAGACCTGTCTCATGTGAGCGGCTCAGTCTGTAATCAGAGCAGCAAGCTCACCTTGGAGTTGAGTTGAACACCTCTGATAATGCTGCCTGGGCTCAGGGCTGCATGTGGGTGATTCAGCGATGAGCCTCGCGTTCCTGCACACCGCCGGTCTCCCTGTGGCCCCCTCAGGACTTCTGGTTTTAGGGGGCTTCTAGTCACACTGCAGACAGAAAGCCAGGGCTTTCATTGCCTGCTGCGCCCAGTGCTTCAGGTGTGCCTCTGTCCAGAGCCAGGCGATGAAAGAGGGGAGTGCACTGGGCCTTGGCCCGACTCCACGTGGCTGCAGTGTCACTGATCAGAGGGCACACTGGGCCTTGGCCCCGACTCCACGTGGCTGCAGTGTCACGGATCGGAGGGCACACTGGGCCTTGGCCCCGACTCCACGTGGCTGCAGTGTCAAGGATCGGAGGGCACACTGGGCCTTGGCCCGACTCCACGTGGCTGCAGTGTCACTGATCGGACGGCACACTGGGCCTTGGCCCCGACTCCACGTGGCTGCAGTGTCACGGATCGGAGGGCACACTGGGCCTTGGCCCCGACTCCACGTGGCTGCAGTGTCAAGGATCGGAGGGCACACTGGGCCTTGGCCCGACTCCACGTGGCTGCAGTGTCACTGATCGGACGGCACACTGGGCCTTGGCCCCGACTCCACGTGGCTGCAGTGTCACGGATCGGACGGCACACTGGGCCTTGGCCCCGACTCCACGTGGCTGCAGTGTCACTGATCAGAGGGCACACTGGGCCTTGGCCCCGACTCCACGTGGCTGCAGTGTCACTGATCAGAGGGCACACTGGGCCTTGGCCCCGACTCCACGTGGCTGCAGTGTCACGGATCGGAGGGCACACTGGGCCTTGGCCCCGACTCCACGTGGCTGCAGTGTCACTGATCGGAGGGCACACTGGGCCTTGGCCCCGACTCCACGTGGCTGCAGTGTCACTGATCGGAGGGCACACTGGGCCTTGGCCCCGACTCCACGTGGCTGCAGTGTCACTGATCGGAGGGCACACTGGGCCTTGGCCCCGACTCCACGTGGCTGCAGTGTCACTGATCGGAGGGCACACTGGGCCTTGGCCCCGACTCCACGTGGCTGCAGTGTCACTGATCGGAGGGCACACTGGGCCTTGGCCCCGACTCCACGTGGCTGCAGTGTCACGGATCGGAGGGCACACTGGGCCTTGGCCCCGACTCCACGTGGCTGCAGTGTCACTGATCGGAGGGCACACTGGGCCTTGGCCCGACTCCACGTGGCTGCAGTGTCACTGATCGGAGGGCACACTGGGCCTTGGCCCCGACTCCACGTGGCTGCAGTGTCACTGATCGGATGGCACACTGGGCCTTGGCCCCGACTCCACGTGGCTGCAGTGTCACTGATCAGAGGGCACACTGGGCCTTGGCCCCGACTCCACGTGGCTGCAGTGTCACGGATCGGACGGCACACTGGGCCTTGGCTCCGACTCCACGTGGCTGCAGTGTCACTGATCGGAGGGCACACTGGGCCTTGGCCCGACTCCACGTGGCTGCAGTGTCACTGATCGGACGGCACACTGGGCCTTGGCCCGACTCCACGTGGCTGCAGTGTCACTGATCGGAGGGCACACTGGGCCTTGGCCCCGACTCCACGTGGCTGCAGTGTCACTGATCGGAGGGCACACTGGGCCTTGGCCCCGACTCCACGTGGCTGCAGTGTCACTGATCGGAGGGCACACTGGGCCTTGGCCCCGACTCCACGTGGCTGCAGTGTCACTGATCGGACGGCACACTGGGCCTTGGCCCGACTCCACGTGGCTGCAGTGTCACTGATCGGACGGCACACTGGGCCTTGGCCCGACTCCACGTGGCTGCAGTGTCACTGATCGGACGGCACACTGGGCCTTGGCCCGACTCCACGTGGCTGCAGTGTCACTGATCGGAGGGCACACTGGGCCTTGGCCCGACTCCACGTGGCTGCAGTGTCACTGATCGGATAGCACAGTTCTCTTCTTCAGAGTCCGGCTTTTGCAGGCTCCGTTTGTTGCCACTGCAGGGTTCTTACACACTTGAGTATACAAGAAAAGAAAAAAAACGGAGGATGTCACACTCTGCTTGAATATTAGGAATTCCATTCAAGCCAGAACTGGGGGCTTCTCCTAGAGTTGTTTCTGTCTTCAACCTGTGCCTCCTTGAGAATTTTTGGCTGCGATTTCAGGCTGAGGGATACTACAGGAAACAGGGGGGCACGCACTGCCAGGCTGGCTGTACCTGGATTCTGGTCTTGCAAGATCTTCCTGCTAATATTAGCTTTTCAGATCCCTGAAACAGCTGCTCTAAGCATCTACCAGGGCTTCCAGGCTGCACTCAGTGGAGAGACAGGATGGAGCAGGCTATTCCATCTCATCCAGAGCCAGAATCGGGACTTGGCTTTTATTCCCGTCAAACAAAACACAATCTCAGATCCAGATAACTGCGCTGGTGAGTGTCGCCACACATTCAGGGAACAAAAGATCTGACTCTTAAATCAATCCAGAGAATAAAGAAAAGAGACCCCCTCCCAACGCTGTGTTAAAATCTGACAAGGACAGGAGGAGAAAATGACGGGCGAATCTGACTCATCAATACCAGTGTAAAAAAGTAACCCAACTACCAGCAAACAGAAATAGGACAAGATAGCATAACCAAAGTGAGTTTCCCAGGGGCATCTGAATACGCTTCCAAACATTCGATGGCATTCAGCAGCCATTCGTCACGCTAAGGGGGAACCCTCGAACGCTTCCGCGTAGAAGCCAGATGAGGGCACCTGTCACCCCTGCACAGAAGGTTCTTCTGAAACCATGGCCCCAGAGCTGTGAGGTCACAGGGTCCCTTTGGGGAGGTACAAAGCTGCGGCTGCCACGTGGAGCGTTGAGAGCTCCAGTGCCCACCCTGTGGTCTGTAGACGGACAGGGAGCAGCAGAGAGGGACCTCCCACCAGGGAGGGAAGCAGGGATGGTGGCAGGAGGAGGACGGAATTCCCTGCCTTAGTTTTCTGAAAACAGATACTGAGCAGAGTGTGTGTCCTGGGCTGGCATATGGATATCTACTTACGTATACAAGAGCAAACAGCAAGACGGAGAATTTTATCACAGTCACGGAACCGTGTATTTCCCATTCCTCTCTGTCGCCACGCCCCTGACTAGTTTCTGCGTTATTTTGGGGAAAGCCAATCTACCACGGTGCCGGCCTCTCTGCAGCTTCCTCCTGGGCACGCAGAGAACAGCTCGAGCTGTGTTCCTGGGCTCCTCGGGGCGGAGTCTGGGGCCCGGCAGCCTGCAGGGGTGAGTCCGCTTACCCTCCAGGAGGAGCAGACAGCTCTGCGCCCTGGGAAGCGGTGCGTCGCCAGGTTCTGGTCCCTTTGTAGTGCAGGCTTCGTGTGCGGGTGTTCATGGCGTGTCCTTTATACGCAGTCCTGGGACTCAGGAGTGGGAGGAGCAACATGAAACGATACCAACCAGGGACTGCTCCGCCGTGAGGAGTAACACTTGTTTCTCACCCAGAAGTCTTGTTCTGCCGATATCCATGAAATAGGGTGGAATAAGCTAAATTAGTCTCGTGAAAGCGGCAAATCCTAGAACCCGCGTGGCCTGACAATTGTGTGGTCCTATTCTGCTTACATGCAACATTTTCTGACAGCGTTTTATACGGAGTACATAGCACCACACTTTTTCCTATTGAGTTTATATGTTTTCAGTCAAAGGGCCATATTGGACTTAGTCAAACCCATATTTAGGATTCTTCATTTTTTAAAAAAATCTATAATTTGGTGATTTTTAAAAATAACTCCCTTAGGATAAATTCTCAAGAATGAGGCTAAAATATTAAGTGTATGTGACAAGTTTTCTTCTAAATTATGTCTTTACTTTCTGGAAGAAAAAACAAAAGTCATAGTAGTAGAGGAAAAGATGGTTCTGTGGTCGTATCTGTGATTAAAAATCATTGTAAACGGAGAGTAGGCCCAGGCTGTATCCCGGGGATGTGAATCCAGACGGCGTCAGGGTAGCCTGTGAAGACGTAGGAAGATTGCATTTTGCTGTGTAAAACCCCGTGTAAACACTAGCTCATGGAAGTTCTTTACCATTTGGGTCAATGGTTTATCAAGAGCATTTTTGCACACCGTTAAATGGTAGCAGTCGAAACCATGCAGAAAGTTAAGCCAGAGAGGTTTCATACAGACTCACCAACTACAGTACGGAATGGCTAAGTTACAAGGAAGCTTTGAAGACACCCTAGGCCTGGGGGAGGGCACCCCAAGGAGGGCAAGCATGGAGGTTACTGGAGATAGTTTGCTCCTGCTGGAGCCGGCCTGAAGTGGCCAGGCAAGCAGCAGGGGAGTATAGGTGTGCAAGGACTGTCCAGGCCGGTGGGGACAGATGCCAAGGCAGCGTGGCACGGACAGGGTGTGGTGGCTGTGCAGACCCCACCCACGCTGAACTTTGGCTCACTTTAGGTGAGACATGGGTAAGGGAGTTGCTCTGCTCGTCACACAGCAGACACTAGAAGTGACATCAGAGCCGGGGGCCACAGACCGAGAAGACACACAGGAAATAGAGTCGGCCCAGTTAGTATGTTACGTGCAGTCCCGTCTGGCCACTCCGATGAGCGGCATGCATTGAGTATTGTTGGCCAGAACACCCAGGGAGTGTCCAGTGTGGCGTGGTTGGGTCCTCACGACACCACCACTGCTTTTCTTGTTCATGATGCACACGCAGCAGCGAAACTCGTCTGGGAGGCGAGGGCCTCACACCACGGAGGTGTCCTGAGCTCCAGCCGAAGCCTCCGCTCCCCGCCAGCGTCACAGAAGTAGGAAAGCCTGGGTTAGACGCTGCCCCTTGCGTGTCGGCCAATGCCAGTTTACTAGAAATCCACTCCTGCGCGGGAGGACAAAGTTCACAGAACACAGGGCTTTTCCCGTAAACATCTCTGCGGTTTCCTGATCCTGACTGGCAGGGCCCGGGACGCGGAAGTGCAGTGGAGAAGGGGGTTTCCGGTGGGCAGCAAAGCCTAGGTCCTCACTTCCCCCAGCAGAGCAGCTCTCAGAACCACCGGCCGGCGGCTTCCTGTTAGACACGGGTTCCTCCCAGAAGGAGGCCTCTCTCCCACCTGGGGCCAGCCTGCAGCAAGTGGTTCCAACACAGCTGCCCACTGCTGTGTTTCCAACACAGCTGTGCTTCAGCCAAGATGCACGGAGCTGTCACCCAGCCCTAGGTGGTAAGTACAGAGCAGAAACCGCACTGAGAAAGGCTTGCCTTGGACCCCGTCCCAATGGATTCGGTCCGTCAGTTCTCACACGGCTGCACTAGGAGGCACTGTCGACTCTCCATCAAACTGAAAGAGAGAGAGAGAGAGAAAGATATTAGGGCAGAACACATTATCATTTCCCAAGTCTGATTGCTTTTATGCTCAGAATCAACTCTCTTTTTGAAAAAAATATTGTATTCATTCATTTGAATGCGAGAGACAGAGAGAGAGAGAGAGAGAGAGAGAGAGAGAGAGAGAATCTCCTATCCACTGATTCATTTCCCAAAGGCTAGCAACAGTCAGGAGCCAAGAGCCAGGAGCTCAATCTGAGTCTCTCGCATGGGTGGCAGGGACCCAGCTACTTGGGCCATCGCCTGCTGCCTCCCCAGGTGCTCGTTAAGGAAGCTGGCGTGGAGAGCAGGGCTGGGACTTGAACTTAGGCACTCACGGTGCGTGAGCATCCCAAGTGGCGGCATAACTGCGACACCGAATGGCCACCCCCGAGAATCAGCTCTCACAGCTCACCGTTGAACACCCAGGGTGGCTGCGTTGTTCCGAGGCAGGGGGAGGTTCGGATGCCAGGACACAAACAGTTTTGAGAGAGAAACTCACAGCTTTAAAAGGTGCAGAGGCCACAGGATGTAACAGTAGCCTTTCCTGGGCCCAGCGGATGTGGGTCTCCTCTCTGGCCCCTGTCCCAGGGTGGATGAAATGAGGGCTCATTTATCCTGGGACCAGGTAGCAGTTGGAAGAGGAAATCTGTTTAAGAGGGAGAGTGACATCTGGGCTTCACCCAACAGCTGGGCTGGGCTGGGCAGCAGGAACTCAATCCAGGCCTCATGTGGCTGGCAGCACCCAATGCCTTGAGCCGTCACCACTGCCCCTGCCCCGCCCAGGATCTGCATTGGCAGGAAGCTGGAGTCGGAGCCAGAGTAGACATGGATAATAAGCCAGGAGGACAAACTCCAGTCACTGAACAGAAATGCCATCACCGCAGGAACAAGTCAGGGGTGGAAAGAGAATCAAACTCCCTGCCATTCATTGTCATTACTGGTGTACGTGCCTGTGTCCTCCCTAGTTTAACAGTCATTTATAGGGCCCGTGCTGAGGCATAGAGGGTAAAGCTGCCACCTGCAGTGCCGGCATCCCATATGGTCGCCGGTCTAGTCCCAGCTGCTCCACTTCCAATCCAGCTCTCTGCTGTGGCCTGGGAAAGCAGTGGAAGATGGCCCAAGTCCTTAGGCCCCTGCACCCGCGTGGGAGACCCGGAAGAAGCTCCTGGCTCCTGGCTTCAGTTCAGCTCAGCTCCAGCCATTGTGGCCATTGGGGAGTGAACCAGCGGATGGAAAACATATTCTCTCTCTCTCCCTCTCTCCCTCTCCCTCTCTCCCTCTTTCCTTCTCTCTCCCTCTCTCCCCCTCTCTCTGCCTCTCTGTCACTCTGCCTTTCAAATAAATACAAAAATCTTTTTAAAAAATACTTCATTTAGAATGTGGTCAGTGTTTTTCCTCTTTATGTATACTCGTTGAATAAACACTTGTTGAATAATAACACAGAAAAATAAATAAATGAACAATGAATGTATCTGGAAGAGTGGAAGTCTACCAGATGGAAGAATCTTTAGGAAATCTAAAGCTCATGAAGCTCCTTAATAAACCCAGCAAGCCTACCTTTCTCCTGAGCACAGCCCTGACGAGCCTGCTACAGGCATTAGCCGTCGTTACTATCAGTGTTGAGCGCAGCAACAAGCTAGCATTCTGGGCTAGGGCGGGAGGCACACGGACGCATTCACCGGTTCATGCCCGAGGGAGAGGAGCACGCAGAGTCCTTAACCCGCCTGAGTCCGGTGCTGAAGCCGAGGCTCGGTCCAGAGTCAGCCACCAGAGGGAGGCAAGTGCACACTCCAGCTCCAGCCGCGCCCAGTACTGTGCAGCAGCTGGGTCAGACCCATTGGCTCCCTGAGGCTCAGTCTAGAGTCCTCAGTGCCCCCAGGAGCCCACCTGCCTTCCGTCGGGCTCCCACACACAGCGTCCAGCGTACCGGGCTGTAGAGCGTGGAGCAGTGGCCTTGCTGACTCAGATCTGGCCGACACGTGTGTTTGGAGGACTCCCTGTGCCACTGATCAATTTTGTTTTTTAGAAAGAGGAGAACGTGCACTCATCAGAAAAACCACGAGGGTCTCCCTTAAGTTCTAGAATCTTCCAGGCACGAGGCTGGTTTGCAGCCTCGGTGGCCTTGCACGTTCCGTCTCGGCAATGCCAGGTCCAGGAGCGCCCGCACTGAGAGCCGTGGAAGCCACAGTGTGGGCACCGCGTGAGCCATCGCACTGGACCAAGGACCTGGGCACTCAGCAGCCACCCTGAGACCCTGGAGTCCTGACTACAGCCATCTTGTTGCCTGCACAGAAATGGATTTTGAGCACCATTTCTTTCTTGATGTGCTTCCTACGAATACGTGTGGTGCTGGTACTAACCGCACTGCAGCCTGAAGTTTAGAAAGCTAAATAGTTCTAACAGGAGGAAAAAGGAACCTTAAATACCACTCCCTCAGCTTCCTGAACCGTCACCTGCTCCTGAGTTGTATCTCTGGGCAGAGACCTCGTCTTAGATTGAAGAACCCTGGGCTGCAGAGAGAAGCTGGGGAGAGCGTGCCACACCTCAGCAGGCTCACCCCACACACGGTGGGCAGCCCGGCCACGTCAGAGATCACGCCCCTCATCAGGGACACAGGGGCCCCGCCTCTTCAACTCTCGTGAGCTCACGAGGTGTCAGTGTGTCCAAGACCACGCAGCTTCCAGGCTGTTCCCGAGGACATGATGCGCATGCTAAACTAGAGGGACCAGGTGGGTGAAGACACCAAAGGACAGGGATCCGTGTCGGAAGCAGGGGCTACCTGCTCAGCCAGTGACGTCTGTCCAGTCAACTTGGGAAAATCCAGCCACAGTCGCTTACAACCAATAACCAAAACGCAAGGCAACAATGCAGGTAGTTAATGGATACAGCAGGCAGCACCCAGGAGGGTGGACAGATTAGCTCCATCTGGACAGGTCAGGAAGACTTCCCGGACAGGAGATCCTGGAAGTGGGCTTTGAGGGGTACCCAGGATTTTCCAGGCAGCAGAGACTGGAGAAGGAACGAGGTCATTGTAGAGAGAAAGCATTCAGCTGACTCAAGAATTCTCTGCCCGAGTGGTAGGCTCATGTGCGCCATGTTTGGGATACGCCGGTTTGTGGCATTCAAGGGATGCGGGGAGGGTCCACAAGGAACCAGACTAGAGGGTAGGTAGGGCCAGATCACCAAAAGGTCTTAATTGCCATGCTAAGAAACTTAACAGGAGGAAGCAGTGGGCAACAACGGAAGGTGTTTGAGCTGGACGGTTAACTTAGAACCTTCGCAGATTTGCGTGTTGGTGAGACCCGTGGGTAGCAATGTAGAGAAGGCCAAGGTTGGAGGTTACACAACTCGTTAGGAGATGATCATAGCATAACAAAAACGTTCCAGGCCCCACAGGGTCAGCATGGACATCTGGATTCAGGGCGCTGTCACGGGAATGGTCAAACCCACAGGCCTGAGCTCCTCACCAAAGCATGAGTCAGCCCCCAGCCTTCTGCGCACGCCCCCCGCCCTTGTCGGCTTTGCCTTCTGCCTCCTCCGCAGGGTATGCAGATGAGGGACCCCGAATCCTGAACTTCTCAGCCTCCGGAACTACGGGAAGCACTGAGAAATCTCTGTCTTTTATAAAGTACCAGTCTGGGCATTGTGTTAGAGCTGCACGAAGCGAGCTAAGACACAACCTCATCAGGGCTTCCCGTTCTAAGGAACACAGCACAATAACCAGAGTTATTAAAATGCACGCCCAGTCTTTCCTTGTGCTTCCAAACAATGCTAAAGGGAGCACAATTCAAAGGGCAAAGCGACAGAGCAGCTCCACGGCCCCTAGGTGTGAGCCATCGGAGAGCAGGGATCCTGCCTACCTACCCTGTGTATTCACACATTCCTCGCTCTTGGGCCAGCAGCAGTTGCTTAATGGGTGCTGGGTAGGTGTTTGTCGACTCCCCCTGTGCAGCCCTCAGACTGCAAACCCACGGCTCCCCAGCCGTCACCCACTCGCCTGCACCCGCCTCTTGCACGTGGACCCATGGGCACCTGCCTGGCAGAGTCTGCTCTGCTTCCAGGCTTGTGGACAGCTCTGTGCATAAAGATCAGGCTCTGTGCTGGAGGAGGAGGCTGGGAACACTTGGGAATGACGACTTCTGTCTCCGCCACATTCGAGACACTCCAGCTGAGAGGTGACAAGGACCTACTCGGTCACTGTTAATGGCAGGAAGGCAAGGCTGGCCAGGACAGGTGGTACTGGGACAGCATCAGCCTACAGACTCCAAAGCTGGAGTGTCACCTGGAGGAACAGGTGCACTGCTGATCCCACCACGTGCCAAGCAGTGTACTACACTGAGCGCCTTAGCATACTAACGTTTGAAGTCATGCGTGTAACCCCGTGAGTCACTGCTGTTACATCTGAAGTCATACATGTAACCCCATGAGTCACTGCTGTTACATCTGAAGTCATACATGTAACCCTGTGAGGTCACTGCTGTTACATCTGAAGTCATGCATGTAACCCCGTGAGGTCACTGCTGTTACATCTGAAGTCATGCATGTAACCCCGTGAGGTCACTGCTGTTACATCTGAAGTCATACATGTAACCCCGTGAGGTCACTGCTGTTACATCTGAAGTCATACATGTAACCCCGTGAGTCACTGCTGTTACATCTGAAGTCATACATGTAACCCCGTGAGGTCACTGCTGTTACATCTGAAGTCATACATGTAACCCCGTGAGTCACTGCTGTTACACCTGAAGTCATACATGTAACCCCATGAGGTCACTGCTGTTACACCTGAAGTCATACATGTAACCCCATGAGGTCACTGCTGTTACACCTGAAGTCATACATGTAACCCCATGAGGTCACTGCTGTTATACCTGAAGTCATACATGTAACCCCGTGAGTCACTGCTGTTACACCTGAAGTCATACATGTAACCCCATGAGTCACTGCTGTTACACCTGAAGTCATACATGTAACCCCGTGAGTCACTGCTGTTACACCTGAAGTCATACATGTAACCCCGTGAGGTCACTGCTGTTACATCTGAAGTCATGCATGTAACCCCGTGAGTCACTGCTGTTACATCTGAAGTCATACATGTAACCCCATGAGGTCACTGCTGTTACATTTGAAGTCATACATGTAACCCCGTGAGGTCACTGTTTCCATTTTTCAGAGAGGGTGGCCACATGCCTGATGTCACAGAGTTAATAATTTGCACACCTGGACTTCAACCCAAATCTGTACAGCTTCAAGGATCAAAACTGTGACGCTGTATTTTATTTGTCTAAGAGTTTAAAAATGTTCATTTGTCTTGAAGGGGAAAACTAGAATCTGTCCTAGTGCCAAAATTGTTTTTTTAACTTTGCTTTGCCTTCTTTTTCAATCTATTGTTTGGATGCAAAAGAGAAAGGGAACAGCTTTGTTCAAGAGTGAATTTGTGAGAAAAATCTATCAGTGTGATTGCCTCAGTAGAGAAACCTGAAACCTGATATCAGATAACACCGTAGTGATCAATCACGATATTTTGTGCACTTCCTTTAAGTTAGGAACTGTATGCTCCCAAAATTCATATATTGAAATCCTGACATCTGACGTGATACTCTTAGAATGTGAGTCCTGGCCGGCGCAGCGGCTCACTAGGCTAATCCTCCGCCTGCGGCGCTGGCACCCCGGGTTCTAGTCCTGGTCGGGGCGCCGGTTCTGTCCTGGTTGCTCCTCTTCTAATCCAGCTCTCTGCTGTGGCCCGGGAGGGCAGTGGAGGATGGCCCAAGTGCTTGGGCCCTGCACCCGCCTGGGAGACCAGGAGGAAGCACCTGGCTCCTGGCTTCGAATCAGCACAGCACACCGGCCGCAACACGCTGGCCATAGCGGCCATTTGGGGGGCGAACCAACGGAAGGAACACCTTGTCTCTCTGTCTCTCTCTCTCACTGTCTAACTCTGCCTGTCAAAATAAATAAATAAATAAATAAATAAATAAATAAATAAAATAAAAAGAATGTGAGTTCTTTGGGCAGTATCAGACTGTGAGGATGGAGTCCTCAAGAATGGGATTAGTGCCCTTATGAAAGGGACCCCAGAGAGACTCCTCTCCCTCTTTCCACTATGAGAAAGACAATGAGGGGGCTGGCACTGTGCTGTAACTGGTAAAGCCACTGCCAGTGATATGAGCATCCCATATGGCACCAGTTTGTGTCCCAGCAGCTGATCACGCCTGATCACGTCTGATCCAGCTCCCTGCTAATGCACCTGGGAAAGGCAGCAGAGGACGGCCCAAGTATCTGGGCCCCTGCACCCATGTGGGAGATTCAGATGAAGCTCCTGGTTCCTAGCTTTGGCCTGGCCCAGTACTGGCCATTGTGGTCATCTGAGGAGTGAACCAGCAAATGGAAGATCTCAATTGCGCGTTCTCTCTCTCTCCCGCCGTGTGTGTGTGTGTGTGTAACTCTAACTTTCAAAATGAATAAATCTTTTTTTTTTTTTAAAAAAAGAAATACAATGGGGAACTGTGGTATGGAAGACGGCCCTCACCAGAACCTATCTCCTTGACACTGAACTTTCAGCCTCCAGGGCCATGAGAACACACACACACACACACACTTCTGTTGTGTATAAGCCACCAGTCGATAAAACTTTGTGACAACTCCACAGAAACTCTGGGAGAATCTTGAGAAGGGAAAATAGGACCAGTGCAGATTTGGGGGGCAAACAGATTGCTGTATCCAGTAATGTTAAAAAACCATCTCAGGCCCATAAGCCTGGCTGGCAGCTCTCGAGAAGTGGCCCAAGGTGTTCACTGGTCTGCACGTGGACCACTGGTACGAGTGCAGGACACTGGTGTTAAAGGCACCACTGGTTCGTTTCCCCAAACACCCATTTGGAGCTCTTACTGTGCCATCCATTACGTGGCCACGGAAGCACAGTCCTGAATTAGGCAGAGGAATTCTCTGAGGCAGAGAGGAACTGTGACCCAGTAACTCCCCAGTGATGTGACCGCGGCCTCAGCTGAGTCCACGCGTGCAGGGCACACACATGATGTGACCGCGGCCCTCAGCTGAGTCCACGCGTGCAGGGCACACGCATGATGTGACCATGGCCCTCAGCTGAGTCCACGCGTACAGAGCACACACATGATGTGACTGTGGCCTCAGCTGAGTCCACGCATGCAGGGCACACATGATGTGACCGCGGCCATCAGCTGAGTCCACGCATGCAGGGCACACACATGATGTGACCACGGCCTCAGCTGAGTCCACGCGTGCAGGGCACACATGATGTGACCGCGGCCTCAGCTGAGTCCACGCATGCAGGGCACACACATGATGTGACAGTGGCCTCAGCTGAGTCCACACGTGCAGGGCACACACATGATGTGACCATGGCCTCAGCTGAGTCCACGTGCAGGGCACACACATGATGTTACTGTGGCCTCAGCTGAGTCCACGCGTGCAGGGCACACACATGATGTGACCGTGGCCTCAGCTGAGTCCACGCGTGCAGGGCACACATGATGTGACCGCGGCCCTCAGCTGAGTCCACGCGTGCAGGGCACACACATGATGTGACCGCGGCCCTCAGCTGAGTCCACGCGTGCAGGGCACACACATGATGTGACAGTGGCCTCAGCTGAGTCCATGCGTGCAGGGCACACACATGATGTGACAGTGGCCTCAGCTGAGTCCACACGTGCAGGGCACACACATGATGTGACCGCGGCCCTCAGCTGAGTCCACGCGTGCAGGGCACACACATGATGTGACCGCGGCCCTCAGCTGAGTCCACGCGTGCAGGGCACACACATGATGTGACTGTGGCCTCAGCTGAGTCCATGCGTGCAGGGCACACACATGATGTGACTGTGGCCCTCAGCTGAGTCCACGCGTGCAGAGTGCACACATGATGTGACCGCGGCCTCAGCTGAGTCCACGTGTGCAGAGTGCACACATGATGTGACTGTGGCCCTCAGCTGAGTCCACACGTGCAGGGCACACACATGATGTGATCATGGCCTCAGCTGAGTCCACGCATGCAGGGCACACACATGATGTGACTGTGGCCTCAGCTGAGTCCACGCATGCAGGGCACACACATGATGTGACTGTGGCCTCAGCTGAGTCCACGCGTGCAGGGCACACACATGATGTGACCGCGGCCCTCAGCTGAGTCCACGCGTGCAGGGCACACACATGATGTGACTGTGGCCTCAGCTGAGTCCACACGTGCAGGGCACACACATGATGTGACAGTGGCCTCAGCTGAGTCCACGCGTGCAGGGCACACACATGATGTGACCGCGGCCTCAGCTGAGTCCACGCGTGCAGGGCGCACACATGATGTGACCGCGGCCTCAGCTGAGTCCACGCGTGCAGGGCGCACACATGATGTGACCGCGGCCTCAGCTGAGTCCACGCGTGCAGGGCACACACATGATGTGACCGCGGCCTCAGTTGAGTCCACATGCAGGGCACACACATGATGTGACCGCGGCCTCAGCTGAGTCCACACGTGCAGGGCGCACACTGGCTGCAGCTCCGCCTGCTCGTTCATCCACTCGGGAAGAATCCACTGCAGACCAGGTCCTTACTGCACATGGGTGAGAGCGTTTCCCCACCACAGGAGAACAATTTGGGGGAATTCCACTCGATAGTGGAAGAAAGCCATGATCAAACAGTTAAGTTATATTCAAAGTAGAGAAATAGTGAGACTTTTAAAATAGTGTTCATCTAACATTGTTTTCATTGATAATTTGCAAGATTCATGTTTATTTGATTTTTCCAGTGCATAGGGTTGGAAAATAGGATGGAATAAATTATGCACTCTCAACATGAACCAGAAACCCTGCATTAAAGGTAGGATGGATATAATTTGACTATTCCAAGCGCAGGGCTTTACTGCTATCCTGTAAATACAGATGGTACTCAACTTACAGTAGTTCACTTACAGTAGGTGCAAGAGTGATATTCAGAAGAAACCTGATTTTGGGTTTTGCATCGGATCTTTCCTGGGCTAGCTGGGCACGATCCAAGCCTGCCTAGGAAACCTGTGACACTCTGCAGTGCCCTGTGCTGCTAAGCCAGGATGCACAGGAGGCTGGGAAGGGTTAACACATATTTTAAAAGAGTTATGTACTGGGGCCAGGGCTGTGGCGTAGTGGGTAAAGCCACTGCCTGCTCTGCCAGCATCCCATGAGAACACCGGTTTGAGTCCCAGCTGCTCCACTTCTGATGCAGCTCTCTGCTATGGCCTGGGAAAACAGTGGAAGATGGCCCAAGTCTTTGGGCCCCTGCACTCACGTAGGAGACCCAGAAGAAGCTTCCTGGCTCCTGGCTCCTGGCTCCTGGCTTTGGATCAGCCCAGCTCCGGCCATTGTGGCCATCTGGGGAGTGAACCAGCAGATGGAAAACTTCTCTTTGCCTCTGCCTCTCTGTAACTCTACCTTTCAAATAAATAAATAAATCTTTTTAAAAAATAGTTATGTATTTATGAAAAAGGCAGAGAGAGAGAGAGAGAGAGAGAAAGAGAGAGAGAGAGAGAGAGACGATCGTTCCATCCATTGGTTCACTCCCCAAATGACCTCAATAGCGAAAGCTGGGCCAGGCTGCAGCCAGGAGCCAGGAACCAGGTCTCCCACATAGGCAGGGCTCTGAGCACTTGAGCCATCACCTGCTGCTTCCCAGGCACACTACCAGGGAGCTGGAGCAGAAGCAGAGATGCTCCGGTAGGAGACGCAAGCATCCGGCTTGGCCCACTGTGCCACACGCCTGTCCCAGGGTTAACACATTTTTAACTTCCCGTGTTTTCAGCTTACGAAGGCGTTGGTTCATGCTGAACATTGGAACCAAAAGGACACTGACGTCTGCTCTCAGCCATGGCCTGGCCACACCCGGACAAATATCAATCAGTTAGGAATGTTTTTGTTTTTTTTCTTCTGAAAACCCGAAGGAATTTGATACTTAACCCAAAGCACAAAGAACTAACCTGAGATCCTGAGGCCTGAGCATCATCTGCCTGGGGGGGGGGGGTGGTCTGCACTGGGGACATCTCACAGACTGTCACCTCTCCCAGTCCCGGTGTGAAGGGTTGTCACGGCAAAAGTCCCTGCAAGGCTCGTCGTCTTTCTGGAAAGCAAAGTGTCACACACTCTGCTATTAGAGCTGCACTAAAACTGCATGCTGAAATGGGTTGGGGCAACAACCACGAAAACGATAGAGCCCAGATTTGTGAATGATCCAATCAGAAACAAAGGAGAAAGTGTTGTACATACCATGAAAACTATCGGCTCCATTTCACTCTTCCGGGAATAGGAGTTGAGAATCAAGCAGTGTTATTGTTAAGGATTTTAACCCTCATCCCCAAATCCCACGTTTCATGTCTTGGACCATGTCTTTTTCCTCTGAAGATTTTATTTATGGCTCCCATCTGGAGAATGCAAAGAATGTCTTCATAGCTGTGGATTGTCATCCCACCAAACCTCTCTTTTTAAATTTATTTATTTATTTGAAAGGCAGAGTTACAGAGAGGCAGAGGCAGACAGAGACAGAGAGGTCTTCTATCCATTGGTTTACTCCCTAAATGGCCACAATAGCTGGAGCCAGGCCGATCTGAAGCCAGGAGCCAGGACTTTCTTCCGGGTCTCCCACATGGGCTCAGAGACTCAAGGACTCGGGCCATCTTCCACTGCTCTCCCAGGAACATCAGCAGAGAGCTGGATCAGAAGCGCAGCAGCCAGGACTCGAACTGCTGCCTATGTGGGATGCCGGCACTGCAGGCCATGGCTTCACCCACTATGCCACAGCACCACCCACCCCCCCAGGGTGCACTTTGGTCAGGAGGGGTTTACATCTCAACCCCTCAGGGGGCACCAGCATCACTGGGCATGGTCCATGGGTCATCACAGGGCTCTGTGGCCACCTGCTGTCTATGCATTAGGGCATATTTAAGACAATCAGCCAGGGGCTAGTGTTGTGGTGTAGTGGGTAAAGCCACTGCCTGCAGTGCAGGCATCCCATATAGATGCCAATTCGAATCCCAGCTGCTCCACTTCCGATCCAGCTCTCTGCTATGGCCTGGGAAAAGCAGTGGAAGATGGCCTAACTCCTCGGGCCCCTGGGAGACCCAGAAGAAGCTCCTAGCTTCCAGCTTCGGATCGCCCCAGCTCCAGCCATTGCAGTCATTTGAGGATGAACCAGCGGATGGAAGACCTCTCTTGGTCTGTCTGTACGTCAAAAAAAAGAAAAGCAAAACCAGCCAGTCTGACATCAAATGTACCTGGAGCCATCTGCTACACTCCTGTGGGGTTCAAAGCTTGTGTCTCCTTTCACTTAACCCCACAGATCTCCAAATGCCCTCAGCTGGACTCCCACCCTTGCACCCTACATTGTAAAGAAACTGGGATTTTTTTGCTTCCAGCCCTTGAGAGGTGAGCAGACTGGAAATCCACCAGCACCCATGGTTTCGACTCTGCCATTCTAGGGTCCCTGTTGAGTCTGTGCCCTGCACAACCTTGTCGGCTTCAGTCCGCTGGAATGTGCATGCCCTTGATGGTTCAGCAGGCCCCAAGGAGGGCCTCCGGGTGTCACTCACCTGCACTCAGCCATTGTCCTCAGAGCACAGCATGCTGCCAATGGGTGTTGGCCACAAGGTTTCTAAAAACAATGCTTATCTAGACTTATTTTAATAGTATTACTCTTTCATGCAACAACTGATTATACATATATGAACGTAAATGCTATATAATCTGATTTAGAGACAATAAAATGAATGCTTGGAGTATCCATGACCTGGCTTGGAAACAGACCAAGAACAAACCCCATTAAAGACCTGAATGCCTCTTCCTACCACATTACTCTTCTGAATATGTTGCTACCATTTTAGTACACGAGCGTGAATCCCCCACCGACTTATTTGGCAGTAGAAAGTGATACTTTGTATCCTCTTTCATGTCTCACTCAGCTTGAGAACTATGAGATGTGTATGTGGCATGTGTGTGCTTGAGGCTATTTTTTTTCCTAGACTGTAAGACTACCGATGCCTAATTCTGCACAGTAGAGTTTGGAAAGGGATGCTGACGCACATTGCACACCAGCAGCATGCACGTTCCCATGAATGCTTGGACCCTATCCAACCCTTGGGATTTCTCCTGGGCCGGTGGATGTAGAAAGGTGTAGCACTGTGCCCTAAATCTGCTGACAACATAATTAAGCTGGCATCTTAGCCTATGTTCGTTAACTGATTGTGTGTGTTCTCTTGTATGAAATAAACTTGTATTTGTGAGTACGTGAATACATGCGTGTGCACATTCTTTTATACAGCTATTTGGAGCCTTTATTCTTTGCTAATGAGAATCCAAGAATATAAATAGCCTTCAAAATACTGTTTGAGATTCATCGCCCAAGTTTTGAAAATGCAGTACCATCAGCCCTGTGTACCTGTGGGTTCCACAGGCTTGGGTTGAAAGGAGGGAAAAAACAAATCTCATTTGTACCAAAAACACGCAGACTTTTTTCTTGTTGTTATTCTATAAGCAACATGGGGTAACAACTGCTCACGTGACATTCACACTGCATTAGGTCTTATAAGTCATCCGGAGTGAT
This sequence comes from Lepus europaeus, assembly GCF_033115175.1. Classification (NCBI taxonomy): domain Eukaryota; kingdom Metazoa; phylum Chordata; class Mammalia; order Lagomorpha; family Leporidae; genus Lepus; species Lepus europaeus. Next base: position 3,597,452 of record NC_084829.1, on the reverse strand, counting down.
CTGCAGGATCTGGCAGGATGTGTGTCAGTCGTATGTGTGTCAGTCGTATTAAATCGGACGCCAAGGAGCAGCCATTTTGTATCGGTGGGGCTCCCAGAACCGATCCCTCCCAGATACAAGGGACAACTGTATCTTAATTAACATTCAGCTTTAAGTACTTCTAAGAACTTCCATTGCAATTTCAACATATATCCATAAGTTATTGAAAAGAGGACAAATTTCTAGTTCTATATTTTCTTAGTTCTATTTTATGATTCCTATTTAATCACATTTTGATTAGAGTGCTTTCTTTGTGAATTTTTTGAAATTTCTTCAGAACATTTATATCGTCGATGAATGCTTGAGAAAAATACGAAATTTCCTAGTGCTGGGTGCAGTGATTTTTATATACCTAATAAATCCATCTTGCTCACATATGCGTTCTTTTAATTGAACCTGCTTGATTACCACTTACTAAGAGTTGAAATCTCCCACTCTGATAGACTTCTCATGTTCTTTTCATAGTTCAATGTTTGTTATATAATTCAAAATTATTTATGAAATATTTAGGAGCTTGGAATCAATATAACTTCATAATGAAATCATTATACAGAGACCTTTATCTCTAATAAATAATGGTTTTTGCTCTGTTGTCTCTTTTTTGATATTAATACAGCTATCCTGTCCTTTTTTTTCCTTTTTTTTTTTTTTTGACAGGCAGAGTGGACAGTGAGAGAGAGAGAGACAGAGAGAAAGGTCTTCCTTTGCCGTTGGTTCACCCTCCAATGGCCGCCGCGGTTGGCGCGCTGCGGCCGGCGCACCGCGCTGATCCGATGGCAGGAGCCAGGTGCTTATCCTGGTCTCCCATGGGGTGCAGGACCCAAGCACTTGGGCCATCCTCCACTGCACTCCCTGGCCACAGCAGATAGCTGGCCTGGAAGAGGGGCAACCGGGACAGGATCGGTGCCCCGACCGGGACTAGAACCCGGTGTGCCGGCGCCGCAAGGCGGAGGATTAGCCTAGTGAGCCGCGGCGCCGGCCCTGTCCTTTTTTTTAAAAGATTTTTATATTTATTTTTATTTGAGAGGTAGAATTACAGACAGAGAGAGGGAGAGATAGAAAGAAAGGTCTTCCATCTGCTGGTTCACTCCCCAAATGGCCTCAATGGCCAGAGCTAAGCTGATCCAAAGCCAGGAACCAGGAGCTTCTTCAGGGTCTGCCACCCAGGTGCAGGGGCCCAAGCACTTGAACCATCTTCCGCTGCTTTCCCAGGCCATCAGCAGAGAGCTGGATTGAAGAGGACCAGCCAGGACACAACCCATATGGGATGCCAGCACTGCAGATGGAGGCTTAGCCCACTATGCCACAGCACCCCCTCTGTCTTCTTTTGAGTTAGTATTTTATTGGTATATTTATGCTCTCTTTTTACCATTACTTATCATTGTTTGAAATATATCTCTGTAAACTACAGATAGCTAACTGTAATTTTAAATCTCTTTTGACTCTTTTAACACTTATTTATTTACTATATTTTGAGATTACAGATACATTCAAGCTATTCATATTTTATACCTACAAGTTGTCTTACTTTTACTGTTCTTAAATTCATATTTTCTTTTAGATAATCATATTTTATTCTCACTCCATTTTTCCCTTTTTTAAAAGATTTATTTATTTATTTATTTGAAAGGCAGAGTTACAGAGAAGCAGAGGCAGAGAGAGAGAGAGAGAGAGTCTTCCATCCGCTGGTTCACTCCCTAGATGGCTGCAACAGCCGGAGCTGCGCCGATCAGAAGCCAGGAGCCAGGAGCTTCTTCTGGGTCTCCCACACAGGTGCAGAGGCCCAAGAACTTGGAGCATCTTCTACTGCTTTCCCAGGCCATAACACAGAGCTGGACTGGAAGAGGAGCAGCCGGGACTTGAACTGGCTCCCAAAAGGGATGCTGGCACTGGAGGTGGTGGCTTTACCTGCTACGCCACAGCACTGGCCCCCCCATTTTTCTCTATTAATTTGGTCCTTGATTTCTATTATTTTAATGCTTCCTCTTGAAACTTGAGTACACATCTACTTAAAATCTAAAGTTAATCATTAAGTATTATTACACCCTCCATCTAATGTTATCATTGCCCAGCGTTTATGGCTGTACTGACTGTTAAACTGTGAGCCAGAGTGTCTGTCACTGTTTTACAGTCACTGTTCAGACTCACCCACATTTACCGTCTCCTTTGTTCTCCACTTCCTCTTGCAATTCAGACCTTCCGTCCCTGCCCAGTCGTCGCCATTCCAACAGCAACACAATTCCCTGAAATTCCTTCGGTAAAGTCTGTTCATAGAAAACTGCATTTCTTGATTTTGTTATATTTTTTATGCTAATAGTTGAAGGAGAAGTCTAGATTTACAGTTACTTTTTCCGTCAACATATTGTTGATGCCCTTCCACTGTTCTTGGTTTCCATTGCTGCTGCTGAGAAATCTGTTGTCAGCTGAGCTGTTTTTCCCTCATGGGTGACCTATCTGTTCCTTGCATTTTCTTTTGTGTCACCACACTGTGTCTGGATACTGGTTTTGTTTTATTTATCCTCCTTGAGATATGTAACACTTACTAAATCTGAGTACTAATATCTTTTTTTTAATTTATTTTTTATTTTTTATTTTTTTGACAGGCAGAGTGGACGTGAGAGAGACAGAGACAGAGAGAAAGGTCTTCCTTTTGCCGTTGGTTCACCCTCCAATGGCCGCTGCGGCCGGCGCATCTCACTGATCCGAAGCCAGGAGCCAGGTGCTTCCTCCTGGTCTCCCATGCGGGTGCAGGGCCCAAGCACTTGGGCCATCCTCCACTGCACTCCCGGCCACAGCAGAGAGCTGGCCTGGAAGAGGGGCAACCGGGACAGAATCCGGCGCCCCGACCGGGACTAGAACCCAGTATGCTGGTGCCGCAGGTGGAGGATTAGCCTGTTGAGCCACGGCGCCGGCCTCTTTTATAAATCCCGAAGACCCCTAGCTCTTGTCTGTTTGAAATATGGAGTTCCTCCATTTCCTCATTCTAGAAATCCAAATAAAAATACTCCATCCTCAAGCCTCTTCACCCTTCGTTCTATCCATTTCATTCCTTATTTGTTCAAATTTTTAGGTTCACTAATTCTCCATCTGTATCTAACCTACTGTTTAACCTTCCTAGCGAGTCTTTAACTTTAATGTCTATATATTTAAATTCTAGAAGTTCTATTCAATTACTTGCAAAATTGAGAGGCACAGAAACAGAGAGAGAGAGCTCCCATCTGACGCCTCACTTCCCAATGCTTGCAATGGCTGGGCAAGGCCAAAACCAGGAGAGCTATGAATGCAACCTGTGTCTCCCAAGTGGACAGCAGAGACCCAATCACTTGAGCAATCACCTGACACCTCCCAGGGCGCACATTAGTAGGAACTTGAAGTCAGGTGTGGAGCTGGAACTCCAACCCACGCACTCTGAAATGGGACTCGGGCATCTTAACTGCCAGGCCACACGCCCACCCCATGTACCCAGATTTTTTAAAATGGGTCTGATCACCTGCACATGTCTTTCTTTAAACATTTTATGCATGGTTATTTTGTATTACATATTTCACAACGCCAGTATTGATCCTCACGAGTGATTAGAATTTGTTGCTTGGTGTTTTCATTTATCCCCAGCCACGATGTTTTGTTTCCTTGTGTGTTTGGTGACTGGGGAGGGCTTATGTTCGGCAGATCTTCCCCAGGAGGAATCCTGGCAGGCAAGAGGTGTTTTCTCCAGAGACAATTTCTGTTTACTTTTCTGTACTAAGGTTGCTGTCATTTGGGGCCACTGGATTTCTCCCCAGTTTGCAGACGTAGACCGAACCAATTCCAATCCAAGACCCTATGGTGCAGGAGTGGAGAGTGAGACAGAAGGGTTACCTGGCTGCTTCCCCTTCAGGGCCCACCTGTTCATGAAGGTGGGGAGCTTGGATGCAGGGTCTCAGATAAGCTGCTCATACACCCGAGGTCTAGTCTTGTTAAGCTGTTGGTATCAATGTTAGGACCCTCAGGCAGCCTGAGACCACACCTGCTTACCACTCTGCCCTCAGCAACTAGTTTTTTTGCTGTTGTGAGGTGGGAGGTTGGAGGGATGTATTTGGCTATTTCCCTCGGTTTCCTGTAATCTTGGTGATGTATTTAAACATGTATTTGTTGTGATTTCTCTAGCGTCTAGGTTGTATTGCAGGAGGGCTTCTCAGAACATTGTCTGCCACAGAGCAGAAAACAAGCCATTATATGGCAAGTCCAAGTGGCTGCACTAATTTACATTCCCACTGACAGCGTGTGTAAGTGTTCCCCTTTGTCCACATCCTCAGCATTTGTTACTCTCTGTGTTTTGGAGTTCAGCAATTCCGACCGGGTGAGGTGATAACTCATTGTGTTTTTGATTTGCATTTCCTGATGGCTATGATTTTGAGTAGTTTTTCATTTATTTGATGACCATTTGTATTTCTTCTTTTGAGAACTATTGAAGTCCTTTGCTCATTTCTCCACTGGACTGGCTGGTGTTTTGCTGTTGTTGCCATGAGCTTTGTAAGTTTCTGATGTATTTGGAGTATTAATCCTGTGTCAGATAGGTGGTTGGAGATACTTTTTCCCATTCTGTTGGGTGTGTCTTCACTCTATTGATCATTTGCTTTGCTCTGCAAAAGCTGGGTTTGACGTAGTCCCATTTGTTTGGTTTTTCTTTTGTTGCTTGTGCTTTGGGGGTCTTGTCCCAGGAGTCATCCCCTACAACAGCAAATTAGAATGTTTCCCCTACACCAGTGAATTAGAGTGTTTCCCTACATTTTCTCCCAGCAGCTTTGTAGTCTCAGGTCTTAAATTTGGGTCTTTTACCCATCTTGAGTTGATTTTGAATATGGTAATAGGTATGTATGTGTGATAGGCAATTTCATTCTTCTACATACATAAATCCAGTTTTATCAGCACCATTTATTGAAGAGATTAACCTTACTCCACTGTATGGTCCGAGCACTCAAATCAGTTGGGTGTATGTGGTTAATTTCTGGGCTCTCTGTTCTGTTCTATTGATCTACATATCAGTTTTTATGCCAGTATCAAGCTGTTTTTAATTACTATAGCTTTGTAGTATGCTTTGAAATTGGGTATTGTGATGCCTCCACCTCGGTTTTTCTTGCTCAGGATTGCTTTGGCTATTTGGGGTCTTTTGTGATTCCATACAAATTTTAGGATTGTTTTTCCTAACTCTGTAAAGAATGCCATCGGCACTTTGATAGGAACTGCATTGAATCTATAAATTACTTTAGGTAGAATAGTAATTTTAATGGTATTGATTCTTCTGATCCATGAGCAAGGAACACCTTTCCAACTTAGTGTCCTTGCTGATTTCTTTCATCAATGTTTGATAATTTCCATTGCAGACATCTTTCACTCCTTTGGTTAAACTTATTCCTAATATTTTATTTTCTTTTGTAGCTATTGTGAATGGGATTTCTCTGTGAGTTCATCATTAGAATACAAAAAAGCTACTTTTTTGGTGTGTGTTTATTTTGTGACCTGTAACTTTACTGGTTGATCAATTGTAACAGCTTTTCGGTAGAGTTTTTGTTTATCCATGTAAAACATCACATCATCAGAAAACACGGACAATTTGACTCCCTCTTTTCCAATTTTGATGCCCTTTCTTTCTCCTCCCTGATTGCTCTTGCTAAAGCTTCCAGTCTTATACTGAACAAGAGTCATGAAAGTGGACATCCCTGCCTTGTTCCACATCAAGAAACATATCCATATTGCTGCAGATAGTTTTGTAAAATTTGTTTTATACCTGTCAAACCAATGATTAAGAATGTTATAAAACTAGGGGTTTTTTTAAAAATTTTTTATTTACTTGAAAGGCAAAGTTACAGAAAGAATCTTCAATCTACTGGTTCACTCCCCAGATGGTGGCAACAGCCGGGCCTGGGCCAGGCTGATGCCCAAGAGCCTGGAGCTTCTTCTCAGTCTCCCTTGTGTGCGCAGGGGCCCAAGCACTTGGGCCACCTTCCATTGCCTTCCCAGGCCATTAGCAGGGAGCTGGATCAGAAGTGGAGCAGCTGGGACTGGAACCAGTGCTCATATGGGGTGCCGGCATTGCAGGTGGTGGCTTTATCCGGCCTCTATACTACTATAGTTTTAATCTGAGATTACTTTAAAATTTACAGTAAATGAATGAAATGGTCATTTTGCCATTCAATTATTGTTTATAGCCATTGTCTATATTCCCACCATACTAGCATCTTTTTGCTTTTTATTAAACTGACTTGGTGAAGTATTAAGCCTTTTTATTGTAATTTAAAAATATATCATCTCAAAAGCTAAAAAGAAAAATAAAAGACAAGGAGAAGGAAAGATGGTGGGAGGGAGAAGGGGAGGGAGGGAGTAGGAAAGGGAATATCACTATGTTCTTAGAATTCTATGTACGGGGGCCAGTGCTATGGTGCAGTGGGTTAACGCCCTGGCCTGAAGTGCCGGTATCCCATATGGGCGCTGGTTCTAATCCCGGCTGCTCCTCTTCCGATCCAGCTCTCTGCTATGGCCTAGGAAAGCAGTAGAGGATGGCCCAAGTCCTTAGGCCCCTGCACTCGTGTGGGAGACCTGGAGGAAGCTTCTGGCTCCTGGCTTTGGATCGGCCTAGCTCCAGCTGTTGCCGCCATCTGGGGAGTGAACCAGTGGATGGAAGACCTCTCTCTCTGTCTCTTTCTCTCTGTAACTCTGCTGTCAAATAAATAAAATAAATCTTAAAAAAAAAAAAGAATTCTATCTACAAATCACACTGAATCTGCCAAAAACTAATTAAAATTAAAATAAATAAACCCTGTTCCTGAGATCTCAGCGAAACCATGATTTATGGAGGACTGAGCACCTGTTGGCACCTGGCACATAAGGTGAGTGACTGCACAAGACCAGCCTCCCTGCCTCGCAACTGGGGAAACCAAGGCCTGGAGATGTCGATGACCTGCTCGGGGCCACTCCTCCAGGCACTGGCAGAACTGGGTCTGGACGCACGACGCTGCATCCGCCCGGGCCCACCTATAACTTTCGGCAGAACATTTCTCCTCTTCTTTTCCTACCCTTTACTAGATACCACACACTCCATCCAGTTCGTGAGAAAGAGTTTGATATATTATACTACTTTGAATCTGATTTTAATTCTGATGTGCCCATATGAATGTCTTTATACTAAAATCATATTCCAGAGGCCAGCACTGTGGCATAGCAGGTAAAGCCACCGCCTGCAGTGCCAGCATCCCTTATGGGCACCAGTTCGAGTCCTGGCTGCTCCACTTCTGTTCCAGCTCTCTGCTGTGGCCTGGAAAAGCAGAAGATGGGCCAAGTCCTTGGGTCCCTGCACCGGCGTGGGAGACCTGGAAGAAGTTCCTGGTGGGGAACGTCTGCTCCGTGGGCTGCATAAGGTCCACGAAATAATTGGTCTGGCCCTGCCAAGGCAACCACGGACAGGACATGGAATTCAATGAATCTACACAGGCTGATAATTCTATATGGCCGTGAATGACATCTAAATACCCAAACAGGAGGCTGCTGCTGTGGCACAAGAGGTTAAGCCTCTGCCCACAGTGCCCGCATCGCATTCAGGTAGCGGTTCGAATGCCAGCTGCTCTACTTCTGATCCATCTCCCTGCTAATGCAGCTGGGAAAAGCAGCAGCAGATGGCCCAAGTACCTGGGCCCCTGCACCACGTGGGCCACCCAGTATTAGCTCCTGACTCCTGGTTTCAGCCTGGCATAGGCCCAGCCATTGCAGCCATTTGGGGCGTGAACCAGCAGATGGAAGAATCTTTAAAAAAATAAAATACCTAATGGCTCTTGGCAGAAGAAAGGTTCCCCACTCCTGATTAAGCAAAAAGGCAATGAACTGCCTCACACAACCAGAGAACTGCAAAATTCAACTCTGCTTCCAGCAGATGGACCCAGGTGTTCTAAGGCGTGATTCGACGCTGTCTACGTAGCCTGAACAAGCTCTCAGTGAGGGCTTTCTCGGCGCGCGGATGTTCAATGGTGCGACTGTCACCACCTCCAGCTCTCCCAGCAGCAGACTTTCCTGTGAGGTCCACTTGGCCCCTAAGTCTAATCTCATTAAAGCTGAGAGCCAGGGCTGCAGTTACTGCTGGGCCATAGAACATCAATTGGCCAATGCTCTCATGAAAACCACAAGGTTAGGAAAAGGGCGGATTCCCAGAGGAAAACCAGGGTGTGACTGGGAAGTAGCTCCCCGGGGCACGGTCAGGGGCACCGAGCACTGAAGAGCAGGGCAGAGTGGCCTTGGCCTTCAGCATGGACTGGAGATGTCCAGAGCAGGCAGAGCCAGCCAGCCCTGGGCCAGGCGGGACACAACAGGCAGCGAAGACCCGGGTGGGAAGGAAGAGTCTACTGAACAGGTACAAATGCAGGGGTTGTGGGGAGACACCCAGACAAAGTGTCACCCGGAAGCCCAGGGGAAAAAGCCGTCTCTGGGCAGCAGCCCTGGACAAGAAGGCTTGGTCTGCCCGAGATCACCAGGCGCTCACTGCTACCGGCAAGCCCGTTATGCTTCTCAGAAAAGGAACCCTGGTCCCCTGCCCTCATGCAGCACACTGAGAAACCTCCATGAGCAAACGCTCCCCCCACTCATCCCCAAGAGAAGGGAAAGGAAGGCTTCCTGCTGGAGGCAGAAACACCAGTGTGCACCTGTCAGGTTGCCCCAGACGGGGCCATGGAGAAAGACTTGTACACGGCCACATCCTCAGACAGGACCTGGGTCCTAGTCCGGCTTCACAGAGACACCACGCAGCGGCGGCGGCAGCTCTGCAGCTGCTGTGGGTCTGCGTTCATGCTTCTGGCTGATGGTAGAAGACGCACAGTGCATGTGCAGGGGGTCAGGTTCCCAGATCAGGGGGGACGGGGAGCTCAGGGACGTGCACGGACCCCAGGGAGCAGCTCGCCCCCACCACAAGCATCGGCTTCGTGAGTTGTCATCATCAAAGGGTTCCATCCTGAGGATGTGCAGGGTGGCCATGGCCGCTGAGCCAAACTTGAGGAGAGCTCCAGTTACAGTCGAGGCTGGACCTACCAGGCAGCCCCTTCTCTCTGCAGCCTCCACCCCTCTGGGTCGGGGAGGAATGAAGGCCCGGCTGACTGCTGCATCCAAACCTTGCTTGGAAGAGGGTTTGGTGGCTGACATCCTGTCCATGAATGGGCTGAGGCTCTGGCTGATCTGCTTGAAGACTCCAAGCCCGAGAGGGTGAGGGGCTTCTTCCCTCTGCCTGAGGCCGACAGAGGCATCCAGCCCTGCACGCCCAGGATGCGTGCTCCGTGAGCTGCACGGGCAGGGAACAAAGACCCTGCATGTCATCAGGACGTGTGCAGGGGTCAGCAGTGTGGCGCAGCGGTTTAAGCTGCCGCCTGATGCCAGCATCCCCTAGTGAAACGCTGGCTCGAGTCTCTGCTGCTCTGCTTCCAAACTGGCTTCCTGTGACTGGGCTTGGGGAGGCACCAGAAGGTGGCCCCAAGTGTGTGGGCCTCTGCGCCCTACATGGGAAACCCAGAAGCAGTTCCTGGCTCTTGGCTTCCACCTGGTCCGGCTCTGGCTGCTGCAGCCATTTGGGGAGTGAACCAGCAGATGGAAGACCTCTCCCTCTGTCTCTCCACCTCTCTATCTTTCAAATAACCCAATATTTAAAAATAAAAGATGTGTGAAAAAACGGGACATGGGGGAAGACTGTAAGGATGCTTCAGGAAGAGGCTAGAGGAGAGGCCTTGCCACAGGGGCCCGCGGGGCCACCCCAGGGGCTTGAGAACAAGAACCCCTCAGAGCGCCTCACGGAGCTGCCGTCCAGGGACGCCTTGGGAGAAGTCATCTCCAAAAAGGAACTCCAAGACGATTCTGAAAAGCAGCCAGAAGGTGGCGCCAAAAAATAAACAGGGGGGAAAATGATGGGGAAAAGGAGAAAATGGCTCCGATGTGCTCTGGGGAAGGTGTCGCAAGGACGGTGTTGGCTGAGAGCTTGATGGCTCCCAGGGAGGAGGAAGCACTTGAAGACGCGTGAGACAGGGCTCTGGGCTGACTCCCGGGGGAGCTGTGGTGAGTCTGATGAGGGGGACGGCCGGGGCTGCTGGGGAAGGTGAGGAAGAAGGGTCCCCGCGCAGGCAGCAGCTCCGTCCTCGGTAGAGAGGAAGGAGGGCGGGAGGCGCACGGTGATGACGGTGATGATCTCTGATGGCCTCAACTCGCTGCCACTTCTTTTTTTTAATTTTTATTTATTTACTGAGAGGCAGAGTTACAGAGAAGGAGAGACACGCAGAGAGAGGTCTTCCATGCGCTGGTTCAGATGGCTCCAATGGCCGGAGCTGGGCTCATCTGAAGCCAGGAGCCAGGAGCTTTTCTGAGTCTCCCATGCGGGTGCAGGGACTTGGGCCATCTTCTACTGCTTTCCCAGGCCACAGCTGGATCAGAAGAGGAGCAGCTGGGACTCGAACCGGCACTGCAGGCAGAGGCTTAGCCTACTACACCATGGCATTAGCCCCGAAACTTGATTCTTTCTTTTTTTTTTGGCAGGCAGAGTGGATAGTGAGAGAGAGACAGAGAGAAAGGTCTTCCTTTTTGCTGTTGGTTTACCCTCCAGTGGGCGCTGCGGCCGGCGCACCGCGCTGATCTGAAGCCAGGAACCAGGTGCTTCTCCTGGTCTCCCATGCGGGTACAGGGCCCAAGGACTTGGGCCATCCTCCACTGCCTTCCCGAGCCATAGCAGAGAGCTGGCCTGGTTGAGGGGCAACTGGGATAGAATCCAGCGCCCCAACTGGGACTAGAATCCAGTGTGCTGGCGCCGCAGGCGGAGGATTAGCCTGTTGAGTCACGGCGCCGGCCGAAACTTGCTTCTAAGGAGATTCATCCAGCTACCTGTGTGGTGCTGAGCTCAGCGGGATTATGAGGAGTGTTACACAAGCGTGCACACAGCGGCAGACTGACATCCACTAAGGTTCTGAAGTTTCCATTGTGACGGGCACCTTGTGGTTTTAAATGTATGCTCGCCATTGTTCACTTAAAACTTCACAGTCATAAAGCAAGTGAAAAAAAGATGGAAGACATAAATCTAAACATAACACTAAAACAATGCTAAGAGGGAGGGGCGGGTGGGGCCAGCACTGTGGCATATCAGGTAAAGCCACCACCTGCAGTGCCAGCATCCCATATGGGCACCGGTTCGAGACCCAGCGGCTCCACTTCCAATCCAGCTCTCTGCTATGGCCTGGGAAAGCAGCAGAAGATGGCCCAAGTCCTTGGGTCCCTGCACCCATATGGGAGACCTGGAAGAAGCTCCTGGCTCCTGGCTTTGGATCAGCCCAGCTCCGGCCATTGCAGCCATCTGGGGAGTGAACCAGCAGATGGAAGACCTCTCTCTCTCTCTGCCTCTCAGTAATTTTGCATTTCAAATAAATAAATAAATCTTAAAAAAAGAGAGAGAGAGTAAGGAGTGGATGGAGAGAGGTTGGTCAAAGGCACAAAGTTATAGCCAGACAGGGGGAGAAGTCCCAGTGCCCTCCAGAGCAGTAGGGCGACTAGCTAATGATCGTTTATTGGGTATTTCAAAATGGCTGAGAGAGGATTTGCAATGTTCTCACCACAAAAAGTGTCTCAGGTAATACACAGGCTAATCACCCTGAATTGATCATTACACATTGTATACCTGTACCAAAATATCACACTGAACCCATAAATATTTACCGTTATGTGTCCATTTTTTAAAAAGCTCTGAATGGATTAAACTTTCCTATTAATAAAAGTAGAAACTCTCAAGTTGAGTCATGAAACAAAACCAAGTGGAAAAATAAACCCAACAAGCCCAGCTCCACGCCCAGAGAACTATCTGAAAATCAAAGTCACCATGAGACAGCGACAGATCCCAGAGAAAGGAAAACGTGGCTGAGTGACGATCAGTCAGAACAGGCGTCCGCAGAGCTGCTGACTACTGAACCACAGCCGGAAGACACCCCTCGCACACCCCACTAAATCCCACTGAGTGGCAGCACCGCCTGCGCCGTGCAGGTGCTTGGGTCCACGGAGCGTCAGTGCCCAAAGTACCAGGGGGGAGTGCACTGGATGGGCTCCTCCTGCCAGACGGTTTTCAGCCTCTGGGCCCAGGACGCCACCATGGCTTTTCTTTCTTCTTCTGATGCATACTCAGGAGCAAAACTGATCTGCGGGGCAAGGACCTTAAATCCACAGAAGTGCAGTGCGCCATGCTGGAGCCACAAAGGAAGAAAAGAACCCATTAGGAACTTTCCGTACCATACGAGAAAGTGATCAAAGAAAGTGTGAAACAGACCTTCCACACACTGTAAATCAACTCCACTGCTAGAGGCAGCTGAAAACTGGCTTCCCTAAAACCTCCGGGTGGGGTGAAGAACTCGGGGCAGGGGTCAGTGCTGTGGGGCAGCGGGTTAGGCCACGGTCTACTACACTGACATCCCATATGTGCGCTGGCTCGAGTTGTAGCTACTCCATTTCTGATCCAGCTCCTTGCTAATGCACCTGGGAAAGCAGCATCAGATGGCCCACGTCTTGGACCCCTGCACCCACAAGGGAGACCCAAATGATGCTCCTGGCTTCAGCCTGGCCCAGCCCTGGCCATTGTGGCCATTTGCAGAGTGGATGAGCAGATGAAAGATCTCTCTCTGTCTCTCCTTCTCTCTCTGTCTGTAATTCTGCCTTTCAAATAAATAATAAATATATATATTTTTTAAATAAAAAAGAACTTGGGGCAACTGGAATCCTCAAACCGAGATTCAACTGTAACCTTCGTTACGGATTCAGACACCAAATGTCACAGTTTTGATTCATCAGGCAAATTACAGTGCATTCAGACTAGGGATTACTCTAAAATAAGCTATTCTAGTTGCAATGTGCCACCATGGAAGACTGTTCAAGATATTATTTAAATGAAAACAATGGATTTTAAGCAGTATTGGTGGCATGCCATTTATAGGAGAATAAAGAACCTAATAATAAAAAGTCTCTATGTATATACATATATGGGCCCCAGGGAAGTACAACATATTATTAAAAGTGATAATTTCTGGCTGGCGCCGCAGCTCTCTAGGTTAATCCTCCACCTGCAGTGCTGGCACCCCGGGTTCTAGTCCCGGTTAGGGAGCCGGATTCTGTCCCAGTTGCTACTCTTCCAGTCCAGCTCTCTGCTGTGGCCCGGGAACGCAGTGGAGGATGGCCTAAGTGCTTGGGCCCTGCACCCCATGGGAGACCAGGAGGAAGCACCTGACTCCTGGCTTCGGATCAGCGCAGCGCACCGGCCATAGTGGCCATTTGGGGGGTGAACCAATGGAAGGAAGACCTTTCTCTCTGTCTCTCTCTCTCTCAGTAACTCTGCCTGTCAAAAAAAAAAAAAAAAAGTGATAATAATTTCTGAGAAGAGAGATTGAGGGGACGGACTTTTTATTTTTTTAATATTTCATATTGTCTCATTTTTCACAACAGTATATACTTTTGCAAAATTAAAAAAAAAGGTAAAGATTTTTCAAAAGCAAGAATTTAAGACTGGGTGACAATACGTGAGAGACCATTGGCCATGGAGAGATGGCACTCAGTCCTCTGTACCACTTCCTTCAAACCCCACACTTGCCTCTGACCTCAGCACCAGGTGGTCAGTGACCAGCCACACACCATTTGCTACATCTTCTTTTTCTCAGACAACATGACTTTGTCACTGGAAAACAGCTCAAAAACTGTAATCAGGATCAGTCAGAGAAATCAGCAAACAGACTTGGTAAAAAAAATAAAAATAAAAATCTGAAGTCAACAGCCTGCATCCATACACAAGTAATCTTAGAAGATACAACTGCGGTGGCATTGTGGGGCAGTGGGTAAAGTTGCTGCCTGCAGCACTGCCATCGCATATGATCACCGGTTCTACTCCCAACTACTCCACTTCCGATCCAGCTCCCTGCTAATGTGTCTGGGAAAGCAGTGGAGGACGGTCCAAGTGCTTGAGCCCCTGCCACCCACATGGGAGACCCAGATGAAGCTCCTGGCTCCAGCCTGGCCTGGCCATCTGGGGAGTGAACCAGCACATGAGAGATCTCTCCCTCTCTGTGTAATTCTGACTTTCAAATAAATAAATAAATAGAATCTTTAAAGAAAACAGAAGACAGAATTGGAGGGTCCCATTTACAACAAAGGCAAGCAATCAACCTAAAGATCCGTGCACACTACCCATACAAAGAAAATGTAATGTTCTGAAGACACAATGGGATTAATTTCACTGACAAATAATAAAAAACACCGACATCCCAGCAGACACACGGGCAGGCGGTGAACCCCGAGAGCTCACAGGAAGGGGAGCAGGCTCACACAGCTGGCTCTACGAACTCTGCTCCCGCCTTGACAAATGTCCCTGCACAGCTCTCTGGGTCTCCTTGAAGTCCTCGGCCTGGGTCAGGCTCCCCCTAGCCTCACCCCCAGCTCACATTCACCGCGGACCCCCTCGGCGGCCGGAGCTCATCCTGCCTGCTGCCTTGCCCTGGGCAGAGACAGCCACTCCTCGGCCACTTCTCAGGCACAGGGTGCACCGTAGGCAACATGGGGAACCCCTGGGAAAGCAGGCCTAGGAGGGGCTTGGAGCTGGCAGGCTGGGGAAGCTCGGAGTCCCAGGAGGAGGGTGGGGAGGTGGGCTTGCTTGTGGGCCCTTCTGTCCCCAGTGGGGGTCAGCACAGCTGCAGAGGCCAGCGTGGCCACTGGGAATGCAGGGCTCAGGGTACCTATTGCCAGGGCCTAACGGGCGCTGCCTTCACCAAGCGCCACTGGAGCCCATGGGGGCAGCTCTGTAGCTGCACTACTGAGCCTCCTTCATGATCTCTCTCTCTCTCTCTCTCTTACTCTCTCCTCTCTCTCTCTCTCTCTCTCTCTCTCTCTCTCACACACACACACTCACTCACTCACTCACTCACTCACTCATACCCCTTGGGACCAACCTAGCCCAAAAATCAGCTCTGTGCCCTGCCTCCGTGGATTCAAGCAATCGCAGGCTGAAACGATTTGGAAATCACACTGTGTCTGTACTGAACATGCAGAGGTGCTTCTCCGGTTACTGTGCCCTAAACAATACCGCCTAACAGCTGCTTCTGCAGTGCTGACATTGCCTGGGGGATCATGAGTAACCCAGAGATGATGTCAAGCATACAGGCGCATGTGTGCTGGTTCTAGACAAACACTGTGCCATTTTAGCCAAGGGACTTGAGCACCTGTGGATTCTGTATCCGCAGGGGCCTTGGAGCCCACTCCCACGGACACCCAGGGACAGCTGTGTGTTCACCTATGGGTCAGCCTCTCCACTGTCACCAAGTAAACATGAACGTGGGCAAAATGTTATGATTTTCTGTATCCAGACAGAGTCGAGATGGTGTGGAGAGGCAGCAGGTGCAACGCTGCCTCCCTCCCCCCCACCCGCCTTCACCCCCCCGAGACCGGCATACCTGGAGTGGCCACAAGAAGTACCGGAAATCGCCGCTGGCCCCAGTTTTTGTGTACATCTGAGCCGTGCCTCCCGTGGTCAGGGAAAGCAGGGCTAATTTACCCTGCAAGAGAGAAAGCAAATGCCAGGAGACGGCAAAAGTGCCGCCATGACTCCAGTCCCCAGGACTGCAGTGGCCAGGAGGGAGATGTGGGGTCAGGTCCCGCACGGATGCACCCACGCCACACTCCCGTTCCCGGCAGCCTACCCACAGGGCCCACGCATCCTAGCAGTCGGAGCCACCGCACCGCGAGGACAGAGGCCAACACGCGCCCAGACTTCTGGCAGGACGTAGGTGCCCGTGGCACAGTGTGAATGGCTGAGGAAGGAGGCGGGCGGGGCCCAGCGCACAGTGGCCACTCAGGAAATGGCAGTGGCATTCGTGGTGCAAGGCAGGTAGTGGTCACGGAGTCTGTTTTCCTCCTATGTACCTCTTATCTGAGGCGTTTTTAGAATTTAAAAAATTCACTTACTTTAGTAGGAAATCACTTTCCTAAGTTCATCACCCGGGAGCTGTTGCTGTGGCGTAGCAGGTTAAGCCACCATCTGCAGCCCCTGCATCCCACAGGGGCTCCGGTGGAGTCCCGGCTGCTCCACTTCCAATCCAGCTCCCTGCTGATGTGCCTGCGCAAGCACTAGAAGATGGCCCAGGTCCTTGGGCCCTACACCCATGGGGGAGGGCCTGATGAAGCACCTGGCTCAGGGCCCAGTCCTGGCTGCTGCAGCCATTTGGGAAGTGAATCAATGGAATGAAGATCTCTCTGTCTCCTCTCTCTCTAGCTCTGCCTTTCAAATATATAAATCAATTTTTAAAAAAAAAGAAAAAGAAATTCGTAGGCACCACGTGTCATGCATCTACCTGGTTCTAGGCATGCTCGCCCTGCAGTGTAGGTGACTCCATGATCTGCCTCACAGGTAGGCAGGTGCCCTCATGCAAGGCCAGGGCTGGACTTTGTATCAGGGAACAGATGGCCCCTCTGGAGCCAGGGCTGACTGCTGGGTCGCCCACGTCGAGTTGCCCACATTAGCCTTACCCAACACCTTGCCCCAGTCCCTACTTTGCCATGAGTGCAGTGGCTGTGCGTGTGCCTGTATTTCTCCCCCACACCAGCCAAAAAGCTCCAGGAATCTGTCAATCATGCTTTTCTCAGCTACATCAGCACCACAGTGGTTTGCGCATGGATTGCGCTCCACCAGCACTTGCTGAAAACAAGAGAGCAAACTGGAACTGGACAGGTACCCCCCTTCCACCCGCCCTGCCATCTACAGGAAGCTTTATGCCAGCGCACATACCTTCAGAAAACCAGCATCGTAGATTCCTGGGAAGTCAAAGGCAAACCCCTGGCACAGCACCCTGTCCATCCAGCCCTTCATGATTGCTGGCACGCTGAACCAGTACAGCGGGAACTGGGGGCACAACACCAGGGAGAGATGAGCGCTTGTCTCTGGATTTCACCGCTGAGTCTGGGGGCGCAGAACGAGCCCTGCTGTCCTAAGCACTGGGCAGGTGGCGGCAAGCCACACGGTCAGCTCTGAGGGGCGCAGCGTGGCCGCAGTGGGTGGGGTTGACAATGGTCCTGCTCGCTGTGATGGGCGGCTCTGCACACACATACCATCACCCCCACACACACACACCGACAGCCCCTTGACGTGGCTCTGTGGGCAGCCAGGGAGAGGTGAGAACTGGACAGTGGCTTTGGGGCTGTGCTCTCTATGCCTGAGCCAGCCAGGGGGACAAGAGGAGGAGTGTGGAAAAGAGCTTGCCCCTCCGCGTGCCTGGGGAGCTGTTGGCATGTGGGAGTCAGACCGAGGCACTCCAGCGGCGTGGACATGACACAAGCCAAGGCTTTTGCTTGCGTTCTACACACCAGCAGGAAGACCTAAGTCCTCCCCGCTCACCACAGGACCCCTACCACCACATCCAGCGGTATCATCTAGAAGGAAAATGGACACAGGCGATAATCTCCCATGAATGGTGGAGGCCCATGTTTCATGTGCTATCAACATAAACCAAACTCGGGACTTGACACTGGAATCCAAGCTCCATGACCCATTGCTGTGTGATATGGGTAAGTCACTTGACCGCTCTGTGCCTCCCCTTCCTGACTCAGACAGGGCTCCTAGTCCTGCTGGGCTCACGGGATGCAGGTTAGGACCCAGGGACACATGAAGGTGTCCAGGACTGAACAAGTGCCCAGTGAGTCATGGCTCTGACAAGAACACCAGCACTAGGACAAGTGATGAGCAAACTTTCTGTGAGCGTTGAATGAATGGAAAAGCGGCAGGAAGGGGTGGGTGGCACCTGCTCAGCTGACCCCAGGGAGACGGGAGAGCCAAGGGGGATGGCTGAGCTCAGTGCTGCCAGTGCTCGAGGGCCCCGGGAGCTGGCCTGATTACTACGTGTGGACGATAAACCCCAAGGTCACCCAGGTCTGGGGCCTGGTGGGTCCACCCACATCTGCTGAGGATGAAAGATTGCCCAGCACCTCGAGCAGCTTAATGATCAATGCTGCTCAGTAAGCAAGGGGTGGCGATGGAGAGGCGAGGTCAAGGGGCAGCCTGGGCTGGGGAGGCAGCAGAGGTGCTCCCCCCCCCGCACAGGGTTACTTTACAAAGGGTTTGGGAACCCCACCAGTCCTGGACACACTGGGAAGTGTCACATGCCCCCTGCTCCCCTCCCTGCACCCCCCATGACAATGGTGTCCCTCCCCACCCCTCCCCTCAAGCAGGGCTGGAAACACGGACACTCTCTGCGGCCACCAGGTCCCTTGCTGGGAAATCCTGGGTCTGGGAACCCAGTCCCCGCACGCAGGGACAGAGAGCAGAGCCAGGTGCAGGGAGACACAGATGGGAGCTCCGAGAAGGGAGCAGAGGCGCTGAGCCCTGGAGCTCTGTGCCTGCAGCCCAGCCTCGGCCGGGGGGCGGGGAGCGAGGATGGGGGCCTAGGGCCTGGATGTGTCCCCCGGAGTTCATGTGCTGGAAGCTGAACCAGTGAACAGTGTTAGGACCTAGGACCCAGGCCAGGACTCTGCCCTCAGGGACTGGTTAGTGCTCTTAGCTCAGGGCTGGGTTAGTTATCAGGAGAGCAGGTTTGTTATCAAAAAGCGAGTCCAGCCCTCTCATGCTCTGCCTCCCTCCATGGCACAGAAGGGGCTGGCACTTCCTGGCCTCCAGAACTCTGCCTTTTCTTTAGAAATTCCCCAGTCTCCAGTACCACGTTACAGCAACATGAACGGGACTAAAGCGAGACCCCAGGTGACCACAGCCTCATGAGAAATGCCCCCCTTTCTAGTTTCAGCTGGATTCTAGCAACCCAGTGCTCCCAAGGCATATCTGCTGCCCTAGAGGCCCTGACCACTGTGCCAGGAAGGGCCCCACTGAGTGAGGAAGGGCCCCCCGAATGAGGAAGGGCTCCCCGAGTGAGGAAGGGCCCCCCGAGTGAGGAAGGGCCCCCCAGTGAGGAAGGGCCCCCCCCCCGAGTGAGGAAGGGCCCCCCCCGAGTGAGGAAGGGCCCCTGAGTGAGGAAGGGCCCCCAGAGTGTGGAAGGGCCCCCCGAGTGAGGAAGGGCCCCCCAGTGAGGAAGGGCCCCCGAGTGAGGAAGGGCCCCAAGTGAGGAAGAGCCCCCCGAGTGAGGAAGGGCCCCCGAGTGAGGAAGGGCCCCCCAGTGAGGAAGGGCCCCCCAGTGAGGAAGGGCCCCCCCGAGTGAGGAAGGGCCCCAAGTGAGGAAGGACCCCCCCCCGAGTGAGGAAGGGCCCCGAGTGAGGAAGGGCACCCCCCCCGAGTGAGGAAGGGCCCCCCGAGTGAGGAAGGCCCCCTAGTGAGGAAGGGCCCCGAGTGAGGAAGGGCCCCCCCCGAGTGAGGAAGGGCCCCGAGTGAGGAAGGACCCCCCCCCGAATGAGGAAGGGCCCCGAGTGAGGAAGGACCCCCCCCGAGTGAGGAAGGACCCCCCCCCCCCGAGTGAGGAAGGGCCCCCAGCGTGAGCACGCTGGAGGCCGTGCCCAGGGGCCAGCGCGCTGGAGGCCGCTCCCGGGAGCCAGCTCTGTCGAACAGTTTCTGAACAAATGCTGGGAAGGTGGCAGATGTATGTGCGGGAAGCAGCCCGTGAGAGAAACGGAAGAGTCTCCCCTGACTGATCAGCGTGATCGGGGCAGGGGCTGACAAGCACTTGGGTAGAGCGCGCTGGCTCCCGTGCGGTCCTAGCTCGTCTGGGGCTGGGCACGGAGGAGAAGGGAAGCAGCAGGACCTGAGTGGTTCAGACCTTTCCTGCTCGGGCATCAGCGTTTGGAGTGATACTGGCCACACGGACTTCTCCCAGCGAGATGAAGTGCTGTAACTAGGTAACCTGTAATTAGGTGTCGTGACCAAGTGCTGAAGCGTGCTAAAAACATGGCCCCACTTTCGGAGGCAATGTTCCGAAAGCGATTATCCTAGGATGAATCTGATTGGACATGTTCCCCGGAGGGAAAACAAACCTGAAAAATCACCAGATCTGCTTCCTGAACCTTCTTCTGCTCCTCAAGGATGTCGCTGGTCAGACACCTCTTCTTGCAGGCTTCGTAGGCTTCCACCCCATAATTGAAGACCTCAGGGTTAGAGACGGCCCCTGGGGAGAAACCGGCCCACTGCTGTCACTCCCAGGTGAGCATGCGGGGCCCACCCCAGCATCTGTGTACCCAGACTCCTCCAAGCAAGTCAGCCACCTGCTGCGACCCAGCCAGCACCCAGGCCCCAGGGCAGCTGTGGAAGAGAAAGCCTGGGAGGGCCCTGGCTGGGCATGTCCTGCCTAGCACATACTGAACTCTGCATGTGTCAGCTGTCCTCGGAGCAACGAGAGCTGCGGCTCCCCGTCTGCTGACAGGCTTGGTCAACCCTTCAAAGCCACAGGGATGACTCAAGGACAGGAGTGAGCCACTCCACCACCTGGGGTGCAAAAACCCTAGGTCACTTTGAGAAGAGTCACAGTAACAATTTAAAAAAATTTTAGAATCCTTAGCAAGCAGGTCATTTTAACCTGCTTGTATTTGATCTTCTCTCTCTCTCTCTTTCTTTCTTTCTGGTTTTTTTTTTTTTTTTTTTTTGACAGGCAGAGTTAGACAGTGAGAGAGAGAGAGAGAGAGAGACAGAGAGACAAGGTGTTCCTTCCGTTGGTTCACCCCCCAAATAGCCACCACGGCCGGTGTGCTGTACCAATCCGAAGCCAGGAGCCAGGTGCTTCCTCCTGGTCTCCCATGTGGGTGCAGGGCCCAAGCACTTGGGCCATCCTCCACTGCCTTCCCGGGCCACAGCAGAGAGCTGGCCTGGAAGAGGAGCAACCAGGACAGAACCGGCACCCCAACAGGGACTAGCAAGCACCGCAGGCAGAGGAGTAGCCTAGTGAGCCGTGGCACCGGCTTGTATTTGATTTTCATTCAAAGAGTGCTCCTATGAATAAAACGCCACTTAAGTGAGTGACTGCTACAGGCAAGAGGCCGTGTTATCAGATGGGCTTCTGGCTGCCACATTATGGGAGAGCCTGAGGCCCCCTCGGGCCCTTCACGTCTACAGTTGTCCCTCAGTGTCCGCGAGTGATGAGTTCCTGACCCCTACAGACGTCACATCCATGGGTGCCCAAGTTCCTTACAGAAAATGGCCTCGTGTCTGCACTTAACTTCCGCAACCCCCTGAACACTTTAAATCCTCTCTAGAATCCCTTGTGTGATGAAAATGCAACGTCAACGCTGTACAAGGCGTTACAGCGATGATGTAAACAACTACGTCTCTACTGCTTAGGGAACAGCGACACCAAGATAAGCCCACGCGTGCTCAGCGTGTGCAGCTGTGTGCCCACGTCAGTCAGATCTGCGGACGCGGGACCTGAAGGTGCAGAGCCCTCACTGTGGATCCAGGGCTTCACACCTGCACGTGGATGTGTTCTTTTGTTGATACTGGGATCTACAACGATCCACACCAAAAGGTTAGGGTTGCTTGCCTCTGGGCTGTGGTGCAGGGCTGAGGATGTGTGAAAAGATGGTTGTACTTTTTACACCTGGTACCTATGTTTTTAGATATGTTTTGACATTAACGGTATGCACCATTATTTCTTTGAACGGTATGCACCATTATTTCTTTGAACGTCAGTGGCCCTATATCCCAGTAGTCTCTCTGTTTCTAGTCCCTGCTCTGCTCTTCACCAGGAGAAAACTGACTCATTTAAAAAGACGACGACAAAGACAAGGACGTTGGCTTATGGCCATGAGTCCTGAATATTGAAGCCGGGGAGCTAGTCATCACAATTACCAACAGAAGGGACTTAGGGATGTTAAACACTGGGAAGAGTATTTGCAGATGATCTGTGTATCTGGAAAGCCCCAAAGAGTCAGCTTGCAAGTCTTTCCACACAGTAAGAACCAGCAGTGGTTGACTGCACACACGCCCACACACACACAATCCCCTCACAAGACAACCAACCATTTAACAAGAACGACAGACAAGCTGCCTGGAGAAAACGTTTACACAGACGTGGAGCTGGCAAAGAAGACCTGGACAAATGAAGTCACTCCATCACAGAGTGCCAATTCTTCCTGTATTCACCTACGAATGGAATGAGACACAGCAAAAATACCACGGGTTTTCTTCTGATTCTGAAAAGCTAATTCAAAAGATCTCATGAGAAAATAAAGCAAATGTACTTAGGAAAAATACAAAATAAGGGAAATGAGGGTGACTTAGCTCTGAGATATTAAAAAACATTCGCTGGTTAACTCCCACAATGGCCAGGGCTAGGCCAGTCTGAAGCCAGGAGCCAGGAGCTTCATTCGGGTCTCCACACATGGGTGCACGGGTCCAGGCATTTGGGCCAACTTTCGCTGGTTTCCCAGGCACATTAGCAGGGAGCCAGATCAGAAGTGGAGCAGCCAGGACTCGAACTGACAGCTGTTTAACCCACTGTGCTACACACCGGCCCCAAACATGAGAATTCTGATTTGAATGAAGGTGCATTTTAAATTAGGGGCAAAAAAGCTGGGTCGGCAGGAAGTAGTGATCAGACAACTGGGTAGGTACTTGGACAACAAACTGGACCAGTTCTTCATGTTCTACACGGGAATAAAGTTGAACTAGATCAAATATTTAAATTTGAAAAGTAGAACATGTCAAATACCAGAAGAGACTATAAAACATTTTTTATAATTTACATTTTATGTAAATTATATCCAGAACTCATAAACAAAAAAGACTTTTGCTAAAAAGTCAACTAGGGGCTAGCGCTGTGGTGTAGTGGGTGAACCCGCTGCCTGTAGTGCTGGCATCCCATATGGGCACCGGTTCAAGTCCTGGCTGCTCCACTTCTGATCCAACTCTCGGCTATGGCCTGGGAAGGCAGTGGAAGATGGCCCAAGCCCTTGGGCCCCTGCACCCACGTGGGAAACTCAGAGGAAGCTCTTGGCTCCTGGCTTCGTATTGGCGCAGCCAGCTAGGGAGTGAACCAGTAGATGGAAGATCTCTCTCTCTCTCTTTCTCTGCCTCTGCCTCTCTGTCACTCTGCCTTTCAAATAATAAATAAATCTTTATCAAGTCAACTAAATAAAAGTAAATAAAGTCCTGAGTAGAAAACGCCACCATAAGGAAAGTAAAAAGCAAACAAACAAAACCAAACCCAAATGAGCTACAAATACTGGCAGGTAGGTGTTTGGTGAGGGCTAAGATGCTGCTTGGGGCCCCTGAGCCCTGTGTTCCAGGGCCTGGGCTTGAGCCCCAGTGAGCTGCGCCACATCCACGTACCAGATTCCTGCTAATGCAGACCCTGGGAGGCAGCAGGTGTCCTGACACCTGAACTGGGTCCCAGCTCCTGCTTAGACCTGGCCCAGCCCCAGCTGTTGTGAGCATATGGAGAGTGAACCAGCAGATGGGAGGCTTCCCTCTATGTCTCTGTCTGCTTTTCAAATAAAATGACAACAAATAAACAGTCTTAAAGCCTTTCCAATTCATATTCTACACTGTAGACTAATTTTTAATATATAAAGAGTTCTTTAAAATCAGTAAAAAAGGAGACCAACTAGCTACCTAATGGGAAAATGAACAAAGTATATTCAAGAAACAAATACTCTGTTAAAATATTAAATTTTAATATTTGAAATGTTTATTAAATTTTAATAAAGCATTGCTGTTCTGTCTTGTTCATATAAATGAACATCAAGTAAATTCATATAAATGAACATTAATAAATATAAGCATTAAGATACTAAGCTTTACTTATGATGCAAGAACAAATTAGAACGAGAATGGGAGGCCATTTTTTCACTTGTCAGTCTGGTATTCATCCAAAGACTGCCGGTGACAGTGAGGAAGCGAGCACTTACGAGCCCTGCTGGTGGGAGGGTAAACCGGCACAACGTGCCTTCATCCAGGAAAATGAACAGTGGACAGACGTCCCCTCCTCCCTCGGACCGGCTAGTCTGCTTCTGGATACAGCTGCATACACAGCCAAACATAAGGCCTTGAAGACGCGCCGAAGCACCGTTCCTAACAGCAAAGGACCAGACACGACCAAACGTGCCCTGTAGTTGGGGACACGACACACTTGTGCAATGGCGTACTGCAGACAGGTATAGCACACAGACCACCGCTGGCGGATACACGGGCACCAGACACCGGCTCCCGGCCGGCAGAGACAGGCACGGCCAAGAGACTGACACTGCCAGCTCCTTTAGCCTGATGCTCAGCTTTTCTAATTTTTTTTTTTTTTAGTGAAGAAACACAAAGCAGAAAGTTTCCCAAATGTAGAGCCCTTTCCCCCGACTCACCAGTGATGTCTTTCCTTGTGGCCCTCGGCTCGAAGTCCATGGCATACAGGTCGGACACCGTGACGGTGCAGCCCTGCTTGCTCAGCTCCTCCACGGCCACTCGCTTCAAGGAGCCGTTGAAAGACTTGGGCTCTTGGTGGGCATAGACGATCAGCACCTTCTTACCTAGAGCGGGGGCAGAAACGGTTCTCCTCAAAGAGCAACTTCTCTTGGTCAAAACTCAATGAGGACTAAGATGAAAATTAAATGTTCAGGTGTATGAATGTGGGTGAAGCTAGGAAATACCGTGAGTATTCTTTTCCATGGGTCGCAGTTTGCATAGGTCACAATTTAAAATAATGCATTTTTAGCCAAGTATATCATACTTGGTTTTACTAAGACAGACTGAGTATCCATTATCTGAAATGCATAGGAACAGCAGTTTTTTGGGTTTTGGAATATTTGCTTTTTTTTTTTTTTTTAGGTTGAACATCCTAACCCAAAGATGCAAAATCCGGAATGTTCTAAAATCTGAAACTTCCTGAGTGCCATGTGCATCTCAGGTTTTGGATTTTCACATCAGGGTTGCTCATAATTATATAATTATATATAACTATGAACATAATTATATCTCCTAAAACAAACACCTGGGGGTGGGGTTGTGGTACAGCGAGCTAAGCCACGGCCTGCAATGCTGGCATCCCCTATCAGAGCGCCAGTTTGAGTCCCGGCTACTCCACTTCCAATCCAGCTTCCCATTAATGTGCCTGGGAAGGCTGTGGTTGATGGCCAATACTCGGGCCCCTGCCATTCACGTGGGACATTCAGAGTTACTGGCTCCAAGCTTTGATCTGGCCCAGCTCTTACCATGGCAGCCAACTGGGGAGTGAACCAACAATGGAAAATCTCTTTTGCTCTGTCTCTCCCTCTCTTTGTCTCTCTGCCTTTCAAATAAATAAATCTTTACAAACAACAACAACTAAATCATTTAAAAGCCTGGTCTAACATGAAGATCCTCTGTGAGACATTTTCCCCTTAACACCAAGATAGAAAAGGACTGGGATTAACCTGGGGTGCTAACTACATTGGCAGGTGTCAGCACCTGTCAGCCTGCACAGCTCTGCTTCCGTCTCCTCCACATCCAGTGAGATCTGACACTGAAGCCAAACAGGAAGAAACAGGCCTGGGGGCCCACAGGGGCGGGCAGGGCTACCGGGAGCCCACGTTTCAGTGTTGTACTGTTGCTGGAGAGGAGTCTGGAAGAGCCAGGTGCTACGGGCGCTGGCTGATCAGCAACCGCTGTCACCTCTGAAGCGGGATGTCCCCCGTGCAAACTACAAACTGAGTTCTTCGGGGACACAGCTCGGTGGCTGGTGCAATGAAACTCGCCCATAATACCTGGGACCAGTTCTTGATGTGAACTTGGCCGTGTAGGACCTTGATAAGAAAATCATCATTTGTTTTTGTTGCTAGCTTGAAAGAAACACTTTTGGGTGTTCAGCTGTGGGTGAAGGTCGAATTCCATGCACAAGATTAATGGTTAACATTTTTATATTGCTTAACAGACTAAACTACCAGGGGCTTAACAGGAAAATGGACACAGAGGAAATGCACCAACGTTCCTGAGCTATGGCCAGTGTGGCCTGCAGGGGACGCTGCTCCAAATCCGGAGACATTCCTGGTCATCACAAGAGGAGAGGAGTGGCCAGGGGCACCACCGACCCACCTGAACACTGCACGGGACAGCTCCATGATCAGGCCCAGAATGTCAGCAGTGCCAAGGCCGAAAAACCCTCATGTAAACAGTAAATAAAGTGCATGTTCTAAAACAAAAGGATTTCCATGTTACACTATCGCATGAAAAAAAGAAAAATTATGTGTGTAGGGAGTGGCACTGTGGCATAGTGGGTAAAGCCTGCAGTGTCAGCATCCCATAAGAATACTGGTTCAAGTCCTGGCTGCTCCACTTCCGATCCAGCTCTCTGCTATGGCCTGGGAAAGCAGTAGAAGATGGCCCAAGTCCTTGGTCCCCTGCACCCACATGGGAGACCTGGAAGCAGCTCTTGGCTCCTGGCTTCGGATCAGTGCAGCTCTGACTGCTGCAGCCATTTGGGGAATGAACCAGCAGATGGAAGACCTTTCTGTATGTCTCTCTCTCTCTCACTGTCTGTAACTCTGCTTTTCAAATAAATAAATCTTAAAAAAAAAAAAAAAGAAAATGCAGCTCCATATTTGGAATATCACTAAATGGATTCATTGGATTCATCAAATAAGCAAAAAGAGACAAAAAATAAAAAACAGAAAAGGATACATTTAAACAAAATTGTGTGTGTGTGTCCACCAGTATGATAAGCAGATGCAAGACTAAAGATGGAATCAAACTCAATTTCCACCCACAGCTCCCCAGGGTGTAACCTGGAGACTATTTTTTTTTTTTTTTTTTTGTGCGCCTACTATCTCCCAGGGATGATTTTGGGGACTGGAGGCACAGCCAAGGCCGGTGAGGCCTGGTCCCTCCTTCTAAGGGATTTAGATTCTGGGTGCAGGTGGAAATGGACAAAACAAGAAAGACAAAACAAGGTAACTACAGACAGAGGCCCATCTTAAAAAACAAAACGGGGTTCACACAAGTCTGTCCCTGCTGTCTGGATTGTTCATAGTAAACAACATAGGATCCCACTTCTGGTTTAAAGCCCGCCTCTCCCATAAGGAATCCTTACCTGCCATGTCGTGGGGAGACGTATTCTTTCTCTGCGTTCCAGGCAGCTGCTCTCTTCTGGGAACCCAGCAATCTGTTAAAGACAACAAGAGTGGGAGAGGCAGGGAAGAATGTGCTGATCTAGGCCTCGCCTCTGCTTGGTGAAGATGATATGCTTGGACTCCAGCCCCAGGTCCAAGGCAGATTCCAGCTTCCCGCGAGTGTACACCCTGGGAGGCATCAGGTGATGGCCTCAGTACTGGTGAGATGGAGTTCCAGCCTCCTGGCTGCAGGCTGGCCCAGTCCACGCCACTATGGGAATTTGAGGCATAGGCAGGTAGAAGCTCTCTCTGTCCCTGTATGTGTATGTCTATGTGTGTCTTTCAAATGAATAAAAATAAATAAGTAAAAATTAAGGGAAAAAAAGGCTTCTCAAAAGAGGCATGGAATCCTTGATGATTTAGATTTTGCAGTATGTAAAAATTAATATATATATTTATATATAGTTTTTAAAGATTTATTTGAGACACAGTTACAGACAGAGAAAAGAGAAAGAGAGGTTGGCCAGCGCTGTGGCTTATTTAGCTAATCCTCCGCCTGCGGTGCCGGCACCCCGGGTTCTAGTTGCAGTTGGGGCGCCGGGTACTAGTCCTGGTTGCTCCTCTTCCAGTCCAGCTCTCTGCTGTGGCCCGGGGAGGGCAGCGGAAGATGGCCCAAGTGCTTGGGTCCCTGCACCCGCATGGGAGACCAGGAGGAGGTACCTGGCTCCTGACTTCAGATCAGCGCAGCATGGGCCATAGCGGCCATTAGGGAGTGAACCAACGGAAGGAAGACCTTTCTCTCTGTCTTTCTCTCACTGTCTATAACTCTACCTGTCAAATAAAAAGAGAGAGAGAGAGAGAGAGAGAGAGAGAGAGGGGTCTTCCATCCGCTGGTTCATTCCCCAAATGGCCACAATGGCAGGAGCTGGGCTGATCCAAAGCCACAAGCTTCTTCTGGGTCTCCCACATGGGTGCAGGGGCTCAAGCACATGGGCCATCCTCTACTGTCCTCCCAGGCCATTAGCAGAGAGCTGGAACAGAAGAGGAGTAGCCTGGACACAAACTGGTGCCCACATTGGATGCTGGCATCCAAGGCGGAGACTTAACCTACTACGCCACAGTTCATATATATATATATACATATATAATATATATACATATATATAACATATATATAATATATATATTAAGACTTATTTATCTATTTGAAAGGCAGAGTTACATAGAGGCAGAGGCAGAGAGAGAGAGAGGTCTTCCATCCACTGGTTCACTTCCCAGATGGCCACAATGGCTGCAGCTGCACCAAGCTAGAGCCAGGAGCTAGGAGCTTGTTCTGGATCTCCTATGTATATTTTTTCTTTCTTTCTTTTTTTTTTTTTTTTTTCCAAAGTGACCTCAGAACCTTCCATGAAGGCAGACCCGGGAAGTGAGTGTGCATAGGAGGCAGAAGCTGTGCCTTCTCGGCCTTCCTGGCTCCCGGGGTTGTCCCACTGGCTAACAAAGGCAGCGGGGCAGGTGAAGGGCAGGGGTAGCAGTGAGCCCCTCTTTCCTGACCCGAAAGTACGGGGCCTCAGTTTTGACCCCTCCACCAGAGCTCTCAAACGTTCCCTAGGCCAGCAGAGACGTCCGCCTCTGAGGGCCTGGGCCAGATTCCGGCTCTGCTTTTGTGCCCGTGGCTCCCGTCCCGAGCCCCTTCACCTGCGTGTGCCCACACAGCCATCCCTGGCACTCGGGGCCACGGTGGTGTGTGCCTGGTGGTCGGCATGTGCCAGCACTCTGCAAATGCCAGTTCTCTCCAGCCGGCCTCAGAGGCAGGAGGAAGGCCTGTGTCTGCAGCACTGGCTGGCCACAGCCAAGGGATAGCCTTCACTCCAGGAGTCGCAAGGAGCTGGCCACAGCGTGCTTCAAGACCTGCTAGGCTCCTGGCCCTCCCCCGTCCTGTCTGTGTGAGCCTGTGGTTTTAACCAAGTTAGCTGCACCCTTCCACTCAGAACCGGCAGACGGGGTCAGGCTGTCTCCAAGGGACCTCCACTATCTTCATGGGCCCAAGCCAATGGGCATACATTATATAGAACCCCTGTCCAATAGGCACCCCCATAGGAGGACCCCATAACAATGAAAAACAGCAAGACCTGAAAAACCCCATGCACTTCCTGAAAGCCAGTGTCGCTTCTGGGCACCCCGCCTGGCCTCCGGGACGCTTCACTGTCGCTTGCCAACCAAATAAAATGTCTGCTTCTTTGCAAAGTGTTTCCCGGCCTTTTCTTTCCACACGAAGCTGAGGAAGAGAACCCATGAGACTCGCTCTGGTAACCACCCTCCCCTCTGCATCAGGTAACAAATGTGACTCAAAATTGGGCAAAGGACAGGCACGGACATTTCTCCAACATGATTCACAAATGGCCGTCAGCACGAAACAACGAGATACCACCTCAGGCCCACGTGGAAGGCAACTAATAACACAGAAAGTGACAAGGAGGGTTGGAAAGGACTTGGAGAAACTGGGCCCCTTTGCATGCTGGTGGGACATAAAATGACACACCTGCTAAGAAACACAGTTGAGGTGCCTTGAAAAAATACACATGAAGTTACTGTGCAAGTCAGCAATTCCACTAAGGTAGACACCCAACAAAACCGGAAGCAGAATCTAAAGAACCTTGGTTCACAGCTGCAGTGTGCATAAGGGCCAAAAGGTGGAAGCAGCCCCTGGCCAGGTGCTTCGGCCATGGGGTGAACAAGACAGACGAGAAAGGGACTTTAAACTCCAGGTGCGGGTGGAGGGGAAGATGACAAACAGTCCCGGGCATGCGGAGTGACCGCGACAAGTCAGTGATGGTGATGAGAGTGAAGTACTCCACGGGGAAAATGCCAGGGGTGTGCCTGCTGCCAGACGGTGGTCCAGGAAGATGTCCCTGGGCAAAGACGAGGAATGGTGATACGGAACCAGCCAGGCAAAGATCTGCGGGAACAGAGGGCCAGGCAGGAGGAACAGCAAGTAAGGGCCTAAGGCGGGAACTGCCCAGAAGAGTTCAAGCACCAGCCAGAAAGATTACTGTGGCTTAACGAGAGTGGCGTGGTGAGAGACGCGGTCAGAAGGGTGCGAGGGCACTGAACAAGCGGCTCTCAGCTGGCAGCACTGAGGATTTTAAGCTCAGCGCAACAAAGGCTCTCGGACCTCTTCAGCAGGACAATGTGACTGACTTCTCTTCGGCTTTTTTTTTTTTTTAAATAATTATGTATTTATCTGAAAGAGTTAGAGAGAGAGATCATCCGCCTGCTGGTTCATTCCCCAAATGGCTGCAGCTGGGCCAGGCCAAAGCCTGGAGCCAGGAGCTTAATCCAGGTCTTCCATTTGAGTGCAGGGGTGCTAGCACTTGGGCCATCCTCTGCAGCTTTCCCAGGCATATTAGCAAAGAGCTGGGTTGGAAGTAGAGCAGCTGGGTCTCAAACTGGCACCCATATGGGATGCCACACTGCAGGCAGTGGCTTTCTCTGCTGTGCCACAGTGCCAGCCACTTGACTTCCCTTTTAAAGAGGTCATCAGTGTTGGGACCAGCATTGAGGCATAGCAGGTAAAGCCGCCACTGCAGTGCCGGCATCCCATGAGGGTGCCGGTTCGAGACCCGGCTGCTGCTCCTCTTCTGATCCAGCTCTCTGCTGTGGCCTGGGAAAGCAGAAGATGACCCAAGTACTTGGGCCCCTGCACCCACGTGGGAGACCCTGAAGAAGCTCCTGGCTTGGCTGTTGCGGCCATTTGGGAAGTGAACCACTGGCTGGGAGATCTCTCTCACCCTGTCCCCAAGTCTTTCAAATAAATAAAATAAATCTTTTTAAAAAGAAAAAGGTCGCAGGGCTGGCGCCGCGGCTCACTAGGCTAATTCTCAGCCTGCGGCGCCGGCACACCGGGTTCTAGTCCTGGTTGGGGCGCCGGATTCTGTCCCGGTTGCCCCTCTTCCAGGCCAGCTCTCTGCTGTGGCCCAAGAGTGCAGTGGAGGATGGCCCAAGTGCTTGGGCCCTGCACCCGCATGGGAGACCAGGAGAAGCACCTGGCTCCTGGCTTTGGATCAGCGTGGTGCACCGGCCGCAGTGTGCCGGCTGCGGCGGCCATTGGAGGGTGAACCAACGGCAAAAAAGAAGACCTTTCTCTCTGTCTCTCTCTCTCTCACTGTCCACTCTGCCTGTCAAAAAAAAAAAAAAAAAGAAAAAGAAAAAGAAAAGAAAAGAAAAGAAAAGAAAAAGGTCGCCAGTGTCACTGCAAACTCTGGGAACACCTCATCCTGAGAGTCCCAGAGCTAGGGCCTCAGGCACCTTGGTTTGGGCAGAAAGGCTTCCTGCCATCGCGTTCTCCACGGTCTCTCTGCTCCCTGCTGTCTGGCCTGGACCAGTTGACTACTGCCATGCCATTCCTGACCACCAGAGGCATGAGCTCCCGACTCCTCACTTCATCCACTTCTCCCTGGGGCACAGCGTAAGAGAGAGAGGCCAGGAAGTGAGCGACTTGTTCGAAAGAATACAGAAAAGCCGGCAAAGACCGCAAGCCAGCCGCGTGAGTCCGGAGCTCTTCCTGTGGGCCTCAGGCCTAGCCCCCCTCCACAGCTCTGGAAGACCCCTTTGCTGGAGTCTAGGCAGGCACCTAGGTCCACAGGAAAGGAGAACAACGTGGAGGCCGACCTGGAGGCAGCGCATCCGTGGGCGCTGCTGCTGTTTCTGATGCACACACGGGCGTCCTAACCAGCACACAGAAGCCACGGCTCCACGGGCTCACCTTACTATTTCCTGGGTCTGTCGATGGAGGGCCCCTCGCCTGCCGGTCATCTAACGGCCACACAGCATTTCTCTGTGTAGCCACACCATTGTCTGCAGGCCCTTTTGTGCCCATTTCCCTGCTCCTGGGCACTTAGGGTATTTCCATTCTTTTCCAGAACTGTACAGAGTGCTGCAGAAGTGTGCATGATCCAACACCGTGCCCTTCCGTGCATCGCACCAGCCGGGACTCCAGGTTTAGACGCCGGCTTTTCCAGAAAGAGCAAGATTGTTCTCCCTGAGGCTGTTACAGCGCCCTTGATAAAGGCAGCCCGGTGGCTCGGCTGCACAGGGGATTCGGGGCTCCTCTGTCTCCTCGCGTCACAGGCGGTCAGTGCCAGCCCCTGCGCCCATCACAGGTGGACGGTGCCAGCGCCTGTTTCCTAGGCTTCCGTCGGGCTCTGCCTGGGCTTAGCAAGCGGCGGCGCTCAGGAAGAGGTCGGAGCCATGCCCGCTTCTAAACGGCCCCACGTGTGCACCGTCTGGCTGGGAGGTCAAGATCCCCGAGACCTTAGAGCCCCGCGGTCGCGGGAATCATCCCCCACCAACCCCAGGTCCCCAGCCCGTGGGGCACTCACCCTCCAGCCAGCGCACGCCCCACGGGAGGAGCCGCCCACAGGACCCGCGCGGGAGAAGCGCTCGGACTCCGAACCGGGTTCCGGCTGCGCGAATAGGGCACGGCGGCTGCGCTCTAGCGGACCGGAGGCCGCTGTTGCCCACGCCCCGCCCTCGGGGACGCCACTCCCATGCGCCCCGCCCACGCCCCGCCCCCCCGGACAACCTCCCAGTCGCTCCGCCCACACCCCGCCCCAGGGCCACGTCTCTGCCCACGCCCCGCCCACACCCTGCTCCTGGAGCTGCCAGATCACCGGCGCCCCGCCCATTTCCGCCCCCAGTCCTCGGGCCCCGCCCACACCCCGCCCCGGGCTGCCGTCTCGCCGGCGCCCCGCCCATTCTCCCGCCCCCGAGGCTGCCATCTCGCCGGCGCCCCGCCCACGCTCACGCTTGGATCCCGCCCCGCCCTTGACGTTAGCCCCTCCCCCCAGGCTGCACCCTGTGCCCCGCCCCGCCTGGTGCAGGACTGGAACCCTGTAGGGAGAGCTGGCCCGGCGGAGGCCAGTACTGGACGCTTCCTCCTTGCCCACGAGTCCGGCTGAAACTGAGGATTCATAGTAGAGTACTTAGCACAGGGTGCTGCAGGGGGCAACCGAGCCCTTCCCATGCAGATTCCTCAGAACAGAAAAAAGCACTTTAAAGACACACTCTGCGGGAGTCCAAGCAGGGACGCTGCGGGTGCCCAGAGAGCGCTCAGCGAGCCCCAAGAACAGGAAGGTGGCTGTGACTGACGTGTCCGTGTAAGTTCATCTACCGGAACGAGTGTACCACTGCCCAGGACACAGGATACAGAGGTGGGGGAGTGCTCCCGGGTCCCCCACCCCAGGGTGCTCAGCCGGGGACCCAGCGGGAGCTGCCAGGAAGATGGGCTCCTGCACTGCGGCGCAGGGAGGGAGCCTGCTGCCTGTGACAGGCATCCAGTGTGCCAGCGAGGTTCCTGCTGCTCCACTTCCCATCCAGCTGTTAGTGGGCCTAACAAGGCAGTGATGGCCAAGTGCTTGGACCCCTGCCACCCATCCCGGAGAGGGGATGGTGTTCCCAGCATCCTGGCCGCTGCTTGGACCAGCCCCTGCCACCCACCCCGGAGAGGGGATGGCGTTCCCAGCATCCTGGCCGCTGCTGGACCAGCCCCTGCCACCCACCCCGGAGAGGGGATGGCGTTCCCAGCATCCTGGCCGCTGCTGGACCAGCCCCTGCCACCCACCCCGGAGAGGGGATGGCGTTCCCAGCATCCTGGCCGCTGCTGGACCAGCCCCTGCCACCCACCCCGGAGAGGGGATGGCGTTCCCAGCATCCTGGCCGCTGCTGGACCAGCCCCTGCCACCCACCCCGGAGAGGGGATGGCGTTCCCAGCATCCTGGCCGCTGCTGGACCAGCCCCTGCCACCCATCCCGGAGAGGGGATGGCTTCCCAGTATCCTGGCCGCTGCTGGACCAGCCCCTGCCACCCACTCAGAGGGGATGGCATTCCCAGTATCCTGGCCACTGCTGGACCAGCCCCTGCCACCCACCCCGGAGAGGGGATGGCTTCCCAGTATCCTGGCCACTGCTGGACCAGCTCCTGCTGTTGTGGCCACTTGGCAAGTGAACCAGGGGATGGAAGATGTCGCTCCCTCCCTCCCTATCATCTGCCTTATCAATCATTTAGATCTTGACTTCTCTGAGTGACTGGCCAGCCCAAACCTCACAAGACGCACGTTTTTTGAGGATCTAGGAGGATGTGAACCACGTTGCGGTTGCACTCGGGAAGCTGACCTCTTGGGCTTACTTGGGAATGCGCTGTAGAAGCGCTCTAAGGTACGGGTAGGGTCTCCAACATCTAACCAAACGTTGGAGCGCCAACAGAACACGGGGCTCCTGGACTTGCTGAGCGCCGACCACGCACGCCGCCCGTCTCGGTGTGACCTTGGCGGGTACCACCGGTCCACGGGCGTGAGCGTGGCCTTCGCGGTGGTTTCCGCGGACAGCGCCAGGGCCAGCACGTACGTGGACCTTGGCGCGGATGCAGCGCGGGTCCCTGCTCCTCGCGGGGCGGACCCTGCTCCTGTTCCCGGTGGAAGACGAGCCTCGCGCTCCCTGGAGACTGCCACGTGCGGTGGCCCCCTCTGCTGGAAATTGGAAACCGAGGAGCGAGCGGAACTACCGGCCAAGGCTAGTGCTGAATCAAGTCAAGAGGGCGCTGTGGCAGGCAGAGAGCCAGGCCGCCTGGGCAGGTACTAGGCGTCCCCTGGCCCTCCTCTCTCCGGCCTGGGCCCCCGGCGACTCACTCCCGGCGACCCTTTCTAGGCCGGCCCCCAGCCCCTCCTCCCGGTGAAACCTGCTGGGCGCAGTGTGGCGGTGACCTCAGAGCGGCCGGCTCCTGCCAGGCGGGCCCGGGAGTGGGCAGGGATCCTGCAGTCTTGTTGCAGCGCCCTCGCTCAGGCTAGGGCTGTGCCTGGGGTCCGGCCACCCAGCGCAGGCCTCGTGGGAGGCCCGGGGATCCCAGCTGTTTTTAGTGCGGACCCCGTCCTCTCTCTCGGTCTAGCTCAGCCGCCTGCCCATGAGAGCCCTTCCCAGAACTGCCCCCCTGCTCTGCCCAGAACCCCGTGGCCCGCCCTCGGTGACTCACCCTGTCGCTTCCTCCACTTGTCCAGGGGCCCCGCGCCAACTCCTTGAACCCCGCCTCCTCTGTCCGCTGCCGGCAGGCACCGCACACCCAGTCTGGGGCTGGGGAGACACACTGTTCTCCCTGTCTTGCTTGTGGTCCCAGCTGGTGCAGGGCAGTCCCCTAAGAGTCACGCGGGATTCCTCCCTCCTCACGCTCTCTCCCAGCAATCCCCATGTCCTGTGTCTTCTCCCTTTTTACAGCACCTGGCCTGGTGCTCCTCCTGCATCGGGTTCCCTGCCTTGGGTCTCGCTCCCACCCGTGTCCACACTGTGGCACAGCAGGCTTGCTAAGCTGTGGCTCTGCCCCGTGGCCACCCAGCTCCCACTATCTGCATGATCAAGGAAAGCTCTCAGTGTAACTTCTGCAGACCTGGGCTCAGCTGTCAGAGCCCCGGGACAGCTTTCTTGACTCCCCCTTGCCTTTGCACTTAGCACCATTCCAGCACACATGGGGGTCTTCAGGCTTTGCATTGCCAGCACCTGGTGTCATTCCTGGCTCAGTGCAAGTCTGAAGAAAACAGACACAGCACGGCCAGTGGGTCACTGGTGCCCTTGTCCAACCCAAGAGAGAGAATCCAGTAACTCCGAGATAAGAATTCGGGTGAAAGCAACGGAGAGAGGTTTACTCAGGCTGCGAGCAGCCAGGGGAGGCGGCAGGCTAAGCAGGCTACTGCCTGGACACCCAGCTTCTCCCAGAAAGGAAAGGAGACCAAACCTTACATAGGGAGACAGCTTCAGCCATGTGTCAATCACGGAAGGGCCCAGGGGAGGCGGCCGTCCAGGCACGCCAGGGCTGCTTGGTGGCGCCCGCCTGGATTGAAGCTTGGCTGTTTCAGCCAGGAGCCCACACTTCCTCCCTAACCTTCTTCACCTGGGATCTGCAGTCTCAACCATTTCTCTGCAGTCCTGCTGACTGGGGCGGGTCAGATTACTCTGCAACTCTAGCCGGCTAGCTCAAGGCGTTTCTGGAATTTTCCAACAAGCATTATCTACCCGTGGAATTGAACCGACACTCTATAATGAGTCACAAGGCCAGCAGTTCACTTTTGTTAAGTCAGAATGTGAAAAGGAAAAGAAAGCTGTATTCGGGCCGGATGCGTTCCCACTTCACCCACGCTTGCTGGGTCCTCTGGAGAGGAAATCAGTGGAGGCCAAGCCTGCAAATGATGGAAAGGACTTGTCAGGCTGCTCGGAAAGCTGGGAGTGTGGGAGCCCCCAGCAGTCCCTGCGAAGATCCTGTGCTGCCTTTGGAGAAGAGCATTAGGGGGTACGAGACGGTGTGTGTTCAGGATTAAGAGAGCGTGTGAATTAGGGTCTAAGAGGGCGTGATATTGTGGGGAGAGCCAGTGTATTACGGGGAAAGAGAATGTGTCCTGGCGTGCAGAAGTCAGAGGGGAAGGCTCAGTGGTGACCTGATGCTCCAGCCTCTCACTCACCCCACCTGCTCTGTCCTTAGGGCTCACTGGACAGGCACTGTCTTGCTTAGGAGCTAGGGGTCCTACTTCAGCTAGGTTGGTGCTGGAGTCCGAATGTCCTCGTCAAAAATCAGGCTGAAGTTATTTCCCACTGCGAGGTGTTAGGAGGTGGGGCCAGGGGCTGGTGCCATGATGTAGCGAGTAAAAGCCGCCGTTGCCTGTGCCGCTGGCATCTGTATGTGCTCCAGTTTGAGTCCCAGCTGCTCTACTTCCGAGCCAGCTCCCTGCTAAGGTGCCTGGGAAAGGCAGTGGAGGATGGCCCAAGTGCTTGGGCCCCTGCACCCACGTGGGAGACCTGGAGGAAGCTCCTGGCTCCTGGCTTCAGACAGTCCCAGGTGCAGCCATTTGGGGAGTGAATCAGCAGATGGAGGATATTCTCTCTCTCTCCCCTCTCCCCCATCCCTCTATAACTCTGCCTTTCAAGTAAATAAATAGTTAAAAAAAAAAAATAAAAGGTGGGGCCAGGTGGACGCTTGCAGCAGTGACTAGGGCTGTGCCATGAGCGGACCCAAGGATTCATGAGCTAATGGCTTATCTCGAGAGCCGGCCTGTTCTGAAGCCCAGTTTGCTCCTTGTCTTTCGTATGTGTCCCTCTCAGCGTGTGATGCCCTGTGCTCCTCTGGGTTTCCCAGAGCACCCCCCCCCTCCAAGGGAGACAGATGTGGCACTTCACCCTGGGACCTCCCTGTCTCCAGGACCATGAGCCACATAAATCCCTATTCTTCTTAGAGGTTGTTCTATTTTATTTGGAAGGCAGACAGCAAGAGACATATAGAGAAATCCTCCATCTACTGGTCCACTTTCCAAATGCCTACAATAGCCAGAGTTGGGCCAGCCCAAAGCCAGAGGCCAGGCTGTCCATCCTGGTCTCCCAGGCACTCCAATCATCACCTGCTGCTTCCCAGGGTGTGTACTAGTAGGATGCTGGGTTGGAAGTGGAGTAGCTAGGACTCCAGGACCCTGATATGGGACGCAGGCATCCCATAGTCACACAACCACTCTGCCACATGGCCACTCTTCTATTCTTTATAAAATACCCCATATTAGGTATTCAGTTATAGCAACA
This sequence comes from Lepus europaeus, assembly GCF_033115175.1. NCBI lineage: Eukaryota > Metazoa > Chordata > Mammalia > Lagomorpha > Leporidae > Lepus > Lepus europaeus. Next base: position 3,559,812 of record NC_084829.1, on the reverse strand, counting down.
AAAAATGGACTAGGACAGTGGGCACTGAGAAAGTGAAACTGCCCACCTTTGTTTAAAAAGAATAAAAATGGGGCCGGGGGCTGTGGTGCAGTAGGTGAAGCCATATTGGAGTGCCCAGGATCAAGTCCTACCTCGGCTTCCAACGCTTGTGGGAGGCAGCAGAGGATGAATCAAGAACTCGGGTTCCTGCTGCCCACATGGGAGACGGCATGGTGTTCCAGGCTGCCGGCGGTTCTGGGCATCTGGGAGACGGCATGGTGTTCCAGGCTGCCGGCGGTTCTGGGCATCTGGCTAGTGGGGTGGATGGAAGATCTCTCTCTTTCTGTAACTGTACCTTTCTAATAAATCTTTTTTTTTTTTTTTTGACAGAGTGGATAGTGAGAGAGAGAGAGACAGAGAGAAAGGTCTTCCTTTTGCCGTTGGTTCACCCTCCAATGGCCGCTGCGGCCGGCTCATCACGCTGATCCGAAGCCAGGAGCCAGGTGCTTCTCCTGATCTCCCATGCGGGTGCAGGGCCCAAGGACTTGGGCCATCCTCCACTGCCTTCCCGGGCCATAGCAGAGAGCTGGCCTGGAAGAGGGACAACCGGGATAGAATCCAGCGCCCCAACCGGGACTAGAACCTGGTGTGCCGGCGCCACAAGGCGGAGGATTAGCCTGTTAAGCCACGGCGCCGGCCTCTAATAAATCTTTTCTAAAAAGATTTATTTATTCCTTTATTTGAAAGGTACAGTTACAGAGAGCAGAGCAAAGGCAGAGACAGAGAGGTCTTCCACCCACTGAGTCACTCCCCAAATGGCCACAAAGGCCACAGCTGGGCCAGGCTGAAGCCAGGAGCCAGGAGCTTCAGTGGGTCTCCCATGCGGGTGCAGGGGCCCAAGCACTTGGGCCGTCCTCTGCTGCTTTCCCAGGCATATTAGCAGGGAGCTGGATTGGAAGTGCAGCCGCTGGGACTCGAACTGGTGCCCACATGGGTTGCTGGTGCTGCAGAAAGCAACTTAACCCGCTGCAGCACGGCGCCGGCCCTGAATAAATAAATCTTGAAAGAAGTGGCAACGCCCTGCCCAGCCTCCACCCAGGAGGCATCAGGAGCACGCCCGCCTCCTGCCCTCCTCTGTGTTCAGTCTGCGACACAAAGCCCACATTTTGGAATTACACCATCTGCGACATCCAAGTGGGCCATCAAGGGAATGCCTCTTCAAAGGGAGCACGAAGTACGACCAAGGAAGCGCCCGTTTGCGCCGTTTGTGGAGTGAACCAGCGGATGGAAGACTGTCTCTCTCTCTCTCTCTCTCTCTCTGCCTCTCCGTAATGCTTTCAAATAAATAAATAAATTCTTTTTTTTTGGGGGGGGGGCGCTGTAAGAGGCTGCCAGCCCCCTCCTGTCTCTTTCCATGGCCAGCTCAGTGCTCAGCCCCACCACGGTCCCTAGGGTAACTAAGGGGGGGGGGGGGCGGGCAGCGGCATCCTTCCATCCTAACCCTCCCCTTCCTCTCACATTAGCTGCGGATGCTACTGACCTGGGTCTCTCTTGTTCACTTTCTCCTCAGTCTTCCTCCTAACCCTCCCTGTGTGCGCTCTTCCTGGCTGCCTTTTACAATGCTGGTTGCTGTCAGGTCGGCTCCTGGCTTCTGTCATAGACCCTCAGCCCCCCTGGGCCCCAGTGCATTCCTCCCGGGATTCACTCTGCACCTGTGTCCCAACCTCTGTCTCTACCTGTCCTCTGGATGGCTTCACCCAAACGTTCACAAGCACTTTGAATCGTTTTTGAGGCACGTCAGTTCTTTGACTCCCAAATCTGCTCTGCCTCCCTGCCCCCACTCAAACATTTGAGAAAATAAAGTGGGTTCTTTGGCTCCAGTCCCCAGAAGCACTGAGCTCTTTGCAACAAAGCAGGGGCAGGGAGCAGAGTGGACACAGCACTTGCAAGGCTGCCGCCCAGAGTTCCTTCCCAGGCTGCACTGAGAGGAAGTCCAAGGGCCCTCACTGCGGAGCAGCGGTTTCAGCTGCAGTTCTTCGTTCTCATTGTGGTGAGTTATCCTCGGCCAAATCGGACTCAGCACCTGGTGTTGAAACAGCGTAGAGGCCACCTCAAGCCCAGCTTCCTAGACAGCCCCCTGCGGACCTTCCATGGGTGAGGGTCCAGCGCTGACAAGGACAACCACCGCGTCAGGTGCTAACCATGTCCCTGCTGACTACCTTCCTTCCTCTTTCCGACCCCACCCTGGGTCCCCAGCGACAGTGACACTGGCCGTCGGAGGTCAGCACCAAGAATGCGCCTGAGGCTTGTTTAAATCCTCCTGAGTAAAGAAGAGGGCAGCGTGCACAAGAGGCCAGCTGCTGGAAGAGAGACTGTAGAGTCTCTGCAGCCTGGGCTGCCAGGGGTCGTTACTAACCAGCCCTTGTCACGTGAACTCCAACACTACTCACCAGAGCAGTTCTCCAACTGCATATTCATACCAATGTCATTGCCAAAAACCAGGGTGTGTGTGTGGCACAGGAGTGAAGATGCCCCTTGGGACATCCACGTATCGCAGTGCCTGGCTGGAGTCCCACCTGCCCATCTCTGTTCCAACTGCCTGCTAAGGCACACCCTGCGAAGGAAGCAGAGGATGGCTTCAGTACTTGGATTCCTGCCGCCCACACAGGAGACCCAGACTGCGTTCTGGGGTCCTGGCTTTGGCCTGGCCCAGCCCTAGCTGTTTTGTATGAAAGGCAGAGAGAAACAGAGAGAGAGATCTGCCATCCATTAGTTCCCTCCCCAAATGCGTCCAACAGAGAGAGAGAGAGAAAGAGAGAGAGAGATTCCATCACTGATTTACTCCCCAGGTGGCTGCAACACTAGGGCTGGGCCAGGCCAAAGCCAGGAGCCAGGAGCCTCCCAGGTGCGTGCAGGGGCCCAAGCTCTTGGGACATCCTCGACTGCTTTCCCAGGAACGTTGGCAGGAGCCAGATCGGAAGAACTGGTGCACAGAAGGGATGCCAGCTGGTAGCCTAGCTTAACCTGCTGCGCCACAAGCTGTCCCCTGGACTCATTTTTAAGCTGGCTAGCAAGCCCCCCTCCAGGTACCCGAGCCCCTGGAATGGCCCGAGGCCGCTCCCAGAAGGCAGACTGGGTTCATCATTTGTATGATCCGTCCGTATCGTCCGGTGCTCGAACACAAGAGGTGGTGGGAGGGACCTGCTCCTGTTTAGCTTCTGCTCTCACTGTCCTTTTAAGCCCATGTACCAGGAGCCGGCACCTTCGTGGTCAGCGAGGCCATCGTACTCGCGGTCTCTGCAGGGCACCGCGAACATCTTGCTGGAGACGCGCACGGTCGCCCCCTGTCGGGAACCTTCGGGAGGGCCGCCGCTCGGATCCTCCTCCCGGGTCGCGCAGAAACGACGCGCGGCCCCTCGGTGGCCAGCGGCCGGCTGGAGCCTGCAGACGCGCAGATGGCCGGCAGGGGAAGGGGTCGGGGTGCGGTGGCCTTTACCTGGCGCACACCTGGGAGCCTCTCCCTTCCCGCGCTTCCTGCCCCGCCCCGGCGCCCTGGCTCGCTTCCCCGGCTCCGCCCGCAGTCCGGCCCCGCGGGTATTTGAGGCCCAGGGCGGCTCTGGCGCCTCATTCCCGCTGCTCCCAGCTCCCGGCCGTGTCGCGGCGACTCTGCGGTAGGTGCCTGTTGCGGGACCCGCTGTGGCAAGCGAGAGTCTCCGGGACAGCGACGGGGACGGGCAGGCGCGGCTGGGCAGGACCGGGGAAGGTGCTGGGCCTGGGACGCGGGGACCTCAGCGCCCGCAGGAGCGGGGCGTGACCGCCGCACGGAGCCGTGACCCTGCAGCCCCGGACGGCGGGGGATGGGGCGAGAGCGCCCGGGCTCGGGTTCCCTCCTGGAGCCCGGCGGCGGCCGCGGGTGAGCTGTTTGGCCTGCGGGCCGGGCCCGTGACGCCGAGAACCGCCCGGATCTGCGGCGTGCAGGCCCCAGCGCGCAGGGGAAGGCGGCCGGCGCGGGATGGGGGCGGCGTGGAGTCGGCCGGGCTGCTGCGCCGGCTCCTTGGGCCACAGGTGACCCCCGCGCCCCCAGCCTCCCGCGGTCGCGGGCGGCCCCCACCCAACCCGCAGCCACAGGTGGCCCCCCGCCCCCCCGGAGCGATGGCAGGGGACGCTCCTGGCCGCAGGTGACCACTCCCACCCCGCGACCGAGAGGGCGCGGGCTCGTGACGCCGGGCGTTGGGGACGCCGAGGGCTGGCGGCGGCGGTGCCGGGGTGGCAGGCGGACCCCAGGCCTGGCCTGCGCTCTGGACTGAGCCGAATCCGCAAGTCTGGAGGTCGCTCGGGCTGCGCTGATAACCGTGAGGACCACTGCGCGCCTCCTTACTGCTCTGTCTTTATTGTAAACTAAACTCACCGCAGGTAAAATGAGCCATGATCTGGTGTCTTCAAAGCTAAGAGGACCGGGAGAAAGCTGGGTCCTATTTGGGTCTACTTGAAGTTGGCATTTCTTCCCTTTTTTCTCCCTGAGAGCAGGAGCATCTGCATGCGGCGGTGGCACCGGGAAGACTGCCCGCGGGCTGCCTGCCTCCTGCCTGCTGTGGTTTAGGGCTAGGCGATGGGCTTGGCAGTATTAAGTGCCTGTAGTGCCGAGCTAAGGCGAGCGGCTGCTGCTGTCAGCATGTGCCGGTGTGTCACCGTGCCTCGTGACCATGTCACTGGGTGCCGTCACAGTGAAAGGGTACACTGTGGGTGACACTTGGCCATGTAAACTAAGTTCTTAAAATTGTAAAAGGCCAGTTCCAGCCCAAGGCGTTTTGTTACAACTCAGAGCATGACAGTTAACTCAAACCAGTAGCAGTAGAGGGAAATCAGTGTACAGAATCAACATTCTTTTCCGTATTTCTGGAAAGAGCACCACGTGGATGCTGGGCGGGCCATGGAAAACCCCATGCCATCCATTTCCAAGCTTGCTGGACCTGGGATTCAGCCAAGGCATCGGAAGCAGGAAAATAATGTATAATTCCCCTGCTTACATAGTAGACACACAGATACACACACATACATGCACATACCCCCCCACACACACAGCCTCCCTCAAGAAAACAAACGTGAGGATAAAGCAGGGGCTCAGGTGTCCATTAAACCAACTTTGTGTGGTTTAGATTTTGTAGGGAATGAAGACATCGAAGAAGTAGAGCAGCACAATTCAATAGTGACACCGAGTATTAGCACTTGGTCAGTGGTGAACATTAACTGCAGTTACTGGGGATGCTATGAGGCACTAAAGATCCTAGGATAAATTTTTAAAAAAATATATAAAACCAGTCATTAAGAAAACTTAATTATCAGTCTGTGATTAAATACTGTTTTTATATTTAAAAATCCTGTTTTTAAAGCAGTAAATAATTCTAGAATATACAATGAATTTTTCATGTGCATCTTAAGGGCAATTGGCTATGTTACTATATACTCAGCTGAAGAGGTAGGTGTTTGGAAACCCACTGCTAGGCATTGAGTTTGCTGTCTGAGCTGGAAAACAGGCATCCTTGTTAAGACACATTCACTGAAGGGATAAGACAATAGCTTCACTGTAACAATCTCACTAGATTGTCTAAAATTTTCTTTGCTATTGGAAATGTCTTAGTAAGTGGTAAACTTTAAATCAGAGTTTATTTTTCTTTTAAGCTCGGGACCTTTTTAATCTTTTTATAATTGTTAAAATTTATATATTATTGTAAAGTGAAAATTGTTTTATGATTATGACTATTCAGTGGAAGGTGACTCTCAAATGCAAGTTTCAAGACAAACAAGGATTTCAATAATCTATGCTCAATGCTTGGCACATATTTGCTGATTAAAAGAGGGACTAAGTAACTGACGAAATACAGCTTTTAGTATTCCAACATTGGTTGATTCTGCTCACCAAATGGTTTGCGCATTTGTAACCATCTGTGTTTAACTCCGTTCTCATAAAGCCTGGCTAAGACAACAGTCAAGGAGCCTTGTGCATCACTAGGAAAGAGGTGAAGATCAGAGAGGAGGCAAGGGAGACTGCAGATTGCTGGAGGAGGACAGTGTCCCGAGGAGGGAGCTCAGTGTCCATGGAGGAGCCAGCACTGCTGGAATGAGGGGCTGTGGTCAAGCATGAGCCCCCCCACTCCTCCTCCACCTGCTTCTAGGGCACGCCCAGCCACCAGACCTGGAGCTTCCTCCACGTGCCAGTTCTGACCCCTGTGACTGCACGCAGGGAAGTCACCAGCTGACGCCTCCTGCACATGACCCGAATTTCCACAGCGTTTTTTATTTTCTTATTAAATATGGGCTAACACCCAAGGGTCATCAGGCAGTTCTGGGAAACTCAGGTATAGAAGAGAGAGACCTACAGAAAATAAAGCACATACCAACCACAATAACAAAAGGATCCCAGAGAAAGACAATGAGGGCAGAGAAGAGAACTCAATGGAACTATAGTTGATATTCTCTGAGAAATTAGAACCCGAGACTGTGAAGAAGGGATATCAGAGAATAAGAATCCTTGGAGATTGAAAATATAATAGCTGAAAATTAACCCCCAAGTCAGTAGAACAACTGGAAGGTAAAGTCTTGACTATTTTCTGGAAAATAGAATGAAGTTATTGTGGTGGAAAATGCAAGAGAAGGAAGAAAATCGGGGGGCAAGATTCCTAACGTGTGCCTGGGGAGGACTTGGAACCCTCCACTCTGGGTGGCTGGAGGGGTGAGCAGGGTGGCTGGAGCTCTCCGCCAGTCACCTCTGCTATGAGCAGCCTTGACCCAAAGTGCCGTAGTCAAAGCATTTTCTGTTTGTGCCCTGATAGGAAGAAGGTTGGGAAGTCCCAGACGGGTGTTCGTACCTGACTAATAGGAAGTACAGAAAAAGAACAGAGGGTCAGTTTGAGGGGAATGAGCAAGTGCCTTACACACACTTTTCCTAGAGTGGGAAAGAAACCTCTTACATTGCTAGATTGAAAGGGCAGTGCAATGCCTAGTGAAATGAAGAAACTGTGCCCCCAGAGATCCATCACTGTGAGGTTTCTGAATGTCAGGGATGTGGTCAGGCTTCAAAGCTCCCAAGGAGTGGGGTTGGGAGTGCATATCAACACAACCAGGGGCAGAATGTCATCAGACTTGCCAGTAGCAAGCTGGCAGCTGGAGAGCCTCGACGTGATGCCTCAGAAATCCCCAGGGACCCCACCACACCCTCAATCACACAGGATGGTAGAATGAAGGTGATTTCAGATATGCAGGACATCAGAATTTTCTGTGCTCTTAGAAAGTTATTAGGGGGCTGGCGCTGTGGTGTAGTAGGCTAAGCCTCTGTCTATGGCGCCAACATCCCATATGGGTACTGCTTTGAGTCCCAGCTGCTTCAGTTCCAATCTAGCTCTCTGCTGTGGCCTGGGAAAGTAGTGGAAGATGGCCCAAGTGCTTGGGCCCCTGCAGCTGCATGGGGGACCTGGGAGAAGCTCCTGGCTTCAGATCGGCGCAGCTCCGGCCTTTGCAGCCATCTGGGGAGTGAACCAGGGGACAGAAGATCTTTCTCTCTGTGTCTCCCTCCGTCTGTCTATAACTCTGCTTCTCAGATAAATAGTCTTTTAAAAAAAGTTACTGGACAGTTTGTTCCATCCTAGGAAGGGCGTAAGGATATTCCAGAAGAGGCAGCTATGCAGCGCACTGCAGAGCAATGGGTCCACAATGGAATCGTGTAGACAGTGTGGCTGCCGGTACTGGCACTGCAGCTCCTGTGTATAAAGACAGAGGAGTGGGGCAACTGTAGCCCAGAGCAATGCCCCTAGGTAAAGGTGTTTTTAGAAGAGTGGGTGTAGGCCAGCGCTGCGGCTCACTAGGCTAATCCTCCGCCTGCGGCGCCGGTGCCCCGGGTTCTAGTCCCAGTCGGGGCACTGGATTCTGTCTGGGTTGCTCCTCTTCCAGTCCAGCTCTCTGCTGTGGCCCGGGAAGGCAGTGGAGGATGGCCCAAGTCCTTGGGCCCTGAACTCGCGTGGGAGACCAGGAGGAAGCACCTGGCTCCTGGCTGCGGATCAGCGCAGCGCGCAGGCCGTAGCAGCCATTTAGGGGGTGAATCAACGGAAGGAAGACCTTTCTCCTCTCTGCCTCTCTCTCTCAGTCTAACTCTGCCTGTCAAAAAAAAAAAAAAAAAAAAAAAGAGTGGGTGTAACAGAGCTTGAAACAGGGATCTAATTTACAGTGTGATATATGAGAGGCTAAGGAAACATCTATCCAGGTTTGCCACTGATGTGCCCAACGATAGTGGCAGTATTTTTGGTCAGCATCAAAACTCATTTGCTGAGTATTCAGATTGTTTTTGTTCTTTATAACTCTTCTTCTTCATTAAAAAAATCAGAAGGCTGATACTATCTCTTTGTACTACAAAATAATTTAATTGAGCCTGTAAAATCCAGTTGTTGCCATAAAGCAAATATTTTTGAAAGATTTATTTATTTAAAAGTCAGAGTTACACAGAGAAGGAGAGGCAGAGAGAGAGAGAAAGAGAGAAAAGAGTGTCTTCCATTCAACTGGTTCCCTTCCCAGTTGGCTGCAATGGCTGGAACTGTGGTTAAAATGCCAGGACCGGCCGGTGCTGCGGCCCAATAGGCTAATCCTCTGCCTGTGGCGCCGGCGCCCCGGGTTCTAGTCCTGGTCGGGGTGCTGGATTCTGTCCCAGTTGCCCCTCTTCCAGGCTAGCTCTCTGCTATGGCCTGGGAGTGCAGTGGAGGATGGCCCAGGTGTTTGGGCCCTGCACCCCATGGGAGACCAGGAGAAGCACCTGGCTCCTGGCTTCAGATCAGCATGATGCGCCGGCTGCAGCGCGCTGGCCGCGGCGGCCATTGGAGGGTGAACCAATGGCAAAAGGAAGACCTTTCTCTCTGTCTGTCTCTCTGTCCACTCTGTCAAAAAAAAAAAAAAAAAAAAATGCCAGGACCCAGGAGCTTCTTCTGGGTCTCCCACATGGTTGCAGGGGCCCAAGCACTTGGGCCATCTTCTGCTTTCCCAGGCCACAGCAGAGAGCTGGATGGGAAGTGGAGCAGCCAGGACTCCAACTGGCTTCCATATGGGATGCCAGCATTGCAGGAAGTGGCTTTACCCACTACTCCATAGCACCGGCCCCTAAAGCCAGTATCTGAGACCACCATCTGGAGAAAAAGCCACCAATTTGTAGATTTCCACTAACCACATTAGGAAAGCATGGATACCGTGGAGAAAACAAACATCAGTTAACTGAACTATACATGTAAAAAGGCTGAGTCCATTAATGTATTCAGATGAGACAAATGACAAGCTTTAAAAAGGCCCCAAAGGGACAGGTGTTTGGCCTAATGGTTAAGATACCCACATCCATTTCAGAGTGCCTGAACTCCATTCCCAATTCCAGCTTCCTGCAAATACATACTATGGGAGAGAGCAGATGATGGCTCAGTACTCGGGTCTGTGCCATCCATTTAGGAGACGTGGATAAAGACCTCGGCTCCTGGTCTCAGCCTGGTCCAGGCATCTGGGGAATGAACAAGCACAAGGGGGCTCTCTTAGTCTGTTTCTTTCTGCTTTTCAAAACATAAATAAAAAGACATAAATTCAGACATTACATCTAGGATTGCTTTACAAAAGTGGTTATTACTGGTTCCTGGGTTAACAAGCCTAAGAGTTACACAAATCAACTTATAGGCCTAACATTTAAACTAAAAGACCTAGTGCCAATTCACACGATAGAATGTGGAGCTCTGCAAATGAGATGGGGGAGAACTCAGATCATATTCCGTTGTAACACACCGGGCTACAAGGAACTGAAACTTGGTGTTTGGCCAAGACTTTGTAAAATCCTAATGACGGTGGGATTGTGGCTAGAGCTTGCTATCAGGTCAAATGTGCTTATCTACAAAGAGTGAACACCCTGTGCCAAGCAGGGGCTGGGATGGGATAATAACCATGAACCAGGCAGCCGCACCCTCTTATCTTTGTGGAGAGGGACGCGTTACTTCTGATTAATCTCAGGAAATCATTAAAGTGAACATTATTATTACTGTAGAAAAGGCATACAAAGATACACCAAATATAAATTAAATATATTAATATTAGTACCTTTGGATGGATTTAAGTACAGGTGTAGAAGTAAGTTTTTAAAAAATCACTTTACTCTTTTGGGTATGTTTAAACATGTTTGGAAGTTTTAGGAGACAAAATTATGAGCTTTTTTAGATTTGATTTATCAGATAAATGGAAGTTCAAATGTTTCCAAAGATTAGTGAAATCTGACATTAAAATGTTACCAGTGTTGGGCAGGAGTATGGCCTCGTGGTTAATGCACCCCATATTAGAGTACCCGGATCTGAGTCCTGTGTCCACTCCCAGTTCAAGCTTCCTGCTATTATACACTAGGGAGGCAGCACGTTCAAGTGATTGGGTCCCTGCCACCTACAGAGGAGACCCCGGACTGAGTTCCTGGCTACCAGCTTTGGCTCTGCCCAACCCTGGACGTTGTAGGCATTTAGGGAGTGAACCAGCAGATGAGAACTCTCTCTGTTCATCTACCAAATTAAAAAAAAAAGACTCTTTTAAAAAAAAGTCACCAATGCTTAAATATTTCTGAAAAAATAATTTTGTACATTTCCCTCATATGACTGTGATTATTAAAAATGAATACTTCTACTAATATCCTTTCATGAATATGACAGAATCTGACTGGTTCTTTGTTGTTGGCATTTGAAGATTTTTCTCTGTGGCCATAGTTGTTTTTATGCATAATATTTTGATCAGTACCTGAGAGCTTTATCCTCAATGAAATTCTTGGAAGTGCATTTTATTATTCAGATGGTATGGATGTCTTCATGGCATTTTTCTTCATTCTTTTATTTATTTAAAATTATTTATTGATTTGAGAGAGAGAGAGAGAGAGAGAGAGAAAGAGAGAGAACTCACTCCCATCTGCTAGTTCACTTCCCAATCTGGGAACAAAATTCACATCTCCCACATGGGTGGCAGGGGCCCAGTCACTTGCGGCATCACCACTGCCTCTGAGGGTCTGCGGGAGCAGGAACCTGGAGTCAGGAGCTGGAACTGGGAATTGAACCCAAGCACTCCCTTGTGGGAATGTGGATGTCTTAACCACTAGGCCAAATGCCCGCTCCTTCATTCCTCTATTTTATTTATATTTTATACATAATTCTAATTACACTCAGGAAATACTGGTGTTCCAATTCACAGTATCACTTGCTTAGTATATGAAGGAATGCTTATCCCATTTAGTCAGTGCTGGAAATGAATGCTTTTTGTACTTACGAAGCTCATGTTTTAATTTGCTCCCCATCTTGAATGTTTTCCCCTTTTAGGAGAAAGACTGTGCCACAGTGACTAAGGGCCATACAGATCTGGTTTCCAGCCCTTACTCTGCTACCTGTAGGTGTGGGACCTCTGGGAGCAAGAAACTTAAGAGTTAAGGCATAGTTTCTTGGCTTGTAAAATGCAGAGGTTAACAGCGCCTACCTCATAGAGTTGTAAGATCATTCAAGAAAAGTGCTAATATGGGACCTGGCACACTGTTTTGTCCATAAAATAATATTTATTATTTTTCTCTGAAATGTAAGCTTTTTTATATGGTGATTAGGATTTTTTTTCTTTTGTAAATTTGCTGACGTCCTTTGCACATCCTTCTACTGGAGTCTGCTTTATCGACTTTCTTTGGACCCCATTTTACTGTAATCTCTTACCAGTTTCCAGGGTATTTCATTAATTCTATTTTTTTTTCAAATTAACTATTAAATAGTTTGCTAACCAGGCTCACTTTGTCTCCTCTTGATAATTCTGCTTCTTGTTTCATGAGTTGTATTTGCCTTGACAAGAGCTGTCACAACAGTTACCACTAGCACTGGCTAGCAGCTCTGCTTCTCTGTTTGTTAATGTTTTGTCACCAACTTTGATGACGGTTGCTGAAGTGGATGGTTCTTGTCTTCTTAGGGAAACCTCCTTTCTGACCTAAGTGCCTTTGCCAGGAGTGGGCTACTCAGTGAATTTCACGATTAACATATTTTCCACCAATAGATTCTCCTGTAGCTCCTGGATAAACCCCCAGGCCTTCACTGGTTTGTGTCTTTTTGATTTAGCAATATTTTAAATATAGAAAATGAGTATAATTTTACTGTCCATGGCTATCAGCAGTCAACCCCTACTGAAAAATGGAACGTTATTCCTGACCTCACTGTGGGCTTTGAAAATTGAGCTATGTTTTTGCTCTTTGTTCTGCACTTGATGTTAATGATTGCTGAATTTGGAGAGGAAAGGGAACACAGGTACCAGGTGTGTTACCTTCCTCATGCAGGGAGAGGGTTCATGTCAGAAATCAGGTCTTTCAGCATGAAATCCCTCTGACATGATGAAAAGGACATGCCCTGGTTTTGGCCCCAGACGGTGAACTGTGCACTGGACAGACGGTGCTGACCTGGCAGGTGCGTCTTCAGGTGAGGAGAAGGCAGCGTTGCCTTTTCTGAGGTTATTGACATAAAGGTTGCATCTGAGACCAGTGATTTAGGGCTTTACTAGAGACAGAGAGCTTCGTTGATGGCCTTTCCCAGGTTGGCATTTCCACTGGAATTGAGAACCCTTCAATGTTTAAGGGGGAAATGTGTGCGGGTGGTACGCAGTCCTGGCCCTTCCCCAGGCCAGCTGCATGGGTAACAACCCTTGTCCTTTTCCCATTCACTGAGGAGCTGTCCTGCCCGGCAGCCTCCCTTGTTGAGCTGAACCATCTTAGGGACAGAGTCACATGCGTCCCCAAAGACCCAGTGCAGTGAGGAGTTGGCAGATATTTGAGTCTTGAATCTGTGCCACTTCTATTCTTAATTCTCACTTCAGAAATTCCCTGTTTTACCCAGTGTTTGCTGAAACTGATGAAAAGGTAGCTCTTGCTGATCTAGAATCTGAAGAACCACAAGTAGGCACAATTTTGCTTTGGTTTCATGTCATGACTACCTTTGTCCGCACTGACATTTCCATGGCTCTGCAAAGTCCTGGAGTTATTTCTGATTATTAAAGGATGCAAAAGGACTTTAGTAATGCATCCATTCTATTGTACTGTCATTAAGGATGAATAATCTTAGATGTGCATGGAGTCTTAGCAAACCAGCACTGCCCAGAGCTCCACCTGGTTTTTATAATGAACCAAGAGCAATTGGCAAGCAAAATACTGAAGCAAGGATAGTGAGCAAGACTTAAGCATGTATGTTAGCTGTTGTGTGAGTTTCCTGTGGCTGCTGTAACAAGTGTCCACTAACTCAATGGCATAGGACAATACATGATTTTTATCAGCATTCTGGAGGTCAGGAGTCTGCAGTCTCACTGAGCCAAAATCAGGGCATCGGTGGGGCCAGACTCCTCTAGAGCATACCTGAGGCTGGGGCCTATTTAGCTCACAGTTGAGGTGGTTCAAGAGACCATATCTGGTGATGGCCTTCATGCTGACAGGGCCACAGGGCATCACATGGTGAGACATGTCAGAAATCAGGTCTTTCAGCATGAAGTCCCTCTGACATGATGAAAAGGACATGCCCAAGTGTGCATGTGTGTATATGTCTTCTGATGTCTCTTGCTCTTCTAATGAAGCCAATTATGGGGATGCCCACCTGATGTCTTTAATCGTACTCATCCTCCAAGGACCCCACCTCTTAACACTGTAGTTGGATTAAGTTTCTATCCTCTTATTGTGCAGCAATGGGGATGAAATGTCAACATGTGAACCCTGGGCAATACATTCAAACCATGGCTGTTTTCACAGTCAACAGGGGCATCTTGCTTCATTCTTCACCCTGGTGTCTTCTATAGTGTCAGATCTCTGCTTCCCAGGACAGTGCACAATGAAAACCCCTAATCAAAACAGAGTAGGGTGGGCAGTAAAGAAGAAGTTGTCATGCCTGCACCACAAAACATCTGCAGGTGTCACTACAACTTGCAAACAGAGCTATCAGGGCTTATCATAAGAAGTACCACTGCCCTGTGGTATATCAGATAAGACAAGGCACCGAGGCCAGGACAGATGGCCAACTATGGCTGTCGCTAGCAACATACACCAACTCTTGCAGTGAGCTCCTTTGATCCATGGACTTTGTTCAAAGCTGTTTATATGATTCCTCTTTATCACTGAAAGTTTTCCTTCACTTGTATTTCCTGGGGTGTGCCTATGATTTTCATGCCACTTTTCAAATCTTTGCTATTCCCAACTGAAATCTTTTGTTCCAGGTTGCCTGTCTACCTGATGTTCCTTTTGCTGGGTTGATCCTCCCTGTGATGAAGAAATCTATCATTGCATTTAGCGGTCTTTGGAATGATCCAGAATAATCTCCTGTTTCAAGATCCTTAAACACAGCTTCAAAGTCTCTTTTGCTGTTTGAGGGCACATTGATGTGCTCCAAGGATTAGCACCTGGAATGTCTCTGGGCCCTTATTCAGACAGCCACAGTTAACCATGTGGAGATCTGGCAGTTCATCATTGTCTTCACAGGCCCTTCAGTTGGGTGCCTCTTCTCCTGTCCACTCCAGGGTGCACCGACTCTTGCTGCTCCTTGTACATGTTCTGGGGGTTCCTACCCACTGCCTGGGGAGCCACTGGGAAGGTCTTAGAATGCAACATCCTTCACTGAGGACATGAGAATTTGGTAAATATTTGTGAACCATGTCACAGCAGACAGGTTCTGCTTCCCACAGCCACCACCCTCCCCAGCTTGTCCTGCCACGTTTTTGTACCTTCTGTCTGGACTTTTTTCTTTTAAAAAATGTATTTATTTATTTATAAGGCAGAGTTAGAGCAAGAGTGAGTGAGCACACTTCTATCCAATAGTTCATTTGCCAAATGCCCACAACAGCCAGGGATAGGCCAGGCTGAAGCCAGGAGCCAGGAAGTCCATCCGGGTCTCCCATGTAGGTGAAAACACACACATTCTAAAACATTCCCAATCACTCCCTGAGCAGAGTGGGCACCCAAGTACTCAGGCCATCAGCAGCTGCCTTGCTGGCACATTAGCAGGAAGCTAGACTGGAAGCATGGAGTAGATGGGACTCAAACCAGCATTCCTATATGGGATATAGATGTGCCAAGCAGTAGCTTAACACAATGCTTTTAAAAAAAAAAAAAAAACAAGAAAAACTGCCTCTTTTTCTCTCCCCTAATTCCTTCAGTCACTTCCTGAAGTCATGACTTCTTGAATAGGAGCTGAAAGGCCTCTGGGCCCAAGTTATGCTCTCTGCTCCTTAGCTGGGCTCCGTCACTTTGCTTTTCCTGCTGTGAAGCAAGGAGTTGACAACAGGTATCTCTGAAGGCCTGCTGCCCATTGCCATTTGTGACTCACTGCTGACAGAAGAGCCTGTCTGCAGCCTGTCCTTGTGGCCCTGCTGGCTTCCTGCGCTGGAGCCTGCCTCACAGAGGCTGTGGAAACCCTGACCTCTGGGCCTGGGCCTGGACGTGGAGATGGGCACACACCCGGCCTGCTGGGAGATGAGGCTGAGGAGCAGAGAACACACAGTCGTGTGCTCTCATGGCCCAGGATGATGGAAGATGCCATGCCTGAGGCTCGGGGTGAGGGGGCGGTCCCTCAGAGCATGGCCTCAGATCCGGGCTTTGCCACATACCTGTTTCCTAGGAGAACTGAGTGTCAAAGGGTACTTGTTTGTAAGGCTATCCCATTTTAAGATTTATTTGTTTGAAAGGCAGAGTTACAGAGACAGAGAACTTCCATGGGATGGTTCACTCTCCAAATGGCCCCAACAATCAGTGCTGGGCCAGGCAAAAGCCAAGAGTCAAGAGCTTTATCCAGTCTCCCACATGGGTAGTGGGGGCCCAAACACTTGGGCCATCTTCTGCTGCTTTCCCTATGTGCACTAGCAGAGAGCTAGGTCAGAAATGGTGCAGCTGGACTTGAACGGGTGCCCATATAGTATGCTGGCATTGCAGGCAGTATCCCAACCCACTATGCCGCAACACCAGCCCCTTGGATCATCTTTAAGGCTTTGGTTACCCCCAAATGGGATCCCTTCTCTCACACCATAAAAACACTGTGAGATAATTTATCATCTTTGGATGATACTCAAATGATAAACAATACCCATAATACACGAGCACACACCAGAGAATGCAGACATGAAGCAAAAGCCAGGAGCACCTTCTCCCCCTGGGAAGTGACTCCAAGGAAGAGCCACATGTGCTGCCTCTCCCGCTTTTGCCATGTGTACAAGTGCAAGTTCCCACAAAAGAGGACAGTCTCTAAACATGACTCTTCAGTTTTTCACTTAACACTGGAAGCACACGAAGTAATCTGGAAAAGACTCAGACAGGGCTCTGGGTGCCCCCATTTGCTTGCAGGCCCTGGGATTACGGTGAGTATTATGAGGAGAGTGGAGATGTGGTGATGTGCCAGCCTTCTCTATGTGCTACTGATTGTGGTCTGTCATTGCAGGCTTGCCATTATGGATGCTCTGTCAGAAGCAAATGGCACCTTCGCCCTAACCCTTTTGAAAACGCTGGGTGAAGACAGCTCGAAAAATGTGTTTTTCTCGCCCATGAGCATCTCTGCAGCTCTGGCCATGGTCCTGATGGGGGCAAAGGGAAACACCGCAGCTCAGATGACCCAGGTATCTAACCCATGTCAGGAAGACATGACAGGAAATGCTGTCTGCTGTCAATCAAGTCTTCCACATCCTCAATCACACAGGGATTGCTCCTGACAGAAACTGAAGGTTAACACCACTGGGTGTGGGTAGAGTGCTGACAGAGAAGGACACGCCACCCCTGTACCCTGGGGACAGAGATAGTGTGTCTGGCTCAGCGGAGTAAATGGTTTTATCACCACATGGCCTGAGTGTGTCTCAGTCTGAGTCCTCTGATTCTCTGGGGATTGTCACCTGCTCATCAACTAGGGCTTGAACACCAAGGCATGGCTCATCCAGGCTACCCAGGAGCCCCCACTGTCAGCCTTTTGGCCCCATACAGTTCCCCGTCCTCCCTCAGGTAAGGTACTCTGACCCCAGCCCTCCCAGAACCCTGAAGTCTCATCCTTTCAGGGGGTCAGACTCAGAATGGGAGTCCCAGAACGGGACCGGTAGAGGCTCTTCAGAGATTTGTGAACTAAAGGGACAGTCTGCCTCCTCTAACCCCCTGACATGTGATGGTGAGGCAGGCAGGGACAACTGCAGTGCACAGTCCCTTTGGGAGTGATGTGAGGAGGTATGCCAGTGTGCAAGAGCTGTGTAACAAATACCACCACTGGGTGGCTGGAACCACAGGCAGTTACTGCAGGTTGGGTCCGAGATCAAGGTGTCAGCAGGGTGGTTTCTCCTGAGACCTCTCTCCTGGTCCTGCAGTTGTGTCCATGTCCTCATCTCCTCTCAAGAACCTCAGTCAGATTAAATTAAGTCCCACACTGATGATCTGACTCTAACTTAATTATCTCTTTAAAGACCCTATCCAAATATGGTCACATTTTGAGGTTCTAGGGGTTAGGGCTTTAACACAGGGAGTGTGAGGGGACACAGGTTGTTCCACAGCAGGAGGTATGGGAGGCACAATACAGTCCCCGGACTAAAAGCCAGAGCCCCATGTCTTAGGTTTTTATCCTGGAAGATCTCCACCATCTGTTGCTGTGAAACAAATCCTCCCAAAACTTAGTGGCTAGAAATAACAGAGGTACATTGTTTCTCAGAGTTTGTGGCTTGACCAGTTCTGCTCAACATGGTGCTAGCTGGGGTCACCTTGCAGCTGTTTCAGCAGGAAGCTGTGCTGGGAGGTCCGAGAAGGCCTCTCTCCAGCCTAGAACATCAGGGCTGGCTGTTGGCTGAAGCCTCAGTTCTCCAAGCAACTCTCCCCTTGTGGTGGCACCTTCTTTGGGGCCCTCCATGGGGTCTCCAGCCAGGTAACCTGGCTTCCTTCCATCATGGTGGATGGTACACAAGAGAGCAGTGTGGCAGCTGCTTAAGAGTCCAGATGTGGAACAGCATCATGTCTGCTGAAATCTGCTGGTCAGAGCCAATGACGAGCTCAGCCTAGCTCCAAGGGCAGGGGAAGAGACTCCACTTCAATGTCAGGAGTGGCCTCCATTTGCAGAGGTAGGAGGGGTGGTGGGCAGCCTTGTTTGCAGCCCAGCTGCCAGTAGTGAGCATACAGAGCCTGGACAGTGGAGGGCACTTCTCATACCAGTGTTGACAGGGTGCAGGGAGGGTTGTGAAGACATCTGACATCTGCAGCTGGATGAGCTGCAACAGGATCCATCAGCACAGTTGTTAGCCTGAGTTTCATGTTGTACTCATCTTCTGAAATTGTGTTTTCATTCTGTCTTGAATTGCAGGCACTTTCTTTAAATAAAACCCAGGGTGGCGGAGCTGGTGATGTTCACCAGGGCTTCCAGTCACTTCTCACCGAAGTGAACAGGCCAGGCATGCAGTACCTGCTTAGAACAGCCAACCGACTCTTTGGAGAGAAGACTTGGGAATTCCTCTCAGTAAGTTGCACTTGCTGGTTTTCACTGAGCAAAGGTAGTGGAGAACAGGGGACTATGGGCTGCAGCATAAATACAGTGGAGGGCAACAGTTCACCCAGGTTCTCTTTGCTCACAGACTGTCATGATGCTTTTCATGATAGAAACATGAAATAAACAAAAAATAAATTTTTTGTGTACATTCTTGCTGTGCAAATAAAGCAGGCAAAGCAAAGGTCCTCATTAACCTCTCTCCACACCCATCATCCCCTCTCTTCCCCCTGCCTGGATAAGGGCTTTTAATTAACTTAAAATTAAATTAAATTTAAGGACTTGATGTGTGTCTTCCTGCATACATACAAACTTTTGTGGATTTTTCCTCACCATAATGCTATTATGCCATACATATTGTTTCATAATTTGTTCCTTTTATTTTTTGCATCTCAGCATATGAGGGCACTTCAAAAAGTTTATGGAAAATGGAATTGAAATAGAAGCTTAACTTGGTGCAGAAAAAAATTGAAATCCATGCATATGAGGGGTCTTCAGAAAGCTGGTGAGAAATATGTATCATGAAAATACTATGCATGATTTCAAAAAATTTTTACAACAAAATAAGCTTATTTTTAACTATTTTTTCACAAAATTTTTGAAGTGCCCTCTCTCACACTTTTTAACCATTGATAATCCCTAAGAATTGATGGATCCCAATATGATAAACCATCCTAACTGATGAGCATTTAAGTCAAACACAATTTAGACCATTATAGACAATGCATGTTTTATATGTGATTTTTTTTTTTAATTTATCTACTTGAAAGGCAGAGTGACACAGAGGCAGAGAGGGATATTTTCTATCCCCCAGTTCACTCCTCAAATGCCCTCAATAGCCAGGGCTGCAACAGGCCTATGCCAGGAGCCAGGAATTCATCCAGGTCTCTCACATGGGTGACAGAAGCCCAAGCTATTAGGCATTATCCACTGCCTTCTCAGGTACATTAGCAGGAAGCTGTAATGGAAGCAGAACAGCTGGGACTTGAACCTGCACTCCAGATATGGGATGCAGGCTTAACTCACTGCGCCACAACACTGGCCCCATATGTTGCATATGTGCCACGTATGTGCATATGTTGGCCCAAGATGGATTACAAGGGAGGAAGGAAGTACAGTTTTAAACTTTTAATGTTCATTTCTACCCACTAGCAATGCTACAAGTTATTAACCTTTTAAATTTGCTTGTTTATGAGATTGAATAACTATTCTTATGTTCTTGGAGCATATCTAGATTGAGCATCCTTAATCCAAACATCTGAAATCTGAAACATTTCTAATCCTGAGCATTTTGGATAAGGGATACATAGACTGTGGGGTTTTTTTGTTTTGTTTTGTTTTTGCAAATTCTGTTTATATATTCTGTCATTTTATATTGGGCTGCATCCCTTTTTTCTTATTGATTTCTAAGAGTTCTTGTATGTGTTGGGATATTAAGCTTATTCTTTTCTATGATTTTTTCCCATAAGTTTTCAAACTAGTTTCAGGTTCTCAAGTAATTGTCTTAAAATGAATTGGTGTCCAAGGAATGCAGTCAAATGCCAGCAACACGCTGAGAACTGAGCAACATCATGTAAGATAGGAGTCATGACAATAATTCATCTAGTCCTCCAAGTAGCACTGTGAGATGGAGCTATCGCTGTCTCCTTGTTGGAGGCCTCAAGACATTGATGGACTTCTCTAAGGCCTTACAGCTAATAAATCACAGAACAGGCCTTCTACTGTGTCACATCTTCTAGGGCTACATTGAAGGAGAAACTAGAAATCCCAATATATAAAAACAGTTCTCAAGAGTAGAATTAAATATTTAGCCATAGCTGTTCAGAAGAAAGATTACAGAATTCTTTATAGTACATTGTCAACAATGTTAACAAGTTAATTTTTTAAAAGATTTTTATTTATTTTATCGCTTCTCGGCCTTTTGGCTAAGATCAAGTGTAAAGATTTTTATTTATTTGGCATCTGGAGTGACAGAGAAAGAGAGAGAGAAAGACAGACATCTTCCATCTGCTGGCTCACTCCCTAAATGGCTGCAAACAGCCAGGACTGGGCCATGCTGAAGCCAAGAGCCTGGAACTCTGTCCCGGTCTCTTACATAGGTGGCAGTAGCTCGGGCACTTGGGCCGTCTTCCATTGCTTTCCACGGCACATCATCATGGGACTGGATAGAAGGCAGAGTAGCCAGGACTTGAACCAGCACTGATATTGGATGCTGGTGCTGAAAGCGGTGGCTTAACCCTCTGTGCCACAACACTGGCCCACTACCTAACAAGTTATTTCAGCTCATTTATTTTCCATCGAATTTCTCACTTTAATATGGCATAATATAGGTGTTCACCAATACCCTTATTACTTAATAGGATTTATTAGCAAAATAGTATGAATTGGTTTTGAGAGTTGTTCACTGTTGACCCATCCAGCACAATAGCCAATAGACATGTAGCTATTTAAATCACAGTGAACTTAATTAAAATGGAAATGGAAAGAACTGCTCAGCCCCCAGGTGCTGTAGCTGTATCTCGGGTACCCAGCAGCACTTGTGGCACTGTTTTGGACAACACTGACGTGGAGCATTTCCATCATGGGAAGCTGTGATGGAGGAGCTGCTGTGGAGTTCCTCCCTCTCCCATGCTCTGTGTCTGGAGTTTGCAGTTGTGGTTCCTGCAGGGCTACCCCTCACTCAGCACCTGCTGGGCTTTGTCAGATGCACTCAGGGTCAGTCACCTCCCAGATCCCCAGCCATTCCCTTCAAGGACCCAGCAACCTATGAGGTTCATTTGATATCGAGACCATTATGCTCAGTTTATATGCTAAGATTAAATATAGCTGAATATTGAGAAGTTGGGTTTCAACTTCATATTTCTTTACAAATTATAATCTGTGAATCATGATTATCGACTTTGTGCCTTGAGGCCACAAAGAAGCGAGCAGTTGATGTTATGATTTTTGTAGCCATGTGAATAACTTGCTCTCTGTATCCCAGACTTTTAAAGATTCCTGCCAAAAGTTCTACCAAGCAGAGTTGGAAGAGCTTGACTTCATGAACTCCACAGAGGAGTCCAGAAAACACATCAACAGCTGGGTAGCCAAAATGACAGAAGGTGAACATGTATTGTTACTTTCACAATGTAATGTTTTACTGTCAGTTCCTTCACAAGAGGATCATGTGTAAATAGGAATGATTGCTGTTCCTTCTAAACTGCAAATTTTACAAACCCACTTGTGAAATAGTCAATTTGTGACTTGTTCTCTAACTTTCCTGCTCTCATCAATCTGTATTTGTAATGTCTCTCAATATTCAGAACTTCTCTTCTGGAACAATCCATACTTAGTCTTTCTTTTCACAAACAGCATAAAGAAACATTTGCATGGCAGACCTCAAGCTGTTGCGTGGTGTGGTGTAGCTCATGCCCTCGTTTTCATGCCCTGTCAGGTTGCCCAGCCAAGTCTCATCTGCCTGTGGCTTTTAATTTAAACTGTTCTTTAAAGGATAATTTTTTTGATAAAAGATTTGTCTTATTTATTTGAAATGCAGAGCTACAAATAGAGAGGGAGAGACAGAGAGATCTTCTATTTGCTGGTTCACTCCCCAAATGGTCACAACGGCCAGGGCTGGGCCAGGCTGAAGCCAGGAGCTTTTTCCAGGTCTCCCATGTTGATGCAGGGGCTCAAGCACTTGGGCCATCTTCTATTGCTTTCCCAGGCCATTATCAGGGAGCTGGATTGGAAGTGGAGCAGCCAGGACTCGAACCAGCACTCACATGATGTCCATGTTGCAGACAGTGGCTTCACCTGCTATGCCACAAAGCCAGCCCTTAAAGAACATATTGTAACCACTCATCTTTTTAAGCAATCCTTTAAGTTACAGGCACAAATAATTCCTTTCTATCTCATGTGTTATGAATTTCTCCTGCACATACTAACATCTGCTTGTTTATTTTACATGCTATTCAAATGACTGCATTTTCCTTATCAGAACTTTTATAAAAGTTAAGTTTTTGTTGCTTATTTTAAGGACAAATATTCCTTTCTATCTAGGGAACAGTAAAGTCCTTTATCCACATACTTGATTATTCAAGGAGATGGTACCTTGCAAATGTCATTCCTGATAGATGTATCAGCAAACTCTTTTAGCTGACTGGTTCTTTAATTCTCCATTTCAGATAAAATTACCGACTTGCTGTCCCCAAATTCAATGAATTCACTGACTAGGCTGATTCTCGTGAATGCCATCTACTTCAAAGGAAATTGGGAAAAACAGTTTAACAAGGAGCGTACCCAGGAGCGACCATTTAAAGTCAGCAAAGTGAGTATCATGCGTAAACAAAGGAGACTCCCAGAAATTGTCCCTGTGTTCACACTGATTTCTGAAACATGCAAGGCCACCTCAGGTGACCTGATCGAGTATAACCTGAGCTGGGTACAGCCTTGGGTGCCTGGCAACAAGGTCTCCCCCACCAAGCCCTTGGCCTCTCACCCTTCATCTCCTTTTTGTACATCATCCAAAGAGACCGCATTCTTCAGGTCCCTATACTGTCACATGCTATGCCAGAGTGTTCTGCACTTGGCAGACTGATGGTGTCTTTCTCAGGCTTAATTAAGTCCTTCTTGGCTTTTTAGACCATTTGGGATAAAGTTTAAACTCTGAAATATGGTGTGCAAGGCTCTTTGTGGACCTGAATCCTGCCAATCTCCTCATTCCACCCGCAGCTGTCCAGAGATGCATTCTTGGATGCCCTTCATAGTTCTCTTCAGGGTCCGGTGTCTAGGCCCTTCCCCAAGCCAGCACCGTGACCCTGCAGGCTCTGCAGGGCAAACGGCTGCTTTCCCACAGGGAGAAGGCTGCTACAGTCTGAGTGTAGGCAGCTGTCGTACGAATGCCTGGCCTGTGACTGGTTCTCAGCAAACACTGAACCAGAGGTGCTCTTCAATCTTGTTTTGAGAGTAAGGATAATGTAAGTACATATTTTTGTCCAAAAACAAGTGAACAAAGGACATGAACACAGGACAGGCTGAGTTTAGCCACTCCCAGCTTTGCAGGTATTATCTGTTGATGGCCCTAACCTTTCTCTTGTTGAATCCAATTTATTCCCTTTAAATATTTTAAAATTTATCTTCATTTTTATTTAAATGAAAGAGAGAGAAAAACACAGAGAGATCATCTATTCACTGGCTTACTCCCCAAATGCCTACAACAGCTGGGGCTGATCCAGGCCAAATCCAGAAGCCTGGCACTCAATCTAGGTCTCACATGCGGTTGGCAAGGACATAAGTACTTAAGCCATTACCTGCTACCTCCCAGGGTGCACATTGGCAGGAAGCTGGAATCAGAAGCAGAGCTGGGGCTCAAACCTAGGCACTGCAATATGGGATGCTGACATCTCAAATGGCATCTTAACCACTTTGGTTTACTCAAAAGTTTTTGTTTTCATTTCTTTTTAAAAGGCAGAGAGAAAGATCTTCCATTGGCTAGTTCATTCTCCAAATGCCTGTAACAACCAGGGCTGGTTCGAGCCCAAATAAGGTTTCCCATGGGGTTGGCAAGGACACAAGTACTTGAGTCATCACCTGCTGGCTCCCAGGGTGAACACTAGCAGGAAGCTGGAATCAGTACAGCTGGGACTCAATGAGCTCAGGCATTCCATATGGGAAGCGACATCTTAATGACCTCAGTTCATTTTTTTCCTTTTCTTTAGTTCATAGAGACTTTTGTACATATTCAAGAGCAGTTAGAATAAATTAATTATAGTGTACTCTTCATCACTGACCCTAAGTTAAATCTTCCAGGAAAATTTGAGCCTGACCCTTCAGTTTCTCAAAAAATGTATTTTCTTCTGAAACCAACTGTCCTCATTTCCCCTGGAAAAGAAATCTCTCTCCATGAAACTAATCTTTAACAAAATGTTGGGACTTCATTCAGCTGTAACCCCAGCTCACTCTAGAAGTTCAGAGACATCCGTCTCCCTAAACAGGAAGTATGGGGTGGGTGAAGACAGGGGACAATGTGGCCTGGGGGCCATGTTGTGAGGGAATTAGCTTCCTCCCTGCCCTGCTGTCCTCAGCATGACACTCCCTCCTCCTGCTCACGGATGGTGCAGACACTGCCTCCAGTGTCCAAGCAGAAGGGCAGAATGACAGGGGGCATTGTGCTCCTGAGGTTCTGCCTCTGTTATCAGAAAAGGAAGGCGCTCTGTCACCCAGGCCTGAGCCACTCAGTGTGGCTTCTGCTGGCTCTGCAGAGTAAGGAGTTTGCTCTTGCTGTCTCACCAGTTGAGAAAGCCAGGGGATGGGACTGCACAGGGTGTTAACTGTACCAGCTCAGTGCAGGGGAAGCATGTTTGTTGATACAATTTTCATTTCATTTCAAATTAAATGGAGTTGGCCTACACAGTTGTATATGCAGTGCATCAGCCTGTTACTAAGACCAGATCCTTTTTTTTAAATTTATTTATTTTTTGACAGGCAGAGTGGACAGTAGAGGGAGACAGAGAGAAAGGTCTTCCTTTTTGCCATTGGTTCACCCTCCAATGGCCGCCGCGGCCGGCGCACCACGCTGTTCCGATGGCAGGAGCCAGGTGCTTCTCCTGGTCTCCCATGGGGTACAGGGCCCAAGCACTTGGGCCATCCTCCACTGCACTCCCTGGCCACAGAAGAGAGCTGGCCTTAAGACCAGATCCTTTTGTATCACAAGACTGGGGGCTTTAGCCCTGGAGGGGTACAGGAAGAAATTCCCCAAGATAGTACAGTAAACAGCTTCTGAGACCAAGCCAGCAAGGAGACTATTTTTTTGGGTAAAGTTTCATCAGAACACAGCCACGCTTATTTGCTTACCTGTTTCATCCTACAATGGTAGAGCTGAGTGGTTGTGACAGACACTGTGTGCTCCACAAAGCTCTGCTAGTCAGAGTGAAACCATGCTGGCTGCTGGTTCAAGAAAGTGACTGGGGAGCCAAGGGCAAGGAGGCCAGTGCCGTTGAGGGCTAGCTCAGGGGGGCTGACAAGGTGGAGACAAAGCCACAGCAGAACATCTTGGGTTGTCCAACTTAATGTAGAGTACTGTGCCCTAGAGTACTGTGCCCTACCAGGGAACTGGAGACTGTATAGTACTTTGGCTGTGCTTGTCACATAACATCCAGGACATTTGCAGGGGTTGCTAGTGTTAAATTGCAGAGCGCTGGGATCTAAGGATTGGGAGTGGAACATAGTCACTGACTTTGGGGCTTTTTTACCTTCTGGCTAGGGATGCACCTGCATCAAATGCAGTTTTTTTTTTTTTTTCTATTAGGATGTACTAGTTTTGCCTAGTCCTTCTAGATTCCCACTTGTTTGTTTAATCATTCATTTAGCAGATGTTGATGGAGCAGCTGCTGCATACAGGCACTGTGCTGTGTCCTGTGACAGTTATGTAAGCAGCTCATATTGTGCTGGGCAGCAGACAGCGTGAGAGGAAAGGAGTGTATTAAACAGTGCTGGATGCTGCAGAGCACACAAGAAGGGAATAAGACATTGTGTTGAGAGTGGGAGCTCTCAAAGAAGCCATCACCACAAAGGTGATATCTGAGCAAAAACCCGAGAGGCGAAGGGTGCACTCTCCAGCAATGAGTGCGTTGGTTTTGCTACAGAGACCACACAGAGGCCCCTGTGACTGTGGCAGATGAGCAGAGCGTGGGAAATGAGACTGGAGAGGCAGTGGGGCCAGGATCCTGTGCAGATTACAGGTTAAGGACTCAGCTTTTGCTCTTAGTACAAGGGGAAGGAAGGGTGCCGGTAGTCAAAGAGCAGTGTGATCTGACTTAAATTTTCCGGGGCCCCTCTGGCTGCTGGCATGGAGACATTCCAGTGCCAGGTGGACGGCAGCGGCAGCAGAAAGAACAGGTTGGATTTTAGCTGCATTTTAAAGGGAGCTGGTATCACTTGCTGCTGACTCAGATGCAGAGTGACAGGGTCAAGGATGCTCCACAGGGGTCGACAGCAGGATGATGGTGTTACTCTCACCTGGCCTGGGCAGATCTGTAGAGAGAGCTACAGCAGTACATGTAACATTGGGAATTGCCTTTATGTATGCATACGGTGTCAGGTAAGCAGTGAAACATGAGTCTGGAGTACAGAGGAGGGGCGGTCTCTGCTGGGGCTGTGGACTTGGGGGTTATGTTTCGAGTTGTGAGACTGAATGAGATCACCAGGACAGCAGGGTCAAGCTTGAGCCCTGGCCCCTACATGTGGAGATAAAGGTGATGAAGATGAGCTGGCAGGGAGGGGGCTGGTGGGAAGTCCTGGACGCCAAAGCAAGGAAGTGTTTCTAGCAGCAAAAGCTAGCCGCTTTCAGATTTGTCCAGTGTGACTACTGGGTCTTGTTTGAACTTCACATTTGTCCATTTCCTTTACAGAACAAGGAGAAGCCTGTACAGATGATGTTTAGAAAGTCTACTTTTAAAATTACCTACATAGGAGAAATATTCACCAGAATTCTGATGCTCCCCTACGTTGGCAAGGAGCTACACATGATCATCATGCTTCCAGACGAGCACATCGACCTGAAAACGGTAATGAGCCCTGGGAACGCCAGAGAAGCACACTTGGGAGTCCTGCTGTAGCAGCTCTTTTTATTAAAAAAAAAAAAAATTTATTTGAAAGGCAGAGTTACAGAGACAAAGAGACAGAGATCTTCCATCTGCTGGTTCACACCCCAAATGGTGGCAAAAGTCAGAAGCCTGTAGCTCCTTCTGGGTCTACCACACAGGTGGCAGGGGCCCAAATACTTGGGCCATTTTCCACTGCCTTCCCAGGCACCTTAGCAGGGTGCTGGATCAGAAGCAGAGCAGCCAAGACTTGAACCAACGCTTAAATGGGATGCTGGTGTTACAAGAGGTGGCTTAACCCACTGTGCTGCAAAGATAGCTCCCCCTTCTTATTTATTTGAAAGATTTATTTTAAAGGCAGAGTTAAAGGAACAGAGACTCCTTACTCTCTGGCTTCAAGACAGCAACATGGCCCACAGCAGCCACCCTGTACACCTGCTAGAGAGCATTATTTCCATTGTAGCACCTGGCCCTGTTGGCCACATCTGCCCTAGGTCTTAAAATCTTCGGCTCTCTTCTTCTAGGTGGAAAAAGAACTTACTTATGAGAACTTTGTTGAATGGACGAAGCCAGACATGATGGATGAAGAGGAGGTGGATGTTTACCTGCCCAGGTTTAAACTGGAGGAGAATTACGACATGGAAGAAGTCCTGCGTGGCCTGGGTATGACTGATGCCTTTGATCAAGCCAATGCAGACTTCTCTGGAATGTCCTCCAAGAGAAACCTGCACTTGTCCAAGGTTGTGCACAAGTCCTTTGTGGAGGTCAATGAGGAGGGTACAGAGGCCGCGGCTGCCACTGCCGCCATCATGATGATGCGGTGTCTGAGGATCCCCAACCAGTTCTGTGCCGATCGCCCCTTTCTCTTCTTCATTCAGCACAGCAAGACCAATGGGATTCTGTTCTGTGGCCGGTTCTCCTCTCCATGAGGAGGGTCACTGCTGCCACAGCCTTCTCCTTCCCCCACCAACCCACTTTTCCTGACAGGCCAGTGTGCCTGTACCCAAGTGTCCTTATCATCGTGCTGCTGACAGTCTCAAAATAAAGGCCCAAGTGGTGTCCCAGGTTCAAGATGCTAATGTGTCTGTCTTTTTATGTGAGATGCTTTTCTAGAAGTTGAAACCACCCCTCTCTGCTGATCTGTGGTCACACTGGCTCTTGTGTTCATGCTCAGGACCAGGCATCACCCACACCCTGCAGTGCGGAAGATCCAACTGCTTCACTGTGAGCCGACAGCAGTCCTCATGGCTGGCTGTGTGTGCCTTCTCCAGGCAGAAGTCGTACATGTTGCTTGCTTTTTTTCACTGCCAATGGAATCTTATCCCATGTTTAGTAAGAGTGCAATGGAGAGCTATAAGGAGGTTCAGGTCTGGAAAACCCTCAACAGGGAGCCGGATTCTAGGACTTCTGTGTGTTCTCTGGCAGTCTGCTGGGATGCAGAGAGAACCTGCAACTCAGGCCAGTGAGCAATCAGTCCCTTTTCCCACATGCATTTCTGCTTTCCTGGCAATCAGTGATAATGCACCCTACCCACATTCCCTGAAAATGTTACACTGCCACCAGAGAGCGAGACAACCAGACAGCTTGCCTTTGCAGGAATGTAGATTACAACATCGTCACAAGAAAACACTGACTCTCCCCTTCCTGCCAAGTATTACTGACAGCAAATGGTGCCTAAGGTTTCTGCAGCCACCTGTGTCCCTTGCTGGAAATGCAGTCACCCCATTCAGCAATATGAGAATGAGTTGATGGGTCAGGTTCACATGGAAGAATTGTGCCATTTTCCAGGGGACAGTGGAAGAAGGACTTCCAGTGGCCTATTTGCAGCCTGCAGGAGTCTGGGCCCCTGCGACATCAGTGATGCTACTCACACACTCATTCTGCAGTTCCCAAGTCATGGTGGCAGAAAGGTGCTTAGTCATCAGAAATTATGAGTGGGATGAGAAGAGAGAAGTGGGGGACAGGGCTTGCTGGTTTTGTCACTTGTCTTTTTGTCTTAGTCCATTTTCTATAACGAAAACAAAAAACGTGAGGCCAAATACTTCATAAAGAAGAGTTATGTAGCTCATGGTTTTGGGGGTCCAAGAACATGGCACCAGCATCTGCTCGGCTCTGGTGAGGGCTTTGTTGTGGTAGAGGTGCATGGAACAGTGGCAAATGGTGCTTGGAGGTGCGGACTGAGAGGAACCCATTCTCACAGGAACTAACAGTCCCATGAGGCTTGCATTACTCCCCTGAGGGTCAAGCCCCCATGGCCTAAGTACCTCCCGCTAGGTCCTGCATCTTAAAGGTTCTACTGCCTCTCAACATTGCTGCACTGGCGTATAAGCCTTTGCATAGTGCTCTTGGTATTTCTGAAGGAAATCAGGACATAGGGACTTGGAACAAAGAGTCCAATGTGGGGCATGGTTCATGCGATGCCTCCACTGCAGAGGGAGCCTCTGAGAGCTCCTGCCAGCAGTGCCAGCCTGACATCCTATTCCTGGGGAGGAATGCCAGCCCACACCATCCTGCAGAGGGGCAGGGAGGGCGGCAGGTAACTGTGGTGGGGTAAGTGGAGTGGTCTGTGAGCATCCAAGTCTCAAGGCACCCATCTTCCCTTTCCTCAGGATGAGGACCTCGCACCATATGGGCAGTGCACAGTGAGGATGGGCATCCATTCCAGGATACAACCCAGTGCACGTCCTGCCCTAAGAGGCTCTCTGGTTCTTACAGACTTCACTTCAGCTGCCTGTTCACTTGCCTTTGAAGAATTATCTCTTGGTATTTGTACTTCAGGAAAAGGGACAACCATCCTAACAGTGCTTCCACATCTTTTATGAAATGGCACTAAAAGATATAATTTTTTATTTAGAAAATTGTAAAGGTTTTTTTTTTTCAACTGAGTAGAATGGGAGTTCAAAAAGTTAGTAGAAAAATGGAATTAAAAAGATGAACTCAGGGATGGGCATTTGACCGAGCAGTTAGGATGCTGGTTTGAGATGCTGGCATCCTGTACCAGGTGCCTGGGTTAGATTCCCAGCTCCATCTCCCAGTTAGGGTTTCCCATCAGTGCAGATGCTGGGAGGCAGCAAGTGATAACTTAAATGACTGGGTAGCTGCCACCTATGTGAGAGACTTGGATCGCATTCTTGACTCCAGCTTCAGCTCAGGCCTTGCTGTAGTGGGCATTTGGGGAGTGAGCCAAATGATGACAGCTTTCTGCCTCTCTACATCTCAATAACAAAAATGTTCATTCTCGTGCCAAACTTTTTGAAATCCATCCATATAAGAGGCTTTCAAAAAGTTTATAGAGGGCTGGCGCTGTGGCTCACTTGGTTAATCCTCCGCCTGTGGCGCCAGCATCCCATATGGGCACCGGGTTCTAGTCCCAGTTGCTCCTCTTCCAGTCCAGCTCTCTGCTGTGGCCAGGGAAGGCAGTGGAGGATGGCCCAGGTGCTTGGGCCCCTGCACCCACATGGGAGACCAGGAGGAAGCACCTAGTTCCTGGCTTCAGATTGGCGTAGCTCCAGCCATAGTGGCCATTTGGGGGGTGAACCAACAGAAGGAAGACCTTTCTCTCTGTCTCTCTCTCTCCTCTCTCTCTCTGTCTAATTCTCTGTCAAAAAAAAAAAAGTTTATGGAAAACACATAGTATGAAAAAACAGGAGGCCACTGTGGCTCAGTGGGTTAAGCTACTGCTTGTGATGCCCACATTTCACGTCAGAGTTCCAGTTTGAGTTTTGGCTACTCTACTTCAATCCAGCTTCCTCCTAACATGCTTAGGAAAGTAATAGATGATGCTAAGTGCTTGGGTCCCTTCTACCCACATGGGAGACCAGGATGGAGTTCCTAGATCCTGACTTCAGTCTGGCCCAGCCCCATCTGTTGTGAGCATTTAGAGAGGGAACCAGTAGATGGAAGATTCTCCCTCCCTCTCCCTCTCCCTCTTCCTCTCCCCCTCCCTCTCTCTTCATCTCTCCCTGTCACTCTGCCTTTCAAGTAGTTGAAAAATAAACATTTTAAAAATTATTTTGGGACCAACTATTTTTTCCCATAAAGATTTATTTATTTGAAAGGCAGTTACAAAGAATGAAGGAAGGGAGAGCGATCTTCCATTTGTTGGTTCACTCCCCAGATCATCACAATGGCCAAGCTGGGCCAGGCTGAAGCTGGGAGCCTGAAACTCCATCCAGGTCTCCCACATGGTTTACAGAGACCCAAGTACTTGGACTATCTGGGGCTGGGCCAGGCGGAAGTCAGCCTGGAACTATATCTGGGTCTCTCACATGGGCAGGGACCTAGGCATTTGGGCCATCATCCACTGTTCTGCCAGACACATTAGCAGGGAGCTAGATGAGAAGTGGAGCAGCCAGGATTCCAACCAGAGCCCACATGGGATGCCAGCACTATAAGTGGTGGCTTAACCTGCTGTGCCACAACATTGGCCAAAATGATCTTTAATTCCATTTTTCCCTGAACTTTTTAAAAGTCCTCTTGTGTATACTTTTGTATTATTTAAAAACTGTACCCCAAAAGGTTTTTATTATATTTAACTATTGTGGAAGTGGTGGGGAGCATGAAGTGCAAAGCTCGTTCTTTTTTTTTTTTTTTTTTTTTAAATTTTTTGACAGGCAGAGTTAGTGAGAGAGAGAGAGACAGAGAGACTCATTTCTTTCTAATTCACTCTCATCCTATGCATCCTCCTCCAGGTTCTTCTCATGTCAATTTCTTCTTTAAAAATGACTCAGCCTTCGGGAACCAGCACAGGCAGTCCAGGCCTGGTCCTCTGGGCTCGGCTGAGCAGATGACTGTGGTCGTGCAGATGGTGCTCAGAGACAAAGCATGAAACACCTGGCGCTGGATTCACTCCTTTACAATAGAGCAGTTGCATTGCTCTTCCTGAAACTATGGCACACAGTCTAAGGAAAGGAGAAGGGAACCTTGGGCTGAGGCCCAGCTACTCTGTGAGTACCCTGTGGCCAGGCTCACCTTCACTCCCTCCCTGAGGTTGTTGACAGCTCGGGAACGGTACATGCCTTGCAGTCAGGTGGACCTGGATTCAAATGCCCGTGCAATTCTGCATGTTGTACTCACAGCACAAATTACTTAATCTTACCCAAGATACACACAGAATGACAAAGAGGAAAGACTTTTAGTGGACTATCTCGCAAGTGTAGCCTTGTTCCTCCAGTTGTATGACAGTATGAGTTTGTCCAAAGAGTCCAAAGTTCTTGCATCATAATTAAATTATTTTCACCCATCCCGTTGACAGGACAAAAGCACAGACTGCTGATTTTATCTGTAGACAGAAGGCCAGATACAATTTCTTCTCTTTAGAAAAGTTTTCTCAGCTTCACTTACTACCTCCCCCTTTTTAGTAATTTAAATAATTTAAATAAGTGTCAAGGGCAAATAGGTGAATTATTTAAAAATTGTACTAGTTTTCTTGAAATTCACAACTGTAAAATTACAGAAAATATACCCACTACAGAGAAGGATAAATGAAAGAGATGCCTGGGTTCACTTCTGTTACCTGGAGACTCTGGAAAGACAGGAAGACGCAGAGGCAGCGATCACAGCTAACTAATGCTGTCCTCTCTGGCCATGCACGCTTGAAAACTCTCATTGCTAAGTAAAACTTGCCCTTTCTTAGTAAAAATAAACTCAGACCCTTCTAATTTATTGCACAAAGGCATCCTGGGCTGCTCTGGGCTTTCTTAGGATTGCTCCCCCCCAGGCCTCCAGTCCTCGTCTCCACGTACAATGATGCCTGCTGCATCTTTGGACAGAGCATTCTGGGACAGCTTGATTCATGGGTGTGTGTGTGTGTGTGTGTGTAGCTGAGGGGAGCACAGAGCAACTATAAATGGAAAAGGGAAATGAATGCTGAAAGTAAGTGTGATGGTTTCTTTGTGAATTTGCAGTAATTTAACATCCTTTTTAGGAGCCTGTCAAGTGAATGAATAGACATGCTCAGTGTTTGCCTCTTCCTCACAAAGAAGAACGAAGAACAACAAACAAAAGACTGCATTTTGCGGTGGAAGCCCTAGAACTCAGCAAGGGAGAGATGGGAACCCTGTAAGACACGGGGACAGTGTGTAAGACCTGGGACAGCAGTGTAGAAAGTAGAATAACGCACACTGGCAACCACAACCCTGGTGCCCCAGCCAAGAGACTCCCCATTACAGGAGGAAGGGTGATGGAAGACCCAGCAGGACACATCACCACAGATGTTGGCAAGCCGAGTGACAGGAGAAGTTCAAAGAAGCTATAGGCTTGGGTCCAGTTAGGACAGCTCCCTGCACTCTGCACTGTAGCTTTCCTTCAGAGAAGGTCATTGAGTCATCCCCCTACATCCCCCCAGAGCCCAGACTGCTGCAGCGTGGTGACATACTGGGGGCTAGAGCCATGCTGCCAGTTGCCAGGAGCCCACACTGGCCAAGACTCAAGTCTCACAGCCCCCTCAGCCACAGCCTTAGCCAGCCCACAGTTGGGCTGAACATTTGCTGAGAAATGAATCACATAAAGCAATCCTACTTACAATAGCTACAAAAAAAAAAAAAAAAGAAAGAAAGAAAGAAAAGAAAAATCCTAGGAATAAATCTGACAAGGAAGTAAAAGATCTCCAAAATGAAAATTTCAAAAACTGATGAAAGACACAGAACAAGATACACAAAAATGGAAAGCTCTTCAATGTTCATGGATAGGAAGAACTACTATTGTTAAAATTTCCATACTAACCCCAAGCAATTTACACTTTCAAGGAAATTCCCAACAAATACCAATGATGTTATTCACAGAATTAGATGAAAACAATCCCTAAAATTCATACTGAAACACAAAAGACCCCAAATAGCCAGAGTGGTCTTGAACAGAAAGAACAAAGCTAGAGGTATCCAAATATCCAATTTTGAAACATACCATAGAGGGCTGCTGCTGTTGCTTAGTAGTCTAAGCCTCTGCCTGCAGTACCAGCAAGCCATATGAACACTGGTTTGTGTCCCTGGCTGTTTCTCTTCCAATCTAGATCCCCTCAGATAGCCTGGGAAAGCAGTGGAAGATGGTCCAAGTGCTTGGGCCACTGCACCCACGTGGGAGACCCTGAAGAAGCTCCTGGCTTCAGATCAGCCCAGCTCTGGCCATTGAGGCCATTTGCAGGGTGAACCAGAGGATGGAGGACCTTTCTTTCTGTCTCTCCTGTCTGTAACTCTGGCTCACAAATAAATTATTTTTAAAAACTTAAAAACATACTATAGGACTATGGTAATCAAAACAACATGGTACAGGCATAAAAGCAAACACATAGGCCAATGGATCAGAATAGAGATCCCAGAAATAAATAAATGCATCTACAGCTAACTGATTCTTGACAAAGGGACCAAACACATACATTGGAGAAAGTACAGTATCTTCAAGAAATGGTATGAGAGGTAGTGGGTAAAAGCCTCCGCTGCAGTGCTGGCATCTCATATGGGCACCAGTTCTAGTCCTGGCTGCTCCATTTCAAATCCAGCTCTCTGCTATGGCCTGGAAAAGCAGTAGAAAATGGCCCAACTTCTTGGGCCCCTGCACCCATGTGGGAGATCTTAGCTCCTGGCTTGAGATCTGCACAGCTCCAGCAGTTGCGGCCAATTGGGAAGTGAACCAGCGGATGGAAGACACTCCCCCCCGCCCCCCGCCTCTGCCTCTCCTACCTCTGTGTAACTCTGACTTTCAAATAAATAAGTAAATCTTTAAAAAACAATGCTGCAAGAAAACTGGATATTCATATGCAGAAGAATGAAACTTCTCCCCTATCTCTCACACTTATAAAAATCAACTCACAATGGATCAAAGCTATAAATATAAGACCTGAAACTATGATGGAAACAGAGTAAATATTTCAAGACACCTGTATAGGCAATAATTTTTAGATTAAGATCCCCCCCAAGTATAGGCAACAAAAGCAAAAATTGACAAATGAGATTATATCTAACTAATAAGCATCTGCATAGCAAAAGAAATAATAGTATAAAGAGAAAACCTTCAGAATGGAAAAAAGTAATTGCAAACTGTTCATCTGACAAAGGACTGATGTCCAGAATATTCAAGGGGATTTCAAGAATTTGTAAAAAACTGAATCAATAGGTAAGTTTATTTTGGCACAATTCTGAAATTCATCCATGAGGGTCTTCAAAATGCTCATAGAAAATGCATATTATGAAAAAACTATGCATATATTTCATTGTTTTACACCAAAATAAACTTACTTTTAAATTGAAATTTTCCATAAATTCTTTCAAGTGTCTTTGTATAAGGAATTCAGAAAACTTAAAATAACCTTAAATAATCCAATTAAAATAAAATGCTCTGAATAGACACTTCTCAAAATAAGAATAACTACAAAAAAAATGCTCAGTACTACTAGCCATCAGGGAAATGCAAATTAAAACCTCAATGAGGGGTCAGCATTGTGGCACAGCAGGTTGACACCTATGATGCTGGCATACCATGAGTACTGGTTTGAGTCCTGGCTGCTTCGCTTCCCATCCAGCTCCCTGCTAATGCACCTGGGAAGGCAGCCAAAGATGGCCCAAGTGCTGGGGTCCCTGCCACCCATGTGGAAGACCTGGATGAAACTTCTGGCTCCTGACTTTGGCCTGGGAGTGATCTTGTGGATGGAAGATTTATCTTCCTCTTGTTTCTCCCTCTTTCTCTCTGTAATTCTTTAAAAAAATTTTTTTAAAAGTTTGATTGGATAAAGAAAATGTACATAGTCAGCATGGAATATTATTCAGCCATAAAAAAGTGATATGCTATCATTTGCATCAAAGTGGATAGAACTTGAGGACATAGTGTGAAGTTAAAGTAAGCCAGGCACAGACAGAAAATACTACATGCTCACACTCATTTCTGGAAACTAAAAGATTGATCTCAGAACAGAGCAGAACAATGGTCACTAGAGCCTGGGATGGGTAGGGAAAAGCAAGGATACAAAGAGGTTAGATAAGGGCACTAAAATCACTAGAAGAGTGCAATTCTCAAAACATAGAAAGATTAATATTTGAGGAGGTAGAAATCCTGATTATCCTGATCTGATCATAGTACATTGTATATTTACCAAATTCTTGTACTGCTCTCCATAAATCTGTACAAATGCTATGTGCCAATTAAAAATAATAAACAAGCCATAAAGGAAATAAATAACTGGAAATTTTCACTATGTGATTAATGGCAAAACCACTGTAGCAACAGTTTGAGCTTTTTATACAACAACTTATGGCCTCTATTTTCCTGTACGTATTTTAAATATGCATAAAATTTATCCATTGGCCCTGCCATATGGTGGCTTCTCACAGAATGAGCCACCTCACAGCCAAGTGTTCGTCAGGGAAGACTATATCAATTAATTCTTTAGCATATCAGTAATAGATTCGGATTCTGTAACATTACTATTCCCCTGCAGGTACAATGTAGAGCTTTGCCAATAGAGGGCACTGCAGGGGCCCAGCAGCCCACACAGAGCACCGTGAGCCACATTCTCATGCTCTTCCCCTGTAATGGCCATTT
Organism: Lepus europaeus; assembly: GCF_033115175.1. Taxonomy (NCBI): domain Eukaryota; kingdom Metazoa; phylum Chordata; class Mammalia; order Lagomorpha; family Leporidae; genus Lepus; species Lepus europaeus. The sequence goes on along the minus strand of NC_084829.1, from coordinate 3,523,196 downwards.
CTGCAGTTATGGTGCTGCAACCTCAAGCAATGGAATCCTACAGGGCAGGTGGTCTCTGCAGTCCAGCTCCAGCCTGCCTACACCCTCAACAGTGGCCAACAGCCTCTGTGGGCCAGCTCAGTGCCCAGCGTCATGTTCCTGTGGGAGCCGTGCCCTCTTCAAAATCGGAATCTCAGCTGGAAATATGTGTGAATGGGGGGTGGGAGGACAGGAAAGGTATGAGGTCCACAAGCTGCCTGTTTTCAGACACTATTGCTTCCCTTTCTCTAATGAACAACTCTTTATGTTAATTATAAATTAATTATATTAATTAACTGATGTGGGTTTTTAAAATTTATTTATTTATTTGAAAGTCAGAGTTACACAGAGAGAGAAGCAGAGAGAGAGAGAGAGAGGTCTTCCATCCGATGGTTCACTCCCCAGATGGCCCCAACAGATGGAACTGTGCCAATCCGAAGCCAAGAGCCAGGAGCTTCTTCCAGGTCTCCCATGTGGGTGCAGGGGCCCAAGGACTTGGGCCATCTTCTACTGCTTCCCCAGGCCACAGCAGAGAGCTGGATTGGAAGAGGAGCAGCCAGGACTAGAACCAGTGCCCATATGGGATGCCTGCACTTCAGGCTAGGGCGTTAACTCACTGAGCCACAGTGCCGGCCCCCTGATGTGTTTTTGTAACTGATGTAACTGCCTGTGTTTCATGTACTTGTAGGAAAGACTATGGCAGAAACATGAAGTGCAGAGTCCCAGGTTATCCATGGTTTCACTCTGAAGCTTCAGTTGCCCTCTATCAGCTACAGTCCAAAAATATTAGAAGCAAAATTCCAGAAGTAAATAATTCATACGTTTTAAATTGCATATCATTCTTGGTAGTGTAGCGAAATCTTCCATGTCCCATTCCATGCCACCTGGGATATGAATCGTCCCTTTGTCACTGAGTAGCCTTTCCAGCCATCTGGTCCACTCTCACAATGTTGCCATCTTAATAATGGCCCCAACATGCAATAGTGATGCTGGCAATCCAGGTATGCCCAAGAAAAGCCATAAAGTGCTTCCTTTAAGTGAAAAGGTCAAAGGAGAAAACAAAGTATACAAAAGTACTTCAAGCCGGCACTGCGGCTCGATAGGTTAATCCTCCACCTGCAGCACTGGCACACTGGGTTCTAGTTCTGGTTGAGGTGCCGGATTCTGTCCCGGTCACTCCTCTTCCTGTCCAGCTCTCTGCTGTGGCCCGGGAATGCAGTGGAGGATGGCCCAAGTGCTTGGGCCCTGCACCCGCATGGGAGACCAGGAGAAGCACCTGGCTCCTGGCAGCGGCCATTGGAGGGTGAACCAATGGTAAAGGAATACCTTTCTCTCTGTCTCTCTCTCTCACTGTCCACTCTGCCTGTCCAAAAAAAAAAAAAAAAAAAAAAAAGTACTTCAAAGAACTAGTAGAAAGATGAATAACATTCATGAAACATGCATGTGATGGGAAAACCATGCATAGACTTCATTTTTTTGCACAAAAATAAACGTCTTTCATTGTTAAGTTTGTATTTATTCATTTACTTATTTATTTAAAAGGCATAGTGACAGAGAGGGCGATCTTTCACTTGCTGATGGTTCAAATGCCTGCCAACAGCCAGAGTTGGGTCAGGCGGAAGTCAGAAGCTACGAACTCCGTCCAGGTCTCCCATGTGAGTGGCAGAGACCCAAGTACTTGAGCCATCATCTGCTGCCTCCAAGGGTGCATGTTAGCAGGAAGCTGGATTGGAAATAGAGTAGCTAGGACTTAACCTCAGGCATTCCAAAATGGGATGTAGGCATTCCAAGTGGCAGCGTGACCACTGAGCCACAACATCTGCCCCTAAATTTATCTTTTAATTCCTATTTTATATGAACCTTTTTGGATATCTTTCCATGTAAGATTTGGTAGTATCTGCAATTTCAGACACCTATTGGGGGGTCTTAGAACATATGACCTATAGACAAGGAGGAAATACTTTGAAGATCTATCAGACTGTCTCCTGCCACTATTAATAAAAATACATCATTAAAAAGGAAAAGCCTGGGACAAGGGCTGAACCAGGCAGGACACATGGGCAACAGGTATAACTGGGACTTCCCGGATAAATGAAGGTGTATGGCTGTTGTATTGACGAGCCATATATGAGGCCTGTATTTCCTATTTAACGTTTTTTGTAGAACATCACAGAAGGAAGGATCTATTTGGAGGACAAACAGAGCTCCCTAACCACCACCCAACTCCGAGTCACTTAGTACTTCTAGGAACCACTCCGGGAGTTCATGAGAGAATGACAGCACCCTGATGACAAGAACAGACGGTACTGGACAACTTCCTTCAAAAACAAAATCCGGCAAACTAGTCACCTTGACACTTATCAAGTTGAGGCCTGCTGGGTCCTGCACATTCCTGAGTTGACAAGTCACAGCACTTCCCTCTCTACAAAATGATTTTAGAGAAAGAGACAGAATCTTCCATCTGGTGATGCACTCTCCAAATGCCTGCACTGGTCCCGGGCTGGGCAGCAAAGCCAGGTCTCCCACGTGGGCGGTCGGGACCCAGTGACTCCAACTATCTCTGCAGCCTCCCCGGGTGCACGGTAACAGGAAGCTGGGAGCAGAGCCGGGACTTGCACCCAAGCCCTGTGACACAGATGTGGGCATCCCAGCCGCCATCTTGGCCGCAAGGCCAAACACGGTGCCCACTTCTCCGTAACACAGAGCTTGCCTTTTGGCCATGGCCTGAGCTGTTTAGTACAACCATGCTCTACTTGGACTCTCGCATTCTGGACAGATCCGGCAGCAGTGCTCAGGTCATCGTGGCAGGGCGGCGAGGAGGACACGGGTGGATCTTACCGGAGCGGCTCATTAACTCTGGCCTGGCCAGACGCAACCTAGGGAGGCCGGCGATCACCAGAACAGATAGTGCGGAGCGAGAAGAGATTTGGGCGAACTCCGTTAGCACGGCCCGCGGGCCCACGCACCCCCACAGAGTCAGCACCCGCGCCCCGCCCCGCTCCAGACCCAGTCAGCGGCTCAGCGCCCTCAGCCCCAGACCCGGCAGGCGTGGGACCGCCACTCCCGGACTCCCCCCGAAATCCCGCTCGGGGCCCTGCGGGGCGTGGGCGCCTTAACGTCCTCTCCAAGCGCCCGCCTCACCGCGACCTGAGGCTCTGAGGCCGCTAGGCCTGGCTCTATCTACGTGAGGGGGAAAACTCGGTCGCGCGCGAGTGTGGGCCGCCCCACACATGCACCCGTCACGAGCGGGCCAGGAAGGAGCGCCAGAGAGAACACGAGAGACGTACCTGCTGTCGCGGCCCCGGGAGGAGACAGTGGCCCTCGTCTCGGCCCCTTTTATGAGGTAAGGAATGGCGCCCTAGGGAGACACAAAGAGGGTGGGGTCTGAGCATGCGCCGCGGACCCGGATGGACAGGTGCATCCTGGGAAGGCGTGGTCTCTAGTCCGCCATTTAAGAGACGGACATTCGACGGCAGGCTGGAGAGGCCCAGCTCGCCTCCCTTTGGCTGCCCGGTCACACCACATCCGCACCTCCTTCGCTCTGCTCCGGGAGCCGCGAGGGCCTCGGCAACCATCCTGGGGCCCCGTCCAGCGCCGACTGCTCTGGGGCGCACAGGCTGAAAACGCAGCGGGGCTTTGGAGGTCGAGTGAGGAGTCTGTCCTAGCCAGCCGGCGACTGCCCTCACAGCGCGAGCCGGAGGAGAAGCCCCGAGATGCAGGGCTGGGGTGGTTCAAAGGCAAAGCCTGCTTTCTGTCAGTCAGTTAATCACGTGCGCGGGCTTGTGGAAGCAGGAAGCAGGCATACAGAAGCGAGACGTGGTTAGCCAATCTGCCAGTTTCTTTTTAACTTTTTTGAAAAATCTAACGATTCAGTTATTTAACTGTTCCCGGTCGGGGCCAAGCATGGTGTCGCTGACCTTGGCGCCATGGCTGCAGCCGCTTGGAGGCAGGAGAAACCGTGGTCTGGTGGCCTTGGCCGTTATCAGCGAAGCTGAGGTACAGAGCCAGAAACAGGCTGGCTACAAACCAACATTTCTCGTGTAGAACAGGCCCTGCTGTTAAAACAACCAAACAAATGCCCCGTCGTCTGTAACCACCGCGCGTGCTGTCCCTTGTAGACAGCCTGAACTCCCGAGTCACCTGCCACACTACATCTCGGATGCTGTCCTGGGGCTCACTGAGAGAGGCGAGCGCATCTTTTGCTCCACCCCTGCAAATGAAAATGGTCTTAGTGAGAACAGGACGGAGAGCAGCAGGGGAGAGGAGGAGGCGTGGGAGAGTGGGTGGCAGGGTGGGTACGGTGGGAATAAATACTATGTTCCTAATGTATTTATGAGATGCATGCAAATAAATTTTAAAAAACAAACAAACCCTGAGAGCCTGCTGGAAATCTTGTGTGGGGTGGGGCTACGGCCCCTCACTGGTGGAGGGGGCCTGCCCGCTCACAAGTGGTCCTAACTGGATTCTATCAGATAAAGCCTGCCTTGGCCTCACAGCCCAGAGCCCGGCACAGAGATCCTGGGGTCCTGCTTGGCGGTCCCCTAGGGTCTGTAAAGCAGGTCAAGGGCTGATCTGGAGTGGGGAGACGCCCGGGGGCAGAGCCTCTCCCTGACCACACTGGAGCTCGGCCCTTCAGAGCCTGCTTCTCACCCGGGGCTCCACCTTGGGCTGTGAAAACTGCGGACTCCCTGGGCAGCGGCGTGGGTAGCAGGCTGGGCCTCTGCCTGCAACACCATCTCCCGTACGGGCAGCGGTTTGAGTCTCGGCTGCTCCCAGCTTCAGCCTGGCCTGACCCATGGCCATTGTGGCCATCTGTGGAGTGAACCAGTGGATGGAAGACCTCTCTCTCTCTCTTTCCCCTCTTTGTCTTTAAAATAAGTAAATCTTTTTTTTTTAAACAAATGGCATTCTCTCATCATAAATGATTCCTCATGTCCTTCCAGCTATATTAAAAAACTGAAAACACAGTTCAAGGCTGAATTCCTTAAAGTGCTGCCTAAGGAAACTCAAGGCTGCCGAATTCACTGTTGTGTCCGACATCTGAGGACAGGTCCCCCAACTTCTGTTCTTAGGGCGTTTACTAAAAGAGCTTCCACTTGTCAATTTTTCCTGTCCCTTTGAGCTATGTGAGGGGCTCAAGAAAATGCACGTTATCTTTTTTTAACATTTATTTATTTATTTATTTATTTGGAAGGCGGAGTTATATAGAAGTAAAGGCAGAGGCAGAAAGGCGCAGGGGAGAGAAAGGTCTTCCATCTGCGGGTTCACTCCCAAAATGGCCACAACAGCCAGAGCTGGGCCAATCCGAAGCCAGGAGCCAGAGCTTCTTCAGGGTCTCCCACGTGGGTGCAGGGGCCTAAGGACCTGGGCGTTCCCCAGTGCTTTCCGAGGCTGTAGCAGAGAGCTGGATCAGAAGTGGAGTGGCCGAGTCTCTAACCGGCACCCCTCTGGGAGGCGGAAGCTTTTACCAGCTTTGCCGCAGCGCTGGCCCCACGCGTCATCTTTCAATCCAGTTTTGTCATGAGCTCCCAAAGCCCCTTGCACACGTGCACCACTCCGGCATGTGCTTCTCAAGGACGAGAGGCCGTTCCTTTGTCATGGAATCCCCAGGAAGGACAGGGCCTCTGCCCCCACGTCACCTTGGGGAGAAAGGATTCTGGCTGTGGTAACTACACAGCCACCCCGCATGTTTGCTGCGTCCAACCCTTTGGGGGTTTTTATTTCCCCAATTCTGCTTGCTGTGCAGTTCCCCTGCCCCCACCCTCATCCTTCCTTTGAAACCTCCACTGGGCCAGGCGTTGTGGCACAGGGGTTAAGCTATTGTTTGCAACGCTGGCATCCCATATGAGTACCAGTTGGAGTCAGCTGCTCCACTTCTGACCCTCCTGTAAATGCTCATGGGAAGGCGGTGGAAGACAGCACAAGGGCTTGGGCCCCTGCCACCCACGTGGGAGACACGGATGGAGTTCCAGGCTCTTGGCTTTGGCCTGGCTTAACCCCAGCAAATGGGGCCATTTGGGGAGTGAACCAACAGATGGAGGATTTCTCTGTGTGTGTGTGTCTCTGTCACTCTGACTTTCAAATAAATAAATCACTTTTAAAACCCCATTGCCTCTGCACAAATCAAAGTCAAGTTCATGTGATATTGGACTCGCTTCCCTGTTGTACTAACATGCTTGTATGATTGATTAAAATCTGTCCTTACCACTTTGCCTGGCATCTTATTTTGTTATCTTTGACACGGCTACTCCCAATATTGATCTACAAGAGAGGAACCACTGTGACAGCTAATTTTACATGTCAACTTGACCAGGTCATGGATCCCAGGTATTCAGGCAAGCTCCTCATTCCAGGCTTTTGGGTGATGCCCCAGAGACTGGGAATGCCCACAGCTCTGGACAGGTGAGAGACGTGGACCCCAGAGATGAGTATTTTTAATGACAAAGTTTTTGTATCTTTTGAATTTCCACTTCTGTATTTATAGTCAACAGTGTCAGGTGCATTACCACACACAATGTGAAAGATAAATGAGGGATGGACACTCAAAAATGCACACTGTGGCGTAGTAGGTTGGGCCTCTGCCTGCGGCACCGCCATCCCATATGGTTTGTGTCCCGGCTGCTCCTCTTCCATTCCAGCTCTCTGCTTATGGCCTGGGAAAGCAGTTGGGGTGATGAGCCAAGTGCTTGATACCCTGCACCCGCATGGAGACCCGGAAGAAGCTCCTGGCTCCTGGGTTCAGATCGGATCAGCTCCAGTCACTGGGGCCATTTGGGGAGTGAACCAGTGGATAAAAGTCCTTTCTCTCTGTCTCTCCCTCTGTCTGTAACTCTACCTCTCAAATAAATAAATAAAATCTTTAAAAAAATTTTTAAAATGCAATCCTTGGAGGCAAACTGCTGAGAACCTCTAACCTCTGGTATGGTTTTTAGTCAGCTTTGTAAAGCCACAGTGCTGAACTACTCTTGCACGCATACACCGACCACCGAAACCGTCCACCCTGACCCATAAAGACAGCCAGCAGGGACGATGCCTTCCGCTGCTGACCTCGAGAGAGAGAGAAGGGGGCGTGCACAGGTAGTCACAGCAGTGGCAGCGGCAGGGACAGGAGTACACTGTCAGGTGGGGAACCCGGGGACACTGGTCTAGCATGGGGGCCATGGAAACAATGAAGTGAGCTGTGTGCAGAAAGGAACTGATGGGTTACACAAGCCAGGACTTGGGACTCAAACCAGCCAGCCTGGAATTCCAAATTTAATAGGAACTGCTTCCAGAAGTCATGTGTACTCAGAAAGACTGAGGGCATTGCGAGAAGGCTTACCCGTACCCTAAAGGGACAGGGGTGCCCGGCCACTAGGTTATCCCATGTGTTCCCCGCATGGCTGGAGGTACAGGTGGAGACATCATCACAAAGAGAGGGTTGGACTTCCTCCCTCAGGAGGTGAAGTGTAGGGCACGGTGGCCCCGGGGTGTGCAGAGCCTTCAATCGGCCACAGCTGGGTGGGGGACCTGCGGCTCCTTGACACAAAGCATTGGCTGCTGGGCAGTGGCCTGCTCCAGCCGGCTGCCTTGAGTCAACCTGCAAGAACCCCAGTTATTTTCCACAGGTTGGGTGGAGGTGCAGTTACTTCAATGGTGGAGGTCGCAGGAGTGCAGGGCTGTGAGGGTGTGGGCAGTGAGAGGTCCCAGGGCTGGGTGGGCACTGAGAGAGGAAAGGCAAGGAGGCCCCATGGCTGGGGGTGTGGGTCGCCCAAATGGGACTGGGGAGAGAGAGGCAGAGTTGCTCTGTGAAAATGTTCCAGTTTCTGCCTGGTCATCAGAGTGAGCTGGAAGGCCTTGGAGGCACAACGGTGTGGAGTGTGCACATGGGTGTGTGTCATGATGAGGGTGCTAGGGCGTGTCATGTACCACTTAAACACTGGAACAGCATGCAGGTGAGGAAACAGGATGGAGGAGGGAGTTAGGGGGGCTTGCAGGAGGCGACTGTGAGGGCTTAAGGGAAGTTCCTGTAAGGTGAAGATTGATGGGGTATGTTCCTTTGTTCAGACAGGACAGTCTGTCTCTTTCTCCTTCTCTCTTTCTCTATCTCCCTCTCTCTCTCTCTCACACACACACCAGCATAGTGTGTGTTTAAATAGGCTTCATGAAATAAATGGTGGATGCCAGACTTACAACAGTGTGCTGAAATTATAGCAGCAATCACTTGATTTAGTAATGACGCTTCTTGAGGGACAGCTTTTCCTTCTGCGTTCCAGGTGCATGTGGGCGAATCCTGCTGCCCCTCACCTGGAAGCTGCCCCACGGAGCTGGACCCAAGTCAATGCCTCAACCCAAAGTGCCCGCTTGTGACGTGGGCCTCATAGTTGGTGTCCGTGCCAGGGGCCCTCTGGGCGGCTCCCTAGCATCTTTCAGCAACTCCAGTGGAAAGCAGGGTGTCTTTCAACTAATGCGCAGGATGGCACCTCAACAAAGAATTACCTGGCCCTGCGTCAGTCCATTCTTTGTCACTTTAACTAAAATAATTGAGAGGAGCTGCATAGGAAAGAAAAGATTTGTTTCAACTTATAGTTGGGGTTACAGGATCTGGCAACCCCATAGCCTGGTGTCTGAGGGAGGCTGGTCACTGGCAGGTGTGGGGGCAGGAAGCAGAGAGAGAGAGAGAGAGAGAGCGAGAGAGCACCTTGGCTGAACTTGAACTGAAACAATGAATCCTCTCATGAGATCCATCCTCTGAGCACCCCCCCACCCCCCCACCCCGCCACCGCCATGACTTAAACACCTCCCGGCAGATGCCATCATTAGATCAAGTCTCTACCTGTCATTCATTACATTGTCAAGTCCTATTAGCCAACCATTAAGACCTCATGGTTTTCATGGGTTTTGGGGAGACAAATGCTACACAGCCCATAATAGGTCCCAGAGGTCAACAATACTGAGTTGGGAATCCCATGTTAGACAATAATATCAAACCCCTTTTCCTATGGGAAAGTGAGGAAGAGAGGGAGGGAGAGAGAGACTGATTCACGTGCTGAAGGCCTGGTCTGCAGTGTGGTGGCGCTGAGAGGTGGTAGAACCCATGAGAGGACAGTGGGTGGCCTCAGAAGACATTAGTGCAGGTCTCTTAGGACCTATTGGGTTCTCACAAGAGTGGGTTTTGTAAAGCAAGGCCCCGCCACACACTTGGATCCTCCTGCACATCTCCCTTTCTGGTCTCTGCCGAAGGGCTGGAGTAACTGTTTCAAAAAAATGCCTCCATTTGGAGAGGCAGGCCTGACTTCCCGGAAAAGCAGCCTCACTCTGGGGGAAACTGAAAGTTACAACGGAACAGCTTGCTAGGTTCACCATATAAGGGAATCTCCTGGGTCTGAGCCAATCAGGAACAACCATGTTCAATCAGGAAGTACCAGAGGTGACCCCAGCCAGTCCACTGTTACCCCGCACCCCTCGATGACGTAACCCGGCTTTAAAAGAGGCTCCCAAGCGTGGCTCCGGGCCTTCCTCTGCCCTCCGCTGTGCGATTGAGTAGACGGGTCCCTCCTGCAGCTTGTACTTCCGAAGTAAACTTTGCTCTTGCATTTCGGTGTGTTCAAGCCTCTGGCGGCGTTTGGGGATCCAATGGTCTGGGCACATCTGCCACGTTGGGATACGCCTGGGGCTCTTGCCAGGACACTGGCATCATGTTCCCGGGAGCCTCCGGTCATCAGAATCACGAGCCAAATAAACCTCTGTGTTTTATAAAGTACCTAGCGTTTGGGTACTTCAGCAACAGGAAATGAGTTCATCCGAGGGCCACACTCCGTGTCTTGCTCTCGGTGGCTCCTCAGTGAGTCCTCGCAGACATTCCTGGGGCTGCTCCTTGAGCGGGATACAGAAGAATCCATAAACACATAATGATTGGATTGATGAGAGGTTTCGTTGTTGTAAACATTCATTTCCAAAGGAAGGGAAGCTGAGAGTGGCTGGGTGTGGCCTCACACTGTTGTCCCTGTGACCTAGGAACTGGACGTCTGTGTGTGTGTGTCTGCCAGTCTGTCACACCAGCACTGCAATCCAGTGCCTTCTCTGGGGCTTATCTGATCATGAAGTAGGCATTTTTGAAAATTATTTAAATTGGGGCCGGCGCCGTGGCGCAGTAGGTTATTCCTCCACCTGCGGCACTGGCATCCCATATGGACACCGGTTCTAGTCCTGGCTGCTCCTCTTCCAATCCAGCTCTCTGCTGTGGCCTGGGAAAGCAGTAGAGGATGACCCAAGTCCTTGGGCCCCTGCACCCACATGGGAGACCAGGAAGAAGCACCTGGCTCCTGGCTTTGGCTGTTGTGGCCATTTGGGGAGTGAACCAACTGACGGGAGACCTTTCTCTCTGTCTCTCTCTCTCTCACTGTCTGTAACTCTACCTTCCAAATAAATAAATAAAATCTTTAGAAAAAAAAGAAAATTATTTAAACTGAGTATTAAGATATCAGATTCCATCCCTCTGGACAGTGCTGGAAAAATCCCAGAGAGATGCTTCCTTTTTGGGGCCTTGTTTATCTTCTATCTGGGAGGGACCTTATAAACCAACCAGATAGGAAAGTACTTTTCAGATATACTGTTGATTTCTTAAGTAATAAGGTGGGAAAGATTTTGAGTAGGAAATATAAATAACTGATTTTAAGATCTCTAGATTGTTAATCTATTTCTGAATGGTTTCATGCCCTCTGTAAATCTTCTAGTGGGGGAAGAAGACAAAATAAAAACTATACTTTTTTTTTTATTTGACAGCCAGAGTTAGACAGTGAGACAGAGAGAGAAAGAGAGACAGAGAGAAAGGCCTTCCTTCTGTTGGTTCACCCTCCAAATGGCTGCTACAGTTGGTGCGCTGCGCCGATCCGAAGCCAGGAGCCAGGTGCTTCCTCCTGGTCTCCCATGCGGGTGCAAGGCCCAAGCATCTGGGCCATCCTCCACTGCCTTCCTGGGCCACAGCAGAGAGTTGGACTGGAAGAGGAGCAACCGGGACAGAACCAGCACCCCAACCAGGACTAGAACCCAGGGTACTGGCACCGCAGGCAGAAGATTAGTCTAGTGAGCTGCAGCACCGGCCATTATAATTTTTTTATTGTTGTTGATGGTTCTGGTTTCTCACACTTCAGCAAATCTGTCTTCTGTCACTGGACTTGTCATTTGGATTGAAGTTTTTGCCAAGCCTCAGAATACAGAGGCAGTTGGCATGTTCATTTTGTGCTGGTCCGATCCTCACAGACAACTTCTTGCAATGCCAGGGACAATGATGCCTCTTTGCTGCTCCAAAACTCACAGTCATGCAATTCTGAACACAAGAAAAAGTGCTACCAGACGTTAAAGCTCAATCTTAACACTTTTCTATACAGCCTTTGGATGCCACGTCAGGGATCAATAGCAAGGATTTGGTTTCTATTGGTCCAGATTTGAGGCAAGCTTTAATGATGGGTGACCCTGTGCTGCTGGTCAAGGTCTCCTCTTCAAGGAAAACAGAGCCACAAAATCAGCTTTATAACTGGGAAATTTTCCAGAGTAAAAGTATAACCCCTTTTGGCCTATAATATCTTTCTCAACTAAAGGCCTGAAAATTATTAGTTGATTCTCCTTTTAGCCTGGAGAAATAATGTTTAATTATAAAGTCCAGAGGCTGGCGCTGTGGTACAGCACATAAAGCCACCACCTGCAGTGCCAGCATTCCATATGGGTGCTGGTTCGAGTCCTGGCTGCTCCACTTCCGATCCAGCTCTCTGCTGTGGCCTTCAAGCTGATTGAAGTAGCATAGCGATGCCAATATCAGCTCTATCCTATAAAGTTAGTGTTGCCCTGATTAGCTACGCCCCCGCTGCCTGCCCTTTAAAAGGTGTGCTTGCTCGTTTATACAGCGGACATGTTCACCGAAGCTTGTCTCTGGTGCTTCTTGCTGAAGGACGCCGCCGCCCCACCAGGCCGACAGTGTGCGGATCTCTCGGGTGAGCCTGCAGAGGTCCCACTGCCAGCCTCTGGAGTTTCGTCTGAATGTCTGGAGCTGACGGGCTGGGGAAGGGCTCCAAGTAAGAGCTCCCCTTCAGGGGTGGTGGGGTCTATGTTAGGACCCCTTTAAGGCCTCCAGCAGCCATCCCTGGAATAAGACCATATTCTCTTCCTCATGTTGCGTTACCTCCCTGGGCACGGGAGGTATGGGTTTCAGAATATGCATTTTTTTCATTCCAGCCACTAGAGAAGTTGTCCTTGATCTTGGCACTTCAAATCTTGATGACCTTGCCCATCTATGGAACTTCCCAGGGTTGCCACATCATACTGCTTGGGCTGTTGGACTGGCAAGGAGTCAGCATGGGCTTGGGATTCAGCCCAGATCCATTGCTTTCCTTCAGGGGTGCAAGTGGACAGCACAATGTGTACGTCATTCTGGGTCAAATTGAAGGTCAGTGAGGGCCTAAAATCCCTCAGCAAATTTGGCAAGGTCTTCTGAGAACCTCCCCAGCTTTTGTTGGCAATGATTTAAGTCAGTCATGGAAACAGGAACAGGTACTATAACTCACAACATCTGCATTAGCTCCCCATCTCAGAGGACATCACGTACTTGTACATGGATAGTGAGTGATTCCAGGTGGGCTGTCCTGTTTAGAGGGAGACATACCATAGCAGGATTTGTGTACTGAGACAAGACACCAGGGCCTTTTAACAGAAGTAGTCTTTTATTATGCTGGCATAAGGCCCAAGTGGAATTTCTTATCCAAAATCCTGAGCCCAAAACAAAGAGGGGTATTTCCTTATATAGGGTTTTAGCCTCTTTGTCTCCCTACATGCATACATCTGATTGGATATTCTAATGGTACATGGCAGCCACAGGAATTGATAATAATACTCAGCATGTCTATATAGTTACTAGTGATGCTTTTCACACACATACTGAGCCATAAGCTGTCCCCCAAGAGTAAACACCATTGCTCTGTACTAACAAGCAGAACCTGAAGTGGTTACATAGAAGTAGATAGGGACTGCAACACATTTAATTCCCAGGAGAGATACCCCTCCCTTTTTAAAAATTTTTATTTAATGAATGCATTTTTACATAGATACAACTTTAGGAATGTAGTGGTTCTTTCCCCCATACGACCTCCCCTCCAGCTCCCATCCCACCTCTCTCTCCCATCTCCTTCATTACGGTTCATTTTTAGTATGACTTTACATACAGAGGACCAACTCCATGCTAATCATAGACTTCAACAATTTGCACCCACGCACACACACAACATACAGAATACAGTTTGGGGACAGAATTTGCAGTCAATTCTTATATTACAATTCAATAGGGACAGAGGTCCTACCTGGGGAGCAAGTGCACAATAACTACTGTTGTTCCTTTAATAATTAACACTCTTATTTATGACATCAGTGATCACCCGAGGCTCTTGCCATGGGCTGCCAAGGCTATGGAAGCCTTTTGTGACCATAGACTCCATCAGTATTTGGACACGGCCATAAGCAAAGTGGATGTTCTCTCCTCCCTTCAGAGAAGAGTGTCTCCTTCTTTGATGACCCTTTCTTTCCTCTGAGGTCTCACAGAGATCCTCCGTGTAGGATATTTTTTTGTCAGAGATTCTTGGCTTTCCATTCCTGAAATGCTCTTGCAGGCCTTTCAGCCCGACCAGGAAGCCTTAAGGGTTGATTCTGAGGTCAGAGTGTTATTTACTGCGAAAGTCATTCTAGGAGTCTGCTGTGTGGACTGCTTCCCATGTTGGTCCTTCCTTCCTTTTTAATTCTATTATTTTTACTGGGTACTTGATGTTATTTATATCACCCCTTTTAAACTTAGACCGATCTATCTGTTGCCTTTAACATTTAATGTGATAACTTTAACAGTGAAGATGGTGTTTATACCACCGATTCTTATGGGTTTGGAGCCCCATGACTAGTTCTTAGGCTGTACCCTGAGAGGTAAGTTTGTAGGACTGTATGCAGAACTAGACTGCTTTACAGTTATAGACTACCTCTTCCATCTCTTATTCCCCTCTTACTTTTAACTGGGATATTTTCCAATTGCCATAAAATACATATAATTAACTCTGTGTTACATAGAGTTCAGCATATAGTATGAAGAAGAGAAATGAGAGAAAAAGAAAGAAAACAGAGAAAAAAACCAACAAAACAAAACAAAAAGGATATACACAGTAAAAACTAACAATGGTAAACTGTCCCTCGACAATCAGGTCAAGGACTCTTGAAGACACTGATTCTAAAAGTCACAATTTTGCTTCCATAGCTTTCATTTTAGGTGCACTATTAATTCTCCCAAATCAGGGAGAACATATGGTGTTTGTCTCTTTGGGACTGGGTTATTTCACTAAGTATGAGATTTCCCAGCTTGCTCCATTTTCTTGCAAAGGACCAGATTTCATCCTTTATTTTTTACTGCTGTGTAGTATTCCATAGTGTACATATCCCACAATTTCTTCACCCAGTCTTCAGTTGGTGGACATTTAGGTTGATTCCATGTCTTAGCTATTGTGAATTGAGCTGTAATAAACATGGAGGTGCAGATAGCTCTTTTGTTTACTGATTTCATTTCCCTTGGGTAAATTCCCAGGAATGGGATGGCTGGGTCATACGGTACGTCTATATTCAGATTTTTGAGGTATCTCCATACTGTTTTTCACAGTGGCTGTACCAGTTCACATTCCCACCACATCCTCTCCAGCATTCGTTGTTTGTTGATTTCTGTATGAGGGCCACTCTAACTGGGGTGAAGTCAAACCTCTTTGTGGTTTGGATTTGCATTTCCCTGATGGCTAGAGATCTTGATCATTTTTTCATGTGTCTGTTGGCCATTTGGATTTCCTCTTTTGAAAAATGCTTGTTAAGGTCTTTGGCCCATCTTTTTTATTGGGTTGTTTGTTTTGTTACTGTGGAATTTCTTGATCACTTCATAGATTCTGGTTATTAATCCTTTATCAGTTGTGTAATTTGCCAATAAATTCTCCCATTCTGTCAGTTGCCTCTTCACTTTCTTGACTGTTTCTTTTACTGTACAGAAACTTCTCAATTTGAGGTAATCCCATTTGTTCATTTTGGCTTTGACTACCTGTGCCTCTGGGGTCTTTTCCAGGAATTCTTTGCCTGTGCCAATGTCTTGAAGGGTTTCCCCTGTGCTTTTGATTAATTTGATGGTGTCCTGGCATAGATTTAGATCTTTAATCCATGTTGAGTGGATTTTTGTATATGGTATAAGGTAGGGGTCTTGCTTCATACTTCAACACGTGGACATCCAGTTTTTTTTTAAAGATTTATTTATTTATTTGAAAGTCAGAGTTACACAGAGAAAGAGAGGAGAGGGAGAGAGAGAAAGAGATAGAGAGAGAGAGAGAGAGAGAGAGAGAGAGAGAGAGAGAGAGAGGTCTTCTATCTGCTGGTTCACTCCCCAATTGACCGCAATGGCCAGAGCTGCACTGATCCGAAGCCAGGAGCCAGGAGCTTCTTCCAGGTCTCCCACATGGGTGCAGGGGCCCAAGTACTTGGGCCATCTTCTACTGCTTTCCCAGGCCATAGCAGAGAGCTGGATCGGAAGAGGAGTAGCCGGGACTAGAACCAGTGCCCATATGGGATGCCGGCGCTTCAGGCCAGGGCATTAACCCACTGAGCCACAGTGCCGGCCCCCATGGACATTCAGTTTTCCCAGCACTATTTGTTGAAGAGGCTGTCCCTGTTCCAGGAGTTGGTTTTAGCTCCTTTGTCGATTATGAGTTGGTTGTAGATGTTTGGATTGATTTCCGGTGTTTCTATTCTGTCCCATTGGTCTATCCATCTGTTTTTATACCAGTACCAGGTTGTTTTAATTATAACTGCCATGTAGTATGTCTTGAAGTCTGGTATTGTGATGCCTCCAGCTTTGTTTTTATTGTACAAGATTGCTTTAGCTATTTGAGTTCTCCTGTTCCTGCATATGAATTTCTGCATCATTTTTTCCAGATCTATGAAGAATGTCTTTGGTATTTTGATTGATATAGCATTGAATCTGTAAATTGCTTTTGGAAGAATGGACATTTTGATGATATTAATTCTTCCAATCCATGAACATGGCAGATTTTTCCATTTTTGTGTGTCTTCTATTTCTTTCCCTAAAGTTTTGAAATTCTCATTGTAGAGATCTTTGACATCCTTGGTTAAATTTATTCCAAGGCACTTGATTGTTTTTGTGGCTATTGTGAATGGGTTTGATCTTAGCAGTTCTTTCTCAGCCATGGCATTGTCTGTGTATAAAAAGGCTGTTAATTTCTGTGCATTGATTTTGTATCCTGCTACTTTACCAAACCCTTCTATGAGTTCCAATAGTCTCATTGGAGTCTTTTGGGTTCCCTGTATATAGAATCATGTCATCTGCAAATAGGGATAGTTTGATTTCCTCCTTTCCCATTTGTATCCCTTTGATTTCTTTTTCTTGCCTTATGGCTCTGGCTAAAACTTCCAGAACTATATTAAATAGCAATGGTGAGAGTAGGAATCCCTGTCTGGTGCCAGATTTCAACAGAAATGCCTCCAACTTTTCCCCATTCAATATAATGCTGGCCATGGGTTTGTCATAAATTGCCTTAATTGTGTTGAGGAATGTTCCTTCTAAACTCAATTTGCTTAGAGTTTTCATCATGAAAGGGTGTTGTATTTTGTCAAATGCTTTCTCTGCATCTATTGAGACAACCATATGATTTTTGTTTCTCCATTTGTTAATGTGGTGTATCACATTGATTGATTTGTGAACATTGAACCATCCCTGCATACCAGGGATAAATCCCACTTCTTCCGGGTGAATGATCTTTCTGATGTGTAGTTGGATTCAGTTGGCCAGGATTTTGTTGAGTATTTTTGCATCTATATTCATCAGGGAGATAGGTCTATAGTTTTCCTTCTCTGTTGCATCTTTTCTGGGTTTAGGAATTAAGGTGACATTGGCTTCATAGAAAGAATTTGGGAGGATTCCCTCCCTTTCAATTGTTTTGAATAATTTGAGAAGAACTGGGATTAGTTCTTTAAATGTCTGGTAGAGTTCAGCAGTGAAGCCATCTGGTCCTGGGCTCTTCTTTTTTGGTAGTGTGTTTATTACTGATTCAATTTCTTTCATGGTTATGGGTCTGTTTAGGTTTTCTGTGTCTTCATGGCTCTATTTAGGTAGGTTGTATGTGTCCAGGATTCTATTCATTTCTTTTAGGTTTCCCAATTTGTTGGCATACAGCTCTTTGTAGTGGTTTCTGATGATTCTTTTTATTTCTGTTGTGTCTGTTGTTACATTTCCATTACCATCTTTAATTTTACTAATTTGAGTCTTCTCTCTCCTTTTTTTTGGTTAGCTGGGCCAGTGGCGTGTCAATTTTGTTTATTTTTCAAAAAACCAGCTCTTCGTTTTGTTGACCTCTTGTATTTTTTTTTGTTTCAATTTTGTTGATTTCTTCTCTAATTTTAATTATTTGTTTTCTTCTACTGGATCTGGGTTTGGTTTGCTACTGTTTTTCTAGATCCTTGACCCCTCCCTTTTTCTTCTCTGACCTTGGGAAGGCCTCTACCACAGCTTTACTCATGTCAGTTAGAAACAAATTTAATTAAGACAAAGGCTTCTGCCCTAATATCAGGTAGTGCAGGGGAGGCAGTGAGCTGGCAGGAGTCAGATTGGGGCAGCCCCTTAACAGGGCAGGAGGACTCTTCTGCAATTAGGACATGGATACTCCCTGTCCCTAATTGGATGGGAATACAGTCAGGTAGGGAGATGGATACAGATCAGGTTGGAGGGCTTGATCAGTGAGTCCTGTGTCTAGCCTGTCTCCTAAAGAGCACAATTGCATGAGAAATAAAATCTACTTCTTCTGAAAGAGAGCCTCAGCATGGAAAACAGGCAGACAACTTTATTAGCCATTTCTCTCCAGTGCGCAGGAAGAGAGAGGGAGCTGCCACGGGTGGGGGACCCTGCAAGGTGTGGCCAACAATTGGCCACCAGCTAAGTTAGGGCCTGGCAATCAGAAGGGCACTGGAAATGGGACTGGCCATGCTGTCCTCAGGAAGGGCTCAGGACAAACCTGATTCCTCTTGGATCCCCTTGACAGAGGACGATTGAGGAAGATTGGCACCCACTGACCACGCCCAGATTTCCTCTGAGGTGCCCCGGTAACTCTAGAACCACAAGAGGAGATAGCCGAGATTCTGCAGCAGGTTTGCACTCTTTCAACCAGGAAGACACGGACAATCCCCTCCCCCACAGGAAGTAGCTATGGACAGGACCTTGCTACCTGAGCTGTGAAAGCATTCGGCTGCAATTCTGTGACCCAGAGGGGAGGGTTTAGTCCAGAGGGGCCCTGGGCCAGGGCAGGGAATCTGCAACTGTTTACTCATGAGCTTGTTTCTCAGAGGTTGTTCCAGCAAAGCTCGTCATGCGGCATTGTGTTCGGAGAGGCTAGACCACTGGGAATGAGGAAGCTGGAGAGACCAGTCTCACCCAGATTTTTGAACAATAGCCTGTGAGGACGGTCGCTGGAACAGGAAAGAACCCTCCCGCTCCGTCTCCTTTGCTTGTCACAAGTAAATAAAGCTTTCCTTTGACGAGCTCCTGCTTGAGGCTGATTATCATTATTATGTTTAGCAACGTGCCAACTGAATGGACTCTTTGTGTCCACTGACATAATTATGTTGGTTAACAAGAACATGAGGGTACATCAAAAATGTCATGGAAAATGGAATTAAAGAGAAGTTTATTTTGGTGCAAAGAATTTTGAAATCCATCCGTAATTTTTTTAAAAAAATATTTATTTATGTATTTGAAAGGCAGAGTTGCAGAGAGAGAGAGACAGACACAGAGAGAGACAGAGACAAAGAGAGATCTTCCACCTGCTGGTTCACTCTCTAAAAGGCCACAATGGGCAGGGCTGGGCCTGGCAGAGGCCAGAAGCTTCATCTAACAACTTTCTCTATTTTATGTGTGCAAATATAAGCTTATATTTTATACAAATTGATCATATATCTCCATGGCCTACTTCCATCCCTACTTAACTATAAACTTTTCTCAAGGTAATTGTCGGGGCCGGCACTGTGGCCAGCGCTGTGGCGTAGTGGGTAAAGCCGCCGCCTGCAGTGCCTGCATCTCATATGGGTACCGGTTTGAGTCCCAGCTGCTCCACTTCTGATCCAGCTCTCTGCTAGGGCCTAGGAAAGCAGTGGAAGATGGTCCAAGTCCTCGGGCCCCTGCACCCACGTGGGAGATCTGGAAGAAGCTCCTGGCTCCTGGCTTTGGATGGGCTCAGCTCTGGCCATTGCTGCCAGTTGGGGAGTAAACAAGTGAGTGGATGAAAGACCTCTCCCTCTTTCTTCCTCCCTCCTTCCCTCCCTCTCCCCTCCCCCCCGCCTCTCCTTCTCTCTCTGTGTAACTCTGACTTTCAAATAAATAAATGAACCTTTAAAAAAAGATAATTGTCTATCAATTTTGAGGTGCATAATATTCCATTGGATGACTGTCCATGCTTTCGATAGTCTATTTGTAGATGATAACTTAAAAAATTTTAATTACTTACAGTATGTCCTACTCTTATGAATATCCTAAATATGTTCTCAGAGCCTTAACATTTTTGAGGAAATATTCCAAAAAATAGGACTGTTGAGATAAACGCTGGGCACTTCAAGTTGCCATCAATGTTCATGTACAAGTCTTCGCATGGACATAGGCTTTCATTTCTCTTGAATAGATACATAGTGGAATGGTTGGGTCATATGGAAGATACACATTTAACATATTACTTATTAATCCATTTTCATCTTATTTGAAAGGCAGAGAGACGCAGACAGAGATCTCATTCTCAAAGGCCCTAACAGCCAGGGCTAAGCCAGGCCAAGCTGGGAGCAAGAAGCTTCATCCAGACTTCCCATGTGAGTGGCAGAAATCCAACCATTTGAACCATCTATGCTGCCTCCCAGGGTCTGCATTAGCAGGAAGCTGGACAGGGAAGCAGAGCTGGGCCTCCAACCCAGGTACCCCCTAGGGATGCGGTGTCCCATGTGGCTCTTCAATGGCTAGGCCAAATGTCCACTGCTCCAGTATGTTTCAACATCTTTAATTTATCTCAGAATCTGTATTAGATGAAATACCTGAAAGAGGCTAACCTTGTAAAGAAAGGAAACGTAGGGGCCGGCGCTGTGGCATAGCAGATAAAACCGCTGCCTGCAGTGTGGGTGTCCCCATATGGGCGCCGGTTCGAGTCCCAGCTGCTCCACTTCCAATCCAGCTGTCTGCTAATGGCCTTGGAAAGTAGTAGGAGATGGTCCAAGTCCTTGGGGCCCTGTACCCACGTGCGAGACCTGGAAGAAGCTCCTGGCTTCAGATCAGCCCAGCTCCAACCATTGCAGCTATTTGGGGAGTGAACCAGCAGAAGGAAGACCCCCCCCCCCACCTCTTTGTAACTTGGCCTTTCAAATAAGTAAATCTTAAAAAAAGAATAAATTTATTTAGCTACACGGTGGGGGGACAGCCCCGTTGGTTCAGACTCTGGTGAGGACCTCACGGCAGACAGCAAGAACAGGAGGAGGAGATCACCTGGTGAGGCAGAGAGCAACTCAGCGCGCAGGCTCAGGCTTCTAGAACAACTCAAGTCCCTGGCTTGCCTCACTCCGATTCAGGCCCTAATTCCACTTGAGTTGAAATCTGTTGAGGGCCAAGGCTTCTGGGAAAAGCTCTGCTTTCGGGGAAATAGTCGCTTGGTCTCTCCCCTCCCTCAGGACACCATCCTGCCAGCATTCAATGCTCCCAGCTGTTTGCGGCAGGAGGATGGAAATGGCACATTGGATCTCCAATGACGTCATGGATTGTCCCTGCCTCTGAGCTCCCTGGTGGGGGACTTCAAACGTTCGTGGAAAAAACCGAAGTAAAAGACGTTTATTTGGGACACAAAAACGAAATTTGGAATCCATGCGTAGGCATTTTCCATGAATTTTTGGAAGGTCCCCTGCATATAAAATTTCAAAAAAATTTTGTACCAGAAACCCCCTTACCTGTTAATTCCATTTCCTATGAACTTTTCGAAGTCCCTGGTAAAGGTCCCCAGCCAGTCTGATGTCTGTTGCCTTGTGGGCCTGCGGCCAGCCTGGCCACCTGCGGCTGGGACAGCGGCGCCGCCTGCGAGTCAGGACACCCGCCCGCTGTCTGACCCAGGGCCCGTCCTAATGGGAGGTGGGACCATGACTGACGCGGTCTTCCCATGGAATTCCCTTAAGGGAACGAGTGGAAGATGCACCACACTCCTCACCCTAGATTCGGAGCCTGCCACGCCCCTGGACCGAGGAAGGCCAGGGTCAGGGTCTCCTCCCTGCCCCCGATCCTCAGGGCCGCCCCGCCGCCCAGCCCCGAGGTTCCCGCCGGCGCCAGGACGCCCTTGCTTTTCGGATGCCGGTTTGGAGTCACCCTGGCGCCGAGGACGCCGAGCGTCCGGCCGGGTCGCAGAGGCGAGGCCAGGCTGGGCCCGGCCCGGTCAGGCCAGGCGCGCGCAGGCGAGGAGGACCGAGCGCCGGGACCGGAGACAGCCGCGCCCGCCGCGACCCCCGACACCCGGGCACCGCCCCCTCGCAGCTCCGCCCGCCCACCGCGGGGTCAGCGGGAAGTTCCGTGGGGCGGGGGCGGTTGGGGCATAAAGGCTGCGTGCGCTGGCACCGGTAGGCGTCCGGGCGCGGAGGGAGCCAGGCAGGAGGCGGCAGGTGAGCACAGGCCGAGGCAGGGGGAGCCGGCTCTCGGCCAAGGAGACGCGGGGAGGCGGGGCAGTGGCGGTGTTTACAGAAATCGCCTCTGGCCCCCAGCCGGTCAGTGGCGCCGCTGGGCTGTGTCTGCTACGCAGTCCCCCGTGGGCCGCGGACCTCGCCCCTCTGCAGGGTCCTCTCCGAGGGGCCTCTCCAGGCGTCCCTCGCAGCCCCTAAGGCTGCATCCCCTCTCTTTGCGCGCCCCTCCCCTCCGTTCTGCTTTACCTCTGCCCGCTAAAAGTCACTCCCGGTCCACCTCAATCCTCCCAGAATTTACCCCAAATTGATGAAGCCCTTCCTGTTCCCCAGAGCCAGCTTCCAGGGCCTCAGAATCAGTGGTGCCAGCGGCGGCCTCTGCCTGCGAGCGCGTCGGGTCTCCTGGGCTAGCACCAAGGACACAAGGAATCAAGGTAAGGGCTGAGCAGGGACGCGCAAGAAGCCTGTAGGGTCAGGGGCCTTAGTGGGATCCACGGGTTGCAAAGGTTCAGGGGTGGCTTTGAAAGGTCTTCAGGGTGGCCAGAGGGAGAGGCTGGAGTAGGGGAAGGGGTTGGGTGAAGGGAAGGTCACTTAAATGAAACAAGATTAGAGATTTTTTGTTTGTTTAAAGATTTATGTATTTATTTGGAAGGCAGAGTTACAGAGGGAGAGACACACACACACACACACAGATTGTCCATCTGCTGATTCACTCTACCAATATCCAGGAGCTCCATCTGGGTCTCTCAAGTGGGTGACAACTTGGGCCATCCTCGGTTGCCTTCCTAGGCACATTAGCAGGGAGCTGGAGTGGAAGTGGAGCAGCCAGGACTCAAACCAGCGCTCCCATATGGGATGCTGGGTTTGCAGGCAGCAGCAGTAACCCACTGCTCCACAGCCCTGGCCCCAAGCTTAGAGCTCACTTGAAGGCCATGGGTGTGGCCTTGATTTGGAGTGGGAGTATGGGGGGGGAGGGGTGTCAAAGGATCAAGATACAGGCCGGCGCCGTGGCTCAATAGGCTAATCTTCCGCCTAGCTGCGCCAGCACACCAGGTTCTAGTCCCGGTCGGGACACCGGATTCTGTCCCGGTTGCCCCTCTTCCAGGCCAGCTATCTGCTGTGGCCCGGGAGTGCAGTGGAGGATGGCCCAAGTCCTTGGGCCCTGGACCCCATGGGAGACCAGGAGAAGCACCTGGCTCCTGCCATCGGATCAGCGCGGTGCGCTGGCCGCAGCGCACCAGCTGCGGCAGCCATTGGAGGGTGAACCAACGGCAAAGGAAGACCTTTCTCTCTGTCTCTCTCTCTCGCTGTCCACTCTGCCTGTCAAAAAAAAAGGATCAAGATACAGCCTTTCTCTCAGGATGTTGCATAGTGTGTGTGTGTGTGTGTGTGCTGGGTAGCTCTCCTTGACTGTTCGGGGCCAGTGCCCTAGCTGACTGGACTTGTGTTTTAGTGAGCACAGGCCCACTGGAGTGGGGGTTCCCAGGCAGGGGGATGAGGGGCTCTCAGGAAGAGCCAGGGTGGCCTAGACCAGGCAGAGGGTTAGAAGTAGATGGGTAGAGGGAGTTGGGGGCAGAAGGCAGGCCTTGGCAGTGGGTGTTGGGGGAGGAGGGAGAGCTGGGAGGAAGCAGTCAGGGGTTCTCCCAGCTGGTGACTCAGGCTGGTGTCCCAAGGACCCCGGGGGCTGGGGGAGGGTGACAGGACTGTCCTGAGGCCAGAGCTGCCCCTGCATGTCCACTTTTGCATTCCTGTTCTGGCTGGTTTACTTCCTCTCCTTTCACTGTTTTCTCGGCTCCCTCCTTGCCTTGTGTTTCTACAGGGATCAGGGCTCCCCTGTCCCATGCACAGCCCACTCTCAGGGCTTTGGCTGTGACTCATGAGTAAAGCTCCCAAATCCGTGTTTCCAAATGAGCAAGAAGATTGAAAGCAAAATGATGCAGGAGCCAGACACAGTACGGGTGACACCAGAGCTCACTGCTCCCAGCTCTGTCCTGTGTGTCTGTCTGTTTGATCAAGTAAGTCAGGCCTGGGCATCCTCCTGAGGCTCTCAAGCTGGTTGATGAATTACCTTAGAATCTGGATTTACTGCTCGGATGAGGAACAACCTTGAGTAGATTTCTCCCAGGCCTCAAAGTTCCTGAGCATCAAGACGAAAACCAAGAAGCCATTGCTGTGGGGCAGCTGTCTGCAGTGTAGGCATCCCATGTGGGCTGGTTTGAGTCCCAGCTGCTCCACTTCTGACCCAGCTCCCTGCTGATGTGCCTGGGAAGGCAGCAGAAGATGGCCCAAGTGCTTGGGCCCCTGCACTCATGTGGGAGACCCAGAGGAAGCTCCTGGCTCCTGGCTCCGGCTTGGTCCAGCCCTGGCAGTTGTGGCCATTTTGGGAGTGAACCAGCACATGGAAGACCTTTCTCTCTCTCTCTCTCTCTCTGTAATTTTGACTCTCAAATAAATAAATAAATCTTTTTTTTAAAGAAAAGATGGAAACCAAAAGTAGCCCTCCAGGTCTGAGTGCGCCCAGGGCTGTGTAGACACAGTGCTTTCTCCCTCTTCTTTGCATCCAGACCCTGCAGCATGGATGCTCTCTCGGAAGCCAACGGCACCTTTGCCATCCGCCTCTTAAAGGGATTATGTCAAGACAACCCTTCGAACAATGTGTTTTATTCTCCTGTGAGCATCTCCTCTGCCCTGGCCATGGTCCTCTTGGGGGCAAAGGGCAACACCGCGGCCCAGGTGGCCCAGGTAAGCTGGCCCGCTGTGGCCCTCAGTGGGGGCCGGGCTGTGGCTGCTTCGCTCTGTCTCCAGCTTCCTACTCGTACCCGTGAAGGAGGGCAGGCCGGGGGCCTGCACTGTTTTCAGAGGGGTGAGTCTTCCAGGGAGGGGTGCCGAGGGGAAGGAGAGACACGCACCTCCTCCACTGAGGTTTTCTTTGTGTGGGGACAATGTTGCCCCGGTTAGTGACCTGGAGAACGATGTCAAGTTTTTGTCCTGCATTGTCTTTGTATTTAGAAAGTGATACTAAAACTATGTGAAGCCTAAGCTGCCAACATGGCTCTCAGTTTGGGGGCAAAGACTTTGCAGCTGTAACTGCTCGTTGGCAGGGAGGTTGATGCCTGTTTCACGGCCTCTGTGTCCCAGCCTGTGTCCCTCGCCCAATCAGGCCATACATGAACAGAAACACGCACAAGGCCTGTGCTTAATGACACGCCAGACGGTGAAGGCTCATTCCTGCTGTTCTACAGTTGTTCCGTGGCCATCTGGAAGGGATTAGAGAACCAGTCCCTGTCCCTGGCTTGACGGGGTGTGCAGGAGTCCTAGAAGAATCCGACAACATGTGTGTCATGTCTGAGCACCTGCCTCGTGGGAGGGTGGCTTCTTGTTTCACAATGACTTTCTCTTCCCTTGATGAGCCTTTACTGCAAGCTTACTCATTATAATCATTTCCGTCTCATCACCGAGGGTGTGAGGTTTGAAGACTCTTTATAGCCTAGTGTTGCATTCTTAAAAAAATATTATTAGTCTCTTGAGGGTACAATCTTAATAACTATGTTTTAGTCTTATTAATCACATTACACATTTCAGAGCCTTACTTCCTTTTGGAGATACATGTTGTGGTTGTATTTCTGCCCATTTTTCTTTGCATTTTTAGTGCCTTTAACTATGTATTTTTTGGGATATGTTTTAGAGGCCAGTTTTCCTCTGTGGAAGGCGTGCTCTTTGTGGGGTGCGGGACTTAGGAGCCCCTTCTCTGGGCCTCTCTCGCCCTTGTTCTCTCCACTCCTACCCCACTCCCAAGAGTGTCACTCCTCCAGCATGCAATAAATGGTCAATTAAAATAAAAATAGTCTCCTCTCAAGGGATACTTTTATGGAACGTAACAGACCCAAGAGCAAGGAGGTCATTTTTAATGATTTTTCTCTACAGGTGCTTTCTTTGACCACAGAGAAAGATGTGCACCAGGGCTTCCAGGCACTTCTCACCGACATGAACAGGCCAGGCATGCAGTACCTGCTTAGAACAGCCAACAGGCTCTTTGGAGAGAAGACTTGTGAATTCCTTTCTGTAAGTCCAATCAGTAGAACTGTAACACTTGTATTCAAAATACCTGGTCACGTAGAGCCTGGGAGAAACACCTTAGAGAACTTGGGAAACGTCTCGTGAACTTTTTTTCTTTTTTAAGGATGACAGTTTCATAATTGCACCTTGCCTTATTTAAAATTTGACTCTGTAAAATTGCTATATTCATCTCTGCTAGTTGGAGGCTCAGTCCTTACCTAGTTGCAACCTCTGATATTTTCACACATGCTAGACTAGGATGGGACCACTTTTAGGAAATGCATATGCTCTTTTTAACTAAAAAGTGAATGTAAGATCAGAATTTTTGGCAGCTTGCTGGCATCTCATTTAGCCAGGCGGCCTCACTGGATGCTTTTCTCTCCAAAGACGTTTAAGGAAGCCTGCGTTCAGTTCTACCACGCTGAGCTGGAGCAACTTTCTTTTGCCAGAGCTGCAGAGAAATCCAGGAACCATATAAACACCTGGGTCTCCAAGAAGACAGAAGGTCAGAAGGATGTGTTGCTGCACCCTGCTCCCATCCCTCCCTCCTTCCTCTCCTCCCCCTCTTCCTCCTCTGATTTCACTGCTGTTTCCTGTGGTCGACCTTGTGTTATCAGTTGAGCTTCAGTGGATTCATAAAGGTTCCTAGCACATGTTCAGGGTTCCAACAGAATTTTGTGTATTCTCCTAGGACTAGAATGCCTGCTGCAGACATCAAAAGGAAACTCTTAGGTTGGATTTCCAGCTTAGTAACTTCTAATAAAACATCCTTTCACTGGCCTGTAATGTGCACCAGTCAGTGACCCCACCACGTCTGTGAGGGAGATTGGTGGACAGCTCTTCCCTGAGCCATGCACTTGGGCTGCTTCTCCCAGATTCCCCGAGGTCTCCATCGCCACTGTTTTCACAAGTTACAGTGACTTCTGCTTCCTTTGTGCCTTCCATTCACGCGCCTATAATTAGACTTGATAAGCCTAGAGTTGATTGGCCAACTCCAGGCCCTCTCTCAGGGCTGATCATTTCCAAAGACTGAAAAGAGCTCCACTTGGGGTTCTTTTTGATTTCGGAGAGTGACCTATTCTGTGTTTTTTTTTTTGGACAGGCAGAGTGGACAGTAGAGGGAGACAGAGAGAAAGGTCTTCCTTTTTGCTGTTGGTTCACCCTCCAATGGCCGCCGCGGTAGGCACGCTGCGGCCGGCACACCGCGCTGTTCCGATGGCAGGAGCCAGGTGCTTCTCCTGGTCTCCCATGGGGTCCAGGGCCCAAGGACTTGGGCCATCCTCCACTGCACTCCCTGGCCACAGCAGAGAGCTGGCCTGGAAGAGGGGCAACCGGGACAGGATCGGTGCCCCGACCGGGACTAGAACCTGGTGTGCCGGCGCCGCAAGGCAGAGGATTAGCCTGTTAAGCCACGGCGCCGGCTGAGAGTGACCTATTCTAACACTGACCCCAAGACCAATCATCGTCTGATGTTTGAAGCATTCAGATGTCTCTGTACTTATTACCCCTAGTACAAAAGGAACACTCCTATTGCTGTTAACCAATGAGACAGTGAAGGATACATATTTCTTACAGAAGTAATAGTTCTCCTCATTCCTTCTTGGAATCGAACCCTTATGCCCCATCGAGGCAGTGAATTAGCAGGGATGCTCTTTGATCACAGAAAAGGTACCACTTGATACCTGAGGGAGGGAGGGAGGGAGGGAGGGAATCTTGTCACTTGCCACGCTGTCTTCTCCAGGGATGCCTTGGGCATTGTTTGGAGAATCCAGTAGTTATGTCTGCCAGGTGCCCCTCATGTGCCCACTGCCAGCTCTTTCTCCTAGCAGCCAGTTCATCCCAGGTCCCTCTGGTTTTCCATGTGTAGGTGGAGAATGTTAGAACTGGGTGTGATGGCGGAGTGTGAGATCAGACACTCCATCTAACCATAGGAAGTAACTGTGGCCCCTCCAGCCCGACTTCCATGTCCTGTTCTCTGACCTGCTATAGTGTTCCCGCTTTTTTGCTGGAGGACTTAGAAGTCCCTCGGCATCCTCAACTTGGTGGATTTCCGGAGGTGTCGGTAACAAAGAATACCACTCACAGGTGTTGTTTCTCGATTCTGTAAGTAATAATCCAGTCTCAGCACATTTGGAAAACTAATGTTCAAGCTATTTTGTTGATATCCATCTTATTTGAAAGGTAGACAAAAAGAGAGGGAAGAGAAAGAGATCATTCATCTACTGGTTTACTCCCCAAATGTGGTCAGCAGCCAAGACTGGGCCAGGCTAAAGCCTAGAACTCAATCCAGGTCTCTCTCATGGGTGGCAGGGGCACAAGTACTTGAGCCATCACCTGCTTCCCCCAGCGTGGGCTAGCAGGAATCTAGATTGGAAAGCAGAGCTTGCATTAAAAGCCAGACACTCCCCTATGAGATGCAGGAATCCATGTACTTTACCCAATGGTCGTTTGAAACATCCCCGGAAACAGAATGTTTGGTTCTTGATGAATACTTTAGGATCTGCTAGTACCTCAGGCTCAGTCCTACCTAGCTGCAAGCTCTCGTAGTTTATCCATCATACATCTATAAAAGGCAGCTAAATGTGGTGTCTGCTTTTCCCAACAGGTAAAATTAATGAGCTGTTGCCAGCAAATTCCATTAATGCCCAAACCAAGCTGGTTCTCGTCAATGCCATCTACTTCAAAGGAAGATGGGACAAGCAGTTTTATAAAAACTGCACAAAGGAAATGCCTTTTAAGATCAACCAGGTAGGAAGAAGCTTGACAAAAGAAATTATGCTAGTTTGATGAAGAAATTAATGGAAAAGCTTGACTTTGTAAGAGCATAGATGACTGGGTTAAAAATAATAGAAACAGTATATTTCTCAATGGATTTACAGATTCAGGAGGAGAAAGTTAAAGAAATAAAAATATTTGCTGCCTCTAATTGTGCACGTTTTATTACTGCTCTACTGTCTCAGAGTTTTCATACCTCCCTTGAGAGCACCTAATCCTGAAAAATGAAGGTTTTCCTTAAAAATTGTTCCCTTAGAATATGAGAATTGGGACAATTGGGTTAAAATGAATGAAAATATATGTGGGTATATATAGATGATCCTCCACTTAAAATGGTTTGACTTAATGATTTTTGGATTTTATGATAGGTTTAGAAGGCTATAACTCCCTTGTCAATGAAGGAACCTCTGTATTTTTGTTGCCAGGCTGCTTTCTGGGATGGTGTATCTGTTTATACTCCAATAACACTGTTGGGAAACTGTTTCATCCTCCTTTATTAAGTTTTTTTTCTAATTTAATAGAAAAATTCTCTACATAATTTCATGTGATCATATTGTTTGCTTAGATAAATTGTCTGAGCATGCTTTAAATGAGGAAAATCTGACTTCCTCTGGAAATGCCAGGTACCACATTTTAAAAAACATTATTTATGTATTTATTTGAGACGCACAGAGTTCCCATCCATTGGTTCACTCCTCATGTACCTCCAACAGCTGGAGCTGGACCAGACCAAAACTGAGAGCCAGGAACTCTCAGGTTATTGAGTAATAAATAACCCAATCACTTGAGCCATCACCACAGTGTCCTAGGGTTTGCATCAGCAGGAAGCTGGAGTCAGGAGCCAGACCAGGTATTGAATGCAGGTATTCAGATATGGGATATGGTGTCTTAACCACTAGGCTAAACACCTTTGCCCAGAAGGAATTGATTTTGTTTTGGTGAATAGAGTGTCTTTGCACGGTTGCCTGCTTTCATTTGATGACTTATGATGAAAAGATGGAGCTGCTTGACATTCTGTAAGTGCTAACTAGAGCACAACTAAAGGTTACTTCCAAATGAAAGTAAAAGAAAAGGTTATTCTGGTACAAAAGAATTTTAAAAATCCACTTACAGTTTTTTCGTAAGTCACATTTCCCATGAAATTTTTGAATACCCCTTGCTTACATGGGTTTCAGATTTTTTTTCCACAACAAAATGAACATCTTTTAATTTGATTGTCCATGAACTTTTCAAAGTTGCCTTTGGTGCTGAAAAACTCCTGGCATCCGCTGCAGTTCACTAGAAACTTTTCCTTGCCTCTTTCAGTAACGTGTTTTAAAATTCCACACTCCTCTGTTCATTTCCACCAGAAGGAGCAAAGGCCAGTGCAGATGATGTATCAGGAGTCCAAGTTTAAAATGTCCTACGTGAGCGAGGTGCAGGCACAGGTGCTGGAGCTGCCCTACGAGCAGGAGGAGCTGAGCATGATCATTCTGCTCCCAGACAGCGGCGTGGATCTCAGCACGGTGAGCTGGGAGGGCTTGAGGGTCTTCCCGCACTAAATTTCCACTGGAGAAGTCCAGTGACATCCTCCATGTGTGTCATCTTCTGTGTTCCTTCTTACTAGGGCAGCACTCTAGTATTGCTTTCACATTTGCATTTGCCTTTCAAGTCAGTGGCAAAGCACAGTTTGCAGGTACTTAGTTTTGGGATTTCTCTCTTCTCTGGGTGGCCTTGCCAAGTGACTCAACACATCTTGGTCTCAGTTTTCTCAGAGCTAGAATGGGACTGATGATAAGGTCTACTTGATAGGGTTATTTAAGAGAAAGAAATGGTGATAATTCAAGGAAAAAGGCTTAGTACATTGACAAATGTCATACCACTATATATGTGAGCCATTATTACCATAATCATTGTGTTTAGTATCATGTTTTTAAAAAATCTAAGAACGAGGGGTCGGCGCTGTGGCATGGTGGGTTAAGCTGCTGTCTGCAGTGCTGGCATCCTATAGGTTTGAGTCCTAGCTGCTTCATTTCCAATCCAGTACCCTGCTAATGGCCTGAGAAAGCAGCAGAGGATGGCCCCAGTGCTAGGGCCCCTGTACCCACATGGGAGATCTGGAAGAAGCTCCTAGCTCCTTGCTTCGGCCTGACCTAGCTCCAGCCATTGTGGCCATTTGGAGAGTGAGCCAGTGGATGGAAGAACTCTCTGTCTGTCTCTCTCTCTCTTTTTTCTCTCTCTTCTCTCTGTAACTTTGACTTTCAAACAAATGAATTAAAAAAAAATCTAAGGAGGAGAGAATGGTGGTGGCCAGGAAGGAATGGAGTTCATTGCTCAGAGAAGGGAGCAGAGACAGCCCAACCTGGTGCATCCCAGCCCTGCTTGCCTCATGTCAGCACTGGTGCCTAGGTCAAGTCAACCCTCACCTGAATGGCCAGCAATGAGGAGCTCTTGACCCGAGGGCTCTGTCCACCTCCCTGTGACTCCAGAAATCACACGTAACACCAATGCAGGGCAGATTTCCCTTATGGGGTGGCTTGTATTGAGAGCCCATTCTTTCTTACCAGCAATGGTTTGTTGTCCTCAAAACTAAGCATTGTTAAAAACAGAACATCGTCCATATGATCATGTATACTTGTCAGAATAAAAGGTGTCTCGGAAGCTGTTGGGTAGAGAGAAGACAGCCCAGTCTTCCTGCCTCCAGGCTGCCTGGTAAGGAAGTCGTGTATGGAATAGCACAAGGGGTACATGACAAGTCAGAGAGCTCACAAGCTTCCTGGCAGATGAAGGGGCTTCTATGCAATGTGACTAATCAACACACATCAGCAAGCAGAAAGGGACTGCTTGCCTATGGGAGTGCGTGCACCTGGAGATACCCACTGATGTCTGAATCCTTAAGTCTAATTTGGGTCTTTCAGGTGGAGAAGAATCTCACTTTTGAGAAATTCACAGCCTGGACCAAGCCAGAATGTATGAAGAGAACCAAAGTTGAAGTTTTCCTGCCGAGGTTTAAACTGCAAGAGGATTACGACATGGAATCGGTGCTTCAGCAGTTGGGAATGGTCGATATCTTCCAACAGGGCAAGTCCAACTTGTCAGCCATGTCAGCTGAAAGAGACCTGTGTCTGTCCAAGTTTGTGCACAAGAGTTTTGTGGAGGTGAATGAAGAAGCCACAGAGGCCGCCGCGGCAACTTCAGCCATTACGGTTCTGGCAGGTCGCGTGGAATCTCCACCCGTGTTCTGTGCTGACCACCCCTTCCTTTTTTTCATCAGGCATAACAGAACCAAAAGCCTCCTGTTCTGTGGCAGGTTCTCTTCTCCATAGGAGTGCACTTCTGTGCCCGTGAGAATGTTCCTCTTTCTGTGTCTCCATGTTCCCCTCTACGTCTCCACGTGCAAAGATGTGGACAGATTCTTCATTCTTCTGAACCATTTCTTGGTGCTGCATAGTCAGCTCTCCCCACTCACTTACCACTACTTAAGCAATATCCTACGACACCAGGCCATAGGGTTTCCTGTATTTAGGATGTAGTTCAAATTCCATAGAATGGTATGCAAAGTTTTCCTAGAGGTCTTCAAATGCATTCCCCGTTCCTTGCATGTGCAACTCATTCTCATCACATTGTACTTTCTTGGCATCTCAAATCTGTCACAAACTTCCCGTAATCTGACTGTCTCAATGGCAGTAGATGTTGCTAGATATTATTGCTACTATTTATAGTTTCCTGTTGCATTGACTTTTAAAAATTTTTTTTTGATGCATTTTTTTTTTTTTTACATTCATCAGTCACCCAGTATATGCCAAACATTGCATTAAGTGCTGGGACCTGAAAACACCTTGTTGTCCTTTGAAATCTGTGCCCAATTTATGTAGCTTTTATGACAGCCAGATTTGATTATTTGATGCCTTTAAACTTATCTTGTGATCCTCTTATAAGGATATCACCTTTTTTTTTTTTTTTTTTTTTTTTTTTTTTTTTTTTTTTTTTGACAGAGTGGATAGTGAGAGGGAGAGAGACAGAGAAAAAGGTCTTCCTTTTTGCCATTGGTTCACCCTCCAATGGCTGCTGCGGCCGGCTCATCGCGCTGATCCGAAGCCAGGAGCCAGGTGCTTCTCCTGGTCTCCCATGCGGGTGCAGGGCCCAAGGACTTGGGCCATCCTCCACTGCCTTCCCGGGCCATAGCAGAGAGCTGGCCTGGAAGAGGGGCAACCGGGATAGAATCCGGCGCCCCAACCGGGACTAGAACCCGGTGTGCCAGCGCCGCAAGGTGGAGGATTAGCCTGTTAAGCCACGGTGCCGGCCTCACCTTTCTTCATGTTGTAGTATCTCCCCACTTCCAGTTTTAACAGTAAAAATTCTATTCAGTGCATCGATTTCATTTCAAAGGCCATGCAGAATTTTTCCTTTTGTCCATAGCCAGCTGTACATCTTTCACCTTTCACTACGCACTGAGGGCACTGCTCTCATGATAATCATGTTTTTAATCTCCCTGGGTAATGCTTAAGTTCAACTACACTTTAAGCTCATTGAGGATTGACATTCATCTTACATATCAGTGTGGCACTTATAGTGCAATAATAAGTAATTGGATTATATATGAGTGCTATAACTTTAAATTATGGCATATAACCAACTTGATTGTGGATTTTTGTGAATTTTTTTAGTGAGGTAACATTCATATAACATAAAATTAACCATTGTAAAGGACACAGTTCAGTTCTCCCTCCCCGCCCCCCCAGTTTTCCTAATGCCAAAAGGAAACTCTGTATCCATTAAATAATCACTCCTCAGTTCTCCCCCCTTCAGCCCCTTGTAACCAGCAATCTGTTTTCTCTATGGATTAACCTATAATGGAAATTTCATATAAATTGAAATATATAATATATGACCTTTTATGTCTGGCTCCTTTCACTTAATGTAATATTTTCAGTGCTC
Source organism: Lepus europaeus (assembly GCF_033115175.1). NCBI lineage: Eukaryota > Metazoa > Chordata > Mammalia > Lagomorpha > Leporidae > Lepus > Lepus europaeus. Next base: position 3,489,701 of record NC_084829.1, on the reverse strand, counting down.
ATTCATGCTATAATATGTATCAGTCCTTACTCCTATTTGTGACCAAATGCTATTCCACTGTATAGATATAACATAGCACAATTTATCCACTCATCCATTGGTAGACAATTTATTGTTTCCCCCTTCTGGCTGTTTGTGGCTAGTGCTGCTCTGAACATGCATATACATGTTTTGTTTGAATACCTGTTTCCCATTCTTCTGGGTGTACCCCTACATATGGAATTGCTGAGCCAGACGGAAGTCCTTTGTTACAGTGACTAAACCGTGTAACATTCCCACCAGCAATGGGTTTACCTTCCAGTTTCTCTACACCTCAGCAACACTTGTTATTTTCTTTTTTCAAACTATCGTCATCTGGGTGGATATGAGGTGATACTTCATTGTGTTTTTGATCTGCTTGTCTCAACAGAAAGAAATCTGAGAATCTTTTCGTGTGCTTGTTGGCCATTTCCATATCTTTGGAGAAATCTCAAGCTTTTTGCCCATTTGAAAAAAAAAATTGGGTTGTCAGGGCTGGCACTGTGGCGTAGTAGGTTAAGCCTCTTCCTGTGGCGCAGGTACCCCACGTGGGCGCTGGTTTGTGTCCCAGTTGCTCTTCTGATCCAGGTCTCTACTAATGGAAGCTCCTGGCTTCAGATCAGCCCAGCTCTGGCTGTTGTGGCCATTTAGGGAGTGAACCAGGGGACATAAGACCTCTCTCTGTCTTTCCCTCTCTCTGTAATTCTGCCTCTCAAATAAGTAAATAACTCTTTAAAAAATATACACTATGGACAATAAAACTCTATCAGAGATATTTTTTGTAAATATTTTCCACTGTTGTATTTTCACTTTATTGATACTAGTCATCACAAAAACTTTAGATTTCAGTGAAATCCAGTTCTCTTTTTGCCTTTGTTGCTCATACCTTTAATGTCTTAGCTAAGAACACAATGCCAAACCCAACGTCATGAATAAACTTCTATATTTCTTCTAAGACTTCCACAGTTTTGGCTCTCATATTTAGATTTTTGACCATTTTTAAATTTTGTAAATGATATGGGGTGGAATCCAGCTTAATTTCTTTGCATGTGGTTATCTGCTTGTCCTAGCACCTGTAGTTGTTTTTGAGTTGGAAAAAAAAATAGTATTGACAAGAAACAAAAAGGAAAGATTCTATCTAAACAAGTAGTAGACACCAGATAACAAGGAATCAACACTGGGATATATAAAGAACTACAAATCAAACAGAATAAGGTAGTGAACTGATGATCAGTGAAATAGAAGTGCCATGAGATAGTGTTACACATCCATCAGATGGGTGTCAAGTTAGGAAGATGGACAGACACCACCCAGTGTCAGCCAGGAAGTAGGGAAACAGGAGGCCTCATGAGAACATGATCTGATCCAAGCAAACCAGGAAATGATCTGGCAGTGACGAGAGTGGGTGTTTGTGCTGGGCTCCAGCAGACTCCCTTCTGGGTGTACACTTCTCCTGGTGCATTGCACAGGTCTGTGAAAGGACAGGGACTAGGACACTCATCCTCACTTGTAAAGAGCTGGACCTTGATGTCCATCTCAGAGGAAACAGATCAGGAAAATGTAATGCACACTTTGGAGCACTGTGTAGGAGTTAGAAAGTACAAATGGGCTGTGCATCCTGGCTCATGGGCAGAAGAGGCAAAAGAGACTGACAGAGAGAGGTATACAGTCCATCTTTCATCTAAGCTATAAACATCTACGACATGATGCATTAAACAAGGATTGCACATCTACTGCACTTCTATTGCTGGTGAGAGCTTTGTCATGTGTTCGAATTCTCCCTCCTATGAATTGTACTTTTCTGTTTGGGTGTCAGTTTTCTTGACTGTAGCATAACTCTATTAAAGGTAGTATTATAGAAGGAATAATGCTGGCAACCAGAGACAAGGGAAAGCAGACCCCAACACTAACCTTGAAAAGTGGCTGTTCCCAATTATGAGGGGAAGTAGCTGTGCACAGTTATCTTGTCTAGCAAGGGATGATAGCCTTAGTTCTGCTTCTGTAACTCCAGTCATAAATCTATCCTATAAATTTGCCCCAGTGTCTCTTATAAGCATACCGGACCCACCGACCATTGGAAGCGTGGTGCTAAGTCACATGGGCTGCAGTTTAAACTCCCCAATGCTGGGGCAGTGAAGGAATGATGCTGTAAGAGACGTGGTTTGGATGCCGGGTTCCCAGGAGCGGGTTCCAGTCGAGCCCACTGGCGCTGTCTCTGGTGCCTGTTTGAACCAGGGGGGTTTCTCACCCCGGGTTTCTGTTACCAGTATCCCTGGCGCAGTTTTTCCTCATGCTGTGGCTGTCCTTTAAATTTCATTCTATGTTATGAATACCCGGGACTCCGCCCCATCCACGACCCCGTGGCCGAATCTAGGTTCGTCCCTGTGTGATTCCGGCAGGACTTCTCATTCACAGGAGGGCCTTCCCACCGAGCGGTCACGACACAGGCACCTGGAGGCCATTCTGAGTGTGGGACCTTCGGGGACCAGGTACCCGGGTCCCAGTTCCTGAAGTGACGCGGGCCAAGTCGCAGGCGGCAGATACCAACGGTGGGTTTGCGGCTGAGGTAACGTCGAGGCCACACTCCAACTTCCTGATCCTTGGCTGAACAGGACCCATTTTTTCCTTCTTTTTCTGGAGAAGGAGAGGTTCTTTCTGTTTCAGTTTTGCCGGAAACACCGATACCATGGATGTTTATGAGAAAAACAAACAAACAAACAAAAAAGCGCGGGAAGCCGTCAGGCAGGCGCCACGCCGGGTTCGCTGACAGAAAAGCCAGGGGCGTGTGAAGCGCCCCGCAAGGGAGCTCAGGGTATCCTGTCCGCGCGACAGTGACCGCCCAGCTCGGGTCAGCACGGAGCGGTCAGCAGCACGGAGCGGTCACTTCTCCCAGGGGCCTGGCGTCCCAGGGCCACCCGCCTCACAGGCCTCAGCCACCGGGCGACCTGCTCCGGGCCTTTCGGGCACGTGCTGGGGGAACGAGGGGGCTTCCTTCACCCAGAACGCCCGGCGGAACGCCCTGCCCGCAGCCCCGGTCGCGACCCCAGCCCCGGCTGCCCAGGCCGCGCCCCATCGCTGCGCACGGCGCATGCGCCCCGGGGCTGCCCAGACGCGCGCCCCTCGGCGGAGCTGCTCGGTACTGCACCGTGCTCGCTGCAGGTGCGCTTCGTTTTCCTTAAACTTGAAGGTGGGCCCGGCCGGGCAGGGCGGGCTGGGGGCCGGACGAGCGGGAGAGCTCTCCGAGGAGCGGTGGGCCCTGGGCCGCCGGGCGGTGTTGGGAGGGCTGGGGAGGGACAGCAGCTCCCCCAGCGTCCGGCCGGAGATGGCCGCAGCGTCCACCCTCGGAGGGAGGGGCAGGGCCGCTGCGCTGGGGCTGCCCGCCCATGACACCTGCGGCGGCGGGCACAGCGCACTGGGCCGCGCAGGAAGCCCGGCGGAGCCCGGGGACAGGAGGACGGGGGAGGGACGCTCGCGGGGCCGCTGTCGGTTTCGGCCCTCGGAGCGCTCGCTTTGGCCTCGGCGGAGGGTGAGGAAGGACTGAGGGGCTCTAGGGTGCGGCGTGTGCCCAGGGTGAGGATCCACAGAGGCCGGGACGGCCCCTCAGTGTCCACTTCTAGATTCCCAGTCCGCCGCGCTGCTGCCTCGGCCTGAGCGCCGGCTTCAGCAATTGAATATGTTGGGGACTGGGGCGAGGCAGTGACTTGGGGGATGGCTGGTAGAGGCTGTGTTTCACAGTATGGCTTCCTTGGCTGTGCTATCCAGATTGGCCGGTATCCCCTGGCCTGGCGCCCCGAGCGCCCCTCAAGTCCCCGTGATAGACCTACAGTCCGAAGAATAAGTGACCTTCTATGGGTTGATGCCACTGGGACTAGGGGATCGTTGCAGTGAGACCTAGGCTGTCCTGACTGTTAGGAATCATGCCGTGTTTCCTTTCACACCAGATGTTCTCCTAAACCACTGAACTCGGGGCCTTAGAAGGGTGAGCGAAGGGCCAGCTCTGTGGAGTACGAGGCTAAGCCTCCACCTGCAGCGCCGGCGTCCCATATCGGTGCCGGTTCGACTCCTGGCCGTTCTACTTACGCTCCAGCTCCCTGCTAATGGTCTGGGAAAGCAGTACAAGATGGCCCAAGTGCTTGGCCCCTGCATCCATGTGGGAGACCTGGAAGAAGCTCCTGGCTCCTGGCTTCAGCTTGGCCCAGCTCTAGCCATTGCAGCCATTTGGGGAGTGAACCAGTGAACCAGAGGATGGAAGACCTTTCTCTCTGTGTCTCTCCATCTCTCTGTTTGTAACTCTGCCTCTTAAATAAATAAATAAATATTAAAGAGAGAGAGAGAGGGAGAGAGAGAGAGAGAATATCAGCCTGACCTATTGCTTCACACAATGGTTGCAATCCAGTGAAATGCAGATGTGCAGTTGCCACATAAGCTGTAAAATAATTGTGTCTTTTATCCATGGAACTAGAGGTTATATGATCTCTGGGGAATTTTCTAGTTCAAAAAGTCTGCAATTACGTGAGTTTATTGAAGAGAACGAAAACTGGGAAAGACTAGAGCAGCTGCTCTTGGGTATGGGCAGACAGTGCAAGGCCATGACCCTGAGAGGAGAGTAACACCGGGGAGGAGTTCCATGAGCTGTCCGGGTGCACTTTGCACACCGTGGCACCGGGAAGAGCAGGCTCATTTGTCAGAAACCGGCTGCTTTGGGCAAACGGAGGAGAGCCCGGTGGTGCTGCAGCGGTTGCCTTCTGCTGTTACCGTGCAGCTAAGGAGCCATCTCCAGATGTGAAGCCCTTGACCTTGACCTTGGACTTCCCAGTTCCCAGAGCTGTAAGCAATCAATCTCTGTTCCTTGTATATCGCCCAGTCGAGACTTTGGTTATAGCAGCACAAAACAGACACGAGCACTCCAATATGGAATGTAGGTATCCCAAGCAAGATTTTAACTGCTATGCCCAATGCCCGCCCCCAAATAAGCTTATTTATTAATTTGATTTTCCATGAACTTTTCAAAATACCCTTGTATATGTAACTCTTGGGAATGAGTCAGCTTTCCTGGCTAGAGCAGGGACATCACCAAGTGCTCTGTAAGTCTTTTATCAGTTAGCCACAAACAACCGAGATAAAGTGTTCACTCGCGCCCTTAATGCGAGTGTGCGCTCAGGCCGCCGCTGGACCTGTTCAGATCACATGTTGCTGTTGTCGTTCTTTGTTGGTTACCCATGAGCAGCAGGTTTCCATTGACCACGTGTTAACACTGCATCTCTTCTTGTGTTCCCTCGTGAGCTTTCCCTGAGTGCGGATTCTCAAAGTCACTCATCTCTCCCTTGAGACAGCAAGAGCTCTCGGAGCCAAGTAGAAAGGTGTTCCTAGGTGAACGCTCACTGCTCATTGGAAAACTGAAGGGCAACCTTTGTTTGTTTGTTTGTTTGTTTGTTTTGTTTTTTGACAGGCAGAGTGGATAGTGAGAGAGAGAGACAGAGAGGAAGGTCTTCCTTTTTGCCGTTGGTTCACCCTCCAATGGCCGCTTCGGCCGGCGCATTGCGCTGATCCGAAGCCGGGAGCCAGGTGCTTCTCCTGGTCTCCCTTGCGGGTGCAGGGCCCAAGCCCTTGGGCCATTCTCCACTGCCTTTCCGGGCCGTAGCAGAGAGCTGGCCTGGAAGAGGGGCAACCGGGACAGAGTCCGGCGCCCCAACCGGGACTAGAACCCAGTGTGCCAGCGCCGCAAGGCGGAGGATTAGCCTGTTAAGCCACGGCGCTGGCCGTGAAGGGCAACCTTTAAGGTGCTCTACTTTTTTTGGGGTGGTAGGTGCCTTTATTTCAATTTTTTTAATAATGTAGATTCTTTTAAAAATTTTTGTTTCATATAATTATATATACATGTTTACAGAGTCTATTATGATATTTCAATACAGATATGCATTGTCTGATGGTCAAATTAATTAGCATATCATCACCTCAAATATTTAGCATTTCTTTGTGGAGAGAACATTAAAAATCCTTCCCTAGCTGTTTCAAAATATATAATACACCAAGATTTGTTCTCCTGAGATGCTGTACCCATTGACTAACATCTCCCTCCCTCCCTGCCTCTCCCCTCCTCACCCCCTGGTAGTAGTTCTACTCTCAACTTCTTTTTTTATTTAAAAATTTTATTTATTTACTTGAAAGGTAGAGTTATAGACAGAGAGAGAGAGAGAGAGAGAGAGAGAGACAGAGAGAGTGGTCTTCCATCAGCTGGTTCACTCCTCAAATGGCCTCAATGGCTGGAGCTGAGCTAGTTCAAAGCCAGGAGCCAGGAGCTTCTTTCAGATCGCCATTGCTTTTCCCAGGCCATAGCAGAGAGCTGGATTGGAAGAGGAGCAGCTGAGGCATGAACTGGTACCCATATGGGATGCAGGTACCATGGGCAGAGGCTTAGCCTGCCATACCACAGCACCGCCCTCTCTACTCTCAACTTCTGTGAGATCAACTGTATGGAGTCCATATGTGAGATCATGTGATATTTGTCTTCCACTGAACAAAGTGTCCTTTAGGTCCATTGATGTTGTAAATGATGAGGCTTCAGCTGTTTAAAATGGATGAGTAGTGTTTTATTATGTATTTATGCCATACTTTTTATCTGTTCATCTGTTGATGGATACTTAAGTTGATCCAGTATCTTGCTATTGCAATAATGGTTTAAAAAAACATAAAAGTGCAAATGTCTCTTCAGCAAATGTAATTCCAATAATTTCATTTCCTTTGGATACATACTTAGCAATGATATTGCCGCATTGTATGGGATGGTTCTATTTTTAGTTTTTTAAAAGGTATAAAACAATTTTATGCCAACAACTTTGGCTTCTTATGTGAAATACACATTTTTTGAAAACAGAAATTTGATCCGGCGTCACGGCTCACTAGGTTAATCCTCCGCCTTGCAGCGCCAGCACACCAGGTTCTAGTCCCGGTCAGGGCACCAATCCTGTCCCGGTTGCCCCTCTTCCAGGCCAGCTCTCTGCTGTGGCCAGGGAGTGCAGTGGAGGATGGCCCAAGTCCTTGGGCCCTGCACCCGCAAGGGAGACCAGGAGAAGCACCTGGCTCCTGCCATCGGATCAGTGCGGTGCGCCGGCCGCAGCGCGCCTACCGCAGCAGCCATTGGAGGGTGAACCAACGGCAAAAGGAAGACCTTTCTCTCTGTCTCTCTCTCACTGTCCACTCTGCCTGTCAAAAAAAAAAAAAGAAAAAGAAAACAGAAATTTGGAAAATTCACATGGAAACAAAAAAAATTTTGAATAGCCCTGTATGTATCTAAGAAATTAAATTCATTTTTAAAATCTTCCCCTGGAGATAACTAAAGTCTTAATAGTTTCACTGCTACACATATAAGAAAGAAAAAAAAACACAATAATATGTTCTTTCTTCAGGTTGGCGTAGCTCCGAAGCCAGGAGCCAGGAGCTTCTTCTGGACGGAAGGACTTGGGCCATCCTCCACTACTTTCCCAGGCCATAGCAGAGAGCTGGATGGGAAGAGGAGCAGCTGAGACATGCACTGGCACCCATATGGGATGCCTGCAAGGCAGTGGCTTTATCTGCTATGCCACAGCGCTGGCCCCTCCTCACTTCTAATGTAGAACTTCCTTAAGGAGTTCTGTGGGAGTGGTCTGGTGATGATGAATTCTTTCAGATTTTGCTTGTTGTGGAAAGTCTATTTCTCCGTAATTTCTGAAGGGTCGTTTTGCTAGGTATTGTGTTCTTCTTGGCTGGCAGTTTCAGCACTTTGAATACTTCACCTCATTCTCTCCTAGCCTGTAAGATTCAACTGAGAAGTCTGCCACTAATCGAATAGGTACAACCTTACAACTGACATGTCACTTTTTCTGCTGCGGATTTTCAAATTCTCACTGTAGTTTTATTTCTTTTAAAGATCTATTTATTTATTTATTTGAAAGCCAGAGTCACAGAGAGAGAGGACAGTGAGAGATCTCCCATCCGCTGGTTCACTCCTCGGATGGCCACAACAGCCAAGACTGAGCCAGGCTGAAGCCAGGAGCCGGGAGCTTCTTCTGGGTCCACCGGGGTGCAGGGCCCAAGCACTGGGGCCATTGTCCACTGCTTTCATGGGTCCCTTAGCAGGGAGCTGGATAGGAGGTGGGGCAGCCGGGACATGCCGGTGCTGCAGGCCGGAGCCACAGCGCCGGTTTAGCTGATGTGTTTGACAATTGGCGACAGTATGCCTCAGAAAGTATAATTTTTAGTCATGCCTATTGTGGGTCCTTTGAACTTCTGGATGTCTGTATATTTTCCAAAATCTGGAAAGTTTTCAGCAATTATTCCATTGAATGGCGTTTCCCTACCCTTCTTCTAGAACTTCCCTCAGGTAAATGTTTGCTCACTTACTGGTGCTTCGCAAATCTTAAAGACTTTCTTCACTCTTCTTTTTCTTTCTGTTTTTCTCTCGCTTCCTCCCTTCCTCTCTCGCGGGGTGTGCGGGGTGGGGTCTCAAATGGCCCACGCAGCAGGGGCCTGAGCAGGAGGGGCACCAGGGCTGAGGCAGTGCAGTGGTGTAGCAGACAGCAGCTCCCAGCGGCTCTGGGCCTGCGAGGGCCCGAGGATTCCCAACAGCAAATGACGCGAGGGTCTGTGGCCTGAGTGGGGCCTCCCAGGGGCTTCCTGCTCGCTCTGTTCCCACCGAGCAAGGTTCCTCTTGGTGCAGGGATGATCTTGAGAGATGGAACGACTTCTTTGTGCGGCCACCCTGTATCGCCAGGCCCGACAACACCTAGTCCTGTGCTTGCTTTTCTGCCCAAGCGGAAGGGGTCTTCCTCCTCGCTGTGCTCTCTGAGGGTTGGGGGGTGCTGGGAGCAGTGCCTTGATGTGGCTAATGCAGTTCTGGGGATACTGGCTTGGAGGCAGGGGCTCTTTCTTTTTAAAGATTTATTTATTTGAAAAGCAGAGTTACACACACACACACACACACCACGGAGAGATCTTCCATCTGCAGGTTCACTCTCCAGATGGCTGCAATGGCCAGGGCTGGGTCAGGCCGAAGCCAGGAACCAGGAGCTTCTTCCAGGTCTCCCACGTGGGTACAGGGGCCAGCCCAAATGCTGGGGCCATCTTCCGCTGCTTTCCCAGGCCATTAGCAGGAAACTGGATCAGAAGTGGAGCAGCCGGGACAGGCACCGATACCTATATGGGATGCCAGCATAAAAAAAAAAAAAATTATTTATTTATTTACTTGAAAGTCAGAGTTACACAGAGAGAGAAGGAGAGGTCTTCTATCCACTGGTTCACTCCCCAGTTGGCCGCAACGGCTGGAGCTGCGCAGATCCAAAGCCAGGAGCCAAGGTCTTCTAGGTCTCCCACACGGTTGCAGGGGCCCAAGGACTTGGGCCATCTTCTACCGCTTTCCCAGGCCACAGCAGAGAGCTGGACTGGCAGAGGAGCAGCCGGGACTCGAACCGGCGCCCATATGGGACGCCGGCACTGCAGGCGGAGGCTTTACCCGCTAGCCACAGCACCGGCCCCTGCTGTACCTCCTGTGCCACACACTGCCCCCACCCCCAGTGCTTTCTTTCCGCAGAGGTGAAGGTGCTCTTCAGCATCTCCTGACGTTAACACACCGAGAGGGGAGCTCTTGCTTAGGACAGCCCGCAGGTGCTTTGAGAGGAAGTGCATGATTTCCGCACAGCAAGTCATGCGCTCATGACTGATCAGGAAACACAGCTCCGACCGTAGCAACGCTATCAGTAAGTAGGAATGAAAACCCTTGGGTGGTTTCTTCCACGCGCCGACCAGTTCTGTGATACCGCGTGGGTGTCCAGGGACTCGGTGAGATTCAGATACTGCCTGGCCAAACAGGCATTTGAAGGCTTCCTGCAATCAATAAGCTAAAGCCACACGCTTTCTCTCAAATTTGGTGGCTCTTATAGTCTCCCCTCGGGCTTGATAACGTGCCGATGGCTCACAGAGTTCGGGAAAGCACTTTCCTTCCTAGCGGCACTGTATGAGGTTGTGAGATGAGGTTCTCATTTTTGTGTTGTTTGGTGGTTTCAGGATTCCTTGGGTATTTCTCCAACATATAAATTGGTAAATTTTAGAGGAGGAAAAGTGCTCTATTTTTTTTTATTATTATTATTTATTTTTGACAGACAGAGTGGACGGTGAGAGAGACAGAGAGAAAGGTCTTCCTTTGCCATTGGTTCACTCTCCAATGGCTGCCGCGGCCGGCACGCTGCAGCCGCACACCGCGCTGATCCAAAGCCAGGAGCCAGGTGCTTCCTCCTGGTCTCCCATGGGGTGCAGGGCCCAAGGACTTGGGCCATCCTCCAGTGCACTCCCAGGCCACAGCAGAGAGCTGGCCTGGAAGAGGGGCAACCGGGACAGAATCCGGCGCCCCAACCGGGACTAGAACCCGGTGTGCCGGTGCCGCCAGGCGGAGGATTAGCCTGTTGAGCCACGGCGCCGGCCGAAAAGTGCTCTATTTTTAATGACTCCGGGGTTTCCAGCTTTAGCCATCAGCAAATGACTTCTCCTGTAGTTATCTCCGTATTTAACCACAGGGCAGTAACTTGTCTTACAGCTCAGGTCACAGCAGCCAGAGAACCAGCTGCTATTTCAAGTGGTTTCTTCCCCAACAACCTTGTTTAGTAAACACATAGGAATGTTGATGTTGGTCCAGATGCTGAGGTTACAGAGATTTAAAAACCTCTGCCCTGTGAGATCCTTAGCTTATGTTATAACCGGGGTTCATTCCTGCATCCCCTGAATCAAATCCATCTCCCCTGGGAGAGCTGACGCGCCTCTGAGGATGATGTTAGGGCCTTCCTCCTGGGGTTACATGTGTGAATGTGTCTGATTGCCCCATGCAATACCTAAGACGTGATAGGTCCCAGTGAAGCCGGGTGTGGTGCATGCTCCCAGCTAACCCACCTGCTCCAGCTATGCTCACTGCCGCTCCTGACACAGCAGAGTGCCTGAGCTCACTGTCTGGCTCCAGCTATGCTCACTGCCACTCCTGACACCACAGAGTGCCTGAGCTCACTGTCTGGCTCCAGCTATGCTCACTGCCACTCCTGGCACCGCAGAGTGCCTGAGCTCACTGTCTGGCTCCAGTGCTTGGCTCCAGCTCCCTGCTGATGTGGATGCTGGCAGGCAGCAGACCGGATTCATACCACCCATCCCGGACACCGGGAATGTGTTCCTGTGCCCCGGCTTTGGCCCTCGCTGGCGTATGGGGAGCAAGCTGTCTCTGCCTCTCGCTACCTCCCTTTCTGCCTGCCTCGCACACAAATAAAACAACAACAACAACAAAATAAGAGTCAAATGCAGCTACAAGTTCACCTCTGGGAGCAATGGACACACCTGCTGTGATAACACATAGCAGACGTATCATGAACTGAGGACCACCTTTTCCAGCTGTGGTAAGCCTGTCGCGCCCAGAAGTCAAACTAAGGCGAATTGTCATCCATTATAACTCCTTTTCACTGGGTGTTTGAAGCTATTCTCAACAACATGGCGTTTAGAGTTGGTCCTAACAACTAGTGCTGCAAGGAGGAGAATTCTGTTTTTTTTCAAAAATGATGTTAGGAATAAACAGAACTAAACTAGTTTGATAAAATAGAGATGTGTTTACAATGTAAATAAATGGATTGGAAATAATGATTTCAAGAATCAGAGGGGCCGTCACTGTGGCTCACTAGGTTAATCCTTTGCCTGCAGCGTCGGCATCCCATATGGGCGCCAGTTCTAGTCCTGGTTGCTCCTCTTCCAGTCCAGCTCTTCTGTGGCCCGGGAGGGCAGTGGAGGATGGCCCAGGTGCTTGGGCCCCTGCACCTGCATGGGAGACCAGGAAGAAACACCTGGCTCCTGGCTTCAGATCGGCACAGCGCTGGCCGTGGTGACCATTTGGGGAGTGAACCAATGGAAGGAAGACCTTTCTCTCTGTCTCTCTCTCTCACTGTCTATAACTCTACCTGTCAAAAAAAAAAAAAAAAAAAAAAAAAGAATCAGAACTGTTCCCTTTGGAGTTTTTAGATGCAAATGAGTTCCTGGACCCTGGAGACGACTTTTCTCTGTAGCTGTATCATGTGCATACGCTGAGTCAAGTTCATGTTTTTAATAAATTATGACCTTTCACCTTCCCCTTCCTGTGATCTGGTGTGGTCATGTGGTTTCAGTGCCATCTGCTGACTTTTAGAATGAGAACAGATCCATTGGGAGGGCGTGTCGGCGAGCTCAGGTTTCCATGTGCTAAACAAGGGAGACAACCTTGGGTGTTGTGCTTTGAACCCCGGTGCCCAAGATGCACCTTCTTAGCATCTGTTCTGGGGGATTGCAGATGATGTTGGATGATAAAAGACAAGCTGGAGCACATGGACATGCAGAGCTTATCTGAGCCTTCGGGGATTCACAAATAAGGGCAGCACCAGACGCAAATGTCTACTGGTGTCTTCTTGGCAGGAAGGGCAGAAGGGGACACTTCTACATGGAATTTGCAGAAGCAAGATAAAGAAACACGTTTGGTTGGTGGGAGTGGAGAGAGTTCCTAGTTAGAGCTGAATTGGTGTTATTCAGTGACATTCCAGGAGGCCCTTGTTAGGGGATGAATGACCTGCTCCGTGTCTAAGCGTCCAACAGACCAGACCAAATCGAAGTGAGATCGCTCTTGCTGCAGCTGCACCCCACCAAGCCAACACGAAGCTGATGCCTGACCTCTCAGAAGGCAGGACAGTAACAGATAGCAGCCGGGTTTCCCAAGCACGCCGGTTGCAATCGCAGGGTGCTTTTCATTTTCATGTTGACTGCCCTGGTAATGAGGTTCTTTGTGCTTTAATGTTGGGGAGGGGGTTGCTGCAGAGAGCCTCGTGGGTTCTTTCCCTCAGCTTAGTATAGAAATAAACAGCCGGGAAACAATTTGCAAAGAGCCGGAAACTTTTATTAGACAGAAAAGACACTTTTACTTGATTGGCAAGCGACGGAGAAAGCATCTGGTCTGAGAGGAGCGCAGGCGGAGTGCCCGAGTGGGACGCTGGCTTTGAGGGAGGGGCCCGGGCTTTTAAGGCGCTACTGTCTGTTGTTTGGATCACCCTATTGGGGGTGCCCATTGGGTGGGGGTTTCATGTACATATGTTGACTGGCTTGGGGCTCATGGAGACAGAGGGAGGGTCTCCTGGAGACGGTCCCTCTCCTTAGGGGCTCAGGCCCCCTCCTCTGCTAGCTCTGGGTGAAAGCTTACAGCCACCCTGGAGGTGTGTGATTTAAAGCCTTAAGGTCACACAAGATAGCCTGGATCTCCTGGAACCGGCCCGACTCTCCCCAGGGGCCCAGCCCCTTCCCCTGCCAGCTCTGGGTGAAAGCTTGCACCCACCCTGGAAGTGTGGTTTAAAGCTGCAAGGTCACACATGCAGCACGAGGAGCTATTGGTGGGGGAGATGCCGGTCGGTCTGGAGCCAGGCTTTCCAGCCACGGCTGACAGCTTGTTTGTGAAGGACGTCTGAGGGGCCCACAGCCCCACTGAATGGCCTCATACTCCCCACCTTCTTTAATCCACACCTACTGCTGCAGGGACTAGAATGCTGCTCTGGCTACTTCCTGCTGACGAAGTCGTCGTCCTGGGGCCCTTAGGGTGTGGGAGGTCGGGAGTGGTGGTCTCCATCCAGGTGGCTGCGGCAGGATGCAGTCTCCATACTGGGTTCCATCTGAAGGACCATCTGCATCTTGGTGGATCTAAGCTCTGAGAGACAGACTTGACAAGGCAGTTAGAGACGCACGGGCCAGACGTTAGAGTCAGGCGTAGCAGACAGAATGGGTCAGTTGTTAAGGAGGTCAGAATCTTAGTGCCTCCTGCTGCTAGGGTGCTTCTAAGCTATTGATGTTCCTTTGTATATGTGTGGGTTATATTGTCTCTACCCTCACCACTCTGGGACATTTTAAGTGCTGTTTTGCTTGATGGAACAGTTGTAGTTTTACTTTCCAAGATTTTATTGCCGTTTGATGGGCCGGAAATAGAAGTATAACAATATAGGCCGGCGCCACAGCTCACTAGGCTAATCCTCCACCTTGCGGCACCGGCACACCAGGTTCTAGTCCCGGTCGGGGCACCGATCCTGTCCCGGTTGCCCCTCTTCCAGGCCAGCTCTCTGCTGTGGCTCGGGAGTGCAGTGGAGGATGGCCCAAGTGCTTGGGCCCTGCACCCCATGGGAGACCAGGAGAAGCACCTGGCTCCTGCCATCGGATCAGCGTGGTGCGCCGGCCGCAGCGCACCTACCGCAGCGGCCATTGGAGGGTGAACCAACGGCAAAAGGAAGACCTTTCTCTCTGTCTCTCTCTCACTGTCCACTCTGCCTGTCAAAAATTTAAAAAAAAAAAAAAAGAAGTATAACAATATAGCCCTCCCATATCTACACAGGAAGTCCCTTCCCCCTCGCATGAGAGCTGGTCTGTGGGGATGACAGGGTTAAGGAGGGACGATTTTTGTCCGGTAACTGCTGGGGCGGGACAGGTCCACGCCAAGGTTGCTCAGTTGCTGTTTGTAGGGAGGAAAAGTTGCTTAGGTTAGTAGCTATGCTTGCTAAACGAGGGAGTGATGCTCGACCCTGTCTGTCTGGAGAGAGCCAGTGGCTGGTGTGTCAGCATTAAACAGGAGACAGAGAGCTTGGGAAGCGGGCTGACAGCTTGCTTGGGAAGCACATTCTACCTACGTGTGCAGGGCCCACAGACCCCAGCCCCATGGACGGCCTCATGTAATTAACCAAAAGCTACCTGAAATAACCTCATGTAAGCAATTGGCTGTTTTTCTATTGTTCTGTCTCCCTGTTCCCACCATATAAGGAAAGTGATTTTGAAACAATCAATCTCATTTTTGTTCTTTTTTTAAAAAAAGGTTTATTTTATTCTTAGAAAGACAGAGTAATAGAGTGAGAGAGAGAGAGAGAGAGAGATCTTCCATCCACTGGTTCACTTCCCAAATGGCCTCAAAACCAGGAGCTAGGAATTCCATGTGGGTCTCCCACATGGGTGCAGGGGCCCAAGCACTTGGGCCATCTTCCACTGCACTCCCAGGTGCATTAGCGGACAGCTGGATTGGAAGTGGAGCATCCAGAACCAGAACCAACCCAATATGGCATGCCAGTGTCAGAGGCAGTGACACCACAGTGCCAGCCCCCTTGGTATTTATTTATTTATTTAAACTTGTCATTTGCTTTTTATAATAACTCTAGGCACTGGTCAGACAGGAGCTGTTAACTTCCCTTTATAAAAAAAAGAACTTGGAGGGGCCAGTGCTGTGACATAGTGGGCTAGGCTTCTGCCTGTGCTACTGGTATCCCATATGGGCTCCAGTTCAAGTCCCAGCTGCTCCACTTTTGATCCAGCTCTCTGCTATGGCCTGGGAAAGCAGTGGAAAAGTGCTTGGCCCCTGTACCCATGTGGGAGACCCAGAAGAAGCTCCTGGCTCCTGGCTTCGGATCAGCTCAGCTCTGGCTGTTCCAGCAATTTAGGAGTGAACCAGCAGATGGAAGACCTCTCTCTGTCTCTGCCTCTGCTTCTCTGTAACTCTGCCTCTCAAACAAATAAATAAACAAATCTTTAAAAAAGAAAAAAAGGAACTTAGAACAGGAAGGCTTAGGAACTTGTTTAATATCACAGGTAATAAGTGACAGGGCTTGGCTGGCACTGCGGCTCACTTGGTTAATCCTCCGCCTGCGGCACCGGCATCCCATATGGGCACCGGGTTCTAGTCCTGGTTGCTCCTCTTCCAGTCCAGCTCTCTGCTGTGGCCCGGGAAGGCAGTGGAGGATGACCCAAGTGCTTGGGGCCCTGCACCCACATGGGAGACCGGGAGGAAGCACCTGGCTCCTGGCTTCGGATCAGTGTAGCGCGCCAGCCCTAGTGGCCATTTGGGGAGTGAACCAACGGAAGGAAGACCTTTATAAAATAAAATTTAAAAAAAAGTGACAGGGCTTTTTTATTTTAAGATTTACTAATTTATTTGAAAGGTAGAGTTACAGAGAGAGAGAGAGAGAGAGAGAGAGAGAGATCTTCTATCCACTGGTTCACTCTCTCAATGTCCACAACAGCCAGGGTTGGGCCAGGCCTAAGCCAGGAGCCAGGAGTTCTTCCAGGTCTCCCAAGTGGGTGCAGGGGCCCAAGGACTTGGGTCATCCTCCACTTTCCCAGGCATATTAGCAGAGAGCTAGATCGTAAGTGGAGCAGCTGGGATTTGAACTGGTACCCATAGGAGATGCCAGCACTGCAGGCTGTGGCTTAACCCTCTGTGCCATGGCACCAGCCCCCAGAGTTGGGTCTCATGTTTGGATACTTGATTGCACAGAGATGAAAGCTAGAGGAAGAGGATGGGGTTAAACTCAAAAGCTCCAGGAAAAGGTTGATGGGCTGAGCAGCTGAGAGGATGACTAAGCCAACGGCTCAGCCAGGGCAAAGATGTGCAGAGATAAGCCATGCGGTATTCCCAGAAGGGGCTGGCTCCACTCTGAGGAGAGGCTCCAGGGCTAGGGCCATTCTGAAGCTGTGTTGGATTTAACTCCAGGGCCACTGTTTACGGTCAGTGGAGACACACAACCTCCTGGAAGACTGAGACACTTTAAGTCTTTCTTGACTTCCCAGAACCTAGTCTGATTCCTGGCACTTCAATCAAAATTGCACTACAAGTATTTATTGTACAAATAACTGGAGCTCTGGTTCAGCAGGTGATCTGGTAGCCAGAAGGGATCTGGTCTGGGGGCGTGTGGGTCTCAAACACGGGGGAGGCGTGGGAGGGGAGGCTCAGCTCAGAGAACCTGGATGTGCTCTGTTTTCTCAAGAAGAGATGTAGTCTTGGACAGGGAAGCTGGCTGCAGTCCAGTGGAGAAAGAAAATGCAACCAAATTCTTTTCTGCAGGCTTTGAGGTAGAATTCTGTCTTTTTCCAGTTCCCTGATACAAGAAAAAAGGGAAACAAGAAAAATGGAGGCAGTCAGGAAAGGAGGCAGGGATGGAGAGAGCTTTTTTTTTTTAAAAGACTTACTTATTTTATTTGAAAGAGTTAACGGGGCGGGGGTGGTGGTGGGCAGGGTGAGGGGGAGAGAAAAAGAGCAATCCTCCATTCACTGGTTCACTCCTCAAATGGCTACAATGGCCAGGACTGACGCAGGACAAAGCCAGGAGCCAGGAGCTTCCTCCAGGTCTCCCACACGAGTTCAGGGGCCCAAGCACTTGAGCCATTTTCTGCTGCTTTCCCAGGCGCATTAGCAGGGAGCTGGACTGGAAGTGGAGCGGCCAAGAATGGAACCTGAGCCACAGCGCCAGCCCCTGAAGTGGGATTTTTCCACAGCCCCGTCTCCATCCTCAGTTGCAACCTCTCCTCCCACTTGTGGAGTTTCATTCTGTGCCCTGGGCACAGAACTGTGAGTTTCGAGTGTGTGCTCCAAGACACAGGCATGGGGCCCGTCTTGCCCAAAAAGGTTACAAATACAGCCCCCCCCCCAACCTTGTCTGTATACAGAAAGGGGCTTTCCTGCCTTCCAGTAAGCAGGCCACCAAGTTTCCAGTCACCAAAGAGGCTGAGAGCACCTGTGGGGACAGTGGCTGGGGAGGTCCATGGCACTGCCTTCTTCCTGCAACTTTGCCCTTTGGGGAAAGTCCTATGAATGACCCCACCCCACACACTAGAGAGAGAGAGAGAGAGAGAGAGAGAGAGAGAGAGTCTGCCATCTGCTGGTTTATTTTCCACATAGCCCCAGTAGCCAGGGCTGCACCAGGCTGAAGCCAGGAACTCCACCCGGGTCTCCCGAGTGGGTAGCAGAGACCCGAGTCCTTGGGCCATGATCTGCTGCCTCCCAGGGTGTGTGTTAGCAGGAAACTGGACCAGAAGCCGGTGTAGCTGGGACTCCAACCAGGCTCCCCGCGGGCACCACGATGGCCGCCTGCACGTGGCATGTGTTAGAGGCAGTAGGGGTTGCCTTAGCAGGTCCTGGAGGCCAACTTTGTGCTCCTCTTGGTCCGTGTCTTCCCCACCAGCAGCAGCCCCTGCTGCCCCAGCAGGCTTCCGTCCACATTTCTGCACAGCCTCTACTCTGGCTTCCAGCAGGCCAGCTCTCTCTTCCTCCTCTCCAGACTCCGCCCAGAGCCTGCAAGCCTCTCGCCCTGGCCCAAAGCCTCAGGTACAGGTGTTGCACAGCACAACCAATGCTGCTTCCTTAAGTGACGCCAGGGACACTGCCTGTCGCTTCTGTGCTGTCTTCCTCTGGCCCAGCTCTGGCTGTTGCAGTCATCTGGGGAGTCAACCAGTGGCTAGGAGAGCTCTCTGTGCAAGTCTGCCTTTCAAATATATATATATATACATACATATATATACATATATATATATATATTTAAAATGTACAACCATTTTCCAACTAATAACTATTCAACCACTGAAAACCAACTTGATCCTTACCCTCAACCAGCTGCCGGGGCAGGAGACTGGAATCTTCTTGAGCTTCAGCTCCATTTCGGCCTGTGGTTGACCACAAAATACGCCTCCCTCCAGGGCCCCGGGGACCTGATGGGCACCAGAGTCAAGGACGCGAGGACTCAGCCTTGAGGTGCTAGGCAGCAAAGCCCACGGGTGATGAAGAAGGAATTGTCTGGGTCTCAAAGTTAAACTGTTAAGATGATTTCCTAGCGGGATTGTCACCTGTAGAGTCAGATAGATATGTTAAAAACACTTTAATTCTAAAACTAAAGCTCAGGTTCCATAGACTAAACTACACAACAATGCTTCCCACTGTTCCTTTGGGGTTGGTATCATTATATTGCATTGTAGTGTATTTTATTTTATTTGTTTATTTTTAAAAGATTTATTTGAAAGGCAGAGTTTCAGAGAGGCAGAGAGAGAGAGAGAGAGAGAGAGAGAGAGAGAGATCTTCCATCTGCTAGTCCACTCCCCCAGTTGGCTGCAACAGCTGGAACTGGGCTGATCCAAAGCCAAGAGCCAGGAGCTTAATCCAGGTCTCCCATGTTGGTGCAGCAGCCCAAGGACTTGGGCCATCTTCTACTGCTTTCCCAGGCCCTAGCAGAGAGCTGGAACAGAAGTGGCTGGGACTTGAACCGGTGCCCATATGGGATGCCGGCACTGCAGGCGGAGGCTTTACCCGCTACGTCACAGCACCAGCCCCACAACAGTTTTCTTAAGAATAAATTATTTCCTTGTTATGCTCTCTAGACAGCAATATATTTTGTTTTAGATAATCAATTCCTCAAAACATAAACAAAATTTACAACACCCCATGAACAGTTCAGCGACTGGAAACACTTCAAATTGGAAACGTACTATGTGTTTGCTATGGCCTGTATTGACTATAACATGAGTGAGATATGCAGATTACTTGGTATTTGCCTGAGTAAGTGTTCAGCTCCGTAGTGTGTTTTAAGCATTCCACAGAGTTTGGCATTTCTCCTTTTCCTTTATTAAACTGGGAGGACGAGGCAGCGGCCTGGGTGTGTGAGCCTCTGTTAATGGCCTGGCTCCCTGAGAGGGGACTTGGGTGCCGTGGTCCTTGGCAGGAGTGGGGGACACGAAGCAGGTCTGAGCACTGACCCACACGGGGACCCTACGCCCCTCAGCTCTTATGTGCTTACTATGGAACGGCAGTGAGCGGCCAAAGCCAGGTGCCGTGGTCAGCAGAGGGGACTCCCTTTCTCACGGCGAGGGAGAGGACACTACATGAAGGCGTGGGCATTGCCAGTGTTCTCGACTGAGCCAAGGCCGGTTTTTCCAGAATGTCATCCGAGAGAGCTGTCCCTGTCCACATGTGTGCACGAGTCCTTAGTGGAGGGCAGCGAGGAAGGGCCCAAGGCATCCACGTGACCTTGGGGGCAACCCAGGGCACTGCTGCCTGTCTTTCCCTCGCCCAGCACAGCAGGGCCAGCGGGGCCTGTGCTCCGGGTCTCCCACTCTGAGAGCCGGCTCCCTGCCGGCGACTGCTCTGCTGTATCCGGCCCTGTCCCACTGGCTGCAGTGACCATCCCACATTAGGGAGCTCCTCCGAGAGTCTGGGCTCAGAACGTGTGCGGTAGCCGTGATTTTCAAACAACTTGGGCCATCTGTGGAACCTGGAGCAGAGGGGAATATTAATTTGGGCTTAGAAATAAAATGAGTATTCTAATTTTTTTTAATTTTATTTTTGACAGGCAGAGTGGACAGTGAGAGAGAGAGAGAGACAGAAAGGTCTTCCTTTGCCGTTGGTTCACCCTCCAATGGCCGCCGCAGCCAGTGCGCTGCGGCTGGTGCACCGCACTGATCCGAAGGCAGGAGCCAGGTGCTTCCTCCTGGTCTCCCATGAGGTGCAGGGCCCAAGCACCTGGGCCATCCTCCACTGCACTCCCGGGCCATAGCAGAGAGCTGGACAGGAAGAGGAGCGACCAAGACAGAATCCGGCGCCCCGACCGGGACTAGAACCCGGCGCTGCTAGGCGGAGGATTAGCCTGTTGTGCCACGGCGTCAGCCTGAGTACTCTATTTTTTAAAAAGATTTATTCTATTTGAAAGGTAGAGTTACAGAGAAGAGGGGAGAGATGAGAGATAGAAAGAGAGAGAGAGAGAGAGAGAGAGAGAGAGAGAGAAAGTCTTCCATCTGCTGGTTCACTCCCCAAATGACTGCAAAAGTCAGGGCTCAATTAGCCCAAAGCCAGGAGCCAGGAGCTTCTTCCAGGTCTCTCATGTGGGTGCAGGGGCCCAAGCACTTGGGCTATCTTCTACTACTTCCCTAGGTGCATAGCAGGGAACTGGATTGGAAGCAGAGCGGCTGAGGCTTGAACCGGTGCCCATATGGGTTGCTGCCATTGTAGGCAGTGGCTTAACCAGTTATATCACAATGTTGACCCCGAAGTGGATATTCTAGATTTGGCTGTTCACAAACCATTGCCTAACTTCCTCTCCAGGGGCTGCCTCTCCAGCCTTTGGGTGTCATTTCTGGCCTTCCCTTGTGACCCTATGAAGTCTTCCACTGGGTAAACCACATAGCCTTCCATCTGTGATCACAGCTTCCGGCCCTCTGCTCTCTGGATATAGACCCTAGACAGAGAAAAAGCCTCGGTTGTTCAACTCATCTGTAGCGTCTGGCAGCAGAAGCAAGAGAGAGAGAGAGAAGTGGGGGAAAGAAAAGGAATGAGCTGTGTACTTGGAAGCGTTTGAGGCTGCCCTGGCTAAGTAGCAGCTCAGAGAACTTCCTCAGCTGTGGGCTGCCATGGCTGGACTCTGCTTCCCTCTCACCTCTGCTGTGTGCGTGGTCTCGGCGACAGCGACCAGCCTGGCCACGCTGTGGTCAGTCATGGTGTGGTCCTGGGAGGGAAGTGCTCACTCAAGACTTCTGCTTTCGTCTGGGTGGAAGTTCTGGTTCCCTTCCAGGTTCAGGCACTCCAAACACATCTCGACATGAA
This sequence comes from Lepus europaeus, assembly GCF_033115175.1. Taxonomy (NCBI): domain Eukaryota; kingdom Metazoa; phylum Chordata; class Mammalia; order Lagomorpha; family Leporidae; genus Lepus; species Lepus europaeus. The sequence goes on along the minus strand of NC_084829.1, from coordinate 3,468,283 downwards.
ATAGGGAACAAGGTGGGGTTGCCAGCATCCAGACACTCCCACAAGAAGAAGCCCTCCCCAGGGAAGGTGCAATGCAATTTCTGTAGCATAAGCTTCAGACCCACTTTTGCAACCAAGAGGTGGAAATTTTCTAAAATTCAGCAAGATTTTTGTGTTGGCACTTGACACCAACTTCCCAAGTTCCCGTTGTTAGACACAGTTGCGCTCCCTGCCAAGGTTACACAGATGGGGGAAATGAAACTTGGAGGGATTTGCAGGACTTTCCCTTGAGAAATTGTGGCTGGACCTTTATTTCCTGGTGCTGGTATCAGGGAGACCTGGGGACTCTCTGGTACGCCTCTCTTGATTGAAAGTGATGTTAGTATGAGGGGACTTCAAGAAAAGTAGGAAATTGAATGAAAAGTTTATTTTGGCAAAAATATTTTAATCTATGCATACTTGGAATTGCACAGTTGAGTGAGTGGGTGCTGGGTGGTAGGAGTCAGGTGTCTTGCTGGTGGGCAGAGTTAGAGGAACCTGGAAACCATTGACTTGGTCAGGCAATCAAGGTCAACACCACCGACAGTGATTAGTTGACAGCAGGTACTCTGCACCTGGTGTGAAGAGGGTGGCTCTTTACCTCCTACACCCAGAACTGCTGTCTAACCATGAGGAAAATAAGAGGCAGAAGGGGTCAGAGGACACGCCCGCGGGCAGCAGTGTACAACCCAAGCTCAGCCATTCCTGACCCTTAGACCCCTCTGGCCACATCAGCAGCTGTGCTTTGGGATTGGTTTGGACTTTTGTTCCCCACCCTGTTCCCTGGGCAGGTCCCAGCCTCCCCGGGCCCTCTTTCCTCTTCTGTATTCTCTGCCTGGCCCGTGCAACTTCAAAGTCCCCAGGCTCCAGGATGCAGGACAACCCAGCCCTCCTCATATCTGACTTCATCCATTGCTTGCCCACCTTGGTATCAGCAAAACAACAGTTCCGTGGCTGAGGGGACCAGCCTTTTTGGAGAGCAGGTTGGCAACTTTCGTTTCTTGAGTTTGCCCTTGAGGATGTTGACCCACCGCCACCCCCCACGCCACGCTGCTCAGCGAAGCATCTGCCTGCTTCCTAGGGTCATTTAAAGTACTACTTGACCCTGGATATTGTTTTTTTTTTAAATATTTATTTAATTATTTGAAAGGGAGAGCTACAGAGAGAGAGAGACAGAGACAGAGAGAGAGTGAACCATCCGGTGGTTCACTCCCCAGATGGCTGCAATGGCTGGAGCTGCACCAATCCGAAGCCAGGAGCTCCTTCTGGGTCTCCCCCAGAAGACTTGGACCATCTTCTACTGCTTTCCCAGGCCATAGCAGAGAGCTGGATTGGAAGTGGAGCAGACAGGACTTGAACCAGTGCCCATATGGGATGCCGTACTGCAGGTGGCAGTCGTACCTGCTGTGCCACAGCGCCGGCCCCCTGGACACTGTTGACATGGAGAATGCCCTCCGCCAGCGGCAGACTCCTGGGAGTAGTGCCATCAAGGTGGTTTTGCCTCAGGATGAAAACTGCATGTCTGTCGCAGTCCGTTTCTTTGCTGCTACAACAGAACAACCCAGTCTGGGTCATTTATAGTAAACAGAATTATATTGGCCTCCTGTTTCCGTAGGCTGGGAAGTCCAAGATGGGGCAGCTGAATCAGGGGAAGGCCTTCTTGCACCATCCCATCGCTGAAGGCAGGAGGCGGGAGGGCAGGAGAAACAATAATGCTAACAGTATGAGGTTGGCTTTGTGCATGGTGGGTTAAGTTGCTGCCGGCAACATCCCATATCAGAGCACTGGTCTGAGTCCTGGCTGCTCTGCTTCCAATCCAGCTCCCTGCTAATGTGCCTGAAAAAGCAGCAGATGACCCAAGTACTTGGATCTCTGTACCCACATGGGAGACCTGGATGGAGTTCCAGGCTCCTGGCATTGCCATGGCCCAGCAATTATGGCCTTTTGGGGAATGAACCAGTGGGTGGAAGAACTATTTCTGTCACTCCTTCTCCCTCTCTGTAACTCTGCCTTTCGAATAAGTAAAGTGAATGTTTCCAGTAAACACAAAATGATAGCAAGTTCAGCACAAAGGATTGGCGCCATTCTGTGTGGAAATGACTTATACCATAATAGGAACACGAGAGGGCGGAGCTGTGAAACTATGAACTATTGTTGAAGGCTTTTGTACCCAATGTTTTCAGCTGAAGGACCCTTATGGGGGAGAGGGACAAGAAACTAGGCCTGGGCAGATATCAGGGGCTTCTTAAGAGGTTAGATGTTCCCCAGGGTCCAGCGGGCACGTTCTCTGGGAAGGAAAAAGTCTATCCCCTTTAGAGAACCTCTAGGCATGCCCAGAGCAGAGCTGCCACTCCCCCTTCGGAGAGTCTCAGTACTCTCCTCAGCATTCTCCTCAGCTGGTTCCCTCAGCACTCTCCTCAGCATTCTCCTCAGCTGGTTCCCTCAGCACTCTCCTCAGCATTCTCCGGTATGCTAATTGTCCCTCCGAACCGGCCAATCCCATATGCTAATTTGTTGACTATATAACCTGTGTGAAACTGCCGCTCAGGGCTCCTCACCGCCTTAGGTGGGGGCCCGTTTGCGCAAACGTACAATAAATACCTCATGCTTTTTGCATCAACTGGTCTGGAGTCTGGATTTTTGGGCGTCCTCTCGAGCAAGTGGGCATCTCTACAACTGAGAGGTCCAACACAGCCAACTGGGCACATGTGGGCAAGAGTTTCTGAGCTTCTCTGCTCTCCAGGTGTCTGTCCAACGAAATGGGCCGAACTGGATGATGGCCAAGGACCCTGGAGAGTCCAAAAACTCTGGTCTGAGTCTGTGCCTCTGGAGTTGTCGGTTCCTCCCATGGAAATGCCGGTCTGGCCCAGGCAGCTGGGTTATCCCAGAGTACAGGCATGGTGTCATAAAAAATATATTGGGTCTTTCTCCCCAGTTCTTGGCACAGAGCTCCAAAAAGTCTTGCAGTCTCCAATGTGGTGGCAATGTCTTTGATTACTCATTAAGAGCCCCTTTGGACCAGACTTGAGCTTGTGCTAATGCGGTGACTCATGGGAGAACTTTAGATAGTTTCAAAGGTGGGGCTGCCCATGCCAGGAGGAACAAGCCCATGGTTTCAGTCTTGCCCTTGACCTCTGGGGAGGAGTGGGGGGTGAAGACTGAGTTCAACAGGAGGCCAATGATATAGTCAATGGCCAGCAGAATGAAAACTCTAGATGGTAAACACACCGAGGTATTGGGACAGTGACAGCCCCAGAGAGGGCATGGGGACTCGATGCCTGCCTCCCGCTGTGTCTCCTCCACTTGGCTGCTCTTAGTAAATAAATAGACAAAACTATGACAGCACTTCCTTGAGTTCTGTGAGTCATTCTAGCAAAATGAACCCGAGCGGAGGTCGTGGGAATCCTGGAATTGTACCCAGACAGAGGTGGGGTGGGGGTGGGGGGGGCTTGGGGGACTGGGGCTTTGTAACTGGCATCTGGGATGAGGCCGTCTTGTGGAACCAGGTCCTATACCTGTGAGGCCTGTACTAAGTCTGGGTAGTGCATGTCAGAATTGAGTTGAATTGAGGGACACCTAGTTGGCATCAGAGAGTTGTGTTAGGAGATGGTGGGTGAGAGGGTGTCTTCCCAGCTGGAGGAAGTTCATTTGACAGAGATGAACTGCAGGATCCAAAATATTTAAAACAATATTTTTCTGGTCATGGTTAGAAAGTAAGGGACTAGGCGGCCAGGGCTGAGGTGTAGCTGATTACGTCTCCACCTGTGGCATCCCAAATGGGTGCCGGTTCAATTCCCGGCTGCTCCACTTCTGATCCGGCTCCCTGCTAGTGTGCCTGGGAAAGCAGCAGGGGATGGCTCTGTTTGGGCTAGATTGGGCCAAAATTCATATCCCAGGCTCTTGGCTCTTACTTAGAGAAGTGTTCTAAGTCAGGCACAAACATGGCATGCAGCGTGATAAGGTTTATTTAGAAAGTGAGGATACACAGGCCCGGAGGGCTTCATTTAGGGAGCGTGGGCCAGGAAAGGTAAAAGGGGGATTTCACATCTGCTCTGCTTGTCCTGGGCCCATGAGGTGGAGAGAGAGAGAGCCCCTCCCCTTCACCAGGCTTCTTAGGAGCTTGGAAGAGGGGCGTGGTTACAGAGTACTGCCCCCAGGTTCCAGGTAAGGGGAGATACACCCTGGGGAGGGGTCGTCTGATTGCTGATAGGATTATGTGGGGGTGAGGTAGGTGTGGCCTCCAGCTCACCATCTTTGTCTAACTCCCTGACTTTTCCCACTTGAGTTCAAGTGCTTGGGCCCCTGCACGCACGTGGGACCTCCAGAAGAAACTCCTGGCTCCTGGCTTTGGACCGCTGCAGCGCCAGTGGATGGAAGCTCTCCTCTGTCTCTTCCCCTCTCTCACTCTGTGACTCTTTCAAATAAGATTTAAAATAATTTTTTAAAAAAGCATGGAACTAAGCTGAGAAGAGAGCCCATGGGGAACTGCAGGAGGCTAGATACTCTGCTCTTCCTGTGAAAGGAAGGTCAGAAGTGGTGCCGGGGGTGGGGTCCAAGGACTCCCCCCCCCCCCCACAGGTCCCAAGGTCGGCGCCTGGGGTGGAGTAAGCTCAGTCTCAGCTGTTCCCTCCACGGCAGCTGCCACGGGAGCCTGCGGTTCCCGGGTGGGCGCTTGGCCAGGACGCAGCAGACGCTGTGTGTCCTCTGTCCTGCACCTGCTTCTGTCAGGGCCACAGTGCTGGGCGGTGGCTGGGCTCTGCACAAAAACGCAGCCTGAGCTGCTGACTTCACAGAGGGCTTGGAATTAAGAATGGCTGTTGGAACTCTGAGGATAACTCTTCCAGAACGTGAAGCCAATGGAAGTTGTCCTCTTCACTGTGCCTGGATAGACTGCCCAGTCGGCTTCAGTGACTGTCTCATCAATGGCTCGTGTGTGTGGATGAGGCAGGTCCTGATGGCGACCTGATTCTGTATCCTCTGCCCACATCAGTACCCAGACACTGCAGAATGAGCCTATGAGCCTCTGGGACCAGGTTCCAAGCAAGAGCCCTCACTGTGGTGGAAAGCGGAACAGGTGTCCCCATCACTCCCCCTGGGCAGGGAGTCCTGGGGAGAGTACTTCCTGCCCGGCTGTCCCGCTCTGATGGGTGAGTGTCTGTGGTCATGGGTCGGAGGTCATGGTTCTCAGGCTGCGTTTTTGTACAGAACCCAACCACCGCCTAGCACTGTGGTCCTGATGGGAGACACAGCGTCTGCTGCGTCCTGGCCAAGCGCCCACCCGGGAACCGCAGGCTCCCGTGGCAGCTGCCGTGGAGGGAACAGCTGAGACAGCTTACTCCACCCCAGGCGCCGACCTTGGGACCTGCCGGGGGGCCGTCCTTGGACCCCCACCCCCAGCACCACTTCTGACCTTCCTTTCACAAGGAGAGCAGAACACGTAGCCTCCTTCAGTTCCCCATGGGCTCTCAGCTTAGCTCCATGCTGTCTATGTGTGAACAGACACTGCTTTAAGTATGTTGGCACCCTGCAGTTCATCTGTGACTGGTGTTGAACTCCTGTTGCCGTGCTGAAACACACCTGGGCAGTCTGAGGTCCTGCAGCTCCTAAGAGCGGAAACCAGGGCTCATACTGGGCCGTGCTCTAACTGTGCCACCATCTCCGAGCCAGATGGAGTCTGACGTTTAGAGATGTTCCATTTCGTCTGCCCAAACACCTTCGGAGGCTGCTATTATCAGGTCCAATGTACAGACGATTCAGCTGTGACACTTAGAATAGCAGAAGTTGGCTCAAGGGCCAGCCAGCAAGAGGCGGTGCCGGGACCACTCAGGTCCTTTGCCATAGAAGCTTCCTTCGAGTTCCTGTACTGAGCAGTGCATGTGGCTACTCTGTTTCTGTTAATACTCAAACTCCCATAAATATATTGGTAAGTACTCAGTTAAAATATCTGAACATTTACTCACATGAACTCCTACTAAACTAGGCCTTCTACTTTCAGTGTCTGCAAAATTGAGTTTTTGAAATCCAAGTGTAATATCCTCTTTACTGCCATTTTTCATATTTGTTTAGAATGACATTTCAGCGAGTGGGGTTCTTTTGAGCCTTGGTGCTGCCATCCCCTGCAGTAGGTTTGTGATATTTGTAATATAATTGTAATATATTTTTTCCCCTCTGTGGCCCCATCAGGTTACTTGTGAGAGGGCGATACAGGATCACACCAAAGACAGAGAGCCCTGGGCATGCCTTGAGAGCCCTCCCTCCCGCGTGAGCCATGCTTTGTCATTTCTCTAAGGCTAATGATCCTTTGGTCCAGCGTTATCTTGCCCTTGTCTATCTTGGCCTCAGAGTGGTGATAAGAGGCTTCTGTAAACACCCCTTTCTCACTGCCGCCCCATGGTTACATCACGCATACCGTATTCTGGTTAACTGTACCGGGACCTGAATTCTTTCCAGCCTGCGATCCACTTCCATTTAAATTTCCTAAAGCCTCCTCTTCCGTGTACCATTTGTCCAGCAACTTCACCAAACGTCCTGTGGCTCCATGGCTCGGTTTGATCCAGGCTATCTTTTCTGTTCATTTATTCAACATGGCTTCTCAAACGTCTGGGTGACAGGTGTCCTAGGTCCTGGGTACCCAGCAGGCAGTGAGCAGCTAACAGTGTGCACTTCTGTTCTAATGTTCTGTTTTTTTGTTTTTTTTTTTATTTGACAGGTAGTGACAAGTAGAGTTGGACAGTGAGAGAGAGAGAGACAGAGAGAAAGGTCTTCCTACCGTTGGTTCACCCCCTAAATGGCCATTACGGCCAGCGCGCTGCACCGATCCAAAGCCAGGAGCCAAGTGCTTCCTCCTGGTCTCCCATGCGGGTGCAGGGCCCAACCACTGGGCCATCCTCCACTGCCTTCCTGGGCCACAGCAGAGAGCTGGACTGGAAGAGGAGCAACCAGGACAGAATCTGGTGCCCCGACTGGGACTAGAACCCGAGGTACCAGCGCCACAGGCAGAGGCTTAGCCTAGTGAGCCGCGGTGCCGGCCCTAATGTTCTGTTCTGTTGGAGACACACACCAGTTCCCACGGCGACTGATGCCAGCTACAAAGCAACAGAAAGCACTTGGGCTGGCCAGGGCGGGAGTCGCCAAGGGGCCGCGTGGAGTAGAATTAGGAGAGAGAGAGGCCAGAGCGAGGATCAAGCCTCCAGGGAGGGGAAGACTTCTAATGGGAGACGCCAGCAGAAAACTGTGAAATAAGGGGGAAGGGGCGCGGACAGAGGAGAACCCGCATCGTCTGCGTGTGTATTTGCAAGAAAAGACTGAGTTATAGAGATGTTAGCTTCCCTGGTAAGGGGAACACTGAACTGACTGCCAGAAAAAACCGGTCCAGAGCTCTCGGTGGAGTCTGGATTTTTCTCACGGGGATGGCAGCCTGCTCTCCGCTGCCCTCTGGAGGAGGAAGCGGAGTCGCACAGCTGCGGTTCTCACGCGGGATTTGTTCCATTATCAGCAGGAAGAGAAAGGACCGGAAGACATCCTGGGAGGTTATTTTCTTCATTCCCGTGACTCCAACCTTTCCAGTTGCTCAAGATAGGAAAGCGCAAACGGGGAGACTTCCCCAGGAGTGTCTGCGCCCCCACGAGCACAGCCCAGAGTCCACAACTGCATGTGGCCATGACATTATGGTCACACCCAGATCCTCGGGAGACATTATCGGTAGGGTGATTTTGAGCCGAACAATTACTCAGGAAGACACCAAGTTATTTTCATATCTCACTCATTTTATAATTAATACAGGCCATAGCAACCAAATATTACCTTTGCAATTTGAAGTGTTTCCAGTCGCTGAACTGTTCATGGGTTGTTGTAAATTTCATTTGTTTTGAAGTATTGATTAGCTAAAACAAAATATATTGCTGTCTAGAGGGCATAACAAGAAAATAATTTACTCTTAGGAAAACTATTGTGGGGCCAGCGCTGTGATGTAGTGAGTAAAACCACCACCTGCAGTGCCGGCATCCCATATGGGCAGTGGTTCAAGTCCCGGCTGCTCCACTTCTGATCCAGCTCCCTGCTATGCCCTGGGAAAGCAGTAGAAGATGGACCAAGTCCTTGGGCCCCTGCACCCATGTGGGAGACCCCGGAGAAGCTCCTGGCTCCTGGCTTCAGATTGGTGCAGCTCTGGCTGTTGTGGCCATCTGTGGAGTGAACCAGAGGATGAAAGACGTTTCTCTCCTTTCTCTCCGTCTCTCTCTGTAACTCTGACTTTCAAATAAATAAATAAATCTTTAAAAAAAAACACTATTCTGAGATTTACAACTAGTTTCACGTAGCTCTAAGTGGATTAAAAGAGTTACAATTCAGGACCAGCACTGTGGTGTAGAGGATAAAGCCACCGCCAGCAGTGCTGGCATCCCATATGGGCTCTGGTTCGAGTCCCAGCTGCTCCACTTCTGATCCAGCTTCCTGCTAATGTGCTTGGGAAAGCAGCAGAAGATAGCCCTGGTGCTTGGGCCCCTATTACCCCCTTAGGAGACCCAGATGAAGCTGCTGGCTCCTGGCTTCAGTCTGACCCAGCCCCAGCCATTGCAGCAGCAGATGGAAGACCTTTCTCTCTGTAATTCTGAATTTCAATTAAATAAGTCAATATTTTTAAAAAGAAAGAAAGATGCCGGTGCCACGGCTCACTAGGCTAATCCTCTGCCTGTGGCACCGGCACTCTGGGTTCGAGTCCCGGTCGGGGTGCCGGTTCTGTCCCGGTTGTTCCTCTTCCAGTCTAGCTCTCTGCTGTGGCCCTCGAGTGCAGTGGAGGATGGCCCAAGTGCTTGGGCCCTGCACCCGCATGGGAGACCAGGAGGAAGCACCTGGCTCCTGCCTTCGGATCAGCACAGCGCCGGCCATGGCAGCCATTTGGGGGGGGGGGGGGTGAACCAACGGAAGGAAGACCTTTCTCTGTCTCTCTCTCTCACTGTCTAACTCTGCCTGTTAATAAAATAAAATAACATAAAAATAAATAAAAAAGAAAGAAAGAAAAAGGAAAGAAGTAGGCTGTGGGAGCTGGTGTTGTGGCACAGCAGGGTTAGCTGTGGCCTGTGTCGCTGGCATCCCACATGGGGGCACTGGTTGGAGTCCCTGTTGCTCTGCTTCCAATCCAGCTCCTGCTAATGCGCCCGGGGAAAGCAGCTCCCAGAACTGTGAGCAATGCATTTCTGTGCTTCCTTAATCACCCCATCTCAGGTGTTAAGTTTCAGCAGCACAAGTGAACTAAGACAGCGACTGGTCCTGAGACGTGTGGCGTAGCCAAAGCCTCACACGTTCTGGTTGCAGGCCCATTCCTGAAAATGTAGAAGTGACTTTGCAACTGGGGAGTGGATGGAGGCCGGCGGGGTTGGAGGTGCATGCTGGGAAGGGTCTGCATCACCATGAACAGAGCAGTGAGGGTGGTTCTGACGAGGCTAGACGCAGAGGAGAGCTGTGGGGGAGCCAGCCCCTTCTCCGAGTTGACGCAAATGGCCGGGCTCAGGACGCGGGCAGGCAGAGGAAGGTAAAGGCAATTCTGAGGAGCTCAGAGGGAGATGTGAGGATGCGTGCAGTGGGAACCTGGGGAGACTGTGCATGTGACAAAGTGACAAAGAACTCAGCAGAGTCGTGGCCGTGTCCTAGTGCTCTGTGGATGGCTGAACCTGGAATACTCGGTGTAAAATACGGCTTCTCTTCACTGTTGATAGTAAGAGCGAGAGAAGAGAAAAGTGAGTGAAAGCTGGAGTTTGTAATCGAAAGCGAGGCAGGACTGGAAGACCTGGAAAGTTCTCGGCCCGGTCACAGAGGAATGAAAAGGTGCTTGGCAGAGGGTGGCAAGCACCACGGCCAAATCTAACATTGCACAAAGAGATTCTATGGACAGAAGGAAGCCAGACGCTGCTCATAAAGACGACGGAATGGCCTGGAAGCATTTCTGAGACTGTTGGTCCTGCCACGCCCATCACACGCCGAGGACGTAAGGGCAGGATAGTTTCAAGAGAGGGGTCCCAGGGCCCCATGGGACCTTGGGGCTCACTGCCCAGGGCTGCTCAAGTACCTGCTCCCCACATTGTAGTCCAGTGCTCCTTGGCTACTTGGGGGCCCGATGTGGCTTGAGCTGCCCATCCAGGAAGCTTAGGTGGCATATACCCGGTGCTGACTCGGCAGCTTCATAATGCAGGGATGAGGAAGACAGGGCTGCCTCCATCTAGATGTCAAAGGATACCTCACACAGCCCTGGCTCTTGGCTGCAGGGGTGGGGCCACCCTACACGGAGAGACCCCAGGAGGGCGATGTTTAGGGGAGTCATGGGAGCAGGTCCACCGCTGAGACCCCAGGACTCCGAGGCCACCAACATGCAGCTAAAACCTAGGGGAGCTACTGGACTCCAACCTGTGAGAGATACAGCACGGGCCTCAGGGGGCACAATCATGGTATGGGGGTCTCTGGAGCCTTGGGGACCCAACCACCACTCCCAGTGTGTCCAGAAGACGGGACATGGGGAGAAGGAAGATCGCTCTCAGGCCTCAGGGTTTGGTGTTGTTTGTATCGCTGGGCTGTGGACTTATTGGGGCCTGTTATTCCTTTCTTCTTTCCTGCCTCTCCCTTTTAGGAATGTCTGGCTCCCATGAGAACGTCCCCACCTTGTCTGGCGGAAGTCCGTAGCTTGCCTAATTCCATAGACTTCCAGCTGGAGGGGAATTTGTCTCAGGACGAAGGGTGCCTTGAGTCTCACCTGTGCTGATGTAGAAGCCATTTAGATGAGACTTTGGACGTGGACTTCAATGTCAGTGCTGGGATGAGTTAAGAGTTTGGGCTGCTGGGGTGGAACAAGTGTATTTGATGAGGGGACATGAATTGGGGGTAGAGTACTGTGATTTGAATGTCTCCCCTCCAAAGTTCATGTTGAAACCCAGTGCCCAGCGTAATGGCATTAAGAGACAGACAGGCTTTAGGAAGTGGGTGGATGATGAGGGGTCTTCCCTCACGAGTGGGATAAGGCCCCCAGGAACAAGAGCTCCACATGGCGTTAGGGTCTTGCCTTTCCACCTCCCGCCTCAGAGGGTGCAGCAGCAAGGAGCCCCCTGGGAAGCAGAGAGCCACCCTGACCAGAAGGGACCGAGTGACCCCAGGGGATGACCTGGCTCCTCCTGTGGCTGCCTGGGGTGCAGGGTTTGGAGCCATGCCTGCTGACAGGATGGCACGGGTTGCTGGTGGCGAGACAGGGTCCCCCCAGCTGTGACCACCATCGGGCCACGGATGGCCATCTTTCGGCTGAGATTGGACACAACCTTTCTACCCAGTGGGCCAGATTGCACACAATGGTGATGGCCGCTCAGGCCTCTTCTACCTACATATGTTGCTACATTTGCATGGACTCACAGGCCACTGCCAACAGCCTGGCCCTCCGGTCAGGAGAATGGTGACTGGACTATTAAAGGGTCCCCTGAGTGGGGACAAGGATAGGACAACAGCTTGGCACCTGAAAGGGACACAGACGTGTCACTCGGGGATGCTGGGGCTGCCATAGCCACCCTCGAAAGGAAGTTACGTCATGACTTTGGATATCCCGTGGGACTTCACCCAGACCAAGGGACTCCCTCACGGCCTGAGCAACGCAACAGTGGGTGCAGCTCTCAGGGACTGTGATGGGACCATTGACGGACGGACAGCTGACTCTCACAGCCCCTGAAGGCCGGCATCGCGATGGGCTGCTGGTGGGGCGGTGCCTGTCTAGTAGGGCAGCATGCGTGCTGTGCCCTGCACTCCCCTGCAGTGCATGGAGAGCCCTGCGCTGGTGGGGGTGGAGGCGGACGGGGCCGTGGCCTGCTCAGGCGGTGCTTCTGAGATCCTGATCGCAGAGTGCCCAGCCGTATTTCGCTGTTTTTTATTTTTTTCCATTACAGTGTGTGTCCTGGGAGTGGCCTGCAGCTCAGACCACCCTCGTTCCCCAGACGAGACCCCATGACTCCTGGCTGGACGGGAGTGATGCTTCCCCTCCATGGGATCCCACAGTGGGGCGGGATGGGACCAAGGGATGCCAGGGCCTCTGCAGTGGCCCCAGGAGCGTCTGACGCTTTCAGCCGTGTGGACAGTGTCACCAGACATGCCAGCCTCGGAGGTGACCTTCCTGCTGGCTGGACAAGTGACAAGGAACAGCAGTCATTTTAGCTTCATCCTGGAGCGCACGAACGAATGGATGATTGATCATGAAGATGACTGATTCATGAAGGGTGTAGACACTGTGTGTGTACTGATCTGGGAGATGATTTTATGGTATATTTGATCCCGACTGCTGCACTCCAGGTGAGCACAAGTCACAACGTCAGAAGAGGAAGCCAGCACTCAGCCCAGCTTCTCCGGGCGCCCGCATCTCGGATTTTGAACGAAGAGCTCCTCGTGGCCCTTCTTTCACACGGGATGTGACGTTCAGCACCTCTCAGTAGGAGGCCGGGAGAAGCTCCGATGGCTGGGAGGCCAGCAGACTGCGCGGAGCCACGACTGGCTCTCCCCGAAGCTGGCATCTTCCGTCTCAGGAGCCATGAAACACTGTGCAGTCTTGGCTGCCACGCTCCGGAGCTTCTCTCTCAGCTGTGGGGATTTTCATCTCCCATTCCCGTGAGCTGCTTTGCCCCTTTTGCTGTTAGACAAATTCTCACCATAAAAAAAAAAAAAATCAGAGTGTGATCTGCACCAATAAGGAGATAGGACTTTCCCTGGGGAGATTTGCGAAGGAAAGCAGGGGGCACGTTTCTGCTTCCGTGAGCTGAGAGGCAGCGCACAGGCCCCGCACTGGCAGTTTGGGTGGAATTACACATCAGGCAGTAAAGGGGCGGAGGGGATTGCCTGTCCCGTGCAATGCAGATCTGCTTATTTTGATGTTATGGTGGGGGAGCTCTGGTCTGAATTGGAGCTTACGGGGTACAAACGACTCCACACAGACGTGAGTCATGGCCCCGTGAGGAAGCTGGCAGAGCCTGAACTCTGGTAGCTGAGAGACAGGGACGTCAAAGACGCTGGCTGGGACTGATTCTGCTTCAGCGCATCCTGGAGGCCCCAAATTCGCTGCTCCCCCTGCCCGCAAAACTCCCAGAGTTTGGCGCACAGAGGTGGGATTCAATGGGGTGGAGCGTCCTCCAGGACACATCATGTGATGGCAGCCACTCACACCTTAGTAAGGGACAGTCCTCCAGGTCCTGGCTGCAGGACCGCAGGGCTCAGGGAGGTGCGGATCCCCGCCGGGGGTCCCCGCGGGCCGCTGCCTTTGCTGGGCAGACCCCGGCGCCTGGACTGCCACGCAGGGGACGGGCGAGGGCCCGGCCCGCGGCGCGTCAGGGCGACACTCCCCTTCCGCCTGCCATAAGGGCGGCCGTGCCGCCCCGCACTTCCTCCCCGCAGATCACGCCCAGCCCGGAGCCCGTGCGCCGCGCCGGGTAAGCACGGCCCGAGGGGAGACACGGAGCGCGTGGCGGAACCCGCCGCGGCCGCGCGTGGGGGCGGAGCGCTTCCCCTTCTCGGGGTCTTCCCGCTCCTCCCCGCGCAGTCCGGGGCTCTCCCGTGTTCGCTTCGCAGCTCCGGGAGCCGGCGAGGCGGAGGCCGGTGCGCGCCCACGTTTACGCCTTGGGGACCGGGCGGTGCGTGACCCCGCTGCCCGGCCCGCCGGGCCGAGCCCTGAGCGGGGCGCGGTTCTCAAACATGAGCCTGATTGCGGCGTTGATTCTAGCCGCGTCTTTGCGGGACTCCGTTTTAACGAATAGTAAGGGGCCGTGGTTCTGTTGCTTTAAGTAGAAATGTAATTATTTCGGGGACAGGGAAGCAGCGGGTTCTTTGCGCGGAGGTGTGCGCCGTGTGTGCCGGTGCAGGGCTCGCTGGCCGTGCAAGGGACCGAAAGCAGGCTGTTTTAATTGGACTTTGTGTGGCCGGCGGATGCCGCTGCAAATACCCAAACGGCCCTGGCCAGAGAACGAGCTCCTCCACCCGGGGAAGGACCCAGGGCGGGTCCCTCCTTATACTGCGCTGCGTGACAGGTCAGCGCCCACGCGGGCACCCCAGGGGCTAGCCCGGTGCTCCCGCTGAAGCCAGGCCGGCCTGCTCCCACCGTGTGCGCAAGGGAACCTGCTGTGCTCTTGGGAGAGGGAGACAGGGAGAGAGGGAGAGAGAGAGAGAGCAAGCGAGCGCAAGTCCGAGCCCAGGGTGCTGCAGGGTGGTCAGTGTGGTTCAGGAAGCTGACTGGCCTCTGTTCTGTGTTGCAGCCCTCACCATGGAGCAGCTGAGCGCAGCAAACACCCGGTTTGCCCTGGACCTTTTCCGGGCCTTGAACGAAAACAACCCCACGGGGAACATCTTCGTGTCTCCCTACAGCATCTCATCGGCCATGGCCATGATCTTTCTGGGGACCGGAGGTGACACGGCAGCACAGCTGTCCAAGGTCAGCAGAGCGCCTGCCTTCCCCGCTGGCCCCTTGCTGGTGTGGCGCCTGCCCGGAAAGCCGAGCCTTTGCCCTGTCTCTGGCGGTGAGGCCCGGCTTTCAGAGAGCCCCAGGCACGCCCCTTGCGCCCTTTACTGCGCACCTACTGTGTGGGCATCCCTGCAGGGAGGGGTGCTTCTGCGGCCGCGGGCAGCTCTCGGGCAGCTTCTCTGTAAGCCGTGCCACCTCCCGGTTCCCGGGGTGTGCCTTCGTGCAATGGCCCTGTTGGGAAGGGTGACCTTGAGCAACATGAGGGTCTGAGACATCAGGAACACAGTGGGGGTGCTGGCAGCCTTGCCTTTGTGTGGGGGAGCAGGAATAAAGGCCACCGGGTGGCTCTGTGTTCCCGTGGCCTGAGCATGGCTCTGCGGGCTGTGCCTTGGAGGGAGGGTCCCGGTGGGAGAAGGAGTGTGGAGACCTGGAAGTTCCTGTGCCCTGGTATGGCAGCAGGTCACTCCCACAGCACGGAAGAGGCCACCTGCCCAGCCTTCCTGTCCTCCTGGGTGTGGAGGGCTGTGGGGCATGGCGGTCCTCATTGTGGGGAAGGCAGACCTAGCTTCCTCCTGCAGCCCAGAGCCCAGGGGAGGCAGCCCTGGAGGCTTCTCCAGCCCTACCCCCCCCCCCCCCCCCCCAGCTACAGTGCTCCTGGGTCTCGGGCAGGTGCAGCTCTGGAGTCAAACGCAAGCTTTCACCAAGCCTCTGTTACCACACTCAGATACGACAGCACTGGACCATTCTTAAAAATTCACCTTTTTTTTTTTTTTTTAATAAAACCACTGATACTAACTGCTGGTTGCTTCTTGCAGGGTTATAGCTCCTATGCTGAGGCTTTCTGAGGACTTGGTAACCTCAGCAGAGTCATTTGCAGGGTCCCCCCTTCACCCCCGCATTTCCATGAAGGTGGACTTTGCCTGCCTTGTACTTTTGTTCTTTGTGGCCCAAAAGCAAGGAACTAGGCCGGGCCTCATAAAACCATAAAGGGCTGCCGAAGGTATAGCAGATACAGGAGGAAGTGAAGCTTTTGCCACAGTGCTAAGTTTTAAGAAGTCGTGTAGAGTTCTACAGGTGCTACCAGGCTGGGAGCAGAGAACAGCAGCCATGTGCCTTGTGGCTTTGGGTAAGGGCCGATTCTCATTTTGGCTGTGTCGCCGAGATCTCCACCAGACGGTACTGGATACAGCCTACGAACAAACTACTTCTGTTTCTTTGGGGGGGAAGCAGACATGTCAGCGTTTAGCGTGTTACCACCTACGTCTGTGGGACAGAAATGACAACACAGGATGTGGACGCTGTCTCTGAGCGTGCGGTGGGTATTGCGTCTCCCAGGGCCATGTTCTGGGGTTCCTGTGACTTATTAAGGAAGGATCAGGCTGGGATCAGCGTCGTGGGTAACGAGAAGGCGGGCGTCTGACGGAAGCCAACACTCAGGCACCCGGGTCCTTCGGGAATGAGTGGCTGCAGGCGGACTGTTTGCTTGGTCCTTAGGCTTTTCATTTCGACGCGGTTGAAGACGTGCATTCGAGCTTCCAGGGCCTGAATGCTGACGTGAGCAAACACGGGGCGGCCTACGTTCTGAAGCTGGCCAACAGGTTGTACGGGGAGAAGACCTATGACTTCCTCCCCGTAAGTAAGCTTCGCTTCGCATTCGGAACCCCACGGGACATGGCTTTTCCCCTGGCACAGTCAAGTCACGGTGGCGAGTTTTAATGTGGGAGCACTGTGTGGGGTGAAGGCAGATGGCGGAGAGCCTCCCTCTGTCCGCGGGGTGGCTTTGTTTTAGTCTCATGAAATTAAAAAAAAAAAAAAAACACTTCCGGATGTCTTACTAAAGAAGGAGTGAACTCCAGAATTTGCTTCCAAATACAAAAAATCTTGCTTATTTATATAAAAAAAAGTTATCCCAGGATTTAGAAAAGAATTAGTACTTGTTATATCGCATAAGTAGGAGCATTAGGCTTAAAAAACGATTCACATGGTAAATCTAATCTTATGTGGTTTTTACTCCATAGTTGTTAAAGAAACATAGAGAATTTTTGTGTTATAATGGAGTATAGCCTTTTAGAACACTTTCTATGGCTTTTCAGGATTTTTAGAAAACTGTTTTTCTACTAAGGTACTTTGACAAGTTCGTGGGAAAATGGAATGCAAAGATGTTTATTTTGGGGTGAAAAGTGTAAAACCCGAGCCTAGTTTCCATAATATGTGTTTTCTGTGAATGTTGTCCGCAGTAGGAGTCATTCATGACATTTCCCTTTTAAAAAAAACACCTAGGAGTTCTTGGCTTCAACTCAGAAAATGTACGGCGCAGACTTGGCCAGGGTGGATTTTCAGCAGGCCTCTGAGGACGCAAGGAAGGAGATAAACCAGTGGGTCAAAGGGCAGACAGAAGGTGAGAGCCGGGCAGGTGTTCTCCTCCATCGCCCGCCCCAGTCCCATTCCCTGCCCAGTCCGGGCCCCAGGCCCCCACACCCTGGCCCATGCACATACCCCTGGGTGTGAGCTCTGCAGTGCCTGCGGCTGGGCGGCTGTCCCATGTCCCAAGTGCACCAAAGCTGAGACTTAGCCAGAAGCCGCCAAAGAGCTTTACCCGTGGGTCCCCCAGACGACGCTGTAAAGTTAGAGCTAGTCCTGAGTGTGGACTAACAGGAAAGAAATGTTTCTGAGAATCCAGCTTGCCGAAAGGTATTTGGTACACACATGGGAAAGAAGTGGCCTGGAGCTGCATGGAGTAGGTGAGATCCGTGTGCAGACTGCTGTGGCCGCAGTTTTCACCAGCGTCGCCCCGGCATGGGGGGTGGGGCTATCTAACAGGCCTCTCTTCTCCATGGTTACCATAGGGACTGACAGACCCACCGAGTGCCGGTCCACTGGTACAGGGATGGTTTCTGGCAGCGCTGGTGCCCACTGGTGGAGATTTGGTTTCCGTGGAGTAATATTTGTTAAAAAATTTTTTAAACAAAGATTTATTTATTTATTTAAAAGGCAGAGTTACAGAGTGAGATAGAGAGAGATCTTCCATCCTCTGGAGTTCACTTCCCAAATGGCCACAATGGTCAGGGCTGGGCCAGGCTGAAGCCAGGAGCCTGGCTTTTCCCACATGGGTGGCAGGGGTCCAAGGACTCGGGCCATCCTCTGCTGCTTTCCCAGGCTCATTAGCAGGCAGCTGGACTGGAAGCAGAGTAGCCAGGACTTGAACTGGCGCTCTGATATGGGATGCCGGTGATGTAGGAGGCAGCTTAACCCACTGTGCCACAACACTAGCCCCCTAAACTTTTTTGTGTGAGAGTAGATCTGAAGATGTAACATTGAATCAACAAAAAACATTTTCATTAAGGAATGGCCTTTTACAAAATAAAACTCATAGTTGATCATAGAATCCAAAAAATAATTTGTGTGCCTTTAGCCTTTGAGTACAGTACAGGTTGTGCTGGTTAAAGTGTTGGCTCCTGGCCGGCGCCACGGCTCAATAGGCGAATCCTCTGCCTGCGGAGCCGGCACACCGGGTTCTAGTCCCAGTTGGGGCGCCGGATTCTGTCCCGGTTGCCCCTCTTCCAAGCCAGCTCTCTGCTATGGCCCGGGAGTGCAGTGGAGGATGGCCCAAGTGCTTGGGCCCTGCACCCGCATGGGAGACCTGGAGAAGCACCTGGCTCCTGGCTTCGGATCAGTGCGATGCGCTGACCACAGCGGCCATTAGAGGGTGAACCAATGGTAAAGGAAGCCCTTCCTCTCTGTCTCTCTCTCTCTCTCACTGTCCACTCTGCCTGTCAAAAAATAAAGTGTTGGCTCCTTTAGGGTGGTTTGTGTGTCGTCCTGGTCTACCTCACAGTGTGGTTTGTATTTTGAGCAGGAACACCCCAGTAGGCCTTTCCTAACTTAATACCATGTTAAATGAAGATTAAATAAGAATTACACATTTAGATTGTACCTCAGTGCAAATAAATTGTCAGCTTTGATTTGGAATTCCAACATGAGAGTATTTTTTTTTTTTGAGACTTTATTTGAAAGGCAAAGGTACAGAGAAGGAGAGAGGGAGGGAGAGAGGGAGAGAGAGAGAGAGAGGGAGAGGGAGGGAGAGAGGGAGTGGGAGAGAGAGAGAGAGAGGGAAGGAGGGAGGGAGGGAAGAAGAGAGAGAGGGAGAGATCTTCCATCCACTGGTTCATTCCACAAATGGCTGCAATGGCTGGGACTGGGTCAGGTCAAAATCAGGACCTGGAGCTCCATGTGGGTCACCGTGTGGGTGGCAAGAGCCCAGGCACTCGGTCCATCTCCTATTGCCTTCCCACGGAGCATCTGGGGCTCAGACTGGTTCTCATATAGGATGCCTGCGTCCAGGTGGCGGCTTAACCCTCTGTGCGACAGTGCACACCCCCATCAACATGTTTGTGTTTTTAGAACTCTTACTTTGCCTTTTTAGGGAAAATTCCAGAGCTGTTGGCTTCTGGCGTGGTTGACAGGCTGACGAAGCTAGTCCTGGTAAATGCCATCTATTTCAAGGGGAACTGGCAGGAGAAGTTCATGAAAGAGGCCACGACCGACGCACCATTCAGACTGAACAAGGTGAGGTGACGTCGCTGCCCACGGTATTCTGTGTCGAAGAAAACCAGAGACTAATCTGCTGGTTTTTAATGTGCAGAAAGACACAAAAACAGTGAAAATGATGTATCAGAAGAAAAAGTTTCCCTACGGCTACATCGAGGACCTCAAGTGTCACGTGCTGGAGCTGCCCTACCAGGGCAAGGAGCTCAGCATGGTCATCCTGCTGCCCGACGACATCGAGGACGAGTCCACGGGGCTGCAGGAGGTGAGCGCCTGGAGCGCGTGCTGCTGCTGCTCTGTGGGAGTGCGTGAGCGTGTGTGCGCGTGTGAGTGTGTGCGTGCATGTATGTGTGCGCGTGCGTGCAGTGTGCATGTGTGTGCGCGCACGTGTGTGCGCGCGTGTGTGTGCGCACGTGTGTGTGGGTGTGTGTGCGCGCGCACGTGCGTGTGTGCGTGTGAGTGTGTGTGTGTGTGTGTGTCTCGCAGCGAGGGCTTACTGTGCATTCACTGACACCACTTGCCCTTCCTCGCCAACATTTGCCATTCCTTTGCCAATAATGTCTCCCCAGCAACATTTACCACTTCAAAGCCCCGAGCTGCAGTTTTCACGGGAGGTGCCAGCCCCTCTCAGTGAAGAGCTGGGATGGGGAACGTGTGCATGTGTGCAGTGTGGGTTCCTTCAGTTGCGTTTGCCCATTCATCTTTCTCTGGTTGTGAAGTGGGTCATCAGCATCGTAGAACAAATGGAGCCCTAGTTCCGCTCCGGCCCCACGGTGATATCATGGTAACAGCTGACACTGTGTGCCGAGCGTTTTATATACATTGGCTCATTTAATGCTCACAACAAGCCAGGAGGTAGGTACAATTATTACTGCCATATTAGATGAGGAACTAGATCCAGTACATCAACTGCCATTAAAATGGTTACCTAGAAGCTGACGTTATTAGAGATTACTTCAGCTCCAGTGAGGCTTATAGATTATCATGGCTTCCGTGGGATGGAAAAGAAAGTAAAGCGTTAAAGTTTTCTCTTGAAACCTTTGTAAAATTGTCCATGCCCCCCTCAACCAAATCAGAGAGTGAAAGCTGAGTATGGTGGGTGTTTAGTACGTCCTGGGTGGATGGTGAGGGCTGGACAGACGGGTAGGAGAATGGGAGGATGGGTGTAGGGGTGCATGGGTGAGTGTGCGAACGGATGAATGGATGGATCTGTGGGTGGGTGGATGAGAAGAGTGGATGAGTGTGTGCATAGGTGAGTGGACGGGAGGGAGGGAGGGAGAGTGAGTGGATGGATAGATGCAAGGAAGTGGGTGGGTGGGAGAGGGGGTGCACAATGGGTGGATAATAGATCTGATCTTGTCCAAAGTGTCTGTACTTGAACTTTTGACACTTGGAACATAGGTGGGTGTTCTGTCTCACCAAATGCCACAAAGAAATGAAATCCTCAAATAGGAAATCTGTTTTGGTAAAAAACGTAAAGGAAATTAATTAGCAAGTGATACGGCGGATCCATCCACTGACATGACGCTTCGTTATTTCACCTTTGTACCATTGATTTCAACTCTTCTTCTTGCCTCATTCTAACTCCAGATCGAGAAACAGCTGACTGTGGACAAACTGCGAGAGTGGACCAAACCTGGGAATCTGGGTGTGGTTGAGGTCAATGTCAGGTTGCCCAGGTTCAGGCTGGAAGACAGCTACATCCTCAACTCCGATCTCGCCCGCCTGGGTGTGCACGATCTCTTTCAGAGTGGCAAGGCTGATCTGTCCGGCATTTCGGCAGCCAGAGATCTGTTTATATCAAAAATTGTCCACAAGTCCTTTGTGGAAGTGAACGAAGAGGGGACCGAGGCGGCAGCCGCCACGGCAGGCATCGCCGTCTTTTGCATGTTGATGCCGGAAGAGAATTTCACTGCTGACCATCCATTCCTTTTCCTCATTCGGCACAATCCCACATCTAACATCCTGTTCTTGGGCAGATTTTGTTCTCCTTAGACGAAAGAGACTGTGGGAATACAGGTCATGCCTAAAGCTTTATGACCTGAATGTTTAGTGATGACACTTTTCCTATATCTTTACCAATAAAACTGCTAACACATGTTTAATTTCATTTATGTTTGTCCCTGTTGACTTTTACTCTCCTGAGTTTTGGCATGGGCAATATATTCATGTATGTATATGTATGTATTTATTTATTTGGAAGTCTGAGTTACACAGAGAGAGGGAGAGACAGAGACAGAGCGAGTGAGAGGTCCTCCATCCACTGCTTCATGACCCAGGTGGCCACAACTGCTAGGGCTGGGCCAGGCTGATGCCAGGAGCCAGGAGCTTCATCCAGGTCTCCCGAGTGGGTAACAGGGGTCCAAACACTTGGCTCATCTTCTGTTGTTTTTCCTCAGCCACTGGGACTCAAACCGGCACCCATGTGAGATGCCAGCATCGCAGGCTATGGCTTTATCTGCTATGCCTCAACCCCAGTCCCTATTTCTATATTTTTATCTTAAAAAAATCCTGTGATTGCTTTTGAATGCATCAAGTTAAAAAGAAAAAAAAAAAGAAGAAAGCAGATGTGTCGATTCTTAACAATGCAGCAATCAGTGGGATTGCTCTACTTCTCTGGTAGCTGTGGGAAAGCATAAGATGATCATTTATTTCATAGTTAGAATTTTAGAAGCCGTAAAAGTGCCAGCATCCTATATGGGTGCTGGTTCAAGTCTCGGCTGCTCCATTTCCAATCTTGCTCCCTACTAATGCACCCGGGAAAGCAGGAGATGACAGTCCAAGTGCTTGGGTCCCTGCACCCATGTGGGAGACCTGGAAGAAGCTGCTGGCTCCCAGCTTCGGCCTGGCTCATCCCAGGCTGTTGTGGCCATTGGGGGAGTGAACTGGCAGATGGAAGACCTCTCTCTCTGTCTCTGCCTTCTAAATAAATAAAATAAATCTTTTAAAAAAAAGAAAGAAGTGGCTGGGGCCGCGGCTCACTAGGCTAATCCTCCACCTGCGGCGCTGGCACCCCGGGTTCTAGTCCCGGTTCGGGCGCTGATTCTGTCCTGGTTGCTCCTCTTCTAGTCCAGCTCTCTGCTGTGGCCCAGGAAGGCAGTGGAGGATGGCCCAGGTGCTTGGGCCCTGCACCCACATAGGAGACCAGGAGGAAGCACCTGGCTCCTGATTTTGGATCGGCGCAGCGCCAGCTGTAGCGGCCATTTGGGGGGTGAACCAACGGAAGGAAGACCTTTCTCTCTGTCTAACTCTGCCTGTCCAAAAATAAAAAAGAAAGGAAGAAAGAAAGAAAGAAAGAAGCCATAAAAGGCGCTGTGACTACTGAAGGGAGGATTCAAAACAGATTTTCAGCTGAAATATGGCCAAGTGCCCTGGTTAAGGGACCAGGTTATGAAGACAAACCTGCCTTCCAGTGTGCCTGTCCTTTTGTTCTGAAGGATTAGTAGCTGCCACCACCCTCGGGCTTGAAACGCGTCCATTAAAGGGGGTAACCTCACGACCTTTTTGCTTTGCTTTGTATGAGATGCGATTCCTGTGGGATTTCAAGGGGTCAAAAACTGGATGTCTTCGCGTAAAAGATGCTAAGAGACCGCAAAGGGAAAAATGCAATTGAAACAAGCGCACGGAGAGCGCGCCGTCGCCTGGCCTCTCGGTGCCCCGATAAAGGTGCTGACCGCGCTCTCCTGTCGCTGCTGGTCTGGCGATGGCTGGCGTGGCGGGCACAGGGCGGTGCCGGGAGGTGGGGTGGGAGCTCTCCTCTGCGTGGCTTGGAATGCGTCACCTCCTTGCTGCTTAGGCCGAGCAGACCTCATGACTCAGTCAAACTCCCTGAGAGTCTGCAAACCAGACTGGTGGCCGAGGAGCCGAGTCCTGGTCTGCCAGTGCTGGTGGCTGAGAGGGACTCCGCAGATAGGAACGATGGGAGCTGGACAACTCCTGCCAGCAAGGTGTCGTGCCTATTTTCTTTTTGTAAGTGCTTCCCCGCCCCATCCCGTTCCGGTCCTCTGATCACAGTGCGGCCCCTGCCCCCTGTGATTCTCTCTGGCTGCCAGCCTGGATTCCACTCTGCTTCAGAGCGGATCAGGTCAGTCATGCAGAAACAGCGCTCACGCCTGCTCACAGGCATTGAGGCAGCGTTCCATCACTAAGCACCCTGCCCCCGCCAAAGGTCAAAAGCTCCAGAGCCCAGACTGGAATCCAACTTTTTTTTGTTTTTCTTTGTTTTAATTGAAAGGCGGAGTCACAGAGAGAGGAGGAGGGACAGAGAGAGAGAGAGGCCTTCCATCTGACAGTTAACTCCCCAAATGGCTGCAGTGGCTGGAGCTGGGCCAGGCAGAAGCCAGGAGCCTGGCACTTCTTCTGGGTCTCCCGTGTGGGTGCAGGGGCCCAAGGACTTGGGCCATCTTGCACTGCATGCTTGCTTTCATTCCTCTTTTCTTTTTTTTTTTTTTAAGATTTATATATTTATTTGAAAGGCAGAGTTACAGAGAAGCAGAGGCAGAGAGAAAGAGAGAAAGAGAGAGAGAGAGAGAGTCTTCTATCTGCTGGTTCACTCCCCAAATGGCTGCAACTGCCAGAGCTGTGCCAATCCGGAGCCAGGAGCCAGGAGTTTCTTCAGGGTCTCCCACGAGTGTGCAGGGACCCAAGGACTTGGGCCGTCTTCTACTGCTTTCCCAGGCCATAGTAGAGAGCTGGATTGGAAGAAGAGCAGCTGGGACTTGAATAGGTGCCCACATGGGATGCCAGCACTACAGGTGGCGGTTTTAAACACCACACCACAGCGCCAGCTCCATCCACTGCTTTTCCAGAGCATTAGCAGGGAGCTGGATCAGAAGTGGAGCAGCCAGGTCTTCAACCAGAGCCTATATGGGATGCCGGCACTGCAGGCGGAAGCTTAACCTACTACGCCACAGCGCTGGCCCTAGAATCCAACTTATACTTTATGTGGAGAGTGCCTGATGCATGTAGCAGTGAGCAAGTTGACACAGGCTTCTGCAGATGACATGAAAACCCACCTGATAAAGGCAGAGCTCAGAGTCTAGAAACCGTCCTCAAACCCCAAGCGAGAAAACCCCAAGAAGCTCATCTTTAAGCACATTTTAGTGAAACCACAGAAGTCCAAAGAACAAGAGATCTTAAAGGAAGCCAGACAAAGGCAATCAGAGGAAAACGCAGAGTGCCCTGGAAGGAGCAGCAGGTGGAGATGGCACAGCCACCAGCAGGAACCGTGAGAGCTGGATGGGGCGGGGGGGGGAGGGCATAGGGTGATTCTGTCTATTGCTGGGAAGAACAAAATAACCAATTAAAAAGCCTGCTGACCCAGAGCTATTCCACACCCAGGAGAAAAAGTCCTCTAAGGTATTTTCAGACAAACTACTTGTCCTTAAGAAATCTAAACAATGTCTTTATGCATAAGTAGCATCAGGAAAAAAAGCAAAAACAGTTTGTGACTCCGGTAAATGTAAATGATACAGAACAGCAAAAACCAACAAGCAAAAACCCTACAGTAAAAAACCAAAAAAATCAAGAATAAAAACCCCACAGCGTTTCAAGCACACGGAGAAGTAAAGCAAATCACAGAGGCGGGCGTTTAAACTGCAGGCTAAGGTGCTCCATCCCACGTCAGAGCACCTCGGCTCCACACCTGGCTGCTGACTCCGGCTTCTGCCAGTGTAGACCTGGGGAGGCCACACTGATCTCTCAAGGAACCGAGTTCCTGCTACCCATGTGGGAGATGTAGACTGTGTTTCCCAGCTCCTGGCTTCAGCCTGGCTCTGTACTGACTCTCTGTGGACATTTGGGGCATGAATCAGCAGGGGCCCAAGCACTTGGGCCATCTTCCACTGCTTTCCCAGATGCATCAGCAGGGAGCTGGATCAGAAGTGGAGCAACTGGGACTTGAACCAGCGCACATAGGGGATGCCGGCACTGCAGATAGAGTCTTAAGCTGCTAGGCCACAGTAAGTAATTTAATGAATATCCTAGATGACACAGTAACTCAGGGAAAAATATATAAGAATTTGTAAGAAAGAACAAACTTCACAGTATTTCAGCTGACCATCATAGAAAAATCTACATTATTAGCATATAAGTGAGTAAAGTGAGGTGGCCCGTCACAAGTTCAGTTTACAAAACTGATTTGTATCTGTATGTAACATCATGGTTTAAAATAATTTTAAATACCACTTATACCAACATCAGAAAATATTGCAGTGCCTAGGGATGAATCTACCAAAAGATGTTCTGGAACTCTATGCAGAAAAGTATAAGCATCATGGAGAGAAAATGAAGAAGGTCAGAACAGATGGCTTTACCTGGTGGGGATTCAATATTTGAAACATGTCAGCTGACCAGCAGACTCAATGAAACCCCAACAACAGCAACAAGCAGTTGTTCCTGTCTGCTTTTCAGTGAAATATGGCAAGTGGTTCATAGTTACGTCGTTACGTGGAAGACCAGGAATGTCCGACACAATCTGGAAGTGGAATCAGCGAAGAGGACACCTTAATGGAACCAAGCCCTGCTCTAAAGCTGCAGCTGTAAGACAGCGTGGTCGGAACAGAGAGCCCGGCAGGAGCCCCACCCAGGAGGAACCCTGCTTCACGACCAGAGGGAACGTCGCACCAGTTTGCCTCCAACAGCCCACGTCTGCCTCTTGTCCTAACAGGGTCAGCCGACCCTCTGTATTAAGGGTTCCACGTCTGTGGATTCAGCCAGCTGTGGGTTGGAAATAGCTCAAAGGAAACCTGTGCTGAACAAGGCGTGACTCCCTGAACAGCACAGTATGACCCTGCATACTTAGTGTCTACGTGGTACTAGGTATTCTATGGAACCCAGAGCTGATTTAGACTGTCCAGGAGGCTGTGTGTAGGCTCTATGCAACCGCTACGCCATTTTCTGTAAGGGAGGATGTTAGTGTCTGCAGGGTCCTGGAACCAACCAGCCCCCTGCAGACAACTGGGGAAGACTGTGTTTTTCACTCTTACATTTTAATTAATTCAAATAATAAATAACATAGTCATTATATTCTGGGCAAATGTAGCACTTCTGCGTTTAGGGTGAATGGAAGGAATTTCTAATGAGTTGTTCTGGGAATCTATATAAATTAAAGTTGATTTCTGCCTTGTGATTTATACCAACAGGACCACCACAATGCCTGTGGACTTAATTGTGAAAGCAACACAATAAAGCTTCTGGAAGATAATGTAACTATCTATCTTCGGGAAGGTGTGGACAGAGTGGTTTCTTAACAGGATACACACATGACACACACATCCTGTTAGACTTAGTCTCAGCATAGGAACTCCTCATGCTAAGTGGCATCAAATAAAAATTCTACAGGTGAGGCAGGTGTCGTGGCACAGCAGTCTAAGCCGACACTTGGGATGCTAGCAACCCATGGCGGAGTTCCTGGGTTCAGGTCTCGCCTCCGCTTCTGATCCAGCTTCCTGCTAATGTGCACCCCGCGAGGCCGCAGAGGATGGCCCAAGGACTAGCGTCCCTGCCACCAAGTGGGGGACCTGAGTGGAGTTCCTGGCTCCTGGCTTCCGTCCTGGCAGGTGTTTGGGGAGTGAACTGGCAGAGGACAATCTGTCTTCTCTCTCTCTTTCTTCTTTTCAAATAAAACAAAAATACATAAATGCTTTTTAATTTTTTCCACCATGAAGAGAGGACAAAGGCCAGCCTGGGCACTGCCCTACGGAGAGGTGGTAAACAGAAATCAGGATCCAAGAGAAGTCCCTAGTGGCAGAATTTTGATTCCAGAGCGTTCTCATTGCTCAGTTATCTCCCAAGCTACACCTAAAGCAGTGGGGTGATGACAGCCAGCGGGCTTTGTGATGTCACGGCTTTGGAGAACTCGCTTCCAAGTATCGTAACAGTTTTTATGTACCAGAAACACCGCGTGGGATGACGTAAAACAAGGGGCAGCCAACCTGGGGTACTGAAAAAAAGGGGACCTGCTGGAATATATAAAATCAAGAGTGCTTACATTTATGCATTTACTTCTGTAATTTGTTTCAAGAGTACTTATAAAGTCATTAAAACAAAGACACATGTTTGACGTGGTCTCTCCGTTGTATGGTTCTTCAAACGGGTTACTGCCATGTCCTTTCCATCTGGATTCTCCCTTCCTCTGAAGACAATCATAAAACATTGTGACCTGGGATTCCCTTCCACTCAGAGCTGTTCTTCCAGCTGCGGGTGGGGAGAGCGTTCCGGTAGTTCAGGGGGAGTTCACAGGGCCAGCCAGCCCTGGCGCGTGGGACCTGTCATCTGATGGGGTCCCTGTGCTGTGGGTGCTGCGGTCCCTCCCCATCGCTGGGCTCAGAGCGGAGCGGGGACGTACATCTCAAAGCTGAAGTCCCCGAGCTTCACCACGGAGTCTCGTCCAGAGGGAAGAGAAACACGTTCTGAGCTGCTCCAGTGGGTTCTTGAGCTTCCAAAATGATGCTGTGCTGCCGGTTCCAGCTGTGATGCTCGGCCTCGGAGGGCTCCACGTCTCCAGCTTGCTCCTGTCGAGCAGGCGTGGGCGCGCTCGGAAGCAGGAGGTGAGTAACCCTTCAGTAGCACCTGCTGAGTTACTTCTCCACAGTGCAAATCCAGCGGCCCATCCCCTCCAACATCACCGCCAAGAGTTGAAAGGACAACAAAAGAAAAACTGAACATCTGCTGGGGATGAGGATATTCGTACACTGCAGCACAATCTTGTCTTTTTTTTTTTTTTTTTTTTTTGGACAGGCAGAGTGGATAGTGAGAGAGAGAGAGAGACAGAGAGAAAGGTCTTCCTTTTTGCCGTTGGTTCACCCTCCAATGGCCGCTGCGGCCGGCGCATTGCGCTGATCCGAAGCCAGGAGCCAGGTGTTTCCCCTGGTCTCCCATGCAGGTGCAGGGCCCAAGCACTTGGGCCATCCTCCACTGCCTTCCCAGGCCACAGCAGAGAGCTGGCCTGGAAGAGGGGCAACCGGGACTACAACTCGGTGTGCCGGCGCCGCAGGCAGAGGATTAGCCTAGTGAGCCGCGGCGCCAGCCCTACAATCTTGTCTTTTTAAAAATACCCCAGGACTAAGGAAAAGTCTTGTATTTTAACCTTGAAGAGGCTAAACATCTACATTGCAAACATCTACAGGTTACGAAGTACAAAAGCATTTCTTCAACTGAATTCTCAGGGTTCTAATTACACATATTGAAAATCATGGAACTGGGAGCCAGGGAGACGTTATGATAATAAAACCAGTCTGCAGCCACTATGACAGCAGCTGAATCCTTGGGGTGTGGGTAAAGTGATGCAGAGTGACTGAACCAGCCCAAAAGTATTTGCAGTGTGACATCTACATGTTCCATGGGACAAAGATGATTTTCTAGTGCACAGGAGAATAAACTTTTACAAACCTATGGGAAGTGGCTTGTTTGGTTTAGCAGATTACACGCCTGCCTCCCACAGCAGGTGCCAGGGTCCCGTGACCCTCGGCGGCCGTGGGGATGGTTCAGCTGATTGGGCTCCTGCCCCCCACAAAGGAGGCCCAGACTGAGTTCCCAGCTCCATTCTCGGCCCCATCCCAGGACCACTGAGGGCATCTGGGGAGAGAGCCAGTGGATAGCAGCTCTCTCTCTCTCTGTTTCCCTCTCGCTCCTATGAGAAAAATACAATGCCACCCACAGAGAAAGCAAGAGGTCACACAGGAGTTCTCCCACGAGCTCCTCCCTCATTTTGTAGACGTTACAACAAATCCTGTGGCGGTTCCATTTCAACTGGTAAATAAGTTTTCTTGTAAACTAAAAATGTAGATATTTTATCACAGCACAATGTTTTAAGAGTCAGTTTTAAAAGAATAAAGATGCCTTGTAAATTTTAGTTTTCTATGTAAAAATCTTATAGATTAGTTGAAATATTTATGAAATCAGGTAAGATCCTTACCCCTGTTTTCAGGTATCCTCAAAGGTTTTCTATCAGGGTGGAAAAACAGACATTTGTATCATTTACCTGATTTCATGTGACATACCTATATTAAGAGATTTGGGCCCAGTGTTGTGGTATATCGTATTAAGCCACTGCCTGCAAAACTGACATCCCATACGGGTCTCAGTTTGAGTCCCAGCTGCTCCACTTCTGATCCAGCTCCCTGCTAATCAGGGTTAAAGCCCTGATCCAACTCCCTGAGAAAAGCAGCAGACGATGGCTCAAGTGATTGGGCCCCTGCCATCCATGTGGGAGACCCAGATGAAGTTCCTAGCTCCTGGCTCCTGGTTTTGGCCTGGCTGAAGCCCTGATTCGCTTGGGGAGTGAACCGGCAGATGGAAGACCTCTCTCTCTATCTATCCCTCTTGTCTGTAACTCTTTCAAATAAATAAATAAAATCTTTTAAAAAAAATTAGGATTCATGTGGTCTTGAAATTAATTTACTACCATAACTTATATCCTATATTATATTTTGATGTTTCTTGATAAACTAATTTTCAATTAATAAATATTTTGCAAGCATTGTGAGTTTTTTTTGTTGTTGTTGTTGTTAAGTTATATTAACTCCAGAAATATGCTAAATCTAGAACAGGTAAGTTTCCCCATATTCAAAATATATAATCTCCCATTGAACTATAACAATATGCCTGAAACACCTCTGAAGGTTGCTTAAAGTTATTCTTTTTACTAATTTCAAATGCATTAATTACTAGGCCTTATGGACATAGGAGTGAAACAAACGGCATGTCTGCTCTCTGGTAGTTTGTGTGTAGTGGATGAAACAGCTCCCAGTTACTGATTCAGCCAAGTGGCCCCCCTGGCTAGCCGGGACACCAATTTGGTAGCAGGGGCCTTAATATCGGCAAGGAGTTGTCTTCAGCATTGAGTGCTGACATTCGGGGAAGCTTCATTCTCTACATGAGTCAGTAAACTGGCATTCTGGGTGATGAACTTGCCTCTAGCTTTCTGGCCATCAGATACATATTCCGATATCTATGTCCCCTTCTGAGTATCCTCTTTCCTAGGATTCCTGATAAAACAGAGTTGTAGGGGCCAGTGCTGTGGTGAATTGGGTTAAAGCCGGTCCCATATGGGCGCCAGTTCTAGTCCCGGATGCTCCTCTTCTGATCCAGCTCTCTGCTGTGGCCTGGGAAAGCAGTAGAAGATGGCCCAAGTCCTTGGGCCCCTGCACCTGCGTGGGAGACCCCGAGGGAGCTCCTGGCTCCTGGCTTTGAATCAGGGCAGCTCCGGTCATTGTGGCCATCTGGGGAGTGAACCAGGGGATGGAAGACCTCTCTCTCTCTCTTCCTCTCTGTAACTCTGTCTTTCAAGTAAATACAAAAATCTTTAAAAAAAAAAAAAGAGTTGTAGACTCCCGAGGCACACATGACCCAAGAGCTGCGAGGCACTCTCCCTACATGCAAAGGCAGGGACTGGAGGAACTAGCCCCAGGATGGTGAGACTGGAGACTCGTGAAAGAAGCAGAAGCTCAATGTGCTTGGGGGGCTGGGGAGCTGGGGAGCTGGGGAGCTGCGGTCACCCCGGAGGAGTTTACTCCATGCGTCTGCTATGTCCTACTATGTCCTAGGCACTGCTCTAGGCACTGGGATGCAGCAGCTCAAACACCACGCCCTTTAGCTACTGAGGGGTTTAAGGCAGGCAGTGACGTAAACACATCACATTGAAAGGTGCACTCTGCTGGTCACGTGAACGCATGAACGGCAGCGTGCTGGGAGTGGGAGCTGCAGGACCGCACAGGGCTGTTCCAATGGGACAGATGAGAGTCGTCACCAAGGGCCAGGAGGTGGCCATAAGAGATGGATTTGACGGCCAGTCAGTTGTGAAGGGGGAAGGATATGAATTGTCGAGGTTTTCTGCCAGCGTCCTAGCAAGTGTGTGAGTGTGTGGACGGGACACCCCAGCAGTGGGAGGGGAAGACGAGGAAGCGGGGTCGGAGAACAGGTGGGAGGGCAGTTCGGACAGTGGGCCTTCCAGAAGCAAACACAGGCCTGCAGTTCCGTGTCTGCAACCGGAGCTCAGGAGTGACGGCTGACAGTAAACAAAGTGCCAGCAGGAAGCTGAGAGAACCTACAGCAGTTCGTTGTGTGACTGACGTGGCACCCCAAATCCGGGGAAGGGATGGACCCGGTGGGCACTGGGGCAAGAAATGGTCACTTGGGGAAGAAACAGGGTTCCCTTGCTCATAACATGCACAAATTTCAGACGGATTCAAGGCCTAAACTTACAAAGTAAGTTTGAAATAGAAAGCCACAAAATACTGCAATAAAATATTTGAGGATATATTTACAGTCTGAGAAAGGATTTGTTAAATAAGTCGAAAGATCCTCAAAGTTGAAATGTAGCCATAAAGTAGAAAGCTACAGATTTGACTCTGCAATCTCTTCTACTACCAGCAGGAAATCCTTGCACAACGTGTAACAAAGCTTAGTGTCCCCAAGGCACATCGAGGGGAGCCAAGCGCTGTGTCCAGGGGCAGAAGGCTGGCTGGATGACCTGCCTCTCAGACTCTCAGAGGCTCTTGTCCCCATGGGTGCTACTCCACAGGGCCCGGGAAGCCCCCTAACCAGGACCCCAGTAAAAAGTCCTCTGGCCATCCATCCATTCCACAGATGGACAATGAGATGGATAGGTGCCTCTCATTGCCTTAGATGCTGAAGATCAAAAGCTATAAGTAAAACAAGGTGATTTCTTTAGGAGACATACTCCGTAAACGACTCACCACCACGACGAAGCATGGGAGGACAGAGCAGCTGCAGGGGAGTGCGCAGTGTGTGGCCGCACAGAGAGAAGAGTGACTCATTTCGCCTCGGGAGGTCAATCGACCCCCAGCTAGCCCATACAGTTCCCTTTACTGCTGTTTGTATCGCTTGTTTCATTTAATCTTAGCCGCCATGAATTTTCCTAACTAGGCATTACCTCTACTTGACTTCACAAAATTTATAAAGCTCTTTTAAAACACTGTCTGTATTTCAATACATGAGATTTATTACAAATTAATGAGTGCTTTTTTTTAAGATTTATTGTATTTATCTGAAAGTCACACAGAGAGAGAGAGGTCCTCCATCCTCTGGTTCACTCCCCAACTGGGGCTATGCCAGGTCACAGGAGCCAGAAGCTTCTTCCAGGTCTCCCACACGGGTGCAGGGGCCCAAGCATACCGGTCATCTTCTACTGCTTTCCCAGGTGCATTACCAGGGAGCTGGATGGGAAGTGGAGCAGCTGGGACCCCAACCAGTAGCCACTGTGATGCTGTGCCACACGCTGGCACCATGAGTGTTTCTTATATACTACCTTCCATATCTTCTCAGTACAGCCAAAAATGGGGCACAACAGGAACCTCCCATGTATTTGGCACCCAGATCAAGGAATGGAATTCTTTCAGCACCCAGAGGCCACAAAACACCTTCTGCAGACAACAGAGGAGTTTTGTGTAGGCACTGTCTTGGTTTTCTTCATGTTATATTTTGTGTGTATACAGGCATGTGGTCCATGATCAATTTATCTAGAACAACCAGCAAACCTTGTGGAGAACGCAGCGTTCTTTGGGACCGAAGGGCTGTGTCTGGCTCATGTGTACACAAGATCCTAGAGAATTCTGGCCTCATCTGGTTTTTCCTGCCCTGGCCAGCTCTCTCTCTTGGATGTTAAGAAACTCTCTAATGAGCAATCCTGCTATCAGTTAGGCAGGAAACCACTCTCTTCCTGAGCAGTTCAACCACAGCTTTGCAACGATGGTGAATCAAACTCCTTGCAAGGCCTCTTTGCTGCTACTTTTTGGAAGAAATAAAAGTAAATAAAAATCAGCATTGACCTGGAAAATCTCAGTGAAAAAAAAGCCTAATGGTGTCTTGATTTATATTGCTAAGAAGCCCCCAGCCCAGTCACCAAGTGGGTCCTGTACGAACAGGAGAAGTCCAAGGAGAAGAAAGGCACCTGTATCCCCGTCGCCGCCCCAACCCCACCCCTGCCCACGCGCTTTTCTTTACTGTCCAGCACAACCCTTGCAAGTTGCAACCCCGGGCCCTGGAGAGATTTTGCGGTGACAGGATCAGCAGTGGTACTGACAGAGATCACAGAGGCTGACAGGGAGAAGCCTTCCCGAATCCTCTGCACCCTGTGATGGGCTGAGAACAGCCAGGGGCCTCCTGTGCTCTTAGCCACACTGCAGGGGAGGGGAGGGAGGAGCGGCACGAGCTCTGACTGAAGGAGACTCTCTGCGTGTCTGGAAGATCGTGTTCAGGTCCGGGCATCAGTGCTTCTCCATACTGGACACTGCGAGCGCTTGGGGATGAGTACAGCGTTCATGCCGGCCAGCAGCCTTTGAACAGAGCGCAAAGGCAGGACAATCCCCACCGCAAAGGCCTCTGTCCAGGGTAGCCCAAAGGGCCAAAGGAGGAGGGCAGCCATGGAAGCCACGCCCCCGACCTGTGAGCTTCAGGTCCTCTTAGGGTCGCTTCCACC
This sequence comes from Lepus europaeus, assembly GCF_033115175.1. NCBI lineage: Eukaryota > Metazoa > Chordata > Mammalia > Lagomorpha > Leporidae > Lepus > Lepus europaeus. The sequence continues at coordinate 3,434,816 of NC_084829.1, read as the reverse complement.
CCCAGCACAGCCCTGGACTCACAGGTCTGTGCGGTCTGTGCCTGCGGAATGGAGTGGGAGGGCTGAACACCAGGGCCCTTTGGCCAGGCCGCAGGTCACCATAGACTTGCCAGCCTCAGGGCATTCTGGGTGGTTACTGCAGATCCTGGGAGTTATTATGAAGAGTGTTCTAGCTCTTTGATGACCTAGCGGGTTTCCTGGCAACAGGTTCTCTGTTGATTTTAAAGCCTCTCTTACTGTCTCTGTGACTTTAGCACATCTACCCTATGTGGGGCCCTCCCACCCTCAGAGAGTCTATTTACCTTCTCCAATTACCCAGCAGAGGTAAACTGACAGGTCATCAGGCTTCCTGTTAAGATAAGAGGCTGATGATGTCTCACTGCAGGTAGAGCAGCCACAAATGTGGTTTGAATTTGAAGCGTAAAGGGAGAAAATTCTGCCTGATTCTTTTTTTTTTTTTGACAGGCAGAGTGGATAGTGAGAGAAAGAGACAGAGAGAAAGGTCTTCCTTTTTGCCATTGGTTCCCTCCAATGGCCACTGCGGCCGGCGCATCGTGCTGATCCGAAGCCAGGAGCCAGGTGCTTCTCCTGGTCTCCCATGCGGGTGCAGGGCCCAAGCACTTGGGCCATCCTCCAGTGCACTCCCGGGCCATAGCAGAGAGCTGGCCTGGAAGAGGGGCAACCGGGACAGAATCCGGCGCCCTGACCGGGACTAGAACCCGGTGTGCCTGCGCCGCAAGGCGGAGGATTAGCCTGTTAAGCCACGGTGCCGGCCATCTGCTTGATTCTTAAAAATGTCACTTGTGAGGGCTGAGACAGAGCATGCTGGGAGAAGCTAAAAGGTTAAATCTTAGATCTCCCATCTGCTGGTTCACTGGCCCGGAGCTGAGTCAGACAGAAGCCAGGAACTCTATCTGGGTCTCCCATGTGGGTGCAGGGGTCCAAGCCATCTTCCGCTGCTCTCCCAGGTGCATTAGCAGGGAGCTGGGTCGGAAGCGGAGCAGCATGGACTTGAACCAGAACTCATGGCGGCTGCCGTTGCTGTAGGTGGTTGCCTAACCTGGTGCTCCACAGTGCCAGCCCCTGGAAGACTTGACTAGCTGTAATTCAAACCTGGGGGCTACTGAACCTTTACTGTGGCTGAGAGCAGGCTTACGGAAGCCAAGGAGAAATGGAATCATCTCCAGCTGCTGCTGGAGGAGTCCGGATCCTCCGCCCCCAGAGATCCTGCCGTCCTCTGACTAGTGCCTGGAGTGCCAAGGCTGGGCTACAGCCTGAACCTTAAAATGCCAAGTCATCCTTAAATAAAATGCCAAGTCACCCTTAAAATAAAAATGCTTACCAGGAATAATAATCGTCTTTGCAGCCAAATTTACTTAGGGAAGATCAGTCAGATCAGTAGGATAGAAGGAGCCAAGAACAAGATAGAAGTGGGAGGGGAATCTGAGGGCACTAGGCTTGGGGGAAATAGCAAAATAAAAGGCCCTACATCACAGATTAAAAAAGGGGGGGGGGCTGCTGACGCTGTAGTATAGTAGGTTAAGCTGCCACCTGCAGAGCTGGCATCCTATATGGGTGCTGGTTCGAGGGTCAGCTGCTCTGCTTCCAATCCAGCTCCCTGCTAATGTGCCTGGGAAGGCAGCAGAAGATGGCCCAAGTGCTTGGGCCCCTGAACCCATATGAGAGACCTGGAAGGAGCTCCTGGCTCCTGACTTCAGAATGGCCCAGCTCCGGTCATTGCAGCTGTTTGGGGAGTGAACCAGCAGATGGACGATCTCACCCTTTCTAACTCTCTCTCTCTGTAACTCTGCCTTTCAAATAAATAAATAAATCTTTAAAGACGACGACGACAACAACAACAACAACAGGCCTGAGCCTGGTCCTGCCTTGGGAAATGCTGCCCTGAGGGCCGTGAGCTTCTACAGCCATCACAAGTGCAGAATCATGTTGATTTCTCCTGCTTTCCCACCCTCATCAACCCACAGAGCTGCAAAAAAATATAGACACCCACCTTCCAAAAGCCTTTCTGATTTACGCATGCAACAGAGGATCCAAATACACAAAACACAAACTCATAGGGCTGAGAGGACAAATAGGCAAATTCACTATTAAAGCCAGAGGCTGTAGCACGTCTTTCTTGACAAGTGGCAGAACAAGTAAATAGAAAACTAGTCCCGGCTGCTCCACTTCCCATCCAGCTCTCTGTTATGGCCTGGGACAGCAGTAGAAGATGGCCCAAGTGCTTGGGCCCCTGCACCTGCATGGGAGACCCAGAAGAAGCTCCTGGTTTTCAATTGGCCAAGCTCCGGCCATTGCGGCCAGTTGGAGAGTGAACCAGCAGATGGAAGACCCCTGTCTCTGTGCCTCTGCCTTTCTGTAACTTTTTCAAGTAAATAAATAAATCTTTTTTTTTTAAAGAAAGAAAACGAGTGAAGTGAAGACTTGAACAACGTTATCAGTCTACCTGACATTTCCAGAACATGCCACCCAACAGCAGCAGAATACACAGTCTTCTCATGGACCCGACATAGACCTTATTTTGGGCTGCAAAACAAGTCTCAATATACTTGAAATGACACAAATTGTACCAAGTGTTTCCTCTGAGCACAATAGAATCAAATTATAAGTCAGTAACTGAAAGATATCTGTAAAAGGGGCATTGCCTGTGATACCAGCACCCTAGATGGGCGCCGGTGCTTGTCCTGGCTGCTCTACTTCCAATCCAGCTCCCAGCTAATGCACAGGGAAAGCAGCAGAAAATGCCCCAAGTGCTTGGGCCCCTGCACCTGTGTGGGAGACCCAGATGAAGCTCCTGGCTCCTGACTTCGGATTGGCTCAGCTCTGGCCATTGTGGCCATTTGGGGAGTGAACCAGTGGATGGAAGACTGACCGACCTCCCTCCCTCTCTCTCTCTCTCTCTCTGTGTGTGTGTGTGTGTGTACCTCTCTCTGTAACTCTTTCAAATAAATCAAAACAAATCTTTTTAAAAAATTGTAGTAGTGCTTAGAGGGAAGGAAATTTAAAAGTTTTATCTGCAGGCTGGTGCTGTGGCTCAACAGGCTAATCCTCCGCCTTGTGGCACCGGCACACCGGGGTTCTAGTCCCGGTTGGGGTGCCAGATTCTATCCCGGTTGCCCCTCTTCCAGGCCAGCTCTCTGCTATGGCCCGGGAAGGCAGTGGAGGATGGCCCAGGTCCTTGGGCCCTGCACCCGCATGGGAGACCAGGAGAAGCACCTGGCTCCTGGCTTCGGATCAGCGCGATGCGCCGGCCGCAGCGGCCATTGGAGGGTGAACCAATGGTAAAGGAAGACCTTTCTCTCTGTCTCTCTCTCTCACTATCCACTCTGCCTGTCAAAAAAAAAAAAAAAAAAAAAGAAAGAAAGAAAGAAAAAAAAAGTTTTATTTGCTTATTTAAAAGGCAGAGTGACAGAGGGAGAGACACAGAGAGAGAGAGACATTTCATCTGCTGGTTCACCTCTCATATTACTGCAATAGCTAGGGCTGAGCCAGGCCAAATCCTAGAGCCTAGAACTCCATCCAGGTCTCCCAAATGGGTGGCAGGACCTCAAATACTTGAGCCAACATCTGCTGCCCTCCCAGGCACACTAGCAGTGAGTTGGATCAGAAGCAGAGCAGCCAGAGGCAAATATTTTAAAGATTTATTTTTTATTTATTTGAAAGGCAGAGGGACAGAGCGGAGTACGGAGAGACAGAGAGATCTTCCATCTACTGGCTCACTCTCCAAATGGCTGCAACAGCTGGGGAATCATCTGTAGCCTTTCCTAGTGCATTAGAAGAAAGCTGGATGGGAAGAGGCGGGGCTGGGACTCTCATATGGGTGCTGATCACAAAGGGCAGCTTAACCTGCTGTGCCACAACTCCCCTCCCTTAGAAAGGGAAATGAGTAGAATTGATGCCTATAATGGAAAGGCAGCAAGGTCTCCAGCTGTGACCTAAGCTCCTATCCTAAGGAATCAGAAAAGAAGAGCAAAATAAATCTAAAGTAAGCAGAAGGAGGGAAATAGGAAACGCAAGATGAAATCAGTCACATAGAAGAATGGACAAGACTAGAGAGAATCAACGAAGCTGAGCGCTGGTCTTCTAAGGATATGAATGAAACCGGAAAACTTCTAGTCAGATGGATAAGGAAAGAAAGAGAGAGGAAGTGAATCACAAATATCAGGAATTAGAGAGGACATCACAGCAGATTGTATGGACAAGAAGGAAATAAAATGAAAACTTTATACTAACATGTTCAGCAACTTCGATGAAATGAATACATTTATTTATTGAGAGATTAAAAACTATCACAGCTCACCAAGAATAAATAATAAGCTATTAATTAAAGGAATTGAATTTGTAATTAAATACCTTAAACTCCAGGCCCAGCTGGACCTCACTGCAGAATTATAGTAAAAATTTAAAGAATAAACAATGCTCATTCTATATAAACTCTCCCAGAAAGTGGAAAAGAATGAAACACTTCTCACTAATTATGAGTGGCATTACTCCAATATGAACCAGCAAAGACATTATAAGAAAAGGAAACTAAACACCAAGAAATTTCATGGTGTAGATGTAAAAATCAATTACATTCTAGGAAATGAAATCCAGCAACATACAAAAAGATCCTACCTGAAGATCAAATAGGACTTATCTCAGCAATGCAGTGTTGATTTCACATTCAAAAATCAGGGGTGGGTGTGTGGCCTGGCAGTTGAGATACCAGTTGAATGCCAACCTCCCATTCCAGGTGCCTGGGTTCAAGTCCTGGCTTCACTTTCAATTCATGATAAAGTGCACCCTGGAAGGCAGTATGTGAAGGCTGAAGTAGCTGGATCCCTGCCACCCATACAGGTCTCCCATGTACTGGCAGGGATCTAACTGTTACCTTCCCAGGGTGCACTGAGCAAGTAGCTGGAGTCAGGAGCTGGAACTGAACTTGAACCCAAGAACGCCAATAAGGGATGTGAGTGTTGGAACCCCCCCTACCGCCTCCCTCTCCAACCGAGGGCAGAAACCTCAGCTGGGGTGGGGCTGTGCTGGACACACAGATGGATAATTTATGGGAGGGGGGGTGATAACTGGGACAAGTGCCACAGCCCCCACAGGGTAATGACTTGGCTGCATGGACTTGGAGACAGTGTAGACGTGGGAGTGTGACCCACAGTCCTCCGTGTTGGACACTTCTGCTGTCAGCGCTCCTGGGCTGGAGGCTCGGGAAGTGGGTGTTCAGGTGGCTCCTCAGGCACCGAAAAGAGAGCAAGCGAGAAGTCCTGAGATGTTCGCGGAGGCGCCTGACGTGCGACACAGGTCTGCACAGAGAGGGACACTTGGGACCCTGGGACGCACCTGAGTCACACCCAAGAGAGGAAGTGGTGATCTGGTGTAGTAGAGGAGGGAGGACGAGGTGTTCTGCTGCCTCGCAAGGAATGGCACACAGAGGACGGGGCCAAGGTCTCCAGGTCCTCCCCAGATGAACGGAAAAAAGAGGAAGTGATTCAACGGAGGGCACTGGGTGTTAGGCATGAACATGGTGACTCACGCGATTATTTGCTTATGGTTCTTATCTGAGCGGGATCCTTGGGGTCATTTTAGGTGCCAGTGACCATTGCTCCCACTTCTGAGTGCACTGCCGGCACTGGCATGTTGGCTGCTTGTGCCACATAATGTCCCCAGCACTGCCTTCCCAGCTAAGAATCTGAGCCACGGCGGTGGGGCAGGTGCACTCCTGCCCGTCACCCAAGCTCCCCAGGGCCCAGCCATGTGCGGTAAGTAGAGAACAGGATGTTAATATGTCAACTCAGATGAAAGTGCTACAAGCCTCTCTCCCCCAAGGTCATGGTCAACATTGGCTGGTCAAAAAGGCCTTCAGGGCGTGGAGAGCAGCCATGGGCAGGCTGCATGTCCAGGCCTAGATACCATCAAGAAAAAATCACTGGGCCGGCGCCGTGGCTTAACAGGCTAATCCTCCGCCTTGCGGCGCCGGCACCCCGGGTTCTGGTCCTGATTGGGGCGCCGGATTCTATCCCGGTTGCCCCTCTTCCAGGCCAGCTCTCTGCTATGGCCCGGAAAGGCAGTGGAGGATGGCCCAAGTGCTTGGGCCCTGCACCCGCATGGGAGACCAGGAGAAGCACCTGGCTCCTGGCTTCGGATCAGCACGATGCGCCGGCCGCAGCAGCCATTGGAGGGTGAACCAACGGCAAAAGGAAGACCTTTCTCTCTCTCTCTCTCTCTCTCACTATCCACTCTGCCTGTCAAAAAAAAAAAAAAAATTGCTGGCCCCGGGCGGCAGCCACTCTGGCCGGCCTCTTTGGATCCTAGGGATAGCATTTGCTCCACCTGGCATTCTTTTGGCTCCCTTATTCAAAGTAGCCCAAGAGGCTTCAACATTATGGGGCCCTTTTCAACAGTGGGCCTTGGGAGTCACTGAACAAGCTCTGGCCCAGGCACCGCCATTAAAAGCTCAGCATCTGCCAGCCCCATGGTGTTGCCAGTGCCTGCGATCTGCATGCAGGCTACCGAGTCTCCGGCAACAGGAAACGGCCACTAAGGGGCACCTCTCAGATTCTGGACACATAAGTTGTCCAAGGCAACCACCGGATATGCCTCTTCTGAATGATGACTCCTTGTTTAGTGTTGGCTGTTGGTGAAAACTGAGTGTCTTAATGGCGGGAGCACCACACGGGATGCCGGGACTGGGACTCAAACTGCCCGTGTTCATTTGGGTGCTCAAAAAATTCACCAGTAAGACTGGACAGGCTCAACAGAGCTCAGCTGCCAAGTGCAAACGGTCTATTTAACACGAGCCCCGCCAGGACTACAGTGGACAAACAGGCCTCATGGACAAATGGCCAGCTTACCAGGAGGACCCAAACGACCCATAGAGGATGCTTTGGGTCCTCTCGTGGTTTTCTGGGGTCAGGACTCAGAAAGGCCTGCTCACGGGATGGCATGGTTTGCTGGTGGCTCAGCAAAACTACAAGCAGACAAAGTCCACTGGGCTGTGACCACCAATAGCCAGTGGATAGCCATCTTTGACTGAGATTGGACATGACCTTTCTACCCGTGGGTCAAATTGCACACAATGGTGATGGCTCAGGCCACTTCTACCTACATATGTTGCTACATTTGCATTGACTCACAGGCCACTGCCAACAGCCTGGCCATCTGGTCAGGAGAATGGTGACTAAGTGTCTGGACTACTAAAGGGTCCCTGTGTGACTAGGACAACAGCTTGTCACCTGAAAGGGACACAGATGTGTCACTTAGGGGGATACGTCATGACTTTGGATACCCCATGGGACTTCACCCAGACCAAGGGACTCCCTCACGGCCTGAGCAACACAACAGTGGGTGCAGCTCTCACGGACTGTGATGGGGCCATTGACGGACGGACAGCTGACTCTCACAGCCCCTGAAGGCCGGCATCGCGATGGGCTGCTAGCTGGGAGACCCCCATATGACTAGGTCAGTATGGATGCTAAGCCCTGCAGTCCCTGGCACTGTAGCAGATGCTGAGAAACCCTGAGCCTGTAGGGGTGGAGGTGGAGCAGGCATCCATCCACTTAGGCTGTGTCTCTGCAAGTCCAATCTCAGTGTTCCAACCATCTTTCCTCTTTCCTTGTACAGTATACTTGCTGGGGGCAGTTCAGAATACCACAGTGTCCCCTAAAGCCTTACCCATGGCTTCCTGACACCAACCTGCAAGTGGGGTCCTCTCCTCTATGAGATCCCACAGGTAGGGGATGAGGCCAAGGGACGCCAGGGTGCTAGGGCCTCTCTAGTGATCCCAGGGACATGGATCCTTCAGACTTGGCAAGTTCATATAGATGTGGCCCCTTTTCCCGGATGAGATGACTGAGGCAGGAAGGTCTGGATGAAGCATCAAGAACAACGAGTGCCCACAGAGACAGTAACGTTAGGACTGGGACAGAGTCGTCTGCTCCTTGAACTCAACCCAACCCCCACACAAGTAGGGAACACTGCAAGCCCAGGAGGGGAAGGAGGTGGGGCAATAACCTGTCAATCTGCTTGTCCCACAATGATGTAGCCGCAGAGACCTGGATGCACAGTGCCCGTGGTAGACGCTGTCAAGCCGCGGCCACTGTAGGTAACCTGATAAAGTGCTGGATCTGCCATCGTGGGCCTCAGTCCGTCAGAAAGAGTGACTCCTTTGTTCTTCCCAGGGATGAGCCCCTCCAGTGTTCCCGATGCCACAGTGTGCGCCAACAGAACCCAGGTCCTGCTGACCAAAGACTGCATGCAAGGGGGCCAGAAGCAGCCTCTTGAACTGGACCGATCCTGTAGCAGAGTGTCATGGACACAACAGAAACCTTTGGAGGGCTGGACTCTGATGTACCATACCCCTTTGATGGCATAAACAACCAGACCAATGTTGAAAACAAAGGCTAGGGCTGGCGCTGCGGTATAGTGGGTTAAGCCACTGCTTGCAATGCGGGCAATCCATATGGGCCCTGGTTTGAGATCCAGCTGCTCCACTTCCAATCCAGCTCCTTGCTAATGCCCCTGGGAAAGCAGCGGATGATGGTCCAAGTGTTTGGGCTTCTGCACCCATGTGGGAGACCTGTAAGAGGATCCTGGCTCCAGGCTTCAGATAAGCCTAGTTCTGGCTGTTGCAGCTATTTGGGGAGTGAATCAGCAAATAGAAGATCTCTCTCTCTCTCTCTCTCTCTGTCTCTTTGTCTTTTCCTCTCTCTGTGTAACTCTTTTAAATAAATAAATATTTAAAAATAAAAAAGAGAACAAAGACTGGACCAGTACTAGCCCTCTGTGGAGGGGCTTGGGAATAATATAGGAAGATCCAAATTGTCTTTTTTTTTTAAAAGATGTATTTATTTATTTTGAAAATCAGAGTTACAGAGGGAGGAGGAAGAGGGTGGGGAAGGAGGGAGTTGGGGGGGGAAGAGGGCGAGGCCAAGGGCAAGTGGGGGGGGATCTTCTATCCATTGGTTCATTCACCGGGCCAGGCAGGAGCCAGGAACCAGGAGCTTCTTCTGGGTCTCTCATGTAGGTGCAGGGGCCCAAACACTTGGGCCATCCTCCACTGCTTTCTCCAGGCCATTAGCAGGAAGCTGGATCTGAAGTGGAGCAGCCGGGACTCAAACCGGCTCCCATATGGGATGCTGACGTCACAGGCAGCAGCTTTGCCTGACACTGACCCCAAACTGTCTTAATTCCACTTCATAAACATTCTTTAGCCCCTCATACATCAGGCTTCTCGGGGATCTGCCAGCAGGTGTGATTGACTCTGGGGCTGTGGCACGCATGAGATTTTTGTGACCACACACAGGAGTCAGCGCTCACGAACAAACGGCAGGAAACCTGTGCCTGACCATGCCAGATGTGTGCCTCCACCGCCAGTCTGGGCAGCCCAGCGGATGTCCCTCTACTCCCTTGGGAAGGTCTGCTCTGGACTTCCTGTTGCCAGCTGGGAGGAGCGTATGTGATTGCCATACCTGGACAAACACTCCGGCGCTGTAGAGCACAGGCAGAGGAGACCCAGGCGGCCCACTAGCCATGAACGGTGGGGGCACCTGGAGCTCCTTCTTTGACCTCCTGAGCAACGTCTTACCTGGGTCACTGGGATCCTGGGTGAGGTCACTGCTTTAGACAGGCCTGGTCACCCCACTTAGGGCCCCTCCTGGGCCTGGCAAAATGTATTCTGCCTGAGCCCCAACATGCTCGACCAGGACTGTGCTGATCAAGGTGTCACACGGAACTGACCAGACAAACCTGCCTCCAGGTCAGGGGCGGGCAGAGGGTGTGTGGGACAGACGCGCTTTGGCCATAGGGGATTCTGGAGCCGGGCAGTTCCCCACTCGCGCTGGCCTCGCGCTTTCACACTGGGAAGTCGAGAATCACCCTAGAAGCCTGGGAATGCAAGCTCCTGCGATAAGGCCGCCTGCACCCTGCTCTGCTCTGCCCTAGGAGCCCAGTGACTCCCGTGACCCCCAGGGTGGACAGCCCAGGGTGGGCTGCTTTCCAGGACCCCTCAGCTGCACTGCAGGTGGCAAACTCAGAGGCGGCTCCAGGCAGCTTTCCTAAGCTTGCAATCAACCCGAGGCTCGTGCAGCCCCTTGCTGCCTGTCTGTAAACGATGAGCCCGTTTTGTGTAACTGGTGTGGGAACGTGTTGCATTTCACCACTCAGACAGGTTGCTGGCCAGTGCAGGAAACTGCTTCACAAAACCTTTCCAGGTAAGCCTAGAACACGCATGGAAACCCCGAGGGAACTAAACTGAATGTCATGGGACTTTGATTTGGGGCACAGAGCTCCATCTCTCCCATATTTGCTGAAAGCAGTCGGGTCTCAAATTCTCCATCTCCCTCCGCCACTGCTGATATTTTTAATGTGTTTTTCTTGTTTCCAGGCAGAAGCCTGATGGAGTTGATTAGATTAGGGATCTGGTATTTACTGGCTATATTAATGGAAAAAGTTGTGCTCCAACCATATTATCTCTCAGAATCACCATGGTTTTGAACGTTTCTTCTCCGACCACAGTCAGATTTCTGTCGCATCGCCCGCGGATGATACACGACTACTGCATGGAATTGGATTAAATGACTCATGAGTTCCTGGGGTGCTGTGTGAGACAATGCTTATTATCTCCGAGTGATCTAACCCAGGGCCGATCTGGGATGACCACCCAGCCACATGCTTTCATAGGGTTTTTTTTTTTTTTTTTTTTGACAGGCAGAGTGGACAGTGAGAGAGAGAGACAGAGAGAAAGGTCTTCCTTTTCTGTTGGTTCACCCCCCCAAACGGCCGCTACGGCTGGCGCTGTACCCATCTGAAGCCAGGAGCCAGGTGCTTCCTCTTGGTCTCCCATGCAGGTGCAGGGCCCAAGGACTTGGGCCATCCTCCACTGCACTCCTGAGCCACAGCAGAGAGCTGGACTGGAAGAGGCGCAACTGGGACAGAAGCCGGCGCCCCAACTGGGACTAGAACCCGGGGTGCCGGTGCTGCAGGTGGAGGATTAGCCTAGTGAGCCGCAGCGCCAGCCAGAACATCGTTTCTTAACGTCCAGCATGGACAAATGTCTCTTGAGAAAGGTTCAAACACAGAATCTTGGCCCCTGCCCTAGTTTGATGGACTGGAACCCACGGCTTGGATTTCCGTGGAGCTCTCTGGGCACCCAGCACGGGCGGAGCAGACAAGCTGGTTGTCCGCAGGGCCTCTCCCCCTGTGGTCAGGCAGCACTCCTAGTCCTAATGGGCCTTGAAAAAATGTCTGCAAACATGTCACAGCCTTGATGTCGGGATGCCGTCTCTGTTCTCTTCCCTCTTCTGCCTCACTGGGATGACCCGCACGCAAGAAGAAACTAGAAAAGAAGTTCCTGGTAGGAACCGGCTGGCAGTCTGGGCGGGGTCTGACAGCGCAGGATTTCCACACCACTGCCAAGGTCAGCACTGCTCTTGGGAGATCTGATTCCCTAAGCTGTAGTTGCTCAGCTGAGCCTGTTTGCCCTCACAGGCCTGGGCAGACGGAGGTCATTCTGAAACTGCCTGCTGAAAAGGCCAACAACTCCAACAATCCGCAGCAGGAAGTCCATGCTAACAAGTGGCCAGCCAGGCTCGCCTCCCCAGCCAGGAGTGTGCAAGATCAGAGGGAGAAAAGGGGGTAAGGACAGAGGGAGGCAGAGGGCAGAGGTCTCATCACTTTTCCCTTGGAGTTCATCCATTCCTGGTTGAATACCAGGCAAGCTAATGAAAAACTTTTCACTTCCATAGCATCTGGTCTCTGAAAATCGCCAGTGACTTAACACTTTCATGCATAAATGGTCAGAAAACAACCGTGCCTGACTTGCACAGAGCACTTGACGGCTAATAAAGTACAGTCACCTGTTATCTTCTCACGTGGTGCTCACAAACCATTTCCAATGTGAAAGTGGTGCTGGCGGAACCAGGGGGAGGGGGTGCCCGGCAGCCATACACCCTCACTGAGAAACCTGAGGCCTGGAGGAGTGAGGGACTGCGAGAGCCCAGACGACGGTCTTACCCTGAAATCCTCTCTTCCTAACACGGAAGATCGTTGGGAGGATGTAAGAAAATGTACATCGTGACTCATCAACAAAATGAGGAGTTTCTTCAAGTGGTTTTTTTATAATGTGGATAACAACTATGTATCTTCAAACTGTGAGCTTTTATATTTTTATAACGCATCCCCCTTGCAGGGATAATAGAAACTAAGGCTGAGAGAGGCTAACTTGCTGATTCCAGAAGTTGTCCAGATCTGTTTGATGATTTATGACCACATGTGCAGTAATCATTAATTTTTTTTAATAAAATTCTACTTGATTAAGACATCACGGCAAGGCACAGCAATGGTGAATTTGGATTTGCAACCAGGTTATGGCCTAAGAGAAGAGAGGGGACGTGGATCCGGTTTTAATGCAGCAGATTCATCCTGACGTCCTATACCTTCACCACTCCACAAGCCAGAGCACAGCAAATCCTGTGGAGGACTGACTAACCCACTGGCTGATGAGCTAGGGGAAGCTTGACACCTTCACTGAGAAGGGAGACGTCTGCTCGTGGAGGCCACCGGCTTCTCTTCAGCACACAGATGTTGGCTGAACACACGCTGCGGGCTTGACGTGACTGTTGCCATGACTGCCCTCAGCAGGCTTGTCACCCAGAGCCGAAGAGGCAGAAGCTGGGGCCGGTGCTGTGTTGTAGTGGGCTAAGCCTCTGCCTGCAGCGTCACCATCCCATATGGGCACCGGTTTGTGTCCCAGCTACTCCTCTTCAGATCCGGCTCTCTACTGGTGGCTTGGGAAAGCAGTGGAAGATGGCAGAAGCTCCCAGCTTCGGATCAGCCCAGCTCCGATCGTTGCGGCCATTTGGGGACTGAACCAACAGATGGAAACATTTCTCTCCGTCTTTGTCTGTAACTCTACCTCTCGAGTAAATAAATAAAATCTTAAAAAAAAGGAGAAAAAGACAGAAGCGGTGCAATGTAAGGCGCCAGGTGTGATGTGAGCAGAGGAAGGAGTCTATTCTAACCAGATGGGGAAGTACGCTTTACAACTTTGAGGGATGCAGGCATGAGATGTCAAAAAATGGAGACAGGAAGAAATGTGAGATTTCAACTCACGCTGTCTCTGCTTCAGCAAAAGGCTGCGTAACTTCCCCACAGAGTAAAGGAACAGGAGGCCCAGGAAGTGGCAGGCTGCTCAAGCACAGGGCACGGGGATGCTGGCGTCAGCTGGAGCACGAGCAGGGGGAGTGAGGCCCTCGGTGCGTGGTCCCGCAACTCGAGCCTCTGACGTTCATGACGCGCACCAGCCTGCTCTCAGCCCAAGAAGACACTGTGTTTCCACTGCACTTTTTTCTTTTCTAAGATTTATTTACTTGGAAGGCAGTTACACAGAGAGGGAAGAGACAGAAATCTTCTATCTGCTGGTTCATTCCCGAGTGGCCACAAAGGCCAGGCTGAAGCCAGGAGCTAGGAGGTTCATCCGGGTCTCCCACGTGGGTGCAGGGGCCCAAGCACTTGGGCCATTCTCCACTGCTTTCCCAGGTGCATTAGCAGGGAGCTGGGTCGGCAGTGGTACCGGCAACCCTATGGGAAGCCAGCATTGCAGGCGGCGGCTCTACCTCCTGCACCACAGCACTGGCCTCTCACTGCATTTGTCTCCGCTGCCTCTAACAGTGAGGAGGTGGGAGGCAGCTAGAGTTCGCCGGGTATAGACAGAAGTCCACCTCATTTATCCTTCAGTATGCAGTTAAGAGTAAGAAGGTGTATTTTCTTTTTCTTTTTTTTTTTTTTTGACAAGCAGAGTGGATAGTGAGAGAGAGAGACAGAGAGAAAGGTCTTCCTTTTTGCTGATGGTTCACCCTCCAATGGCCGCTTGCAGCTGGCGCATCCTGCTGATCTGAAGCCAGGAGCCAGGTGCTTCTCCTGGTCTCCCATGCGGGTGCAGGGCCCAAGGACCTGGGCCATCCTCCACTGCCTTCCCGGGCCACAGCAGAGAGCTGGCCTGGAAGAGGGGCAACCGGGATAGAATCCAGCGCCCCAACCGGGACTAGAACCCGGTGTGCCGGTGCCGTAAGGCAGAGGATTAGCCTGTTAAGCCACGGCACCGGCCAAGAAAGTGTATTTTCAATGGAAGCTTCAAATGAATCAACATAGGCAAGAAGCACGAACCAAGTTTGCTCAGAGTCCAGCTAGCCCAAGTGGTATCCAAGTAAGACTTAGGGACAAAGACTGCCCCCTTCCCTCTGAAGTCAGCCAGCAAGCTGGCCAGCAGCCCTCAGGAGGGTGCCCTGGGCATGGCCAGCCTGCTCAGCCACACAGCAGACCATTCAGATGTGAGCACCGGGACAAAACCCACAGCTGCCCTTAGAAGGGCCTGCAGGATGTGGGGTGGGGGCGGGGGCGGGGGAGAAGAGGGAGTGAGTCCTGGGCAGTCACCAAGTCCCTGGATGTGACTGAAGCAGGCAGCAAAGATAACTGACAGACACTGGTCGAGAGGCGGGAGGAAGGGACAACTCTGCGATTCTATCCTGGGCCTGAAAACAGTCTGTCTGCCGTTGAAAGCGTCTCAGGTGTCGGTGGGCGGTCACAAGGAGGGTGTGGCAGTTCTCTAAGTGCCGTCTGCACCGACCAGCAGCGACGTGTGGACATTTATTACTAGAAACACAATTACTAGGTTCCACTGAAGGCAGATTGAGTTAGACATTCTGGGACTTTAACAGACCCTCTGGGTGGCTGAGGCACACAGGAGCCTGAGAGCCACTCGGTTTTGGTTCTAGCACCGTGCCTGGGAAGTCACTTAACCACTCCAAGTGCCAAGGTCCTCTTCTATATATAAAATAGACATAACGGCAGTACTAGCTTATATAGTCATTTTGGAAATGGACATAATATCTGGAGAACATCTTGAATGGTGCCTGAAACATAGCATGTAGCATATACACATTTGCGATTACGGTACCAGCCAGAATTAAGGGTCAAGTGTGCTCACAAGGCTGCCCTCTGCAGTCCCCCGCCGGCCTCCCCAGTTCAGCCTGGCCCCTCAGAGAGGGAAAAGAGAGAGGGTGCAGGCTGGCGCCCAGAGGCAGTCCAGCGAAGACAGCAGTGATCCAGCCAGCAACACCCAGGGCCCTGGGACACAGGTGTTGACAGAGAACAAGCACCCCGGGCTATGCTAGCAGATACAAGGCAGGTGGGCCAGGGCGGGAACCTGACTTAGCCTAAGGGGTCAGGGAAGGCTTGCCCAAGAGCGAGAAGTTCCTGCTGAGATCAGAGCATTGAGTAACAGTAATAATGCACCCTTTATGGACCCTCAGTATGTGCCATGCATTGCTCTAAGCGATTCCATCTTTTAAATCACGTCATCCCCATTGGGACTGATATTTTGATATCACTTTACAGATGAAGAAAGTGAAAAACAGAGACGAAAACCTTGATCAAGGGAACAGTGGAAAAGCAGCAGAAACAGGGCAAAAGCCAAGCGCACAGATTCCTGGACCACGCCCCTCACCATGTACAGTTGTCCCAGGAGCCAAAAAACCCTGAGGGGAGGGGGCTGAAGGGCAGGGAGGTCCCCCATTTGTCCCAGGTGTCTGTCCTCACATAGCCTCTGGGGAAGCCGGGGGTGATGCACAGTGCATGACAAATCCCGTAGAGAGGAGAGGGAAGACATCCATCCTCTCTTCGCCTTTGTGCATTTGTCTGATTATATATGTGACCACTGCAAAAACGGAGATGCAAAAAAATCAACAGAAAAAATTATAAAAGTTAGCTGTAATATTTACTCAGTGACAACCACTATAAATATTTAGTTAAACGTTCAGTATTTTTCCAGCATGTGTGAAAATTGGAAATCTACAACACCTGTTTTATTGCATTGCAACTATTCAGAGGCAGCCTTGGCCTGAGTTTGGTCACCTGTACCAGGTGGTAGCGGTGGGGAGACAATGGCTTCAAAACTGGCTCCTCTGTCCTGGCTGAAGCCTGACTCCTGGTGGACAGAAACATCAAGGACAGGTTTCTATCTGAAGGCCTCCACCTCAGGTTTAAGCTACCCATTCATTGTCATTCAACAGTGGATGCTGATCACGCCCTGCTCGCTCAGCATGCTGGGAAGACAAGTATGAACGTTGACACAGCCTTTTTAGGAAAGTGGCTTCTCTCTACGTTGCCTCAAGTTTTCTGTTTCAAGAGTGTGGTAGTTTTCTTGAATGTCCAGCCCCTCAGGTGCTGTCATTCTGGGCAGCTTCTGAGAATGAGGCATTTTCCTTTGAACATGTTCTCATTACAGTCCAGAAGTGAGCGATTTCCAGTGTTGTTTACATCTGACCGCTCCAGTGGACCGCACTGTTGGCTGTCCAGACCATTCTCCGTGGTTCTTCAGGGTCAGCAACCACACAAGAACACAGATGTGTCCGAATTGGGGATTCTCTGCTGACCCTCTCAGACCTACTTTCTCCTAGTCTGCCCTTGCTAACCACGGAGACTTGGTTGGTTCTGCCAGTGGGAGGCACCGGCAGGAGATGAGAGCGCAGGACAGAGTAGAATGTTCGTTTCCACACCAGTCCACCAAGACGCCAGCAGATGTGGGCCCCTTCTCATCTACTGGTCACAGTTCTTGTCAAAAGTCTGCTGGCCCCATACTTAAAACTCACCAGGCTCCCATGCCTCTTTGCACCTGGAGAGGGGCTCTCTCCCACCTCCTACTGATCCCCTGAGCCCTCCCCACACCCTGTAATACTGCAATCCTGTTGGGCGTTCCTCAGCCAGGGGCCTGCCTGCCCTGGCCTCTCATTTATAAAATGGGACAGCAGGTGTCAGTCCTTCTTCCTGCTGTGGTGGGAATGTATTCAGTGCGACAGAATGTGGTTTTCAACATTGCCTTTATGGCAATTTGAATACTACCAAAAATATCTACTTGTTTGGTTTCCATGTAAGTCTTAGATGCCGTTGAAGGCTCAAAGAGTCTACATCCTAATATAACATCAGTGCCAAAAGACGGGCTCTCATTTGGAACTAAAAATGTTCAGACTTGAAGATTTGAATCTGGAAAAGGTGATTAACAACCATTCTTGTTTATTACTGTTATTAAATTCAAGTGTGGTTGTATGAGGGTGACAGTAACTACAAAAGTGCACTTGGAAAGTAAAGAATAAATGGAGTTTGGTGATAACCTTGATGGTCTCTCCAGAGTCGGCACATATTTAATTATTACATAACATCTGTAATACCTGAGTGACTTGCGTATGAAGGGCCGCCACCACTGGTGAGTTCTAGGCTAAAAAGACAAAGAACCGAATCCTCGCACAGAAGTGTTTTACTCTTCGTTTTTCATGGGCTTCGGCAAACGTACTTTCACATCCCATGTATCCAGTCAATGAAGATCTACTTTAAATAGCAAATAACTCTGCTTGTCCACTTGAAGAGCTGTGGGGACAGACAACAGCCATTCCCCAGCTCTCACAGTCTATGATTACAGGAAGCTGGTTGCTGGCCCCAGCCCTAGAACACCCCAGGAATTGTCCTTCCACTTCTCCCTAGTGTCACTGCTCTGTGAGACCAGGCACTCAGTCTGTTCCACACGCAATGGTATTGAGGGCCAGATGTCCAAAAATGGTACCAAACAGCTCTGATCTCTTGTTGTAAAATCCTCTCCACTCCTTTACCACTGCCGGAAAGCTCTGCCAGTGTCACCTCCAGGTTCCTATTTGGAGGTGACTCCGCCCCTTCACAAAAGTTTAAAGAATCGAAATCAAGGAAAAACTGAACTGTAACTCTCTCAGCTAAACATTATTAAAGATGATGGACTGCTTTTTTTTTTTTAAAGACTTATTTATTTATTTGAAAGTCAAAGTTACACAGAGAGAGAAGGAGAGGCAGAGAGAGAGCAAGAGGTCTTCATCCGCTGGTTCACTCCCCAATTGGCTGCAAGTCCTTGATGCCCCGAGCCAAAGTCCACCCCAACCAAAAACTGGAGAATAAGCAGAAACAGAAGAGGCAGTGAGCTTTAGGAAGCAAGGGGTCCATAGATGACAGAGTCCGCTGACTGATCCATATATGGTCCTGCCTTGGGCCTGGCCAATGAAATTGCTCTGATTTAAAAATTAATATCCTTAGGGTATTAAGATAAGCAGTTATCAAACAAATAAATAACGAAACACAAGCTATCATACATGTGCACACACAAACATATGGAACAGTAAGAACAAAAGTGAGCTCTTAGAAATTAAAAACCAGGGGTCAGTGCTGTGGCGCAGTAGGTTAACCCTCCACCTGTGGCACCGGCATCCCATATGGGCGCCAGTTCTAGTCCCACCTGCCCCACTTCCGATCCAGCTCTCTGCTGTGGCTGGGAAAGCAGTAGAAGATGGCCCAAGTCTTTGGGCCCCTGAACCCACGTGGGAGACCTGGAAGAAGCGCCTGGCTCCTGGCTTTGGATCGGCGCAGCTCCGGCTATTGTGGCCATCTGGGGAGTGAACCAACGGAAGGAAGATCTTTCTCTGTCTCTCTCTCTCACTGTCTGTAATTCCACCTCTCAAATAAATAAATAGAATCTTTTAAAAAAAGAAATTAAAAGCCAGATGAAAAATACAGGAGAGGCAATCTCCCAGAAACCAGAACAGAGAGAGACAAAAGGCGATGCACGGGAGGAAGAGCAGCAGCAGACATGAGCAAGAACCGGGTCAGGACGGCCGGGAGCCACGGGAGGACGAGTGTCTGTGGGTGAGCACCAGCTGACCACATCCTCCAGGGCCAGGCCCTGCCTCCAGCAGTACTAGCTGGGGTCCTGAGGGAGCTACTGACCTTCCTGTGCCCCAGTCCCCTTAGCTTGAAAATGTGAACAATGGCTCACTTAGCTTGTGATGACGACTCAGCCTACACTAGCTTGGTTTACCTTACATTCTTAATGACATCACAGAAGCCCAGCAGTGACCAGATGTGACACGAGCAGAGGGCAGGACACCTCCAGAATGAGCATCAGGGGGACTGTGGGCACCGAGGGCACCAGCCCAGACTGCAGCGGGAGGGCCCACTCCCTCCATGTGCTGTCTCCCCTGCCTCATAAAACGGCTAGAGACGTGGAAGCAGCCCACGCAGGACGTCGCCTCTCAACTCTGACTCAGTGGGAAGGCTAAGAAATCCCAGGACAGCGGCTGGCAGCTGTCCCAGAGGTGGCAGGGGGGTCCCCAGGAGGGATCACGCCAGGGAGAAGAGAACTGGCCCACTGTGTGCAGGGACCTCTCCCCTCCCCGTGGGAACGTGCACCAAGTGCTGACTAAGGAGTCAGACGACTGGCAAGAGAGAACTGCGGGGTGTGTGTGTGTGCGCGCGCATATTTGACTTCAAGAACACAAGAAGTAAAATGGGAATCACTCTTTAGAAATACAGAGCTGTAAGAGGAAACTGGAAGCGCGGGGAATGGTCACGCGACTACAGGAGTCTGTAACACACCATTTAAAACTGTGTGTGTAAAAATTAATTTTAATTAAAATTTTTAAGAAAGAATTAATTTTCCAAAAGACAGACTGACTACCCACCAAAACGTAACAGAGACGGATGTTGGTGCCTGGCCTCTCAGGCAGGAGAAACATTAACGAACCGAGGAAGAATACTTTGAAATAGTTTTATTGGCTCATAAGACCTTTGCATATAAAAAAAATACCCAAAACACTATGCAGTATTAAATCACAATTACATTTTCTTTACCAATTGAAACTACCCAGAATATACATTTTTTAAAGGAAAAGAAATCCTACGGAACTGAATTCTGAAATGACATTATGACTTAAATACTATGACAAAATAGATAATTCCTTATAACATTAATTCATTGCACAAAGCTGCCAGGTATTTTCAGAAGCATAACCATTGCACAGAGTGCAAATGAACACAATTTCAAAGTTACACATTTCGCTGAAGTGCTGCCTCCACCGACGGAGCTCGTCACCTTCTGGCACAAACAGCAGCCTGTGTTCGCTCCACCAGGCCACCAGCTTCCCGTTGCAGTTCCTGTCAGAGCCAAGGGATCAGCAACGCCTCTGCTTGAAGAAGTCGGCTCCTCTCAACTCTTCGGGCAGGTACTCCTGGTCCACTGGCTCACTGTACATGGGGTTGTACTTGTAGCCTTTGCCGTAGCCCAAATCCTTCATCAGCCTCGTTGGTGCGTTCCTCAGGTGCAGGGGGACCGGGGGCAGAGGCCCCTGGTGGTTCCTCAGGCAGGCTTTCACGTTGTTGTAGGCGCTGTACACCTCAATGGACTTGGGGGCTCTGGCAAAATAGACGACACACTGGGCCAGAAGCACCTACGACACAGGAGCACACGCGTTACTAGGAAGGGGCTGGCCGCGTGGCACCTGCAGGGTGCTCTGACGACACCTTGAGCTGATTCTTTAGAGTCCCACCATGACTCTGTTACCTCCTCTTTCTTGTCCGGTCCCACCATGACTCTGTTACCTCCCCTTTCTTGTCCGGTCCCACCATGACTCTATTATCTCTCCTTTCTTGTCCGGTCTGGACAGCTCCTAACATAAAGAAAAGTCTATGACACGGGAAGTAAGCTCAACCAGTGGTTCCCGTTATTTTCAACTAAAGAACTTTTTACTAAATGCAATTTCTCTTCACCTCCTGCTACATCAAAGAGATGAATATGAAGCTGCTCGTTTGGAGGGGAACTTGCAGGGGCTTCTGGTCCTGCTCCTTCAACCTTTCTGCTCCCACACAAAGCCTGGAGCACGTCCTGTGAGCCCCAGACCTCCTGAGGACGACCAATAGTATGACCTGGTGGATAACCTAAAGCGTCTCTTCTCACTAAGAGTCTAGGGTTCTATGATGGGAGTTCACAGGCCCAGCAATTCACTCCGAGGGCCAGAAACATCAAAGGGGAAGGCGGGACACAGCTCAAATCCTCCAAAAGGGCAGAGGACAAGGGAAAGGACTGGTTTGCCAAGACTGGAGCGGGTTACTTTACCTCACATTCAGGCATGCCTATGAAGTGACAGCCTTGGTAGGCAGCAACTGCTTGTGTGAGTGCAGACGGGTCTGCCAGCCCTGCCACACAGAGACAAAGGGACGTGTAAGTCACACACACTATCCCGCCTCTCCACTCCCAAGCACAAGCAGCGCCTACAGACTCGGCCCACACAGTCACCAGCAGCAGAAGATCCACTTAGTGGCCATCTGCACTGACTCATCCCAGAAGCACTTCCCGAGTGGACTCTGCAGTGTAAGAACCGTTTCCTTGTGGGTAATTCTGCTATTTGGTAGGGAAAATAAGACTCCGTACAACAAGCAAACGGGCAAAGGCCGTGGCGACATTCACAAAGGTGACGACGTTAACAATAAACACTAGGACCACGGGGAGGAGAGCTCGTCCTCCTAGTGTCCAGAATCTTTCACTCCCACCCCAGGAGCTGCCCAGTGAAAACCAGTCACCCGAGTGCAGAGTGAACCAAGTAGCTCTTATTTACTCCTCTGAATAGCTGCTCACGTTAGTACAAGCATTCCCCAGGAAGAAACAAAATGGTGACTAGGAGCACAAACACTAAAAAGCACAGGCACACCAGAAAACGAACACGGAGTCCCTGGAAAACACCCCCCCCCCCCCCCCGCAGGGCCCCAAGACAGAAGCCATGCTTGTCTTGTCACGCCACACCCTCGTCATGGGCACAGGGCTGGGGCCCCTGCCGGCACACTCACCGATGTCCTCACTGGCGAACCTCACCAGCCTCCTTGCCACGTAGAGTGGGTCCTCCCCTCCCTCGAGCATGCGTGCCAGCCAGTAGAGGGAGGCGTTCTGGTCAGAGCCGCGCATGGCCTTGTGCAGGGCGGAGATGCAGTTGTAGTGTTCTTCTCCTGCACACCAGAGACCACTCACACACAGGACCCATGGCAGCGGCCCCCAAGCCGGCTGTGCCGCGACAGGCGGATTTTAAGGCCATCCCAATAAAGGACCCGAGAAAGCTGGGGACGGGAGACTGGGGCTGGACCACTGTCCTCAAACTGTGCTGGGTGGGAGGGCACAACTTCTGGAACACGCCCCAGCACAGTCTGCAGCGGGGCTGGGGTGCCAGTACGGTAACCCAGGCCCTTCCGAGGCAGAGGCTGCTGCCGGACAAACGAGAATGCCCACATCCAGTGCATGTGCAGACAGACTTGGGGGAAGGAGGTCCACTCTGAAAGACGGTCCTCCTCCACCACAGTGCACGTGCCACACACGAGACTGGAAAGCGAGTCTCACATTCGGCTTCCAGTCAAGCCCGGGCCTGGCTGCAGCACCAGGGTGGATCACGTGGCAAAGGCAGCTGTGACAGCCAATGTGTTGACCAGTCATGTCCCACTGCCTTTCTGATACCTACAGTGGCATTTAAGTCACAACCCAGTGTGGGGACCTGTGCGACAGCATCCTGGAGAGCCAGCACACGGACGAAGCGCTCTCACCTTGAAGGCACTGTAACCCATCCCCTCTCCACCTGGGCTTACCCTGGACTCACATGGAGACAAAGCAGTGAAATGTGCTTTAGAAAAAAACATGCATGCTTTAAAAATGTTTAATTATGTATTTCATCTACTTGAGAGACACAGAGATCCATCTTCCATCTGCTGGTTCACCTCCCAAAAGCCCACAATACGTGGGCAGGGCCAGGTAGAAGCCTGGAGCCAGAAATCCCATCCAGGTCTCCCACATGGGGGCCGGGAGCGTCTGGCCGCCTCCCAGGGCGCATTAGCAGGAACGCAGGAGCAGAAGCACAGCAGCCAGGACTCAAACTGGCATTCTGACCTGGGATGTGAGCGACCCAAGGCCGCTTAACCTCCTGCAATCCAACCCCAGCCCCGTGTGTCTTCACTCTCCCGAGCAGCCTCTCGCACTTAAGCATCGTTCTGGTCTGAGTCCTTCCTGTCAACACTAAGACTGCCCGGCGGGGCACAGCACTTGGGCCCCGTAACAGTTCACAGCAGGTCACCACGCTGGTCCTCAGAAGAGAGCCAAGTGTCAAGACCCTGGCCCGCCAAGGGGGAGGGGCTGGGAGGCTGATGCAGGCCCCAGGGATTTTGGTTTTGGCGCAGGACCAGGGCAGATAAATGACGACAGCAAAACCACTGGATTCGTGTGGGCCAACTGAGCGGCCCCTGTCCTAGGGCTTCCCTAGGGAAGTGTGTCACGGGCACTGGCTGGGAAGGCGTCGCCCTGGTCTGCCCTGTGCTCTGCAGGCTGGAGCGAGGAAGTGGGGAGAGGCTGGGGAGCGGACTCAGGCACACAGGGTGTGCAGGAAGGGAGGGAAGCACCTCTCGTCCCTTTGTCAAATTTATACTCTGCCGCACAGGCGAGTCACCTTCCCCCACCGTGACCGGGCTCAGCGTGAAAGCAACACCACTAGTTTGAGTTAGGGAATGGGGGCCGGGGCCAGGCAGCCTGGGCTTCAACTCCAAACTCCTAGCCACAGGGTCAAGAGCAAATTACCGCTCCCCTCTACACCCCAGGGCTCACACGTATAAAATGAGATGAATAAGACCAACCATCCTCAGAGGACTGTATTAGCTAGTCTGGCACACAACAAGTGCTAGAGTGTTCCAACCTGCTATTCTGTGCTACTCCCATTTTTATTTATTTTATTTTGTTTGACAGGCAGAGTTAGACAGTGAGAGAGAGATACACAGAGAAAGGTCTTCCTTCTGTTGGTTCATCCCTCAAATGGCTGCTACGGTCGGCGCACTGCGCCAATCCGAAGCCAGGAGCCAGGTGCTTCCTCCTGGTCTCCCATGTGGGTGCAGGCACCCAGGCACCTGGGCCATCCTCCACTGCTTTCCCGGACCACAGCAGAGAGCTGGACTGGAAGAAGAGTAACTGGGACTAGAACCTGGCGCCCATATGGGATGCTGGTGCTGCAGGCAGAGGATTAACCAAGTGAGCCACGGCGCCAGGCCCCCATTTTTGTTTATTTACATAAATGTACACTTAGGTACATTTACGTAACTTGTAGTTTCACATTATCGTCACAGACTGATTTCCACGGGGCACTGGATTCAGGATGCCCATGGATAGCAAAATCTATGATACTCCAGTCCCTTACACTGAAACAGCACAGGATCTGCATATATCATACGCACATCATCTCACATCCTTTAAATCATCTCCAGCTTATAGCTAATACAATATACACGCTAGGTGAGCAGGTGTTATACCGTGGAGTTAGGGAATAATGACAAGAAAAAGTCTTCCAAATGCTTTCGGCCTGTGGTTGAATCAAAAATTTGCAATCTATGGACACAGAGAGCTGACTGCAGCAATACAGAACCCTGATATCAACACAGCAGAGAATCTTCTCTTATTTGGAAACTTCTTCAGTTACTGAATCCTAGCAGTATGCAACTGTGTAAGAGGTGACATTAAATTAAGTCATAAAAACTGCAGGGGTGAGATGTTTATCTCACCAGGGTTACAAAAAGCCCCAACAATACAAACGAGCAAGTTTCCAGGGCACTGCTTCCATCAGCAGCTTCTATCTATTTGGAACAAAGCCTGCAGGAGCACCTACTCCAGGGTCTGACCTGGGAGTGTCTGTGGACCCCTGTGCAGCAGACATGCTGGCGTGCGTGGAGGTACACGAGCACACCGATAGTAGAGGACATACAGCTGGTGCCGCAGCTCAACAGGCTGATCCTCCGCCTGCGGTGCCGGCACACCGGGTTCTAGTCCCGGTCAGGGCGCCAGATTCTGTCCCAGTTGCCCCTCTTCCAGGCCAGCTCTCTGCTGTGGCCCGGGAGTGCTTGGGCCCTGTACCCCATGGGAGACCAGGAGAGGCACCTGGCTCCTGGCTTTGGATCAGCGCGGTGCACCGGCCATTGTGGGGTGAACCAACGGCAAAAGGAAGACCTTTCTCTGTTTCTCTTGCTGTCCACTCTGCCTGTAAAAAAAAAAAAAAAAAAAGAAGAAGACATATAGACTGTGGGGCTCCCTCGACTGCGGCAGCCTTCACTGCCCCCAGCAATTCCTAGGGCAGCCCAGAGGTAGAGATTCGGTGAGTCCGTTGTGCGTGGCCCCCAGTATCTGCTCTGCATGTGTATGTGTGTAGAAAAGGTGCCCCTCCAGGAAGGCGCTTGGGGTGAGGTCAGCAATGGCGGGGCAGACACAGAGCCAACTGCAGACAGCGAGGACGTGGCTGGATCCAGCCAGAGCCGGGTTTGCAGATCAGTTTGACCGCTTGCTTTGTAAACCTAAGCAAGTTTTCTCATCTGTAATAGCTACCTCCCTCCTAAGGCTATTGTGAGAATTAAGTATCTCTAAAATACTCTGACTGTTCGTGAATATCATACATAGATTTTCACTGACTGATACAATGTGGAAGACCAGTCCCACCAGTCCAGTCCAAAGCAGTCTCTGGTACAGCCCAAGAAGGGAGGGTGAGCGCTGCTGTGGGACTCCAGAGTCCCGCACGTGGGAATGTTCTTCACCTCTTACAACTGTTTCTTGGGGCCAGCATTGTGGCATAGTGGGTAAAGCTGCTGCCTGTGACGCTAGCATCCCATGAGGCCAGTTTGTGTCCTGGCTGCTCCACTTCCAACCCATGTCCCTGCTAATGGCCTGGGAAAGCAGAGGAAGACGGCCCAAGTGTTTACACCACTGCCACCTATGTGGGAGACCTGGAAGCTCCTGGCTCCTGGCTCCAGCTTCCCCCAGCCCTTGCTGCTGCATCCATGTGGGGCGTGAATCAGCAGACAGAAGATCTGTATCTCCTTCTCTGTCTGTAACTCTTTCAAATACATAGATCAATCTAAAATAAATAAGAATGTTTCTTTTGTTCGTATTTCCCACTTCTGTATGTGGTCAAAGGTAAAGCAAGGCTCTACACCCATAAACTCTACACTTCAAGCACTCATGTAACACTCCAGAGCGCGGGGAGGGCTGGCCATCTGCCGAGGGACATGCACACAGGACAGGAGGCAGACGCTGTGGCACAAGAGGTTCACCCACCGCTTGGGATACCCACAGCCCACGCACCCTGTATCGAAATGTCTGGGACCAAGTCTCAGCTCCACTTCCAATCCAGCTTCCTGCGAATGCAGATAATGGTCCAACTACTTGGGTTCCTGCCACCCCAGTGAGAGAGAGATTTGTATGGAGTTCTGGGCTCCTAGCTATTGCAGACATTTGGGGAGTGAATCAGCAGGTGGAAATCTATGTCTATCTCTGTCATTCTGCCTTTCAAATAAATAAAAATAAAAAGAATATAGACAGGACTGTGTCCAACATGTGCCTGACACTAACAAACACCCCACACTATCACCAGGCCAAAAAGCTTCGGTCACCCTCCCTGAGTCATGCTATGAGCCTGCGGGAGCCAAAATCATTCTTAAGCCCTCCACCCCTCTCCCTAACCAGTAGGAAGGACTCTGCATATTCAGGAAATATCACAGACATGGCACAGACCACGCGAGACCTGCACTGTTCAATTACCAGCTTCCTTTCAGGGCAGAGCTTTTAAAGGTGTGGGAATTCTATTCCACAGTGACTGCAAAACGACTCTATCCAGTCACACAACTGCTCAAGCCCCTAGAGTCCAGCCTAATCCAATGCTATCTTCATCTCCCATTTCTGTTATAAAAAGATGCAAATGTGCTGTGCTATGACATTCAATACTGCCAGATCAGATTTAATAAGAGCTGCTGTCTGTAAATACGGTTCTCACAGAGAAGTGCGCATTACAAAATTAAAAATTTTTCAAACTGCGAAACAAAGGCATCGAGATCTATGAAAACCTATTTTTTAGTTTATGCTCTAGAAATTAAAGATTCTAATTCACAATTAAACCAGTAGGTCATTTACTACATCAGTTCTCTTGTTACTTATTGCCACTACAAATGATCTGAGTATTCACAGTCAACTGAATGCACAAATTTTCAAAACTGCTTGTGCTTATAGGTGCTTCCAGAGAGTAATGGGAAAATACTAACAACCTCAAGAGATGAACGTGAAGCCCACAAGTTCAAATGCGAGAACTTATCTTGATTCTTTACAGGGTAGCTTCTGCTTTATGCCTCTCTTTAGAAAGGTCAGCCCTGTGTGGGAGGGCTTCATTCTATTACCAATACAGAGCTCCAACCGAGAACCAGCGGCGTGCGTTGGGCCCAGCTACAGGTCAGATACCCGGGAACGAGAACATGCGCCCACACGGACTTCCTTCACGGGTCTGCTCTGATCAGTTCAGCCACTTACCGGCTCGGTCATACAGAATGTGAGATCGCTGGAGGCCTTCCTTCACGTCATTCTCTGTGATGAGAACTCTGCTGGGAGAGTACGCTTGCCCACTCTTCTTGCAGAACATCTTTCTAGAGCTCAACCTGGCCAGCACTGCCAGCTGCAGTCCATTCAGGCCAGTCCGGGCGTCGCCGTCACTGAGATAAGCCAGAGTGTCCACCGCTTTATCTTCTATGAACACAGAAGGCCTGCAACACAACCAGGGTTAGTTACTGTCACACAGCTTACGCACATCTCTCTTGTTCTGCTGCATGTCTTAGTGAATTGGGGGGGGGGGGTGGTGGTGGTGGTGGTGGTGTTTAAAGTTCATGGAAAAATGCATCTATCTCATGAACTTCATTTTTCCATAAACTTCTTAAAACCCCTTCTAATCCTCAATAAGGTCACTGAAAAACTGCGCTCTAAGCTCAGGACTTCTGTCCCTTATTCTGAATGTAGTTGAGCAGCGTGAGTCTAAGAACTGGCTGGACCGTGGGAGTGCAGAGGGCACCCCACCACATCTCCCGAGCCTCGGGGTAATCTCAGGGTACCTTGTGAGTCGCAGGTTCACACACTGAAGCTGCGTGAAGGAGACCCTGACAGTCCTGGAAAGCCACTGACAATCACAGATAGCAGTGAAAACTTCATTGGAAATGCCCATACCTCCTGTTAGACATGGAAAACACGCCTCAAAGGCAGCACATGCCATGAAGAGTCAGGTCTGACTAGGTCACCCACACACGGCATCAGAACACAAGTGTTAGCTCCGAGAGGCCCTCCAGCACGCGGCTCAGTTTCTTCACTCTATAAACAAGCCTCGGCCCCAGTCACCCAGGGTTAAGCAGGACCTAGAAGCAGGGGGTCTGGAATCTTGGCCCAAGGCATTTTGGGTACCGCGTCACAGTAGGTACCAGTCACACAAAATCTGCACAGGGTAGCAGAGAGGTAACTAGCCTGCGAATGGGCCTGAAGATTCCGACAGAACTTGGCTGTGAGACTGAAGTAAGGCACGCATTCTCTCTCCAAATATCAGGACTAAAATTCATAATTACTTTTCTAACTCTGGACTTTCATAAAGTTCAGCTATGATCATCTCAAGTCTGATTCAGCAAAATGTCCTATTCCCGATGTAGTTGGACGAGATATTTAACACATTTCATTACCTAAAGGGATTATGAATTCTTGGCTGAGTTGTTAGCTGCACACTTGTGTAGCAAAAATAACTTCAAAGTTAGTTCACCCATATCATCACCAACCTTCAACTGAAAATATGTGCAGTAGTAACTCAGTCCACCAGGACTGTGCATATCAGCTACTCACAGAACAACACGTGGTAACCCACTGGGCTGGGCTGAGACCCCAAGGGCCTGCTGGGGGTACACCCACCCACTCAGTGAATACCAGAGTAACACCATTCCACAGTCCACGCACTACAGGATTTTGTTTCTGGCATCGTAAAGACTGTCTCATATCGTTCTCTGTTTACCAAAGCCAAGCCTTCCAGTTGTTCACCGTGGGTTCCTCACCAGACCCGGAACACCTAGCTCATCTTAGCTTCACAACACACTGCTCTCTCTTCCGACTCACGGCCACTCGGGCCCTAGCGCTGCAGTTACATCGCTGACACCCTGCACAGTCTCTGGGTCATTTCTCAACTACAAACTCTGAGCAGAATTTTTGGAAGACAATTTAGAAGAGAATGCTGGACAGAAGACATTCTACAGAAAAGATGTAAGGGATGCAGCAGCACATGGCACATCTCATAGGCAAGCACCCACTACCTGTGTGCGTGCTGGGAGGGGGAGGGGCCAGGAGGGACTGTTAGGAGGGAGAACTCCAACATCTCATTCCTGCTACAGTACTAACAAAAGCAATGCCTTCTCTCTCCTTGGAAAGCTTCCTAGCAACAAAACGCCTGCAGGGTAACTGAGGGAAGACAAAGGAGTACAAGGGGAGCCCCAGTCAGTCCTCAGGTGCTACCCCACCCCGGATCCTGAGCTGATGACACTTGTCATCTCTCCCTCCCCGTCAAACGCTGAGTGCCTCAGGATGGGAACGTTTTATTCTTTCTTTGTATCCTCAGTGCCTGGTGGATAACAGGCATTCAATATCTGCACCATGAAACATTTTTTAAAAATTGCATGCAAAACACAGGAAAAACAAGCAAACAAAGAAAAAAAAGCCCCATGTCCACCACCCAGAGATAACCATCATCCATGGAATTTCCCTTACGATCCGTGTACCTGTGCAACCATTGACCTTACATCTGATTTTGTGAACCAAACTGGGATTATACTGTGTATAGTTTCACATCTTTAATAGTTAAATAACTGTTTGGAAAACACTAAGTTACTCAGATCTCGGAATATTATTTTTTAAAATGTACATTATTTTAAAAATAAGCAAAGGAGAAAAGCAATCTACTACTAGACCACCTTAAAATGATTTTGGAGTCCAGCATTGTGGCACAGCAGGTGCCACGTCAGTTGTGACATTAGCATCCCATATTGGAGTGCTGGTTCAAGTCCTAGCTGCTCCACTTCCATTCCAGCTCCCTGCAAATGCAGAACGGCAGTTTAAGATGGCCCACGTGCTTGGGCCTGATCACCCACAGGGGTGACCAGGATGGAATTCTGGGCTCCTGGCTTCAGCCTGGCCCAGCTCTGGCTGTTGTGGCCACTTGGGGAGTGAACTAGTTCATGGAAGACCTCTTTCTCACTCAGTCTCTCCCCTCTCCCTTGCTCTGCCTTTCCAACAAATCTTTTTAAAAACAGTATCCTTTATTCTTCTTCTTTGAATTTGTTATTTCTGTGCATTAAGAGTCGTGGAGTGCTCTTGGGACAGAGACAAGATGGGCGCCCTTCTATACGCTGCTACTTACTACACTGACCCAATTCTCGACACCATTCCTCACGTGAGGTCAAGGAACAGAACAAGCCTTATTAGCAGAGCAGCCAACAGTAGACTGCCCCACAGATTTCCACACAGCGCGCTGCGATGGGAATTCTCTGGTCAGAGAACAGGGGCTTCCCCTGGATTTGTAAACTACCAATCAGAGCACAAGTCACTCTACTGCTCTGGTCTGGAGTTGGCGGGACTCAGGGTGCTGCTACAGCAAACACCCACACTACTGCTCCCTCCTCTTTGCTCCCTGGGGCAGGAGCCACATCCCAGACTTCACCACATCCAAAAGAAGAGCATTCTAAGGTTCAAACGAACCAGCAACTCCATTCAAGAAAAAGGGGCTGCATAAATCTTTAAAAGGGGGTGGGGTAGGGCTGCTGATGGCACTCAAAGTGGACATTCAGTTTAGAACACTGTGCAGAATGTTCTAAGGGCTCTATCTTTCTCTCAGCGTAGCCGGAGCTCCCATTTGCCCCCATGAAGTTCTGACAGTTGATAATATACTTTGAGAGCTCAGAATTTGGAGCAGCTGAGACAAATCAGCCAAGAATGTTGCAGGAAGGGTGCCTGCACTAATATCTACAACCCCTCAGCAAACAGAAACTGCTGCACAAAGTGTAGTAACTAAGAGTACTCCCATCTAGAGAACGTACTATTTTTAAATGTAAGCATACACTTATCAAATGTACTGCATTTGAAAACAACTTTCTAGAGGTAGAACAGAATTAGATGATGTGACATCCTCGGGGATGGAAGGCCCCAAACTTCACGGCATCCTACCTACATGGACATGAGCAATGCAGACAGACAGTTCGGCTCTTAACAGACGCGTAAGGGAAGCTCCCTCCTTCCCTGTTTTTTTCCTAAGGGCCTGAACCCTTCTGTACATTGCTGCTCTGGAGGATACCAGGATTTGGAAGATACTACTTAAGATGGCTGGAAATTTAAGTCAGAGAAGGAGTACCTGTTATCTCATGGCAGAACAAAAACATACATATGGCTTGGTTAAACTCTCCCTCCCTAAATTATAAACCAAACTTTGTGAATCTCTTTCACTAAGGAAAAGGAGCATTGCATGGTCAGGGCGGCAGCTGCTGTGAGTGATCTCAACCAGGGACGCGCATCAGGTTAGAGAACTTGCTCAGAGCCCAGTGCTGAAACCTCATGGCAGATCTACTGATTTACTCGAGGGACAGAATCTGGGCCTGTGTGTTTTCCAAGTGTCTTCCGGGTAAGTGATGTGCAGACAGAGGTCAAAGGCACTGTGCTACATTAGCGGGAATCTTCTATCCTGAACCCTGCACAAAAGAATGCAGAGTTGCCCCCACACACGGCAGAGTACAAAGAAAGATCAGAATGGTAACACTCACCAGCAGTCACCCTGGTTCAGCATGGTGCCCGGCCCCAGTTCAAGCAACTGTGGTCCCTTAGTTGTCAGCAACCCTAAAACAGGTTCCGTCACATTCAGGCTAGGCGCTTGAGGGCCTGCTACTTAACCTTTTTGTCTCAGTTCTGATACTGAGGACTACATGAGGTGTGTAGAATACGTCCAGCAGTGCCTGCCACGCCGTGAGCATGTAGTAAACGTTAACTATTGTTCTTACAGGTGGCAACAAGCATTTTCGTTAGACTGGTCCACAGCATCCTCCCTGGGATTGCACATCTTTAAGCTACAGCCCCAGACTCTGGTGTTCCCATAATAATCAGAGTGAAAGTAAAGTAAAAGAACACACATTTCACGGATCACGTCCTTTCTCTGCTGACTCCCATGGAAGGATACGTCTTTCCAAATTACACGGTGGCATATACCTGGTACAGGGTTCTACTGGTTAAACAGTGACCTCAAAAGACATGTCCCTGGAACCTGTGAATGTGACCTTATTTGGAAACAGGGTCTTTGCAGATGTAACTGAATCAAGGCTCTCAGGATGAGATCATCCTGCATTTAGGGCAAACCTTATATCCATGGTAAATGTCCTTATAAGAGAAAAAGAGAAAGCACGGGGACACAGACAAGGAGGCCACATGAAGATGGATATGAGAGACTGGAGTGACGTGGCCACCAGGTGATGAAGAGACTCTCCCCTGAGCCCCTGGGGGTAGTGTGGCCCTGGGCACACCCTGACTTTGGTCTTCTAGATTCTGGGACTTTGATAATCAAGCTCTGTCGTTCTGGTGAAACATACGGTCCACGAGATCTATGTTTCTGGCTGCTGGTTTTTTTTCAGTATCATTTTAATGTATCTTTTTTCTTCATATTATATATTCTCTTGATTTTAAGCATATTAATTACATCAATGGACATTTTTCCTACATTAATGTACTATAGTCATGTATCTTCTCCATCTTATAGTAAACCATTTTTACAAGAATGATAACCTGTCATCCACAGCCACTCAGCCTCTGGCCAGCACCCCCCAGCCTGTGTTCTACTGTCTGTCTAGTCAGTGGTGGAGAAGACTATCTGAGAGGCAGAAGGCAAAATAACTTCCATTTTTATCAAAAACAAAACAAAAGAAAAAACAAATAATGGGAAGATCCAAAGCCATCTTGTTTTGCGGCCACCTCGTCTGGGGCTCCTCTGTGGGTGATGACAGCAAAGCGCAGCCTCAGAGTTAGGCCCCGGCCTGAACAGGGACAGATGCTGCTTCAGAGGTTTCACCCAGCTCTTGGAACTCTGCCTGGCCTAGAGTGACAGGGAACTCCGAGCTTCTCATCTCACCCTCCACCTCCAGACGCAGGCACTCGAGCTCCGTAACAACTCAGTCTTTAGGGGTGTTCTGAATATGCAGGTGTCCTATGGTGTGGGAACCTACAATCCTCCAAAGCAGCAAGTAGTGCCACGATGACTACACACTAGTTTTCCTTTTCACTTTCAGCAGACCATTCCATGGGACAATGGGTGTTTATTCCTGGCCTCCAAAACTAACCCAGTCTACAGACTGCATGCTTGGTATCATGTGACCAAAATGCACCCAGCAGAACACTAGGAAGCTGCTGGCCAGCCACACAAACCAAGGAATGCTGGCTTAGCTGAGGCGCTTAACTCAACTCACAGGAGGCAAAAACTGATTCCACGTATTCTGGATGCTTCTCTCCCCACCACCCCAGTGTGTGGCGTGGTGACGGCCTGGCACTGTAAGCCGATTTGCTCACCAAGCCTTGATCATCCTGTGTGCCCTCTAAAAGCTCAGGACATGCTTCCCAACACCGCCAATGCCTCGCGTTGCAGGACCTGCCATCTCTACTGAGTAAACAAATGGAGGGGAAAATCCTTTCACTTCACGCTAATGGAAATCTATCATGCACACGTGTACCCTGTGGGAGAACTCACAACTCCTCAAGTATAATCAGAAATGGTCTTGCAGCAGCCTCACTGGCTTCCATATCCAGGAGCCCAGCTCACCTCTCCTGCACAGCTTTCAAAAGATGAGGACTTTTCTGTAATGCCCCAGTTGCCATCTGAGGCACCAAAACGTGGCACAAAGAATACAAACGCACTCTCAGCTTCCCAGAGACAGGAATCACCACAGGTGCAGGTCTTTTCCCCCAGCTAGATTAGCACAATCAAATCTGATTTACAGGCAAGGATGTATATATAGCTCAAGCCAATCAACAGGGATTTGAAAGTAAAATTTTGCTCTACAATTCATTGTTATCCAAGGCAAGAGGGAGGCAGGTACTTCTATTAGGAAAGTGCTTACAATTTTAAGAGCTCTTTCTGTGGTTCACTGTATTTCTCCCAAGCTAATTTCTTTCAGAATTGCTAACCAGAAAGTCAATCAGTGGATCTAAGCTTACTTTCTTTAATTTCATCCTGCTTACTGATGGGGAAGAGAGCAATAGCATTAAACAAAAAGGCACTCGATCCCGGGCATTATCTCTTAAGATGAATTACACCAAAATAAGTAAATAGATAAACTCCCTCTCTCTTATTAAAGCGCTAGAGTGAACTCAGCAGCGATTTACAGGCACAAATCTATGCCAGGCGCTGTGCTGGGATATGCGTAAGAGGGAAAGTCCCTGTCGTCCCAGCTCTCCTCGGAAGGCGGGGAACAAAAGAAAGCAAACAGAAGAATGAAGGGAAGTGCTAACCTGGATTGACGCTAAGCTAGCGGAAAGACTGAACCATCTACCGGACAGGAAAACTTCTATGATAAGCTTCCATTCTAGCAGCTTCAGAAGCACTGGCTCACTTTTCTATCAGGCACTCCACTTCAGTAACTAAAATAAAATGGCAAGCAGGTAAAAAGCTTGATGGGGTGCGAATTATTCAGTCATGAAATCACAGCATAAAGTGAGTGAAAGTTAGGCCAGGTAAATGAAATGCAGGATGTAACGTTGTGGACAGATCATGAGAATCAACACACAGAAAGCTGCGGGGACCCCGCCCTCCCCCCCATCTCTTTCCATTTGTGTTTACTGAGCAGTGGAGTCTGGCGGGAAAATTCTGCTACCAGACCTACGCCAGACAAGGAGGAGCTGGCAGGGGCTCGAGCCGGAGCACACCTGATTCCAGCAGGGTCTCCACTTCCTTGTAGCCCAGACCCAATGGCCAGCCTGTCACAAGTGTACCCTACAATAAAACACCCACATTCCACCCAGGGGCCCGCAGGCAAATGACTCCAGGCTTTTAAGGGGCACAGATTTCTTCTACAGCTGAGACAGGAGCAAATGGGGAGGCCAGACACACAGGGAAGACTGCTGAAACCTAAACCCTGGGCCTACAACTGCGCCTTGAACTTTAATCCCCGCAGAAGAGCGGCTCCAGAACCTGGCCTCAGGGCAGGCGTGAGCAGCTGCAGCCACAGCGGAGGAGGTGGGCCGTGGCTCCTCCTCAGCCCGGATCATGTTCCACCACACCGCGTCTGCTGCACGTGAACAAATGGCTCGTGAGGAGTATGCGCTAGCACACGCAAAGGACTTGATTAGCTGCGACACACACTCACGATGCAGAAACCTGAGCCAATCAGCAGGAAGGGGAGCGCCTCTCTGACTGTCAGTACAAATGCCTTTACTTTCAGGGACTAAGCTTGATTTTTCAAGAGTGTAAAAAAAGGGTTGAAATAACTGTATGGTTACAAGTTGCATTACTTTTTACTTAAGTGTTTTCAAAATAGTAAACTGCAGAAACAGAGGAAATCAAACTGTGAGTATAATCTCCCAAAGATCTGTACGTTAGGAACCTGTCTGCTCTTCTCAATGAGCAAGACCAAGCCTTTAAAATGATAAGGCTTCCTGCAGTGTTCCCAGCTTTTAAAAAGTTGCGCTAGGCAAAGAGCCCTAAGCGCCAGAGCGAACGGCAGAGGGTGAGCAGACAAAGCGACTCTGCAGCTTGAAGGATTCCATGCCTCCGTTAGGGGCTGCAAAGCTCACCTCCACGACACGCGGTCCTTTACCCGAGAACCCCTCCTTCCCCTCGTTTACTGGCACACCAAGGTTCTCTGTCCCGCCCGCTGTGCTGAGGCCCAGCCCTTGCTGGCCCTCTGCCAGGAGACCGTCTGGGCAGTGTGTGCCCCTGGGGCTCGGCACACTGTCAACTCACTCAGAGCTGCTGTTGCTGCTGTGGCTCAGAGGGTCAGTGGGACGACTAGAGTCCAGGACGTGGATTCCCAGGGAGTTGATCGCTCGCATTAAAATAGTCACCATTGCCTCTACCGGAAGCTTCTCAAGAACGATCACCCGGCAGCGGCTCAGAAGAGCAGCGTTGACCTGGAAGGAAGGGTTTTCAGTGGTCGCCCCGATCAGAGTGATCGTCCCACACTCCACGTGAGGAAGGAAAGTGTCCTAGGCATGGGAGGGAAGCAGAAGAAAGTGATCCAGTCAGCAGCCGCCCAGAGTCCCAGGTGAGTCGGCCATCCCTGCCTTCCTTTTCCCCATTTCCCTCTGTAGGGTTCCGAATGACAGCTTTAGTTCCTGACTACGGGCACAGCATCTGGGCAAGTATGCTCGCTTGCTCAATCTAAAACACTTCTGGACTGCCAATGTCTAAGCCCGATCTCTGGCTGGCAGACTAACGGCTCTAAGCAAAACTCTAATTTCGTTTCCACGTAAGTGACTTCCTTACTTAGAAAAGTATCCTCTAGCCAAGGCTGCACTGGCACCGAGCTTATGACAGCTATTTACAGAAGAGTAAGAAAATACAAAAATATTAATATTTCCCAAATCCTCCTGCTCTCCAAGTACTGAATCAAATGTTATTCTTCCTGACAAACTTGGCAACAGCAACTATCAGTTGTCTTGTGGGAAGGAATCCTAAGATGAGTCGGGGTCCAATACGAACCAGAATGCTAACATCTAGTCTGAACTCTAAAGGATCTTTCTCCCAGAAGATTCAAGTTAGGTGAAAAACATACACAATTTAGAAAAGTTGTGTGAAATATTTTTATCTACGATTTAAAGTTACAACAAAATATATCAAAGAAAAATTATACCTGAAAAAGACATTGCAATGTCTATGTAAAAAACAATCCAAAAATGGCTTTGTTTGTAGAAATAACGTCTTTTTACTTTAGAAAGCCATTTAAATAAATAAAATGTTCAGACCCTATAACTTCCACCTTAATGAGAGCCTGAAGCCACAGAAAATATAAACTCTTATGTTTTATGTTTGTTTAAAATGACCTTAAAGTTAAGTTGTTCACAATGACTCCTAATAGTTTGATAACAAAAATGTTTTTAAAGTTAGACACTTGGTCCACAGCAGCTTTTCTGTTCCATGCTGCTCAGGGCTAAACCACCACTCATCAGATAGATAACACATTTCCTGTTTCCAAAATACACTGAGAAAGTTTGGGGAAATGGGCTTGAGAATCGGCTGCCAAGCTTATGCCGCTTTGCAGACAGAATTAATAATCACAGCGACCGTGCCTGGCGCTGGTACAGCGCGTCACACTCTTCAAAGTGATCTTTCACGCTTTACACTCTGCTTGGTGACCAAAAGGTAAGAGGAAGTTAATATACCTGCTGAGACTTATTGAACCGGTGGATCTCATCAATAAAAAGGATGGTTTTCCTTTTGAAAAAGCTCTTTTCATTTTGGGCTTGTTTTATGACGTCTCGCACATCATTTGTCTTGGCATTTGTTGCAGACAACGTCACAAACCTTATGCTATGTTTCTTGCTGTTGTTGGCTATGATGTGAGCCAGAGTGGTCTAGAAAAGATGAGACACATGGAAAGCTGATGAGACAGGAGGGCAGCACCCACGGGTACTGCAAGCAGCACCGGCAGTCTTTACCAAGCAACTGGAACTCTGAACGAGGCCTGGCGGCACGGATACAATGGAACACCACAAAACCCTTTGTACAATTAAAAACCACAAACCCACACACCCACACACCCACAAAACCAATGCTGTCAGTCAGACAGCAAAGCAGCTAACCCTTAGGCTAATCCTGACCTTTTCTCCTTTGTCCCTCACCCCTTTTGGTGCCTTTTTGGGGGACTCTTTGAGATCAATGGAATTCCAGTAAGACTGGAAGTCTTGATTTAGCACGGCCTGGGTGACAGCTGTGACCTCGCGCCAAAGAGAGAAAATTCTCCTTCCAAGAACCAAGAAAGCAGGGCGGCTGAAGACCTAGGTGTGGAGCCTGCAGCCAACAGCTGGAACTGGGAGCTCCGCGAGCAGCTGAGGGAGGAGGGCCGGAGCCTGCGGTGGCGACCAATGACAGCTCACTAGCACTGGAGGTCACTGGAGTGGGTGCCCACTCTCAAAGTCCACTCCGGCAGACTAACAACAGCACTCTGGCCGGGTCGGCACTTGCCGGGAAACAACGGAGACCCAAGGGAAGCACAGTTTAGCGACGGGCGCTGAGCAGGCGCTCAGGAAGTATCACATGGCTAGCCTTACTGTCCTTAGCACTGTGGTCACGGGGACCAGACTCCTAGGGAGCGGAGACTGTTTTAACGAGGGACGGCTCTGCCCCTCAATGGACAGGTGGCGCTTTATTTTCTGAAAGCTGAAGAGCGTTAGACACGCTGGCTGCTGCTTCACCACACCTCCGCCTACAGGCCTTTCGGGATCAGGATCCGGGGCCACACAGGCTTGCGCACCACTCACTGAGCAGCCTGGCCCCTACATCCCGCGCACTAATTCTGCTGTGGGCGCCCCCATCGTCTCCCTAGGGACACTTTTCCTGCCATCGGGCACCACCAACAGCTGATTATCCATCGTCATGATCTCACGGAGGATTACCAAGAAAGCCACTGCTGCAGTTCCCCCGTCAGGGGGGACAAGCTACTCCGTCATCATGAGGAGGAGGTATCAGGACAGACTTGACTTTGGCACGGCCAGAGGGGAAGCCAGCGTGCAGACAAGCGGGCACAGAGGGCCAGATGCGTACGGGGAGGTGTGGTCGAGCTGGGAAAGCTGCGGCTGCGAAGGAAACAGGAAAACACAAACTCCCTGGTGCGAGCCTGACCCTCAAAGACAGGAGGCCGCCGCTCGCACCTGCCTGCTCCTCCCTCGCGGCGCTCGCTCTCCCACGACCTGTGGACATTGCGTGACGCGCCCTTGGCCACCGGTCTTCTCAGTAACTTCCTGCAAGTGTGCTCCAGACCCGCCACAGCCCGGTGCCCCCTCCGCTCGCTCCGAAGGGAGGTACACGGAACTGAGCACCCACACGCCGTGCAGGGCGCGCGGCTCCCCGTGGTCCCGCCAAGCACGTTCTCAAGAATGAACACCAGTCGGCTCAACCCACAGGAAGCAAGCGCAACAGAAATGCAGCTTTCTCTTTCCAAAGCGGCCCTTCGCGATGTCGCGTGGTCACTGACACTCGGAGCGGGGCTGGGGGCCGCGGAGAGGCGCCGCAGCGCAGACACGGCGAGCGCACATCCTCCCAGGCTGAGCGCGGCCGGCAGGTGCATCTGGACACCGGACTGGCCGCGAGGGCCTCTCCCACCCCGCCTCCGCCCCGCCCGGGCTCCGGCCACGCCGGCACTCACCTTGCCGCAGCCCGGCGGCCCCCATAGGATGAGCGAGGGGATCTCGTTGGCCTCCAGCAGCGAGCGCAGCAGGGTCTCCTGGCCCACGGCCCGGCTCTGGCCGATGTAGTCCTGCAGGCTCTCGGGCCGCATCTTGTCGGCCAGCGGCTTGCCCTCCAGCATCTGCCGGATCTCCTCGGCCGCCGGCGCCCGCGAGTGCGGCCGGCTCCCGCCCGCGGCCCCGAAGGCGGCGTCGGCCGCGTCCGCGTCCCAGCGCCCCGCGTCCTCCTCGCCGTCCGCGTCCGCGTCGCCATCGCCCACCGCCTCCTCCTCCTCGGGCGCCTCCGCCTCGTCCCAGCTGCGCGGAGACGCGCTCCCCGCCGCGGCGGCCGCCGCCGGCCGCTTGCCCGACCCCTTCCTCCCGGGGCTGCCGGGGCGCGCCACCGGGAAGTCCGGGATGAGGCGGGCGCCGCTGGGCGTGGGCGGCGCGTCGTAGCTCTCCCGGCTCTCGGTCTCGCCGCCGTCGTCGCCCTCCTCGCCCTCGCCCTCGCTGCTCTCGGCCGCCGTCGGGGTGGCCGGCTGCTTGAGCGCCGAGCTCTCCGACAGCCGCCGCCGCTTGGCGCCCGGCGGCGAGGCCCCCTTGGCGCGCTCCCCGGCGCGGTGCGGCCCTGCCGCGGGCTCCGCGTGCCCCGCGGGGTGGAGCAGCAGGCAGCGGTCCAGGTGCGAGTTGATGTGCGCGGCGGGCATCGTCTGCTGGCACACGGGGCACTGCACCGGGTGCAGCTGCAGCAGGAAAGGGTCGTCTTCCGGCCCGCTCACCTCCATGGCGGCCGCCGCCCGGCGCGGCCGCAGCAGCCCCTGCGCACGCCGAGACCTCCGAGGCCCGCCGCTAGGCCCCGTGCCGCGCGACCCTCGCTCGGGGAGGCGGCAGGACGCGCGCGGGCCAGGGGAGGGCGCCGCTCATGCCTCACGTCCGGAGCTCCCGCGTCGGCCCGCCCTCCGCCGGCCGCGGGCAGCGCCGCCCGCGGCGCGCAGGGAAGTGTAGTCCGCCGCGGGCGACGCTGCGCGCGGGACGCCGGGAACTGTAGTCCGCGAGCGGCTGCCCCAATCGCCGCCAGCAGTGCCTCGCGCGGGACGCTGGGAAGTGTAGTCCGCGGTCGTTTGCCCGGGCCGCGGAGCGTCCACTTCCGGTCCCGCGACCCGCCTTTTTGGGGGCGCGCTAGGGTCGGCGTGGTGCGCGTGCGCGAGGCTGCGCGGTGGCGGGAACGGCGCGGGCCTTGGGCCCTGTGAGGCCCCGCGGGAGGAGCCCGAAGGGTAGTGGAGAGGTTTTTGGCGGGCAGAGAGGCTTTCTGTTTCCCTCACGCTGGGGGTTGAACGGACGCTAAGGATCGGTGTCTCTTGTTTGTACTAGAAAAGAAATGGAGAAAGCCCCAACTCGCTCCAATAGAAAACTGGACAAAAGACCGGAACAACCAGAAAAATGCTAATGGCTGCACCTGTGGAAAAAGCACCTCAGCGGCGGTTAAGAAATAGAAACAAAGGGGCTTCCTCGCCCCCTTTTTGATTGGGTGGTCGTTTAGCCAAGGACTGTTGACCAAAAACGTGTCTGCTGCTAGTTGGACATTGGCAACATCACTAAGTGCTAAGTGGGCACCCTTTCCAAATAGCCTCGCGGACGGAAAATGACCACCGGAAGTGCGGCGAAAAGATTAAAACATGAGTGAGAGTGTGCGTCTTCGAATGTGTGACCTCAAAGCTCCCATTTCAAAAAATACCTTAAACAAGGGGAGCGAAGACTTGAAATCTGACACAGTTTGCACAAAAGCGTGTTATTATCACAGGGAAGTTTTCAATTTGCTCTTTTGCCTCTGAAGGGTCAGTGATGTTAGCCTATGAAATAAGCCGACCGCAGATAACAGCAAGGGTACTTACTCCCTGAGGCGTGGGAGTGCGAGGTGGCTGACCCTAATAGTTTAACAGAGCGGGAATCGGCTTCCTGGGAGAAGGCAGGAAGCCCTGGTCTTGTGCAGATAAAATGTTCCCGGGAACCGCCACCTGTGGCCGTCTCTGGGCTAGGTGATGCCCCCGGTCTGTTGCTATCGATGGGTCTTTCCCAGGCAGAGAGAGCAGGAACAATCAGCACCCCCTCGGCCTGCGGCCGGTGCTCACTAATGTGACAGGAGTAGATTTCCTGTTACAAGAAGGCTCTTGAGAACCTCTCCTGTGTGTGCGGTCACCCACACTAACCGACTCAGAATATGCCAAGGCCGTATTCTCGGGATGTTTTATTCTCGTTCGAAGAACAAGCACCTATGGATTTTACAGCCTTCCCTTATGAGAGGATTTCTTGAACGCTACAATTGGATGAAGGATACTAACATAATTTCTTCAGTACGTGTTGGCTGTAAGGTATGTGCTCCTGTTGTGGAGCCCCCAAAAAGACTGTGTTCACTCACCAAACACATAGTAAGCCAATCACTGACCTTGAAGTGGGGAAAGTAGGTATTTATTTTGCGAAGCACAGGGCAAGGAGTATGGGCAGCTATTAGTGCTGTACTCTTCATGGGATTAAGGGTACTAAATCTACAGGCCGAAGCTGGGATTGCAGGGGGCGTGTTCAGCTCCTGTGCAGATCTCTGGTTGGTTCAAAGTGCTCTCTGCCCTCCTTTGATTGGTCAACGATAGAATGACCATTGTGTTCTCTAGAATTTCGGTGGTGGCACAATGGGCTCCAGGCAGTCTGCGGGCTAGCAGCAGGTGACAGATTTCGCTCAGGGCCTGAGCTTCCGGATGAGGTCCCGTCCTCTCAAGACGGGACCTAGGTGAAGAGGGCATAAATTACCGCATGGATCTTGTGATCTGGGACCCTGTAGGGCCAGCTGAACTTACTGCACCACTGCTTCAATTTAGTGAATTAATCTTTAGTAAGGGATCACCTCCCAGTCATCAAAGCAGGGCAGAAGAACTATAAGGTAAGGAGGAGAGAGACTCTTCGTCACAGGCACCAAGGACAGGGGCTCTTTTTCA
This sequence comes from Lepus europaeus, assembly GCF_033115175.1. Taxonomy (NCBI): domain Eukaryota; kingdom Metazoa; phylum Chordata; class Mammalia; order Lagomorpha; family Leporidae; genus Lepus; species Lepus europaeus. The sequence goes on along the minus strand of NC_084829.1, from coordinate 3,392,729 downwards.
ATCCAACCTCCTGGGATTATACAAATGAAATCATTTTCTGATGATTAGATGTTTTTCTAACTAGAATTGTAGGCTCAACAATAGGTTAATAGAAAATATGTTAACACCAGTTAAGTAAAAAATCTTTATTTCTTTGATCGTCAAATAATTTGAAATTGTGTAAAAAAAAAAAATAACCTTTGTACCCCAGAGCAACTGTTAGAGAAACATCACTGAAGCAGGTACTTTTTTTTTTTTTTAAGATTTATTTATTTATTTCAAAGTCAGACTTAAAGAGAGAGAGGGAGAGACAGAAGTCTTCCATCTGCTGGTTCACTCCCCAGATGGCCCCAACAGCCAGGGCTGGGCCAGGCTGAATCTCGGAGCCCAGAGATTCTTCCAGGTCTCTCACGTGGGTGCAGGGACCCAAGCACTTGGGTCATCTTCTGCTTTCCCAGGTTCTTTAGCAGGGAGCTGGATTGGAAGTGGAGCAGCCGAAACTAACTGGGGCCTGTATGGGATGTTGGTGTTGCAGGCGGAGACTTAACCTGCTGTGCCACAATGGCGGCCCTTATTTTAAACATTTATAGAGATATATAGGTGTGGTCACCTACGAAAATATTTTAAATAATGACAGATACACTGTGAAGTTTTTAAGTGTGTTTTCTTTTAATAGCTGTAAGGCCTAAACTTTTTTTCTGAAAATAACACATACTTTTTATGGAAAATCTATTCATGGATAACAATTGCTAGTATTTTAACACCTTTTCCCAGTCTTTATAAATGTTTTTCAAGATTACACTGTGGGAGCCAGCACTGTGGCACAGCAAGTTAAAGCCCTGACCTGCAATGTCAGCACCCCATATAGGGGCCAGTTCGAGTCCTGGCTGCTCCATTTCCTATCCAGCTCTCTGCCATGGCCTGGGAAAGCAGTAGAAGATGGCCCAAGCGCTTGGACCCCTGCACCCATGTAAGAGACCCAGAGGGAGTTCCTGGCTCCTGGCTTCATATTGGCCCAGCTCCAGCTGTTGTAGCAATATGGGGAGTAAGCCAGTGGGTAAAAGATCTCTCGATCTCTACCTCTCTCTGTAACTCTGCCTTTCAAATAAATAAAATAAATCTTAAAAAAAAAAACAAAAAAACCAGATTACACTGTGCAATTACACTGTGCAATTAGATATAATTCTGTGCCCATCTTTATTCTATATAGTATGTGTTTTCAAAAATATTTGTTGCCATATGAAATATTCAATATGTAATGTGGATTAAAAATTAAAAGATGGGGCACTAATATAAAAAGTATAAGAATTTCTTTTTTATACATGTACTTTGCTCATACAAATATATGTATACAAAATACAAAATGAATACAGAATTCTCCTATGCATATATATTTTACTTCATGACCACATACATGAAGAGAGTTGAGCAGTGTGGACGTACTATAAGGTCAAATGGCACTAAACTTTAAGAATCTAGGTTTGAGCTGGCTGTAGTATGTCCTTAGTTAAGCTATCTAACTTCTCAGTCTGTTTCCAAATCTAAAAGAGGAGTAATACTGTCTACCTCTCAGTCCCTTTGATGAATTAAATAAGCTTAATATATAAAAGCATTTAACATAGTGCCTGGCACACAGTAGGCCCTCCATTATTATTTTTTTCCTGAACACTAGCTGCTTCTGTCTGAAGTTCAAGGTTTTCTCCACTAGATGGTGATGATAGAAAAATAAATAAATCATACCGGTAAAGACCTTTCAAAAATCAACCCCCACCTCTTATTTTGCTTTGCTAACCAAATTTCAACTTTCTTTTTGAACCAGCATAAATACAAATTTAAGCTAGTGGAAAGGTCACAGGAAATGAAATAATATAAAACAAAAACTTAGGATTAAGTTTTCTTCTTCAGTACCTCATTGCTCAATTTTCAGTTGACTTTGGCAATTCATACTTTTGAACTGTGTAACCATCTTTTCTTCTTCAGAGTAAAAATGGGGGTGATGGATCCAGTGGTGACTTGTATAGAACTAGTTCAGTGACTGTAGCTGGAGTATTAGCCTGATTGCACTGCCTAAGCACAGGTAGATTATAAACCTCCTAGTATTATTGGATCTCTGGACATTATCACCTTTCACCTCCATATTCACCCCGAGTATGTTGGACATTTTAGTGTGGATAATCCCACTGTGACACACCTGCCATCTTAGTCGCCATTCTGAAAGTTCACCCTATGATCATCTGTTCTTCCTGACCTGTGATTCCTCTCCCCTAACCCAACCTCATGCTTTCTTTTCCTGGCTTTTCCCTGTATCCTTGTAATCTATGCCATACTTCTTATTAATTTTATTGTAATAAATTGACTCATTTTCTTGCTATTGTAAGTATTACCTTTTAAGTGTTCTCTTTTCTACTGGTCTCTTGGTATTTAAGAAATTCATCGATTTTTATTTTTTTCTCTCATATTTGGTCTTCTTAATGAAGTCCTTTATTAGTTTTAAGTGATATTCAATCGATGTTTATAATATGATGTGAACAGTACATCGTATCTTTGTCCCTGGCTCCTGGCAGAGGTCTTCAGAATCCCTTAGGACCCCTCAGTGATTGCCTTTGTAAGCCAACTCTTGGTGGGGCTCTGAGGCTGGAATGTGGGTGAGGCTAACCTCAGGGGAAGGAACAGGGGTGGGGCAGGGCTGCTGGAGCTTGAGGTCAAGCAGCTGTCCAGTGATGTCATCACCCTGCCGACATCATGGAACCCCAACAGAACTCTTCATTGAGCTTCCTGGTTGTGGGCACACTGGGCTGCCAGGAGGATGGCATGCTGAGATTCCATCATGAGTGGAGATAGGACTCCGTGTCTAGGACCTTCCTGGACCTCATCCTATATGTCTCCATTATGATGGGACATTAATCATTTAACTGCAGTGTCTTCAATGAGCCTGTGAGTTGTTCTCTTGAATTATCAAGGCCAAGGTGAAGGGTGGGGGTAGAGGTAGAAGGGTAGCTGGCACTGTGGCATAATAGGCTAAGCTCCTCCTGTGGCACTGGCAGCTGCTCCTCTTTGATCCAGCTCTCTGCTGATGGCTTGGGAAAGCAGAAGAAGGTGGCCCAAGTACTTGGGCTCTTGCACTCACATGGGAGACTCTGAAGAAGCTCCTGGCTCCTGGCTTTGGGTTGGCTCAGCCGTTGGGGCCGTTGGGGCCATTTGGGGAGTGAACCAGTGGATGGAAGACCTTTCCTCCTGTCCCTCTCTGTCTGTAACTCTACCTCTCAAGTAAATAAATAAATCTTTTTTAAGAAAAAAAAAAAAAAAGGACCAAGAGGGTTTTTGCAACCCCCTAATTTGTAGATCGATGGTCCCTGAGACTTGTGACGGGGTCTGAAGTGGGGCTGTTGTGTGGAGGTCATCACCCTGAACCAGTGAGGTCTGCACTCACTCCCGCATTTTGGTGTCGAATTGTAGGACACTCAGTGTCAGAATAAAAGACTTTTGGCTCTTCCATTCTAATACTGAGGATCATCAGATTATTAGAGAAAGCAGTTCTATTTGTCTTCTAAGAAAGAAAGAGAGAAAATTCTAATTCAATCAATCCTTGACTTTAAAAAACCTCTAGTAAAATACAGAGTTAGTTTTTTTCTTTTTTAAGATTTATTTATTTATTTGAAATTCAGAGTTACAGAGAGGTGTATATAGAGAGATCTTTCATCCACTGGTTCACTCAACAAATGGTTACAATGGCCAGGGCTGGGTCAGGCTGAAGCCAGGAATCAGGAGCTTCATTCAGGGCTCCCACGTAAGTAGCAAGGGCCCAAACACTTGGACCATCTTCTACTGCCTGCCCAGGCCATTAGCAGGGAGCTGGATCAAAAGTAGAGTGTTGGGACATGAACTGGCGCCCATATGGGATGTGGGCATTGCAGGTGGGGGCTGTACCCACTACAGCACAATGCTGGCCCAGAGAGAAAAGTTTTTGTTTTGTTTTGTTTTAAGGTTTATTTATTTGAAAGGCAGAGTTAAGAGAAGGAGAGAGAGAAAGATAAATCTTCCATCCACTGGTTCTGTCCCCTAATGGCTGCAACAGCTGGAGCTGGGCTGTTCTGTTCTGAAGCCAGGGGCTTCTTCCAGGTCTCCCAAGTGGATGCAGGGCTCAAGCAATTGGGCCATTTTCCGCTGCTTTCCTAGGTCATTAGCAGAGAGCTGGATTGGACGTGGAGCAGCTGGGACTCGAACTGGCGCCCATATTAGATGCCATTGCCCAGGCAGTTTTATCCATGTGCCATGTTGCCAGTCCCAGAGAGAGTGCTTCTTAATGTGATTTTTTTCTTTCACCTCACACCAGCAGCCATCACTGTGCTTAAAGGTAATAACCACTGGCAGTTGTTTCATATTGCTCTTCACCACCCCATCCCCTGCACTTGGTGCTTTCTTCCCCTGGGCTGCCTTCCAGCTCACCGCTGTGTCTGTTTACCTTTCAGCTAGAAGATACCCCATCAGCCTTCCCTGCCCCCAGTGCTCTGCCTCTGAGGCTGATTTGATGCCCTTTGCCGTAAGCCTTGCCCTTCTAACAGTTACCTTGCACTGTTCTGATGACCACTTGCTACGCCTGTTTCCACTCCTCTTGCCAACCTCCATCAGAGGACAGAGTTTTTGACCTTGCACTCTCAGTGCCAGGCACTGTGTCTGACATGCAGCAGACACTAGCAATGTGCTTGAGTGCGATAGAGAGTGAAGACAACCAGGCAGGCCTGAAGTGCAGGCCAACTCTTTTTTCTGAAGATTCCTGTTTGGAGTGTTCTGTCTCTCCTGGGAAAATCACCTGGAAGGGTTTTTCATGGAAAAGTTAGATGAAGGTTTTCTGCAGATTTGGAGTTATTTAGCAAACTTTTCTCTTTATTTGAAAGGCAGAGTTACACAGAGAGGAGAACCAGAGAGAAAGAGAGAGAGAGAGAGAGAGAGAGAGAGAGAGAGAGAGAGAGCTTCCATCCACTGGTTCATTCCCTAGATGGCCCCATTGGCTGGGGCTGGGCCAGGCTGGAGCCAGGAGTCTGGACCTCCATCTAGGCCTTCTATGTGGGTGATGGGGCCCAAGCACTTGGACCATCTTCTGCTGCTTTTCCAGGCTCATTAGCAGGGAGCTGTATGGGAAGTAGAGTCACTGGTGCTCATATGGGATGCTGGCATCATAGGTGGCGGCTTAACCTGCTGAGCCACAGCGTTGGGCCTTAGCAAACCTTTCTAAAAGAGGGAAAAACCCTATTTTGGAAGCAAGGATAAAATGGTTATCTGGAAAGAATGGAGAGCTGCCACTAGGAAGAAAGACTGGGTTGCTTTGGGAGAGAGGGTTTTTAATTAAGGAAAGAGAGGGAAAGGTGGAGGATGTGCCATCGCGTGTTTCCTTCTTGTTCATTGAGCTGGACTTGAAGTGAGAGTGCTAGTGACTGGAAGATGAATAAACATTCTTGGGAAACAGCATTCTGGGCATAGCAGACATTGCTTTGGGATCTAGAAGACCCTGCAGCACGGAGTTGGAGAGGAGGCCATATTCCCTAGCTCTGCTGTGGCCCCCATGGGCGGGTAGCACCTACTGGAAACTCCCATGGCAGAGACCTTGGTGTGGCACTCGGGGACTGTCAGCAGTGTCAGCCCAGTTTCTTCAAGGAGCTTCCAGATCAGCAGCCTTCGCTCAGTGATGGGACAGCAGGAACCTGCAGACACACCACAGGACTCTCAGTGCTCTAAGCAACTGTCTGAGAGATTTCTGGAAATAAGTAGGGGCTACCTTAGGAACTGCTAAGTGGGTGCTTGGTAGAATGGGAGAGAATAAAGGAGACTCACAGAGACATTGTTAAAAAGCATTTGCAATTGGTAAGGAGAATGACAAATGATATTTTCAAAACCTGAATATCCAAAAGAGAAAAAAATAAACCTTGACCCCCCTGTCTTATATTACGTGCAAAAATGAATTCAAGTTGAATCACTGGCTTAACAGCCAATGCTATGAAGCTTCCATCAGCAAACACAGATTAATATCTACATGGCTTTAGGGGAGTTTTGTGAGGACTGAAAGAGCAGTGACCACAGAAAACAGAAAGAGAGAAAGAGAAAGAGAGAGAGAGAGAGAGAAACGGGGAAAGAAGTCATGGATAGATTTGATTTCATCAAAACTTAAAAACATCTGCTATTCAAAAGACATCTTTAGGAAAATGAAAAGACAAACTACATTGAGAGAAAATATTTGCAGTATATAGATCTGCATTGGACATGTGTCTAGAATATGTAAAGAATGCTTATAACTCAATAATAAAACATCCCAGATTTTAAATGGGCAAAGGATATAAAAGAATACTTCATAGAAAAAGCCACGTGACTCCAGATAACATGCACAGGGAATGCAAATTGAAACCACAGTGAGGTGCCAATACACTCCAACTAGATTGAAATGAAAAAGAATGACAATACTAAATGTTAACTAATAAAGTTAAATATTAAATCATTTCTATTTAGTGTTGTATTAGAATCCCTATAAGGTAAGAACAAGAAATAAAGATTATGAAGTTTGGAAATGAAAAGTGCCATTTGTATTTGTAGTTCCAATGATTATATTCACAGTAAATAAGTTTGCAAACTTTTTGAGATAATTATTGTAGCTAATTACTTAAAATGTTCATTTTTATAAATAGGGTCAGGAAAGGGAATTTAAAAACAAAACATTAAGTGGCACTAAAAGGATGAAGTACCTAAGAATATAAGTCTGATAAAAAACATGAAGGATAGCCACAGAAAAGTTGTCAGTTTTAAAAAATTTACTTATTTGACAGGCAGAGCTGTGGAGTGAGTGAGAGAGAGTGTGAGCTGTTCCATCCATTGGTTCACTCCCTAAATGGCTGCAGTGTCTGGGGCTGGGCCAGGCTACAGCCAGAAGCCAGAAGCTTACTCTGGGTCTCCCACATGTGTGGCAGGGTCCCAAAGATCAGTTGCTGCTTTCCCAGGTGCATTAGCAGGGGGCTGGATCAGAAGTGGAGCAGCTGGGACTCATATGAGACGCTGGCATCACAGCTGGCAGCTTAACTAGCTGCGCCACATGTGCTGGCCCCAAATGTGAATCTTACTGCGAGAAAGTAAAGAAGACCTAAGGAAGTGGGGCTATATATGCCATACTTTCAGACCTGAATACTTACTAGTGTAAAGTATTTTTATTCTCATGTGTAGATTCACTGCCACCCCAATCTGTTTTACAGGGTGTGAACTTGACAAACTGTGTCAGTCAGGTTTTTGTCACTATGATGAACCACCTGAGGCAGGCTAACATTGCAAAGAAAGGAAATTTAGCTGATGTTTCTGGGGGTGTAAGCTCTAGGGACCTCATCTGGTGGTGGCTTTTCTTGCTAGAGGCCTGACATCGCACAGAGCATAACATGGCAAGAGTCATGAAGTGTGCGTGTGTCTAAATCTCTCTGTCATCACAAAGCTACCAGGATTCAACCATGGAGGTCTCTTAGGACAGAATCCAATCTAGTGATTTACCCAAAGACCCACCTCTCAACACCATAATTAGATTAAGTTTCTACCCTTTTAGTACCATTAACTTATTATGACTTGGGGTTTACACTCCTGTGTGAGTTTGGGGACCAAATCATATCCAAACCATAGTACAAGCTGAGTCTAAAAAGTTGCAAAATGTGCCCCAAACAGCCGAGACCCTCCTGAAGAGCAGGTGGGAGGACTTGTTCTGCTCCACAGGAAGACAGAGTACAAAGGTGATGGAAAGCAAGGCAGTGTCATCAGAACTCAAGGCTAGGCAAACAGACTTTGGAGCAGAGACAGCCCAGGACCAAGCATACAAATATTTGATATGTGGCAAAGAGAGCCCTGCAAATTAATAAGAAAACAATAGAATTTTCAATAAGTGATGTCAGGAGAATGTGTTAGAATAAGAAAACTGGATTTTTTTGGTATAGTAATAAATGATCTCCTAAATATGAAAGATAAACTATAAAGAATCTATAAAATAATATAGAAATTTATTTATGATCTCAGAATGAGGAAATGAGGAAGGGTTTCTTTAAAGACAAAAACACTAAACATAAGGAAACTATTAATATCTTATTATGTAAAAATGACGAGCATCTATTAACCTATCAGAACATACCACACGAACACAAAAAAGGGGGAAAATGCAAAGCGAAGAGAGGGAGAAGTCATTTGTAATACCTACTGTTGTCAGCTGCAGTGTTTAGGATATATAAATAGTTCCTACATAGCAGCAAGAAAAAAAAGTTAGAAAATTTAGTAAAAAAAAAAATTTCAACCCAATTTAAATGAAAATGATGTATTACTGTAACCCAGTGCTTATAAAATTTAAAGTGCTGCAAAACATAGTGCAAGAGGATCATTGCTACAGCGCTGAAAGGAATACAATTTGGTATATGTGCATACATATGTGGGATCTTCAAACTATGAAATAAATAATGAAAATAAATATGAAAAACTACACATGGATTTAAAATATGTTTGGCACTAAAATAAACTTTAATTTCGCTTTTCCACAGACTTTTTGAAGTCACCTTATGCATTTACATGTACATGACGTATGCACAATAATGTTCACAGACACATCAAGCTGAGAACAACTGAAATGTCTATCAGTAGTAGAATAAGTACATCAACTTTATAGTATTTGTATGAGAAAATATTACTAAATGAGAAAACAGCTAGGCAAGGCAAACTATACACAACAGTATGATAAATCAGAAAAACACAATTTTGACTGAAAGAAACTCCAAAATATATAAATACAAACACAGAAAGTACGGAGTAATGTAAACTTATGAATATATCCACATAGAAATCCAAAACTGGCCAGCCAAAGCTATATATTTAGGGTGCACATGTAAGTGATGAAACTGCAGGGAAAAATCAAGGAAGTCACTATTTTAAAAAATCAGATTTGTAGTTAATTCAGGAGAGAAGACAAAATGATGGCATTTGGGATGCTGGAAGTATTCCAGTTTGTGACCTGGTAGTGACTTTGTGGGTGTTTATAATCATTTCTTAGACTGTACTTATAAAGTTTTTTTTGTATTTTCCATGTTGTGCATAGCCTGATGAAAGAATAAAAGTATTTTAACAGTAAGTGATGCTATGCTGTGAATTTGAAATACTTATGAGCATTTTATCTCTTTTGAATTAAACTCCAAATTTTCAGCTGATTATCTTTTAGTTTTATGAAATTTGGTAATGTTAATAGCATACTTATAGTAATAACCATAGAAGTTGCTATTTATCAAATCACTTTCATCAATTATTGATGATTGGATGGTTTGCATCGATAACTTTTCTCCTTTCTTACTCAAAAATGTGTAGACTGCACTCATTTAACAGATGTGAAAAATGAAGCTCAGGAAGTCTGAGCGGTGGTTCTGTCTACAGAATGAGCGAAGCTCAAATTCACATCTAGGCTATCTTTCTCCAAAGCCCATGAGTTCCCCAATCAAGCTGGTCCTTTTATTACGGCATTTATGATCAGTTTTGATGGCAGTTATTCAGACTAAAAAAGAAATACGTGTTGATTTTAGAAAAAATAGTAACTTTAGAAAAGCACAGACCACATTTGGTGTAACTATCTTACCTGTTTTTATAACTGTGTACCCATGTATATATTATCACCCATCTAAACATTAGTAGTGCATCTTGTTTTAGACAAATTTGGGATCCGACTGCATATGCTATCCTACAGGCTGACCTCTTTTCCCTAACTCTGTTATTGCTTTTTTTCCTCATATTGTTAGATATTCTTTGCCCATAGCTAATGGAAACACAGTATTCTTTGTTATAGAAGTGCCATATTTATTTAACCAAATGTTATATCTGGGTTCTATTTCAATATTTTAAATACAGTAAACATCTTCAAAGATGATATTTCATGTACAGTTTGAGGTAAGATTCTTAAACGTGTAATCATGGGGTCAAGGGTGTGGCACAAGTGTTTTCCCTAAAGATTAGCACAGTGCATGTTCCTACCAGAAGTATGTGAGACCACCCACCACTACCCACCATGCTGCATTCACACAGAGAGTGTTTTCCCCATGGAAACCGAGGCATTCAATGCCATCACCCTTTTATCTTTTGCATCCCAAATTCTGTGATGCTTTTGAATGTATAGAATAAACCTAACAAATTGCTGTGTACATCACATAATAACCCAATCTATCTTCTACTAAAAAATACAACTTTTCCCCCTAAGACACCCTTGAAAGTCTGTGAAATCTTCTCGCAGGCCCCCATCTGCCATGATATGCTCCCTACTGCAATGTTTTTCCTTGTGGAAAATTTCTCTCCTGAACTTTACCTCTTGTGGGAGAAGCAGGCCAGCATTTGGTCAGAAGAACATGGCTTCAGCTTTGCACTTCTGTAATTTCATGCCTTGTTACTATCATAAGCTGCTTCTAGCTCCTGAAATCCACTTCCAATTTAGAAGGTAGAAAAGCATTCCCAAGAATGTAAATATAAATACACTCTTCCTCCAGTTCCTAAAACTAGAAAATGATGATTCATGCTGTAGGTTGGGGGTTTTAAACAAGGGTAAGGACTCTCTTATGCTTTCCCTGATTGTTTAGGATGGATAGTCCCAACAGTAGCAGACTTTTCACCTGGTAGCAAATATTTTATTTGACTCTTTCACTCTTACGCTTGAATAATTCAATGGGAGGGAGATGCATATGGTGAAAAGACAGGACTCCTGTGATGTTGGATTGAAATTAGAAATAGACACAATCAGGCAGTTCACTTTGAGGGATGTTTTGTGAAGCAATTTGAAGATTGCCAGTGCCACAAAGGATTAAAAAACAAAGCAAAACAGGGTAACTGTTCTCTAAATAGCTAAAAGGAGATTTAAAAAATGACAAATGTGACAAATTAAATATGTGGTGTTTGAATGGATCCTGTTATGTGTTCTCAGCAAACATATGCACATGCATTTAGGGGTAAAATTTCATGAGATCTGCCACAAACTGTGAAAATGCAGGAAGACAGGGAGTATGGAGAATGCTAGCAATGCAGTGTAGGTGAAGACTGTATGGGTGTTCAATGTACTATGCTTACAAATTCTCTATAGGTTTAAAAATTTTTTAAAAATTAGGAGAACATTGAACAGAAATGATATTAAAGTTCATCTATGACCTGTGAAAACTTAGTTTAAGCAACTCTCTCAGACCAACAAGACCTATTTATGAATTTATTTATGGATAGTATTTGTATAGCATACTTTATTCCCATTAAAATATTACATTGAAATGGTTGGAAAATAATACAATATTTTTATTGTATTACAATAAAATATTATATTACAATGATAATTATTGTATAATATAATTATTATAATACAATAATACAAAATATTGTATTATTTTCCAAATAATATATTAACTCAGTGATAGGTAGTTGCATTATACTACAAAGTAAAAAGGGACATAATTAGAGGAAAAATTTGCAGTCAATCAAACATTATTTAATATTTCTGAAAGAAACTTTCAGAGAGAGAAAGAATGGGAGAGGGAGTGTGGGGGAGAAAGACAAAATGCTCCCATCTTCTGACTCACTCCTTAAATGCCCACAACAATCAAATCTGGTCCTGATCAGGGAACTGGGCTGAAACCAAGGGCAGGAATGCAATCCAGGTCTTCCACAGGGTTGCAGGAGTCCAATTACTTGGGTCATTACAGCTGCCTCTGGGAATTGAACCCACGTACTCCAATATGGGATGTAGGCTTGTGTCTTCGCCACTAAACCAAATGCCTACTTCCAAAGATATTAATTTTAAAATGATCCATCCACGTTTTTAATCTAGCTTTTTAAAAACCTCCTATTTTGTTTTGTTTTTCTTCTTAAACAATATTTAGCTATGCACTCACTGTCACTTGGAAATTGTAAGGTCTGATCTCAAGCTAGGCTGTAAACAGATCTGGACATTCTGTAACATCGCTGTTCTCTGCTCGAAGAACCCTCTCTCCAAGCACATAATATGAGATGGATGCTATTTTTAAATCAGCATTAATTTTTCTATTAATCACAAAAGCTTATGTTATGTGGTTATTTGTCCTAGGGGAAGAAAAATTGTAAGAGTATCAACTCTCCCAGTCACCATTTCCTCCTCCTTTTCTTTGGCCCCAGATGACCTGGCAAGTGTGGGTGTAATTTGTGTCTCTTTGGCTCCCAGCCTTGGTCACCTGGATGAGCTGGCCACAGACTACTCAGTGGAAGTGTTTTTTTTTTTTTTTTTAAACAATCTTACATGTTGTTCATCATGTTATTGGGTTGTCTTTTTTCTTACTGAAATTATTTAAACATAATTTACAGATCACAAAATTTACCCATTTTATATGCACAATTTGGTTATGCTATGACAAACAGGTTATGTAATCCTCACCACCACACATCACCCAGTAAGATTCTGTTTCAGTTAACTCTCCTTTCTGCTGTCACCCATGAGCAGCACCAATCTACTTTCTGTTTTGATGGATTTGCTTGATGTCTATGGCCATACCACACTAAATGCTCCTGACCTCGTCTGATAGGTTTGCTTTTTCTGGCTACTGCATACAAATGGAATCTTAGAATATGGCTTTTTCCATTGACCACAATGTTCAGGTGTCAGTATTTCACTCTTTTTTTATTGCTGAGTAGTATTCCATCTGTGTGGGTATACCACATTGTGTTTTCCCATTCACCAATCTGATGAACATCTGGGTTGTTTCCAATTTGGGGCCATTGTGAGTAATGCTACTGTGAACATTTGTATGCAAGGTTTTGTGTGTTCATGTGTATTCATTTCTCTTAGATAGGAGAACGGGTGGATCCCATGGGAAATAACTTTTTAAGAAACTACTAAATGTTTTTCCAAAACATTTGAGACCATTTTATAATCCCATCAATATACTTGATGAGGGTTCTAGTTTTCCCACATTATTAGTAATGTTTGCTTTTCTCTGTTTTTAAAATTATAACGCTCCTATTTCATTATGATTATAGTTTTTATCTTGCTGATGACAGATTTTGAGCATTTTTTCCTGTGCTTATTAACTATGTGTATCTTATATGGTGATATGCCCAATTCAAATCTTTTGGCCATTTTAAAATTAGGACGTTTGTCAACCTGTTATCAAGTTGTAAAAGAGTTTGTTACATATCATAGATACAAGTCTTCTATCAAATATATGATTTCATAGTATTTTCTCAAAGTCTGCAACTAGCCTTTCCATTTTCATCATGGTATCTTTTGGAGAGCAAATATTTTGAATTTTGATAAAGCACAGTCCATCAATTTTTGCTTTGTAAGCCATATTCAGTAGTGCCTTTTTTTAAAAAAAATTATTTATTTTATTTAAAAAGCAGAGTTACAGAGAGGCAGAGGCAGAGGCAAAGAGAGAGAGATCTTCCATCTGCTAGTTCAGTCCCAAGATGGCCGAAATAGCCGGAGCTGCACTGATCTGAAGCCAGGAGCCAGGAGTTTCCTCCAGGTCTCCCATGTGGGTGCAGAGAGGTCTTCAGTCTGCTGGTTCACTCCCCAGATGGCCGCAATGGCTGGAGGTAAAGTGGTCTGGAGCCAGGAGCTTCTTCCGAGTCTCCCATGTGGGTGCAGTCCTTGGGCCATCTTCCACTGCTTTCCTAGGCCATAGCAGAGAGCTGGATTGGAAGTGGAGCAGCTGGGACTCGAACTGGTGCCCATATGGGATGCTGGCACTGCAGACAGCAGCTTTTATCCGTTACACCACTGCACTGACCCTCTTTTTAAAGAAAGAAAATTAAATGGTAATATGGATAACAGGAATGAGATAGACTACCATTTACATTTTGATTTGTGAAGATTGTTCTACTTTGTGTGTAAATATTCAAGAGGCCTTACTCTTCTGGACCCATTCAGAGTGCTGCATCCAGGTAGAAACTATTAGTGTCACCAGGCTGGTTTGAATGCCAGCCAGTAGACAGAGCCATGGCAATACATCTTTGTGTGTCTCTGTTGACAGCACAGCCTCTTACTCAGCTAATGGAGTCTTTTCCATGGCTCTGTAGAATGCTGATTTCCTGATGGTACTCCAAAATGTCACAGAAATACTGAAAAAGTATTGCTGGGCCTGCTCATAACTTACTAATGAATTTTTCAAGACATAAGAGGATCTTTAAGGCATTTAAAATACTTTATGGAATGTTCCTAGGATCCTGAGGTTAGGTGTGCAGAACATACTGGTTATGCTTGAATTGCCTAGTTTTTGTGTGTGTGAATGGTGTGGTCAAGTATGTACTAGGCTTCTTGTTTTCCATACCATCAGGAGCTGGGAACAATGTGACATAGCAGAACTAGAATAATGTCACCTAATTTTAGAAGATAATTATCATGAATTATTTTAATTAACTTTTGCTTTTCAGGACAAGGAGATGCAATTAAAGGTGGCTCTCTCTAGTAACTGAGCAGTAGCTACTTATTGAATGCATATTGTTCATAGAAATATCTAAACTAGGAAGACTGCATGAGATTCTGGAAAGGGACATGGGGGTGATTGGAGAATGCAATAGAATTAAGTATTACAGTTATTGGAATAATAACATTGCTTCATTAATTGTGACAAGTGTACTCTACCAATGAGGTGCAAAATATAGGGGAATTCCCTGTGCTATCTTCATATATCTTCTTTTTAAAAATATTTATTTATTTATTTGAAATGTAGAACTACAGAGAGAGAGAGGGATATCTTCTATGTGGTAGCTCACTCCCCAAATGGCTACGATGGTCAGAGCTAGGCCAGGGGGAAGCCAGGAGCCTTGAACTCCAACCAGGTCCTCCATGTAGGTACAGGGGCCCAAGCACTTGAGCCATCTTCTGCTGATTTCCCAGGTACATTAACAGGGAGTTGGATTGGAAGTAGAGTACCAGGACTTGAACTGGTGCTCCTATGGGATGCTGGTGGCACAGGCAGTGGCTTAACCCACTACACCACAATGTTAGACTCCCATACCTTTTCTTTAAATCTAAAACTATTCTAGATTATGATATTCATTTTTGAAAAAAGAGGCAAAGGAGTAGATTCTACTAGCTCTGGCTCACTAGAGCTTGTGTCTGATTTGCTACAGCAAGGAAGGTGGAAAGTCTGATTTTGTTGCTTTGATGGTCTGCGTAACAGAGGATTGAATCAGCAGCAGGCACACATGTTCTTTTGATGGGGGCATGTGTCACCTTATCAGTATTTTTACACTGGCAAAAATGACTTATTTTTCACAAATATAAAGTCATGCCTATTTATTCTTCCTTAAAGAACAAAGTTCTCTAACCCTGGAAAAAATTAAGCATCTGTTTTCTTAAAAAAGATTTTGCTATATTTCTTTACATGCTTCTTAAAATGGAAGGAAATATGTATTTTTATATTATATAGAATACATTGATCTGAATTAAAAATAAGAATTTTTTTTAAAAGCAAGCAAATGCTACAGGCATTGGTGAGGAATAGAGGATTCAGCAAGGGCTCCAAATACAAGGTGACCATTGGCCAGGCCGTGAAGAATTGTGGGGTTGTTTATAATACTAATTCTACTTTCTAAACAACCAAGATCTTATGTCTCTAACCCCAAGGAAATGCACTATTGTTAGAACTGGGTGTGCGGTATCTCCACGTTAATTCTCTTTCCTTGGTTTGTGGCAGAAAACCAAGGAGAAGTCACAGTGTTGCTTGCAAGGAAGGTTTTCTGAAAGATTCATGCCTATTCGTCATACCTACCTGGAGGCCTGTGCCTTTGACCTTTCTCTAGAGCTATAAGCAGTTGAAGATACTGCAAATTGCATGCAAATACAATAAGAGAAAAAAAGCCAACTTGCAAAATGTTCTTGGGAGATCCCCTATGTGGCAGTGGGATGTGTTGTAAGACGACAGACAATGGTGGCTGTGAGGTTCGCACACTGGATCCTCTCAGCTGGGAACAAGCACATAAATAATCATGCATCTGAAAGGGGCAGGAGGATTGGGCAGAGAATCACCAAAGACACATCCAACTTTGTAATTACGAGAGTGTTGCCACACTGAGGAGAGGGGAAGGTGAAGGTGATATTTCATCCAGTGTTCCCAGTTCATCCTCTCCTTACCTGACCTCTGAAATGGAGCCATCGGCCTTGAAAAACCTGGTGTCTAAAATTAATATTCTTCTCCATCTGACTAAGAAAGCAACAGCTGAGCAACATGAGACCAAGGGCCATACTAGTTTAAACAGAGGCTCAACGTGGCATTTGAGAGAGAGGAGACTTCCTCTTGGAGTGGACACTTGTCTTTTCAGAAGACTTCTGTTGGCTGTGGGTAAATACTTTGTCCAGAGGATTCTGCAGGCACCTTTACTTCTGAAAAGTTTTCTTTTATCTGCTGGAGCTGACACTCTGCGCTGGGGTGGTTAAAACTCTATGATGTCCTCTTACACACGGTAATTAGTTTTGTTTATTGTTATAAACTCTCAAGTCTCCTTCTCTTTCTGTTTCTTTAAATAGAACGCTGTACTACATTTCAGGTAGAGCTTAT
The DNA here is from genome assembly GCF_033115175.1 of Lepus europaeus. NCBI lineage: Eukaryota > Metazoa > Chordata > Mammalia > Lagomorpha > Leporidae > Lepus > Lepus europaeus. The sequence continues at coordinate 3,376,206 of NC_084829.1, read as the reverse complement.
TGAACTTGTTTTTTTTTTTTTTTTTGCAAAACTATTTTATCTGGGACCTAGAGCTTTTGTTTTAATATGTGAATTTTCATGTGGCTCCTTGATCCAAGTTGAGTAGCATTTGCAATTAAATGTGATATTTTGCTTAGAAACAGCCATGCATTTGTTTCGTATTTTAATAATGATTTTTACCCCCTGAGCAATTTGAAAGAATGCTAACCTGTACAATGTATTTGTAGGGCTCTGGTTGATGCTATTTGCGTTTTGATTTGTCTGAATGTAAGTTCTCTATGTGGCTAAGCAGAACTTTACAGAGCACTGAATGTTAAATACTTTGGAACTCAGGTTTCTCATTTTGCCCTTTGAGCTCTGTAAGTGAAAGCTGTCATTCGTGAGAGACTCACAGGTGATTCTCAAGTTAAGAAAAAACTCAGAAGCAGTTCTTAGGACATTTCCGGGGGGGGCTCCAGGAGTCAGCCGTGGGAACACTGCAAATTCAAATCCCTTTGTCTCTCTCTCCTTCACCCCCTCCTCCTGTCAAATCAAGTGATGTGCATGAGTGTCTAATAGAAAAGCGGTGCTGTGTGCTGTGTGCCTTACTTAACATGTGGGGAGAGGGTTTCAGAGGAAGCAGAGACAGCTCCTCAGTGCATGGCTGGTAGTGGAGATGCAAAGAAATGCGCCTGGGTATCTCCATCGTGTGACAGGGCTGCCCAGGAGCAAATTCCTTTAGAAAAATGAACATCGAACATGTGGACATGGAGAAGATGAAAGCTCCAGAAGACGATTCCTTGGTGGAGACTCTTCCCAAGAGGAAGGCAAAATTCCCCGGGAGCAGCAGAGGCCCCCTTTCATGGTGAGCTCGTTCCTCAAGGATTCAAGGAGCAGAACCTGCAATCCCAGTTAGACTGAGAGATCCTCTCTAGTCTATATTGAAATTGGCCACCTTGTGTACATCTTACTTTATGCAACAAGGGAAATGTTTAGTTGCCTGGTGAAACTCGAGATTGCTTCTGTTTGCTTTCATAGGACAAAGTGAAAAAACTTTTTCCTTCCAAAGTTCCAGCGATGGAAACTCAATATGAATATTAGCATTTCTCATCCTAATTTTGGATCCCCTCTCCAGTTTAAATAGGAGAGATTTCTTGTACTGGTCATTTCCCCCAAGAAGTCAAATATGTGAATACATAACTAGAACTTTCTGTGTTTTGCTTTCTTTACAGCCAAGAGAAAGGAGCCCTGAATGGTCACGATTGTGTCTTGATTTGTAAATCGGAGACAGAGCTGGATGAGGTGCGCACTACAGGCAATGGCTTCATCGGACTCACCAGCAAGATGTTCAACATGAAGAGGCTGGAGGAAATCAGCACGTGTTACAGCAGTAACGGCCTGGAGAAAATGGCCTTTTTCCAGTGCATGGAAGAGGTTGAGAAAGTGAAATGCTTTCTGGAAGAAAATTCTAGCGAACAGGACCCAAGACCTGGAAAGAATGAGGTAATTATGGGCTAATTAAAATATCAGTTCTTCCTCCTCTTTTCTTACACCCAGAGCCATTTCTCTAACCCTCCCCAAATTCTGTGTTGTAGCCTTTGTGGAGAATTAAGGAAATGGTGACTAGGCCAGTTTCACTGAGATTTGTTTGTAAACCATTCGGCTGAGTTTGGTTAACAATTAGGAGGCCTTTGAGCATGCATTTCCGCCTGCAGGCCATGCCTCATTGTGCTTAGTGGCTTAGAACTAGTTCTAAACAGGTCGTGGAAACACACATGGAAGAAGCAGCCTTAAGGTGATGGATTTGGTCTTGCAATTTGGAGCATTGCTGTCAGGGGCACAGTTCTGCAAGAGAAATGTCTAATTCTCCCAAGACGTTGAGCTCCTGTGGGGCAGATGGCGGAGCTGTTGGTAGTGACTGTCTTGTGAAGGGCACAGTTGGAGAAGAGCTGTGGGATACGTGTCCTCAGAAAGCGGCCCTGAGCCCTGGTCCAGCCTGTCCTTTGGCACTTAGCTACTGAATTTAAGCAAGAGGTTGCCACATCTGAGTAATGGATGACAGCACCCATGGAAAGTGAGTGTGATCATGTATCTGTGAGAAAGCGCATCGAGTTCATGGAAAAAATGATGTTTGAGTTTGAAATATATGCACAGATTTTTCATAACACATTTTCACGATCTTTCTGAAGACTCCTTGTATGCATGGATTTAAAATTTTTTTTGCCCCCCAAATAAATACATCTTTTAATTCCATTTTTCATGAACTTTTTAAAGTCCCTCTCATTCAAAGCACTCTTCGTAGCATCTGTCACCACAATAGGCAGTTAATAAGTGTCTGCCATCATCATCATCATCATCGATTCCCGCCCCTGCCTTCACTTAGTCAATTCCACTCATCAAATGTAGCTCTGGGCCCAGTGTGGCCCCTCACGGCATTTTGCCCCTGCCTTGATTCTAGCACACATGATGACTTTGAATGTGTCCATCCGGACAGGGATCCTCAAGAGCAGGACCCCATATTACTCATCTGTGCATTTTCAGTTGCTTTCCCTGGCACCACCATGTGATAGGCACCAAAGGGGTGTGTGGAACGAACAGATCTATTTGAGTGAATTCTGTATTCTGGCTGAGGGCTGGGGTGCATTGTTTTTTAATAATCAGAGCAAGTGATCATGACAAGGCAGGTTTGGAAGCGTCCTTCTTTGCCCAGCTCCTGTTCTGGAAAACACAAGTCATGCAGAAGGAACATTTCTAACAACAGGCAATGAAACAGAGATGCCATGTGTGAAAGGCTGGGAGACTTGTTACCGCAAGGAAGGGAAGATTGACGAGATGCGCTGCAGCGAAGCAATGAGACGGCTAGAAGCAGGTTTTCTGAGGCTTCAGCTTTCCGTAAGAGTTGACATCTCATAGATAGTAAGAAGTCTTGGTCAGCGCCGTGGCTTAACAGGCTAATCCTCCGCCTTGCAGCGCTGGCACACCGGGTTCTAGTCCCGGTTGGGGCGCCGGATTCTATCCCGGTTGCCCCTCTTCCAGGCCAGCTCTCTGCTATGGCCCGGGAAGGCAGTGGAGGATGGCCCAAGTCCTTGGGCCCTGCACCCGCATGGGAGACCAGGAGAAGCACCTGGCTCCTGGCTTCGGATCAGCGAGATGCTGCTGGCCGCAGCGGCCATTGGAGGGTGAACCAACGGCAAAAGGAAGACCTTTCTTTCTGTCTCTCTCTCACTATCCACTCTGCCTGTCTCCACGGATGACTTTGAAATCATCAACTGATTATCAAAGTTTATAAATAAATTTGATCTTTTCAAGTTCTCTGATATAATTTTGATAAGAAGGCAACATTTATAAAGAATGGGATAGTGCTAAGTTGGAACCTAAGTGTGTTCAGGGAGAATTACTCCAGAAGTAAATGATTCTTAGTAGCATATCTTTGAGGGAAGGACTGCGAATGTTGTATCTACTGCAGGATGCCTAGATAGAGGAAGTGAGCCTGCTCTCCCTCTGTCACCTGGGCCTCCTGGCCCTGCTCTGCAGCAGAGGGTGGGGAGGAGGGACAGGCACCTCCATAGGTCTCATTCAATGTCTCACTTGTAAATGGAGAAGGGTGTGGAGAAAGCAGCAATAAATTTCCCTGTCTGTCTCCCTGGCAGTGTGTGCAATGGATGGGTACACGTGTTGGAGGCACAGAGCTCTTCTTTCTGTGGTGGCCAAGGCCCTGGGGCCAGAGGCCTTGCTTGTCCAAGCCAGTGGGCCCAGGGCCACCTGCAGGCTTGGCAGTGGGTAGACGGGAAGGCCATCCAGTGGCTCGGGTTTCTTCAGGTATGTAGACAGAGTGGAATTAACACGTCTCCATCTTCTCCTGGGGTGGCAGTAAATCTTTACCACTCTTCTCTCCAAGGGGCTATAAAAAAGTGCTTGAGGATTTTCCCCGCTGTCACCCTTCTCTTGTGTGCCCTTCTCCTGGAGGCTGGCACCGCTGGTCACGGTGGGAGCAGCTGCTGAGCTGCCCTGCAAGGAGCTGACTCTGGATCGCAGCCGCTCCTGTGACAGCACGGTTTTATTCCGGAATCTTCAGTGTGATTTATCTTCTAGAAGACTCTTTAGCTTCTCTCCAGTCCCAGTGGGGGAATTACACATTCAGACATAGATTTCATCAGCTTGCATTTGTTAAGATAATTTAGTAAAACTCAGATTCTTTTTCTTTTCCTGCTCTTAACCAGGTTTTTCTATTTCATTTCTTTCTCCTCCACTGTACTGATTTTTTAACCAACTTCTTTTTTTTCTGTGGTTTTTAATTGAATTTATTACTTACAACATATTTCCTTTTCTTTCTAAAAGTTGTATTCTTTTAATCTTTCTACTTTTTATTTTGATTTCTAATAGCTTTTCTCCTTCTATTTGAGTGTTCAAAGTCACCAAAGTTCCACCATAGTGCAGAATTTTAAGTCTTCAGCAGATAACCACGATCATAACAAACTAGACCTGAACATCTGCAGTGTGGTGTTGAAGTCAAGTACAACAAAAAAATAATCTGACAAAAATGAATGATGAGCTTAGTAGCTGACGTATATAGTTAAATATAAGCAATGGATGGCTCTCATAACTGTAACGAGTATCTTTTCTTAGTAATCAAATCCAAGGTTTTGTTTTTTTCTTTTAAGTTCCTTAGTATCCAATAGGCCTCCTGTAGCATTGCTCTCAGATTTAATGCTCTCTCTCTCTCCCTTTCCCTCTCCCTCTCTTTCTCTCTGTCACTCACTAACACACACACACACACACACTCTTGCTCAAAGTGTCAGATAATATTCTTAGACAACTGTTCAGCTCTGTCTGCTTCTCACTGCCTCCCTCTCCACAAGAAATCTTTCAAAAATTCATGGAAAGTGCACATCCTGAAAAAGAATGCATGTATTTCAAAATATTTTGTACCAGAATAAAACTCATCCTTTAATTACACTTTCCATGAACTCTTTGAAGTCCCCTCATCGATCTCTACCTTTTATGTCCAAGGTTATCCATGCTTGTCTCTTTGTCACCTTTGGGATACCCTAATCACCTGTCCTTTGTCCACAAGGCATGGTCCCACATACAAAAGCTATAGGACATGAGGGTGTGGATGATCCTTCTATAAAATATGTCCACGACTCCACCTCTGTGCTTGTAAGACTTCTGCTGCACGAGTTCCTTTCTGACTTAATCCTAACCCTGTTGGTTTGGGTTTAAAACTATCTCTAATTGGAGAATAATTCACTCTTTGTTAATAAATTATTTATTTATTTATTTAAGAGGTAAAGTTACAGACAGACAGAGGGAGAGACAGAGAGGAAGGTCTTCCATCGCTGGGTCACTCCCCAAATGACCTCAATGGCCAGAGCTGGGCCGGTCTGCAGCCAGGAGCCTGGAGCTTCTTTCTGGTCTCCCACATGGGTGCAGGGGCCCAAGCACTTGGGACATTCTCTACTGCTTTCCTAGGCCATAGCAGAGAGCTGGATCAGAAGAGGAGCAAGGGCCAGCTCTGTGTCATAGCGGGTAAAGCCGCTGCCTGCAGTGCCGGCATCCCATACGGGTACCGGCTCAAGTCCCGGCTGCTCCACTTCTGATCCAGCTCTTTGCTAAGGTGCCTGGGAAAACAGTAGAGGATGGCCCAAGTCCTTGGGCCCCTACACCCATGTGGGGGACCTGGAAGAAGCTCCTTGCTCCTGACTTCGGATCAGCCCAGTTCTGGCCGTTATGGCCAATTGGGGAGTGAACCAGCGGATCAAGGATCTCTCTCTCTCTCTCTGCCTCTCCTTCTCTCTCTGTATAACTCTTATTTTCAAATAAATGAAATAAATCTTTAAAAAAAAAAACAAGAAGAAGAGGAGGAGCAGCCCGGACTAGAACTGGCACTCACATGGGATGCCGGCACCACAGGCAGAGGCGTAGCCCACCATGCCACAGCACTGGCCCCAGAATAATTAATTCTAAAGCCAGGTTTAAATTCCTGTATCCTGAGGCAGGCATTTGACCTGCTAGTTACGATGCCTGTGTGCCGTGTCAGAGGGCCTGGGTTCCATACCCGGCTCTAGCTCCGGGCTCCAGCTTTTTGTCAGTGCAGAGCCTGGGAGGCAGCAGCAATGGTTCACATAGTCCGGTTCCTGCCTCCCACATAGAGACCTGAACTGAGTTCCTGGTCCCTGCCTTTTTAGCCCATCTTAGCCCTAGATGTTGAGGAGTAAACTCATTCTCTCTCTCTCTCTGCCTCTTAAAAAAAATACTTTCATACCCTCCACCATGGCGTTGGGGTGTGTCCCAAACAGAGGCTGGACCCCATAGCCCTGGAACAAATGCTCTGAAGACCCAGCAAAACAAAATATTTATTAACAGGACGTACAAAAGGATGGCGTGGGTTGCAGAAAAGCCTGGCTATCCCTATTTTGATTGCAGTTGGTGGACTTAATACCAAGTGGCATTTCCTGACCAGCTGCTGTGGAACTGTGCCATCAGCAGCCTTCATAATGACTATAACTTAGATCTCAAAATAACATGGCTGAGAGTGGAGGTTTTGAGATGTTTTTAAGTTGTATTTCCCCACCCCCACTCTTTGCTCCTCACCCCGCAAGTGCAAGAAAGCCCTTTGGCCACGGCCCAGGCGCAGTGGCCGCTGCCAGTTACAGTGGCGCTGATAGGCCTTGAACTGGGGACAGACGCATGCGCGTCGCTGTAAATTATGGCCAGCAGGTCTCCCTCGGCCCCTGCACCTGTTGCAGATCTGTCACACAAGGCTGTCACATTTTTCCTTTTAAAGAGGACGAATATTTGTTAGGGGTGTAACTGGAGAGGCAGGCACCGTCCCTTGGCCCTCCAGTGGCACCCACCCCTCAGAACAGTGCAGCGTGTGGTGGATGCTCTGGCTGGATCAGGGCAGGAGGGAGCTGAGAAGCCACGCGGCGGCCCCAGCCGCTCCCCGAGAATGGACGCACCCCTGGGAAGAAAAGGCCTGTGGCTTGTAGGTACCGTGTGCCTTCTCTCGTCTTCCGTGCTCTGGCGCCTGTTCCGGTTGCTGATGGCCCGGGGAGACCACAGGCAGGCTCCTGCGCTGGAGGATGCACAGGTAGCAAAACCACTTCTAACCCAGACAGATTCATTTTGCAGCTCCGTTTGAGTGTTTCCAGCCTGGGAATGGTGCTTGCCAGAGGCACTGGAATGCGTGCCCCAGCTGAATCCTTGCCCAGCACCGCGGTCTGAGGAGGGCTCGGGATAATAATAGTGGCATGTGGCACATTTCAACATTTCACACACTTGCACCAACTTCCGGGGAACCTCGAGGCAGTCATTCCTGATGCCATCGAAGTTGGTGATCTATTCTGGTGTGTGAGAACTAAAAATAACCTCACTTGTCCTCCTTCTCCTGCTTCTGATACAACTGAAGGACGGAAAGAAAACAAACTCTCGGCCAAACTTCTTTTTCTGTTGTTTGCACATCTCATGCAGACACTGTCTGAAGGGGGATCTGCCCTTCTGAGCGCAGCCTTTCGGTGCTTTCTGCTTTGAGCGGCTGCCCGACCACGCTTTCCGCGTGATGGCCGTAGCTATTCCAGGAATGGAATTCAGTCAGGCACAGGGCTGATTCTGCAAGATGAGAAACAATTCCAAGCCTCAGGATTTTAGCACATTCCAAGAGGGGGCAATGTGTGTTTAGGGAAACGGCTCTTTTGGCAAACTGAATTCTTTTATCGATTAGCACATGATAAATTATTTCTGAAACAGTTACAAGATGGTTTAGCAAATACTGTGGAGAACAGTCTGAACTGTTGTCCCTCTATGGAGCTGGGTTCCCAGCAGGATTTTTTGTTTTTCACAGTTTTGTGCCCCCTTTCCCTTAGCCCACCCTCCTCATGAAATTCAGAGCCAGAAATATACTGAACAGCAGTCAGTGCATTGTATGTGTGTCTGTGCTCTATGTACAAAAGGGTAAGATTTTTTGTACCTCTCCCAAAAAGCAGTCTTCAACTTGTTAGGGTTCTAATTGCCCCTGTGGACAATGGCGTGGTTTACAGCTTAAGGAAAGCTTTCTCTAGGGGAGATGGGTGATGTTTCCCTGTGCCTGTTTACGAAGGCATTGCTTATAGAGTCTTCACCAGAAAGCCATGGCTCAGGTCTGGCCGTGCTGCAGAACAGAACGCTCTGGGAGTTGGGCTTCCATGATGGCCTTGAGCCTTCCCAGGAGCCCTGCCACACAAGTACTCCTGTGACTCCCACGTGTGCATTCAGATCAATAGCCAAATCTTGGAATGGCTTGTCAATAATCTGATCCATCTTAACTTAGGACAAAGTAAAAGATGGGATAAAGACAGAAACAGAGTTTTCTTCTAAGTAAGACATCATGGGACACAACACTCTCTGAGTCTGACTTAATACCATAAGTCTGTTTTTTCACTGTTGCCCAAATGTCATCATTTGGGGCTGTTTAGTGGTACTAGGAGGGCTACACTTCTGCTATTGGATATGTTATGGGGTTTTCATATGTTATGTGAGTAGGAATGTGTTATTCATCCAAGTGATGAAAATGTGGCTCCAGGGGCTGGCGCTGTGGTGTAGTGGGTAAAGCTGCCGCCTGCAGTGCTGGCATCTCATATGGGCGCCGGTTCGAGTCCTGGCTGTTCTACTTCCAATCCAGCTGTCTTTATGGCCTGAGAAAGCAGTGGATGATGGGCCAAGTCCTTGGGCCCCTGCACCCACATGGGAGACCTGGGAGAAACTCCTGGCTTCTGGCTTCGGATCAGTGTAGCTCCGGTTGTTGCAGCCAATTATGGAATGAGCCAGAGGATGGAAGACCTTTCTCTCTCTTTGCCTCTCCTTCTCTCTCTGTGTAACTCTTTCAAATAAATAACTAAAAAAAAAAAAAAAAAAAAAAAAAAGAAGAAGAAGAAAAGAAAATGTGGCTTTCAGAAGTTCCCAGTGAAAATATCAATGGGATACACGGGCCAACTGGGAGTATTGTGCGTGTGTAGTTTTAGAAGTTTTTGCAACTTTTTAATTGTGAAGAAAATGTCTCTTCAGTCAGATTTTATAGCATATCCTCTTGGCTCTCCCGTTGCTAAGGATTGTTTAGAAATGTGGGCAAATCCATTGTCTTAGAAATTTCTACAAACAGCAGTTTTTGGAATTGCCATTTATTTATTTTTAAATATTTATTTATTTATTTGAAAGGTAGAGTAATGGACAGAGAGAAGGAGAGACAGAGAGAGAGAGAGAGAGAGAGAGAGAGAGAGAGAGAGAGATCTTCCATCTGCTGGTTCATTCCCCAGATGGCCGCAATAGCCAGGGCTGTGCCAGGCTGACGCCAGAAGTTAGGGGCCTCTTCTGAGTATCCTATGTGGGTGCAGAGGCCCAGGGACTTGGGCTATCTTCTGCTGCTCTCCCAGGTATACTAGCAGGGAGCTGGCTTGGAAGTGGATCACCGGGGACTCGAACTGGCACCCATATGGGATGCTGGCACTGCACGCCATGGCTTAACCCTCTGTGGCACAGTGCTGGCGCCTGGAACTATTATTTATAGAGGTATGAGAGAGTCCTGTTTGTGATAGTAATGTTTTCTGTGTCCATTCAGAACCTGAAACAATGAAAAGGTTTTCTCAGGCTCTGTACAGATTCCTGCCCAGGAAAAGTTCTGGGCGTTCTTGACAAATGACAGATGGGGCATATTGATGTTAATTTCCATCCACTCCTCAAAATGATTAAAATTATGATTTTTGATACCATTTCTGCAATTTGTGGTAGTATAAAAAATCTTTCTCTCTCTAAAAGTTAAAGTAGCAGAGTTAAAACTATAATATTGCAATGCTGTGTTCCTTCATAAGAGAATGGTTAATGTACTTGATCATGAAATTCCTAATTACAGTTGACCAAACTACATTGCTATCCACTTATCTAAAACAGAACAACTGTAAAATGCATGATTATCTACTGGCTTTTTTCCTAGAATTCACTTCTTCACACACCACCTTTATGATTTTTGCTATGCAGTGGGGCCTCTATATCCACAGGTTCTGCAACTCCAGATTCAATTACAGATAGGAAATATTTGAAAAAAATAATTGAGTCTGAATGAAAGGTACATGGCTTTGTTCTTGTCATTATTTCCCGTGAATAACAGCTATTTACAAAGCACTTGAATTGTGTTAGGTATTATAAGTAATCTAGAAATGATGCAACGCGTAGAGGAGGTTGGGCACAGTAGGATACGTGCAAATACTATTTGTGTAATTCCGCAGATTTTGGTATCCAAGGTGGCCATGGAACCAGTCCCCATAGATACCGAGGGATGACTGTATTTACATGGTACCTTTTTTCCAAAGGGTACTTTCCATCTATCAAGCCATTGAAAGCATTCTACCAGAGGCAAACGTGGAGTGAAATCATGGTTTTGCTATGCCAGTAGCAGATTTCCATAAGGCACAGTGAGACACACAACATTGTTTTCCAGTAGACGGTTAGTGAGTGACTTAGCATCCCTTTAGTGCAGTGGTGCCACTTCAGCCTCTGGAGGTGTGGGCTCAGGAAGTAGTTTGCAGGTCTTTGCCCATGGTGTTGGCCCTTCACCTCTACTTCTCTCTCTGTTCACCACTGGAGGACAGTAACAACAGCCCACATTGTGGCAAGCAGGCATCGGAGTTCAGCACAGAAAACTGGTAACAGGTGAAGTTCACTCAGGGTTCTTCTGTGTCCAGCACTGTTGTCTACCTAACATGGCTCTTGAGTTCCTGCCTGAAGGAGAACCTGAGATCAGGGTGTGTGCGAAAGCGACTTGCTTTGTTAAATGGCTCCAGGTATAGGTGTGGGGCCCCAGGGAAGATGAAGTAGGGAAGCAGAAAGCCCCAGAAGGCTGGGCTGCCACACTGTTGGGAACTGGAAGCCCTCAGAGCCCCCATGACTGAAGGGGGCACTGGTGTACCAGGGGCCATCAAGGGATCTCCCGTAGGGTGACTGGCCCTCTGGCATTTTCAGTTGGCTGGTGCATAAGTACTAGTTCTCATTAAGGTCCCGCAGCCAGAGAATCCTGGACAGAAAGTGAGATACACACACAGAGTGAGAGGTGGAGCTGGGCTTTGAACCCAGTGGTAGGGCCCCACCTTGCTGTCTACACCTCCAGGAGGTTTGCCCCACTACACCCAACTTCCTGCTCCACAGCGGGGCGTCCTGTTACAGGTAGACTTCTAGTGCTGACTCTTGCCCCTCGGGGTTCTTTACATTGCTAGCATGAGAGTGTGTGTGTGTGGGCTCCATAAAGCGCTGCTCTTAGGGCCGAGTGAAGCACTGTGTATGTGCTTGGGTGCTTTGTGCAATGTAAAATGCCCTATGCTGTTACCATCACCACCACATTCTTCTCCCGTGTGCTTACTGTTCCCCACCTCCTCCTGTCTTCTTTCGTGTGGAGACACAGCCTTGGTGTGCATGGTGCTTCCTTGCATGTTGTACTCATTTCAGAAAGTCTGGCAACCTCATTTATAATTATTAACAGGGAAAAGTATCTTCTTTGCTAACCCACTGATGGCACTGGGATGATATAAACCTGTCGTGTAGTCCATGGCTCGTGGCTTCATTCACTTGGGGGTCCTGATGTGAGCGGGTGGTTGTGCCCGTGATGAATGGGACCTGTCTGTGCTGTAGCATGTACATCGTGACTCAAAGATTAGGGGCCTTACAGCACAGATCTTGAGGGACCTTGGAAGTCTGCTCATCCAATCCTTCATTGGAAGAGAAAGCCAGGGTTCTACAGAGGTTAAACAGATTCGCCCAAGACTCATTCATTACATGCACGGATGATCCTTTCTGAAAATCAGAATTTTCTTCCAACCAAGTCTTTTTTTTTTTTTAAGATTTATTTATTTATTTGAAAGGCGGGGGGGGGGGGAGAGAGAGAGAGAGAGAGAGGTCTTCCGTCCGCTGGTTCACTCCCCAGATGGCCGCAACAGCTGGAACTATGCCAATCTGAAGCCAGGAGCCAGGAGCTTCTTCCAGGTCTCCCATGCAGGTTCAGGGGCCCAAAGACTTGGGCCATCCTCCACTGCTCTCCCAGGCTATAGCAGAGAGCTGTATTGGAAGTAGAGCAGCCAGAATTCGAACTGGCATCCATATGGGATGCTGGCTCTGCAGGCCGCAGTTTTATCCACTAAGCCACAGCGCTGGGCCCCCCAACTGAGTCTTGCATGCTACCTCTTACAGGTTTTGTTTTGTCAGAGCTGTGTTTCTCTACAGTGGGCTGGACAGTCCTTTGCATGGTCACTGTCAGTTTCTTTTGTTGGCTGTTTCCTGCACCAGGGCACAGCACAGCAGCCAGCTCCCTAGCAATTTACCCGAAGTCCCCTGTGTGCCAGCTGGGATTCTGAGCTGTAAGGACGTCTTTAGGTGACTCAGGTTGGACAGCAGCAGGTGCAATGCTCCTGTTGGTGGTCTGGGGCCAGACTAGAAGCCAGGAGTGTGTGAGTCCAATCTTCTAGTATTTGAGTTTCAAATGTGAGAAGTGAGCAGGGATGCAAATCATGGGTCTGTTCTTTTGCCTTTTTATAGGGTTTAAGGATCATCCTTACTACATTAGAATAAGGGATAGGTCTAAAAATGAAATTCAAAGACAAACTTTTTTTTTTTTTTTTTTTTTTGACAGGCAGAGTGGACAGTGAGAGAGAGACAGAGAGAAAGGTCTTCCTTTTTGCCGTTGGTTCACCCTCCAATGGCCGCCACGGCTGGCGCGCTGCGGCCGGCGCACTGCGCTGTTCCGATGGCAGGAGCCAGGTGCTTCTCCTGGTCTCCCATGGGGTGCAGGGCCCAAGCACTTGGGCCATCCTCCACTGCACTCCCTGGCCACAGCAGAGAGCTGGCCTGGAAGAGGGGCAACCGGGACAGGATCGGTGCCCCGACGGGGACTAGAACCCGGTGTGCCGGCGCCGCAAGGCAGAGGATTAGCCTAGTGAGCCGCGGCGCCGGCCAAAGACAAACTTTTAATTCATAAATGCAGATCCATCTATGTCAGAGCCTAAATACTCATTTAATTCTTTGCAACTAGATTTTCTGTTTGACTTTGCAAAGAATTATTGAGCCCTGCTGCATGACAGACTCCGTGTTGTTTGTTCTTGGACTCTCTAATAATAACTTCCAAATGTGACTTGGAGGGCAAATACTTGAGACACAAGCCGTTTCACTCGGCCACAGCTGCTGGTGATGTCAAAAGAGGCGGAGGCTGAAGCAGCAGGACCATCTATGTACAAGGTGAACATAGGATGTGTTTTGGGAGCTGCTCTTTTCCTTTATGTATACAAGGTTTCTGTACGGACGTTTCCTTAGACAATGTGGCCATCCCTGATCATTCAGAAACCTAGACACTCATTTCTTTCTACTTTTCTAGATGAGTATGTTGGATGGCTATGAAACCACTCATCCGTTTTAGACTCTTCAAGGTGTGTGTGTGTGTTCCTGATTACGATTCATGCCTTTGAACTTGGGTATATCTCTACTAGCTGATTTTATTTGATAGATACTCCTCTCTATGCGACAGAACTTGTTCTAAGTACTGTATAAGGAGACATTGAAACGCTTTCCTGATTGGCTCTCCCAGGAATAATAACAACCACTAAAATTTAGGTTGTGTTTATCCTGTCCCAGGCGCCAAGCTAAGCTCTCTCATACAGTGTTCATCTTCCCAAAGGCCCCATGAAATTGCTGTAATTATTACCTGTTTTTATAGACAAGTAAACTGAGGCTTCCTAAAGTTATGCAACTAACATGCCGCGTTATCTCCTTCTGAATAGATTAGTTTGCCAAATATATGAAAGATGTACTTTGACTTATTTAAAAATTATTTATTTATTTGAAAGGCGGGGAGGGGTGGGTGGAGAGACACACACACACACACACAGAGAGAGAGAGAGAGAGATCTTCTATCCACTTGCTCAATCCTCAAATGGTCAGAATGTCCAGGGTCGGGCTAGGCAGAATCAGGAGCCTAGACCTCCATCCAGGTCTCCCACGTGGGTGACGAGAGACCATGACCTTGGCCCATCGTCTGCTGCTTTGTTTTCTCAGGCACATTAACGGGGAGCTGGAGAGGGGTAGAGTACCCAGGACTCAAACCATGCTATGATATGGGATGCTGGCATAAAAAGCTGTGGCTTACCTCACTGTGCCAAAGGCATCAGCCTCTATTTGTAGAAATTTTAAGTAGAAATTTAACTTTTTTAAATTTTTTTAAAAAGTTTTCAAAATTTATTATTTTCATTTTTTTGGAAAGAGAGCGAGAATTAGAGAAAGAGAAAAAGAGAAAGAGAGAGAACAGAGATGAATCTTCTTCCATCTCTTGGTTCATTGTCTAAATGCCCACAACAGCTGGAGCTGGGCAGGGACTGTGGATGGCAGGGACCCAGTTGCTTGAAGCATTACCTGCTGCCTGCCAGGGTGCGGTTAGCAGGAAGCTGGAATCAAAAGTGGAACCGAGACTTGAACCCAGGTACTCTGATACAGAACCTGGCATCCCAAGTGCTGTCTCCCCTGCTGTGCCAAACACCCACCCCTGAACTAGAATTTTTAAAAACTAACTTCACTCTCTTTGAAAGATTTTTATTTTATTTATTTGAGAGGTAGAGTTACAGACAGAGAAAGGGAGAGACAGGTGGTTGGAGTTGGGCCAATCTGAAGCCAGGAGCCGGTAGCTTCCTCCGGATCTCCCAAGCGGGTGCAGGGGCCCAGGTATTTGAGCCATTTTCTACTGCTTTCCTAGGCTATAGCAGAGAACTGGATCAGGAGAGGAGCAGCCAGGACTTGAACTGGTGCCCATATGGGATGCTGGCGCCGTAGGCGGAGGCTTAGCCCACTATGCCACAGCACTGGCCCCGATACTTCACTTGTTAGAGCCGTTTTAGGTTCACAGCAAAATGGAGAGGTGGGCACAGAGAGATCCCATAGTCCCCTGGTCCCTCCCTGCCTTTCGCAGTCTTCTGCATGGGAGACGTCCTCCCCCAGAGCAGAGCTTTTGTTACCACTGATGAGCCTACATGGACACATGGTCATCACCCAGAGTCCACGGCTTACGTCAGGGCTCACTCTTGGTGTTGCACATTCTGGAGGTCTGGAAAAACACCACTACAATGTCATCCCCCCCCCCCCCCCCCGCCCCGTTACTGTCGCTTTAAAAAGTTTAAACATGAAGCACTAAGTATTTGAAAACAAGCCACTCTCACAGATGGATTTTCTGAGGACAGTTTGCTTTATCTTCCCATGAATGGAAGTGTGTTTTATTGGATGATGTTTCGGTTATTTGTTCGATTTCTTTAACTAAATGCAGCCAGGCCTGGTGAATTAAGAAAGTCCAGTCTCTTTGCCAGGGTGGAGGTTCTCTGCAGCTGCGAGGTCACAGCGCCCTCCGGTGGGCAGAAGCTGCAAAAGTTACAGCAGTGGCAGCCAAGCCAGGAGCATTTCAGGCTGGTCTGGGCTGAACTCAATGTCAGGCCATTCTTGGTCCACGGGGCAGCCAGGAAAGACTGCACTGGAACCAGTGTTTCCTAGGGCAGACGGAATGAGCTGAAGAACGCAAACCACACACTGTTAGCACGCTCTAACATACATTGCTGAGGGGTTATGGGAGGCATCAACGGTTTCTTTAAGATCAGTGCTTTATGAACCTTCATGCCCGACCAGAGTTGACATTTGCCTATTCACATATTTTTTGCTAGCAGTGAGAAGTTACAATATGAGACTTTTTTTTCTCCACTGTGCAGTAGAGTTAGAGGCAAGACCAAAGCTTAAATCTCACTTCTGGCTCTTGCTACCTGTAGGATTCTGAGCACATGGCTTAGCCTCTCTCTGTTTCCTTATCTGGGGTTAGAAACACCAAGCCCACGGGGTTGATGTACAGTTTGGTTATAGCAATTCTTGGTATAGAGAAAACAAATAGCTCAATAAAGAAAGCAATAAGGTTTTTATTTTCATTATTTATTTATTTGAAAGGTAGAGATAGAAGGGGGGGGGATGGGGCAGAGCGAGAGATAGAGAGATTGAGATCCATCTTCCATCCATTGGTTCACTTCGCAAATGGTTGCGAGGGCTGGGACTGGGCTAGACAGAAGCTCGGAGCGAGGGACTCCATCTAGGTCTCTCATCTGGGTGACAGGGGCACAAGCCCTTGGACCATCTTCTGCTTTTCCAGGCACATTAGCAGGGAGCTGGATGTGGAGCGGAGCAGCTGGGACTTGAACTGGCACTCACTTCACCCACTGTACCACAACGCTGGTCGCAGCCATCAGCTTTTACTGTTCATGGCAGCCACATGCTTACACAACTCAGGGAGTCTTTCCATGGCCTGATCTCTTTCCCACTCAGAGTGCTACCGACCTGGTTTCTGTGAGGTCAACATCCCACGCCTGACTTCTTCCTGCAGGCAGGTGTTGCAACTGGTCTCAGGCTCCTGGGTTGGGATCCTTCAGTCTCTTGGTGATGCACTGCCTCGCATCCCACCAGACATGACACTCTGCAATGTGATGCTGGAAACACCTCCCATCTGTCCTTTCTCCCCACTGGAGTGGTGGCAAATGTGTCCCCCACTGTCATCTAAGGAAATGTACACTGCTTGTGACACCGGCATCCCATCTCGGGATGCTGGTTCGAGTCCTGGCTGCTCCACTTTCTATCCAGCTCCCTGCTAATGCCCTTGGGAAAGTAGTGGAAGATGGCCCAAGTGCTTGGGCGATCTGGATGGAGTTCCGGCTCCTGACCTCGGCCTGGCCCAGTCCTGGCTGTTGTGGCTGTTTGGTAGATGGAAGATCTTTCTGGGTCTCTCTCTCTCTCTCTCTGCATTTGAAATAAATAAATAAATAAATATTTAAATAAATAATTAATGTAAGTATTTAAAATATTTAAACACAGTAAGAGGAAGGCCAGCCTCCGTACAGCAGAATATTTGGGAAGATGTTGCGTTTGTGTATTTTTCCTCACAGTCTTCCTAGGGGACATGCTTTAGTGGTATTTTAATCATTTCTGGCCCGGGCGGATCCATTCTGAGAGGTCGGTGCAGCCTGACCCGCCCCAGCTATCTTCATTCACTCCCAGATGACAGCGTCGCCAAATAGTCACCTGCTGTTCTGGAGCCTTCGGTCCCCTTTCTGAAGAGCAAGGCAACCTGACTTCCCGAAGTCGAAATCCGTCCACTCTCACTCTGAAACCGCTCTGATATAGTTGACAATCAGTTATGGTGAGGCCGAGAGGCACTGCTCAGACTCTGAAGTCTCTTTGAGGCTCATCCGGGAAGAGAATGACTTCATCTCTAGCGAGCTCTGCCGGTTTGTTTTACATCTCTGCTCTTGGACCAGTTGGCTGCAAACAGAAATCTTCTCTCTCAGAAGAGCAGCTCATGCATGCTCAGCATCAGCGGGGGGCCGGGAGGTGGGGGAAGGGCTTGCTGTACATTGCAGGCTCTCAGGCCCTGCCACACGCTGCTGACCAGGCATCTGCTTTTATAACGAAGGCCCCTGATGATTCATGTGCGCATTTACATTTGAGAAGAACCAGAAAGCTCCTTACCTTCTGCACTCGAACTAGGAGAGGTGAAAGCTCCCCTCAAGAAAACTCCTGAAAGAGGAAGGTGACCCCATCCCGCAGTTGTGAGTACAGCCTGCTGCCCCACACCTCCCCGCTCCTGCCGGTTACTTCCTGGAGGTCCTTGGATTCAATCAATTGTGAATCAGAAATACTGGGAAATAAAATAAAACCGCATCCGTTGAGAACATGGGCGGACTTTCTTCTTGGTGTTATGCCCTACACGATTCAATGTAAGAGACAGTTGCACAGCATTTACCTTGCAGGGGGCAGTATAAGTAGACAATGTCAAAGACACAGGAGGATGTCTTTAAGCTGTGGGAATTCTTTATCATTTTGCATAAGCAGCTTGGGTATCCATGGGAGCCTTGGAAATGGTCTCCCATGAATACTGAGGGACAACCGTATTTGCATGCCTAGGAATATTCATATTATGGTGCATACATTATACCTACCTATACATACATGTCCACGTTTCACACTAGAATATATGTGTGTTACGTGTGTGCATCTATGTGTTGTGTGTACATATGTGTTATGTGTATATAGATGTGTGTGCATATATATGTGTTTGTGTATATATGTGTGTGTTTAGTGTGTGCATATATATGTGTTGTGTGTACATATAGATGTGTGTATGCATATGTATGTGTTATGTTTATATATATGTGTGTGCATCTATATGTGTTGTGTGTATATATATGTACGTGTGTATGCATATATATGTGTTTTATTTTTTATTCTCTCAAGGGTCTCAGGCTATTCCTTGGGAACCAGGCAACATCCTTTTTTGAACATTTTAAGAGCATGTTTTCCTTGATAAAATAAATATATCTAATAATAGTTCTTTCCATTAGATTTCCCAGGCAGACAAAACACAGCACTTGTCCCTGGGCCAGTCAGATAAGCCAGGGTGAAGGGACATGTGAAATGGCAGCATGTCCTGCCTTCCCTAAGAGGGTCATCCTGGTCCCCGGGGAGGTGGGTCTGGACATTGAGTTCCTGTGCCCACTGGAAAGGAGGCGGCGTCCCCGTGAGGAGATGCCAGCAGCCTGCACCATGGAAATCCCTGTGTCTGCCCCTGGCGGCAAGGCAGCAGGTGGTGTAATTAGGAGCCATGCGTGTGCTGTGAGAAGGGGCAACTTGGGAGCTTCTGTCCTGTCAGGGTGGCTCCCTCCAGGGCTTGTAAATGCCAGTATGTGTGGCCTGGGGTCACCAAACCCCACCGCAGTCTCCTGTTGTCTCTGGAGCTCTTGGGCCCATCTGGGTTTTGCCACTCACACTAGATAAGTGACCTTGACTTTGAGCAAGTTGCAGGGCGGTCTGATGCTATTGACCCAGCAGGGATGAGGACCACTGAGGAGAATCCCCTGGGGTGAACATGCAGGTTCCCAGGCCCCCAGAGCCACTGAGGGGGAATGTCTTCTGTTTTCACTGACCTGCCAGAGGTGCCCCTGGGGATCGTGGTTTGCACAGGTCTGGGGAGGCCACTCGATCCGTGTCCAGCTCTTGTCCCTTCTTCCCTCTGAATCTGCTGTGTTGGAACTTGCCAATGACAACGAAGAGGATGATTTGTGTCATTGCTGGTGGATGGCTGTAAAATACACACACATCACTGAAGTACTTGCCTGTTTCCGGGCTGACTATGCATCTCCCCTGAATCTTACGGTTGAGTTACTCTTGTGACCACTGAAGTTTCCTTGGGTGTGGAACGAACCCGATGATGAGACACACGTCTCTGAGGTGGGCTCTTTGTTTTGAGCAAACACTGTATGCTTCTGAGCTGATATTACTCTCTTGCTCCTCTTATTGGCTGCTTGGGTTCAGAGGTCTCTTACATTATGAATTCGTGGAACATTGACAACTATGGTTTTTACGTACATCCTTCCATTTCCATCAAAACTCTTATATCCTTGCAGGAGTTGCAGCAAGAAGCAGTTTTGGGATTATTATTGTTGCTCCTTCACTGATCTGGCTGTCACAAGCCTCTCTGTGGAGGAAGGTAGCTTTTTTCATGGTTGGGTATAAAATAGCCAATATGGTGTTGAGGCAGCAAAGATAGATCTGTTTGCAGAGTTAAAATGATACAAGAAGAAGGAGGAGGATCTAATAATTAAAGGAGAGTTGAGTTGAGGATAGTTTTTCTCTTTATGAAAGTGAGGAGGAGGACCTTTGAATAATTATAATAAAATAAAACTTGTGAATCCACTTGAGGAACTGAATGAAATCCAACTCTGTTATTAGCCACAGCCACGTCCACAAATAGATGGAGAGAGCAGATGGGGACAGAGGTCAAGGCAGGCTGCAGGGGAGGAATGTTGGGGAGGAGCAGCCAGGACGAGGTGGAGGGAAGCCCAAACTCTGCAGCACGGGGCCACTCTCAGCAGAGACGGCTCCAGTCCAGTCCCTTTGGCCTTTCCTGCAAAACCCTCTGGATGGTCAGTTTTATAGCAAATCTCTCCCAGTGCTGCTGCAGACCCCAGCAGTGCTTCTCGGGACTCACTCAGTGCAGCTCGGCCTTCCTTGGGGTCGCTGCAGGGCTGGCCAACGAACGCTGTGAGGACCAGGGTGGCAGGTGCGTGGGCCGGGAGGGAACCTCTGTAAGCAGAAATGCAAGTACTTGTTCTATTTCTGCTCTAGCTAAGCCAGGGGGGTTATTAACTGTTTCCTGAGTGCCCAGGTATCCACTAAGAGCTCTACAAGAAGCCAAAGAAATGGAATTTGTGATGGCCGTCATGATGAGGTCTTGTGCCTCTGTAGATTTCTCTGAGAGGCAGGGTTGAGGTCGTTGAGCTTCTCTGGGCCGCTGTGGAGAACAAGCAGGTGCTATGATAATATACAGCATGAGCACTCAAGAAAGGGTGCCACCCTCAGTGTTGTGTCACTGTTACTCAGGACTTTATTCTTTCACTGAGGCTGAAGTAGCTGATTATATCAATCAGGAGCAACCCAAGACTGGGGGATTCCTGCACAGGTCTTAGAGCCTGCGATCCTCTAGGTGCCTCCCAGCCACTGGCGGCTGGTGTGGGCTGGTCCAGCGGACTGCAGCCTTGTCTGGGGTTTCCTCTACTGAAGTTTATGCTACAGTGGAGCTGCCCTCCCCTCGCCCAGCCATCAGCCTGTGAGGAGAGCCAGCGCCATAACTGCGCATTTTGTTGGGCACCCCTTTCCTGCTCCCAGCTTCTCTTCTTCATCAATCTCCTTCCCTAAACTTCGGAGTGAAATTGCTTGGTCCTTTTGGCATTTATAACTAGAATCACAAGGAGTGGCATTATCCAGCTCACCAACATTGATTGAGCATCCCGTGGGTGGCCTACAGAGGATGGGCAAGAGAGGTGGGAAAAAAGAAACAGTCTATACCCCTCGCCCCGCTGACCCCAGCCTTATTAGATGGGTGTTAAGGGTTAAGAATAGAGCAGGAGCCACGGGAGTTCAGAGCAGAGCTTTTAGCCCAATCTGCAGGGATTTCAGAGGGCCTTTCTGAGCACGGCAAGTTTCAGTTGTATCTAAGGGACGGCCAGGACTAAAACCAGGGCGGCACAGAGCAGGGCTTGGTAGAGGGTCCGGAGGGAGTGCAGAGATGTGGCCAAGCAGCAGAAGGAAAGCTGCCCGTGGCCACGGGCAGTGGCCGGGGCCCTCTCAGACCTGCCTGCCCGGAGTCCAACCACAGTCCCAGAGAGGAGGAGCCCTTAGCAGCCCTGGGCCAAGACCCCAAGGTGCAGCCTGGTCTCCCCCTCCCCACAGGCCCAATTTCCTGCTAATCTTCCTACCAGTGTTTTTGTCA
The DNA here is from genome assembly GCF_033115175.1 of Lepus europaeus. Lineage (NCBI taxonomy): Eukaryota > Metazoa > Chordata > Mammalia > Lagomorpha > Leporidae > Lepus > Lepus europaeus. The sequence continues at coordinate 3,354,881 of NC_084829.1, read as the reverse complement.
GCCCTAAAAGTTAATTCTGGCAGTTCCAGGGCTCATTCCTGGGACTTCTTAGAAATGAAATTATGCTCGGTGCCACTTCCCTTCCTTCTGAAATTACTGTTGCTGTATTTTTAGTACGTTTTGGGGGAGTGAAAAGCATTCGTTACTTCTAGCTTTCCATGTAACCTCTTCTGATGACTACTCTCTTTGAAAGACTTAAAAAAAAAAGGCTGTGCAGCCTGAATTAACTTTTCTGTAAGAAAAGGTCTTTCGTGGTTTATAAATTTTAATGCAGGACGCTAACTGCCAGGATATTCTTGGAACACAACCAGGGGTCTGAGCAGCCTCCCGGAGCAGCTGAAGTGAGCCCAGCCTGACCTGCACCTGGACACAGGCTCCTTTCATCCTCACGTTCAAAGCCACGACACCTCCTGGTTTCAACCTTAGGGTGTCCAGAATGTTCTTTTAAAACCCATTTCCTGGAAATAGATCTTTGCTGTGCTAATACATAGTTTTTTGCTTTGTATTTTCTTAAGGTGCATAAATTGTATTTTCTCCCCCTCTTGCAAAGAAGAAAAAAAAAAAAAAAGCCCAGGGCGTGGGGGTCTGTGGTCAGCATGTCCCCTGCTTGAGGAGTACAGGCCATGACTATCCTGGGTTTTTAAATATTTCATTGGCATCAAGAAGGTCCTACACTGGCCTATTCATTCCCGGTTCCTCCTCAGACACTAGGCTGGTCTTTTTGATCCGAAGTGCTGAGTAAGAGAAAGTCGTCTGAAAACTAGCCTCGTAAGTGAGTGCCGGCGTCTTAGGCCACAAAGGGACCTGCTCCTGTGACTCGCTGGAGTCTCTCACCAAGGCCGTTCCTTATCCATGTGCTCCATATCCATTCTCTCTTTACACTGGGCGGCTCACTCAGAGCGACGTGTGTTTCTACAGTTTCAAAAGCTGCTCCCTCTGGGCCGGTAGCTTGATGGGGCACATGGAGGCACATGTCTCAGCCAGCTGACGACGCTTATGGAAGGAGAAACAGACATTGCCTGGTGAGCTTGGCCAAGGATGCATAAACTGGCTTTCAGCCCATCTGCCTTCTCACAAGGCAGCTATATTCCATGTGAATGTTCCATGTGGGAACCTGATGCTGCAGGTGGCCGTCTCTCTGGCATGCGTCCCCAGGTGACCATCTCTCTGTTCTTAGCTGGCCGGTCCATGCATTCCTGTTGAACCACTGAGATTTTACTCAGAAGACCCCGGGAGTCTTCCAGCAGAAGGAAGTATAGGTTTTTTTTTTTTAAGATTTATTTTTTTATTTGAAATGCAAAGTGACAGAGAGGGAGAGAGGGAGGGAGAGAGAGGGAGGAGAGAGAGAGAGACAGAGACAGAGACAGAGAGAGAGATGTCTTTCATCTTTACTTCCCGAATGATTGCAGCTGCCAGGGCTGGGCCAAGCCAAAGCCAGGAGCCAGGAACGCCATTGGGGTCTCCCATGTAGGTGGCAGCACCCAAGCACTTGGGCCTTCTTCCACCGCCTTCCCAGGCACATTAGCAGGACCTGAAGTGAAGCAGCTGGAACTTGAATAAGTGGTCATGTGGGATGCTGGTGTAGCAGGTGGCGGCCTAACATGCAGCATCACGTTGCTGGCCCTGCAGTGGATTTTTGGGGAAGGCAGCGTGTTAGGAGGGAAAAGCCAGCGTTTGAAGGTTCCCAGCTGCAATCCTGTCAGGATTGGGGGAGGAGCTGATTGGGCCCAGGAGCCTTGCTGGGAGGAATTGCTCAATGGACCTTTCTTGGCCATATCAATGTTAACAAAATTGCAGAAGCCCCTGCCTGCGGGATGGGGTCTTTGTAGTTTGTTAGAAAACATCTCTTCCAATAGTGTTGGTGTGAAAAAGTGGGAAAATGCCCCCCGGGAGGAGCCCTCAAGAGAGAAATGAAGTGAGACCTTCACCCCCTCCCCAGTGAGGTTCAAAGTCAGTGAAGCACATCTGATGGACTCAAGCCTGCAGCTCGGAAAGCCTCTCAAGAGGCCTGCAGAGAAACTCTCCTAGAGCCGGGCATCTGCTGCAGGGGTCTAGGATAAGGTTGCCAAAGAAAATGCAGAGCCCCCAGGGAATTCTGAATACCAGACACACGGTGGATCACTCTTATCCTGATAGCTCCGTGTCGTACTTGGGACACACTTACAGTGCTGAACGGTTATCTGTTGCGGATCTAAGCCCTAGGAATCACTGGTCATCTTGTATCTTTACTTGCAAGGGGACAGGGACATGGCCTGTAGGACAGGCTGGCGCATGATGGCTTTGCAAGAGAGTGAGCTGGAGCGCTGGAACCTTTAGCAGGGAGCTGCATCAGACGCAGAGCAACTGGAACTTGAACCAGCTCTGATACAGGAGTTGGCATTGCAGGCATCTTTTTTTTTCTTTAAGATTTTAAAAAATTTATTTGAGAGGTAGAGTTACAGACAAAAAGAGGGAGAGACAGAGAGAAAGGTCTTCCATCTGCTGGTTTGCTCCGCAAATGGCCCCAATGGCTGGAGCTGAGCTGATCTGAAGCCAGGAGTGAGGAGCTTCTTCTGGGTCTCCCACATGGGTGCAGGGGCCCAAGCACTTGGGCCATCCTCCACTGCTTTCCCAGGCCATAGCAGAGAACTTGATTGGAAGTGGAGCAACCAGTATATGAACCAGCACTTGTATGGGATGCCAGCGCCACAGGTGGAGATGTTAGCCCACTATGCTGCAGCGCCGGCCCCCATTGCAGGCATCTCACCCCAAGCCTTTTTCTTTCTGAAGCTCTTTCTTCACGCAACACACAGTGAATTAAATAAAAGACAAAAAAGCGCTCCCTTTAGGGGTTGAGGACTCAAATACCCCCCATTCTGCAGAAAGCAGCAAGCGTTAGTGTCCTGCTACCGTCGGATGCCATCTCTTAGCACTGTGTTTTCCAAACTGTGTGGCACCGGGGTCATGGGCTTTGGACCCATGACTTAACCTCCGTGTGCCTCGGTTTGCTTGTGTGCTCAGCACTTGGAAGACCGAGGCCAGCACTGAATGAAGGCTGTGACAGAGCTGTTGTAATGCCTCAGTGAATGACAGCCATCAGTGATGACAACAGTAGTAATAGTACATGAACCAACCAGGTCGTGTATTTTTTTTTTTTTTTTTTGAGCCTCATTCCAGATCTTTGAAATCAAAGCCCCCGGTCCTCGTGTGGATGTGCAGCACTGCGCGGGTCTTGTGTATTCTGAAGTTGTGGAAGTGCTGACTTATTTTCTCACAGCCGCCCTTGGGCAGCTTCCCACCCTCTTCACAGTGCAGCTGGGAGCGGCGGCTGCGCTTGAAGACTCTAGAGAAGGTGGATCTTTTATTGTTTGTTTAAAGACTTATTTTTTACTTGAAAGACAGGGTTACACACAGAGAAGGAGACGTTCAGAGAGAGAGAGAGAGAGAGAGAGATTTTTCACCTGTTGGTTCATTCCTCAAATGGGTGCAATGGGCAGGGCTGGGCCAGGCTGAATCCAGGAGCCAGGAGCTTCATTCAGATCTCCCTTATGGGTGCAGGGACCCATGTGGCTTGGCTGGCTGCACCACAGGTGGGCCCCCAGCCTTTGGTTTTGATGTAGTCAGTGAAGCCCTTTCTTTCTTTTTTAAAAAGATTTATTTATTTATTTATTAATTATTTGAAAGGCAGGGTTACAGAAAGAGGGAGAGACAGAGACAAAGATCTTGCATCTGATGGTTGATTTCCTAAATGGCCACAATGGTCGGAGCTGGGCCAGATGGACGCTGGGAGCCAGGAGCCAGGAGCTCCTTCCAGGTCTCCCATGTGGGTGCAGGGTCCCAAGCACTTGGGCCGTCCTCTGCTGCTCTCCCAGGCACGTGGAGCCAGTTCTTTATGGGTCATGAAGACTGACATAAAGACAGGAAGAGCAACTTCCCCTTGTCCTGGTGGCTGCTCCCATTCTGCCTGTGTCTCTGCTCCACGCTTGGGATGGGCCACCTTTCAAATCACAGAGCCTAACGTGGTTTCCACCTCAGATACTGTGTGTTGTGAGACTGGTCTTTCCTGCTGTGAAGTCACAATAAGCTTTTAAGATATTTATTTTAACTTGAGTTCATCAAAGGGTTAACTATATAGGTGGCAAAACTCAGGATTTGGGGGTTGCTTTGATTTGGGATCCCTTGGAGCATGGCCACTTTTCACGGTGCTCTCTCATCCTTGGTGGTGGCGACCACAGTTCTGGGCATGGTTTTTGTCTCCTCCAAGGTGGAATGAGTAATTTTCTCAGCGGCTGTCAGGGTGGAATCTACTTAAGCAGACACCTAGCCCTGCGACCTGGTTTCCTGCCAACCATGCACCTCAAGTCTAAAAAGACCGGACACCGCTTCCTGGTGAAACGGTCCTGGCTTTGTGTGGGCAAAGCTCCTTCTCTCCTCTCACCCACTCCATCTTCTTTGCATTTTATTACATCTGTCTCCAACCAGAAAAACATTTTCCTTTTTGGCAGTTCTACCTTTAGACAGTCCTAATACTGGTTTTGGGCTTTTATGTACATCCTAAGCACATTGAATATGTGGATTATTTCATCGCCTTTTGAGAAATGTTTTAACTCCCTTTAAGAATGAAACATTGGTAAAGTGTGCAACAGAGGGTGAGGGCCATTAGCCAAGAGAAAGGGATGGCGTTGCACCACCGGCCTCTCGTTGTTCCTCGTGCAACCCCCGAGGGTTCCTGTGCTGGAGATGAGGGAGCAGGAGCGGGGAAAATCGGCCTTCCAGATGCTGAGAACGTTCCCTGCTGGAGCTTTCCAAGTGGAAAGCTCGTGTCTGGACGTGTATAAGAACGTCCCGGGGCTGGTGTCGTGGCGTGGCAGGTTGAGCTGCTGCTTCTACTGCTGATATCCCATGTGGGCACCCTGTTCCAGTCCCGGCTGCTCCACTTCCAGTCATGCTCTCTGTTGATGTCCCTGGTGGCGAGGGGTGCAACGGAGGGCCCCCGCACCCACGTGGGAGACCTGGATGAGGCTCCTGCCTCTTGGCTTCCGTCTCTCCCAGCCTCGGTTGTTGTGGCCATTTGGGGAGTGAACTGGCAGATGGAAGAGCTCTCTCCCCCCGCCCCACCCCTCTCTCTGTGGCTCTGCCCTTCACATAAATAAATAAATCTTTTAAAAAAGAGAAGATCTAATTAGACGCATTCACGTACTTGTTCAACATGGAAGATTCCTTGATCTTTTATTGAGGAAATTGAATCCTGATATACTTTGAAACATGCTCTGCCCATCAAGATTTAATTTAAGAGCTAAGTCCAGCATCCTGCTTATCTACAGCATATTCCCAGTTCTGGTTTTGGTATGCTGAGTTGTCTGTATTAGGAGCTCTCAGTAGGCTGTGCTTCTGAGGATGTCCCTGTCACCTGCTCTTTGTCACCACCCAGGTGTTTGCTAATTTCCCACCTGTGTGGTGCTATGCCACACACAGTGCTGAGAACCCTAGATCATGTCGGGCTCCATCCTGATGAAACGATTTCTCTCCAGATGTCTTGCAAATAACCAGCATCGGGATAAGTGCAGATGCGTGGGCTTTTTAGCATCTGATCATGAAGAACTAATGGATGAATTTCTGTGGGGTGATTTTTACTTGCCGTACCCAACCCTCAAAAAGCTCCCGCTGACACATCCCACTTCCTTTCTGTAGCACAGAGTGGTGAGAGGTCCTCAGATGCCGCTCAGTGTGCGTGCAGGGCTTGACGTCTCCTCACTGGGACGAAGTCAGGGGACCCCTTCTTTGCTCCTAGAGATCTGAGCCCTCTGGGGTTCCTGCTGCTCCTGACCCTGGCCCCACCCAGAGCAGCTCCCTGAGGGACCCTCAGGAGACCAGGGTATTGGTGATGATGACTCAGCAGCGGAGGGAACTTCCCCCACACGGAAGGCTCTCTGCAGCAGATGCTGGGTGAGGAGGGGAGATGTCCTTCGTGCCTACAGGGAGACCGGCTGAGAAAGGTCAGCGAGTTACAGCCAGTGTGAAGGGTGCCCCAAAGCGACAGCATCACGTTGTGTAGGAGGCCCGGGAACTGGGAGCCCTCTGTGAGTGACCACCTCACCAAGAGCATCCGTCTAGCCAGAGGAGGCCGGAGCCTCGGCTGCCCACAGCCCAGCCACTTCCGCCTCAGCTCTTACTGAGCTTGCGAAAAGCCAAAACCATGAGTTTATGAGGTGTTCGGACTGGGCCATGTGCAAAACGGAAACATGGAAGATTGATGCTAAAGGAAAGATCAGACGCAGCCCGGAGGGCCAGTGAGGCCAGAGACCCTCCAGGTAGCTCCGTGTGAGGGAGGTCGCTCAGTCACTTCGAGAGACCTTCGCTTCTTTTGTTTTTCCAATATTTGCATGATGAATTGCTTGAGCAATTTTATTTCAAAATACACTCTTCCCAATGTTTCTGGGAAACAGAAAAACCATGTCTAAAACCTTACTTAAACTTCTTAAAAATTATTGGTGCTCACATAGGTGTTTTTTGGTAGAATTAAAGAACTGAAAATATGAGAAGCTGGTATATCATTTAAAAAATGTGGATCTTCATGGTGTTACAATAAAACCTGAAATTGTCATGCCAAAAATTGGAGCAGCCCATTTATAATAAAACATCTTCTATTTAAATTATTTTACATGAAGATTTTCTATTTTTACTTTACTTTTATATTAACATGAGTAAATGCTCTGTAAAGCCTCCCAGCCCCATTTTTCCCTCAGCAGAGGTGAACATTTTCATTTGTTTTATCTCATTCTTCTGTTGTTCAACGCCACATGTCTGAATAACAAGCATATGTTCCTTTTGCTTTGCGTATTTAAGTTTTAAAAATTGACTTCTATAGGGAGAAAGATGAGGATTAGATCTCTTTTATCTTTCAGTTCCAACACACACACACACACACAGCTTTTATGCCCTATATCCTGCTGCCATTCTCTTAACATGTTTCTAATTTTTGGCAAATAAAAATACAATGTTTCAGTTAAAAAATGCTCTTCATTCCTGAGAGCAATGTATTAGAAATTCTTATTTCTTTCTCAGCTCTCTCCTTTCTCTGGAGTTATTGGTAGCCTTGACTTTTTTTTTTAAATGCTTATTTAAAAAACCACATCACTAATTCAAAGCCAAACTATATACAAATTGTCTAAATCCATTCTACATACCTTTTTTTAAAGATTTATTTATTTATTTGAGAGTCAGAGTTACAGACAGAGAAGTCTTCCATCCATTGATTCACTCCCTAAATGGCTGCAATGGCCAGAGCTGGGCTAATGTGAAGCCAGGAGCTTCTTCAGGGTCTCCTCTGTGGGTGCAGGGGCCCAAGCACTTGGGCCATCTTCCACTGCTTTCCCAGGCCATAAGCAGAGAGCTGGATCGGAAGAGGAGCACTGGGACAAGAACCATCACTCATATGAGATGCTGGTACTACAGGTGGAGGCTTAGCCTACTGTACCACATCGTGGGCCCCTCTACATGTATTTAGATGTATTAAACATTCTATCAATTTTAGCTCCTTGAGAAAACTTCTCCAGAGATTTCTGACCAATCTGGACTTTATTCATCTCTAAATAGTTGCTCTCTAAACCTGAAGTCCATTGATATCCTAGGATTTTCGCTCCCCTTGGTCTGGAGAGACCCTGCCTCTTTTGGGTTTTCTTCCTGTTTTACTTTTTGTTTAGACAGAATATATCTTCCAGTAGTTTCCTGAGAAATGATACAGATTGTCATTTTTTGAGACCTTATAATTCTGAGCATCTGTGTCTACACATATACATTTGGGTAATATTTTATTTGGCTATATGATTCTAGGTTGGAAATAATTTATCTTCCAACTTGGGAAGGCATTGAAAAGGCGTTTGGTGTAGCAGTAAGACGCTCCCATCCCACACTGAAATGCCTGTAGTCAAGTCCTGGCTTTGCTCCCAATCCCAGCTTCTTGCTAATGTAGATCCTGAGACAGTGGTGACAGCTCTGCTTAGTTGGGTCCCTGCCACCTACATGGTTTATCCAGGGTCGGGTTCCTGGCTCTTCACTGAGCATTTGAGTAGTGAGCAGAGTCTCTCTCTCTCTCTCTCTCTCCCTTTCAAATAAATAAATAAAAATAAAATAATTTGGAAGGCATTACACCATTGTCTTCTGTCTTTTATGTAGCTGCTGAGTAGTCCAAATAAGTTCAGAATCCTGATCCTTTCTAAGTGACCTGTATTTGTTCCCAGTTTTCTGAAAACTTCAAATTGGCAGGCTTGTCTGAGTGTTTCATCCCTTTACTAGACTCTCACAACCATCAGTCTGTGAAACTGGGTTTTTTAAAATAATTAATTAATTTGAAAGAGTTACAGAAAAAGGGGGAGAGGGAGGGGGAGAGAGAGAGATCATACATCTGCTGGTTCACTCTCCAAATGGTTGAAATGGCCAGGGCTAGGCCAGGCTGAAGCCTGGAGCTGGGAGCTTCTCCAGGTCTCCCATGTGGGAGCAGGGGCCCAAGTACCTGGGCCATCCTCTGCTGCTTTTCCAGGCACATCAGCAGGGAGGTGGATCAGAAGTGGAGCAGCTGGGACTTGAACTATGGCTTGGATGGGATGCTGGCATTGCAAGTGGCAGTTTAACCCACTGGACCACAATGCTGGCCCCAGGACAGGGCCCTTTGAGAGGTGAGTTTTGAACTGGATGGTGCTATTGACATCTGTACAAACTTATCAGCAGTTATATCTACTTTATTTGTTCCAAAAGGGGCTACTAGCTTGCAAGCAATCTAAATCATCTTTAAATAAGAGTGCTCTGGCATCATAGTCACATAGGAAAACTTCAGGTAGGCACTTTGCTAATTTATAATTAGTGGTGATGCACTTCCTTAAGTTTGCCTTTGTTTTAGTTACCAGGGAGAGGATTTGATTTTGAAAACTTAGTGTAGCCAAGTTTATAGGTAGGTTGTTGATCTGGGTAAGAGAGAAAATATGCCCGAGTGCTACTGAGATGTATAGGTGGGCAGACAAACTTGTTCTGATTTGGCACAGTCGATTCTGAGGCTGGGTGGGAAAATCACCATATTTAATTGCTTTCAAACTCACAGTTTTACCAGTGGAATCGTGGCCCTCTTTGGACTCTTTCCGGGACTATTTTAAACCAAGGGGAGGGGGGAACTGTGCTCAGCCCTCCAGCTGCGGGAAATGCGGCTGTGTCTTCCTGGTGTACCGAGCGTCTGCCCCTGCTGCTCTCCCCTCCTCTCCTCTGCTCCCCAGGACTCTGGTCTGTGTGTGTGAAGCTGAATGGAGGGTTCTTTCCCATGTGTGGGTAGGTGTGGCACAAGACTAACTTGAGCTTTAGCTGCACATCCTGCCCTTTGAAGATTCTTTTTTTGGGAAGGGTGCTTGTTTTCCCTACCAAGCAAGTTCCAGGGATTTTCCTGGAAAAAAGAACTCCTGCTAGTGGGTGGGTCTACAACAGCACCCATGTCAGAGGGATGGGAGAAGACACAGCGTGAATCCAGAGAACCGGCCTTGGAGAGGCTCTTCTAGGATCAAATGAGAGCAGTGACTTCAAGCACCTTACCAAAAGTTTAAAAAAATCGCCTTTAATGCAAAAGAGAAAAAGCTACAAACTTCCTTAAAATAGCAGCTCTACTTCTGTTATTTCCTGTTGAGAAAACATGTGACTAACAGCTATTTTAATTCAGCTGTGCTTTCAAATAAATTTGGTTCTTATTAACAACCTAGGTATAAACAAACATTTGAATGGTGGTGGTACATTCAGCAGTGCCAATATTAAGTCCATGTATTGATTAGGAATTGTGTGCAGCTTCACAGAGGTTTAAATACACTAAATATTTAGGTCCTCACACTAAAAAGCCCAGAGATGTTGGTTTTAAAAATTTATTTTATTTGAAAGAGAAGGATGGACAGAGAAGTCTTCCATCTGCTGGTTTACTCCCCAAATGGCCACAACAGTGAGGGTGGGACCAGGCCAAAGCCAGGAGGCTGGCACTCCATTCAGGTCTCCCATGTGTGTAGCAGTGACCCGAGTCCGTGGACCAGCTTCTGCTGCTTTCCCAGGTACATTATTGAAGAGCTGGATCAGAAGTGGAGCAGCCAGGATTTGAACAGGCGCCCCTATGGGATGCCAGGGTCTCAGGCCCTGGCTTAACCCATTGTGCCACAACGACAGCCCTAGTAATGTTGATTTATTGTTGAGGTCTCTGATGGTCTCTGGTCTTTTCCTCATGGTCCCAAGGTGACTGCTGGAGTTCCTGCCACATCTGCTCTTCCTGAAGCTTGAAATAGGAAGGGCAATGAAAGGCCTAGAAGTTTACCTTGAAATCTTTTTTATCCTTTTGTGCTTGTATCTCAATCACTAGCACAGCTGCACAGAAGGCTGCCAGGTGTAGTTTTTCTGAACACACAACCCAGGCATCTGTTAGAATGGAAGACGAAAGGAGGATAGTGGAGAGATTCCTAGAAATCTGTGACTTGTTCAGTGTGTAGATGGCAAGCATGGGCAGGGCTGGACTTACCAGGGTGTGAGTTGAAGTCTCCTGGACTCCAAGTACAGGACTTTTGACATCTCCCTCACATGACGATTCTATGAGGCTGACACCTCAGGGTGCTAGTTAGAAGACAGTTCTGAGGAGGAAGCAGGTAGCAGTGAAAAGAACAGTGCGTCAACAGACCTGGATTCAAATCTTGAACCACTGATCAGAAAGTTGGGCAAACTGCTCGACTTTGAAGGAGCTCAGTTTTTCTTCCCCAAAAAGGAAGTGCAGATTGAATATCTCTCATGCAAAAGGCTTGGGAGCAGAAGCAATTTAGCTTTTGAAATTTTTCAAATCTTGGAAGATTTTTGCATATGTTATGAGATATCTTGGTGATGGACCCAAGTCTAAACATGAAATTCACTTGTTTCATTTACACTTTGTTAGTCTGTAGGTAATTTTACACACTATTTTTAGTGTGCCTGAGTTTTGACTGCAACCCATCATGTGGGGTCGGCTACGGGATTTTCCATTCATGGCATCATGTAGGTTATTCATAAAGTGTCACACTCTGAGATTTCAGATTTGGATGCTCCACTCGTGATACAGTCTACCCGCAGCTTTCTTGGAGTATCAGATAAGAGCGTCTGGGTGCAGTCTTCACATGTGGACGCTTACTGAATGCTACCTTAAGTCAGGAGAACCGAGGTTATAGTCTGACCTCATACTTGGGGACAGCCAGCGAAATGTGGCCTGCCAGACCCCTGCCTCTGAATCCCACCTGGACAGGTCCTAGGTCACCTCCCAGTGCCACACAGCCACACTGTGAAGTCCTGGCCCTAGGGGCATGTGTCACTTGGATCTCCAGGGGAGGGGGGCCCCTGCACACTGTGTGCCTGTGCCCAGGAGGTCTGCCTAGGGATCTGCTTTGTATTTCAGGGTTTTCATTTTTATACTAGCTCATTTATAGATGTTTGATCAGGTGTGAACGTCTACCAAGAAGATCATAAAACAGAAATGTAACCAGTGAGTCTGAAATGCCGTACGAAGGGTCAGACTTTACAGGAATTACGTACCGGACCTGAAAAACCAACAGCGTTGCGCTTTCTTCTTGATTTCCTTGAGACACTCCTGGAAAGAAAGTTCAGGAGTTCACAGTGCCTGCGCGAGCGGCTGACCGGGTACTCACATCACCTGCCTGTATTCATGCTCCTGCATGTCTTTCCATTCTCCTCACCTGGCAAAAGCCTGCTGACTTGCTAAGCCCTAATTCTAACAACACACTCCCTCCCCCTTCAAAGCCCCAGGAACCAAGGACCTAGGCAGAAGCAACGCCCTGTTTGCTGGCTAATGCCCACCTCTTATCTTCACTATGTTAGCATCAGATGTTGATGGAGAGCTGACAGTGCGCCTGGTATTACTCTAAGTGCATCATGTGTTGTCATTAATTTAATAGTCATAGAAAGTATGGTAGGAACTACTATCTAATATCCTCATTTTACAAATGAAAATTGGGGCACAGAAAGGTTAAGTACCTTGCCTAAGATCACATGGCCAAGAAGTGGACACTTTTACTTGAACCCAGGTTCTTCACTAATGACAGTATGTGCACAGTAACTTTTTAAAAAAAAATTTAAATATTTGAAAGGCAGAGTTACAGAGAAAGCTAGTGAGAGATCAAGCTTCCATCCACTGGTTCACTCCATAAATACCCTCAACAGCTGGAGCTGAGCCAGTCCAAAGGTAGGAGCCTGGAACTCCATCCTGGGCTCTCGCATGGGTACAGAGGCCCATGCACTAGGGCCATCTTCTGCTGCTCTTTCAAGTGCATTAGCAGGGAGCTAGATTGGAAGTGGAGCAGCTGGGACTGGAGCCGGTGCTTACTGGGATGCTGGTGTTGCAGGCAGTGGTTTAACCCACTGCCCCACAATGCTGGCCCCATCGGGAACTACTTTAACAATGTGTGCATCCATGTCTCCTGCTCTGCTCTAAAAAATTTTATCTCAGGGCCCTGTTTTATTTGACCATATGCAGCATTTGATCTTAAATGAATAAATGAATGTGCACGCACACACACACACAAATACCAGCAAACAGTGACATAGTCAGAACACAGAAAACTCGAAAACTAAGATGGAGTACTCCTCTACTATCCCATTTCAAGTTTGCCTCTCCGCAGTGAACACTTACTCGTGTCTTGTTATTTCTTCCTAAGTTTTAGCGCATAGGTCACCGTGTATGAAGGTCCTTTAAAGGATTGAGCCAAGCAGGATCTTTCTTGTACATATTCTGCTCCTAGCTGTTATATACAGGTATCAAGGAGCCTTCTCAATTTACCAAAAAGAATAATGAAAACTCAAAGGGATGATTCATGATATTTTGTTTAATAACAATACTTTGAAAAGTCTATCCACTTTGTATCCATAAAATTGTCACATTAACTACATGGAAATAACCTGAAGTCTTCTGGGCAGGAGAGAAAAGAATGAGCAGAGACAGTCAGGCGTCCGTATCTGCAGGTTCTGTATCTATGGGCTCAACCAGCTGCAGATGGAAGAATTTGAAAACCGTACTGCCTCTGGGGAAGGGCGTCTCGCAGCAGGCTAAGCCAATGTTTGCAGTGCCTGCATTCCATCTCAGACTGCCTGGTTTCAGGTCCAGCCTCCACTTCTGATCCAGCTTCCTGCTAATGCACCCTGGGTGGCAGCAGTGGTGGCTCCAGTATATGGGTTCCTGTGCCCACATAGGAGACCTGGATTGAATTTCTAGCTCCTAACTTGGGCTTGGGCTAGTCCTATCCATTGAGAACATTTGGGGAGTGAACCAGACAGTGGAAGATCTGTCTCTGTTGCTCTGTCTTTCAAATAAAAATGAATAAGTAAACTTTTAAAAAATTGCATCTGAACAAGCATGTACAGCCCTGTTTTCTTCATATGATTGTATTTACTAGAACAACTAGGCTGTGTTGACTGCCTTGTATTGCTCTGTAGGGATGATTTAAAGCATACCAAAGGACAGGTACAGGTTCTATGCAGATACATTGCCATTTTATATCAGGGACTTGAGCAACTGTGGGTTTTTGGTATTCACAGGAGATCCTGGAACCAGTCCTCCCTAGATCATGACAGAGGGCTGTAATTATCTATCCTAACCCATGTGGTTGCCACCGGTGCTCAGTCACTTCCTTTAGTTTCTGTGATTTCTGCATTTGCTGGAGTTAAAGGGGGGGCACTGTGGCATAATGGGCTAAGCCTCTGCCTATGGTGCCAACATCCCATATGGGTGCCAGTTTTCATCCTGGCTGCTCCTCTTCTGATATAGCTCTCTGCCATGGCCTGGGAATGCAGTGGAGGATGGCCCAAGTGCTTGGGCCCTGCACCCGTGTGGGAGACCCTGTGGAGGCTCCTGGCTCCTGGCTTTGGATCGGCCCAGCTTAGGCAGTTGTGGCCATCTGGGGAGTAAACCAGCAGATGGAACACTCTCTCTGTCTCTGCCTCTCCCCGTCTGTAACTCTACATCTCAAATGAATATTTAAAAAGAGAGGTGGAGGAGTGGGACCCTTTGCCCTGAGCCCATGCAGACTCTGGAGTCCTCGTGCATCAGCCCTGCTGGCCAGGGCAGTGGCAGTGCCGAGGGAACTGCAGGTCCTGGATGGCGCAAAGAAGGTGCCACTAACCTCAGCCTTTCTGAGGACTTGATTTTCTTTTTCTTTTCTTTTCTTTTCTTTCTTTCTTTCTTTCTTTCTTTTTTTTTTTGACAGGCAGAGTTAGACAGTGAGAAAGAGAGACAGAGAGAAAGGTCTTCCTTCCATTGGTTCACCCCTCAAATGGCCACTACGGCCTGTGTGCTGTGCTGATCCGAAGCCAGGAGCCAGGGGCTTCCTCCTGGTCTCCCATGGGGTGCAGGGCCCAAGCACTTGGGCCATCCTCCACTGCACTCCCGGGCCACAGCACAGAGCTGGACTGGAAGAGGAGCAACCAGGACAGAACCAGCGCCCCAACCAGGACTAGAACCCGGAGTACCAGTGCCACAGGTGGAGGATTAGCCTAGTGAGCCTCGGCACCGGCTGGGACTTAATTTTCATACATACTCTGAGCTTTTTGCCTGTGCAAACATGTCCCTTTTTCTGGAGGGGAAAACATCTTCACTTCCCATATGATACAAATAGACACCTCCTCTCCTTCCACCAGGTACATAAAGTCCCCATGCTCAGGCCTTCCATGCAGGAAAATCTTTTCTTTTTATTTATTTATTTTTGACAGGCAGAGTGGACAGTGAGAGAGAGAGAGACAGAGAGAAAGGTCTTCCTTTGCTGTTGGTTCACCCCCCCAGGGGCCACTGCAGCCGGCACACCACGCTGATCTGAAGCCAGGAGCCAGGTGCTTCCTTCTGGTCTCCCATGCGGGTGCAGGGCCCAAGCACTTGGGCCATCCTCCACTGCACTCCCGGGCCATAGCAGAGAGCTGGACTGCAACCAGGACAGAATCCGGCGCCCCGACCGGGACTAGAACCCGGGGTACCGGGGCCGCAGGCGGAGGATTAGCCTAGTGAGCCACAGCGCCGGCCCTTTCTTTTTAGTTTTTTAAGAAAGGCAGAGAGAGAGAAAGAATGAGAGAGAGAGAGGGAGATAGAAAGATGGAGTGATTGATCTTCCGTTCTCTGGTTTACTCCCCAAATGACTATAACAGCCAGGCTGGGCCAGGCTAAAGCCAGAAGTTAGGACCTCCATCCAGGATTCCCATGTATGTGGCAGGGGCCCGAGTATTTGGGCCATCTTATGCTGCCTTCCGAGGTGCATTAGCCAGAGCTGGATTGGAAGTGGAGCAGCTGAGACTCATGGGGTGCCGGTGCAGCAGGCAGAGGCTTTATCTGCTATGCCGTAGTGCCAGTCCCTGCAGTGAACTCTTAACCCTATACTGTTGTCTGCCCCAGTGTCTAGGTTAGTCTACTTCCCCCAGAAAGGTCCCAAACAGAACACACAGGAAACTGGGTTCTATGACTTTAAAAAATATGATAAAATCTACACAATATGAAATTTGCTGTTTTAACCATTTTAAATGTACAGTTCAGTGGTGTTAAACACAGCTGCATTGCTGTGCAACCATCACCACCATCCACTTCCAGAGTTCTGTACCTTGCGCACCTGAAACTCTGTCCTAATTCAACACCCTCTCCCCACTTCCCCCTTTCCTCCAGCCCCTGGCAACCCTGCTTCTACTTTCTCTATGAAGTTGGCACTGGTTCCTCATGTAAGTGGATCCTGCAGTGTTTGTCCTTGGCTGATGTCACTCAGCCTGTCTTTCAAGCTCACCCCTTTCGTGGTCTGTGTCAGAATCCCCTACACCCCATTGTCCACACACACCACCTTCCGCTGATTAAGTTGTCTGGTCGACGAGCGTTCGGGTGGTTCTTGCCTTTCACTACTGCTGTGAACGTGGCTGTACACACAGCTCTACATGGCCCTGCTTCCGGTTCATAGGCATAAACACCCAGAAATGGAACTTTGGGCCACATCATCATTCCATGATGAATCTCTTGAACCGCCTTTTTACCGATTTACTTATTTTCATTTATTTGAAAGAGAGAAAAAGAGAGAGATCTTCTATCTGCTTGTTCACTCTCCAAGTGCCCACAAATAGCCAGGCCTGAGTTAGGCCAAAGCCAGGAGCCAGGAACTCAAGCCAGGTCTCCCATATGGGCAGCAAGTAATCCAGCCAAGCCAATTGCCTGCTGCCTCCCCAAATTTGCATTAGCAGGAAGCCAGGTTTGGAAGTGGGAATGGGGTTGGAACTCGGGTGCTCTATACGAGGTGCAGCTGCCCCCACCAGTGTGTTAAGTGCTGTGTCAAATGCCCGCCTCTTGAGGTACCTCTGTTCAGTTTCCATAGCAACTACAGCATTTTGCCCAGGTGCTTCTGCTTTCCACATCTTTGTCAATACTTGGTTTTCTGTTTGTGGCAGTAGCCATCATAATGGGTATAAGATGATACCTCCTTGAGGATTGCATGATTTTTTCACCCAGAAAAATTTGTTTTCCATCCCAGGTTTTGATGGGAATGCCATGGCTTATTTGTACTTGGAAGAAGAGTTTTTGAAAAGCTGCTCTCTCCACTGAACAGCAGTAACTCAGGGTACACTTGCCAGCAATGCTTGGGCCTAAATATAGAATACAACCTTTAAAAGGTGCTAGCTGGGGGAACCCTGCACCACTTGGCCATGCTGGGCTCAGTGACCTCCTCAGGGGATTCCTGACAGTTAAATCCTGTCCTGGCTTGGTGATGGTGGTGATGGGGGGGCAGGTGGCAGCAGGTGGGGAATGCACTCGTTAACATAACACCAGTGGCAGCTTTGTGCATGCTGTTATGTAAAGGCGAGAATGTTCTTCGTCAGGGTCAGGCAGAGACTCTCCTCCTATTTCAGGACTTGACACCAAGATGTACACACACAGAGCCTTCTCTTCTGGCCACAGAAGGGGGAGTTAGTGCACGGTGGTGTTTGTGCAGAAAGTGAAAACGCCCATTCAAGGAAAGATTGTGTTGCTTTCCTTTCTCTAAAAACACTCTCGTACTTGTCACTTTACCCTAGCCACAGAGTAATCTTCATATCTAGTGGAAAACATACCCATTTTACAGAGAGAACGTAGTCTTGGAGTTGAGTTGTTAAAGGGTTTCCTGGTCAGTTGGCCCAGCATCCTATCTACAGATGGATACAAGGCTTTGGATGGTGATGACATGGCAGGAGCCAACATTCTGTGGGGTTGAAGGGGCTGCATTCTTCCGGACTTCCCAGGGCTCGAGCAGGGCACTGAGAGTGGTGAGTGGTTGCAGAGAGGAGCCGGGGTCTGAGCCTTTTGCCATCCAGTCTTGGTGTGTTGAAGCTCAGAGCAGGTCCTGAGACAGCCATACCTCCGCTGGGCCTTCCTCACCTGCTCACTAGTGCTCAAGGTTCAGTTTAGTTGATTTTGCTTAGCTCAAGTTTAGAGACCATGGCTTAGGACTCCGATGATCACTGAACTCAACTTCTCACCACACGGTGTCAGAGACTCGTGAATTTGCCGGGTTTTTTGGTGATTGTTGCTCTGCTTTGCACAACTTGGAGACCACTTGAAACTGCGTCACTGACAATGCCCTCTAAGTGACTGCTGGCTCTCACCTTCCATTTGAATGGTCCGAGTGGACACGCAGGTCTGGGCAAGCTGGCCCGCATGCAGTCCCTCTCTGGAATTTGCCGACGAGGGCCTGCGTGTCGGAGAGAGCACAGGACGCTCAAGAACACGGTCCCTGAGTGCCGTTGACAGACAAAAGGCAACCCGCTTGGACTGGCAGCTCCTGTCTGCCGAGGTCATCCTTCGGCTCAGGTGGCCTCCGCTGGATCCGAGCCCCACAGCATGACAAGCCTGTTGTCCCAGAGACTGGAGGCATGGCTGCCGCCGCGTTTCAGATTACTGTGGGGATGGCTAGGAACGTGCTGATGGTTTCCTTAAATAAGCCAGCTCACAGCAGTCTCTTGCTCGTAAAACAAAAGATAAACAAAACCGACTTCAAATGGGCAGCTCCGATCAATATTCTGGTGTGGACTTACCTGTGTGATGTATAACTTGTGTTTTCATGATTTGTGTCTTCCCAGAAGCACATTTTGTCAAGGGTGCCATGACAGAAGGACAGTGCTTCAGTTAGCAGGAGAAATAGTTTTCCTATGTGTTATACTATTAAAATTTAACTTAATATATATATATATATTAATTTTTGACAGGCAGAGTGGACAGTGAGAGAGAGACAGAGAGAAAGGTCTTCCTTTTTGCCGTTGGTTCACCCTCCAATGGCCGCCGCTGCTGGTGCGCTGTGGCTGGCGCACCACGCTGATCCAAAGGCAGGAGCCAGGTGCTTCTCCTGGTCTCCCATGGGGTGCAGGGCCCAAGGACTTGGGCCATCCTTCACTGCACTCCCGGGCATAGCCTGGAAGAGGGGCAACCGGGATAGAATCTGGCGCCCCGACTGGGACTAGAACCCGGTGTGCCAGCGCCACAAGGCGGAGGATTAGCCTGTTGAGCCACGGCGCCGGCCAAATTAATATTTTTTAAACCGAAGATATTCAATTTTAGTTTGTATAAAAGTTTTTTTTTTTCCTTTGGTGTAATCAGTGGATAATGTTACATATTACGTGCATGTCTCAGATGTACCTATAAGGCATCTTTGCACCATGTGGCTTCTTCTTTTTCTTCTTCTTCTTTTTAAAAATATTTTATTTATATATTTGAAAGGCAGAGTTACAGAGAGGGAGAGAGAGAGAGAGAAAGGGAGAGACAGAGAGAGATCTTCCATCAGTTGGTTCATTCCCCAAATGGCCACAATAGCTGGAGCTGGGCCTATCCAAAGCCAGGAGCCAGGAATTTCCTCTGGGTCTCCCATGTGGGTGCAGGGGCCCAAGGATTTGGGCCATCTTCCATTGCTCTCCCAGGAAACTGGGAACTGTATTGAAAATGGGGAAGCCAGGACCCAAACTGGTGCCCATGTGGGATACCAGCACTGCAGGTGGCAGCTTTACCTGTTACACTACAGCCCCGGCCCCAGTAGTGTGGCTTCTCAGATAAAGTCCTCCATGTGCAATTGTATCCACTCTAGAGGCTGACACTCTATGGCCAGAACCTTGTCCTCTTGGCTCATAGGGATGAGAAGCCTTAGAATAAAAGGAGTCTTCCTCCCGTTTCATTTCTTCTTTTCTGAACCACAAGAAAGGAAGCAATGAGTAACAGGAAATAAGAATATTTAGGGTAGGAAACCACCTGAGCACTAAGGCAGGGTAATGGAAACACATCCAAAACACTAACAAAGCGTGTAACACGTGTTCCCTTAGGAAAACGCCATGTTCTACTCATCCCCTTTCTCCCAGGTTACTAAGCCAGCTAACGAGGGGAATGCTGTGATTTGGATTAATTCTCAGGTAGACAAACCTCTCTAATGAGCTACGCGCAGCGATAGGGAGCAAAGTGCAGATCTGGCTTTGTCTAGCTTTGAGTGGGATGCCAAGCCTCACTGGCAGAGCCACAAAGAAGGCACTAGTCATATGACGATGGAGAAAAATTGGAACAACAAGAAGGCAAATCCGTTTGGGGTGTAGGGTATTGCTGGAAGATGACATTTTCTTTCTAATATGCAAAGATCAAAATCTTTAAAACATGACCAAATGTTATGCAATCTATGGATTATAAGGAAAAAAAGAAATGTTGGAACAATTGGTGTGGAGTTGAGCTGTAAGAGCTGATGGGTTTCTGAGAGAAATAGCCCTGAGTCATTGTTCATAGATGTGAAGTAGACTAGTAGATGAAAAGATTGGTAGCGTCTCCTGATGGCCAAAGTGGGAGGAAATGTCAAGCAGCTATCAGTCCCTGATGAAGAATGATGAATCCCGCTAACAGGATCACGTCTACAGCAGTCAGTCATGGTCAGCTTGTTCTTATCAAGCTGAAGAAGTCACACTGTCTTCTCAGAAGCTGGGGACAATCTCAAATGTAAAATGTTCATGGCCTGAGACAAGAAGTTGAACTTTTCAGGTGTTTTAAAAGGTTCTCTACCAGAGTTGTTCATTTGGAAAGAAGAGACAAAGTGTTTCCAAGGAGATGAGGTGTCTAGAAACTATATTGAGATGCAGAAGCGCAGGATGAACCCCAGAGCTTACTAATTGTAAAGACTTCTGCGCTGAAGGGTCATGCTCCTGCCTGGGGACAGAATGTTCCCTTATGAGTTGAGTGCCCAGTAATGGGGCCAAGAATTAAGTGGTCTGGGCGTGCCTGGTGAGGAGCTGAGAGTCCATCAGGGTGGCCAGTGTGCTTCTGGGCTGCCTGAGATGCATGGAACAAATGGCTTCAGTCAGAGTAGACATCAGGGTACTGAAGAAAGCACCTGGAAAATGCAACTAAAAGATGAATGTATTTCAGCACAGAAATCTTTGAAATCCATTTAAGAGATCTTCAAGAAGTTCATGAACAATGTGTATTATTAAAAAAACTATTCATGGATTTCAAAAATTTTTAACACCAAAATATACTTACCTTTTAATTCCATTTTCCATAACATTTTTAAGTACCCTCACATCCTTTAAAAGTTAATTAATTAATTAGTAAATTAGAGAGAGAGCGAGAGAGAGAGCATTCCTTTCGGCTAATTCATTCTCCAAATGCCTGCAATAGCCAGGGGTGGGCCAGGCCACAGCTGGGAGTCAGGAACACAATTCTGGTCTCCCACGTGGGTGGTAGGATCCCAATTATTTGAACCATCACCATTGCCTCCCCTGGTGAGCATTCTCCAGAAGCTGGGATCAGGAGCCAGAGTTAGGAATCCAACCATGCACTGTGATGTGGGACACAGACATCCTGACCTCGGGGCTAATGGCCACCTCCATCATTCGTGTGTTCAGGATTGGATAACTGCTGCTGCTTTGTGAGCAGAGGAAATGGGAGAGCGAGGCACGGTTCCTTTCCTGACAGCCACAATGAAGTCCACATTAAATGGCAAATCTGTGAAGTTAAACTCCGATTAGCCAAGATCACCTCCCTTGTATGTTCTGAAAAACTACCCACAAAACCATTGGTGGAAAAGCTAACAAAATATTACACTCAAAAGCAAATTTTTAAAAAGCAGCTTTTCATCAGGGAATATTGCTCGTAAGCACACACTTTTCTTGTTTCTAACTACAAATATGTTGTAGATTTGCTGCCACCTTTCCCAACTTCTACTTTGGAGCTGGTGTTCTTTGATTATTGGTTGAACTTAGTAAGAAAACTTACTTTATTAATTATTAAAATAAAATGTTATTATGAAAGTATGTTTCAATAAAAGGCTGAGATTAACACTATCAAAATTCTTATTTTTGAAATTTAATAAGATATTAGATCATCTGGAGGGGAAGTTACATATACTGTGTGAATGTGAGTTTTCTTAAATCAGTGTTGATGGGAGCAATATTTTAATGAAAACATGATGCATGTGAATGGCATGCTATTTCATTAAAATATATCCATATTATGTAATAAGCTAGATTTAGTTATTTAATCACTTGAAAAAATATAGATTTGGGGATTTTGAGTTGAGGATTTTTATTTTTTTTTCACAACTAAAGTCTCCATTTTATAGAATGTGGATTTTCATAGGAGACCTAATCCTCATTTGGTTAACTCTTTAAAATTTAAAAGAAAAACTGCATTTGACTGTGGCATTTATTATCACAACTTTGAGTAGGATGCTAGCTAAATGTGGAATGCATGCGACATACTAGACGCTTTCTATGGCTTTACCTGGAAACTGAACTGATTCTAAATAACATTGCTTCCCTATTAAACGACACTTGGGCAAATATGATTAAGTTTGTAGGGGTGAATAAAACATGAGCAACAGCAAAGTGCAGGAGCTTTTCATGTCCAGCTTTAACTGATGTATGTGTTCGTATAAATGTGCTCCTCCAATAATGAGATCAGTTTGAAAAATATATTGCTGTATGACTGAATTAAATCAAAATGAAAATTTTTATAGTGATTGTTAAATCCCAAATTGAACTGATCTCATTAAACATGAAATTCAAGTATATTTAGACTATCGCCTACATGTTAACACACGAAAATAATGAGATATGAACAAAAGACTTGGAAAAAGTTACTTCAGGTTTTTTTTAGCAGTTTCTCCGTTCCCAGGTTTGACTGATTTTCTGTAATGTGGTGAAATAGCTGGGGACATGCGTCTGAAGCACGTTGTCCGCGTGGGCTACTGGGGGCCGCGCAGACTGGTGTGGTCCCCTGCTGTCTCCCGCAGGGCGTTCGCTCCTGTGCTTGTGCTGCTTAGGTCAGGTGGTGACCTGGAGCTGCAAGTCAGCGTTCACAAACCAGAGACGTGCGTTCTGCTCTTTGAGGAAGGCGCGCTGAGTGGAGGAAACAGAGGGGCGCAGTTTTCCAGGGAACTCCTAACCTGCAGCAGATTTTACTTCTGTTCCTGGAATCCCTATCACAGAACTTTCTGTGATGATACCACATGTCAGCCATAGAGGCCGGCTGCCTCTTTATCATGGGCTCGCCCTTCCTTCCTTCCTCCCTCCCTCCCTCCCTCCCTCCCTCCCTCCCTCCCTCCCTCCCTCTCTCCCTTCCTTCCTTCCTCCCTCCCTTCCTTCCTCCCTCCCTTCCTTCCTTCCTCCCTTCCTTCCTTCCTCCCTCCCTTTCTTCCTCCCTCCCTCCCTTCCTCCCTTCCTTCCTCCCTCCCTCCCTCCCTCCCTTCCTCCCTCCCTCCCTCC
The DNA here is from genome assembly GCF_033115175.1 of Lepus europaeus. Classification (NCBI taxonomy): domain Eukaryota; kingdom Metazoa; phylum Chordata; class Mammalia; order Lagomorpha; family Leporidae; genus Lepus; species Lepus europaeus. The sequence goes on along the minus strand of NC_084829.1, from coordinate 3,332,141 downwards.
CTCCCTCTCTCCCTTCCTTCCTTCCTCCCTCCCTTCCTTCCTCCCTCCCTTCCTTCCTCCCTCCCTCCCTCCCTCCCTTCCTTCCTTCCTCCCTTCCTTCCTCCCTCCCTCCCTCCCTCCCTTCCTTCCTCCTTCCTTCCTTCCTCCCTCCCTTTCTTCCTCCCTCCCTCCCTCCCTCCCTTCCTTCCTCCCTCCCTCCCTCCCTCCCTTCCTCCCTCCCTCCCTCCCTTCCTTCCTCCCTTCCTTCCTTCCTCCCTTCCTTTCTCCCTCCCTCCCTCCCTCCCTTCCTTCCTTCCTTCCTCCTTCCTTCCTTCCTTCCTCTTTATTTATTTATTTGAAAGGCAGAGTGACAGAGAGAAGGAGAGTTGGAGAGAGAGGTATCTTCCATCCACGGGTTCACTCCTCAAATGGCCGTAATGACTGGGGCTGGGCCGGGCTGAAACAAGAGCCGGGAATTCCATCGAGGTCTCCCGTGTGAGTGGCAGGGGCCCAAGCACTTGGACCATTTTCTGCTGCCTTTCCAGATGTGGTAACAGGCAGCAGAGCAGTCGGGGCTGGGACCAGCTCTCCAGTCTGGGATGCTGGCATCACAATAGCTCCACCTGCTGCGCCACATCACCAGGCCCTGTGCTGTACTCTTTATTTTGCTGCTTGAAACCTACGTGACAGCCTGGCACTATAATTATGGGGTTTCACCTCAACCTTTACTACAATGCAGGTACAGAAATACACAGACACATTTTTGGAGGATTGACATTGCAGAAAATGCAGCACACATTTCTGTTTATTGTAAGAAAAGAAAGTGTTCAAAAGGTATGCATTTCAAGTTATTGCAGGTTATTGTGTGAGAATCTCTGCAGGTAAAACATGTTTAAATTCAACCACAGGACTGTCAGTGCGTTTAAAATCAGGCGGAAAATCCTGGTGTTGTTGCTCATGGCAGATCACAGGGATGCTGTATGTTTAGGACGAGGTGCCAATAACTGAGTTTTCTTTGGGGGATGAAAGCCATTCAGGGACAAATGCAGCAGCAAAATATCACCAGATCAAAATAACATTCTGGGGCCAGCGCTGTGGCACAGTGGGCCAAGCCTCTGCCTGCAGCCCTGGCATCCCATATGGGTGCTGTCTTGTGTCCCTGTTTGCTCCTCTTCTGATCCAGTTCCCTGCTGATGGTCTGGGAAAGCAGCAGCAGGTGGCCCAAGCCCTTGGGCCCTTGCACCTGAGTGGGAGACCCGGAAGAAGCTCCTGGCTTCAGGCTTCGGATCTGCTCAGCTCCAGTCTTTGCAACCATTTGGGGAGTGAACCAGCAGATGATAGACCTTTCTTTCTGTCTGTTACTCTAGTTTTCAAGTAAATAAAAAGCAACAACAACAACAAAACAAAACAGCGGGCTGGATTTGTGGTAAGAGGATTAAGCTGTGGCCTGCAACATTTGCATCCCATATGAACACTGGGAAAGACATCTGTTTAGCTCTTGATTTGGTGTTGGGTTAGGTGATGTACAAAGAACTTGAATCAGATATCTCAAAGGAAATGGCTACTGTTGGCTCTTGCTTTCTGGATAAATGAGTTCATTATCCCAGTGAAGGAAAATGGTAGGGGTGGGCAACAATACCAGCCTTTTAACCGCTGCTCAATTCCCATTATAAAATTGTTCATGATGTATCTGTCTAGGCTGATGTGCCGAAGCATGCTAAAGAAATTATGGTCAATGCAGAAATGTGAATCATAAATCTTAAATGTATACATTTAGCAAATGAATGTTTATAGTACATGTTCTGATTTGCATTAGGTATAAGACATTTGCTGGGAAGGTGGTCAAATAGTAGATTACCCCCAAAACCACACTGAAGATACAGTTCCAGATATTATTGGCGGCACAGATATTTGAATTCCTGCAATGGTCTGAGAAGATTATAGCTTCTTCCTTGAGGCACAGGACAGAAAATTTCCCTACACAAAAGTGGAAATTTCCAGATACCACAGGAGTCGGGGGGCTGGACATTAAGCCCTGATACGGAGGAGGATATAGTTAAGAGGGATGTGGTCATAGCCTATAAGAAAAAAGTTTATCCATACTCAGTTTGGATGCTCAGTAACTACTGCCAACATCAGTTCCCCCACCCACTTACTTATCAATGGCTGAGTCCTTAGTTAATCACTCTGTCCTGAGCCCGACACTGAGTTAGACGCTGGAGATACTGAGATGTTGCAGCCCCCAGACATGCCTGCAGTTCCCCCACAGAGCCATAAAAGCTTTACAGCTGCGTGGCCAACACAGGTAGAGGGAAGTGTGACTCCCTTGGTATAGAATGTGCAAGGGCTGTGTTTCAAAAAGAATCCACAAAGGGAAAACTTCCTGAGCTGGAACTTGAGTAAGGAGTGGGAATTCATGTTTCCTCAAAGTATGGTCCTTGGATCACTGGCATGAGGATCACTTCCCTAGCTTGTGGGAAATCTTCTTGGGCTCCAACCTAGGCCTACTGACCCTCCAGGGGAAGAGCCGAATAAACTTCAAGACCCCTGTCTCGAGGTCTGAGGTGTTACTGGCAGGAAACCCCCCCCCCCATCATTCATTGCTCTGACTTGCAAAGCATACTTTCCATTTCCTACTCATAATTAACTTGCAGGGACGGCATAAATACAACAAACGACTTTTACTGGATGGCTGGCAGCCTGTTGTGGCCAAGTGCCTTCACATTCCACGGGCAGTGCTCTGTCCAGGAACTGGGAGTTTGCAGTCAGTCACCTCTCAGACTGTGCTGCACTGGGCAGAGTCCTGGAGCTCGTGGCCCTGTAGTCACTGGTCAGAGGAAGGTCCTCAGGTTCAGGACATGGAAAGGGAATTCTGGGGATCTTGGGATATTCTCTGTTCATGAGGGTGCTTCAAAAATTCCATGGGGGCCGGCGCCGTGGCTCAACAGGCTAATCCTCCGCCTTGCGGCGCCGGCACACCGGGTTCTAGTCCCGGTCGGGGCACCGATCCTGTCCCGGTTGCCCCTCTTCCAGGCCAGCTCTCTGCTGTGGCCAGGGAGTGCAGTGGAGGATGGCCCAAGTGCTTGGGCCCTGCACCCCATGGGAGACCAGGAGAAGCACCTGGCTCCTGCCATCGGAACAGCGCGGTGCGCCGGCCGCAGCGCGCTACCGTGGCGGCCATTAGAGGGTGAACCAACGGCAAAGGAAGACCTTTCTCTCTGTCTCTCTCTCTCTCACTGTCCACTCTGCCTGTCAAAAAAAAAAAAAAAAAAAAACACACAAAAATTCCATGGGAAGTGGAATTAAAACATGTTTATTTGGGTGCAAACATTTTCTTGAAATCCCTGTATATGAGGGAGATGTACATAAAGGCCACAAAATTACATGTTATGAAAAAACTATGCATGGATTTCAATTTTTTTTACCAGACTAAGAATATTTTAATTCTATATTTCCATGGATTTTTTTTTTTGAGCCAGCCTTGTACTAACCAGCATGGATGTATTTTTGTGTTTTGACAATTGGTATAGTACCAGCATACCAACTAAATATTGCCTTGATGTCCACATAAAACAAAAGACAATGAGACAGTCACGTGAAGAGTTCAAAAAAAATTTCTGTTCTCCCTACATTGAAGGTTTCAGCATATCTTAAGAGTAAAGTCACAGGCATTTGGATAGTGTTAGAGAATATGCATTATTAGAGTTTAAATTATTAGCTTATTTTAGTTGACAAATAGTGAGTGTGAATATTTGTGGGCTACAATGTGATGTTTTGATATTGTGGAAAAATTCAATGAAACCGACTAACATAGCCATCACCTCACCAACATACCATGTTTTTGTGGTGAGAACGTTAAACACCTACTCTTTCAGCCACTCTGAAATCCAAAGTGCACTATTATGAACTGCGATCACCCTGGAGAACAAGAGTTCACTGGCACTTCCTTCTCCAGTCTAACTGAAGCCTCAATTAACATCTCCCCTTTAAGCAACATTTGCCCTTCCTCACCCTTCCCTCTCCCTTCACTTTCTAAATTTGTGATTTGTAAGAGCTGGCCTAAGTAGAATTACTTTTACGTCCTTCAAAATCAGTAATCACCAAGTTCCTGTAACTTGCACACATTCTAACTGCATCCTTTGCATTTCGGGGTTCATCAGAATGTATTCCTGATTTGACTGGCGCCGCGGCTCACTAGGCTAATCCTCCGCCTTGCGGCGCCGGCACACCAGGTTCTAGTCCCGGTCAGGGCACCAGATTCTGTCCCGGTTACCCCTCTTCCAGGCCAGCTCTCTGCTGTGGCCAGGGAGTGCAGTGGAGGATGGCCCAAGTGCTTGGGCCCTGCACCCCATGGGAGACCAGGAGAAGCACCTGGCTCCTGGCTTCGAATCAGCGCGGTGCGCCGGCCACAGCGCGCAGCGGCCATTGGAGGGTGAACAACGGCAAAGGAAGACCTTTCTCTCTGTCTCTCTTTCTCTCACTGTTCACTCTGTCTGTCAAAAAAAAAAAAAAAAAAAAAAAGAATATATTCCTGATTCGCCAGGGCTTACCCTTGGGTGGTTTCCTTTGCACCCAAAAGCTGCTCTCTGAGGCCTGAGTCTGGGCACGCTGCAGACTGCAGAGGGAGGTGGAAAGTTCCAGGCCTCTGGTACCCAGTTGTGCATTCCCTCCTCTGAGGCCCTGCCAGGAGTCTGGGTCAGTGTCAGGGTCAGGACATACTGAGAAGCTCATCGAGATCCTTCCCAGTGTTGGATTCCACCACCAACTCCTCTCGGGGCGTCCAGATACCTGGGTGCTGCCTTAGCTCCTGCCTCTTCTCTTGCTTCTCCCCTGTGAGCTTGCCCAAGCGAGCTCCTCAGAGGCGAGATTTAAATAGACACAAGACCATGCTAATTGTTTTGTGAATATTTCTGCACATCAATTCATTATGTACTAGAGTACTTAAAAATTTGGTGGAAGTAGAATTAAAATGTTTATTTTGGTGAAAAATATTTAAAATTTATGCATAGTTTTTTCCCATAATAGACATTTCCATGAATTTTTGAATACCCCTCATAGGCACAGAGTTCAGTTTTTTTGTTTGTTCGCACCATGGAGTGGGGTTTGGTACAACGGTTAAGACAATATTTGGGATGCCTGCATTCCATATCAGAGTGCCTGGGCTTGAGTGCTGACTCCGCTTCTGATTCTAGCTTCTTATGAATACCCTGGGAAGCAGCCAATGATGGTTCAAGTATTTGGGTCCTTGCCATGCATGTAGAAAACCTAGATTGAGCTCTAGGATCCTGGCTTTAGCCCGGACCAGCCCAGGCTGTTGTGGGCATTTCAGGAGTGAATCAGCAGATGGGATCTCTCTCTCATGATGGTCCATGGACCCATTCACTAAGTGGAAGGGACCAGACACCTAATATTCAGGACTGATAAGCTTTTATCCACAGAATCTGAATTACATACGTCATATTCAGAAACATTCTTAAGGGCTTTGCAGTTTTCTTGTTGCTTTTTCGAAATATATTTTTTAAAAGAGATTCATTTATTGTATTTGAAAGTCAGAGTTATACACACAGAAAAGACACACATACACACACACAGAGAAAAAGAGAGAGTGAGCGAGAGAGAGTGCTTTCATTTGCTGTTTCACTCCCCAAATGGCTGCAGAGGCAGGGACTGGGCCAGGTGGAAACCAGGAGCTCCGGGTCTCCCACAAGAGTGGCAGGGATCCCAGCACCTGGGCCATTCTTTGCTGCTGTTCTCAGGCCATTAGCAGGGAGCTGGATTAGAAGTGGAACAGCTGGGACTCAAACTGATGCCCCTGTGGGATCTCAGCATTGCAGGTGGTAGCTTTACCCCCTGTACCGCAACTGCAGCCCTAGAGACATCTTTTCAAGAAAATATTTGAGAGGCAGACAGAGAGATTCTATCTCCTGGTTCTCTCTCCAAATGGCCGCAAGAGTCCCTTGGGTGCTGAAGCCAGGAATCAAGAACTAATCCAGGTCTCCTATATGGGTGACAGGAACCCAGTTATTGAGTGGCCTCCTAGGTCTCCATTAGCAGGAAGCTGGAGTCAGGAGCCAGAGCTGACTATGGATCCCAGCACTCAGATGTGAGGCATAGGCTCCCTAAGCTGCCCCAGCAATAGCGTTGTGGAAGTGGGTCTAACATAGAATGCCCTGGGGACCACAGAACCTCCCCTCCAGAAATGACCCAAGAGGAATCCAGGGAGGGCAACACATAAAAAAGCTGATGCTCCCCACCATGCCTCCGGGCCTTGGCCTGGCTGCATCCCATTTCCCTTGGCAACATGTGCGGGGGAAGATGCAGGAAAACAAACCACTGGAGATGAAACATTTTGCTCGGCTAGTCTAAGCTCTGATCTCCGAACATCCCTGCAGCCGTGGGACCACACAGCCTCTCACCTTAGGAAACGCCGAGCTGCGGCCAGCCTCTGCCGGCACCCGCCGCCGCCAGCAGCCAGTCTGCCGGGAGGGGCTGAACTGAACTTGTGCTCAGAGCAGGAGACAGGAGATGGAGTGATAAAAGTGAGCCCAAAATAAAAATTAAATAGCATACCGAGAACACCACGTGCAAGCCATGCTCTTAAAACTGTCTGCGGTGAGAAGAAATCAAAGAGTTTTATTGGGTGATGAGAAAACACTGTAAACTCCATGTGAAAACATTCCAAGGTTTGGTCTTGCGTGGCATAAAAGAGGAATTTTACTAAGCAAGACTCGTTTTGATCAAATGGACATAAAGGAGCTATGATTCCCTTTGAATGTGGTTATTACACGCGCGCACACACACACACGTGTGCCCATGCACACAGTGTCTTAGTAGTCTCGTTGCACAGTTTTTGACGTGTCCAGGTGCTCTGCTGGACGACACTTGAGAAGAGGCATGCCGTGATCTGTGGTTTGCAGCTTTAGCTTCGCAGAAAGCGCTATAGATAATTCTACACCCGCAAAGCCAGGTTTCCTCACCCCAGCCTGGGCTCTCCTCTCTTCTGCACATGTCCATTTTTGGGAGGACTTAAACCACTTCCAATGATCCCATTTTGACCCAGAATCAAGACAGAAGATCGGGGTGGAGGACCAGAGGCAGGGTGAAGAACATTGGCTTTGCATACTTGCCACCCTCCCTGGATGCTGCCTCGATCGCACTGGGGGGAGGTTTGTGGTCCCCAGGGCAGTCTGTTTTAGACTTAGACCCACATCCACACCTGTACCCCCAGGTGGTGGGGAGACGAGCAGGCAATGGTTTGCTGGATCGTCTATCCCAGGTGAGATCAGAGATCCTTGCAGGTGGGTGGGGGAAGCAGGGGCTCCAGTGGAGTCCTGTCACTCCCTGCTGCAGCTGCAGGGGTCTGACTGGGGAGGAGGACTCAAGCAAGGCCAGAGGGCCCACGGCTGTCAGAGGTGGTGGCTCCCAGCCCATGCAGGACGTTATCCTCCTGGAGTGTGGGTGGGGCTGAAACTACCCAACAACTGTTTCATCAGATCCTTGGGGTGGGGTGGTGGACCAAGGCTCAGTGGTGTGCAGACACCGTTACCCCCCACCCCCCACCCCCACAACCCCTGGCTGGAGGGTTGAGAACCAGTGTTATAGCAAAGGTGAGTTTGGGCAAGACAGTCCTTGGTGGGGAAGGTGGGGGCAGCAGGCAGGGCCAGCAGGACAGGAGTCATGTTGTTGGTGTGAGAACAGAAAAGTAGGGACTGGCGTGGTGGCACAGCAGGTAAAGTTGCTGCCTGCGATGGCAGCATCCCATCTGGGCACTGGTTCGTATCCCGGCTGCTCCACTTCCAATCCAGCTCCCTGCTATTGTGCCTGGGAATGCAGAGGAGGACGGCCCATGGGAGACCTGGGAGACGCTCCTGGCTTTGGCCTGGCCAAGTGCTAGCTGTTGAGGCCATCTGGGGAGTGAGCCAGTGAATGGAAGATCTCGCTCTCTGTGTTTCTTTCTCTCTCTGTGTGTGTGTATTTCTCTCTCTCTCTCTCTCTCTCTCTGTCTCTCTGTAACTCTGACTTTCAAAATAAAGAAATCATTTTTTTTTCTTTTTATAAAGAAGAGAAGAGCAGTTACAAGTCAGAGGGTTCAGCATTTTCTCCCTGGGGAGGACAGGGAAGGTGGCAGCTGAAGAGAAGTCACAAAAACGAACATCAGTTGTGTCGTAGATCAGCTTATTCATCACATATATGATAGAAAAATAAAATCTGTCTTATCAAATGACCCAAGGTGACTAAATATGAGAGATTTTTAAAAAGCCCATGGGAGGCCAGTGCCGCGGCTCAATAGGCTAATCCTCTGCCTTGTGGCGCCGGCACCCCAGGTTCTAGTCCTGGTCGGGGCACCAGATTCTGTCCCGGTCACTCCTCTTCCAGGCCAGCTCTCTGCTGTGGCCCAGGAGAGCAGTGGAGGATGGCCCAGGTCCTTGAGCCCTGCACCTGCATGGGAGACCAGGAGGAAGCACCTAGCTCCTGGCTTCGGATCAGCGAGATGCTCCGGCTGCAGTGGCCATTGGAGGGTGAACCAACGGCAAAAAGGAAGACCTTTCTCTCTGTCTCTCTCTCTCTCACTATCCACTCTGCCTATCAAAAAAAAAAAAAAAAAGAGTATCCAGTAAGGTGATGATCCACCAAGAGAGCGGATTTCCGCAGTGCTGTGCTCTGTTCCGTCCTAGCACACCAGCGCGTGGCACTGCTCGATACATAATGTAATGAAAGGAAAGGACAGTCACCCCGCGTCTCCCTTCACCTCCTGAGCCAGCGCCTCTGCCTCCAGGCCCCTTCTGCTCTGAGAGTCCGCTGCTTGGATTCTGAAAGGAGCCCTGTTCACAGCCCCTCGGGAGAGGGAAAGGTTTTCCTTTCCCTGGCAGAGCTGTTTGCTCAGGTGACCGTTCAGTTCTACCCCATGTCGTCGGCAGCCCTGGGAGGACCCCCTGGCCGAGCTCCGAGATCAAGGCCAGCATTTTCCTTTCCTGGATTTGCTCGGGTCCTGCCCCGCCCCACAGACCACAGAGCAGGTGTGCTTAGTGAGGATGCCTTTCGTCAGCCGCAGACATCAGGGTGTTTCATACTTAATGCACAGAGAATTTCAAAGTATGCTGAGTGAGGGTGTACACTAGAAGTGATTTCAGAAAGGATCTTCTGTGCTCAAGCGAAGAACCACAGTTTTAATATTTCTTCCGCAAATTCCTCTCACTGTACTCCATAAGGGCTTATATATTTTTTTCCTGTCCCTTGTTAGGAGCCTAATCAAAATTTTAAAGTAATTACAAATTGTTGAAATTTTGCTTTTTCTATTTCCAGGAGCTGGGTTAAAATGACCCTAACGTCTTCATCTTGGCGCCTCCATAAGCCATTGCTAGGGAAACATAATTAATCTAGTCTGTGTCCCATACACGGTGTCATGAACCCAATATTCTTTTTTTTTTTTTGACAGGCAGAGTGGATAGTGAGAGAGAGAGAGACAGAGAGAAAGGTCTTCCTTTTTGCCATTGGTTCACCCTCCAATGGCCGTTGCGGCCGGCGCATCTCGCTGATCCAAAGCCAGGAGCCAGGTGCTTCTCCTGGTCTTCCATGCGGGTTCAGGGCCCAAGGACTTGGGCCATCCTCCACTGCACTCCCGGGCCACAGCAGAGTGCTGGCCTGGAAGAGGGGCAACCGGGACAGGATCGGTGCCCCGACCGGGACTAGAACCCGGTGTGCCGGCGCCGCAAGGCAGAGGATTAGCCTGTTAAGCCACGGCGCCGGCCCTGAACCCCATTTTCTGTAGCGGCAATCATCCCAACATGCTAGGGCATGGCTATCACTGGACACTGGCTAAGTGAAGTGCAGACTGTGGGAATGGGTAGCAAGGGTGTGTTTGAGGTGGTTTCCAGTGGTCTCCAGGTGGTCACCTGTGGCCAGGTGACGGGTCCTTCTCACTGAGAGTGTTCTTCCTGAAAACGTTGCTTTCCTGCCTTGCACATGGCCCCATTCAGCATTTTTAGAACCCTCACGGGCTTGTTTGGTGGGAGGGGAAACAAAAGTGGAGAGAACAGTTCACGTTCCAGTGGGGGACAGTTGAGTCTCCTGATGGTATAACAACACAGGACGTGATCACAGGACTGCTGGAGTCCAATGGAAATAGCCACCATCTCAGCCCCACTGCTCTTTGAAGGCTAAATTCATCTTCAAGTTGACTTTTTAAAAAATTGACTTTTATGGAATGGCAATGAAAGAGGGAGTGGGTAAGGTTGTCCAGTTGAGCTAATTTTCCGGTGTTATTCCATCACTTGCAGGAAACGTAGAATTCCGAGGTAGCCCTGGGCCAGGTTCGCAGCACAGAGTGAGAGTGAAATGATGCCCAGCCAGGCGGGTGCACGCCCACTGTGGATTGGCCACAGACTGCCATGCCCACTGGTTCAGGCTGGATCCCACGGCAGTCAGCAGAGCCACAGACAAGACAAGAACGTGTACTACTTAAAACTGGTTACGCAGTCAAAATAGGCATCTGATCCCCTAAAAGTAGTATTTTATACAGGAGAAAAAGAATTGGCAAGACTTAAACTGATAGTTCTAATTGTGTACTTGCCCTTGGACCTGCTAATTAGAAGGACTCGTTTACAAAACATGGTTCAGAAAATCAGAATGCGGGAAATACTCTTATCTAAAGGAACGGTCTCAAAGCTATTTTGATTCTGCACTGCTATCAGTAAAAGGTCGTTAAGCATGCCTCAATGTAGGTATTTATTTGCTTATTTTAAATTTATTTATTTAAAATTCAGTTACAGACAGAGACAGAGAGGGACACACACACACACAGAGACAGGGACAGAGAGAGAGTGAGAGAGATTCTATTCACTGGTTCACTCCCCAGATGGCTGCAATGACCGGAGTTGGACCAAGCTGAAGCCAGGAGCCTGAAGCTTCATCTGAGTCTCCCACGTAGACCCAAGCACTTGGACCATCTTCCACTGCTTTCCCAGACCGTTAGCAGGGAGATGAGTTGGAAGTGGAGCAGCTGGGACATGAACTGGTACGCATAAGGGGTGCCAGTATTGCAGGCCATGGCTTTTTCTGCTGTGCTACAATGCCAGCCCGGATGTATTTATTTAGTTATAAAATGCATTGGTAACCAGCCCATAGGTATTTACCTTTACACATAGCATTCAGTATATCATAGGTACTTACAAATTATGTGTCTAGCTTTGTTAATATAGATTTTAGAGCATGTAAAACATACAGTTTTTAAACGTGGTGCCTTGGCTCTGGGTGCTGCAGCAAAGCACGGTGTACTGTAGGGTGCCACAACAAACCTTTATTTCCCACAGTTCTGGAGGCTGGACGCTGGGATCAGGGTGCTGGCAGATCCAGCGTGGCCCAGGCCCACTTCCTGGTTTGCAGATGGACATTTCCTGTTATAGTCTCACATGGCAGGAAAAGAGAAAGAGCAGCCGGTGCTGTGGCGTAGTGGGTAAAGCCACTGCCTGTGATGCTGACATCCCCTGTGGGCACTGGTTAGGATCCCAGATGCTCCTCTTCCAATCCAGCTCCCTACTAATGGCCTGGGAAAGCAGCGGAAGACGGCCCACGTCCGTAGGCCTCTGAACCCACATGAGAGACTTGGAAGAAGCTCCTGGCTCCTGGCTTTGGCCTTGCCTAGTCCAGGCTGATGCAGGAGTGAATCAGTGGATGGAAGACCTTTCTCTCTCTCTCTAAATCTGCCTTTCAAATAAATAAAAAAATATTTAAAAAAAATACAGAAAATGGAGAAAGAGAGTGAGCTCTCCTGTCTGCTCTGCCAAGGCCACTGAGCCTACCCATAAGGGCTCCACCCTGGTGACCTAATCACCTCCCAAAGGCCCTACTTCCTAAAACCGTCATCCTGGGGAGGGGACACACACATTCACTCCATAGGAAATGGAATCAGTAGAAGAGAATTCTGACATTTCCCTCACACTCCCCACGGGGACACGCCCTGTGCATAAGCCCCGTGTAGGAGACCAGCCTGAAAAATGGTTTGGAGTGGAGAGAACTGAAACTGAGCTGTGTTTATTTGTTTATTTGAAAGAGTTGCAGATGCATACATACACACACAGAGAGAGAGAGAGAGAGGGAGAGAGGAAGAGAGAGAGAGATGTCTTCCATCTACTGGTTCACTCCCCAAATGGCTATAATGGGCAGGGCAGGGCCAGGATGAATCCTGGAGCCAGGAGCCTCCTTCGGGTCTCTGACACGGGTGCAGGGGCCCAAGGGCTTGGGCCATCCTCCACTGTCCTCCCAGGCCGTAGCAGAGAACTGGATAGGAAGTGGAGCAGCTGAACTTGAATTGGTGCCCACATGGGATGCCATCGCTCAGGTGGTGGCTTTACCCGCTACACCACAGTGGTGGCCCCTGATAAATTATTATAAAAGGAATTGTAAATAGTTACAAAGGAATCCATATGCAAATACATTAACTATCTCATGAATGAGTGAACTTGAGTGATGTGAGGTACTGTGATGCCGTTCTGCCTTGAATGTGACTTTGCAGAGGTGTGGTTTGCGTGCCTGGTGTGGTTTCCCTCCCTGTAATAGTGATGGGCAGAGTCACTGCAGGAACCCACGCCTCACTGCTCTTCCCACTTTCTTGGGTAGAGGACCTGTTTCCCTTTGGGACAACAGACAAGGTGGGCCCACAGCTCCGTGCTTCCTCCAGAAGCAGCTTCTTACGTGACTCAGAACTACTAAGTTAAAAGGCTTCGTGTCGACCTCCCCAAGGACAGGAGAGGAGAAACGCAGCTTGTGTTCCCTGGAAGCGCTTCAGTTCAAAGTTCCTCTAGATGTCAGTATTACACAGGGAAATGAAAACACAGCAGCCTGAGGCCATGAATAAAGTCCTTCGTACATTATTTAACTGGTAAAACCTATGTGGTGCAGAGTGGCCCAAGAATGAGCCAGCCTCATTCAGCAGCTGGTTTCCTCTTTGGTTGGTCAGGGCAGGCTCTGCCTGAACAATGCCAGTCCTACTTGTGGGTTACACCTGACACTCAGTGGCCGCAGAGCAGGTGCTGTCTGATGGGCACCCCAGGCAGTCTTGCAGCCACATTCTCAAGCTTACCTGTTTTCATGAGCTGAGACTGACCGGTGGACATCAGTTGACATAAAGTCCACATATGCTTCTGGGTGTGACGCCACACAGAATAAACCCAGAAGCCCAATACACGTCAATCCATCGGAAGTTTTTGCTTCAAAACAGCAGTGCTGAAAGCCAAAGCTACAAAATTGTGTCTTAAACACAATTTGTTTAACTGTTTTATTCGACTAATTTGGATATATACTTTCAAAATTGAACTTGAGTTATCTTTCTCTTTTGTTCTGTCCCTATTCCATGTTAATTCTATTGTTTTTAAAAAAGATTTATTTATTTAAAAAAAGATTTATTTGAAGAGCAGTGAGAGAGAGAGAGATCTTCCTTTCTCTGGTTCACTACCCAAATGCCTGCTACAGCTAGGGCTGGGCCAAGCTGAAGTCAGGAGCCAGGAACTTCATCTGGGTCTCCCATATGGCTGGCAGGGGCCCAAACAGTTGGACCATCACCTGCCCTCTTTCCAGGCACATTATCAGGGAGCTGGGTTGGAAGAAGAGTAGCTGGGACATGGGATGCCAGCATTAAAGTAGTAGTTTACATTGCTGTGCTACAATGCTGGCCCTAACTAATCTTTTGACCAATAAATGTTTATCTCTTCATTCTGCTAATCTGTTATTCGTTTTATGGTTTTTCTCTTAAATTTTTTAACCTCCTGTGGTAAGAAAAAAGAACCAAAGTAGTAGATCTCAATAAATATTAACAATGTAACATGTCCCTAATCATTCTTTTTTTTTCTCCGAGTCAATACAAAGTAGAAATTAAGAGCACAGTCTGAAATGAACATCTAAGTTAGAACTACAGCTGCCGCGGCTCACTAGGCTAATCCTCCGCCTTGCGGCGCCGGCACACCGGGTTCTAGTCCCGGTCGGGGCGCCGGATTCTGTCCCGGTTGCCCCTCTTCCAGGCCAGCTCTCTGCTGTGGCCCGGGAGTACAGTGGAGGATGGCCCAAGTCCTTGGGCCCTGCACCCCATGGGAGACCAGGAGAAGCACCTGGCTCCTGCCATCGGATCAGCGTGGTGCGCCGGCCGCAGCGCGCCTACCGCGGCGGCCATTGGAGGGTGAACCAACGGCAAAAGGAAGACCTTTCTCTCTGTCTTTCTCTCTCACTGTCCACTCTGCCTGTCAAAAAAAAAAAAAAAAAAAAAAAGAACTATAGCTCTACTATTTCCAGACTTTACAGCACTGGGAAGTTATCTAACTTCATTTGTAAAATGGGACCAATATTATCTATCCCAAATTGTTGTTATAAGGAGCAACCGAGTTAACATTATAAAGTGTGTAGAAGAATTGCTGTCACATATCCCATGTTCAGTATATGCGAGCCATCATCATTGCTATCATCATCATCACCAACCACACCATCGTCATCACTGCCATCATCACCTTCTTCATCACCATCACCATCATCATCATTACTGGGTTAAGCCCCCAGAAGTCAAGGTCTTTTTGTCCATTGGAAGCACACAATCTAGTAGAAAATGACCAGGAAGAAAAAGTTCCACAACATACTGCAGGAGACACGAGGAGTAGGGGCACACGCCGAGTTCTGTGCAAGCTTAGAGGACGGAGTGACTGGTTTTGCTTCCCTAACTGAAGGCCACTTTCCCTGCAGTGGAAAAGCAGGCACGGCCATCTGCACGTTTCCTGGAAAGAACCTCTGAGGCTCTGATCTCCAACCTTGGTTTCCACAGATTTGTTAAGCCCCTGGGTTGCAGGGTCCTCATCTGAAAAATGGAGAAATTTTGAAACTGGAAACTGCGCTTTGAGTCTGTGCGCCACACTTACAGGGTGTTTTGGGTTTGCGAATCACCCTAAGGCAAATTGTGTTCTGTTTCAAAGTGAGGAAGGAGCCTAAATCATTGGGCATCCATACAATTTCATTCATTTATAAGGCATAACTTTAGAATTTGTGATAATTTGGGTGGATTGGGCTAATGTTTACCTTTTATATGGTATTTTAAAAGGGTTTGCTAAACTAACTCAGAGAATGCAGGGTTGTAAGAAGAGTGTTTATCTACTCAGGAAAAGAGCCATCTGTTCTAAGCAATGTGAAAGCTCCTCTTACAAAACTTGCTTTCATCTCCGACTTTCTGGTTTACAAAGCCTGTTCACGTATATCCTCTCATTTTTATTTGATTTATATGTGAGCCACATCAAGATAACTTAAACAGAGGTCAAGGGTGACATACACATGATCAATATCCTTTAATCTATTCACGAAGATGAGCTGCCTTCTACAAACAATGACAGAGTTTTACAGAATTTCTTTGAAAATAGTGAGTCCATTTGCTTTCAGATCCCATTGTCTATCCAACATTTCTTTAGTTCATACTATTCTGTCGTCTGCATTACTGTTAATTTTTGTGCTTTCCCCCTTTGTTTGAAACCATATAATAGTTCTCAGCCTGGGGTAATTCTTTCCCAGGGCACATTTCGCAATTTCTGGTGATTTTTAAATTCGTATGATATTTGATTGACCAATTTTCAAAGTGGAGGAACAGGTTTTGAGATCTGTTGTATAGCAGGGTAAACAGGGCCAACGTTAATATAGAATAACTGAGAGTAAACTTCAAATATACGGAGCCACCTATGGTTATTGCAAGTGAGAGAGAAGGTACGACTGGTGTGTGTGACAGTGGCCAAGGATCCTCTCTCCGTCCTGTGATGCTCACGGTGTCAGCTGTGCTGAGGCTGAGAACCCTGGTGTGTGAGTAACCTCAGTCCCTTGTGCATCCACAGGCTAAGGAGGAGGCGTGGCCGGACCGCGGTCTGGAGGGAAGGACACCTGCCAGCTGTGAGAGACCAGCAGCCCTCACAGGTAACACCTCTGGAAGACTAGAGAACCATGCCAGGAGTGCTCTGCCACAGAGGCCTTGCTTGTTCAGAGAAACTCACAGGGCCCTGGAGCCTTGTAGGGGGAGGTGCGGTTTTCTGAATACCTCTATTTGAATGGCTTTGGGTCTTACCAGCTACAAACAAGAAAATCTCTTGAAACTCAATTGTCAATCAATTGGTCCTATTTCCTTCTACTTTGCTGTTTAAAGCTTCTGTCTGCTAATAGAAGGAAACCTGAATAAAAATGCCATTATAGGAAGCCTGGCATATATCTGGTCACATCAAATCCCCATTAAAATGTTTTGTGTCCTATGGTGGCTTCTAGAAAGATCTACTCAGAAGAAGCAGCTCTCTTCTGAAAAAGAAAAGGTTCATATACTCAACGTAGAAAACACCGAGAAGACCAACACCTCTCTCACGCAGAGAAGTTTTACCATGTATCACTCGGCAAGCCCAGATGGTGGCGAAGACTGCACTCCAAGGACTTCCACAGAGACAAGAGCGAATATGGATGAAAAAGCTGCTTCTAGCAGCCTGAACGGACAGGAGAATAGTAGAGCTGGAGACGACATGCAAGTTGCCATGGATCAAAATGAATGTCCAGTGTTCAAAGGAGAGAAAACTGGATTTCAGGAAGACACTGGTGAAAGAGAAGCGGAGGAAACAGGAGAATCAACAGCCGCAAGTGAGACAGTGCCCGCCCAGTGCTTTAGCAAAGAGCAGAACGCTGATAAAGCTAACGGGGATCAACCCCGCGGAAGGTAGGGTCACGGCAGCGCCCACCACGGCTGACGCCTCTGCAGATTGATGTGCATCTCCCCATAAACGGAGGGCGTACTCTTAAAGCAAAGCTTCAGAACCGTCTCTCAGCTTATGTGGGTTTTTCAGTGACATTTTCTCCCTATTATTATTTTTTTTTCTGTGTCGCTGTGATATTTTTAGTCATTTTATTGTTCTTTTCTAAGTCTTCTCCCAGCTGGTAGACAAAGGCAGTAACGGTTAGTGTTCACAGGAGTCAGGGTTTTCAGAAGACTCGGCAGGGGTGGTGTTGCGATGCCCACAGCCTGCATCCCAGTGCCTCAGGTGCAGTCTGCCTCTGCTCTGGTCCAGCTTTTTGTTAATGTGCACCTGGGAGGCAACAGGTGATGTAGTTTGGTCCCTGTTATCCATGTGGGAGAACTGGATGGAGTTCCTGGGCCCTGACTCTTGGCTGTGGCTAGGCCCGCCCCCAGCTGTAGCAGGCATCCTAATTTTCCAGGAACTAAATATAAACACTAGTGATGATTAAGAAAGTCCCTTTATAAAGAGGTGCTTAGTAAGGGCAGGAGCTGTCCAAAACCAGAATCTAGGTCAGATCTCCCACCAACAAAGGTTTACGCTCACTGCTGTTAATATTCAGAGAGACTACTGCTTCTTTTACTATGCTGTACTTTAGTCACTTCTCCCTCCTGTAAGGAAAGAAAGTGTAAGAGAAGATCAAATCAGGCATTGCTGAATGACTGCGTTGGGACAGGGCCATTGGAAGACTGTGGGGTCACCAGGAGGGCACTGGGGAGAAGCCTTGGGGTCCTGGTAACTCTACCCCTCTAGAGGGGGAGCACACTGCTCTTCTCCGGTCCCATGCCAGAATGTCAACTCCCTCACAGAGCCTCCATCCTCTTCCCTGAGCCGCCGTTGTAGGGAAGCTTTGATGCTGAGGATGTGAACCATCTGAAAGTTTTCACCTTGAAACCTTGAGAGCTGCAACTGGGTTTTATTTTCCAGGTGTGTCAGCAGCACAAAGCCCGTTGCCACATCCCCAGGCCTGGGAAATCCAGCAACAGAACTCACTGTCCAGAACGCGGACCAAAGCGAGTCCACCGGCTGCAGCAAGCGCAGAGTGACTGAGGAGGAGGAGGAGTCCTTTGCCAACGAGGACAGCAAAAAGAGCAGAATAGATGTAGGGGGTGCAGGGGAAGAGCGAGCCTTGGAAAGGCCCCAGGAAGCCCTGCGAACCCAGGCACGCGTACAGGGCAAGCCCCAGGAGCCCACGGGAACGAAGACCTCCAGGGAGCCAGGCCCGGGAAGCCCACTGGGTAGGACACGGCTTTTGTTGCAGACTTTTCAGGCTTCTTAACCTTCTCATGCAAGCACCTGCAGCCAAGCCTCACGCAGCCTAGCAGTCTAAGGGATCTGTGATGTTATCCCGAATCACTTGTGTCTTTAACTCATCATTTTCTTTTGTAAATCTGAAGCAATGAATGCCACCAAGAGAATTGGCTCATGATGTTATTTTCCAGCATACTTACAATGTGAGAGGTGAATGCCCCTGTCAAGTCCAATTCCCAGAGAGTTATGTTATCTAAAGTTTCAAAGAACGTTGACATTTGGCAGTATCTAGAACAAGATAACTGCTCAAGAAACGTATTGTGAAAAACATAAATCATTGAAAGCAAAGCTGTTGTCTACTGCCCTCAGTATCATTACTGTATGCAGTGGCTGCTTAATAAATGAATAAATGGAGAATGAGTAGGTTCGTGGCCAGCAACTATAACAGCAGTAGTCATGGAAAAGTAAAAGGAATATGGGGAGACATATTATTGAGTAATTATGTAAGTTAGAACTGAAGCCGACATGGACTAGAGCTTAAACACGTAAGAAGGAAGGTGCAACGTGGGAGAAATTTGAGAGCTGTAGAATACACACTTACCTAGTTTTATTGGGTGTTTTATTTCCAGCCAGCCAGGAAAAAGTCATCTTTGTGCCTTACATGTGTCTTAAATAAAGCCCACAACATTTTGGAAAGTAATTCATAATGTCAAAGATTTCAATGATGTGAAGAAATGTTTCATTTTTCCTTTCTTTTCTCTTCATTTTGATTAAAATAATGGACTGTGGGGATTTTTTTTTTTTTTTAAAGAAATTGATCAAACAATTTCCTGTGTTTGAATGAAAATGGGCCCAGGCTTGCGGGTAGCATCTGTTTGGACTCAGTTAGAGCTGGAGATTTTTGACTGTTTTGAGCTTTCTTGGGCCTGAAGACGGTGAGAGCAGTGGTTGTGGGGTCCTGACCGTCTTCCTCAAAGACGGCAGGGGTCGCCTTCAGAGTCACCGATCATGACAAAAAGTGAAAGTGAATTCGGATTCTTAGGTGTGACACAGATGGCCTGTAATATTTTATTAAATGACAGATCTCCATCAGGATGCCGACGCTTGATGCCATAAAGAGGTTGGGTGCCTGACAAGTGACCCTTCTTTTCCTCTTACCTTCAAGATGACATCCTGGCTCCCGCTGCCCCGTTCGATCATCGCATTGTGACAGCCAAGCAGGCGGCCGTCAACAGTTTCTATACTGTGAGCAAGACAGAGGTTTTAGGAGGGTAAGTAACGCGTGGTTTGAACAGTCTTTCAATGGAAGCAGCCTCCTGCGGGAGCCTGAGGAGCTCCTCCACCTTGGCCATCTTCCACCTAAACAAACACTGGAGGAGCTGCGGCCATTTCTGCCAATCGTCTCTGCTGCCAGAGGCTGATGTGAGGACCCTGGAGGGGCTGTGCTTGTTATCTGCCCAACTTCCTGTGTTCTGATGTCCGAGAGTCAGAACATCCCAGTGTGCGTCGCTGAGGGTCTAGAAGCTGTCCAAAGCCGTGGCTTAAACCTTGTGAGACAAAGTGGAGAAATGAGTCCAGACTGTGTATTTCTTGTGGCAGGTGTCAAACCTTTCGGTCATTATGGCTGGTTTTCCAGTTCTGTTGTTTCTGTATTAATTATTATCACCCGGTTCAGTTGATTACTTTCTGTACTGAAAGGTTTGTTTGAGGGACACCTACGTGCACCCTTTCTCCCTAGAGAAGGAAGGTGTGGGTGCATCAGGACTGCATTCACAGTGGGGATGTTTGTTCTTCTTTGGCTTCATTCAAAATCCACCTATAAGGCCGGTGCCTCGGCTCAACAGGCTAATCCTCCACCTGCGGCGACGGCACACCAGGTTCTAGTCCCGCTTGGGGTGCCGGATTCTGTCCTGGTTGCTCCTCTTCCAGTCCAGCTCTGTGCTGTGGCCCAGGAGTGCAGTGGAGGATGGCCCAAGTGCTTGGGCTCTGCACCCGCATGGGAGACTGGGAGAAGCGCCTGGCTCCTGGCTTCTGATCAGCGTGGTGTGTCGGCTGCAGCGCGCCGGCCGCAGCAGCCGTTTGGGGGGTGAACCAATGGAAAAGGAAGACCTTTCTCTCTGTCTCTCTCTCTCACTGTCCACTCTGCCTGTCAAAAAAAATCCACCTATAATTCTTGCAACTCAAGGCCTAAATGATAAAGTTTACTACCATCAGCACATTAGTGCAAACTCTGAAGAGGAAGTCAGAAAGTTCACACATGTGCACACACACACACGCATGTATACATGCAAATATGTCAACACATGGAAACTATAGGTGGTACAGGTTGTCTGTGATTGGTCATCAAGAAGTAGTTGATACTGGTAAAGTCTGCTCTTCCCTTCCCATTGCACATTTCTTTTGCTCTCTGCCACATGGAGCCACCTGACTTCTTTTTCTCAGCTGGTTAATCATAGAAAAAAAAAAAACCCTCAAGAGTCCATGGGGATAAGCTGAGGGAGAAATGAGAATTACAAAATACGAACTGGTGCCACGGAAGTCTGAAATACTCGGATCTTCAGGGACTCCAGTGGCAAGCCAGTAGCTATTTCGCTAAAGGAGGATAGTTATTTGCAGAAAAAAACTGAAATGGTTCCAAGGGTTTGTGCTGCTTTTCCAGTAAGGGTTGTCACCGGCTCCCTTCTGCCCCTCTGGGCCTGGTGGCCCTGCACCAGTGGCTGGTCATCACTTGCTCTGGGCGCCACTGCACATCAGCAGCTGTAATTCACCCACAAGTAAGTTAGACGAGCGCAGGTGAATGCGTTGCTTAAAAATGCAGAGAGATCACCCCCAGTTGTACTTCTTCCTGCTAAAAAAAAGTTATGTGAGAAGCAGAGAGACAGAGTTTCCACCTGCTGGTTCACCCCCCCAAATGCCCACAATGGCTGCGGTTGGACCAGGCAAAAACCAAGAGCCAAGAACTCAATCCAGATCACCCAGCTACCTGAGCCATTATCTATTGCTTCCCAGGATGTACACTGGCAGGCAGCTGGAATTGGGAGCTGGAACTAAGAATAGAACCCAGGCGCTTCAATGAGGGACGTGGGTATCTCAACTGTGCCTTTGTCATTAGACCAAATGCCCTCCCTGTATCTCCTTTTTAGTATAAGGAGTTTCAAGATCAGCAGCTAGTCTGGCATCCTTGGCAGAGATATTCCAATATGCTAGAGATCACTGGATACCAGGAATTTTCTGGGATCATGTCTTAACCTTGTAGACTGTAGGGTATTTATAACTTCTCTGATATCCATGTTCCACTAGCATGAGGCTATCGGTCTGCTGGACCAGCATGAATTCTGTGAGGTAGCTGCAACATTTAAGACCCAGCAAAGCCCGAGAGTTGAGGTAGCCCTGGAGTCAGGCAGTTCCAGGGACCGTGGCATGTGAAGGCACAAAAGCGTTTCTTATTCTGTGCTGTGCTGGTGTGCTCCAGTAGAAACTGCAGCTGGAGCCATGGTTGGAATTGAAGGCACTGCTCAGGGGTGTTTACAGAAATCTGACGTCATTACCCAAGAGCCACCTGCTTCAGTGCTGCGCGGGATGTGATAGCTGTGGTGGCCCCTGCCTCGGTCCAATGTTGCCGTGACCCCTTGTCTCTGGTGGTGTGGCCTCCCTCGAGTCCCCTGTATTGCTTGGGAGGCCCCCCTTTCACTGGCTGCCATGACAGCCACCATTGCACACAGCAGGGACATGTGGTCTATTTCACATTCCTAAATAAGGAATCAGAGTGAGCAAATCAAATATCAAAGTTGCTTATGAGTGTGATTGTGTAGGTATAAACCTGACTTACAAAGTACATGTATAAAATAGAGTCTAAAGATAAGCTATTTTGGTCCAAATTTTTTTAAATTCTTGCATAGTTTTTAGACACATTTCCATGAACTTTTGGAAGATCCCTTGTACCTAAGCTAAACTATCAAAAACCCAAAGGTAACTATGTAAAATGTATTCTTATTAAATGTGTCTATATGCGATATTATTATTATTTATATGCATTTTTCCAAAAAGAATTTGGTGGGCCAGGTACACAGAAGGCTTTGTTCACATGCTTATAAAGCCCTGCTTACCACATTCTCGTGTACATATTTAGAAAGATTCTGTGTTATCTCTAATGGTGGTTCTCAAATTGTACGGTATAGAATCACCTAGGGAATGGGCTAAACACGCAGCTTCTGTGGCCTCACCCTGGGCTCCTGCCGCTGTAGGTCTGAGGTGGGTCCCAGGAACCTGTGTTCTTAACAACCGCCCAGGTGTTTCTGATGCCAGCGATACACAGACCACACCTGGACAAACACTGTCTTACAGTTGATTGGATGCAGTGGTTGAGTTCACCACTTTGCACACTCAGCGCAGAGAGCCATGCCCAGGACCAGTGTGCATCACCCACTGCCAGGGACTGACGCTGTGCCCCCTTTCTTGGCAGGGGGCGTTTTGGCCAGGTCCACAAGTGCGAAGAGAAAGCAACAGGCCTGAAGCTGGCCGCCAAAATCATTAAGACCAGAGGCGTGAAGGACAAGGTAAAGGTCACAGGAGGGGGTGCTCCCCTCCCCCTTCCTGGCTCCGCCACACTGAGGCCCATGCCCTTCCATGCAGGAGGAAGTGAAGAACGAGATCAACGTCATGAACCAGCTGGACCACGTGAACCTCATTCAGCTCTACGATGCCTTCGAGTCCAAGAATGACATCGTCCTGGTCCTGGAGTAGTAGGTGTCCTTGACCTCCCACACGTGCCCCTGCCCCCAAGCTCATGCACCATCGCTTCTGAGAACCACACGGTCACATCAGTCCCAGCGAGGAGACTGCATCTGCTTGTGCAGCTCCACTGTAGTCATTGACGAGAAGTTAACGGACACAGCAGATCGAGCTTTGCATTGAAGCTACACTGTCAAAGACAAACTTACATGTTGTGTGACCTGGAGGGAGGCAATTACTGCACTTTATTTTAAAAAGATTTATTATTTACTTATTTGAAAGGCAGACTGACAGAGAGAGAGAGAGAAAAAAAGAGAGAGAAAGAGAGATCTTCCATCCATCTGTTGGCTCACTCTCCAAATGGCTTCAATAGCCGGGGCTGGGCTAGGCTGAAGCCAGGAGCCCAGGGCTCCATCCAGGTCTCCCATGGGGGTTGCAGGGGCCCAAGTACTTGAGCCATCTTCTGCAGCTTTCTCAGGCAAATTAGTGGGTAGGCAGATAGGAAGCAGAGCCCCCAGGACTTGAACTGATTCTCCAATATGGGCTGCTGGTGGCTTAACTCACTGAGCCACAACACCAGTCCCCACTACTTCATATTTTAACTACATGCTATAGCCTCCACTTCTCCATGAGGGGTATGTCCCCAGAACCCTAGTGGGGAATAGTGCTGAACCCCATGTATGCTGTTTTATCCTATACATTCACACCTGTGATAAAGATGATAAAGATGAATTTATGAATTAGGCACAGGAAGAGATAACAATCACTAATAATAAAACAATAGTTAATACAATACACCATAGTAAACTCCTGTGAATGTGGTCTCTGCGTGTGTCTCCCTCAGAATAGCTTATTGTGCTGTGCTGACCACAGCCAACCTCAGGTAACTGAAAGAGCGGGAAGTGAGCCAGTGGACAAGGGAAATTACTGTATCTGCTAATGATTGGAGCTGAGAAGCTTCAGTTTAAACTCGCGTTTATAAAAATGTAACCCCCGGTGAGTTAGAAAATGACTAGTTCTATGCTGAATCCATACTCTGACTCAGTTTGTATTGTTTTCTATTTTGGGTGCTGTTTACCACAGCGCAGCAAGGCATCTTGGATAATAAAGTGGCTCGCCTCGCCGCCTAGATGCAACTTTTCACTGAGGTGATAAGCCTCGGGTCTTCCTGGGCTGAGGGGTGACTCACCTGCAGTTGGCGTTTGGATTTCCCTCCCTGCGTTCTCAGAGTCCTCTTTATCTTTGACACATGTTCAAGAGTGGGACACAGGGACTCACCCCAAAGCTGCAGCCACTGGCAAAAGAGCCCTTGAGATTTTTCTGTTTGCAAATGTGAAGGTAGACAAAAGGACAAACCTTGAACACAAGGTAGCAAAGAGGGCAGAGAAGTAACTGTGCATATACATCTTTCTGCATAGTTAAGGAACTGGTATGCCAAGTGGCTACGAGGAAAGCTCATGGTGGTTAAGGGAGCAGAGCTAAGGGTTTCCCTCTCTCCATTCTGCAGTGTGGATGGTGGGGAGCTGTTTGACCGCATCATTGATGACAACTACAACCTGACAGAGCTGGACACCATCCTGTTTGTCAAGCAGATATGTGAGGGCATCAGGCACATGCATCAGATGTACATTCTGCACTTGGACCTGAAGGTACAGCAAGTCTTCAAGGGCACGGACTCTGCAGCTTCTTGGGCCTCACCCATGGGGATCCTGTGTCCCAGCAGAGCCTGTGCACCAGCTCAAGACATCCGTGGTGTCCCTGGCTGTGTTTTCAGGAATGAATAATAACTGAGTTTCTTAACTTCATCTCCTCATTCTCAACTTTTCTCGCCCCCTTAGATTTGTATGTCTTATCCTTAGAGGTTGCTATTCGGATTCTTGTGATTGGCATGTGTTACAGAGCTCAGCCTGGTGGAAGGTTTGCTTAAAAGTTTAGAATTAAAACCACCACCACCACCACCATGGTATCCTTCTCCTGAGCAAGACAAATAGTTGGGTGGATTTTAGCTAACTCAGGATCCCCTGGTGGTAGCCAACCTTTCTGGATCTCCAAGAATCCCCAAGGTCCTCCTGAAGTCTTTCAGGAAAGTCTGGACTTTGGGATCTAGTCTCTGTGGGTGTGGTGCAACAAGGAGCAGACGCCAGATGGGATGGAATACAGAGCAGCCAGAGGGCGGGCGGGGCGGAAGTGCTGAGGAGCAGAGGGTGTGGGCAGGGGGTGCCATGCTGGGAATTTTGGACTGCACACGTGAGAAGCAAGTTGCCTTCCTTTCTTCTTGTGTTCATGGCTCTTGCTGTCCCCCTTTGAAGATCTATTTATTTATTTGAAAGGCCGAATTACTGGGGGCAAGGAGATTTTCCCACCTGCTGGTTTACTCCCCAGATGGTCCCAACAGCTGGAGCTGGTTGGAATTGAAGCCAGGAGCCTGGAACTCTGTCAGGGTCTCCCAAGTAGATGCAGGGGCCCAATCACTTGGTCATCTTCTGTGCTTTCCCAGGCATATTAGCAGGGAGTGCAATCAGAAGCAGAACAGCTGGTACTCTCATTATGAAGTTCTTAGTATTGGACTCCAGACAGTCCTAGATACAACCAAGAAAAAACCCAGGCCCCCAAGCCATGATCAAGTCGAACACTGGAGCTAAGCAGTCTAAAGTATATCTTCTTGTGTGGCTCCATCATTTTCTCATTTCCCTGTCTGTAGAGCATGTCAGTGAGATAAAATATACCTTCCACATAATATACCAACTATTGCAAATCACCAGGGATCATGCAGCTAAATAAATTTAGCCTCCTTAAATAGGTTTCCATGGGCCTCTCTTCCTCCAGCTTTGCTCCTCTCACTGTCTTGATTTATGGGCATTGCTTTTCCCATCCACTGTGGAGCAAGAGACGAGTGGGGAAGTGGGATATAAAATGACCAAGTTGGAGGTTAAAAATCATTAGCAAAGCCCTTACTATGAACTGAGTTTGATAATGCCTGTTTTCGTGGAATGTTTCCACTGAGTGTAGATAGTCCACAGATATCCCTGCAGGGATTTCATTGGCAACTGGAGATGGGAGCTGACCTATCCTTAGCCAACTGACTCTGCCTGTGGCTTCATAATGTTGATTGAGAATTTGCAAAGGGTTATTTTAGCTATGGCTTATATGTAAAGATAATACTAAAGATGACGGCTGGATGAGTCGTTAAGGACCCAGCTTTTCAGAAAGCTCCTTAGAAGGAAAAGGGCCAAAAATATTAAAAGTGCTTGTTCCTATGTGGGGGAAATTATAGGTGACTTAAAAAAGGTCTCTTTTATGCTTTTCTGTTTTGCAAACTTTATTCTTGGTTTTCATGACCGTGAAACATGAACTTTGGGGAATGCCCTCAGAGGTGTTTCTTTGCATTCTGCAAACCAATTTTTGGATGTCCTTGTATTCTTGGACAACTAACGGCTTTGTGCATGATCGATCAGTTATTTAAGCATGAAACCAACTGTTCTTACATAGCACCCACTATGTCTGTATAAAATGACTTTTACTTCCCAACATCTGGTTTAGAGATATTTTAGAGAAAGTCTTCCAAAGACACTATACTCAATCAAATGGACTATTGAATATTGATTAAGGAGACACTATATCATTTCATAAACTGTGGCTGAGTTTCTCATCTGAACCTCTTCTCCAGAAAGGTGTGGGAGGCGGAAGCCAAGATCCTATCTAAAGATGAGGAAACGGAGCCTTGAACATCCAGTGACTTGGCTGATTTCCTGTCCAGTTCTTAGGCAAGAGTGTTGGGACCAACATTGGAGAGTTCTTGGCTTTTCTTTGAAAGATTTATTTCTCTTTCATGGGTGACTTTGACTTTAAATCAAATCCCATATTCTTCCCAGGCCACAGTTTCTCTATCCCACTGAATGTAGGAACATGTGTAACACATTCTATGAACACTGAACAGTGGTGCTACAGCCTCCTTTTCTCCCCCATTCCCTCCCGAGTGGTTCACCAGCAAGGTGAAGCCTCACCCAAGTCGAACACCAGAGGGACACTTAGTCAAGGGTCTTGGGCATCAGGACGAGGCACAGCGGAACCCTGGAACTGCACAGAATGCAGGACGACCAAGAGAGGAAACTTTGCCTTTCACAGGAGGACTTCCTCATAGACCGAGCGCAAAGGGGGAATCGAGAGGTCGACAATGTTCGGGTTATATTGCATGTTCAGAGTGCTTGCTCAGATGAATCAGGCCCTTGCTCCTGGAACTCATAAATCTTTGGAAGAAGTCCTCTTCCAAAAAGGAGAAATTCATACTTAATAATTTTCTGGAGGCAGATGTCGAATTCTGAGCGGGGCTCTGCCAGTTCATCTGCAGTGTCCCAAGGCAGCCTCTTTTCTTCCTTCCCTCCAGAAGGCCTCTGCCTGAACTCAGGCATTATGGTAACTGCAAAACCCGTGGAGTGGGACAGGCAGGGTAATGCAAGGCTGGCAGGGTACCCACAACCTCATCCACCACATAATTAAAGGAGAAAATACCCACGCAGACAAGCCAGTCCCCAAGTGAGAGGCCTGATATGTTTTTCCTGAGTACCGTTGTATTTTTAGTTGTGGTTCAAGGACAATTTGACTGAAGGATGGTTGTTTTCATTGCTAATGTGTCTCTTTCTCCCGGCAGCCTGAGAACATCCTGTGTGTGAATCGGGATGCTAAGCAAATAAAAATTATTGATTTTGGATTGGCAAGAAGGTAAGTCTACTCGGGCATAGGTGTGTGAATGGAGTTAAGGGAAGTGATAGATGCGCTTTCTTAGCAAAGGTAAATCTGATACGCCCCCTGGGTTTCATGCCCTCATTCAGAAGTAATCTAACAAAAATTGTGTTCAACCTTACCTTGCTGAATTTGAGATTGGAATGCTTAGAGGTTTCTAGAACACGTGCAACAGTGGCGTTTACTATGCCAGGAGCCATTTGTTTTACATTTGGAAGAGTTGGCCTTTGCCTTTTCTATGTGCTCCATTTGTAAAGAGAAGACTTACTCGGAGAACAGTAATTGTGTAAACAATATGGAGAAGGGTCCTGGCCCACGTTGAGCCAGGAACAAAGAGTTCAACAAGGACCCATGAACAAGTCAGCACATTGGACACAGGTGGGAAGGACGTGGTAGACTGTGGGAGCACCTTGCTTATTCATTAATATTGACTTGTTGGCACCATCTGCATGTCACGGACCCCATCAGCTTTGCTTTTGTCACGGACGATCATTCAGACATCCTGAGTATTCAGTGTGTCTCTGCCCACAGTTCTTTCAGATTATTAAGGTTTCAGAGTGTGAAGTGTGACTCTGAAAACCCCTGGGACTTCCGTACAAGCTGCATGGACTGCATTGTTTCAGTGTTCACGAGTTCTGATTCTCAACCAACACTCTCCATTCCTCCACTGTGTCTCTTAAATTTCAGATACAAACCCAGGGAGAAGCTCAAGGTGAACTTTGGGACCCCAGAATTTCTCGCCCCCGAAGTCGTGAACTATGATTTTGTTTCCTTCCCCACGGACATGTGGAGCGTGGGAGTCATCGCCTACATGTTGTAAGCAGTTCTCTCTCTGACATTCGTTCACAATCTCCATGCCTATTCTAAGAGGCCTGGCTATGTAAAATCCCGAATTTAGATCTTTTAAGAATGAGCATCAGGGCTGGCATTGTGGCACAGCAGGTCAAGCAGCCATCTCTGATACCCGTACCCCAAATGAGCTCTGGCTCGTGTCCCAGCTGCTCCACTTCCAATCCAGCTCCCTGCTAATGTACCTGAGAAAGCAGCAGACGACAGCCCAAGTGCTTGTGCTCATTCCACTCACATAGTCTGCTGTGTTGCTGGCTCCTGGCTTTAGATGCCCGCAACCCCCACCCCCACCCCGCCTGCCCGATACTGTGCCTTTCAAATAAATAGAGGAAATCTTTAGAAAAAATAAGTGTCACTGTGCTACATTCAGTTGGTTTATAGGTTCTGTTGAATCCTGCAGATGAACAGAGTGAATTTTTCTCCCACACTTCATCTGAGAAAGTAAATGGCCGTGCGTTTCACCAATCACTTGAACTCCTAGGAAACCACCTAAAGCCCGGAAAACAATTCTAAGAGACAAAGCTCATGGTCTGAGGGCCTTATCCTAAGGGGGCCTTCCTGGTGTTCCCCATCTGAGCTGGTGACAGCACTTGCCAGCTGTAAGACGCTTTATTTTTTAAAAAGGTTTATTTATTTGAAAAGCAGAGCCTCTCTCACACACATAGACACACATGTACACAGGTATTCTATCCACTGGCTCACTCCCCAACATGGTCACAACAGCCGGGGCTGAGCCAGGCTGAAGCTGAGAGCCTGTAACTCCATCCAGGTTTCCCAGGTGAGTGGCAGAGCCTGCCTGAGCCACACTCTGCGGCTTTCCCAGGCATATTAGCAAGAAGCTGGAGCGGGTGGAGCAGCTGGGACTCGCTATGGGATGCACCGTTGTTGCAGGTGGTGTCCTAGCCACTGAGCCACCATGCCAGGGCTCCTGAAAGATGCTTTGCAGGGGAAGCTGTGCTGCTCTTTGAGATTCTGATTTGAGGGTAGCTGCTGTCCTCATTGCTGTGGGTGCTTCATAGGCACTGGGGCACTGTCTTGATCAGAATAGCATAAAACTATGCTTCATTATTGGATTACTTTCCTTCTCTCACTCTTACATGACAGAACCGAAAACAGCCTGTCTGTAAAGGATCTGAGGCTTTTTAAAAAATTACTGTCTCTGAATCCCATGTGCCGTAGACTCAGTGGTCTGTCGCCTTTCCTGGGAGACAATGACGCGGAGACGCTGAACAACATCCTGGCCTGCAGGTGGGACCTGGAGGACGAGGAGTTCCAGGACATCTCCGAGGAGGCGCGGGAGTTCATCTCCAAGCTTCTGATCAAGGAGAAGAGGTACCCACGTCGGTCCTGCACGCGAGAAGCAGGGCTCAGCAGGGCTCGTGGGACGCATTCCCTTGCTGACATGTACGATGTGTGCCTAGTAGAGTGTGGCAGAGATCTTGCTGATATCTGAGAGCTCAGACTGCCTCTGTGAGGCTCGAATGGGGCTCTAGAAACGTCCGTCCTGCCTTTCGTGACGAAGTCCTGACAGTCACGGACCCCTGCAGAGCCTCTGTTGACTCAGCCTGAAAATGAAGGGTTTGGGCTAAGTTATTTCTGCTACCCTCGCACCTTCACAAAGCACGCAATGGCTCCGTTCAGCTGGACACTTAGCCAGCGTGTTATTTGCAAACCTACTCTGCGCCAGACCACACTGAGTGCTTTAGAGACAGTGTCTATTTTAACCACCACCCCAGCTCCCAATTTCATGAGGTAGAAATGATGTTTATTACTGTCTTGCGGGTGGGACTCTAAGTATTTTCCCACGAGCACATTGCCAGTAAATGGCACAATGGAGACGCAAACCCTTGTCAAGCTTCCCTGAGGGCCACACACTAACTGTTATGTGTTACACGGCCTTTTGTGTTCTCTCTTACCAAACCCGTACAATTCAAAATGCGCTGGATGAAGAACAGTGGCATTGAAATAGGGGGGCTTGCATTTTAGAATCATGGTGGGGGAAGGGCATTGTGATTACCTCGTCACTGCTTCCAATGGCTTTATACCAAAGCCATAAACAGTATTTGAGATTTTTCAGGGCTAGTA
This sequence comes from Lepus europaeus, assembly GCF_033115175.1. Classification (NCBI taxonomy): domain Eukaryota; kingdom Metazoa; phylum Chordata; class Mammalia; order Lagomorpha; family Leporidae; genus Lepus; species Lepus europaeus. Next base: position 3,301,725 of record NC_084829.1, on the reverse strand, counting down.
TATGAGGAACATTTTAAAAATTTACGGAAAAAGAGAATTATGGAAAAAAAGACATGCTGAATTTAATTGTACCCAAATAAGATTCATTTCAGAGGCAGAGCTACGGAGAGAGGGAGAGACAGTAAGAAAGTCTTTCCTCTGCTGGTTTACTCCTAAATGCCCACGACAGCTGGAGCTGGGCTGATCTGAAGCCAGGAGCCGGGAGCTTCTACTGGGTCTCCCACGTAGGTGCAGGGGCCCAAGCATTTGATCATCTTCCACTGCTTTCCTGGGCCATCAGCAAGGAGCTGAATAGGAAGTGGAACAGTCTGGACTTGGACTGGTGCCCACATGGGACTCCAGTGCCACAGGAAGAGGCTTTATCCACTATGCCACAGCCCCGGCCCCAAGATTTATCTTCTAATTTCACTTTTCTTTTTTTTTTTAATATTTATCTTATTTGAAAGGCAGAGTTATATATATAGAGAGAGACAGAGAGAGAGAGACAGAAAGATCTTCCATCCACTGGTTCATTCCCCAGATGGCCATAAGATCAAGGCTGGGCCAGCCAAAGCCAGGAGCCAGGAGCTTCATCTAAGTCTCCCACATGGGTGCAGGGGCTTGAGTACTTGGGCCGTCTTCCACTGCTTTCCCAGGTGCATTAGCAGAGAGCTGGATCAGAAGTGGAGGAGCTGGGACTTGAACCGGTTTATACATGGGATTCTGGTGTTGTAGGCGATGGCCTAAACCACTGCACCACAATGCTGACCCCTTAATTTCATTCTTCCACACACTTTTCCAAGTTCCCTCATACAACACAAAGAAAGAGCCAGAACTGAGTTTCTAAAAGGCAAAGAGGGCTTAGCCAGGCCAGGAGTGTCAGTGGGGTGGTGGGGAGTGATTTGGAAATAGTGGGCTTTCCTTGTCTTTCATAATGGGAAGACACAATGACAGGTGAAGTGGTGGTTACTAGCTGCACATGACTGTCCCAGGCAGTGAGCAGATGGGAAATGTGAACCCTATCACATCTTTGGAGAGTGAGAAATTCACATTGACGGAGAGCCTGTTGTACATGCACACTCTTTAGTGATACCTGATGGAAACTCCAGGTCACACTGCGTGTGTGGGTATTACCACGATTAATGTACAGTGAGCAAACAGAAGGCGAGAGCAGTAGAGCAGTCGGTCAACACCAAGGACATGCGAAAGCAGGCCTGCTGGACCCCAGCCCTGTGCCCTGCCCGCTCCTTCAACCTGAGGGCTGCACTGGAGCCATTCGAGTAGAACAGCAGAGGTGTGGTCTTTGACTCAGTTCTGGCCTGAAACTAAGGCCAAGCCAAATACCACTATTGTAGCTTGTACTTCCGGGGCACAAAAATGTACCGAAACATTATTAAAAGTTTAATTATGAGTATAATGTTACTGTTCACTATTACAAAGTGTAATAGTCTCAGACTATTACAAAGAGTAATGGTCATTTTTCAGTACTGTCAGCTGTTGAAATGCTCTGGGGAGTCAATATGGAGAATTGATCACATTAACAAAATCACTCATGCAACAGACATTGGAGGTCAAGAGTTTTTTTGTTTGTTTCTTTGTTTCCAAAAATTACCTCTGCTTGCACAGGGTCCTGGAAGGGGGTGTTATCAACACGCTCTCGCTGAAGTAGGACTAGGGCTATCTCAGGTCTCCAGCTTAAACATCCGGCGTCTGCTGAGGACGCACGCTGACGCAGACCTACACACCGGAGCCTCTCAGCTACTGGAGCTCCTTGCTTGGCATTGTCAGAAGCACTCAGGCTTCAATTTCTCACTCACTTGCAGTTTTGATTTGGAAAAGTATTTGGTTTAATGTGGTACTTGTTTGCACACCAAACGAGTTTACAAAACCTAGCATTAGGGTGTAATAGGATCTTTATTATTTTCTAAGGATGCCACTTCTTCATAAAGGTACCTACTGTACTTTATCTGATGCTTCAAAAGTCCTTACTTCAAAAGTTAGTAATATTTATTGTAAATTTCAGTACACAAATGCGTTTGAATCACTCTAGCATTTTGTTCTTAACCATTTGTTAATCTATCCATTTAACTGACTGTTGGGGTTCTTGGATTTTTGAAGCTTACATGTTCTGTCCCAGGAATGGTTATCTGTGTTTGAAAGAAGACGTCTGTTTCTTCACTAGAGTTTCAGTGTTTTGTCTTGCGAACCTTACCCATGCGCTACCCTGCCTGAATTTCATGGTAGCCATTGCCATCAGTGATAGCACACAGGCCAGAGAAGCAGGCTTGTCTGTGGGTTTGCATTTGGCCTCTGGTCTGCTGAAGAGAGAGGTCAGACCTGCGGCTCAGTGGCAGGTGCATCCTCATTTGCTATTCCTACTAATATTCTGGATTTCCTTCTAGTTGGAGGATAAGTGCGAGTGAAGCTCTCAAGCACCCTTGGTTGGCAGACCACAAGCTCCACGCCAGGCTCAGTGCCCAGGTGACCATGCCTTCTTCTTTCTCCTCTTCTTTCCCTGTCTTTTGATGAGCTGATGCCAGCCAGTCACATTAACCCTAAGTGAAGAAGTGCTTCCTCATAGCTTTCAAATCTTGTGTTTGTTAAAATGCTTTCATTGAGCAGTTCATATTTTAAAAAAATGCCAATATTACTTGTATATGTTTAGTAGAGTGTTATTTTCACCTTCACTGGTTATCTTTATTGTCAACTCATCATACTCACTATAAATGAGTCGCAGCTTTGTGGTACATGCACACACTTACACACACGTGTGAGGGCTCTTCACAACGTTCTTGGACAGTGATTATCATGACAAAACTGCATGGATCTGAAAATGTTCTGTACCAAACGAAACATCCCTTTTCAAAAGAGTGATTGATTGATTTGAAAGGCAGAATGACACACAGAGGGAGAGAGAAAGAGAGAGAGAGAGAGAGGGAGAGAGCTTTTTCATCCACTGTTGTCACTCCCTCAAACGGCTCCAACTCCTGGGTCTGGGCCAGGCCAAAGACAGGACCTGGAACTCTATCCTAGTCGCCCACATGGGCAGCGGGGGGCCAGGTACCTGGACCATCACTACGTTAGCCGGGAGCTGGATCAGGAGCAGGGTAGCTGGGACTGGGGTGCAGCCGTCACAACTGATGGTTTAACGTTCTGTGCCACAACACTTGCCCTGATAAACTTACCTTGTAATTTCATTTTTCATAAAATTTTTGAAGGACCCTCGTGTGTAGCCTAGGGTATACAAACATAAAAAGCACTGGAAAGTCTAGACAAATATGCATTTGAGAGAAGTTAGAGCTCTAAGCTCTGTTGACCTGTTTTGGCCTGCTCAAGGCATCAGGTCTTAACTCCAGCACTGAGCTGGGACAAGATGCCATACAGGTATTTGTGAAGGAGACTTTTAGTAGAGTCTGAGGACCGCAGTGTTTGTTGAGCTCCAGGGAGCCCCATTCTGTGGTAACCTCTTACAGTGAATTCGCACCTGCTCCCATTGATGTCACTGCTCTCTCACTTCTGTCTGCACCAACTCCTCCCTAAGCCTCAGATCCTTCGATTCAGATCCAGCCCAGTAGTGTGTTTCCACTTGGACCTTCCAAGCCCTAAACCAAGCTCAGCTCCCCACACCTCCCCTCAGCGCCCCCTCCCGCTTCCTCAGGCCAGGCCAAGGGTGCCCCCTGGGCAGCCTCAACAGATCTTGCATCTTCCTTGTTTCCTGCCTCTCCTTCCATCCCCCTCCCCAGCTCATATTTCACTTATCCCCAAGTCCCTTATTCCTCTGGAATCTGTCCACTCATTCCAGCTCCATGGTTTTCCTGGTCTGGGACGTCTGTTCCCCAAATCACTACCATCACCTCCCTAACCAGCTGCGTTGCCTTCTGCATGTCATTTCCATCCAAATAACCGTGGATTACAGAACGGACACAGAAGCAGATGTGTGGCACAGGTCTCTACCACATACGTGGGATGGCCGGCTAGGTGCACACAGGCTCACCGGGGACGCAGCTCCCACAGGTTTCACGAGGGTGGCGCTGCCGTAGCCTGGCACGTACGAGCCTGACACACGTTCATTTCTCCCACCTTTTCTTCCCCACTCCCTGGGGTTTCCGAGTGGAACTTTTCCCCTGACCAACAAACCCTGGAATGACTGTGCTTCAGGTACTCATTTTTTCCACATCCAGCTTTTATTGAAATTAACTCTACTTCTAAATCCAGCACCAGAACCAAGTTTTATTTGTGTCTGAATATACCTTTCCTTGATAATTGGTACTGATGTCAAGCAAAAATAGACTTATTACCTAGCTGGTACCTCACCCAGACGACATAAACTGCTTATTAGGGTGACCAACCTATTTTAGGCCCACTCTCCACCAACGTATTTTTATCCGAGCTTATTGGTGTCCAGATACACTTTGACGTGGCAGGACAATATAGAAACCACAGTAGAGAATTAATGACATTGTACAGCCCAAAAAGTATTTTAAAATATTTTTAAAACCATATAACGACAACCAAAAAATCACCTTTTTTGTTATTCCACCTAACTGCTAGTGCCCAAGGTAAGTAGATATTTCAAGAATGATGACAATTAAAGAAGTAAATTCTGTTGTAAAAATCTGGTTATCATTCAAGTTATAATTATGTAACATGGTGCCAGGCACTGTTCCAGTACATTACAAAAGTTAACTCACGGAATCTTCATACCAAGCCTAGAGGCAGGCACTGTTATTATCACCATCCATAGATGAAGGCACAGGATGAGGGTGACAGTCTGGACTCAAGGTCAGAGCTTTGCCTCTGCTGGTGGACGGCGCTTGAATGAAGTTTCCAGACCATTCTTTTTCTATGCTACTGAAAACCAATATCCAGACTTAATGTTTTATATTTTCTTTATTTATTTTGTTTTTAAAGATTAAGTTATTTACTTGAAAGACAGAGTTACAGAGAGAGAGAGAGGGAGGGAGAGATCTTCTGTTGTGTGCTGGTTCACTCCCCAAATGGCCGCAACAGCAGGAGCTGGACCAGGAGCCAGGAGCTTCTTCTGGGTCTCCCATGTGAATGCAGGGGCCCAAGCACCATCTTCCACTGCTTTCCCAAGCCATTAGCAGGGAGATGAATCTGAAGTGGAGCAACCAGGACTAGAACCAGCACCCATATTGGGGGCTAGCTCTGCAGGGAGTGGCCTCACCGGCTGTGCCCCGGTGTTTCGTATTTTCAATAAACTGCATGTTGAGTACCCCTCATTCGAGATGCTCAGGACCAGAAGTGTTGCAGATTTCAGAATATTTGCACACAAAAATTGTGCACATACACAATGAGATCCTCTGGGGATGGGCCCCAAGTCTAAGCATAACATTCCTTTATGAATCATATTAGTTACCCATCCCGAAGGCATCTTAGACAATATCGTCGTGCTCCTGTGTTGACCCTGTGCCGGTTCTCATTCTGTAGGTCAGGAAGTGATAGAAACAGGTGTCCCCCTTCTCAAAATGTCTTCTGGTTTTCCCAGAAAAAGAAGAAGCCGCACTGCAGCTCTGATTCTCAGAACCTGTGACCAAAGAGTCTACGGTGGATGCCCGTTTGAAAGGTTGGTGCCAGGGCTTTCTCTGTGCAAACCCTGAGGGAAGGGCGTGTGCAAGGACTTACACTTGAGCTTGCACAGACTGGGAGGCTGGCAGTGTTTCTGCGGAGGCAGAGGGCCCTGACAGCAGACTGTTGTGTTTGCCTCCTGATTCTGCCCTTTCCCAATGTGTGGGTTGGGAATGGTAGCTTGCTGTGTGGCTCCGGTGGGATACTGAGCCAAAGCCCCGAGCCCAGGGCCTGGGACACTGGAAGCACTCAGTAGTCAGCTCAGGAGGCATGACACTGGCCCAGGTCACCCTTACAATCGGTGAGCCAGAGGAAGACATACTCCCTTTGTACAGACGGGAAAACTGAGGTTCAGAAGCTAAAGCCTGCGTTCACCTCTCCCCTGAGCTGCCTCCCGGCCTTGGCTCGGCCTCTGATCCCAGAAAGCACCACTCCCTACCAGCCCAGATGTGCATTCTCTTCTCCCCCACCTGGAGTTTTGGCAGAATTCTTAAGAGATGGTTTTACGCACGAATGCCTCCATTCAGATCCACAGTCCAGACTGCTGCATGCCCTAGACGATAGGACATCAGTGTACTTCTATGGGGGGCCTTTAGCAGCCCCCAACATTTATGTCCTTGCTGGGGGTCACGGACCTTCCCGTCATCCGGCTCCCCTAGTCTTGGGCCATAAGTCCATGGTCACTTGTGCAGCTCACTTGTAACCACTGGGCAGGATTTACGACTTGTGAGTCGGCGACTTGCTGCCCACTGCCCTAATCCTCTATTCTGACCTGTGTTTTTCTGAGTCTGAGGTTTCTGCTTGACTTTCTGGCCGTGTGTATTCCTGTAAGCGGCCTTGAAGCTTTTGTAGAACAAGATGAGGTAGAAAGAAATCAGTCTATCATAATGGGCGGGAACCAATGTGAGCAAAAACCCTTGGGCTTAGCCTATCCTTTGTTTGGAAATCTACAAAACGTTAACAGCAAGGCCCGCGTGCTTTTCTATTTACAAAGACTGTTCTTTTTTTGTTGCAAATAGCGAGGCCATAAGTTTTGGGAAGAGAAACAGGCCGTGGTCTTCCAAGGACTCTTGTTCTCCTGGGGTCCTGGAGCCCAGGGAGGGTCCTCTGCTTCGAGTCACAGGCAGCGGGCCCATGTCCGCTCCTGCTCTGTCCCCTCCTTCACCCTCTCCCCCAGAAGCAGTTTTGTCCCCAGTACCACAAAACCCCAAGGGTTTGCCACAAACCACCTTCCCACTGTAAGGCCTGGTGGGAATGGATGCCCGGGTGACAGGGGGGTGCATTCCAGGGCGGGCCGGTCGCCAGGGCCTGGCCAGGGAAGAATGGGGAGGAAATGGCAGTGGGAGGAGACAGAATCTTTCCACACTGCACTTTGCGCTTTGAACCCAGTGTGACAGGGACCGGGGCAGCCCACACAGCGGCAATTAGAGGACAAAGCCAGCAGCACTGGAGATGCTCACGCTGGCACAGTGAGACATACGCTTTGCAGGAACGGCCAGGCGGGCGCTGTCTGCACTTGGTCACGTCCGCCTCCTGGCACTCACCTGGGCTGGCCGCTTCCCGCTCCAGGGCCACGGAAATCAACCTGGGTCCCACTGCAGGCCAAGAGAAAATCATTTCAGAACCACAGGGTCCTGATGCTTCCTCGTTGATATTCTTACTTCTCGTTTGTAAATTGAAACGTAAATTTAAGATGCTACTTCTAAGTTTGAATAAAAGGGACAAAGAGATCACCCTTCACCATGACGTTCTCTGCCAGCCTAAGAGGAGGGTTTGGGCGAGATCCATTATGAGTGCAACCAGTCTTGAGATAATATTGATTTTAAAAACCGAGTGGTTGAAGGTTATTCCTGTGGAAAAAGGAAGAGTTCCAGGCCAAACGAATAAGGCATAATCCACAATGTAAATTGAGGCATATAAATCTCCTGCAATTTGTTAGAGGGTTTTTGATGCATCAAAGAAACGCTTCCCAAATCAAGCCGGTGGCATTCACTGCCGGCCTCCGCTCTGACGTCCTGCCCGCCTGGGGGAGACCGGCCCAGGGCACCACTGCATCCACAGAATGGCCGAGCGCAGGTCCAGGTGGGAGCTGGACAGAAAGCAGATGGGAACACAGCTGCTTCCCCCATCGCTGGCGTCTGTGTTCTCAGCCACAACCAGTCAAGGATAGAAAATACTCGAAAAAAAAAAAGAAGGGGAGCACTTAGCCTACCAGTTAAGACACCCACATCCCATGTCAGAGCACCTGTGTCTGGGGCAGGCATTTAGGGTGGGAACCAGTCGGTGGGAGCTCTCTCTGTGTCTGTCTCTCAAATAAATGAATGGATTTTTTTTTTTTAAAGAGGGGCCAGTGTTGTGGCACAGCAGGTGAAGCCACCCTCGTGACGCTGGCATCCCATAGGGGGGTGCTGGTGTGAGTCCTGGCTGCTCTGCTTCCTCTCCAGCTCCCAGCTAATGTGCCTGGGAAAGCAGCAGAAATTGGGCCCCTGCCACCCATGCAGGGGGCCTGGGTGGAGTTCCTGGCTCCTGACTCCAGCCTGGCTCAGCTCTTGGCGGTTATGATTATTTGACGAGTGAACCAGTGGATGGAAGATCTCTCTCTCTCTCTCTCTCTCTTGCTTGCTGTTTCTCTGTCACTATGCCTTTCAAATTGATGAAATAAATCTTTCAAAAGAAATGAAGGAAGGGGAGGTACACCCTTGAAGGAAGAGGGGAAGGTAGGAAGGAAGGAAAACATATTTGGAAACACTGTGTTTGGCCTTATTCAGACTTTTTTTCTTGTTATTCTCTTTTTTTTTTGACAGGCAGAGTGGACAGTGAGAGAGAGAGAGAGAGAGACAGAGAGAAAGGTCTTCCTTTGCCGTTGGTTCACCCCTCAAGTGGCCACTACGGCTGGCGTGTTGCAGCAGCGCACTGCGCTGATCTCAAGTCAGGAGCCAGGTGCTTCCTCCTGGTCTCCCATGGGGTGCAGGGCCCAAGGACCTGGGCCATCCTCCACTGCACTCCCAGGCCACAGCAGAGAGCTGGCCTGGAAGAGAAGCAACTGGGACAGAATCCGGCGCCCCGACCAGGACTAGAACCCGGGGTGCCAGCGCCACAGGCAGAGGATTAGCCTAGTGAACCGCGGCGCTGGCCTCTTGTTTTTCCCTAAACGACACATCACCAGCACTACTACATATAGCTTTGTATTGCGTTAGGTATTATAACTCACCCGGGGAGGCTGCGGCAGATTATATGCAAATACAATGAGGTTTTATGAAAGGGACCTGAGCACTCACAGACTTTGGTGGCCCTGGTGGCCCTGGGCCCAATCCCCTAGGGATTGCAAGGGACAAGTGTTTTTCCCAGTGTGCCATGCACCCTCACTAAGACTCCAGGATTGAGCTGACCAAGGGATGGGTGGCAACAGCTTCAGGAACAGCTGTGCTTCAGATAAAACAAAGGGGCCTTGTGCTCTGAGATTGCAAATAGAACAGAAATATCTTGCATCCACTAAAAAAAAAACACACACACACACACACACACACTCTGGTAAGCAGTGGAACTGGTCAAGAGGTTTCTGTTTTTTTTTCCTCTCTCACATCCACACATACGTTATTAAAAAAGAAATCATCTGTGGTTTTCCTAAGGGGCACAACCAACTAATTACAATTTGAAAGTCCTGCTGAATTAACAAGATTCATATTCTGTTTGCTTTGCAGGAAAACGACTGCGGTTGCTGCTGCTTTGAGAAGATTTTTGGAAAAATCAGCAGTTCTGATGCCTTGACCCCTGTGCCGACGGGTGGCCAAAGCTGGGGGACCCTTTGAACTTGGACTTTGAGTGATTCTCCAAGCTCAAGGGGGATACCCAGCGCTGCAGCCTCCGGGGGCTCACACAGCCCCCCACACTTTGTTTTTCCTGGTTGACCCTCGTCACAGGGGCAGGGCTGCATTGTGTCTGCTGTTTCTCAGATTGTCGGAGAGAGAGCATGGCTGGGGTCCTAACACCTGGAAGATGTACGGACAGGGAGCAAGTGGAGCCCCGTCACCGCTCTGTGCCTTTCAAAGGGGATGTTTCTATTGCCAGAAAGAGTCCTCCGTCTGGGACCCCCGGGGACACGTGGTCTCTCGGACTTTCTTGAGGAAGCCTGAAGAGCAGCTGCAGTTACGCCAGCCCATTGGCTTGCTGGGACACAAACCTTTCAGCTCCGAGCCCTGAGGCCGCAGCCTTTGGACCTCCCATTCATCCTGAACTCTCCCACGATTGCTCAGGTTCCTCCCAAGTCGCTGTCCCTACTCTCAAATTCGTTCCGTGCCTTTCACAGCGCACCCCCTGCCCTCTCCCGGCTGACAGGCCAGCCGCACGGAACAGCCTGGTTTGAGAGGCGAAGTGACAGCTCTCTGCTTATGGTGTCACTCTAGCAGCACCCCCTTGGGGAGGGCGTGAGCAGCCTCGGGCGTGTCCTGAAGCCCTGTTGTCCCTGCGAAGGGAAGGCTCAGCGCTTGGTGGCCCGTGTGGGCGCCCCTGGAAGCAGCCCTCCCGTTTCTAGGCAAACACAGATGTTCACGGGATCGCATGTGACTCGGTGGCTATGAGGGAGCAGTCTGAAGCCAAAGGCAGAGGGACTCCCTGTTCAGTTCCCTTTTTGGACACCAGGATGATGTCCAGGCGGGAGCGTCCTGTCCTCAAGTTCACGTACCATTTCCCAACAGATCTTTAATGGGGACGTGGGCTCTGCCGTGGCTGGCAAGTCGGGCACAGAAAGACACTGGCGCTTGTACAAAGGGAAACGGGCACCATCTCCCTAGGAGGAAGAGACAGTGCAAGCCAGACTGAAACCTCACTGCGCACTCCACCCATGCTCGCCGCTGCGCGCTCTCCTTTTTCCGTGTCAAATGGCTGCTGTGTTGAGATCAGCTGCCACAATGCCTTTCTGTGTAGCCACCGGTCACTCTAGGCCACTGCTGTCCTGACAGCAGTGGAGGGCAGTGAGAGTCTCTTGGTGGCCATTTCACTGAGGCCAGCTTTTACTCGCCTCAGCTTTCCTTCATTCCCTCTCACACCCACCTCACGAATTCTTGCAGCCTGCCCAGGGTCAACTACACAGGCGCTGTCCTTATTCTGTTCAGTGTAAAGGTAGAGATAGAAGCGAAATGTATCATTCAGTGACAGCCACATGCCAATCTCGGGGTCACACCTACCCCTACAGAACCTACCCCTTCCCAGCCTTCGCGCTTCTGTTATGATGCATTTCAATTTTTCTTTCTTCCCTTTGACCGATGCATTTATCCAAGGTTGGTTTCCCATGTTCCTGTTATGTGACTATGCTTCAAATATTTAATTTAGTGCCCTTCAAAAAATTCACACATACACACACACACACACACACCAAGCCCTGGGACTGAAGTGTTGTATTACTGTGCTATCTTTAGCTGATGCTGTTCATTGAGTCTGGAAAAATACAAGCCAGTGCCTGCGTTAATACTCAGACCACAGAGTGCTGGCACTGACTCAAATGCTAAATAGGACACAAGGGTCTGATTTGAAATCTCTCATGGAAGGGCGTTTTCTGTCCTGCCGTGGGGATCCTCCACCAAATCAAACAGGAAATCTCTCGCGTGGTGTGCTGCTCACCTCCAGCTCAGTTCTGGCTCACATGGGCAGACCAACTTTCCCCAGGCCCTGCCACGCATGGGCTACATGGAAGAGGTAGCTTAGAAGGGGCTCTTTGTCAGATTAATCCACCAATGGCCCTGCCATGAGTGGGTGTGAGTTTTCCTTTTTCTCTTTGAGGTTTAGAAAGGAGACCATACTTTGAAAACAGATCTTGTTTGAATTTGTAGTTAAATTTCCACATTTGGCTGGGAAGGCATCCTTGTGCCAGCAGGGTGCCTTTTTATGAGAGCTGAGGACGGTTTGCCTTGCACAGTTGGTGATTACAGTCTAGGGTTTCGGCGAAATGGGAGATTATCAGTCTCGGGTTCATCCTGTCCCCTCGCTCCACGCCCATGGATTGCTGCCGGTATCTGGGCAGACTTGCTGCTCTGATGGGAAAAGGGGGCTTTGCAAAGCCCAGGGATCAAACCAGATGTGAGCACGGGCCCGGAGAAGCTGCGTCTGGCCGGACAGGGGCTGTATCCTGATCAGTTTTTCCAAGAAGTCGTCAGGGTTGGAGAGTGTATTTCTCCTCCACCCTCTAACAGGGTGATGCAGCTTTGCGCACTTTCTCCCAGCCACGAGGGGCCACTGCCCACTGCCTGGAGAGAAATAAACCCCACAAATTATTACGGAGAAAACAGGCCCACGTTCACTCATCTAGAAGACACCAACAACTACCCGGAATCTGGGAGGAAACGGGCTCCTGCTTTTATTTCTTACATTTTTTTTAAATTGTGGGATTATGTCCTGAACTAACTTGGGGAACAGATTTCGAGGTTGAGCTTGGGTAACACACATCTGTAGATGGCCGTAGATTTGTTTTCAGGAGTTTTTGTGTCTGATTTGATATTCATTTGCTTTCCTTCCTTGAAGATGTAAATAGGCATGCTGCCATTGTCAGGGCTTACGTGAATATGTTTTGAAAGATGTGTGAATACTTATATTTTCATTCATTTCATGGAAATTAGTAGAGTGAAAATTTTTTTCTTATTTTAGAATTGAAATATGGATTTTGTCCCAGGGCACTGAGAATCTTGCTCTTCATTCCTGTTTCGTGTGTGTGTGTGTGTGTGTGTCCCTCTGCCCTCCCTGACCTTTGCCCAGCCATCCAGCGAGGGTGCCAGCAGGCATACGTTTGCTTGTTTCGTTTGGGCTGTGGCTCAGCGGATGAACCCTCATTTGGAACATACATTCGTAAAAGCGTAAGGCAGAGGAAGGAGGATGCCCCGGTGGGCTGCGGCTGATGGGCTCAGTTCACGCTCTGTCCCTGGCCCGTCTGTCACGTGCGTGGCCTGCGACTTCATACCCGTCACAGTATACTCCTCCAAAGCCTTTGTGAGATGAAAACTTCACCTCCTAATGGCAAATTGCTGCGTCCCGGAGGAAAGTCCGGCCGCTGAGAGTCAGGCCACTCCCTTGGGTAGCTCCCTAGATTAGAAGAGCCGTGTATTGAGGTGTGTTTTGTACGGGCAGTTCCACCTTCCATGAAGGCTGATAACTCGATTCCCGCCACCCACTCAGAACAGCAGGAAACGCCCGGCGCTGGAGCGTGCTGGTCTTGACTGTGCATTTTGCTGTCATCAGCTGACAGACATCGCCTGAGTCCTTCCGATGAAATTTCTCCATGGAGACAGGAAATGCAAATGATTCGTCACGTGGTGATCGCCTACATCATGCACACGTTTAATTTCTGAACGTAGCTTCGATCAAGCGTACTGCTTTGTCTTATAAAGAGATATGAGTCATATACGTGTATTATATTAAAGAACAAACATGGACATCATTACTCCTTTGTTAATGAGGTTAATTATTCAGGGAAGTAGATTTGCCCCATGCAGTGCAGTCTCACATGTCAATTCCTGTGACACTGAGAACCCAAGGCACCTTCAGGCTCCTCCTTCTCCCAGGGGCTCTGGAGCTGTCCACAGGCCAGCCCCATGGCTGAAGGTGGCTCCCCACTGGAACGCACACGACGCACCCCTACAGTGTCCAGAGGGCTGCTTTTTCCTATCAATACAGAGCTGTCACCTGAGAGCTGTGTAACGTGTCCAGTGCCAGAACGGCGCTGGTAAATGACGAAGGCCTTTGGTGGACTTCCTGAGTCGCTGACTACGCGTGGGCCCTGAGAAGAATCTGTTCAGGCAACAGGAGACGGTCAGTAGGGAGGGCCATCCCATTACAAGTGGCAATCTTACGTTCTGAGCTCCGTGTCGGCCCTGGGGACTGTCCAGGTCCCCAGCTTGCACGTGCATCTTGGACGACATCTAGGCCCAGCCAACACTCCTGACTTAGCCCACCAGGGAAGGGAAGTTTTAGGCGTTGTCCCACCAGCACTGGGATCTCCCAACCCGTCTGGCTTAAGAGGGGCCCACTGGACTCTTCCCTCCTGTGCCACAGGCCTGGGGAGGGGTCGTGTTCTCTCCCTCAGCAGTTCTGTCCCTCTTTTCCTTCTTGAGCCTGTAAGCCAGGTGTTCTGACTTTCCCCCCGAAGCGAGGACACCTCATTCCCCTCCAATATCCGAGCAAAATAGCCCTGGAGCACAGCTCCGCTCTTTCCCAGGGATAGATCTTCAAAGCTAGAGTTACGGGGCAGCGACTCGGAGATGAGAATCAGTTGTCTTCCTGCTCCTCACCTCCCTCGTCCTCTCAGGGTAGAATGGAGTGGATGGTCTCCCTCACCACGCCCCCCAGGGGAGGGCCAAACACCCCTTTACCACATCACCTCCCCACCGCCACCTCACCATTCGGAGCCTCTGGGAAGATGACTGCTTCCTGGTGCACCTGCTTTGTCGTCCTTCCTTCCCCTCGTAGGAGAGGACTCTCCTGAGATCCGGGAGTCGGCATTCTCCAGAGGCACTGTGTGTAGACTGGGTCTCTTGAAAGATTCCACTCTTTATTTAGCTGGGTCTTGGCCTCAACTGCAGGGGTCAGGGCCTGTGTGTTCTACAAAGCTCATTCAGTTCTTTCTCCAGAATGTTCTTTTTATGTTTTTTAAGATTTGTTTACTTATTTGAAAGTCAGGGTTACAGACAGGGGTGGAGTGTTTGGGGGGGAGCTATCTTCCATTCACTGGTCCACTCCTCAGATAGCTACAATACCAGGAGCTTCGTCTGGGTCTCTCACATGGGTGCAGGGGCCCAAGCCCTTGTGCCATCTTCTCTGCTTTTCCCAGGCATGTGAGCAGGGAGCTGGATTGGGAGTGGAGCAACCAGGACTTGAACTGGAACCCATATGGGATGCCAGCGTCAAAGCCAGTAGCTTTACCTGGCACACCACAATGCTGGGCCCCCTCCCCAAAATATCCCTATGCAAGTTTATGAACCAGTGAATCAGGGTGAGGGGGACCTCCCCACTGCTGCTCCACTTCACCTACAGACGCCGCCACCTGTGCCACACCCCAGCCACGGAGCATCCCTCCAGAGGCCAGCGTTTCAAGGCAGCAGCAGTGCGGTCTTTCCTAGCGTCCCCATTGCCCTCACAAGATGGGCGCGGTCATGCAGAAGAGTGGAGAGCGATCATTGCCCAGACAGAACCAAGGAAACAGGGCCCTCACTGCTGCTGGGTTAGTCTCAGCAGCCGCTAGAGGCTTCCAACAGCTACAGGTGAGGGAAGGCCTAGATGGCCCCCACTTCCTAGGCTGCCCACCCGGTGGTATCTGATGCCTTGTGAGCAGGGTTCATGCTGAGTTCTCACTGATGAGCAGTGGCAAGTACAGCCGTTGTGACGTAAGTTTCACGTTAGCTAGTGATGAACCGGCTCCCTGGCCTTTCAGGCCCTTGGCAGAATCTTGCATGGACGCTTTACTCTGACTCATGCGACGGGATCCGTCTCGAGTGGCCTTTTCCATTCTGGTCACAGGACCCGACTGACAGATTTGTTGGCTCGTCGGCAGTGCGTGCTGTCAATGGCTGAACACCGGACTCGGTGAAGTTCCCAGATCTGAGCTCCTGCGCTTGCTGGACTCCTCCCTTTGTATAGGAGTTACCATCTTATTACTAGGCTCTCATTTCAAATGACAAATACATTCTTCATTTAATGGACCAAAGAGCTGTACAACATTTCTAGCCAGTCACACACTTTAAAAACTACTAGTTTCACCAATTTAAAAAATATCCAATATGCTAATTTAATTTTTTTTAATTTGACAGGTAGAGTTATAGACACTGAGAGAGAGAGAGAAAGGTCTTTCTTCCATTGGTTCACTCCCAAAATGGCCGCAACGGCCAGAGCTGGGTGAATCTGAAGCCAGGAGCCAGGAGCTTCCTCCGGGTCTTCCCATATGGGTGCAGGGGCCCAAGGACTTGGACCATCTTCCACAGCTCTCCCGGGCCACAGCAGAGAGCTGGATCAGAAGTAGAGCAGCCAGGACTTGAACCCGCGCCCACACGGGATGCCAGTGCCGCAGGCGGAGGATTAACCAAGTGAGCCATGGCGCTGGCCCTAATTTAAAACTCTTGTGGTATTGGACAGACATAGGAGAGACGCCATGCTTAAACCCAGCCTTCTTTTGCCAATTTTAGATGTCACCTACCAACACCCTGGAGTGTATATTCTCAGGTCAACGTTCCTCGGAGGCTGACTAGTGGCCAGAGTGTGTTAGAGTCGATAACAGACAAAACTCCCTGCAGCGTCTCACACAGCCTTCCTGGGAGAAGCTCTTTCCACACCCGCCCCGGGCCCCTCATGGAGCTGGCTGAGGAAGAGCCGCGTCCCCAGAGACCCTCTTCCTTCGCCAGTGTTCCTGGGGCGACTTGTCCTGCTCCAAAGCACCATCTTCTACAGCCCAGCAGCCCCGCCCAACTCCCCGAGCCCCCTGCCCTGTCTGGTGCATCTCAGTGAGTCAGTGAGTGCCCGAGAGCCATGGCGGCTGTCAACCCCCAGCGCAGTCTCTGGCCTCCACAGAGCAGCTGGGAGGAATCCTGCTGAGCAGAGCGTCCTCCCTCCCAGACCCCTGGTCCTTCCGAGCCCACGTTCCTCTTCAAGCTAAGAGGCTGTCATTTTCAGGGGAGAGTCGCTCTACCAGGACAACGCAGGCGCCGTCTGCTCGCTCGCTTTCCAGTCCTCACGCCCAGCTTTGCTGCACTCTGGGATCTCGCCAGCGCTCGGCACTGGGCTCCTGAACTCCTGCGTCGTCCCCTCCCCCGTCCGCTGCACTGATGTTCGTTTTGCTTTTAAAGCACACATCCGGTCATTTCAAGGTTCGAAACTTGGGCTCGGTGTGTTTTCACTCCTGGCGGTGAAGGTTAAAGTCCTCGTGTGTTCGTGTGATCCACCGTACATTTAACTTCATCTGCCATGTTTCCCAACCTAGAGACACAGAAACTCATCCTTGGGTCTCCAGCAGGGTCGCAGAGCAGCATCCCTGACCAAAGATGGGCTACAGTGTGGATCTTTTTGGACATCACAGTTCAGACCATTTATGGTGTTACTCCTCCTCATCACAGTCGGTGCTAGGACAGAGGCCCTCTCCCGGGGGCTCACCTGCATAGCTGTTGGCAGGAGGCCACAGTGTCTTGCCAGGGGGGCTTCTCCACCTGTTAGTTGACCATGTGGCTGACACCCGGCTGTTCAGAGTGAGTGATCAAAGAGAGGGCAAGATAAAAATCCCAATGCCTTCTATAGCCTATCCAAATCCCCCCTCTGCCCAATTCCGCACAGGAAGTAGTGACCATCCACTATCCTATAGCTCCCCAATGATGCACGCCCTCCCCATGCAAAACGCACCCATCCCAAATGGCCCCTAACCTCCTATCCTATGACAGCGCCAGCTCAAAGTCAAGATTCTGACCTTCCAAATCAAGTCTAGCTGTGGGTGAATCTTCTCCAGTAACGCTCCTTGAGCACAGCTTCTCAGGTACACTTCCTCTGGATCCAAAGACTTATAAACCAGAGAGTACAGACGTCCACCCCTCTTGCCTTTCCCCATACACACCTCACATAGGAAGGTGGACAGGCATTGGATGGCCACTAAAAATATTGCTATTAGAAAGGAGGGAAGAGGACTGACATACAAGGTTCACTAGCTTGGGGTTGGCACTGTGGCTTAGTAGGCTAACCCTCCTCCTATGTTGCCAGTATCCCATGTGGGTGCTGGTTCATGTCCTGGCTGCTCCTCTTCCTATCCAGATCCCTGCTAATGGCCTGGGAAAGCAGTGGAAGATGGCCCAAGCCCTTGGGACCCTGCAGCCTTGTGGGAGACCCGGGAGAAGCTCCTGGCTCCTGGCTTTGGATTGGTCCAGCTCCGGCCATTATGGCCATTTGGGGAGAAAACCAGCAGATGGAAGACCTCTCTCTCTGTCTCTCCCTCTGTCTGTAACTCTACCTCTCAAATAAATAAATAAATAAAATCTTTAAAAAAAAAAAAAAAAGACGCACTGGCCCATAGTAATTCTGAAATTCAGCAAAGTAAATGTTGGGAGTTCCTTGAGTAGGATCAGTCTTACTCTTTCCCAGGGATGGTCTACCATGGCTCTTGGCTGCACCTTTTGGCCACTGGTTTATCCCTCTGCCTTCTCTGTGTGTGCGGCAGTGTAGGTTTCTCAGCCCATTTCCTGCCAGTAGAAAATTGAGAGCAGAGTCCTCTTCCTTCTTGGTGCTTTTTCTGCCTGTTTCAGCCAAGCTGGTGGTGCACCTGACAGCATGAGTGTCTGACAAACCCTATAGGCCTCCTGAGATGTTTACTGGGGTTCATCCCATTAGACAAAGATCATATCTACACATCTCTGACCACCTTGGGCTTCTGCTGAGCCTAAAGGGCAGTGCCCTTGAACTTCTCAGACGCTCTGCTGTTTGATCCTGCTTTGGGTGCACTGTCTTGGGTATTTCTGAAGACTTAACAAAGAATTTTAAACTCTTTTTAAAAAAGATTTATTTATTTGAAAGGCAGAGTGACAGAGAGAGAAGGAGAGGGAGAGAGAGCGAGGGAGGAAAAGAGAGAGAGAGAGAGAGGTCTTCCCATCTGCTGGTTCACTCCTCAAATGGCCATAACTGCCAAGGCTGGGCCAGGCCAAAGCCACAAACACGAGACTCCATCAGTCTTCCACACAGGAGGCAGAAACCCGAGTCCTTGGGCCATCCTCCTGCTTTCCCTGGTGCGTTAGCAGGGAGCTGGGCCAGGAGCGGAACAGCTGGGACTAGAACTAATACTTTGATAAAGAAATGCTTAATCTACTGTGCCACAATGCTAGCCCCGATTTTTAAATTCTTGATTTCATGGTTAGACCACATCATCTTTAGAATTCCCTGGATTTGATCTTTTAAAAGATTTATCCATTTGTTTGAGAGGCAGAGTTGCAGACAGAGAGAGAGAGAGGGAGAGAAAGAGGTCTTCCATCCATTGGTTCACTCCCCAAATGGCTGCAATGGCAGGAGCTGTGCCGATCCAGAGCCAGGAACCAGGAGCTTCTTCTGGGTCTCCCACAAGGCTGCAGGGTCCCAAGGACTTGGGCCATCTTCTGCTGCTTTTCCCAGGCCATCAGCAGGGAGCTGGATCAGAAGTGGAGCAGCTGGGACTCAAACCAGCATCCATATGGGATGCCAGCACTGCAGGCAGAGGCTTAACCTACTACACCACAGCAGCGGGCCCTGGATTTGATCTTTACCTGGAAGCCATTATTAACTGTTTCTTTCATAACAGTCCTCACAGTATCTTCTAAACTTTATCTCCCTCCCTCCTCCCTCCCTCCTCCCTCCCTCCCTCCTTCCTTTCATTTCTTTCTCTTTCTTTCATTTTACATTTTTGGCCCCAGTTTCTGCCTACCATAAATCCCTACGTACAGGGATTAGGGTCTTCTTGGCATAATCGATCTTTCCCCCCAAGTCTCAACAGAGACAATTTTGAGTGTATGTGTCCCAACTTCGCTGGATTTGGAATGAGAACGTTTCAACACCAATAGCAAGACCTAATGAAACAACTTCAAAACTATTTGGAATAATTTTTTCTTGTAATTTAGACTCTTTTTGGTTTCCCTTACATGTCTCATCAAGAGGTTGATGCAATAGGACAGAATTGCATAAATAAGTAAGTTTTATTTTCTGAGTATATTAATAATTTTAAAATATTTTTATACATATGCTTAAAGGTATGTCAATCTCAGAGAAAACAAGTCATAGTCCTAGTTCTTGCTAATTAATGTCTGAACTTTTCCCCCTCAATTATTTCACACACCTGTTCACTGTAAATTTCCTCAACTATTTTAATATCACATTAACGCTGACCAGAACTTGGATGCACACCTGAAGTTTTTCTGAATTTTAATTATTTTCAAATTAATTTTAATATTCTCGATGATTTCAAACTTACCATATGTTTAATAAAATTGAACTTCATATTTAAAAAAAATGTTTAACTTTTCTTAAGGTTTCAAAAGATAACTTATGGTGTACTTTTACGAATGCTTTTAATATACTTTAAAAAAATTCTTTCCCTGAAAACCTTGTTTGTCCCAAATCTTATCATTCCGTGATTAATGTAGCAACTTGTTTCCTGCGCGGTTGCTCCCAGATTTCCACGGCGAAACGCGGTTTTACTCTGCTGGAAGTCCTCCTGCGGCTTCTCCTCGCCGGATTCCGTATCCTTGCCCAATCTGCTCTCCTCAGCCCCTGTCTGCTTCCTTCTGCCTCACCCACAGCCCTTCTGGTTCGGGTTGTGCTGTCTGACTCGCCTGGCTAACGCTCAGGTGTTTTTTGGTTAAGACGCCCCACCACACTCCAGCATTTGGTATTGATACCATAAATAGGAACAACCCAGGTGATCGCACCTGCTGGGACAAGTGACTGGGACTTGTAACGTTCAGAACGGGACTCTTCATGATAGGGCAGTGATGCGTACTGGCAAAATGGGATTTCCGTCTGCTCACAGCAGGTAGTAAACAATGTTCGCTGTTATCCTCTGCAGGGTAGTTTACGTCGAATGGTCGCTTTAACAGCCACTTTTATCCACGGTTGGCAGTTACTGCAGGGCGACAGCACAGAGGCAGTGGGGGAACCCAGATCTGGGCCTCGCCGGGTGCATGAGGCACACGGCCTTCCTGAGTGACAACACTCGTGCTCCGATGGCGCATGCACACATCCCTGGACTTACAGGGAGATGATCCCCGGTGGGTAGTGGGCAAAGAAGGAAGAGAGAAACTCACTTAACTGATATAAACTTGACCTAAAGACTCACCTCCTAGACCCGTTTGTGCTACTCACCATTTCCAATTTTCCTTTACTGTCATGGGGCGGATACAATGATAACCACCTGCAGGCAATGTGGGTGGAGCAGTTCCTTGGGTGCTGACGAGCCCTCCTTGGACTCTAGCATTCAAAATCCTCATCCTGTAGCGCTAGACACTCACTCCCACTGTGTCCTCTTTGCTTCAAGCCTGTTTGAAATTCCTCTTCAGGGATTGCCCTCTGTCCTACTGTGCAAATGTCCCCAGGAAAACAGTATGACCGTCTACCACCCAGCATTTAGACCAACAATGGAACCACTTAGCCTCATCGGTCATGCTGGCTCCAGTGACTTCTGCCTTCAAATGACATCTTATTTCACAGATCTTTTAAATGGAAACAATTGCCATCATTCAAGATGCTTTAAAAACTGCCGTGGAAGGAACAGGCATTTGGTACAACAGTTAAGATGCTGAGTCCTGGATCCGCCTTCAATTTCAGCCACAGGTGATGGCTCAAGTACGTGGGTCCCTGCTGCCCACGCGGGAGACCCAGACTGAAATCTGAGTTCCTGGCTGCAGCCTGGTTCCGCAGGCATTTGGGGGAAGACACCAGCAGATGAACTGTTTCTATGTCTCTTTTCCTTTCAAATAAAATGAAAATTAATTAATTATGTGGGAATAAATTATGGAAGATACAGCAAAAATTAGTTTGGAAACGTTCCAACATGGTTTTGAGATATGGTAGAACCACGGAATCGATGTCACTCCCAAGTTACTCCCATGTCAGTGAGCACAATCATTCCTCAAACAGGCTTTTGCTGATGTAAATTTCCCTATTAGCAATCATGTACCTGCATCCTAGCAGTTGGATGCTGTATTTTCACGTTCACTCATCTCAACGTATTTTTTTTTCTAGTTTCCTTGTCATTTTTTTTTTACTCAATAGTTCTTTAGGAGTGGGTTGCTAAATTTCCACAAATTTGTGAGTTTTCCAAATTTCTCTCTGTTGAGCTCTAATTTAATCCCTTTGTGATCAGAGAACATACTTTGTATTTTAGTCTTTTAAAAATGTTCTGTGGCTTGTTTTATGGGCGAACATGATCTAGCTTGGAGGGTGCTTCATGTTAGGAAAGAACGTATCTTCTACCATTGCTGGTGGGGCGTTCTACAGATGTTTGTTAGGTGTTCTTGGTTTCTAATTTTGTTTAATTCTTTTCCTTCTATGCTGATCTGCGGTGTATTGAATTCTTTGACTACTCTGTAATTTGCGTATTTCTCCCTTCAAATCTGTTGGTTTTTGCTGTATATAGTTGGGAGATTTCCTGTGATGTACATACATGTTTATAATTGTCCTTCTGAGGAATTGGCCATTTTATCACTAAAAAATGCTCCTCTTTGTTCCTAGGAATAATTTTTATTGTAAAGTCTACTTTGTCTGGTGATAGTATAGCCACTTCATTTATCTTTGGATTACTGTTGGCATGCCAAATATATATATATATATATATATATGTCATTATTGATAAGTAGGATTTACATCTATCATTTGGTTGTTTTCCATATAACATATAATTTTTGTTCTATTATTACTGTTCTATGTTATGTTAAACAAATTTTTCTAACATAGCATTTTAATTCTCTTTCTGTTTCTTTTACTGTATTATTTATTTATTTGAGAGGCAGAGTCACAGACAGAGAAAGGTAGAGAGAGAGAGAGAGAGAGAGGTCTTCTGTCCACTGGTTCACTCTCCAGATGGCTGCAATGGCTGGAGCTGGGCTCATCTGAAGCCTTTTTCTAGAATTTCACATAAATGGGATCACATAGTAAACTCTCATTTTCCGTCTCTTCCCATGCGTGCCATTGTTTTCAGATTTACCCCCATTCTACAATAGCTGTTTGTGTTGCTGAGTATTGAGCCAACGTAAGGAAGCAGGATGCACTCAGCCAGCGATGGTCATTTGGTGGTTTCCACGTTTGGGCTAAAGCTGCTGTGAACATTCCTTTACAAGTCTTTGTACGGCCATATGCTTTCATTTCTCTTGGGAAAATATCCAAGCCAGGAGCCAGGCACCAGGTGCCTCTTCCAGGTCTCCCACGGGGGTGCAGGGGCCCCAGGACTTGGTCCATCTTCTACTGCTTCCCTAGGCCAGAGCAGAGAGCTGGATCAGAAGTGGAGCAGCTGAGACTGGAACTGGTGCCCACTGGGATGCTGGCACTGCAGGTGGCGGCTTTACCTGCTACATAACAACGTCGGCCTCTCTTAAATTTCTATATGAATTTTTGAATGAATGTGTCAATTTCAAAAAGAATATCTGCTTGAAATTTGCTTGGAATTGCATTGAACCTATAAGTTAATTTGGGGGGAACCGGGGGTTTTCTGATACTGATGCACAGTATATTTATACATTTAATTTGATCTTTAATTTTTGTCACCAGCGTTTGTTGTTTTCAATGTGCAGATCTTTTACTCCTGTCAGATCACTAAGTATTTCATATTTGTTAATGCTATCATAAATGCATTTTTAAAGATTTATTTATTCAAAAGGCAGAGTTGCAGAGAGGCAGAGGCAGAGAGAGAGAGAGAGAGAAGAGAAAGAGCGACAGAGAGGTCTTCCATTCGCTGGTTCACTCCCCAGATGACTGCAATGGCCGGAGCTGCGCTGATCTGAAGCCAGGAGCCAGGAGTCTCTTCCTGGTCTCCCATGCGAGTGCAGGGGCCCAAGGACCCGGGCCATCTTCCACTGCCCTCCCAGGCCATAGCAGAGAGCTGGACAGGAAGTGGAGCAGCTGAGACTTAACCAGCGCCCGTATGGATGCCGGCACTGCAGGTGGTGGCTTTACCCGCTACGCCACAGCGCTGGCCCCCAGAACTGTGTTCTTTATAAAATTATCCTGCCTTGGGCATTTTGTTATATAGTAGCAGAGGAGAGGCTCATACAGGTAAGTAAAACCTATGTGGCACTTACAGCACCATACTGAGACTCTATGCTGATGGCACTGACATAGCTTCATTCTCTGTGAACTCACACTCACACACAACACACACGATGCTTAACCTCAGGGACGCTGTAAACAAAAGTTAAGATAAATAATCCTAAGTTCACTTGCAAAACATCAGCGTACGGTAAAGTTGGTTTAAAGATGGAAAACTGTTCAAATACACACACACTCACATGCAATCACTTGCACACTCACATACACAAAACACACTCATATACACGCTCACATACACAAACACACATGCACACACTCACATACATGCTCACATACGCAAACACACATACACACTCACATGTACACATACATACACATACACACACTCATATACATACACACCCAAACACACATGCACACACATATACACACATGTACACACATGTACACACTCACACATATACACATGTACATACACTCACACATATACACACACCCACTCATATACACACATGTACACACTCACACATACACACACCCACTCATATACACACATACACACATGTACACACTCACACACATGTACACACACTCACACGTAAACACATGTACACACATGTACACATTCACACACACACACTCACACTCAGCAACTAGGGATTTCTGCAGACTGCCTTGCACCTGACACGAAAGTCCACAACTCCAAGTGCAAGACAAGGAAGCACATATGGGATAATGCAACATCCCAGGCTTCTCCTAGGCTAGGTCAGTGCTCACCAGATAATTATTCATTGCAAACGCGTCCGTGAGCTGCCCTACGAGATTCTTTTATCAATCATCTGTGTTTTAAAATGAAAGTGTTCCATTACTTCTTTGCTTTCACTTCTGGTCTCAAGCTTTGTTCATATTTGTCAGCCATTCTGGAATTGTTTAAATTAGTGCAGGTTTTTTATGGAGTGTCAAATACACTCTGGGGAGAGGCTGGCCTCGTAGTTACCCAAAGTGTTCGGCCAGATCCTGGAAATTTTTGAGACAGGGAAACACCACCGTTAATAAAAGGTTTTTGTTATTAAGAGCTTATCTGAGATTCCCCCTCTTGCCCCCCGATTTCCCCTCTCTGAGCTGCTTGGCCTGGGGGGGGGTTGCTTCTCCCCCTTTGGGACAGCGACAGTTTTCTTCCCAGATGGGAGCGTCTCAGAGAATTAGAGACATTTGCTCAAAGCTCCAGGTGGAATGGCTGGAATGACCCCTCGGAGCAGGTGGGGCACACTCAGCTGATATTTCAAATGTGGCAGAGACATGTTGATCACTCCCTGTCTCCAACGAAAAATTCAGAAAGCTCGTATTATCCCCCAGGCCACAGGGCAAGAGCTCTGATTACACACGTGCATATTAGGCGTACCTACCCCCGGAAGAAGGCTGGGGTATCCGATTGTCCTCCACTTAGATAAGTGGCCTCCATTGCAGGTGCAAGGCACAAGGGCAGGAAGTGCGCCCCTGGCTTGCCTTGGGGGAACTGGAACAGCATTAAGGTTAAGCCGTGCAACCTCCTCCACATGTCTGTGTGCGATGGCTCAGCCTGAGTCTCAAGATGAGCAGGACATGGGAACAATCTTGCTCCTTCGGTCAGAAAATTGTCATCGCCAGCACCACAGCTTCAACCCCTTTGATTTCCGTGCCTCGGGCAGCAGCTTTGCCCAGGTGCCTGCGGCCCTGGTGCAGGGACCCTCCCCCAGCGGGAGGGGTATCCCTCTTCCCGTCCTTTGGAAAGAAGATTCGGAGATTCCTCCCAGTTCCTAGCAGACACCCAATGGGAGCTGGGCCCAGGGGCCCACGGCAGCAGCCAGGCCAATAGCAGCCTCTGCTGACTTCCGCTCCGGGTCCTCCGCTGCTTCCTCGGGTTGCTTTTCCCAGAAAGCACTTGTAGTCAGCTGGGCTTGCAGAAGAAGTCCAACACAGACACATCCCGACGGCCTTGAGCTTGGGTCTGCGCCTAACCCAGGGGACCAGCTGGCTCCATCCGTTCTGCTCTTTCTCCCCCCTTGACACAGTGGCGTTCCCAGGTGCACCAGCAGGGAGGCGGGCTGGAAGGGGAACAGCCAAGAATTGAGTCAGTGCTGGTGATGCTGGTGTCGGAGCAGTGGCTTAACCTGCTAAGCCGCCATGCTGGCCCCTAGAGTGAGTCTCTGAACCAAGGGTTCAGCGCCTGGGGCAGTAATGCCTGCTAACGCCTGCAGGGGAGAGGCTGGCCAGGCATCTCCGCCACACGAGGCCCCTGCAGGACGCTGGGAGGGGACGGGGCAGGGATGTGTGTGTGTGTGAGTGTGCATGTGAGTGTGTGAGTGTGCATGTGAGTGTGCGTGTGGGTGAATGTGTGTGTGTGAGTGTGTCTGAGAGTGAATGTATGTGAGAGTGTGTGTGAGTGTATGTGAGCGTGTGTGTGAGTGTGTATGTGTGTGAGTGTGTCTGAGAGTGAGTGTATGTGAGAATGTGCATGTGAGTGTGTGTGAGAGTGTGTGTATGTGTGTGAGTGTGTGAGAGAATGCGTGCATGTGTGTGAGTTTGTGTGTGAGTGTGTGTGAATGTGCATGTGAGTGTGCGTGTGGGTGAATGTGTGTGTGAGTGTGTCTGAGAGTGAGTGTATGTGAGAATGTGCATGTGAGTGTGTGTGAGAGTGTGTGTGAGTGTGTATGAGTGTGTGAGAGAATGCGTGCATGTGTGTGTGTGTGAGAGTGAGTGTATGTGAGAGTGTGTGTGAGTGTATGTGAGAATGTGTGTGTAAGAGAATGTGTGTATGTGTGAGTGTGTTTGTGTGTGAGTGTGTGAGAGAATGTGTGCATGTGAGTTTGCATGTGTGAGTGTGTATGAGAGTGTGAGTGTGTATGTGTGTGAGTGTGTGTGAGAGAATGTGTGTGTGAGTGTGAGTGTGTGTGTGTGTGAGTCCACCTGCAGTAAGGAGTTCAAAGACAGGAAGCCATCAGCCTGCTCAGTGGGACCTTGGGAAACCCAGCTAGGAGCCAGGGGCAGGGAGCGCTCCCAATCCCCCCGGAGAGGCGATCGTAAGTGCTGGACCCTGGCGAAAGGCGCTTTCTGCCTTTCTTGATTAACTTATCAGGCGCTTGTCCTGCCTGTGACCTTGTCGAGTTCCCTGTATTTTTAAAAAGGATTTCCCTGAAATAAACAAGGTTATACATTTATTTTTAGGACAAGTGTTAAGAAAGAGGCCTCGGGAAAGAAAAGACATTTAAAAGGCCAAAACAGAAGCAACTTCCTAGGGCTTAAGGGAAGACAGGGAATCATAGTGGTGCCCTGGTCACGTGTACACGCGTGCTGGTGTGTGGGAGGTGTGTACACATGGTGTACATGTGCTGAGTGGTGTGTGTGGATTGTATGCGTCTAGGAGTGTTGTGTGTGATGGGGGTGTGTGTGCAAGCGCGGTACGTATGTGAGCAGTATACGTAGTCTATGAGGTGTGGTGTGTATGTGAGTGCTGTGTGGTGTATGTGGATTGTATGCGTCTAGGAGTGTTGTGTGTGACTGGCGTGTGGAGTGTGCATGTGCGGCATGTATGTGAGTTGAGTAGTGTATGTAGTCTGTGAGGTGTGGAGTGTATGTGAGTGCTGTGTGGTGTGTGTGGATTGTATGCGTCTAGGAGTGTTGTGTGTGACTGGCGTGTGTAGTGTGCATGTGTGGCATGTATGTGAGTTGAGTAGTGTATGTAGTCTGTGAGGTGTGGAGTGTATGTGAGTGCTGTGTGGTGTGTGTGGATTGTATGCGTCTAGGAGTGTTGTGTGTGACTGGCGTGTGGAGTGTGCATGTGCGGCATGTATGTGAGTTGAGTAGTGTATGTAGTCTGTGAGGTGTGGAGTGTATGTGAGTGCTGTGTGGTGTGTGTGGATTGTATGCGTCTAGGAGTGTTGTGTGTGACTGGCGTGTGGAGTGTGCATGTGCGGCATGTATGTGAGTTGAGTAGTGTATGTAGTCTGTGAGGTGTGGAGTGTATGTGAGTGCTGTGTGGTGTGTGTGGATTGTATGCGTCTAGGAGTGTTGTGTGTGACTGGCGTGTGGAGTGTGCATGTGCGGCATGTATGTGAGTTGAGTAGTGTATGTAGTCTGTGAGGTGTGGAGTGTATGTGAGTGCTGTGTGGTGTGTGTGGATTGTATGCGTCTAGGAGTGTTGTGTGTGACTGGCGTGTGGAGTGTGCATGTGCGGCATGTATGTGAGTTGAGTAGTGTATGTAGTCTGTGAGGTGTGGAGTGTATGTGAGTGCTGTGTGGTGTGTGTGGATTGTATGCGTCTAGGAGTGTTGTGTGTGACTGGCGTGTGGAGTGTGCATGTGCGGCATGTATGTGAGTTGAGTAGTGTATGTAGTCTGTGAGGTGTGGAGTGTATGTGAGTGCTGTGTGGTGTGTGTGGATTGTATGCGTCTAGGAGTGTTGTGTGTGACTGACGTGTGTAGTGTGCATGTGCGGCATGTATGTGAGTTGAGTAGTGTATGTAGTCTGTGAGGTGTGGTGTGTATGTGAGTGCTGTATGGCATTTCTTTTGGATACTGTAAATGTTTCAGTAAATCTCTTAAGAGAGCACCTTTTAAAAATTATTTTGTTTTATCTGAAAGGCAGAGCGGTAGACAAATGGAGAGAGAGATCTTCCATCTGCTGGGTCACCCCTCAGATGCCTGCAACAGCCAGTCTGGATCAGGCCGGATTCAGGAGCCTGGAACTCGGTACCTGTCTCCCATGAGCGTGACAGCAGCCCAATCCCTGACTGCCTCCCAGGATCTGTGTTAACAGGAAGCTGGGTCGAAGCCAGGACTTGAACCCGTCACTCTGATGAGGATGCAGGTGAACCACGTGTTGCTTAACCACTGAGCCAAACGCTGGTTTTGAATGGTGTGTGTTGGGTGTGTGAACAGTATGAGTGGTGTGTGTGTGTTGGTGGGGGGAAGAATGTTGTGTGGTATGGGGTTACCTGGTAGGTGTGTGTGGTATGTATGTGTGTTGCGTGATATATGTGGTGTTTGAGTGGTGTGTGTAATGTGTCTGGGCACATGCAGTGTGTGTGATATGTACAGTGTGTGCGTGTGAATGGTGTGGTGTGTGTGTGTGTGTGTGAATCCCATGGCATGTGTGTTATGTCTGTGAATGGTGTGTGATGTGTACAGTGTGTGCGTGTGAATGTGTGTAGTTGTGTGGTGTGTGTGTGAATCCCATGGGATGTGTGTGTTATGTCTGTGAATGGTGTGTGATGTGTACAGTGTGTGCGTGTGAATGTGTGTAGTTGTGTGGTGTGTGAATCCCGTGGGATGTGTGTGTTATGTCTGTGAATGCTGTGTGATGTGTACAGTGTGTGTGTGTGAATGGCATGGTGTGTGTGGATGGTATGGTGTGTGTGTGTGTATGTGAATCATATGGGATGTGTGAGTTATGCACAGTGTGTGTGTGAATGGTATGGTGTGTATAGTCTGTGCGTGTGAAGTGTGATGTGCAGTGTGTGTTTGAACGGTGTGGGGGGTGTGTGTGTATGAATGGTATGTGATGTATTACAAACAGTGTGTGTGTGTGTGTGTGTGATTACGTGTGTGTTGAGGAAGGTAGACAAGAGGCACCGGTGCGGTGCCCATGTGGGATGCTGGGGCCGCAGGCAGAGGCTTAGCCCACTTGGCACAGCGCTGACCCCTGTAGCTGCACTTCTTTGGTGAGCGCAGGGATCCCAGGTCGAGTGTCCAGGAGGAACCAGGGTGTGGGACAGAGGCAGTCCCTCTTTTCAGTCCTCAGGCACCACACACACACCCGGGCACATAACTAAGCGCCCTGGGAAGCCGTGCGTATCTTCCAAGCACCGCGGTGGTCTGGCCTGCTAGTCCTGGGCACCTGTGCTACAAATCAGCCCAAACGTAAATCAATAGGCAGCGCGCGAAGGCCCAGTGGGGAGCAGCTGTGCTCCCGTCTCCCACCCGCACAGGCAGCGCCGCAGGGGAGTGAGGGTGGCGGCTGCAGGCAGGCTATATTTAGGTGGTTTCCTCTCCCAGCTCATTCCCAGACCTGGTGAGGGCTACGGTGGCTTCCCACTGGTCATTTGCGTCCATCAGGGTCTTGTTTCCTTATAATCTGGGGCCCTTCCCGGTTCCCAGGCTCCGCTGTGTGGCCACACTTGGGCGTACAGCCCCTCCCGGTCGGGATGGCCCCCGGAGCCTGGGCAGCCTGGCCCGGGAGGCTGATGAGGGCTGGTGTCGCAGCCGTGCGGTCCAGCCTGGCTGCTGTGAGCTCAGCATGCCACCCAGGCGCTGGCTCCCACAGCCTCCGAGGTTCCCCAAAGTCTGGGGTGCTCTCTCTTCCAGCTCCCAATCTCCTGCTTGGTGGTGAGGACTGGGGTGGGGGTGGCTGGGGAGACAGACGGACAGGAGCAATGGAGAGTCCCTGGGGAGGCTGGGTCACATCCTGGGCCTGCACTGGGTAGCTGCTGACTCACTCCCCCAACCAAGAGAATCACTCTTCCAGGGTGTCATTGTCACGTAAGTCAAGACAGCTCACACCCCTCCGGATGGCAAAACAGAAAATCGCGAATGTTGGGGAGGATGTGGGGAGCAGCTGCCGGGAAGGTCAAGGGCCCCCCGGTGGGGGACGGGGACGGTGCAGCGGTGCAGCGTTTCCTCCGAGGAGCTGAACACGGAATCACCAGGTCCGGCAGGCCACTTGGGCTATAGCCCTCCAAAACCGGAAGCAGGAACTCAAATAGACGTTCTCCCACCTGCGCTCATAGGAGCTCCAATCACAACGGCTGGAAGGAAGAGGCCCTAGTGTCCATCAGCTGGGGAACGGGTAAACAGAACGTGGCCCACTGATTCAGCCTCGCACAGGAAGGCGGGACTGACCCGCGCTGCAGCACGGGTGAGACCCAGGGACACGGTGCTCAGAGCGATAAGCCTCAAAGGGACAGACACCATCTGACTTGTTTCTTAAGAGGCACCTGGAGCAGTCACGTTCATGGATGAGGGCAGACGGGGGCGGCCAGGGGCCATGGGCGGTGGGGCGCCAGGAGTTCCGAGTTTCCCGAGTGCCAGCTCTCCGAGGTGGTGGCAATGCTGCATGGGAGTGTGAACGGACTCCAAGGCACTGGCCCAAAAACTTAAAGACAGGCAGCATGGCCCAGGGGGTGCTGGGGTGTATTTACTTCGGCAGCAAAGAGAAGGCACTTGAAGACCAGTGACTAGGAGCCCACCAGGTGGAAGAGACCATCTCCGTCTCCACATGGGTGGGTCCTGCTCTTGGGAAGTCGCACTTCACCAGGCCGTGGGGGTGTGCAGTGCCGTGGGCCAGCCTTTCTCTCCACGTGGAGGGGTCCTCTGGCCCGTGGTCACTTGTTTCCACAACGGGACGAGCACCTCACTGCCGCAGTGCGCTCGGTGGGACTTTGCACACTCCTTGTTCTGCGTGTTGGGACTTGGCTTTTCTGAACTGTGCTACTTAAAAAAAGATTTTTTTTTTTGAGAGACAAAGAGAGAATTCTCATTTGCTGGTTCACTGCCCACATTGGCTGAGTGCCAAAAGTTGGGAGCTGGGAACTCACTCCAGGTCTCCCGTGTGGGTGGCAGGAAGTAGCTGAGCCATCACCATGGCCTCCCAGGGTACCCACGGGCAGGAAGCTGGACTTGGGACCCAGAGTTGGGACTTGAGCCCAGGCACTTAGACAGGGACGTGGACGTCTTAACTGGCACCTCCGCCACGGGGCCAAATGCCCAGAACTGAGCTGTTTATAACTTCATTAGGAAACACCCCTGTCTGGGCCATCATGGTGCACAGTGGGTTAAGCCACCAGAGGCGATGCTGGCATCGCCAGTTCGAGTCCCTGCTAGTCCACGTCTGATCCAGCTCCCTGCTAATGTGTCTGGCAAAGCAGCAGAAGGTGGTCCAAGGACCTGGGAGGACAGAATGGAGCTCCTGGCCCTGGTGTTGGACTGATCTAGCGACGGTCATTTGGACAGTGTACCAGTGGGTGGAAGATTCTCTTTCTCCTTTCTCTCTGTAGCTTTGCCTTATACATAATAAGTCAATCAACGAACATTTAATTTAAAAACAACACTTTCTTCAGACAGACGCTTGTATTTATCAGGCACTTAAGCTTTACGAAGCAAAACGCACCACAAAGTCACGTGCAGGCTTCCTCGAAGTTTCTCTCCAGCTCTTTGGGAGTAGATCCGCTCTCCAAGGCTCTGGACACGTCCGGAGCATTTTACTAAAGGACACGATTACAAATCTCTATGTACTTTACTGAAGGTCATTTTCATGAAACAGTTTCCTTGAAAGAAGCTCAAAGTAGCTTTATTTAAAAAAACAAACCCTGCACTATTCCTCCCTCCCACGGGCTAGCGTGTCGGAGTGGGGAACACCAGGATTCTTCCATTCATGAAGAACTAGCGAGAGTTAAGGCTTTAAGACGATACGCTCGGGAGTGGAAAATACCAGAAGGAATACGCCTTCCCGGGCCTCGCGCTCCAGCCCAGTTTCCACGTTTCCTGCGACTTTCTCTCAGCTCAGCTAGGCTCCTGGATTTAAAGTGAGTGGTTGACGCTTTCACGATCGTCCCGGGAAAGGCGGACTTCCTCCAGGTCGGATTGTGGGCTCGGCGCCCTCCGCGAGGCTCTCACCCAGTCTGTGGATGAGCTCCTGGCTCCCACAGAACCTAAATTCTGAATTTATGTATCAAAAGTAAGCAGTCGGAATAGTCAAACATAAACACGCTTGCTCACGGAATATGTCATCTTAACTTAAGGCAATCGAAGCACAGGTCCCCTTCTTTTTGTGGAATTTCACAAGTATTTCATCAGCCGCTGCCCATGGTGATGAGTTAAATATTTTGTGTGTGAATAGCGACATTGTAAAATATTCTAAAAGGTCCAGGTTTCTTTTGCAAGCTCTGAGCTATTTGGAAATTCAGTTTGTTATTTAGGGGCTCCCAAAAATTCATGCTCTAAAAATATGATCTAGATTTTTCTACTATGCTTTTTCCCTGGGGTTGGCGCTTCCTGGGGAATTCTGCTCGGTGCCCCGTTCTGGTTTCTATGGGACCAATGGTGTAGAACAGACCCCTGCAGCCGCCCCTGGAGTGCCTGCAGCCTGGGTCCAACTCGAGTCGGCCACCAGAGGGCACTGTTGTCCTTTACTACCGGCACCCAGGCGGTCCCCACCCTGCTGCCGCCAGCTTCCAGTCCACTGCATTATTATTTTTTGATTTATAAAGCGCCATGCCTCAGCAGCCTCCCCATCCCCCAGCCGCTTCAGAGACAGCTCCCAGGAGCACTCAGAGAGAAGAGAGTGAAGCCCAGGGAGCACAAGGTGGGCTGGTGAAAAGCACACAGGTAGAGGGCGGGCGGGGAGGCACCAGAGCAGGAGCCCGGGTGCCTGCGGCCAGAGGGCACAGGGCTGGTGCATGAATGTGTTCCCACAGAGACAGAGAAAGACCGTCCCTGGACACTAGCAATCAAAATATTCCCTTCCAGCTCAGACTTTCCCGGCCAGAACCAGCCCTTGTTGCTGTCGGTCCAGCGCTGTGGCTGGCTCCGCCTGCGGGCACAGGACACGCTCCCCACAGCATAGGCAACCGATGCAAAGGAACCCACTGAGCCCCCTCTGGGGGGGAGGCCGGGGAGGGGGCTGAGTCCCGACAGCAGCCAGGGGTCAGCAGCGGAACCCTTGGCAGGAAGGCGGCTGCAGTGTGCAGGGGCCTTGGAGAGGGACAAGTCGCTAATGGCGCCAATCAGAGGCGAGCAGGTTGATGGGATAATCACGAAAATAAAACGCCGGAGCAGAATGACACAGCTCTTGGCGTCAGACGGAAAACCCAACACATCGAGAGCTGGCAGGTTCCTGCGACATAAGCAGGACAGGCAGGGCCACCCTGGAGCCGCTGGCCCACCGGCCACTGCCTGTCCACGAGCTGAACTTGGTCCCAAGGCCTCCTGGCTCCACAAAACGCTGCCCTCCGGCCCGTTTTATTCTTTTTATTTATTTATTTTTTAATTTTTTTTAATTTTTTTTAAATTTTTTATTTTTTGACAGGCAGAGTGGACAGTGAAAGAGAAAGACAGAGAGAAAGGTCTTCCTTTACCGTTGGTTCACCCCCCAATGGCCGCCGCGGTTGGCGCGCTGCGGCCAGGACACCGCGCTGATCCGATGGCAGGAGCCAGGTGCTTCTCCTGGTCTCCCATGGGGTGCAGGGCCCAAGGACTTGGGCCATCCTCCACTGCCCTACCGGGCCATAGCAGAGAGCTGGCCTGGAAGAGGGGCAACCAGGACAGAATCTGGTGCCCAGACCGGGACTAGAACCCGGTGTGCCGGCGCCGCAAGGCGGAGGGTTAGCCTAGTGAGCCGCGGTGCCGGCCTCGGCCGGTTTTATTCTAAGCGCTTCTCCCAGCGCCCCAGCGAGGTAGGTGTTCCTGTGTCGTTTGACACACGCAGGGACCGGAGGCCAGACATGCCGGCGTCGTGGCCAAGTGAAGTAAAGGCTGTCAGACCCCAGGTTCTCCTGCCCAGCCCGGCCTGGGGAAGCCCTAGCCCAGGAGGCACGGGGCGGCTTCTCAGAGCTCAGGCCCCCGAGCCTGTTGAGTAAGCCTTGCCGTGGTCAGACCCCGGGTCAGCCAGGGGCCAAACCCCGGGCACAAGCAACACTTCCCTCCCTGGAGGTGGCTACAGCCCAGCATGGCCCCAGGGCGCCTTGTTGTTTTATTATTTATTTACTTAAACAGGCCAGCATTTTGCTGTTTTGCTTGAGATGAAAACCTCTCTTCCTCCCTTTCTCCCTCTCCCTCTCTCCTTCTCTCTCCCCCTCCCTCTCTCTCCCTCCCTCCCTCTCTCTCCTTCTCTCTCTCTCCCTCTCTCCCTGTCTCTCTCCTTCTCTCTTTCTCCCTCTCTCTCTCTCTCCCTCTCCCTCTCTCCCTGTCTCTCTCCCTTTCTCCCTCTCCCTGTCTCTCTCCTTCTCTCTCCCTCCCTCTCTCTCCCTCTCTCTCTCCCTCTCTCCCTCCCTCCCTCTCTCTCCCTCCCTCTCTTCCTTCTCTCTCTCTGGGAGAAGTCCCTCAAGAATGCTTGATGTCCCAGCGAAGGCAGAGCTCAGAAGCCGAGAACAAGGACAGAAGCTCCAGGCCTGGAGAGGAGGAGGTGGAGGCTCGGCGGGTCCTGGGGGGATTTGCTCGTGACCCTGACGTGTGGAGCGGCCCCGTGGGAAGCCTGGCCGAGGGGTGCCCGAGCCCCGTCTCCAGCTAGCCTGGGAAAAGACGGGCGGCAAAGAGTGGCACAGGCGGGAAACAGAGCAGGAGCAGCCCGCGGCCGGCCGTGGCGCGTCCCGTGGGCGCTGGGCCGCTGTTTCCCGGTGGGCCCGGGTTTCGGTTGTGTCATCTGCAAACAATGGGGCGCTGGCGAGGGCGCCGTGGCCTATTTCTGTCTCCTGCCTTCATGGCCTCTGTCCCAGAGAGAATGGAGCTGGGCTGAGTCACGTGAAGACAGAGCCTGGGCTGAGTCACTGCCACCTGCCTGGGGCCTCGGGGGGCGGGGTCTGCGTGGACCCGCAGGTGCACATGGCTTCTCCAGCGGCTGAGTGCCTTTAGGTCCTGGTGCCCAAACCTTGAAGGGCAGGTCCCGACATCACCCTGCGGCGCCAGCAGGCGCCCCGGTCCACGGCTGCCAGCGCCGCCCATGTCTCGGAGACGTTGGAGGGTGGGGAGACCGGTCCTTTGCCTCCAGCTTTCCCGGGTGCTTGGTGATGTCGCCTCCTAGTAAGTCAACACCTGCCCTGGAAAATGACTCTGACGAGCTGTTTTTTCATTATTATTTTTGAACATCTTCCACGTGTCCTGAGCCCTGGTGGAGACGTGTGGGGCACATCCCAGCTCCCCCTGGAAGCGTCCGATCGTTCTAGCAGGTGGGTACGGTTACTCCCATTCTGCAGGTGCAGAGGCAGGCCCTCAGGTCGCGTGGCTGCTCCAGGCCTCAGCTGCTGCTGACGGAGCCTGGATTGGAAGCTAGAGCTCTGACTCAGAACCGTGGGCACTTCCTTCTTTGCATTTTGTCTTGATTGCTTCTGTGAAAAGTCTCCCCCGGGGCCATCACCCAGAGCCAGCCAGGAGCATTGACGGAACCCTCCAGGACATCGCCTGCAGGAACTTCAAGCCAAGCTTCCGCTGCCCAGGTTGTTGCTATCTGCACACTGGTTGAAGTGGACGCAGGGGGTGGCTTGGTATTCGGGCTCACCAGGGACTGCCGCCCTGGGAGACGCCCAGGACTTCGGCCTCGCCCCTCTCTCGCCCTTCACTGTGGTCAGTTCATCCTTGGTCCTCAGGAAGGACCTCATCAGCTCTGCCAATCATGACCTCTGAACTTGGATGTGCCCATAAAGGGGGTATGACACCTCCTGCCTCCAGGGGGCAGGCTTCCACGAAGGGTTGCACATGCAGGCCCTGAGCGTGCTGGCACGGCTCCGCCCCTTCTTTTGGAAGCTTGTGTAAATAGACAAGTGTGCGCTGAGCTGACCGCCATGTCCAGTGCCTGGACCACACTCGCCCCCCTCCCCCCCCCTGCAGCCCGGCAGCGTGGCATCGAGCCCAGAGTGTTTGGACGACAATGTGCTGAGTCCGAGGAGAGAGGCCAAGCACCTGGCCGGGGCAGGATGTCTGAATTCCTGGTGAAGGAGATGCCCGTGGGCTCCATGCCTGTGTGTGGATGGGCTAATAGGGAGCCCTCACGACGAATGGGGTTTGATGGTAGGCTCTGTAAACACAGGGGTGCAAGACGCTCAACAGAGGGCGAAACTGGGCAGGCGCCCAGGGGGCTTGTGTCAAGGAAGAGCAAGTCACACGGCAGACAAAGCGACCCCAAGGGCCCCGGGCATCCCTCCAGGGCAACACACCTGCAGGGATCCGGGCTGCTGCCCTGGCATCTGTGGCCACGCCATCTGCCGTCTGCGGCTTCCCAGGTGACCAGAGCAAGCAGAGGGGGCCCAGGGCCAGGTGCAAACTTGGGGTGTTGAAGCCCTAGGCCATGTCCCACCCCAAGAAGGACCAGAACAAGCTAGGCGCTGCTGTGCAAATCAGACTCGACACCACACTTGTTTTTTTTACAAAGAGTCATTTTGTTTATTTGAAAGGCAGAGTTACAGAGAGGGAGAGATGGAGGGAGAGAGAGAGAAAATCTTCTATCCATTGGTTCAATTCCCAAATGGCCACAACAGCCAGAGCTGGGCTGGTTTCAAACCAAGAGCCAGGAGCTTCTTCCAGGTCTCCCACTTGGGGGCAGGGGTCCAAGCACTTGGGCCACCTCCTGCTTTTCCAGGCCATAGCAGGGAGCTGGATTGGAAGAGCAGCCAGGACTCGAACTGCTGTCCATATGGGACGCCAGTGCCACAGGTGGCAGTGTAACCAGCTATGCCGCCGCGCCAGCCCCCCAGTGCCGCACTTTAACTGTCTACGTTCTCTCTGAAATCCCAACAGATCTCTGGGTAAGAGCTCCCGAGTTCGGGCAGCAGAACTGAAGGCTGCCATGGCAAGGACTTGCCCCAGGGTGCAGGGCCCGCCCGAATCCAGGATGACCTCATCGGCAGCACGCTCACGCGGTACATACGGGTGGATGGATGTTTGCAGGGGTGAGCCCGACTCAGCCCACCACCACCACGGGCCAGGAAGAACAAGTGGTCAGTGTCGTCACACAGACACACCCCAGCTGGTTCCCGTCACAGGCCCGAACGTCGGAGCAACGCTGCAGCTGGCTGGGGGCCCTTCTCTGTCTCATCTCCCCGTTAGGAGGAGGAGGGTGTTGGCTCCTCAGAGGCCACAGCTCTGACTAATGTGAGCGACTCCCGCGGCCCAAGTGTCGCACTTACGTTACTGAAGCCCAGGCATGTCTCGGATTTTTAGACTGTACGTAATCGGGGGCAGGCACTTGGCCAGGCTGTTGAGCCAGCACTTGGAATGTCCACACGCCATATTAGAATGCCGGGGTTCGAGTCTGAGCTGCGTGCTCCATTGCCATTTTCTGTTAACGTGGCCCTGGGAGGCAGCAGGTGATGGCTCAAGGACTTAGTTCCCTACCTCGCACGTGGGAGACCTGGATTTTGTGCCCAGCTCTGGTTCCAGCCCAGCCCAGCTCAGCCCAGCAGATGTGGGCTTCTGGGGAGTGAGCTAGTGGAGAGGAGTGCTGTCAGTCTCTCCCTGTCTCTCAAATAAATACAATTTTTAAGAAATTTATTCGATTGGCATCCTGTTGAATATATTGCTCAGGACTACTTTGTATATTCAACATTTTACTTGGACTACTTTGTATATTCAACATTTTACTTTCTTTTTTTTTTTTTCAAAAAAAATTATTTATTTATTTGAAAGGCAGAATTACAGAGAGAGATCTTCTATCAGCTGGTTCACTCCCCAGATGGCTGCGTTGGCTGGAGCTGAGCCGATCCTAAGCCAGGAGCCAGGAGCCAGGAGCCAGGAGCCAGGAACCAGAAGCTCCTTCCAGGTCTCCCACATGGGTGCAGGGGTCCAGGGACTTGGGCCATCTTCTACTGCTTTCCCAGGCCATAGCAGAGAGCTGGATCGGGAGTGGAGCAGCTGGGACTCGAACCGGAGCCCATGTGGGATGCCGGCGCTGCAGGCTGGGCCTTTACCCACTACACCACAGTGCCGGCCCCCAGCATTTCACTTTCAAGAGCTGTTCCAGTGGAAAAGCAAAGGTACTTTAATCATTCCAATGGGTATTTTGGATTCCAAATAGGAATACTGCATTTTATTTATGGACTTTGTTAGGATAGAAAATTTAAATTGTCTTCATATTTGTTTTCTTAAAAACTGTAACAGGATTCTGTAGAGAGACAGAACTGAGAGAGAGCGAGCACTTGAGGCGTAGGTTCACAGAGAACTGTGGGAGCCAGCAAGTCCAGAGTTTGCGGGGTGGGCCAGCAGACTGCATCCCCTGAAGTAGCCTGAGCCTGAGGCCATCTGTTCGCAGGATCCCTCTGCCTCAGGGACCCCAGCCGCCCCTCCCAGCATGCCCTCCCCTCCGAGCATCCCCTCCCCTCCCAGCATCCCCTCTGCCTCCGCGCCCTCCCCTCCCCTCCGAGCATCCCCTCCGAGCCCTCCCCTCCCCTCCCAGCATCCCCTCCGCGCCCTCCCCTCCCCTCCCAGCATCCCCTCTGAGCCCTCCCCTCCCCTCCCAGCATCCCCTCCGCCTCCGCGCCCTCCCCTCCCCTCCCAGCATCCCCTCCGAGCCCTCCCCTCCCCTCCCAGCATCCCCTCCCATCATCCCCTCTGCCTCCGCGCCCTCCCCTCCCAGCATCCCCTCCCATCATCCCCTCCGCCTCCGCGCCCTCCCCTCCCAGCATCCCCTCCGTGCCCTCCCCTCCCATCATCCTCTCTGCCTCCGCGCCCTCCCCTCCCCTCCCAGCATCCCCTCCCATCATCCCCTCTGCCTCCGCGCCCTCCCCTTCCCTCCCAGCATGCCCTCCGCGCCCTCCTCTCCCAGCATCCCCTCCGCGCCCTCCCCTCCCCTCCCAGCATCCCCTCTGAGCCCTCCCCTCCCCTCCCAGCATCCCCTCCGCCTCCGCGCCCTCCCCTCCCCTCCCAGCATCCCCTCCCATCATCCCCTCTGCCTCCGCGCCCTCCCCTCCCAGCATCCCCTCCCATCATCCCCTCCGCCTCCGCGCCCTCCCCTCCCCTCCCAGCATGCCCTCCGCGCCCTCCTCTCCCAGCATGCCCTTCTCCCCTCCTCTCCCAGCATGCCCTCCGCGCCCTCCCCTCCCCTCCCAGCATGCCC
This sequence comes from Lepus europaeus, assembly GCF_033115175.1. Lineage (NCBI taxonomy): Eukaryota > Metazoa > Chordata > Mammalia > Lagomorpha > Leporidae > Lepus > Lepus europaeus. The sequence goes on along the minus strand of NC_084829.1, from coordinate 3,262,635 downwards.
TCCGCGCCCTCCCCTCCCAGCATCCCCTGGGCTCGGGCCCTCAATGTCCAGGTAGCTGAGTTCCGGCTCCCGGAGTTTCAGTCTCCGGAAGGCAGTGCGGACCTCACCCCAACGGCGCCCTGTCTGGGAGGGGGTGGCTACCCGGGCCCGGCCACCGACCGGCCTGCAGCCATCATGGCTCGTCCGGCCGCCTTCCCCGCGGGAGTGATCCCACACCGGGGTCACAGCCTGGGGTCAGGGCGTGGCGGACTGTAGACTTGGAGTGGGGTGCAGAGGGCGCCTGCAGGGCGAGGGGGGCCCGGCCGGCTCTGAGGGCTCGCGGGTCTGCCTCCCGGGTCGGGGGCGGGCGCTCCCCTGTTCCCAGGCCCTGGGCCCCGCGGCTCAGGGTCACCTCCCGGCCCTCTCGGTGCATGCCCGCCGGTCAAATCCCGCCCTGTGAGTGCCCACGGCACCTCTCCCCAGGCTGACCGTTAACGTCCCCGGGCTCCGCCAGGTCGCCCCACTGAGAACCACTGAGGTAAGTAAAACACCAGAATGCCAGTAGGCGCGCCTGTCCGTCAGCAGAGAGTGAAAGGGGAGGTGTTGGGGGTCCCGGCGAGCCACCTGCTCCCGGCCCTCCCCGCGCCGCTCACTTGCTGGTTGCTCCAAGCAGGGTTCTTTCTTCAAAGGTCTGGGAAAAGGTCACGGCTATGTGTTTTATCAAAAAACTGTGGGGGTGCCGGCCCCCAGGTTCTAGTCCCGGTCGGGGTGCCGGATCCTGTCCCAGTTGCCCCTCTTCCAGTGCAGCTCTCTGCTGTGGCCCGGGAGTGCAGTGGAGGATGGCCCAGGTGCTTGGGCCCTGCACCCCATGGGAGACCAGGAGAAGCACCTGGCTCCTGGCTTCGGATCAGCACGGTGCGCCGGCCACAGCGGCCATTGGCGGGGGGTGAACCAACAGAAAAAGACCTTTATCTCTGTCTCTCTCTCACTGTCTACTCTGCCTTTAAAAAACAAAAACAAAAACAAAAACAAAACCAAACAAAAAATGTGGAGCCAGAGCCCTGGCTTAATGGGTTAAGCCACTGCTGCTGATGCTGGCATCCCATATGGGCGCCGGTTCGAGTCCCGGCTGCTCTTCTTGTGATCCAGCTCTCTGCTGTGCCCTGCCAAAGCTGTGCAAGATGGTCCAAGTCCTTGGGCCCCTACACCTGCTTGGGAGACCTGGAAGAAGCTCCTGCTCCTGGCTTTGGCCTGGCCCAGCCCTGGCCATTGTGGCCATCTAGGGAATGAACCAGCAGATGAAGATCTCTCTCTCTCTCTCTCTCTCTCTCTCTCTCAATCTCTCCTTTGTAACTTTGCCTTTCAAATAAAATAAATAAATCTTTAAAACAATTTTGCACTAAAATAAACTTCTCTTCTAATTTCAATTTTTCCATGAAGTTTTTTAAGTAATAATTTCATGAGTAAAATGATATATCAAGACAGCGTTTGAGAAAATATAGAAAGAATTTGTCATTTATTTCTATGGCAGAAAAGGATAATAACCAAAAAGGGAGTTTTGCTTAAGTTTTCTGTCTCCTTAATTGAATTTTCTTTCTCTGCGTGGATAGTGGGGGTCTTGGATGCCAGATGCGTCTTGTCTTTGATGCTGCAAGAAGCTGGAGGTAACTGAGATGCACATGGGTGAGCATCTTCCTGACACGGTCCCCTCATCTGGGGACAAGAGCTGAGGGAAGCAGGCACGCCTCCCAGAACGCGGGGAGGAGGCGGACTCCCAGGGCCTCCGGTTCGGCATGGTTCCGAGGATGGATATTGGCTTTCCTGCTGGCAGTCAGGGAGCCGTGGACACCAGGGAGCTGTGCCATGGCACTTGCAGGAGTTCGCATCCCGCCTCACAGCACTTGGGTTTGAACCCCAGCTCTGGCTCCCGACTGTCACCACCCCTGAGGGAACCCTACATGGAATCCTTGGTTTTGAGCTTCCCACCCCCAACGCTGGGCTGCAGCGTTGAACCAGTGCATCAGAGTCCTCTCTCTCCCTCTCTCTCTTTGCCTCTCAGACAAAAAGCTCAGTGTCAAAAATGGTTGAAACCCTTACACACGGAGGGTGTTCAAAAAGTGTGTGCAAAACTATGCACAGCTTTCAACGTTTTTGTACCAAAACATGCTTATTTTTTAGTTCCATTTTCCATGGACTTTTTAAAGATTTATTGATTTATTTGCTTGAGATGCAGAGTAACAGTGAGAGACAGAGAGAGAAGGAGAGAGATCTTCCATCCGCTGGTTCACTCCCAAATGACCTCAGTGATGGGGGCTGGGCCAGGGTGAAGCCAGGAGCCAGGAACTCCATCCAGGTCTCCCCGGGGAGGGCAGGGGCCCATGCACTTGGGGCACCCTCTGTTGTCGTCCCAGGAGCATTGGCAGGAAGCTGAGTTAGAAGCAGAGCAGCCGGAACTTGAACAAACACTCTGAGACGGGATGCTGCTGAGCCGTGGCTTAACTCACTGCACCACAGTGGCGGCCCCTGTGTGAACTTTGTAAACTGCTCTTGTGGAGTGAACGTGGAGAAAGACCACCTCCTGATGGGAGAAGACAGCCAAACAACCGCAAAGACAGGAGCCACCTGCAAACGCTATCTTAGGGCCTCACAACCTGGCAGCCTGAGGTCATCTTATCTACGGAATAGACAGCCATAAACACTTCCCTGGACCCCATGAGTAACACCAGACACAACAGGGTGCTGGCATTTATAATGACAGCACCAAGCCATCAAGGCAAATTCACTCCTTGTATGCATGTGTTTAGTTAGGAAGATGGGTGCAACTGGAAAACATCATACTTAATGAAATAAGCCACTCCCCGAGGGACAGACACCACAGGTCCTTCCTGACCTGTGATAACCCACAGAGCACCTAGAATCTGCAGAAGGGGAATTGACACTTTGAGAAGCAATGACTTGAACAGCCCTCATCATGACAGTTGAAGGCCATTACTTTTTAAAAATATATTTATTTATTTATTTGGAGGTAGAGTTACAGAGAGTGAGAGGGAGAGACAGAGACAAAGGTCTTCCTTCCATTGGTTCACCCCCCAAATGGCCACAACGGCCGGAGCTATGCCAATCCTAAGCCAGGAGCTTCTTCCTGGTCTCCCACGTGAGTGCAGGGACCCAAGGACTTGGGCCACCTTCTACTGCTTTCCCAGGCTACAGCAGAAAACTGCATTGGAAGAGGGGCAGCCGGAACTAGAACTGGTGCCCATTTGGGATGCCGGCACCACAGGCACACAAGCCCCGAGGGCCATTATTTTTTTTTTATTCTATTTATTGAACTCTTTACTTAGTATAGAGTTAGTCTTTTGTGTATGAGGTTGATTGAAAATAGATCTTAGTAAAAAATAAGAATGGGAATAGGAGAGGGTGGAGGAAGAGGGGTGGGAGTGTGGGTGGGAGGAAGAGGGGTGGGAGGGCGGGTACGGTGGGAAGACTCACCATGTTCCTAAAGCTGTACTTATGAATTGCATGAAGCTTGGATGCCTCACATAAACGGATTCTGGGCAGAAAGCTGGTTAGGGTGGTAAATTTCATGTTTTGTGTACTTTACCATCATAAAGGCAAATCTGATCTTCAGAGGCTGGGAGAGTCTAATATATTTCAGGAAAACCCAATGTAACTAAATGGCTAAAAACGTGCGGTGGAAAGGGTTAAGCGCAAGCCATCTTGGTGATTCACTGAGAGGCAGTCCCTCTGCTATCAAGGCAGCTTGAGAAATAAGATATCACTGGAAGTAGTTCAAAAATAGCAATCACGTTCCAGTAGAGAGAACTGGATGTAGTGATTTGGGGGAACGGGGTTTTATATTTAACTCTGACAATGAAATATGACTACAAATCTGGTGGTTTGATAATGGAACTTAAAAAAAAAATCCCTTGCATTCTAAGGCTGGGCTGGGTCTACACTGCCCCGCACCCCAGCCCTCCGGGACCCAGCCTGGCTCCTCTGATGAGTGCCGGCTTAGGGCTTCCACATGCGCAGCCACGGTTGATGGATGAACCCATTTGCTGCCTGGGTTGATAACAACAACCAGATTCCTGGTGGCACCCCTCCCGGGGCCCACGGAGCCAGCAACACGGCCATTTAGAGTTAATTGTAGCCATAATGACGGTGGCTTTAGAAGCTCACTCACACAAGCCCACACTGTTTGTCATGGCTCCAGGACCACACCAGGTACCCTGGAAGGCTTTTCAGCATGTCACTGGAGAAAGATGGCCCTTGCCTGCTTGCTGCTGCCGGCCCTGGGCCATCCATTCTCCCTGACATCTCTGCTTTTCCACATCCAAGTGGGAAGAGAGCGGTAAGAAGGAGCACCCAGTACTGACCAGGAGGGGGCGCTGTGCTGGGAAAACAGTTGATTGTACAAATCGCCTGCCTCCTTAGTAACTGGTTCTTAGGGCATGGAGCTTTAAATCTTTTAAGAGGGAGCCTATATTGGAATATTTACCTTTTATTTATTTATTTTTCCTTTTGGCATAGTGGGAAATTGAATGTTCTGTAAATGAGTCTAAGCTTTTAAATTTTATTTTTAAAAAGATTTATTTGTGTGAAAGGCAGAGCTACAGAGAGAGAGAGAGAGAGAGAGAGAGAGAGTCCTTCTATCCGCTGGTTCACTCCCCAAATGGCCACAACAGTCAGGGCTGGGCCAGGTTGAAGCCAGGATCTCCCATGGGGGCGCAGGAGCTGGGCCATCTTCCGCTGCTTTTCCAGGTGCACTAACAGGAGATGGATGGGAAGTACAGCAGCCAGGACTGGAAGCAGCCCCCATGTGGGATAGTGGCGTTGTGGGCAGCAGCTTCACCCACCACACAACGTTGGCCCCTGTCAATGCGTCTTAGAGACATTTTCTTCAGTGAGGAGGAAGCAGGTGCATTCAACGCCTTTCACTGCCCTGCAACCACAAATCCCGAAGCGCATCTCGGGACTGGCAAGCGGAGATGCAGGAGGAGGTAGACACTGGCACGCAGCGGTGTTTGGACGAGAGTTTGAACATCTCAGCCTTCCGTCCACTTGAGAGCTTGGGGCGGCCAATGGGATGGAACGGACTGAGGGAAGAAAGGATTTTTTCCGAGTCATTTCCTTAGGAAGGAACAAAGTACACCAATCTTCGTCTCAAAGTCTTCGGAGGCTTTTCAGACCATCCCCAACGTTTTTATACAGGCAAGGCGCCTCTGGACTCTCTTTCCAAGTGCACAGACGCACACTGAATGGATAGGGTGTGATGTGGGTCTCTGAGAGTTTGTTTGGGTTTCAGGAAGTGAGCGAGATAAGCTGAATGGCCTTTTCCTGCTCTGACTCAAAAAAAAAAAAAAATAGAAAAGAAAGAAAAAAAAGAAATCTAGCTCAAAGATGCTTGAAAGAAGCCAGGGACTTCAAAAGAACAGCGAATCTGACTGGGAGAAAAGAACGTGAGAAAGAAGTAGCGGGCAGGATGCTGCCGAGACACAGCGCACGGCAGTGCGGTGCAGGCTGGCCCTGGGGGCTGCGTGTCTGTTTGCTGTTTGTTGTTCTGTGAACTTCCTGGGAAAGAAGGGTGCTACAGAAACACCTGTGCGGTCTCAAGAGTTTCCATCTTTGCTTTGCCGTTCATAGCTGGGAACAGCAGGGGAAGGTTGGTCCAGGACAAGTTTTGTGCAGATGGAACAGGTGGCTGAGAGAGAGGCGCGCCTCTGCTGTCCTTACTGAGACGGGGGGGCAGCAGGCTGTCAGGTTCGCCCCAGGACCCACGCGGCAGGTGTAGAATCCTGCAGGGGAGGGGGTGACTGCGGGGGGGGGGGGGTGCTCCTTGTATGACACTGAACGCATCCCACTCGCCCTTGTCAGAGGCTCTGTAGCTGTCTTTGGACCCTCAGCCCCGCTTCCAAGCCCACTGGGCACATGGGCTTCCCCTACAGAAACCATGCTGTACGTACAGAGACGCAGGGGCCCAGCCCCAGTCAGCTGCAATGCCTGCACTGCCCTCAGATGAACGGGGGATTGTTATTGCTACAGATTCACTCAAGTGCAAGTCTGCACCTGGCCAGCTCAGGCTGAAGTCCACTGGGCGGGGGGGCACCTGCCGAGCCCTGGGAGCCAGGTTTTCCACATGCACCAGAGGGCACTGTGTTGTCTCTCGCCTCCAGGCTGACGCCTGCGGGACTGGGTGCAGGGGCTGCGTTAGCCACCCCCCGCCCGAGGCCTCTACTGTTTCAGAGGGAAGAGCCAGTTGGATTTGGGTGCTGAGAATCTCAGAATGGCTTTTCTTGGGGGAAAAAAAAAAGCCAAGCTTTCCCTTTTTGCTTTGTTCCACACAGGCCAACAAAATGCACAAAATAAGATTCCTTTTTTTTTTTTTTAAGGAAGTCTTAGAATCCTGGGATGAATGTGCCGTCTGACTTGACTTCATTCACAAAGCACTCAAGTCTCTTCCGTTCCCCACCCCCACACTGCCCTGAGTCCTGGGAAATCCAGCCCTGGGGCAGCCAGCATGGGGGGGGGGGGCACGGAGGAGGGGCTCAGCGCTCCCACGGGTGAGGCTCCATTCAGCTCCAGTCCTGCTGTTTGACTTTCAAAGTGCATTAGGGAGTGGGCATTTAGTCCCAGCCTGAAGGTGCTGGCTAAGACATGCACGTCCCACATCGTAGAACATGGGTTCTGGCCCTGGGTTCTACTCCCACTGCCAGCTTTCGGCTGATGCAGACCCTGGGAGGCTGTGGCCATGGCTCAAATGATTGGGTTGTTTCCACTCGTGTGGGAGACCTGGAGTGAGCTCCAGCTCCCAACTTCGGATGGACCCAGCGCCAGTCGTCATGGGCATTGGGGGGGGGGGGGTGATGAACCAGTAGGTAGGAGCGTGCATTCTCTCTCTCTGCTTCTGAAATAACTTTTTAAAATGCTTTAAATTCTCCGAGCTCACATTCTCATCGGTAGAACTGAGACTTCTCTGCCATTCCCGGCACTCATAGAAACGCCCTCCCCAAGTACGCCCGGCAGAGCTTGGACGGCCGAGCTTGGACGACGGAGCTTGGACGACGGAGCTTGGACGACTGAGCTTGGATGACTGAGCTTGGATGGCGGAGCTTGGATGACTGAGCTTGGATGACTGAGCTTGGATGATTGAGCTTGGATAATCGGCCTCTCCCTGTGTTTTCAGGGAAGTGGCCTCTGAGGACAGGGTGGCGGCGGGAGCGTGCAGCTGCAGGGAGGAGAACTCGGTTCTCCAGGAGACACGAAGGTTGGGGAGTGACGCCAGGTTTTGACTCTCACTCTCACAAGATCCCTGGAAAGTCAAGTGGCCCCAGCTGTAGATGGGAACAGTTTCCGGAAGGTGCCCAGTGCAATGACCTACACCCCCTCTCAGACTGGCACATGTGGAGTAGACACTGGAGAAGGAAGCTCAGGAAGTGGGAAGTGTTTGCTGTTCGGAGATCCCCAGCGATAGAGTCCCCTGGATGTTCCAGAACATTCCCTGCCCTCCCCTAGGGCAGGAGGAAGATTCTGTCTTCTCGGTCCCACCCCAAGCCCTGAGTTTCCCCCCCACCTCCCACTGCCAGTGCTGTCAGATCAGACACCCTTCACAGACCACAGTGGGGAAGCCAAGAGCCCATCTTCCAACTAGAGGGACGTGTGAAAGACATGGCTTGAAAGGAACAGTATCCCTGGGTGTGCTCCCTGCAACAGTTGGGGTCTGCATTCCAGACCCACACTGGGCGCCAACGAGAACCAGCACCTGCAGCGGCTCCACCCCAACCTCCCAGCACCCTCTGGGTGGGGCGAGGGCCGGCTGGTGAAGGCTCCGGCCCTCGCCTGGTTCCCATCAGGAAGTGACTGGCTCACCCCCGGACGCACTGTTCCGCTGAGGTTCAGAGAGCAGTTATTTTGAAGCCCGGCCAGCAACAACTCTGCAAATGGCGATGGGCGGCTACGCTGGAAGCCGAGGCTGGAGCGCCTTGCTGATTCTCTGTTCCTCGTAGTTGTTTGCACGATCTGAAGGAGCTCCTCAACTGTAATCTACACCACCCACCACCGAGGAGCTTCCCAGAAACAGCCGCCAGGGGAGGGGTGGGAGCCAGCAGGAAGGCGGGGGTCTGCGCAGGCGCCACCTGCTGTTTCCAGGCGGTCAGGGCCCACTTCATCATGTGCTAGAAATAAGGAGAGGCCACAGGGAATGCAGCTTCGTGAGCGCACACAATCTGCTACTTTATCTGACAGCAGAGCGAGTTCTGCTTGAAGATGAGGTGGCCACTCGTAGTGATCCGGTCTCTCAGCTGTGATGTTTCCTTGGTTGGGTTTCTCTTAGCATTAGTTTTCATTGTTACAACATATCGCAAAGGGAATCTTAAATGCATGTTGCCAAATGAAAGAAGCTATTCTGAAAAGACCGCTGGTGCGATTCCACCTACGCCACTTTCTAGAAAAAGAGAAACCCCAGGAAAACGATCAGTGCCGAGTAAGAGGAGGCAGCGAGGGAGCAGGCAGAGTTTTCAGGGTGAGATGCTCGCGGTGATACTGGTGGTGATGGATACCAGCCATCAGACAGTGGCCAAGGGATGGACACCCCAAGAGTGACCCCCACATTGAACCCCAGCAGATTCTGGGTGATGACAATGTGTCAACGTGGGCTCATCCATTGTGACAAAGGCCATACTGTTGGAGGCTGTGCATGTATGGGGGCGGGGACCCTGCCGGCCTTCTGCTCAGCTTTGCTGTGAACCTAAAATCTCCCTAAAGGCGTTGTGTATCGGGGTCAGCCTTGTTCACAGCAGGTCACGCCCCACTTCCTATCCTGCTCCCTGCTGATACACCTGGGAAAGCAGCAGAAGATGGCCCAAGTGCTTGGGCCTCTGCCAACCATGTGGGAGACCCTGATGGAGTTCCAGGCTCCTGGCTTCAGCCTGACCGTTGTGGCCATTTCAGGAGTGAACCAATGGATGGAAGTTCCCTTTTTCTCTGTCTCTCCCTCTCTTCCTATAACTCTGCCTTTCCAATAAATAAAATGTCTTTACCAAAGAGAAATGGTTAAATTTTAAGCTCTGAAAGTTTTGCCGAAATTAAGCACCATTATGTATCCCCAGGAGAGGATCCCACCTCCCCCACTCTAGTCCTGGCCCTGCTTTTCTGGGTCTGGGGGGCTGAGGCTGCAGGGGATGGTGCAGGCTGCCAGCCACGTGTGGCGTCACCGTTCAGTCAACAAGCTGTTTTGCTTCATTTTTCTTAAGATGCAACCCAGGCCTTGCTATGGAATACTTAGTCCACCTTAACACAACTAGAAGACACTCTTCTTTCAGACCTACACAGAGCAAAGCATTCTCCTGTCCGACTTGCTTTTTACTTGGTGTACATCAGAGAGAAAGAATGAGAGTAGGCGAGGTAGCAGGAGAAAGAACAATACAAGGATGGTCATCCCCCAGCCTCCGTGGGGGTTGGCTCGGACCACCCCCTTCTGTACGCAGACGGGAAAATCCGCAAGTCACTTCTGTCAACTTCTGTAGATGTGCATAGAACCTGTGCATACCCTCCCTGTGTTTTAAATCGTCTGTGGATGGCTGACAAAACCCCAGTACAGAGTATGTGCTGTGTAAGTGGTTTCTATACCGTATTGCTTAGGGAATGACAGCTAGAGTATGAATATTGCACCTGTTGGGTTCAGACACAATTTGTTCCTCGAGTGCTTTCTAGCCACAGTAGGCCGAGTCCGCAGAAGCAGAACCCACAGGTACGGAGAGCTGACGGCACAGAGGGGCACCAAGGCGACTGGGTTTGTATTCCCTGCTCAGTGATCAGCAACCCTGGCTGGTGTTCACGCAATGCACACTACTGGTGTCTGCTGACCCACGGCCGAAGGTGAGGGTCAGCGCCACGGTGTCGGCAGGGCTCAGTTCTCATCTGGGGGATCTGGGGACGGAAACCTGCTGCCAAGCTCACTTTTGCCAGTGGCCAAATCCAGCTGCTGCTGCAGGACTGAGGGCCCGCGTCCCTCCGGTGTCAGCCACCCTCCTTGCCTGTGGCCGCTCCATCGCCAAGTCAGCCATGGGCGTGAGACGGCTCTCACGCTGCCTCCCTCTGCGGCTCCCTCCATCGCCACCTCCACACCCAGAGTTACGGACTCTGTGATGGGCGGGGAGACCCACCCCACAATCTCCATCTTATGGGCCTGGATGGAGATCTTAATTACATCCGTCAAACCGCATCACAGCCTACTCGAGCTAGTGTTGGACTGAATGAATGGCAGAGGTCGGGGGACCCTCTCGGCTTTCTGCCCACCATAATGACCATTTTGGGTGAGTTGCTTTGGGGCTGACAAGTCCTGTGCTTGGTGTCCGCGTGTGGATCGCTGGCCTTCCACACTGTGCGAACCACAGAGAGCCCTGTGGCTACAGCAGCCAGCCTCCAAGGACAGGAAGGAGGGCACTGGATTCTTTCTGCTCCTGGCCAGTGTGAGCCTAAGCCAAGACCACCAGCACGGGTGATAATTGTGACAATTTTCTTTGAGATCAGATTACTGGCTGACCTTCTCCCCTCCTGTCATACCCGGCCACCCAACCTTCCTCAGATGGAAATGATTTTCAGAACTTGAGTAACTGCTCGAGAGGCCGACCCTACTAGCTGGTTATAAATACCACTTGTCAGCCATTCCCTCCCACTCCCAAAGCGTGCAGTATATCTGAGTGACACTGGTGATTAGTGCTCTGAGCCTCAGGTCATCGCTGCATCCCGTTCCAACAGCCAGAGTACAAAGGGAAGGAAAAACACGTGGATTACCAAATTTGCAATTTAGGTTGGGAGCATTGGCTGAAGTTTGCTTTTGTTCCCTCTAAGGAGAAGGGCCGTGTTAACAGTGCAAATCTGAGAGACTATGCTACCTGCTTACAGTAATGAAAACAGCGAGAAGCCATCACTGGTCGTTGGTGTGCTCATGTAAACTTGCTACTTACTGAATTGCACGCTTCTCGCTCCAGACTGCACAGGTACCAAGAAGGTGGCTTATTCCACTCGACTCCTGAGTTGTCCGTTTTGGGAAGAAATTGACTCCTACCATCCCAGAACAAAAGACAAGGAAAGGAAGGAGCCTGGTGGCTGGTGGGGTTATGGTCTTTCCTCTGCTCTCCTCCTTATCCGAGGCTATAAATGCAGGGCGCTGTGCAGGTGCACATCCTACTTTTTGGGTGAGGCTTGATTTCAAACTCTCCTTCTCAAGTCAGAGTGTTTGGAGATGTCTCGCTTTCAGCCCTGTCTCCCTCCTCCTTCTCCTCCTCCTCGTCTCCCTTGCCCTCCTCATCTGGAAAGGCTCCCAGACCATCTCAGTTCTGAAATGTGCCCTGCTGTGATTAGCTCGTGCTGGTTCTCTCCCAGGCCTGTGAGTTCATGATTTCTGTAGCCAATGTATTTTCTCAGCCCCCAGTTCATGCTGGGCCATCTCTTCCTTTTCAGGCACTGAATTCCCAGGTCTTCCAGGGCATTGCTGTTCTGCAGGGCTGGTTTGTGGCTTAGGGAAGGGACAGACCCGTATCCGTCTCTTATGGCCTGCTCACTCACCAAGGTCTCCTAGGAGCAAGCACTTTCCCCGAGTGTGGCCGTGTGGGCTCCTGGGACAGCAGCGGCCGAGTCCTGGCCGCTGTGCACCCTCTGTGGAAGGGCTGCACCTGTCTTGGCACGAAGGAGCACTGCTGTCAGTGTAGGGAACCTCTCCAGGTTTCTCTCCTTTGCCCCAACTCTGGGGAACATCTTCATGGTCTTGAAGAAGGAAACGCCAAGCCACAAAGGAAAATGGCCAAGGAGGGCCTCTGGCCTTTGAGTACCTAAAACATTAAGTCAACAGAGAGGACATTAGGATGTGGCAAATGTGCTTAAAAACTGGGCTCCCAGTAAGTTTGGGGCAAGTTTTTAATTCACTGACTTTTCTTAGTGCAATCTGGCTTTATAGGAGAAGTAATCAAAAAGTCAGGAAACTTCCCCGTCTCCCTCCCCCTACACACACTTTCCTATTGCCCCGTCTGGTGCTCCTGGAGTAGACACATTGCAATTGAGGGGCCGTATTGGCAAGTATTGCCAACCAAGGTCTGGAGCTGACATCCACGCTCGCTCCGTTACAGTTCTCTGAGCTTTGATAAATGCAGGATGTCATGTTCCTGTGGTTGCAGTACCGGGGTGGGCATTGTGGAGCAGTGGGCTAAGCAACCGCGTGGAGTGCCTGCATCCCATACAGGAATGCACGGTTTGAGTCCTGGCTACTCTGCATTTCCCATCCACTTCCTGCTAATGCACGTGGAGACAGCAGATAATCGCCCAAATATTTGTGCTCCCGCCACCCTCCTGGAGCTCCTGGCTCCTGGCTTTGGCCCGGTCCAGCCCTGGCTGTTGTGGGCATTTGAGATCTCTCCCTCTCTTTGTCACTTTGCCCTTCAAGTAAATATTAAAAAAAAGACTTGAGTTGTAGTCACAGTATCATATGGAATAGTTTCTCTGTCCTGAAAATCCTCTGTGCCCCATCTCCTCATCCCCACCTTCCCCGGGCCCTGACAGCCACTGATGCTTTGCGGCGTGTCATGGAGTTGACATTAGCCTGCTTCCCATTGCTCTCACAAAACACCCAAGGCTGGGTCGTGTCTGAAGAAAACGGGCTGATTTGGCTCCCAATTCTGGAGGTCAAGAGCGTGGTGCTGGCTTCTGCTCAGCCCTGATGAGGGTCCTGTGGCTGACGACAGTGGGCACACACGCCAGAGGTATCAAGTGGTGGAGACAGGAAGCCAGAGAGTCTCAGGGTCGGGCTCATTCTCACAGGACCCACCTTGTCCTTGACGACCTCAGCATCTCCCCCAGGCCACACCCCTTAAAGGCTTCATCACTTCTCACAGTGCCACCCTGGGACCAAGCTGCCAAGACATGAACCCTTGAGGCAAACCACATCCAAAACACAACACTGCCTTTTCAGACTGGTCTCCTTTATGCTTTCCAGGTTTGAGGGCAGTATTTTTTTAAGATTTATTTATTTACTTGAAAGGCAGGTAGAGAGAGAGAGAGAGAGAGAGAGAATCCAGCCGTTGGTTCACTTCCCAGATGGCTGCAACAGCCTGGGCTGGGCCAAGCTGAAGCCAGGAGCTTCTTCTGGGTCTCCCATATGGGTGGCAGGGGCCCAAGCACTATTGCTTCCCCAGGCCATTAGCGGGTAACTGAGCTGGAAGTGGAGCAGCCAGAACTCTGACCGGAGCCCGTACGGGATGCCCACATCACGGGCGGCAGCTTCATCCAGTGGATGAAGGGCCTGCCACAACGCCAGGCCCTTGAGAGCAGCCACAGTGAACCCCAACACTTGACATATCAAGAAAATTTGTGTCAGCCACTTAAATGACTAAGTCGATTCCACACCCACATTTTCATTAATTGAAAGAAAGAAATCTCAAGTTGTAATGACAGGGGTTTTCCTGGGCATTTCAGTAGCATTGGTCATGCAGGTGACACGCGTGACGTGTTCCAAGGCTCCATGGATTCCATGACCATCACCAGCGTGCTCTCTCCAGCTTTGAACATTCTGATCATTTCCCGTGTGCCAGGCAGTGGCTCCCTGTGTTTTCTTAAGACCCACAGTAACCTCTCATTTCAAAGAGGAGAAGGCGGAGGCTTGAAGGGGCTTCGACCCAAAGGTCACGCATTCAGCAGGTGGCAGGACTGGTCAGCCTCCATCACCTGTGCGCTATCCACTTCACCACTTGTGGAACATAGAAGGTGCTGCTCTTGCCCACTGGTAGAGCAGGAATCCCCTGACCCCAGCCCGTCACGTCGCTCTGGAATTCTAGCCTCAGTCTTGTCCTGTGTTTCCTCCCCTGGCGAGGCCGCCTTCTCCCAGCTTCCCCTACCTGGTGGCCGTGGCTGCAGGCATGCACAATGCTTTTCAGAGCTGGCGAGAACAAAGCCCAAGGAAGTCCTCGCCAGACTCCTGCTTCCATTTAGACGCGCCGGGGAGCCGGCGGCGTCCACCCACAGCAGGGACTTCAGGCTCTCTGAATGCCCACGTGCCCAGGGCTGAGCAGAGCTCCGAGCTCTTACAAGTAGAGCTGCCCTCAGAATTCGCCATCGCCGTGGCCTGAACTGCTTGTTCAACTGAGATGAGATTTTTTCACTGCTTCTTGTCTCCAGCTAAATCCAAACACGATCTGGTATTCACGCATCCCCCCAGCATGTCCTGAGACGCTCCTGGTGTCACACACTGAAGGCTGGGCACAGACGACCAGAGTCAAAGTCCACAAGTGGAGGTCAAGGCGGGGACAATGGTGGCAGGAGGGAGGGGCTGTGGGCAGAGAAGCCTGCACCCAGGGGACACTGGAACTGGACTTCAGCAAGTGTGGTGCCGGAGCCTGCACGCGGTGGGCGAGATGCAGTCAGCCCTCTGTGTCCACAGCTCCACATCACCGGGTTCAACCAGCTGCCAAGCAAAACCGTTTCTCAAACTTACCTGTGTACGGAGCATGCACACACTATCCTTCCTCGTCATCACTCCCTGAACAATACGGCAACTATTTACGTAATATTTCCATTATATTTGGCATTCTCAATAATCCAGAGGTGATTTAAAGTACATGGTGGACGTGTGTGGGTCCTGTGCTAGTACGATGCCATTTTGTAGAGGGGGCTTGAGCGTCGGCTGATTTTGATGTCCTTGGGGGACCTGGAGTCAGTGGCCTGGGGCTGAGACGGGAGCCCGTCTGGTGAGCACTGCACAGTCCCGTAGGTCAGAGCCTGCAATCTGCGGGAGGAATGGGAACGCAGGATTGCAGAGGTGTGGGGAGGGAGCAGGACAAGGAGAGGACAGGATGGAGTCAATGGGCATGCGCCATAAGAACTTGAGCAAGCACAAATGTTTGCATATTTACACTCCACTGATGTTCAGAATACTTTCAGAGTTAATTTAAACAAATCTCTACCCCCGTTCTTGTCCTTGATGTCCTCATCAGCCCCTTCGCTGGCGTGGCATTCATTCCACTATTTTTCTAGACCACACACTTGCACTCACACTCACATGTTGCTCTCCCTGCAGACCTAGGAAGTTTGGTGGTTTTGAAAGAGAAAACTGTAGCTTTTGAGACAAAGGGTTCCCTCTGTTGAGTTCAGAGCCCAGAAAGGCCTGAACTGAGTCACCACTGTCCCAGGCACATCCTGGCCTGGCCACTAACTGGAAAGGGGCCGTGGCAAGGCCTCCGAGCTTCCGGGGCCCGGTTGTTCCACTCAGGAAATACTCGAGTTGGAGTAGATGATCTCTCAGATCTCTTCCAGTTCGTCCACTAAACTTGCTGACTCACACACCCCAGAAGCACTTGGGAATCTGCTGCTTTCTGATTTGTGGGTAGGGTTTTCTGTGCCTTTCTGCCCTTTACCTAACTCATCTGAGATCTGTCAGGAAAAAGCTCACTTCCCTGCCCCAGGCGTGGGAAACCACACAGCTGTCGTTAAATCTTGGGGGTGCTCGACAGCAGTTCTGATTCATGAACCATCCGCCCACCATCACGGAGGGCATGGACAGCCAAGGTCCGATGCCGTCAGCACGTGTGGTTTTGTTTGTTTTTGTTTGGTTGCAGAATACCCTCCTCATGGGCGAGCAGGGAGTTATGTGAAATAAGCAAAAGCAGAGAAGTTTCTACAACAGCAGAGAAACCACAGTACTAACACAGCTGGACTGGCGGGTTCTCACTGTTAAAACTTATTTTCCTAACATCCACCATCAGGCACGTTAGCAGGGATCTGGGTTGGACGTGGAGCAGATGGGACTCAAACCCGTGCCCATTTGGGATGCCGGCAGTGCAGGTGGTGGCCCGACCCGCTGTGCCACAATGCCAACCTCCAGTCTCCTTAGTCCTCGTGGTCATCGCACAGCCGAAGCATGCCACTCATGATCAGGAAAACGCAATTTACAAACTGCAGGATTAGAACTGAAAACACACTGTGTCACTCTGGGAAGGGGAGAGGGCTGATCTCAACATAGCTGGTAGGCTCGGTCCGGAGGAATGTGGGGTTTTGGACTCCTGTTTCACTCCTATTTGCCAATTGCTCAGAAGGTAATGACGGGATGGGCTGAGACTCCCTGGGAGGTGGCTAAGGTATGCAAACATTGACGGTGATCAAGCACTTGGCCGCTGGGATCTGCAGAGCTTGCTGGGATTCAGAGACCACGCAATGCCACAGAGAGCTGTGTGAGGGCGCGGGGCTGTGTTGGATCAGAAGCCACCAACACTTGCAAGGCTCCGGGTGAAAAGGCCATGCAAAGAACAGGAGGGGAAGAAACCCACAGGCCGGAGTAAAAGTTTGCAAAGACACATCTGATCAAAGACGGCTGTCCAAATACACAACGATCGCTTAGAATTCAACAAGGAAATAATCACATTAAAAAATGAGCCGAAGAACGTAACAGAGATAAGAAGATAGACAGATGTCAAGTGATCACACAAGGGGGTGCTTCCCATTGTGTGAGAATTTAAGCAGAACAGACCACTGCGCACCTAGAAAGGCCCAGATCCAGAGCACAGACGGCGCAAACGCTGGTGAGGATGTGAAGAGACAGAAACTCCATTCAGTCCTGATGGGAGCACAACAAGGCCGGCCACGCTGCAGGCCAGTTTGGCAGTCTCTGACCAAACTGCAAACTCTTACAGTGCGACCGCCACACACAGTCCTCGAGTGGAAAACTGGCATCCACATGGGGACCTGTACACACGTGCTTATGGAGGCGTCACTCTTTTTTCTCTTTTTTTAAAGATCTACTTAATTATTTGAAAGGCAGGATGACACAGAGAGAGGGAGAGACAGAGAGAGCTGGATCTTTCATCAGCTGGTTCACTCCCCAAATGGCTACAACAGCCAGGGATGGGCCAGAACAAAACCAGGAGCCGGAAGCTCCACCCTGGTCTCCCACATGGGGGGCAGGGGCCCAAGAACTTGGCCATCTTCTGCTGCCTCCCAAGCTCATTAGCAGGGAGCTGGGTTTGAAGTGGAGCAGCCGGGACTAGAACCAGCACTCCAGTACGGCATGCTTAATCTGCTATGCCACAACACTGGCTCTAGAAATTTTATCCTTAATCACCAAAACTTGAAAGCAACCAAGATGTCCTTTTGTGCATAAAGAAACTGTGAACACCCAAACAATAGAATAATATTTTGCCTTAAAAGGAAATGGAAGGTGAGCATTTGGCACTGCAGTGAAGACACCACTTGGCAAACCGACATCCCATATTGGACTTCATGGACTCGAGTCCCAGCTCTGCTTCTGAGCCCAACTTCCTGCTGATGCACCTGCAAGGTGGTAGGTGATGGCCCAAGTTCTTGGGTCCTTGTCACCCATGTGGGAGACTCTGGTTGAGTTCCAGAATCCTGGCTTCAGCCTGGCCCAGCTCTGGCTGTTGTGGTCATTTGAGGAGAGAACCGGTAGATGGAAGATCTTTCTATCTCCCTGCCTTTAAAAAAATGAATAGGGGCCGTTGCTGAGGCACGTGGGTTAAGCCACTGTCTGCAATGCCAGCATCCTGTATGGGTGCCAATTTGTGTCCCGGCTGCTCCACTTCCAATCCAGCTCTTTGCTAATGCGCCTGGGAAATCAGCAGAAGATGGCCCAAATGCACGGTCTTCCATGTGGGAGACCCGGATGAAGCTCCTGGCTCCTATTTCGGCCTATCCCCATCCGGCCGTTGCAGCCATTTGGACAGTGAACCAGCAGATGGAAGGTCTCTCTTTCACTGTGTTTCCCCTCTCTCTCTTTTTATAAGTGTATATATAATTCTGATTTTCAAATGCATAGATCTTTTAAAATAAATAAATAATGAAGTACATGTGTACAAAAAATGAAATGCGCCGTGGAGCTGTGAAAAGACTTGGCGGAACTTACACGCACTGCTAAGTGAGAGAGGTGACGTCCGGTGCGATTCTGCCCCAACTCTGAGTCAAGCTGTGAGACAGTGAGCGGACCAGCGGTGGAGGAGGGGGGGGTGAATTAGGAGGACCCAGGGGGTCTGCAGGGCAGTGGAGCTTCTCTGGTCCTGGCAGATTTCTGTTACTACACACCCACCCTGGCTCATGGGAGGAACACGGACTGTGGACTTTGGGTGGTTCTGGTGTGTCAGTGTGGGTTCATCTGTGAGCAAATGTGACACTCCGGGCCCGGGTGACGTTGTCACGGGGGAGGGAGCTCTCTGTCTTCCTCTCACTCTGAACTTAAAACTGAAACGAACATCACCTCAATCTTTTTTTTCTTTAAGTATAGCCCAGTAAATGCCTTTGTGTTCTGTGACACTTGGCAAGAGAGAAACCGTTGTTAGGAGCCATGGCTCGTGGAGATCATCTGAGTCACACTGCCATCATCCTGATACTTTTTTTGAAGATTTTATTTATTTATTTGAGGCAGAGTTACAGACACACAGAGAGAGACAGAGAGATCTTCCATCCGCTGGTTCACTCCTCAAATAGCCACAGTGGCTGGAGCTGGGCCAATCCAAAGCCAGGAGCCAGGAGCTTCTTCCAGGTCTTCCACATGGGTGCAGGGGCCCAAGCACTTCGGCCATCTTGTATTGCTTTCCCAGGTGCATTGGCAGAGAGCTGGATTGGAAGTGGAGCAGCTGGGACACACACCAGTGCCCATACGGATGCTGGAAATGCAGGTGGAGGCTTAGCCTACTATGCCACAATGTCGGCCCCATCCTGATATTTTTAGTGTCATTGCTTTCTTATGATCCTCAGACAAATACTAACCATCGTAAGAGTTCCCCATAGTGGATCTTCGAAGGGCCACAGCAGGAGAGTGGGTAGCAAAATTTGGTGAACAAAAGGGCTAACATGCATCCCTCACATGTCAAGCACCATCGCAACAGCTCACGATGGGACTTATGGGATTATCCTACCTGCTTTTCCTCCGAACTTTAATGAAACTTTTTACAGATATTTCCAGTTCAGAAAGAGCCCATAAGAATTCATGTGGAATCTTTAAAAAGCTGATCTCAGAGCAGGACAGAGTAGAGGGGTGGTTCCCAGAGGCCTGGGTAGTTAGAGCTGGGGGATGGGAGATGTTGGCCAAAGGAGATTTAATTTACATAGAAAGGAGGGGAAAGTCCGCAGTAGACAGGAAGTTGATAAGTGATTTCTTGGGGCCAGGGTGGTGGGAAGAGGCTAGGTGAGGGCAGAAGACACATCAGAATAACAACTAATGGTAATGGAGTTTCCTTCTTGGCTGATAAAAATATTCTAGAATTGACAGTGGTGGCTGCATAATCCTGTGAACATACTAAAGTATATAGGATTGTACACTACATTTTAAAAAACATGTTTAGGTTCACTTATTTTTATTTATTTGAAAGGGAGAGAGAGAGAGAGAGAGAGATCTTCCATCTGCTGGTTCACTCTCCAAATGGCTGCAACAGCCAGGGCTAAGTCAGGCTGAAGCCCGGAGCCAGGAGCTTCGTCTGGGTCTTCCATGTGGGAGGCAGGGATCCAAGTACTTGGACCTTCATATGCTGCCTCTCAGGTACATGAGCAGCAAGCAGGACAGAAGAAGTGGGAGCTTTAGGGGTCAGTGCTGTAGTGCTGGATGTTAGTCCTCTGCCTGCAGCGCTGGCATCCCATATGGGCACCGGTTCGAGTCCCGGCTGCACCACTTCCAATCCAGCTCTCTGCTATGGTCTGGGAAAGCAGAAGATGACCCAAGTCCCTGAGCCCCTGCACTCCCCTGGGAGACCTGGAGGAAGCTCCTGGCTCCTGGCTTCAACTGTAGTTCAGCAAGGTACTCTCTTCTCTTTGCACGGGTCCTTCCACGCAGACTCCTTTTTGGATGGAATGTGAAGATCTGATTCTTCTCCACACTCACCATCTCTCCAAAACTGACTCCTCGGCCCCCAGAGCCCGAGGCTCTGCTGTGGGCTGGGTCCTCAGCCTCGGCACACCCTCCTCCTCTGTCCTGAGGACACCTGTCTAGTCTATCTCTCAAGACACTGGCGTAAAAGTCTACATTGGACCCCACTGTCCCTCCAACGATTATCTCATATCCTCAGTTCCATTTTTTCTTTTACATAAAACTTCTCCAAGATAATCTGTTCCTGTGCCATCTTATCAAAACCACCCACGACTAATCTTTCTCTCCAGTAAGCCAAACAGCCTTTGGCATCTCATCCTGTAATTACTCTGTGCATCAGTCTCTGCTTATCTGCACTTTTGCTCTCTGCGGTTTCGGTTAGCCATGCTCGACCGTGGCCCAAAAATATTCAAGGAAAAATTCAATCAGTGAACTATTTATACATTTTAAATTGCACATTTCCTGAGTAGAATGAGAACATCCCTTGTCGTCCAGCCCCGTCCCACCTGGGATGTGGATCATCTCTCTCCTGTGTATCCACACCGGATGCACTACCCTCCTAGTAGTCATTCCAGAGCTGATCAGCTCATCAAAGCCCTGTGGCCGTATCCCAGTGTTTGTTTTCAGGTAACCTTAGTTTATCCTTGCCCCAAAGTGCACAACTCATCCTGCTGCCAATTCAGACACGCCCGGGAGGAGCCAGAACGTGCTCCTTTCGGTAGAAAGGCACTGGATGGCCTCACATAAGCACAAGAAGATGGGCACAGCCAAATGAGATAACGTGAGAGACAACATCCACTTAGAGTGTGTAGCTGCAATTGTTCTATTTTATTTCTGCCTAGTGTTAATCTCTTGCTATACCTAAATACGTACATTAAGCTTTATCATAAGCACATCTGTATAGTAAACAGTATACTTAGGATTCTGTACCAGCGAAAGCGGCAGAAATCCAGTGGGGACCTTGGAACGTACCCCCTGTGGAGAAGAGGGGACAGCTGCACTCACTTTTCTCTCTGGGCTTCTGGGAGTGTGGGGTGGCTCCTGCCTGCCCAAGTGACTGTTAGGGCCACTCGAGGACAGGCAGGGATTCACCTCCTTTGTTTTCTAGACCTTAAATTGCCCTGTGATGGGCACCAGATGTAAGCCCACGTTGATGGACAGCTCAGGGCAGGCACAGGATCTGTCCACTCAGCGCTGTCTACCCAGCACATCATGCAGTGAGGGGCAGGTGGCCCACGCTTGCCGAACCCACGAAGGGCAGAAATGCCGTTGCTTCGTGAGCTCCGAGGAGGGGACTCCTGGGACACATAGCTGTGTGATGAGTTTTCGGTTCTATGCCGATAGGTACACGAGGCCAAGACAATCATGCTAGTTCATCAGGAACTCAGCTAAGTAAATAAAGTATTGGATTATAACCCAAAGTGTAAAGTAAATATCCATGAACCCATACTGATATAAACAATTGATTGAATAAATAAATAGTGGGAGAAAAGAGACACATCGTGTAGAAAATTCCAAATAATGTGTACAGATACACTTCCCTGCATGGGCGCCTGTCCCGAAGCACGGGCTGCGTAAGCCGTGGTGACCACCTTCAGGATACAGTGTGGAAGGGGCAGGAGAGCAACCTTCCCTCCAAGCCGTGCACCCATGGAATAGTCCTTAGAAAAATAACTTTGTGTCAAAATGCATTTCTAATTAAGCAGATACTGCCAATGTCCTGCAGAAACCGAAGCCAATATCTACTCCCATCAGCCTTTGGTAAATGACTCTCCCCCTAGTCCCTTGTCACCCAGAGCATTTTTGTTGTTGTTGTTTAAGCCACTTGGGAGTTAGAACATGGGATCTCAGTGTAGCTTAATCTGCATTTTAGTTATTATGAGGGAGGTCAGTCCTCTCCTCTCCTCAAATCCCTGTGATCTTGTCGATGGGCTGTCATTTTCTTCATCTGCCAAGGTGGACGAGTGGGAGCTATTCAGGTGTTGAGTGTATTATCTCTGTATGAACTACAAATACTTCCCACACTTGTTCTCCTGTGAAGGCTACTGGGACACGCAATTCGGATTTACTGTCAACTAACTCAGTGTTGGATTCATGTAGATACTTCATTGTTTTTTGTTTTGTCTGTAAGATTTAGTTGGAAGTCAGAGTTACAGAGAGAGGAGGAGAGACAGAGAGAGATTGCCCATCTGCTGGTTCACTCCCCAGATGGCTGCAATGGCTGGGGTTAGGCCACGCTGAAGCTAGGAGCCAGGAGCTTCTTCCAGGTCTCCCATGCGGATAGCAGGCACCCAGGCACTTGGGTCTCGTTTGCTGCTTTCTCCAGATGCGTTAGCAGAGAGCTGGATCAGAAGTAGAGCAGCTGGAACTTGAACCTGCGCTCATCTGGGATGCCGGCGTTGCAGGCCCGGCTTTACCCGCTAGGCCACAGTACTGGCCACACTACTTCATTTTTTAAATGAGAAGTGGTTGGTGATGTATTCAGTTTTAGCTCCTCATTGACTTGGGGGACAACAGGACATTGAATACAAGTAGTAACATGATTTTGACTCTTTTGGAACACAAAGGATTTTTCCCCCATTTTTGGAGGCTTTGTGGAATGCTTATAATCTTATCCATTGGTCATAAAAATGAAAGTGATAAATTTAATTATTTGCTCGACATATACCAATTTTTGTTATTTGTCAAGTTTGTTTAGTAAAGACCTTGGTGAAAGCAGCAAATTCCACATCTCACGAATGTAGCTTTCAGAGACTCTTGCCACAGAGGAGGTGGCGGGATGGAGACTTGCAATAGGATTTGCTGAAAATCCATATACAGATGGTCCCTGATTTAACATGGTGCAACTCAGGATTTATCGACTTTATGACGCGTATTCAGTGGAACTCGAACTTGGAGTGTTGAATGTGGATTTCCCCACGTGCTGCTACGTGGTTGGATCCTCCCTATTGGTGCCAGACAGCAGCACTGAGCCACGGAAGGACACACCTGACGCTGGGCCGCGCACCGTGCTGCTGAGCCTGGATGCCTGGGGGGGGGGGGGGGGCTGTAAGGCATCTTCCACTTAGGACATGTCCAGTGTGCGGCGGATCAGGCCGTAAGTCGGGGTGCATCTGTTTCGTCCCTTCCGGCCATTAAACAAGTGCCTGGCTGCGGGCCGATGGTTCACCGGACGTCGCCATCTGCTGTGCTGTGTGCTGTCTGTTAGTAGGCGGCGTCTGGCCGAGCCTCCTGCTCCGGGGCCTTGCAGACACGCACAGTATAGTGCTGTTTCCAGTAGCTCCACGGAAGACAGGGGAAGCTACAGAGGGCCGACTCGGTCACACCACGGCACTGCACCTGTCTCCCTCCCTCCACCTGGACGCAGGAGACTCGGAGGAGCCCACACGGCCTCGACCTCGGAGCCTTGGCAGGTGGGCACTGCACCCCCTCACTCCTCCCCAACCCGGGGTGGGGGCAGAGGTCGCGGAGCGGACATTTGGAAAGTGATTTTCTGTTGCTGAAAAACGTGTGGTTTATCACAGCCCTCCAAAAGTGCCCGATGATTGGGATTACCCCCTTTCTCCTTTCCTGTGTGCCTTCAATTAGCTGAATGAAAGCAAACCCAGGGCTTTAGAACCCAAAATAGCTGGAGAAAAGTGACGCAGATTTCAGCGAGATGAAAGAGTGGAACCCAGAAGCCTAATTAAAAGCAACTGAGAAGCCAGTATTCGATCCGGAGTTTACTCACCTGAAAAAATAAACCAAGAGCTCCGGCGGCCGTGCCGCGGGGCTGCGGGGGGCGGGGGCTTAGCTGGCCCCGGCAGGTCACAGGAAGGCCCGGCTGCGAGGACAGAGCCACTCTGTTCCTTCGCTCTCGGAGTCAGGGGGAGGTCAGCCAGCGCCACCCTGGGGCCCTGTGACAGTAGCCAGCTGAAGCCCTGGCCCGCGGTGGCCAGGACGGCATCCATCCATCCTCCAAACACTTTGCCTTTTGTTTGGAGATGGGAACGCGCGCGGGATGGGTTAAACATCACTTCCCACCTCTCCTCGTCCAAGCTTCTCCCTCGGCCCACACCCTGGCTCCTGCCGCCTGCCCCCTGCACCACCTTCCCTAAAAACAGGGCCCGATCCGTGCAGGCCGCGGACCGACTGTTTTTCATGGCAAGCGGGATCAAGGACTCACTGGACGGGTTAGCCTCCTCCACCACGCGGCAGCTTCTCTTGGTTTTGCCATAAATCAAGGCCCAAGGTCAGGCAAGAGACGACAGAAATAAACGAGTCCCTCTCCCTTACACTGCATATTTTTAACCTACAAATCAGCTCCCCGAGTGGAATCTGGCAAATAAAAACAGCTTTCACGATCCTTCTCAATGCAATAGCCGTCTTGTCTAAGATTTTATTTGGAGGCCAGAGACAGAGCTTAGCCTCATTTTCTTGGCCCTTCACTGTGGCTGGGGGAGCCGTCCCTGGTTTTTTTTCCCTCTCCCGGTTTGCTATTCATTACCTCGGGCAGGGTGGGAGGTGGGGGATGTGGAAAGATGTATATGGTGTCTCCACACAAGTGAAGTGCTCTGTGACTGCCTGGGGAGCAGCCTGTTCCGAGAGCAGACCCTGGACGTTTCCATCTCCGGGGGGGCACAGCTCTCCTGTCTGCTCCCTTTGCCGACGCGGTCTCGTGACCTCCCGTGACCATCAGCACTAGAGATGCGCTCCCGTTCGGCACGGGAGTGTAGATTCCAGGGGTGCCTCCCGGCAGCGCTACTGCTGTCATCACCCACATACTTGGGCCGCACTTTGGGGTCAGCACGGACCTCAACGGTGCCAGGTGCTGTGGAGACGCTTCCTCGGAAGTGTGCAAGAGATGGCCCTTGTGGGTAAGGACTCAGCCTTAAAGGAGCCCTGTGTATGGACACAGGGACGTTCACCACGCTTCTGAGTTCTGCTCCTTCGTCCTCTTAAAGAGAAGCTGAGGGAGGCCATGGACTCGGATGAGTTCCTGTGCTGGGTCCGAGAGGCCACTCTAACGTGGGGTCGTTCGTGTCCAGCGGAGCTGGTTTGCTTAGGAGTGCACATGTGCAACCCTGGCTGAGTTTCGGGCCCTTACAGCTGCCACGCTTCAGCCAGTGTAACCCCCAGCTGATTCCACAGGGAGGCGCTGTACCCAGGCACCTTTTGGCCCACCGGGTCTCCTGCCTTGGTAGCTCCTGCCCGACCACGCAGTAGGCCGGAGCTCCTGGAGCCCCTTTGGCTCTGATACCTCTCCTGCCATTTCCCAACACGAGACCTCTCAGGGCCGGCATCAGTGCAAGCGGCCGCCTGCTTGGCCCAGTGATTTTTTTCCTGTTGTCTCTCAGACCTCGTGGGCAGAGTTAATCCGTCCTATGAGTGTCTCCCCATCCAGTCTGCCCAGGAGTTCCCCCTTTGCCCCACGTTGTCCTTACTGTCTGGGCCCAGTCACTCCTCTGCTCCCTGGCACACCAGGTGAGCCTTCTTCCACCACTGCCACTCACTGCCTCACCAGGCACCAAGCAGTGGGGCTGCCGATCCTGGCCTCGACCCCCCCCCCCCCCCCCCACTGTAAGCTAAGCACACCTTGCTCTCCTTCCTAAGCTCGCTTGCTGTCTCAGGCGTGTTGTTGCAGTCATGCAAAGCGGAGGAAGACAACTGGCGAGCATCCAGGCACTCCTGGGAGATGGGACCGCACACACTTGTTCACTGCCACACCCCAGGACCCGGCCTGGTACCTGAGAAACAGGAACTGCTCCCTCAGCATCGACTGGACAGGTTCATGGTCGTGACTGTATACAGGGAGTCAGCGCAGTGTGGCTCTGAACCGATGAATCGCTTCTGAAAGCTGGGGCAGCAGGTGTGCCGGGTGATTGTGTGATACGGTGAAGACAGCGGCTCCCGAGGTGCCCTGCGCTTAGGAAGAGCCCCATCAGAAGCACCGTTTTCAACCTACACTGTCAGGGGCCAGAGCAGCAGGGGCTACAGGCACTCGGGGAATTGCATGGAACGGAGTTGTCTACTGCTCCATGTGCGAAGAGTAGCTAAGAGTCGTGGATCAAATGCTCTTAATAACTGGCCACAAAGAACATTCGTCTTAGGATACCGTGGCTTGCCACATGTGGGTCACCGCCTGCTCTGCCCTGTCTCAGCACCACCAAGCTCTTCATACAGACAGGAAAACACGAGGGAGACAAAGACACCGTGCTAAGTACCCATCTTGGGATGAGGACCCCCGAGGAACAGGCATTTTCGGCTGCACCAGGCACTGAAATGTTCAAACTCCAGCCTTCTCTTTTTGGGTGGCCTGCGTACCTTATGGCTACCACACAGAACCTGAAAGAAGACAGAGAGTGAGATGGAAGAAATGGAAACCAGGACCTGAAGTTCAGAAGTTTCCACTGGAACCAGAATCAGGCAACTGTGGCCCATGGGCTAAATCTGGTCCACCACCTCTCTCTGTAAATAACGTTCTACGGAAATGCAGACACGTCCATTTGTCTGTGGATTATCTACATCTATTCTCTGTGTGTGTGTGTGTGTCTTTAAGATTTATTTACTTGAAGGGAAAAATTAGAGATAGAGAAAGAGAAGAGAGAGAGAGATAAAGCACTTCTTCTCTCTACTGGTTCACTCCCTAAATGCCTGAGAGGGGGAGAGAGAGAGAGAGAGAGAGAGAGAGAGAGAGAGAGAGAGAGAGAGAGAGAAAGCACTTCTTCTCTCTACTGGTTCACTCCCTAACTGCCTGCAACAGCCAGGACTAGGCCAGGCCAAGCCAGGGGCCCGAGCGCTGCCTTCCCAGGCACATTGCAGGAAACTGGATTGCGGATAAAGCAGCCGGAGTCGCACCAGCCCTGGACAGGGGACGCTGATGTCACACTTAACCTGCCACACCTTAGGGCAGCCCCTCTGACGACTCTCGAGTGACAGAGGTGAGCAATGTGATAGAGAGCACGTGGCCTAGGAGAGCCTAAAACATTCTGCATCCCACTCCCCGGTGAGAAGAGAGGGGCACAGAATCCCCAGGGAGTCACCTGCTGCAGCAAGGCGGCACAGGGGGCGGCCGGAGGGCCAGGGAAGCAAAACACGACCTCCACATCTGTGATCTTCTCAAGTGTGTGTGCGTGTGTGTGCGTGTGTGTGTGTGTGTGTAATCTTTCAAAAACTCGGTACACTGGCTCGGGCCAGGTAACTCGTTCTCAACAAACGTTTGTTCACAAAAAAATCTCTTTGGGGGCCCTCGAGGTTCTCAAAGGCTGCCTTTCCTCTGCTGGGTAAAAACAAACAAACACAAAGAAACCGATTTTCAAAGGCTGTGCAGGCCTCTGCGCACCCTAAATCACCGGTCCTGGCCCCGTTCACAGCCAAGTGGCAGGCCCTGTAATTTAGCTGCAAAACGGCGACGTGAAACCTGACCTTGAGCGCACAGAGCTCCCCTTTCAGCTCCGCGGGCCGCTGGGGGACGTTTATGGAAACAGTTCCCCAACACAGTCCAGGCCCTGTGCCACGGGGAGCCGCTGCCCTGCCAAGGCCTGCCCCTCACGCCAAGCAAGGTTTACAGGTTATCACACCCATGCTTCCCCCACAGCACCCTCTCCGGCCGTGGTCCCCTCACCA
Organism: Lepus europaeus; assembly: GCF_033115175.1. Taxonomy (NCBI): domain Eukaryota; kingdom Metazoa; phylum Chordata; class Mammalia; order Lagomorpha; family Leporidae; genus Lepus; species Lepus europaeus. Next base: position 3,235,202 of record NC_084829.1, on the reverse strand, counting down.
TCACAGAAGCAGGAACGTCTGTGAAGGCAACCAAGGAGGAGAACAGAATGAAAGAGCAAGCGAGTTGAGGAATGAAAGCTTGGGGAACGACCCCTCAGCTTTTATTTTCCTCAACTTTAAAAAAAGAGGACATGCATGGGGCTGGTGCTGTGGCACAGCGGGTAAAGCGGCTGCCTGCAATGCTGGCATCCCACATAGGTGCTGGTTCGAGTCCTGGCTGCTCCACTTCCGATCCAGCTCCCTACTGATGTGCTTGGGAAGGCAGTGGAGGATGGCCCAAGTCCTTGGGCCCCTGAACGCACTTGGGAGAGCCAGATGAAGCTCCCGGCTTTGGCCTGGCCCATTTGGGGAGCGAACCAGTGGGTGGAAGATTCTCTCTTCCCTCCCTCCCTCTCTCTCTCTTTCTCTTCTCCCCACTCTCCTGCCCCATGTCTCTCCCTCTTTCTCTAACTCCGCCTTTCAAATAAATAAATCTTATAGGAAAAAAGAGGTGATGCTCACACTGACTACCCAGAGTCCAGGGCTGTGTGTGGGTTATTTCCTTCCTTTCATGCCACTCTGGCTGGGAGTGACGATTTCTTCCCTCAAAGTGAGGGTCTGTGATCTGAAGTCCCGACCCCCTCTGGCACGGCACCCCATTATCTGATGCCCTGGCTTAGCTCCCTCGAGGCTCCTCGCTGTAGTAACTGCTGATGTGGAAAGCACTACCCGGGAACATCGCTTGTAGCTGGCCACCATCAGGGCTGCTAACCTGGCACAAAGCTCCCCTTTCTCCTTAGAAGACAGGTGAATTTCTGACCAAATCTGTATGGGGTTTAAGAGCAAGTTTTTTTTTTCTTTTTGAAGATTTATGTATGTATTTGAAAAGCAGAATAATAAAGAGAAAGAGGAAGAATCAGAGAGAGAGAGAGAGAGACAGAGAGAGAGATGGAGGGAAGGAGGGAGAGAATCTTCCATTCACTGGTTCATTCCCTAAATGGCCACAACAGCCAGGGCTGGGTCAGGCTGAAGCCAGGAGCCAAGAATCCCATCTTCGTCTCCCAAGTGTGTGGCAGGGGCCCAAGCAGCTGGGTCATCTGCTGCTTTCCCAGGTGCATTAGTAGAGAGCTGGGTCAGCAGCAGAACAGCGGGGACTCAAGTTGGTGCTCCAGTATGGGGTGTCAGTGCTACAGGTGGCTGCTAAGCCACTGTGCCACAAAGCCGCCCTGAGGGACAAGCTCTGATAATCACCTGCAGGCTCACTTCCTTTGGATGAGCTTCAGCAAGAGGAAGTCTTGGCCGAGGGATTTATCTGCTCGGGTTCACTGCAAGGCCTCTCCATGTACTGAAGACACCGGCCCTGTGTGTGCGCTGTCTGGCAAGTGTCCTTCCACTCTGTGAGTGACATTTACCTTTGCCTGTGAGATTTCTAGCATCGTCATGCATAATCAGAGCCATTGATTCAGTTCACAGAGCCTAACTCCAGGGTCAGTTTCAGAGAGGGCCTTCCACCCACCGAAATTCTACAAATACTTACTGAAATTTCTTCTGCTATTTGTAAGGGTTGAGTCTTGACACTTTATCTCCTTATTCCATCTGGAATTTATTTTGATATTTGGATTAAGGTAAAAAGCTCACTTAATTTTTTCCAGATAAGTAAGTAGTGTTCCTGAGATTTAATAATCTTCTCTTGCCTTGCTCGTATGAAATGCCACATTCATCGTATGTGTAATAGTTATATATACTGCTGCCTGTCTCTGGATTGTGTGCGCAGCTCCTAAATCCAGGCTGCTTCTTTTTGCAATGATAGAAGCCAGTTTTAATAATAGCATTCCAATATCAATACGTTATATTAAGATAAACTCTCCTCCTTTTCATATGTTGCTTTCGATATTTTTAGTTATTCTTCTCTAGTTATTCTCCCAGTTGAAATCTTTTTTAAAAAGACTTATTTATTTGAAAGAATTACAGAGAGAAAGAGGGAGAGACAGAGCTCTTCCTTCTCCTAGTCCACTCCCCGGATGGCTGCAACAGCCCGGGCTGGGCCAGGCAGAAGCCAGGAGCCAGGAGCTCCTTCCAGGTCTCCCATGTGAGTGCAGGGGCCCAAGGACTTGGGCCATCCTCTGCTCCTTTCGCTGGTGCATTAGCAGGGAGCTGGATTGGAAGTGGAGCAGCCAGGACTCGAACCAGCATCCATAGGGAATGCGGGTGGTGCAGCGGTGGCTTTACCCACTGCACCACCATGCTGGCCCCCTCCCGTTGAAGTTTATCATGAGGTTTTAAAGTTAGAACTTGGCTAGGGCTGTCGCTGAGGCGGTGTCCACACTTTCCACTTGCTGAGGGTAATGTACACAACGTACAGGGCTTCCCGCCCACAACATGCTCTACTTTTCCATTTGTCCACTTCCTTTTTTTGGCCACTCAATAAAGTTGTTAAGATTTTAAATTTCTGAGTATAGGTCAGCATTGTAGCACAGAGGACTAAGCCACTGCCTGTGACACCGGCATCCCATATTGCATTGTGGTTTTCCGGTCCCGGCTGCTCTGCTTCTGATCCAGCTCCCTGCTAATGCACCTGGGGAGGCAGCACATGATGGCCCAAGTGCTTGGGCCCCTGCACCCCTGTGGAAGACCCGGAGGAAGCTCCTGGCTCCTGAATGTGGCCTGCCCCAGCCCTGGCCATGGTGGGACTTTGAACGGAAAACACACAGAGGTTTCCTGATTGGCGAATGTAATGGTGGCTCTTATGTGTCAACTTGGCCGGGCTATGGGGCCCAACCCTTGGTGAACCCTAATGCAGAGGCTGCTGTGAAGGTGTTTGTTAGATCTGATTAACATTCAATCGATAAGCTGATTAGCTGGGCCTTGTCCAGCCAGGATGTTGAGAGCAGAGGCTGGGGGGGCACCCCCCACCCCACTGAACTTGCACACTGCCAGCCTGCCCTGCGGGGCCGCACATTCTTATGAGCCAACTCCTTAACATAAAATCTTGCTCTCCTTCAACACACACATGTGCACACACACATACACGCACTTGTCACCCAATGGTGCTTACACACTCAGTAAATTCAGTCTCCCTAAAGATTATCCTCACCCTATCAGTATCACTGACTTGTGTCCTTCCTAAGCCTGCCACTCTAAGATGATTCTTTCGCATCACTGAACTGTGGGAGAATCTTCCTTTTTGTCATTTTCCCCCAATCTGGCCTGACTTTATGCTATTATGCTGCACACCCAGAGAGAGACGAGTTTGACAATGAACATGGTAAGATTGAGCGGCGGTGGCAGTGGACATGGGGCAGCAGCAGCAGGGGCGGGCAGTCTCAGCGACTGGGCCCTGCTCAGGAAGGGGTGGGGCCCCTGCACACCCTCCACTCCTGCCCATGGCTGTGCCTCCCATGCAACATGAGCGCTCCGCGTCTGCCAGCCTGCATGCCTGTGGACAGAAGCTGCAATTTATCGTGTGTAGGAGAGATGTAAATAATCACCAGGGCCAAAGAAGGGCTTAGCATATTTCTGTTTAGGAAAAAGGAAAACACAGGGCCGGTGTTGTGGTGAATGGGTTAAGCTGGTTCCTCTGACGTTGGCATCCCATATCAGAGCGCCAGTTTTGAATCCTGGCTGCCCTGCTTCCAATCCAGCTCCCTGCTAATGCACCTGGGAAAGTAGCAGAAGATGGCCAAGTGCTTAGGCCCCTGCTGCCCATGTGGGAGACCCCCAGATGGAGTTCCAGGCTCCCGGCTTCAGCTTGGTCAGCTCTGGCCATTTGGGCCATTTGGAGGAGTGAACCAGTGGATGGAAGATCTCCCTGTCTCTCCCTTTCTCTCTCTGTCACTCTGCCTTTCAAATAAATTAAAATGCATATTAAAAAAAAAAGAGGAAAATAAACTTCAAGATCAACCCCACCGGAGGGCAGGGGCTTCAGAGGACGGTCAGAATACGGAGGGCACCAAAAGCCAGACATCTCCCTCCCAGGACTCAAAAGGGAGGGGTGGGTGGGTATGAGCAGGTGGGAGGCAGGGTGTCCCCACGGACAAGCCGTTCCTCTATCTCCAGGGCCTCTGGGTGCCGCCGGTGCTACGTGCTAACCCTGGGCTGCCTTCTCGTTGAGCAAGCATGGTACGTTTCTAACAGAGCTAGGTCAAAGCAACCTCAGAGAACCATCCCAGTGTCACCACACCCAAGGTGACAGTCTGCCTTTTCCCTGCCGTCTGTGGACAAAGCAGGAGGCGACGTGCTCTCTCAGAACTGCAGCGTGCTGGGAACCGAGCCGAGGGCTCCTTGCTGCTGCTGGGGGACGAAGTCAGTCTCTGAACCTGACAGGTGCCTGGCCCCTTCGCGCCCTCCGGATCCCCTCTATTCTCCAATGTGTGTCTCCGGATGTTTTGGAATTTGTTCTATTTCCTTGAGCCAGTGAAGGACCTCCGTATGTTTCCATTCACTTTATTTTAACAGCGATTTTTTTTTTCTTTTAATGATTTCTTTTTCTGGAGCTATTTCTACGTGAAGGAGCTGTGGCGTAGCGTTGGGAGGAAGCCGTGCGCCTGTGGCCCCTTTTCTCGGATTGGTTTCAAGTAAGAAACTGCAGCCAGGCCGGCGCCGCAGCTCACTAGGCTAATCCTCCGCCTTGCGGCGCCGGCACACCTGGTTCTAGTCCCGGTCGGGGCACCGATCCTGTCCTGGTTGCCCCTCTTCCAAGCCAGCTCTCTGCTGTGGCCAGGGAGTACAGTGGAGGATGGCCCAAGTGCTTGGGCCCTGCACCCCATGGGAGACCAGGATAAGCACCTGGCTCCTGCCATCGGATCAGCGCGGTGCGCCGGCCGCAGCGCGCTACCGCGGCGGCCATTGGAGGGTGAACCAACGGCAAAAGGAAGACCTTTCTCTCTGTCTCTCTCTCACTGTCCACTCTGCCTGTAAAAAAAAGAAAAAGAAAAAAAAAAGAAACTGCAGCCTGCCAATTGTCAAGGCGAGGGGTTGGGATAAGGGGCCCATGGCTTCAGAAATCCCTAATCCCCCTCTTTCCCACAAAGCCCGGCCCAAGGAGTCTGGCTGCCTTACTAGAAGCTATGCAGGAGTTTGCGCTGCCCCAGCACGACACGTCTCCCAATTGCAGTGAAACCACGGATGCTGTAGTTACTGGTCTAACACTCGTCCCCAAGGTGGGAGGGTCAATCTCAGGAACACGGGACCTGCTCAGGGCCAGCGTCTCAATCTGTTCTGTGCCCCTGTCTCAGATTCCCCAACCCTGGGCAGTTTTCACACAGTTACAGACGCTGGGAAGTTCAAGATCGAGGGGCTAGCTAGGAAGCGTAAGGAGGCAAAGGGGGCGCTGAGCTCACCCTTTTGGGAAGAAACCAATCCCATGCATGCAGCTGGAGCTCAGGGCCAAGGCACCTCTCACAGGTTCTGCCTCTTAGCACGGGCAATAGCCACTCAATTTCAACATGAGGAGCCAGCGTTGTGGCAGGCCTCCGCCTGCAACACCGGCATCTCCTATGAGCATCAGCTGGAGTCCTGGCTGCTTTGCTTCCAATCCAGACCCCTGCTAAGCACGGAGGATGGCCCAAGAGCTTGGGACCCTGCATCCACGTGGGAGACCCTGATGGAGTTCCAGTCTCCTGGTTTCAGCCTGGCTCAGCCCTGGCTGTTGTGGCCCTTTGGGGAGTAAATCAGCAGATGGAAGACCTCTCTCTGTGTCTCTCCTTCTCTCTGCAACTCTGACTTCCATATGAATAAATAAATCTTCATAAAAATAGTTTCAACATGGAGCTGTGGTGGGGAGAAGCATTTAAGCAAGCAGCTGCCTCACAGCTTTGCCGTGAATCCTTGCAGGTGTACAGAGGCCCCTCTTATAAGGGACCCAGGCTGCCTTTACTTATTTTAATTTTTATTATCTACTGTCATTTTATTTTAAAGACAGAAAGACAGACTCACAGAGAGACAGATCTTCCTTCTATTGGCTCACTCCCCAAATGCCTGTAACCACCAGGGCTGAGCTGGGCCCAAGCAGGGAGCCCAGAACTCCACCCTGATTTTCCATGGGGGATGCAGTGACCCCAGTACTTGAGGCAGCCCCTGTGACTTCCCAGGGTGCTCGTCAGCAGGAAGTTGAATCAGAAGCAGAGTAGCAGGAACTCAAACCAGGAGTCCAATCTGGGATGCGGCATCCCAATGGCGTCCCAGCTGCTACTCTAAACGCCTGTCCCCAGGCTGAGTTTAATGCCCGGCTGTCACCATCTGGAAATTCTCCACACTGTGAAAACAAGTGGCCCTGGCCGGCGCCGCGGCTCACTGGGCTGATCCTCCGCCTGCGGTGCCGGCACCCCGGGTTCTAGTCCCGGTTGGGGCACCAGATTCTGTCCCGGTTGCTCCTCTTCCAGTCCAGCTCTCTGCTGTGGCCCGGGAAGGCAGTGGAGGATGGTCCAAGTGCTTGGGCCCTGCACCTGCATGGGAGACCAGGAGAAGCACTTGGCTCCTGGCTTTGGATCAGCGCAGTGCGCTGGCCGTAGCAGCCATCTGGGGGGGGGGGGTGAACCAACAGAAAAGGAAGACCTTTCTCTCTGTCTCTCTCTCTCTCACTGTCTAACTCTGCCTGTTAAAAAACAAAAAACAAGTGGCCCTGAAGATTAGGGAGCCAGCCCCAGGCCTAACTCCTTCTTGTTCCTTGACGCACCTGGTGGATGCCATCTTGAGCACCATGGCAGACAGAGCTCACAATATGTGCCAGGAAGGGCTAACGTTGGCATCAAGCAGTAGTCAGTGAAGACCAGTTGCAAAGGCAGCTTCTGGCCGTGGCGGGGGGGATGGCCACCACTCCACGTTCTCAACAAAGGGATGAGGGAGCCCTCCGGGCAGCCCTCGCCAGGGACAAGGTGGAGCAGAGGGAGCGGCTGGGCTGTGTCATCGTGGCCCATGCATGAGCAGGGCGCTCGAGGGCTGCCATGGCCTCCTAGCTGCCCAGGGTTCAGGGTAGGCTGTAAGCTCAGTTATCAGACGCCGGCTGCCCCAGGAAGGAGGCGTGAGCCCTGGCACGGCGGCTCTTCCGTCTGCGCAGGGTTCTCAGCAGGCTGATTCTGGCTACAGAGGCGCTCGCCATGTCTTCATGGGGGTGTTGATGGCCGAGACCAGGGAGACACTGTCCAGTGGGTTAGGGCTGGGCATGCTGCTACTCAGCCTCCAAGAATGACTGATCCACACGTCAATCGCAAGAGACGCAACAACCTTGGCCCTAACGTGTGATCCGGACAAGACAAGGCCTGGGCTGATGGTGGGCATGGCTCCCAGCGCTGGGGGAAATGCACCCTATAGACCAGAATGCAAAGAGGAAGGCAGGAGGACCCCACAGTCCAGGCCACTGCAAGAGGTCAAGTGGGAACGGTAGATGGGCTCCCTTCCAAATCTCCCTCTTGCTCCTCAGGGACCCCTACTGGTCTCAGTGACTCGAGGCAGCCCTGAGCGGGCAGCTGCTCTCTGTGAGCAAACTCAGCACCACCTTCCTTCCTTGGTTGGCCAGAAGGGCCGCTCCCCAGCAGGCGTTGGGAGTCTGAAAGAGAAACATTCCTGTAATTCAGTGGCGGTCACAGGGTCTGGCACCTGCTCATGTGGCTTACCTGTGACTTCAGCCATGCTCACAACTCACCTCTTAAAGTGTCACATCACATTGTGATGGATGGCCTGGCTGGGCCCAGCCAACCTTATGACTTGGTGGATCTGCTAGAACTCAGAGGTGATGGACAGCTCTGCTGTGGGTCACCTGGCAATGCAGTTTTGGCATTTGCATTCTACCAGGATCTAGTAACTCCTCAGGAGTTATTTTCTTTTTATTTTCTTTTATTTTCTTTTTTGACAGGCAGAGTGGACAGTGAGAGAGAGACAGAGAGAAAGGTTTTCCTTTTGCCATTGGTTCACCCTCCAATGGCCGCCGCGGCCGGCGCGCTGCGGCCAGCACATCGCGCTGATCCGAAGCCAGGAGCCAGGTGCTTCTCCTGGTCTCCCATGCAGGTGCAGGGCCCAAGCACTTGGGCCATCCTCCACTGCACTCTCGGGCCATAGCAGAGAGCTGGCCTGGAAGAGGGACAACCGGGACAGAATCTGGTGCCCCAACTGGGACTAGAACCCGGGGTGCCAGCACCGCAGGCGTAGGATTAGCCTATTGAGCCGTGGAGCCAACCAGGAGTTATTTTCTATTAAAGTATAATCTCTGTCTTCGAATGACATGACCCTGACCCCAAAGGGACTGTTATGGTTCTCCAATTAGGACTTGTCTTGCATCCCACATGGCGTCTTTTCCCACACAGATAGCTTTATACCACGGAGTGTGCCAAGTTGTATGGCCAAGTGGCAGGGCCAAGGCCATGCACCCCGGTCTGCTCTGCACTCACTCAAAGCTGACATCCCCTTGTGTCCCCTGGGGTAGTAGATTGAACTGTGTCCCCATAAAAGATGTGCCCAAGTCCTGACCCCTGGAACCTGTGAATTTAACATTATTTGGTAATAAGGTCCTTGAGATCCAAGATGAGATCATTCTAGATCACTTAGGGTGGGCCCTAACTCCAGTGACAAAGGTCCATATAAGGAAAAAGAGAGATTTGGAAACAGAACTGCACAGTGAGACAGTGAATGTGAAAGCAGAGGTTGGAGTGATGCTACCATAAGCAAGGACCATCAGGAGCCATCTGAAGCTGGCAAGAAGACTTTTTCCCTGCAGGCTTCAACAGGACTGTGCCCTGGGAGACCCCTCGGTGTTGGACTTCTGGTTCCAGAACTCCAGGAGAACATGCAAGTCCTGTTTTAAGCCACTCCCCCACCACAGTACCATGTGGTCACTTGTGACAGCAGCTTTAGGAAGCGCTAGACCTGGTCTATAGGCCGAGGGTGGGATGTTGTCTACAAACCTCTGACACGTTCTGCCTCCGTGGTAGTAGCAGGTGTAAGAAACAGTCACGTGTGTTCAGGTTTGGAGAGACGTGTTGGCCTGCTCAGCCCCTTCCATCCCTGGGGTTTCGTGGATGTGAGTGCCCCAGCTCCTCATCATCGAGTTCATCAGCCCTCGCGTGGAGTGCATGTGTTTCTCCACCGTCTTTCGTACAGTCGCCCTAGCTGTGTTCCTGCTCGAATTAGCAAGGAGTCCTCAGTACAAGCTTAGGCAGCTGTCCAGATGTTCCAGGCGTTCCTAGACTATCTTAGCACAGACCTGCGCAGGTGTGCCCTAGTCTGTTCCAGAAGAATGTGGGTTGTTTCCCATCCTCCTTGAGGGTTGGCAAAGACCGTCAGTGGCCACATGGTCCACCTGCTTTGCAGAAGTACCACATCTGGCACGGCAGCTGCAGTTGGGCCTCAGGTTGGTTGGGTTTCTGGGGATCCACTGCCACCTGTCAGGCTCCATCTCATTCTTTGGATGAACAACTGGGGAGTTAAATGGGAAATCGTTTGGGCATGGCAGCCCCTGTGTCCTCTGCACTTCTAAGGGTGCCGTCCCGCCTGGCCTTCCCCTAGGGCGCACCCTTCTTTCTGATTTCGTCCCCTCGCAGGAGGAAGGGCAGTTTCTGAGACTTGAGTTCCACTTTCGCCTCTCTTGCTGCTCTTACTTCACACCCAAGGAACCAAGGTGAGAGGCGTGCCAGCTATCAAATATGTTCCTTCTAATTTTACATTCGGGGCTGGGGAAATGGCTGTTGAGGGGTCTGTGCCCAGTGGATTCACGTGACCCGGATCTGAGCCAAGACTCTATCTGTTACACGGTCTCCACGTGCCCCGTGCTATTGAGGTAGGGGAGGAAATTAACAGTGACTTGGGTCTTTGTCCACCTTCCTCAGAATACGTGGGCAGGCCAACTCACCCACGGTTCAGGTCCCTTTGGAGGACGGAGCCATCACCGATGCTTGCTGGTGTTCCAGGTCCTCCCCCTGCGGGCCTGGCGCTCTCCACTCAGTGGACTATGGGCGGGCTCTAGTCTGTGAGCCGGCAAGGGCATCTGCTGGTTTATCAGGGCAGCCGTCTCTGCCCGTGTGCTCGTCTAGCCTCTGGGTCTGCTGGTTTGCAGACGGACGGACGGAGCCCTCGCCTTCCTGTCGGCTCTGCGGGGCACACTTGCCTGAGGGGTGTTGTATTCTATTGCCATTGCCACAGCTGCTTCTCCAGTCCTGGCACTCCTTGACAACCACGGATGCTGGCCTCTGCTGTGCCGGGGGCCTCCTGCCTGCTGCCGTCAGGGAGCCCGGCTCTGAGGCTGCTTCTGCGGAGCCAACCCTGGCCTGCGGAGCCAACCCTGGCCTGCAGAGCCTCCCGGGGAGGCCATGAGAGGTCCTCCGTGCCGCAGAGGATGGAGACGCCTCTGTGGAGGCCCAAGGAGGTCCACTCCACCGGGTCCGTTCCAGGAACCTTCCTCACCCCTTCTTCCTCTGTGTGCTGCGGCACCTCTAATTCCATTGGTGTGGCCCACTGCTCTTTCCAGCGTCTAATAGCTCACCAGCGCCACCTCTGGGGACACCATATATCGTTACCACTATTGTGTGCTAGATAACGCACAATGCTAATTATGTCATCATTGCCACAAATAACAATAATTATATGACAATAAAACTTGTAAAATGATATGTAATCAGTGTTAGAACTAACAAATAATGATGATTATATATGATTACATATGTATAGTATAATTATATGTTATAGCATATTAAATATAATTATACATTTCATTTCATGACATGTAATTATGTGTATAGTACATTGTATTATACTGCGTTTGTGAAAATTGGCCGAAGCACTAGTAGAAGCTGTGCAATATGTTACACAGCATTGTACATATCATGCAGTTATGTATTTTAGATTGGATTATAGGATATGTTATGTGCCATTGCCTTTTGTTAGCAGATACTTCGTTGTTAGGAATCAGAGCGCCCCAAGCTCTTAGCAGCGAGGGTGGACACCCATCACTTAGCGGGCTGTGTTCTGACAAGTGCGTCCTTGGCAGCACTGTTGTGTGTGAATATCACTGAAGGCGCCTGTGCACACTGATAGGCCACGAGACTACCAGGCCACGGAACCCGATGGGACCACAGGGCCACACGGCCCCCATGGTCTGCTGCTGACCAAGGTTGCTATGCAGCACGTGCTTGTACTTGACTCGGGGAGAGAGTGACCAGAAACTGCATTTGACCTTGGCAGAGTCTATAGAAATTTCAGAAAGTGTTCCCCCAGTTTCCATGAATTTGAGACTGGATCCTGGCAGGAAAACAACACATTCCCCTACTCCAGGCAAAGCCGGTGCCAGGCAGTTGAGAACACATTTCTGCACAGTTTTCCAACACCCTCGTTGGCTCGGGCATTGGCATCACACGGCTGGGTCGTGACAAACAAAACAATCTGGCAAGCCACAAAGCACAAGCTCTCCCCCAGCCCACGGAAACACACGATGTCAGGGTCCCCAGTGGTTCCAGCCCACAGGGAGGGGAACAGCTCCTCCACCAGGCACTGAGAGTTGCCTCTCCGAGGCGTCTCATGTTCGGGGTCAAGACGATAGATTTTTGGTTTGATTTGTTTTAATTTCCGTGTCTCATCCCACTTACATTTTGCCCAGGCAAATCGCAAAGCTGGGCTTTGTTCTCTCAGCGCTCTCTGGCTGGAAGATGGAAAGAGTGGGCAGGAGCTAGCCCGGGATGAAAGTCAGACGGAGAGCAGATGCCAGTGCCGCTGCTCACTAGCGCTCGCTCTTTAGTTTCTGGGCGCGGTTCTCCGGGACGAGGGGAAGACTGGTCCATTCTAAGCCCACAGATGGCCCTAAATTCCAAACCTAATACAAGTTGTACAGGTTTGCCGAATACTAAAAATTTTGAAACTTCAGTTCTTGGGATCTAAGTCAGGGTCCCACACAGCGTCGTCAGGAACACTGCTGTCCCCCCAGTATCACCCAGTGTGGGTGACAGTATGCTTCTGTGTCACCCAGTGTGGGTGACAGTATGCTTCTCCCTGACTCCCCTCTCTGCACAGGGGGAAAAGGCACCGGCTCCTGCCCACTACAGAGGAGGCAAACACGCTTCTGGAACCTGACGTCTGGGAAGGCGCATGTGAGCCCTTGCCTGCCCTGTCCCGAGCTCACTCTGACCGGCCACTTACACCTACCTGCCTGCTCCCCTCTCCCACCGCCCTGCATCTCCTAGAGGGTCCAGAAATCCAAACACTGAGTTAGGCTGGAAATCCAGGCTCTCCAAGGGGGAGTGACCGGTGGCTGCATCCCTTGATTGACCTCGTTTTGTTGCAGTTGCTGTGCACTTTAGCGGCAGGATTTGTCATTTTTTAAAAAAAAGATTTATCTTATTTATTTACTTGAAAGAGTGATCTTATTTATTTACTTGAAAGAGTGACTGAGTGAGTGAAAGAGAGATAGAGAGATCTTACATCTGTTGCTTCCCTCCCTAAACGGCTGCAATGGCCAAGGCTGTTTGAATCTGAAGCCAGAAGCCAGGAGCTCCTTCCAGGTCTCCCTCGTAGATGGCAGGGGCCCAAGTACTCGGGCCATCTTCCACTGCCTTCCCAGGTGCATTAGCAGAGAGCTGGATTGGAAGCAGAGCAATGGGACTTGAACTGGCACTTTGATTTGAGAGGTCAGTGTCGCAGGCAGTGGCTTAACCCCTCGCCTCACACAGCCCAGGACTTGCTATGTGCAACTTCCTTTCCTCCTGCTTCTCTGCCGAAAGCCCAAGCCGCTGGTCTTTAACTCCACAGGTGCCTAACTAGCTGTGTCCCATCCAATGCCTAGCGCAGAAGGGGTGGAGGAGCTGTAGACTGAAGCAAGGGTCTTGGGCTGGCTTATTTCCAACACGTTGGAGACCAGGAGAGAGGCAGACATGGGGATTTAATGCAGCAGAATTGTTGAATTGTGGGGCAATCCTTGTAGCCTTGCCCAGATTCTATACAATGGTGCATTTTAGAGATAGGAAAATAATAAGGAAAAGATGAATAAATCAGAAGAGATAGCATCAGTGCCCTGGAGCTTGATTAGAACAACAATGGGACAAGCAGGAACGCTCTGGGAAATCCCAGATCGGGAGGCCCAGCTCAGGGTTCCAGGGCTCTGCCTTTAACTTTGTTCTGAGCCATGACATGATAAAGAATCTTTCAGCGGCTGGTCCCCTTTTCCTGCCCTTAATTCTCTTTTATTGGTTTCTTTCTCAACTTTACCGTTCGTTCGTACTCTACTGTTCCACGGAAAATGGCTTTGGGGTTGTAACTCGGAAGTGCAAGCATCAAATAAAATCCCCCAGTGGCCGTCACCAAGGTGACAGTTGGGGTCGTCCCTGCCACCCTTCGCTTTCTCCTAATGGCTCCTCATGTGGGATCTGCAACCCTCCACCAAGCAACTGCTGTTTCTGATCAGCTTTTCTGACGCCTGGTTTAGAAATGCCAAGCAACCAACCCACATTTTCCTTCCCTGAGCTCAGGTTGCTCGGCAGCTGTGCCTCCTGGGCAGGCTCCCCACTGTCTGCGCTGGCACCCGGCCTCTTTCTCAGGGCCCATGAGTCATCAGCAGAGATAAGGAGGCCCATTCTTCCCCGTCTCCACACACAGACAGAGCCCAGGTTTACAAGACGTCCTCGGCTCCCAGTCTCTGGCCAACAGTGTGTGTGTGTGTGTGTGTACACGTGTGTGGGGGAGGCACAAGCCAGGGCAGAACACAACAGAAATACAGAATTCTTCTTCCTTCAAGCGCTTACTATTTAGTGGGGGTAGACAAGATGGCCATAATGATACAGCAAACAGAGGAAAGCCGAAATGGGAGAATAAGAAAAAACGTAGCAATGACAACAAGAGTTGGGTTGAGAGATGATTGATTGCCAAGCATGTTTTGTAAGATATCTTATTCACTCTACAACCTTGTAAGTTAGGAACTATGATTAGTCCTATTTTACAGATACAACAAGTGACTCGGCCTGAACTGTGTACCCACCACATAGAGGTGACAACTGGATCTGGGGCCAGCACTTAGAGCCACTGCCACGCACTTGTTGTGAGTACAGTAGAATCTCAGAGCAGGTGCGAGGCTGGGCCAGGTGCTGACCTCAGAGGGTCAGAGAATGGGCGTGGCGGGAGCCAGGCAGGAGAATGGAGTGTGTGTAGGTAGGGGATCAGCAATCCCCATGAATGGCGGGGTCCAGGCTGTGGCCACAGAAGGCAGACACAAGATGTGGGACTTGCTATAGCAGGCAGCGGGCTCCCAGCTGGAGAGATGATGTTGGCCATGGGCTCTGCCTTCGCCGTGGCCGCCAGGAGGCAGTGGAGCCAGGTAGTTGCCATTCTGGGCTGAGCAGGTGTCTAGGATTAAGCAATGGGAAATCCCCGTGCATTCTGATTTTTGGCTTAGCACTCCTTTTTGAAATTCCTTTTGTTTTAAAAGTAATTTCAGTTTTGTTCACTCTGAAACCATGACTCAGGCAGGTCAGAGAAAGAGACATCCGGAGCCCGATGATCGCCAGCAGTGCTGGGGACGGATTTGATGTGAAGAAGGGACAATCAAAGGCTCCCCAAGCCCCTTGCTCTGGGTGTCTGGGAGTGCGCTTTGCTGCCAGAATCAGGAAGAGGAGTGAGCTTGGGGGAGGATGATCTCAGCTGTGGACAATCTGAGGCTGAAGTGACATCAGAGCCAAGGGGAGCAGTGCAGTCAGCAGCCTGCAGCTCAGGGAGGGTCATGGCCACCGAGACAGCCTTGCTGTGCTCTCTCTCTTTATTTCCAAGAAGCTCCGTCCTGACGCCGATCCACTTGCGTGGGTTTTTTTCTTCCTTTCTGCTAAAGATGGCCACCAGATTTTTCCAGAACCTTCCAGATACTTCCACAACCCCGACACGCTTGGAGTCCCGCCGGCACAGCCCTGTCTCCAACACAAGCTTGGTAAAACCACCCCTCCCAGGGCTGTGCTGCTGACGGCCCGCCAGCAGCTACAGACTCCCTTGGCATTCTGGGAGGCGGCTGGTGACCGTCGCTATCTGCACACAAGGGACTCTACTTCTCCAGCTCCAGTCAGGTCTGTGATGATGCACTGTCCCAGCAGGGGCTGCTGCCAAATCCGAGCAAATCCACGGTGACGGTTTCCCTTCGCAGATAACATTGTGTGTGTGGCTGGCTGCTGGCTGGGAATGTCAGGGCCGCTGAACTCACTCGGAAAACACGGCCCCAGCGTGTGACCGCACAGGCGGCTCTGGCCAGAGGCTGGGACCCAGGCCCTGTGGCGGCGAGAGCTGTGAACACAGCAACTGAAATGTGGGCCCTGTCAAAAACACTTCATCCGTTCAGCCTGCAGCCCTCGCACCCCAGAGGCCTCTGTGGAAGTCTTTCAGTCCTCGGACACCATGAATGCGCTTCCTGTGTTCCAGGGTCACCCACCGCCCCCTCCAGTCTGGACAAAGCTGGGATTCCTCTTCTGAAAAATGAGTTAGAGAAACACAGTGTTAACAAAAATTATAGGGGGCTGCTGTTGGGAATGAGCTCCGGCCCTGGGACCCAACAGACCAGACCAGACCAAAATGGAGTCGCTCGTGATAAATGTCACACAATCAAAATGAAAACTGTAGGTTAAAGCCGTGGCCTGGGACGGCTGCTTCCCATATGGGTGCTGGTTCAGGTCCCGGCTGTTCTACTTCCGATCCAGCTCTCTGCTAACGACCTGGGAAAGCAGTGGAAGACGGCCCAAGTGCTTGGGCCCTTGCACTCAAATGCAAGACCTGGAAGAAGCTCCTGGCTTCTGGCTTCAGATCAGCCAGCTCAAGCCATTGCAGCCATTTGGGGACTGAACCAGCAGATGGAAGAGTGGTCTTTCTCACTCTACCTCTCAAATAAGCAAATCTTTTTTAAAAAATGAAACTGTAAGGAAGCAAGTAGACCCTCAAACTTCAGCAGTTTTTCCTGAAAACAGGAGATTGTGACCCACCTGAGTTAACTTAGGAAGGAAACCTTTACAAAAGGGTAATGGGAAGCGACTTCAGATAACCAGCCAGCTGTTTCCCTATTATTCTGCTCCCTTCCCTAATGCCGAGTGCAAGTCCCGGCTGCTCCTCTTCCGATCCAGCTCTCTGCTGTGGCCTGGGAAAGCAGTGGAAGATGGCCCAAGCGCTTGGGCCTCTGCACCTGCATGAGAGACCAGGAAGAAGCTCCTGGCTCCTGGCTTCAGATCAGCGCAGCTCTGGCTGTTGCAGCCATCTGGGGAGTGAACCAGCAGATGGAAGACTCTCTCTCTCTCTCTCTGCCTCTCCTTCTCACCATGTGTAACTGTGACTTTCAAATAAAAAAAATCGTTAAAAAATTATAAATGGAGGAGTATAAAATTATATTTCTATATACTAATTAAGAACATGTGGTCATCATAGTTAAAATATAGTACAATTATAATTACTAAGAATAAGAAGTACTTCAGAGAAAATATAACAAAATGCACAGGACTTGCATGCTCAAAACTACAAAATCACAATGGAAGATATCAAAGGGGACCTGAATAGGTGCAGAGACATGCCATGTTCATAGGCTGGATGATACAACATAACTGGAATGTTAATTTCCCCAAATTGATGTACAGGTTGTTGTAGATTGACTGAAGCCCCCAAAGACATGCAGATGCTAATCCTTGGCATAGGTTAGTGCTACTTTACATCCTGAAAGTAACTTTGCACACGTGATTAAGCTAAGGATTTTGAGATGGAGAGATTTTCCTGAATTAATCTGTGGACCCAAAATGTAAACACCAGAAAACAGGTTGCCCTTTAAAACCTACAAAAGAAACCGACCCTGTTCGCACCTTAATTTTATCCCAATGAGGTTGATTTTAGACTTCTGTCTATCAGAACTTTAAGAGAATAAATCTGTGTTTTTTTTAAGGTATTACGTTTATGATAAGTTCTTATAGCATCAGGAAACACAAAAAATCCTTATCAAAATCTTAAAAAAATTTAGATAAGTCGATTCTAAATTTAGATATAAATTTACATAAAAATAAAAGGGTATGGAATAGCAAAAAGCAGTTTTAAAGAGAAAAAGCACAATAAATTAATCTACTCAATTGAGTTTTATTATACAGACACAGTAATCGAGGCTGTGTGGTATTGAGACAGACACATAGATCAGTGCAACAGACCAGAAAACAAAGAAATTAGAAACATATAAGTGCCACCAACGGCTATGTAACAAAGGTGAAAAAGCAATGCAATGTGGCAAAGAGCCCTTCAACAATAGTGCTGCAGCAGCAAGAAAAAAATTAAGTGAGCCCTGACCCAGTCCTACGTATTATAGAAAAATTAGTCAAAAGAGTCCACAGCCTTATAAATATGTATACTATATATAGTCTTATAAATGTATATATGTATAATATAAAATATGAAATTTGAAGAAAAAGTAGGGAAAATTCTTTGGAAACTAGGGCTAGGCAATGAGTTCTTAGAACTGACACCAAGAGGATCATTTATCAAAGAAAAAAGTGATGCATTATACTTAACCAAAACTGAAAAATTTTACTAAGTGGAAGCCATCTTAAGACATCTTAAGAGAATGGAAAGGCAAATTACAGGCTAGGATAAAATATTTAAAAAACACACATCTGACAAAGGACAAAGTGTCGACAAAGAGCACGCAAAACTCAGCAGTACGAAAATAAACAAGCCCCTCAGAAAATGAGCAAAAGTCATGAAGAGACATTTCATGGAAGAGGATGTACAGATAGCAAATAAGTCAATGAAAAGGTGTTTTATATAGCTAATGACTAGGGGAAAGCAAATTCAAACCAGAAATATCACCACCCAACTCTCAGAATGGCTAAAGTATAAATGGTTACAACACCAAATGCTGGCAGGAATGCAGAGAAATTGCATCATTCATATATTGCTGGTGGCAATGGAAAACTATGCAGATGCTTTGGAAAACAGTTTGACAGACTTTTAAAATCTGAATATGAAACTATCATACAATCCAGCAGTTACAGTCCTGAGCATTTATATGAAAAAGAAAAAAGAAAACTTACGTTTACACAAAGCCTGCACATGAATGTTCATGAAGTTTGTTTACAGTAACCCTAAATTGGAAACAACTTAGATGTCCTCGTGTGGATGAATGGTAAAACAAACCACAGTGCATCTGTACCCCAGAGTACCACTCAGTAATTACAAAAACAACTATTGACGTGTGCAACAATCTGGGAGAATCTCTACAGAGCTATAGCTAGTAAAAAAAAACCCAGTCCCAAAAAGTTAGCTACTGTGTGATTGCATTTACATGGCAAAGGAATAGATACCTAACTGTGCAGGAGCAACAGGAGGTATCCAGGTGGTATAGCCCATGTGCTGTAACTGACAGTGTCTATGCCAATATCATGGTTCCAACACTGCACTCCACTGTAGTTTCCCAAGATGTTACCATAGAGGGACCATAAGTAAAGGGTGAATGGGAGGGCAGTTGCTTATAACTGCAAGTAGTCTACAATTATTCCAAAATTAAAAGTTCAATTAAAACAAACAAGTCAGGATTTCCCATTTCAGTTCTGACATGAAAAGACTCTGAAAATCATCATTGCTACCATTTTCATTACGACAAAGTTGGGTAAACTGAAATTAACCACTTTTCTTGGACCCATCAGGAAAATGAAGTTGCAGGACAAACTACCACCTCAAAATCTAGAGAAGCAAGTGCTCACAGAGCCAGATGGCCAGATTTGCTTACAAGAACAAAAGCTGCATGAGGTGTGAGCTGGAAGGAGCAATTAAACAGGAAGCTGATGAATCACTGGAAGCTGAGTTTATCATCAGAGTAAGAAACTCCCGGAGAATCAAGTTTAAGTTGACCACTACATTTCTATGGCTTTTACCTCCAAGAATTCCACGTTTTGCAAGATGAGGATCCAGAGCAAAGATCCCCTTATGATTCTATAATGGATAAAGGAAGAGATATCATGCTGAAATAGTCCCAGAACCTTCTCCAAGGAAAAATGACTTTGGAGGAGCCTTCCCACTTAAACCTCCTCCAGGTTTTCTGTCTCACCTAAGGTGGAAAAGTATAGTCAACAGGGGTACACGGTACACATGTAATAAATGAAAATGGTTATAAACATGATAGATATTGACCCAACTATGTGAATGATCAATTGTAAATGATTTAAATATGTTGAGGTTGATATCTTTTCTGGAGGAAGAGCATGGTGGGGGCAAGAGGTGCAGAGTCACCACACAGACCTCAGGAAAGCAGCCTGCAGACTCGTTTATTTCAATTGGTACAGTAGCTTATATAGCCAAGGAAGCCAGTCCAGTCAAGGGGCGATCTATACCCTAACCAATCACATTCTGTTGCTAGGCAGTTTCTGAAGCCATCAAATCACAGCCTGTTGCCAGGCAATTTCTGTTGCCTGTGGCCATCTTGGCATAGCCTTCTCATTCTACCATATTAATAGAACAATTAAAATACAGAGATGATCAAAATAAATTTAAAAACAACCCTCAAATATATGTTGTCTACAAGAAATTCCCACTTGAAATACGAATGTGATTCAGACAGGTGAAAAAAGTATAGGGATATAAAAATATGAAAAAATTTTGAATATGAAATACGAAAAAATTGACTAGAAAATTTTGATAGAAAAATTTTGATTGGTAAGACCAATCAAAATAAAGTCCAAGGACTGCGTGTTCGATCTAGTAGTTAAATCATCAATAAAGATGCCCAAATCCCACATTACAGCACCTGGGCTCAACTCCCAGCTCTGACTCCTATTTCCAGCTTCCTGTCAGTGCCTACTCTGGGAGGCAATTGTAATGGCTCAAATGGTTGGGTTCTTGCCAAATGCATTGGAGACTTTGATTGAGTTCCTGGCTTCCAGCTTTTCTTCCAACTCCCCATGCAGTGCAGACATTTGGAGAGTGATACAGCAGAAGGGAGCTCACTTTCTCCTCCAGCACCCCAAATAAGAAAAAAATTAAAGAAAGCTCAAGTGCTATTATCATTCAAAGAAGCCTTTAAAACAAGGAAGAGTATCAGGGACAGTGAAGAGCATTACATAATGATAAAAGGGTCAAGCTAAGAAGACAAAACAATCCTAAAAGCTTATGCACCTAACAGAAGAATATCAAAATACATAGGCAATGGACAGAACTTAAAGAAAAAGGAGTCAAAGCCACCGCTGGAGTTGCAGGCTCCAGTAGTCCTCCATCGGTGATGCATAAACAAGATGGCAGAATGTCAGTTAGGATACGGACGACCTGACCAGTACTCCAGTTAACTTTACCTAATTGTCATTTATAGACAATTATATATTTATAGACATTTATAGAAGACTTTACCCACAACAACAGAACCCACATCTGCTCTTAAGTTCACATGGAACATTCACTAAAACAGATGCCATTCTATGCCTTGAGGTATACTCTAACAAGCTGTAGAGAGTAGACACAATACGAAGTGTGCACTTAGGCCACAGTGGAAATACACTGGAAGTAAACAATAGAAAAATAGCTAGAAAATCCCCAAATAGTTGAAAATAAAATAGCAAGTTTATAAATAATTCATGGATCAAGGAAGAAATTTCAATAGGATGTTAAATTTTCAACTAAATAAAAAAGAATATGAAAACACTACCTACTAAAATTTGTGAGATGCAGTGAAGGCAATGCTTAGAGGAAAACTCATAGCAGCAAATCATGTATAATCATACAGCAGAAGAGAAGAAAGTGCTCAGATCAACAAGTTAAATTCTGTCTGTGACAAGTAGAGAAAGAAGCACAAATTAAACTCACAACCAGTGGAGGAAGACTTCCCAACTCATTCCAGGCCAACACTGCTCTTATCCCAAAATAAGATTACAGACCAACATATTGTGATGATAGATACAGACATCCTGAGTGCAATATTAACAAACTGGAAGTGTATATAGACAATTATGCACCATGACCAAGTAGGACTTGTTGCAGGTACAGACTGGTTCACTACTCAAACTGCAATTAACGTGAATCATCATGTCAACACGCTTAACCATATGATCATATTATTTAACACAGAACAGTGTCTTATAAAATCAACATCTATTCATGCTAAAAAACACAAAACACAACAAACTAGAAATAAAAAGAACTTCCCCCTAAGATTAGTTCAAAGAAAGAATGTCCTTTCTCACCACTTCCATTCAACATGGTACTAGAAATCCTAGCTGATGCAATATGAGAAGAGAATGAATAAATTATACATACTGGAAACCAAGAAATAAAACATTTTTAAACTCAAAGTTTCTTTTAAAAACACTCCTGAAAGTACTACAGAAATATCCAAGGTCACTGTACAAACAGTCAACAACAAGCAATTGGAAATTGAACATAAGGAAATAATACTGCTTTGGATAGCACCAGAAAGGAAATACTTAGATACATCTAACAAAATAGGCACATGTTGTCTATACGGGAAAGTATAAATCACTGATTAAATAAATTTTAAAAATTTAATACATGGAAAGATACTCCATATACATGGATTAGAAAACTCAACAGTATTAAGATGCAAATTTTCCACAACTTGATCTACAGATTAAATGTAATCTCAATCAAACTCCAGCAAACTATTTTATAGTTAGTGACAAGCACCTTGTAAAATTCATACAGGAAGACAAAAGTCCTAGAATAAACTGCTACTTCTCAAAATAGCCCACGTCATCCAACACAAGAAAAGTCCAAGATCCTGTCATCCTCAAGAGAAGGCTGAGGAGACGTGTCACATGGTACACGGGGCAGGATCCTGGGACAGAAAAATAGCGTTAGGTAAAAACTAAGGAATTTCGTACAAACTATGGTCTTTGATCAATTATATTGTATCAGTATTGATTAATTTTGACAAATATAAGATGTCAATATAGGAGAAATTGGATGTGGGACATATGGAAACTCTCTGTGCTATCTTTAGAACTTTCCAGGACATCAAAACCAATTCTATAATAGAAATATTATTTATAAAGATTTTAAATTTATTCATTTTCTGAAAAAGCTAGTTGCTTATATTAAATGTCAGCAAATAAGATAGCTTTAAATGGACAGATGATTACATAGTTAATCACAGAAATACCTTCTGTGCAAGTTAACAAATTATCTATCCTCTGTCCATCAATTTATCTATCTTTTCTAAAGATTTATTTATTTATTTGAATGGTGGCGTGACAGAGGGAAAGACAGCTAGAGATTGAAATCTTCCATCTGTTGGTTTATGGCCCAAATGACCTCAACATCTAAGGGTAGGCCAGGCTGAATCCAGGAGACTGGAATTCCATTTGAATGGGTCTCTCCCACGGACAGCAGGGGCCCAAGCACTTGGGCCATCATTCACCGCTCATTAGCAGGGAGCTGGATCAGAAGCGGAACAGCCAGGACTTGAACCATCATTCCGAGATGGGTTGCCGGCATCACAGGTGGTGGCTTCACCTGCTGTGCCATAATTCTGGCCCCTATCTATCTTTTTAAACTTCTATTTTGAGCCTCACCCCAAGCTCAGGCACTACAGTGAGTAAGAAATGACCCCTGCTGAAGTTTTTACAGCTCTGGGTGCCCTGAGTTAAGATGATGCAAGGCCCCTCTTCTTCGAAAAGCCACAGACATATCTCCCAGCTACACGAATACACACAGTGCTCTAAGTTTGGAGTCGTATGGTTTGGTTTGGCTTTAATATATTGATTGGAATCCCAAAAATTTTCAATCTGTGAAGCAAGAGAGCAGAAACCTTAATAACCTCAGGGTATCACGCTGGTCTTGACACTCTCTGGTCAACATCCTGGATTACAGAAGGCTGTAGAAACTCTACCGCAGTTCTAAAGAGCCTTTTATTAAAGTGACAGGATCTCCACCTCTTTCCCAGGGTCCTGTCTTTGCCATGTCATTGGAACCCTGAAAGTTCAGTGCCTCAGCCCTGGCCCTCACATCATGTAGAAGTGTCCTCAGAGCCCTCTTCACGGCGTGGGCATTTGGCACGGTGGTTAAGACGTCACTTGGGACACCTGCATCCATGTCACAGTGCCTGGGTTTGCATCTCAGCTCTGCTCCCAATTCCAGCTTCCTGCTAGTGCATACTGTAGGAAGCAACAGGTGATACCTCGGGTACTTGGGACCCTGCCACCCGCATGGGGAGGCCTGGATTGAATTCCAGCTCCCAGGTTTGGCCTGGCACATTTCCAGCCAGTAAGGGTATTGGGGGAGGGAAATAGTGGATAGGAGCTCGCTCGCTCTCTCTCTCTCCCTCTCTCTCCCTCTTTCCTTCCCTCCCTTTCTCTCTCTCTCCCTCCCTCCCTCCATCTCTGTGCCTCTCAAATAAATAAATATTTCTTTTTTTTTAAGTCCTCTCCTGTGTCAGGACTCAGCAGGGGCCAGGGACAGGCTCAGTTTATTGGACATTTGAGTAAGATTTTGTCTGAACAGTCCTTCTCATTTTTCAGAAAGGAACTCAAAGCCCAGGGGAATAACCAGCACAGCTCTCGGCACTCATCACGGCCTCACTTCCCAAGTCCTCATTCAGGATGTCAGGTTGGGAACTTACAATCAACCTTGGGGCAAGCTTTGCACCGTGGAAATGGGCAAGAGCTGTCAACCAGGATGTTCCCACCCCACCTCGGCCCCTCCAAAAGCCAGTTGTTCAACATGTCCAGCATACCATTGCCAAGGTCCACAGCCAGCATGACCTGCGGGAAGGAACTGTGAACTCTGCACTGGAATGACCCCTGTGTTTTAGCTAGGGTGAATTTCCTAAAAGGTGGTTCACTTGCTTAAAACTCGCAGGATAAGGACTCCATCGTGACCGACAGCTTCAAACGGGGTGCAGGCGCTGGCTCCTGTCTCTGAATGGGGTGAGGTACTGTAGCAACCCTAGCCTCTCTGTTGCTTAATGCCCCATGCTCCCTTTCTGCACAGGTTCTCCTATTATTCTTCAGGTTAGAGCTCTCGCAGTCCATTTGAGCCCTTAAAGACCCAGCAAGTCCTGCTTTGTTGCCAACCGTCTTCCTTCCTTGGCTCATCCAGTAACTCTTTGACCTTGGCTCCGGTAACAACAGAACAGAGTTTTGTGACTTCCTGTCTTCACCCATTTCCCTCACCCCGGCAAGGTTAATTTACCCCCATTATATACTCTGATAACAACTCTACTTCCCAATACTCTAGCTATGGTGGTACCAACCGTACATTCATTCTTGTGATTATTTGATTAATGTCTCTCTCTCCCATGGGAGCAGGGACTGTGTCCGGTTTGCATAGCATGGCATCACTAGGGCCCAGCACAGAGCCCAGCATCCAATAAATACTCATTTATTGACTAGATCAATGAGTAAAAAACTCTCCACTCAACTGTATTGCCATGCGTGACCATGCCCTGTGGGTGGGAACGCAGACTAGCTTAAAGGTAGGGGAGAAGACACTGGAAAAGATGGCTCCCATTGGGTAGAAAAGCAGAGAACAGGGGCTTTAAGAAACAGGCATGCCAACTTTCTGCCTTATTTACAGTGTGTGATTGTATCAAGCCCCAAACACAGAACAGCTCTTGTAGTTCAAGGTGTCAACACGTGACCAGTGTTTCTGGAAACTTGCATGCTTTCATTCTGGTAGAGCTCCACTCTCATTTGAGGCTTATCTTGCGATGTCTGATCCACCACAATGTAATTGGAGTAGAAAAGCACCTGATTTCAGAACCACAAATCAAGAGCGAAGCCCACCAGCCTTCCTACAATCATGGAGCTGGAACTCCGGTGGGCTTCCTCGGCAGC
Source organism: Lepus europaeus (assembly GCF_033115175.1). Classification (NCBI taxonomy): domain Eukaryota; kingdom Metazoa; phylum Chordata; class Mammalia; order Lagomorpha; family Leporidae; genus Lepus; species Lepus europaeus. The sequence goes on along the minus strand of NC_084829.1, from coordinate 3,210,483 downwards.
TCCCGCCACTGCCCCGCCCCCACGCAAAGCCTGGAGGAGCACAGCCCGCAGCCACATGTAAGCCCAGGCAGAGGCTCTGGAAAATGTGCTCTGTGTTCACAGTTTACTGACAACAATAATTAATTAGTGCTAAAATGGGAGCCGAAAACGCTCTTTGTTTGAGGCTTGTTTCTTCACTCATTTTCCATGTCCCCCAATTAGGCAACACTTGTGGGTGGGAAGTGCTTTCGCTTTAAGGAATTAGTTAAAAATAAAAAGGACCATTTTGCACAGTGCGAGGAAAAGCAGTTCCCCTCCACCCCAACAATCACTTCATACATTCTCATTGCTGTCTGCTGGAATCATTGAAGATTATGCCAATTGGCAACCACGGGTATGCATTTTTAACTCACTAGGGAGTACAGCAAGGAAAACATTTTTGTAAGGCTGTTTAAAAATTATTTGCAGGGGAAACAATTAAAAAAATGTGTGGCCATTTTCTTGATGTTACAGAAATGCTCTATCCAACATCCAGTTCCAGTGGGCCAATTTTCTCCTGCGAGATTTATGAAGCAGATGCTGCCAAGCAGACAGAAATCTAAATAGTAACATGTTTCACTTTAATAGAAGTTTAATTTAATAAGAATAATACCCAAAATACCCAGACAGCTTTATAGCGCTAGTCATGGTATCCCATTTTCGCTGTGGAGCCCTCGGGATGATAAATATGTTCTCGAACCTCACCTCCAGAAGCCGCCTGGTAACCAGCTGTCAGGATGGCTCGGGTTGGGCCTTCAATCTTCCAGAATTCATTGGGAATTCCATTTCCCAACAACCACACAAATGCCACATCTCTAAGCGGATGCTATGGTTTCTATTCAGAAATCCCTACTTCTTGTTGGGTAAATCTGAAGTTTGAGAATAATCCCCTGCCTATCCCTACTGACAGCCCACAGCTCGGTTTCAAAGTCTCCCAGCAAAGCTGTGGGAAGGTTTCATTTTCATTGTTCTTGGGGATAGAATATCTAAAAACAGCAGAGACCCTTTATGAAATCACCCATTGAGGGGCCGGTGCTGTGGCGTAGTGGGTAAGGCCGCCGCCTGCAGTGCCAGCATCCCATATGGGCGCGGGTTTGAGTCCTGGCTGCTCCACTTCCCATCTAGCTCTCAGCTGTGGCCTGGGAAAGCAGTAGAAGATGGCCCAAGTCCTTGGGCCCCTGCACCCACGTGGGAGACCTTGGAAGAAGCTCCTGGCTCCTGGTGTTGAATCGGCGCAGTTCCAGCCGTTGTGGTCATCTGGGGAGTGAACCAGTGGATGGAAGATTCTCTCTCTCTCTCTTTCACCCTCTGCCTCTCTCTAACTCTGCCTTTCAAATAAATAAATAAATCTTTAAAAGAAAGAAAGAAAGAAACCCCCCATTGGGGCAGTCTAGAGGGATGTCAGTATTCTAATGTGTGATCGTCTGACTTCCCCTTTATTTCTTAACAGCTACGTATTAGGACCTAGCATTTTGTCCCGCAGTGTATGTGAGTCAGCGGAAGGCGGGTTACAAAGTGATTCTTTGACTAAGGGGTGTGCTGTAGCTCACAGTTGGAGCTGAGGAAGTCCGTGTTTTGAGCTCCATCCTTTTTTTTTCTCTTTTAAGATTTTTATTTACTTTGAAAGGCAGAGTTACAGAGAGGCAGAGGCAGAGAGAGAGAGAGAGAGAGAGAGAGAGAGAGAGGTCTTCCATCCACTGATTCATTCCCTAGATGATTGCAATGGCTAGAGCTGGGCCAATCCAAAGCCAGGAGCCAGAAGCTTCTTCTGGGTCTCCCATGCAAGTGCAGGAGCCCAAGCCCTATCTTAACTCTGCATGGATTCATACTTGGGGTGTATCTGTTTCGGGAGGGCATGTTTGTAGCATGTGGTTGTTCCTTGCTTCACATAAGGCCTCAACGACCACCCATCTGTCTCAGCACCATTTCCTGTTGAGATTAAACACAACTTCACATCTTTCTCAACACACCGCTCCTGAGAGACACCACCAATTCACCAAAATGAGCCTGACAATAAAATCCACCCACCACTTCCTCGTCTATTTAGTTAGATTGTTTAAACAAAACAAAACAAAACTAATCACTGGTATTTGAAAGACAACTGGTATTTTAGGAAAGAACTTTGTAAACAAGACAATCACAGTAGGCCTGGCATTGTGGCATAGCAGGTAAAGCTGCCACCTGCAACGTTGGCATCCCATGTGGGCGCCGGTTTGTGTCCTGGCTGCTCCACTTCCCATCAGGTCCCTGCTAATGGCCTGGGAAAAGCAGAGGAAGATGGTTCAAATGCTTAGGTCTCTGCTGTCCATGCGGGGGACCTGGATGAAGCTCCTGGCTCCTGCTTTGGCCTGGCTCAGCCCTGGCTGTTGTGGCCATCTGAGGAGTGAACCAGCAAAGGGAAGATCTTTCTCTCTCTCTCTCCTCTCTCTCTCCCTCCCTCCCTCTCTGTAACTCTGGTAACTCTTCCAAAAAAATAAATCTTTAAAAAAACCAATCATTCATTAACTCCTTAGATGCCTGCACCATGACTGTGTGCTCACTGTGTTTAAGTTGAGCTATTAATAGTCCTTAAAAACTCTTGTGAACGCTTGTCTGCCTTTTCCGCTAGGGTGAGTATTCAAGCACAGGGCAGGAATCTCACTGAGTCCCATTCACTAAATCAAAAGCATTTGGATGATCCAGAGTTCCTGGAAGGGGTGCTGAGAGCACCCCAAATGCCTACACAGCCCAGCATCCAAGACATACTCAACTATTTGCTGACTACACCAGTGGGACAAAACCAGGGCTAGCAAAATGCAGGAGTGTGAGGTTGGGCTTCCAGGCACTTCAATTGCAATTAGAACCAAGAGAGCGTTTCACAGTGCACTTGCTAATCTAAAGTTTATCCGAGCCCGGGAATGCTTCGGTCAGCAACACTGGACAGGAAAACCTCCCGAGAACAGGCTGTCTCCGAAGATTTCCGTTGCCTGCTGCTCCGAGCCGGGCTGAAAATGCCTCCAGGGCAATCTCTGGAGAGGCGGTTTTGGCACTTCTTCCCCCAGATGCAGCCCAGAAGTGCGGGAGTACACAGAAATCCAGTGTCCTGGGAGGGGATTTGATTAAATGTTTTCAAACCTCAGGAAAGGGGGAAAATGAAAAAAAAAAAAAATCAGTTCAGGTAGAGTTCAAGTCTTGGGGTCAAACTTCAGAGACCCCTGGGACTCTTTTGTAGTGAGGCCATTAACTCACTCCTTGAAATCGTACCCGGAGAGCTTATCAAGAGCAACAGTGCCGCTTCTCAGCGCTGCCCTTTGTTTTGTGTGGTCCGTGTGTCACCGAGTGAACCCAGAATCGCCGTGCACACTGAGCCCAGCCACACAGAATCCCGCCTCCATCCGGCGGCAGATGGCGTGTCTTTCTCCACACTTCCTCCCCCTTCCCGCTGGAAACCAGAACTTCAGACGGCTGACCCCTGTGCAGCTCCGTTTTTCCTGGGGAGACAGCAACGTTTCCAGCTGCTTTTTCACATGGAAACCTTGAAAGGCCCTGGACGACACCACCGCCACCCTCCCAAGATGCTGATGGATGAAGCTGGGAAGAAACCAGTCCAGGATGTGCCGCAAACCGAGCGATTCCAGGGTTTTGACCTAGTGCTGCACCCTCGAGGGGCGGCCATCTTTCTGAATAGAGATCATCTGGGAGCAGGAATAACTCCAGAAACCACGGCTAGCGACGTGGGCACAGCCACCTCACCACGGGCTTCTCCTCTGGGCTCCAGCTCCTCCCCTGGTTGGGTCCTGTCTCCCAGGGATGGGCCCAAGAGACTTCAATTATTCTTTGAAAAAGAAAGCTCCACATTTCAGACCAGACTTGGAAATTCTTTTCGGTAGCCGATTAGATAGTCAATATTTTCAATATTGCAGTCTCTGTCACAGTCACTGATTCCTGCCATTGAGAAAGCAGCTGTTAACAATGAGCCGACAAATGTGTTCCAATAAAATTTTATTTATAACAATGGATTTGGCCCATCAGCCAAGCTTGCCCCTCCCTGTTTTAAAGGATTCCATTTCTATTTATTCGTTGTTTCTCAGAAAAAGAGATTGTAAGGACAAACAACAATTCCCAAGGATGCCCATGTAACCTTAGACATAGGAATATTCATCTGTGTGGCCAAATACTTGCACATCTCATGTTCTTAAGGGGACAGGCTTCCGGAGGGAGCGGCTGCTTTGGCCACACTGGCACCTGCTGCCCGTAGGCTCCCATCTTGCTGCTTTCTCACCCAGCTTGCTGAGTGCTGTTTTCAAAACTTGACCTTGGCAGCAAAGGGGCCACGGGGCAAACATTTGTCATCTGTGGTCTCCAGGGGCATTTCAGTCAAGGATCTGCACTCCCCACCCTCTGCTAGACACAAAACTTCTGCACCCCCCCACCCCGACCCACCCATCTGGTGCAGCTGAGCACGGACTCCAGGACGTGTTCAGAACTACCTATCCGAGGCTGGCCCAAGGTCCATCCTGACCCCACTAGGGTCGACCCAATCCCTCCCCTTCCCAGAACTACAAGTGAGAGGGGGTCAATGAGAGGTCAGTACACTGCTAACCTCCTAGCCACGGCAGACCTCGCGCAGAAACGATCTGATCGCACCCGAGGCCTTCATTAGATTAGCATGTGCACGTCGGCCTTGCAGGTGAAATTGATTTATGCCAGGCTTGCAGGGCCAGGGGCTGCCCAGGCTGAACCGGCTGTGTGTGGGAAGGCTAGGATTCTTCTGGGGGAGAAATTCAATTTGAGCGCGCACCCTTTTCACCTCTGAGGCGAGCCCCGGGGCCACCTGAATCAAAACCAGATGGACTCTGGGGCGTAAAGACAACAAATAGCAGCAGTGCCGAATCCTGCCGGCCGCGGACCACCAGAGCAAGGGCGCAGGGAAAGCTCCCAGCTCAGAGCGCAGCCTCCACCCTTCTGCTCCCCCCAGCGCCCAGGAACATCGCATCCTCCTAAGCCGGTTCTGAGCGCCGTGCCCCTCCTCGCCGGGTCTGGTTTGTTTTGGCAGCTGAGCAGGTGCCCTCCCAGGGCTGAGATCTGAGCTCGCTCCGAGTCAGCGGTGACCCGGAGTCTTGGGTGGCCGCCTTCACACGCGCACTTCCCCCGTCAGCTGATCCACCCGCCACCCACGCACTGGACGGGGCAGAGATTCCTGAAGGAGGGAGCGCCGACCTCCCCTGCCCCCGCCCCCCGCCAACCAGGCCCCTGGAAGAGCCAGGGCCGCTTGGAAATCGCGGGCTCCTGCTTTTTCATAAACACGGAGGGAGGGGAGCCTTGAAAAACACGAAGTCTGTGAGACATTAGCTTCCAACTGGTCGTTGAAACGGGACCTGGTAAACACAGGATGGCTTAGATGTCTAGAAGTTTCCCCTAAAACCGCCTTTGAAGACACAAGAGGGATCGGGCAGGTTCCTCTTCCGGGACTGGGCACTGCCAGAGGGCATTTTCACCCTAAGGCCAAATCCCCATGTGTAGTCCTGGGTCCCCGATGACACTAAGCAGCCAGCTCCCCCGGTGCAGGAAGCACGGCCAGGGAAGCCCCCAGGACGCTGGGGGCCGTGGTTTCCATTCACTCCAGGCACAAGACCGCCTTTCAGATTAGGGCACAAATCCTGCTCCCCGGCCAGCATCTATTTCCACAGTGTTGCCAAGCTCTGACCTGTTGGTTCTTAGTCATCATGGCATTCCTGCTAGCGGCAGAGCGAGCACTGGGCAGTGGATGAGGGGTAGGCACAGGTGCCGAACCTCTCAGCCAAAGCCCCCTGCTGGGCCTGGCCACCTGCTGTCTGCTTCTCCCAGGAGGCAGGGTGCTGAGTGGGAGGGTGCTGTCTCTCTGTGTGCCCAGTTCATCTCGTTGCAAGAGGTAAGAAGAACACAGTACCCTACCCACGGTGCATCCTATTTCTCTGCCCCCACTCCAGCAGCAGGCGCAGGTGTTGCTAGGCAACCGTTGGGAGGCAACCAAGATGCGCGGGGGTGGGGATCAGGTGCATGAGCAGCATCTCTCCCAGGCAAGGTTTCTGGGGAGCCAGGCCCAGTGCTATGGGTTTCCGTAGAATTGGAGTTGGACAACACTGGAATCATTTTCCAGAACCTGAGTGGGAGTGCCAGGGAGCAGACACTCACAAGTGTTTGCACACACACACCACACACAGAACACGCATTAATGCCTGAGGGATCAGAAATGACACAGCACACTCATCACATATATGCGCACACACACACACGCATGCACACACTAGACATCTCCAAACATAATCTGTATGTACCAGAGTAAATTTCTTAATATCACATTCCATGAACTTTTTGAAGTACCTTCGTATGGGTACAGCCCGGTTGCAAAGGTTGCTCTCCCAGCTCCGATGTTTAAAATCCCAACACTAGCCTACGCCCCTCTGAAGTTTCAGATCTCTGTAACTTGTCCTCGTGGTCGTGGGCTGCGTGGGAGGTAGCAGACAGAGTGAGGAGAGAAGTGGAACAGCCAGTTAGTGCTGGCCCAGGCGGCTGCTGACAAACACGAGAATGGGAGGCCAAGGTCGCATCATCAGGTCAGGTCTCTGCTGACAGCACCAGAGGCTGGGCACATGACTGCATTGTGCCACCGAGTACATGACTGCATTGTGCCACCGAGTACATGACTGCATTGTGCCGCCGAGTTTAGGCCCACTGGACGGCATGAGTATGAATGGGATGTCCAGTGGACGGGATGGCAGGCAGGAAGGGACCAGGTAAGTGTGAGCGTTCACATGAGGAAAAATCTGACTAGGGACAAATCTCAGAGCTCAGCTGGAAATCTGATCTGGGGAACCAGAAGAGACCTACAGAGAGATGCTAGACGATAGATAGATAGATGATTGATAGATTGATGATAGATAATAGATGCTGGGTATAGATAGATGCTTAATAGATGATAAATAAATAGATTGATGAGAAGGATTGAAAGATAATAGAAAGATGATTGACATATAGATGATAGCTTAGATGATGGACAAATACATGGATCTCTATGGTAGACATAGGTAGATAGAAGATTATATATTAATAGCTGTTAGCTATAGATAGAGAGATGCTCAATTGATGATAAATAGATGATAGATGAGACAAAAACTTGATTAATATTCAGATGATAGATAACTTATAGCTTAGATGACGGACAGACAAATCATAGATAGATAAATGATAGAGTGTGTGTGAGTTAGGAGTAACATTTAGCTCTCTTTAATGTCTAAAATCATGTTCCCAAATTAAAATAAGTTTCTTCGCTTAACTACAAGCAGGAGATATTAGCAGTCCTGGGGAACGACCCTACTTAGGCAACAGAGGGCACCAGCGACCCTACAGCGAGCAAAGAGTGTGCTCACTCAGGTAACCTGCGATTTTTTTTTAAACTTTCAAAAGAAAGAAAAAGAAGGAGAATGGTAGGGTGGGAGGCGAAAGAAATTCCCTCCTGAAAGTTAAAGTAAGACTTACCTAGAAAACTGTAAACCTAGAAAAATGAAAGCCCAACGCTGGTGGCCCGTGTCCGTCCTTAGAGAGCTCTCCAAGTAGCCACATCTAGAAGGCTTTAAGAAGCTGCGTGGAGATGGGGCTGGTGTGCAGTTCGGACGCTGGCTGAGATGCCCATAATTCCACACCCCAGTTCCTGGCTTTGAGTCCCAGGCTCTGGCTCCTGATTCTAGCTTCCTGCCAGTGTAGCCCCTGCCAGGGCTCAGGTAACTGGGTGTCTGTCATTCACGTGGGAGACTTGCACTGAGTTCCCGGCTCCAAGCTGCAGGCTCAGCAGGGGATCATTGCGGACTTGTGGGGAGTGAACCAAAGGATGGAAGTGTGCCCTCTCTCTCCCCCCACCCCCCTCCCTCTTGTAACCAAGAGAGGTGATGAGTAATCATTTCACTACAAATCTGTGCAGGAGTATTTCAAATTGTTCACAGAAGCCCTCATGGAACATGGAATTAAACCATAAGTTTACTTTGATGCCAAAGTATTTTGAAATCCATACATAGAGGGATCTTCAAAAAGTTCATAGAAAGTTACGTTATGAAAAAAATGATGCAACAGTTTCAGGACTTTTGCACCAAAAGAACCTTCTTTCTTTTCTTTTTTTTTTTTTTTTAATTTTTGACAGGCAGAGTGGACAGTGAGAGAGAGAGACAGAGAGAAAGGTCTTCCTTTTGCCATTGGTTCACCCTCCAATGGCCGCCGCGGTAGCGCGCTGCGGCCGGCGCACCGCGCTGTTCCGATGGCAGGAGCCAGGTGCTTATCCTGGTCTCCCATGGGGTGCAGGGCCCAAGGACTTTGGGCCATCCTCCACTACACTCCCTGGCCACAGCAGAGAGCTGGCCTGTAAGAGGGGCAACTGGGACAGGGTCGGTGCCCCGACCGGGACTAGAACCCGGTGTGCCGGCGCCGCAAGGCAGAGGATTAGCCTGTTGAGCCACGGCGTCGGCCCAAAAGAACCTTCTTTTAATTTTATTTTGCCATGAACTGCTTGAAGCCCCCTTGTATATCAAAACGTCATTGTGGAGAACGCACACGTATGTAGAAATGCATTCCCAAGGAAGATAGAGGAAAAGGAAGGTGCTGGGAGTCAGACTTCAGCTGAGGAGGGTGAGGCTGGCTGCAGGGGAGGGGGGCTGCTGGGAGCAGGAGAGGAGGGGTCTGCAGACCTCACGGCCAACAGCCAACATGTGTCTGCGCATTATTTGAAACTCAGGGATCAGGTGGTGCTGGGAGAGGTACCATCTGTCAGAAAGTGCTTCAGGTTCACATATATATATATATATATATATATATATATATATATATATATATATATAAAGGCTGTGCTTTGCAAAGTTACAGCTGCCAGCATCCCTCCGCGGTGGCTGGACCCGAGTCCGAGCAGAAGTTTGTACACCCACCCGTGTTTTCCGCGCCGCCACAGGCAGCATTCGCATCGTGCGCTGAGCGCAGTCTGCCTCCAGACCTTGCATTTGCTGGGTGACATTACAGAAGCAATTCACCGATACAGACTCAGATAAGCTCGCCACGTGCTGAACCACGACCCGTGAACTATGCGTGTTTTTTGTTGTTGTTGTTGCAGATCAAGGTGAGGCCCAGGAAGAGACGCTTGTCTAGCAGCCACACGCGTGCTTTGTGGAGCTGGACTTGGGAAACTTTGACCCGTGTCAGTTCCACCACAGAGCCAGCCAGTTTCATTATTCACAGGGGTGGGCCCCCATTTCACACCAACTCACAGTGCTGGCAATGCTTCCACCTGATTCCCCACATGTCTCATCTGTGCATGGCACCTTTCTTTTCTTTTCTTTCTTTCTTTCTTTTTTTTTTTTTCTTGACAGGCAGAGTTAGTGAGAGAGAGAGAGAGAGAGAGAGAGAGAGAGAAAGGTCTTCCTTTTTCCATTGGTTCACCCCCCAAATGGCCACTATGGCCAGTGCTGCGCCGATCCGAAGCCAGGAGCCAGGTGCTTCTCCTGGTCTCCCATGGGGTGCAGGGCCCAGGCACTTGGGCCATCCTCCACTGCACTCCCTGGCCACCGCAGAGAGCTGGCCTGGAAGAGGAGCAACCGGGACAGAATCTGGCGCCCCGACCGGGACTAGAACCCAGGGTGCTGGTGCCGCAGGCGGAGGATCAGCCCAACCATGAGTCTTTGCAGCGTTATTGAGAAGGAAAATTGCTATTGATATCCTGGTACGCTCTGCAGATGCAGGATGTAATAGACAGAGAGACTCAGGTGATTTAAATTATTCATCTGAGAGCGAGAACTTCACGTGCTGGTCCGCTCCTCCAAATGCCCAGGGAGGCTGAGACCGGGAGCTGGAAATAGCACCCAGGTCACCCCCGTGGGTAGGCCAAATGCCCGCCCTTCCGCTTTTAAGTTTTAAATCTAAACTGGCTGTTGTTGTTTTTGGTAGAATTACCCCTGTACCCCGTTTTCAGACCGGGTCATTGGTCTTCACGCTGTCTCTATGAAGGGTGCTGGAAGCAACTCACACCAGGATTGGTGAATGAGGCGCCCAGCTCACAGGATGCTAGGGAAGCTGTGTGGCAGTGCGGGCGGGAAGAGCCAGTTAGTCACCCGGGGAAGAGGAAGATGACTGCGGGCAACTTAACCGTAACATCTCGTTCTTTTCTTTCTTTTTTTTTTTTTTTTAAGATTTATTTATTTATTTGACAGTCAGAGTTACACAGAGAGAGAAGGAGAGGCAGAGAGAGAGAGAGAGAGAGGTCTTCCAACAGTAGGCTCACTCCCCAAATGGCTGCAACGGCTGGAGCTGAGCCGATCTGAAACCAGGAGCCAGGAGCTTCTTCTGGGTCTCCCACGCAGGTGCAGGGGCCCATCTTCCACTGCTTCCCTAGGCCATAGCAGCGAGCGAGATCGGAAGTGGAGCAGCCAGGACTCAAAGTGGTGCCCATAGGGGATGCCGGCAATGCAGGCAGCAGCTTTACCCGCTACGCCACAGCGCCGGCCCCAAAACCTCATTATTTTCAACAGCAAAACTGAAATAATTCCAGCCATGCCTAATGTTCTGTTACTGTGACTGTCAGAAGGTGACAGTTGGAGGAGCTGGCGTGGTGGCACAGCCCGCTCCACTGCCAGCTGCGAGGCTGGCGCCTGCACGGGAGCACCGGCTGGAATCCTGGCAGCTTCCTGCTTATGTGCTGGCGAATGCAGCTGAGGTCGCCCAAGAACTTGGCCCCTGCCAGCCACAGGAGACACGCGGATGGGGTTCTAGGCTCCTGGCTTCAGCTCTTAGCCTTGGCCATGTGGGTAATGAACCAGCTGACGGAAGGTCTGTCTCCCTCTCTCTCTCTTTCACTTTCTCTCTCTTCCTCAGTGTCACTCAGCCTTTCAAATAAATAGTCTTTCTAAAAAAAATAATAGTTGGAATATACTTTGTAAACCTCAAATTACTATCCGTATGTGTACATAATTATGCATCATCACATACACGTTTACATATATATTATGGTAAATACTTAGATGATGCATTTTTATTAATTTGGGGAATTAAGCCACTTCATTTCGGAAGGGCAAATGAATTTTCTGTCTTTGGGACACTCCCCTTGATAAAAATGTAACTGATTCTTCAATTATTTTATAAGATTCCTATTGATAAATACAAACCTCGGATACCTCCAACAAAGGCTCATTTTAAGGAAAATGGACTCATCGTGAACTTGACTCAGCTTCAAATTAACACTAGTCTTTCAAAAACGTGTGGGGTAAGACCACACTGCTGAGAACACATTCCCTCCATCTCGGAGGGTGGTGTCCTATCTCCTCTCCTTGTTCTTAGCTGATGGAATAAGTGACAGAGAAATTCTCTATCCTTTCCAAGTCAAGAAATTCAGGACACTCTCAAAGAGCAGCAAAATGATCACATGGGCTCGGAGCCCTGGAGCCGAGGCCGCCAGGTTCCTGAGAGCCCTGAGTCACCGTGTGGCCAGCGCTCGGAAGTGAGCTGACGGGAAGGATGCCCACGCCGGCCTTCCTCTACCTCCACTTGCCGTCCCGAGCTGGTACTGTTCTTCCAGAAGCCTGTGCTACTTTCTAAGAAACTACTCCAAGAACATAATAAGAAGTGTGGACACGTCTTCCATGCAAAGATACTGTCCACGTGTTCGTCAGCATCACACAAGAGAACACTTGAATATATTTATGCATGCACAGTGCAGTCATCGATATTTTTTTTTTCCAAAAAAAAGGTAATTGTTAATATGGTAAACATTTCATATTACACTACTAGATGAAAAGTCAGGAAAGCAATGATTCTAATTTTATGTATATATTTGTGCACCAAAAAAAAAAAAAACAAGGAAAAAATGTGTATGCAAATAATAACAACTGCTATCTCCAAGTGATGAGGAGGAAATTCAATTCAATTCTTATATTTCACTATATTTTTTGTACAATTCCTACCATAATCATATATTACAATTGCAAAAACAAAACGTGTTCTTTTAGGGTTTTTTTTTGTTTTGTTTTGTTTTTTTGTCAAGGAAGTCTTTTCCAAGGTTGGGAGTTTTAGTCTGACTCGTTCTGGGCAGATTAGCCACATTTCCTGAAAGGTGACTTGTTTGAGTTCTTAAATCCAAAAAATACTGGATGAACTCATTCTGCAAGCCAACTGCTACCCAGGAACGTGGGTATGGAAAAGCAGCGTAATGGACGAGGCTCCCTTTCAAACCAGGAAGAGGTGTTCTGCTATTGCTTGGGTCACCCGACTGACCCTCAGCAACTGTGATCGATTATTGCGTGGACGGAGAAGCAGGGCCATTTGGTTCTCTGTTAGAGGCTTTAACTTGGCCACTGTGAATTCCTCCACCAGTTTCCTGACACTCGGGCGTCCCCTTTCTGAGCCTTTTGGTCCATTTTAAATGTGCCCTGACAACTGAAAACAGTGGTTTTTTTTCCTCTTCATTAAAAAATATAGGACGCTTGCATGGACAGTAGAACACCACACGGGCTTATCTGCTGTCATAGAAAAGTGTGTTCACTGGGCACCTGTTACCATTCTGGATGGCTCAGCGTTTGACTAATCACAACGGCCCAGCATCTTATCCCCAACAGCGCACGAAAGCCGGCCGTAATTTTCCCTAATACTCCCAATTCTTCACCCTTTTTGCAGTCCAAAAATGATGATGATGATGATGATCTCATCTGACATTTATATGATACTTTGCAAAACACTTTCCCTCTCCGTGTCTCACTTGGCCCGCGCATTTCAAGACAGGCTGCTCGCACATCCTACTCGCAGTTCAGAATCGACGTCTCTTACAGAGTTAAAGGTGGCACACACTTGATAACAAATACCCTCTCCCCCAACGTATTACAAGTTTAAAAGTCTCAAGAACCAGTTAGTATTCAGCAACCTCAGGAAACTAACAAATAAAATCCTTGGGATGAAGGCATGCGACAAATACACTACATTTAGCAAAGAAATCTTGCAGGCGTCTCTCCCTGTGTGTGGTGAGCGTTTTTCTCCTATGTGCGGACCGCCACTCCGGCGTCTCAAGCTTTAGTCCATCTCAGTCCCTGAGGCTGTGTTGAGAAGCGGAGGCCAGGAGGTCCGAGGGGGGCCGAGGGTCTGCCTTTTCAGAAGACCCAAGCTGACCCCGATGTTGCTGGCCCCCGGGCCACATTTTTGAGTAGTGAGGATCTGCAGATTTTCCGCGTGGAGAGAAATAGCAGCATGAGAGGAAATCCCGAGCTATCAAAATCTTTTTTCAAAAATAAAGAAATCTTTCAGGCAAACTAACATGCCTCAGGGGGCTCCTGGAGGTGTGCGTCCGGGCAGGGTCTCTGGAAGGCCGAGCGGGGTTGAGTCACGGCTCCAGCCTGTGGGAGTCTAGCAGGCTCCAAAGCCCCAGGGGTGGGAGTCACCGTGAGTGAGGGACGACTCAGCAGGCCAGAGCTCTGCAGGGAGGGCGTGCACACAGGCCAAGGAGCTATGGAGAGGGAATGCGGTTTGCAAACTCCCATATACACGTCAGGTGATATTATCATCAGCCCCTTCGTTATTTCCCACAACGTACTGCGTCCTGAAGCAGAGTCCTAGTGGGTGTGGGAAGGGACACGCGGTTCCTATTCCAGAACTCCCTGGATGGGACAGAGACGCTTCACCAACGCGTCTGTGGGCTGGAGGCTTGGGCCACGGCGCAGGGACGAGGGCTGCGCGTTCAAGCTCACTCTCGCTCTGTCCGCCAGCCTCCCAGGGTGGCTTCTCCTGTGCTCCAGCCTCTGCCTGCCTCCCTGTGCTCACCCGTGGCAGCCCCGACCTTGGCTGGGCAGGGAGAGCAGCTGAGCTGCGCTGCCGGGCCTCTGTGACCTATGTGAGTTCTCCCACAGCTGTCATTCAAACCCCCTGTTGGCTCACGCTCCCTGCACGTCCTGGAGCGCAGGTGCCCAGCAGATCTGCTCATCTCAGCAGTTTTGAAAAGATGAAACAGGGATTTTTAAAAAGGTTTGGTTATGTATTTGAAGGCAGAGTTACAGAGAGAGAGAGAGAGAGAGAGAGAGAGAGAGAGAGAGAGAGAGAGATATCTTCCATTCACTGGTTCATTTTCTCAAATGACCACAGCAGCTAGGGCTGGACCAGGCTGAAGCCAAGAGCCAGGAGCTTTCTCCAGTCTCCCACACGGGTGCAGGGCCCAAGCACTTGGGCCATCTAACACTGCCTTTCTCAGGTGCACTAGTAGGGAGCTGGATTAGAAATGGGGCAGCCAGGACTCTAACCAGTGCCTCTATGGGATGCCAGCGCACAAGAGGCAGCTTTACCTGCTATGCCACAGTGCCAGCCCCTAAAGAGGAATTACAGTTTAGATTCTTAAAAAATTTTTAAAAGATTTATTTACTTATTTGAAAGAGAGAGAGAGAGAGAGAGAGAGAGAGAGAGAGAGAGAGAAATAGAAAAGGATAGACGGGGAGATCTATCCGCTGGTTCACTCTCCATATGGCCAGAATGGCCAGGGCTGGACCAGGCAAAAGTCAGGGGCCTGGAGCTTCTTCAGGTCTCCCACATGGGGAGCAGGGGCCCAAGGACTTGGGTTATCCACACTGGGATGTCTGCATTGCAAGCAGCAGCTTAACCTGCTACACTGTAGCATTGGCCCCTAGATTTTTTAAAAAATCCATTCATCTGTCCATCTGTCTATTTATCTATTACATAGGATGTGTATATGCATTTATTATTACTCTGCATTAAAATTTTTCATGAGATCAAAATGTCTCAGGCTTTGTTGCTACATGTGGTTCATGATGTTATTTTATTCTGTTGCTTTTCTCTGTATTGTGATTGCACTAATGTGATGTGTCACATGTGGATTTCTGCTGATCTACACACTTGTCGACTGGCTTCCAACATAAATGATGTTTTCTCAAGAGTGAGAACTCTTTTATTTGCTTGATTGTCTGATTGAAACTATTCAGAGGATGGAATTATCTTGCTCTTGACAGCTGCCTTGAACTTTATCTGATTGGGTGTATTTTGAGAACTGGGAAGAAGTAATTGGGCCCCCCAGTCCAAGTTCTTATCAGTGAATTGTCAGCTAGAATCAAAATGGATAGAAAATTCCAGACCAATGTTTAACACAATTGGCTCTAAGAAGTGCACACTCTGGTGTGTCACTCCCTACTTCATATTTACTCGGCAACTAGTTACTGACCACTTACTAAGAGCCAGGACCTTGGTTACAGCAATGAATAGACATCATCTTGGCCCTAAAGATGCTCACGGCCTTTAGGCTGTGTGTGTGCCAACGTGTACGTGTCTGTCCCAATGTCGGGGTGTGTGTGTGTGTAGGGACAGCTAGAGTGTTCACAGGGTGGATGGATAAGCAGCCTTCTTCAAAACTTCAAAGAACAGCAGAGGTTAGTGCAGAGCCCTGAGAATCACATAGGGTGGGCACCTGGCCAGTCTCAGAGGTTAAAGGAGAGCCCAGCCAGAGTGACCCCTGACCTGAAACTTGCAGAATGAACCGGAATGTAGCCAGGGATTACTGAAGAGCAATGGAGGTGCTTCCCTTGGACCAAAAGGTAGAACAGAGGCCCATGGTCAGACCGACCTGGAATGAACATGGCTCTGATTGAGGGGCAGGAGGCCCCATGGGCATCTGAGCAGAGACCAGGTCATGCCCCTCAGGCCCACGTCCTGAGAGAAGCTGCACACCACACCCCACTCACTCGCCTCGGCCATAGTGACAACCCCAGGGGCTTGTTTGCTTGGCAGAGCTGGAAACATCCTGAACTTTGTCTCCATGCTGCTTGTTCCTGCGTGGTACAAGCAAGCAGAAGACACAAAGGGACCTGACTGTGGCAGCGGTAGGACACAGGGGCAGCTGACCTCCCCATCCACTCAGACCAGAACGCCTTTGTGAACCAGCACTGCGCCCACCCTCAGTCTGGGAAGTGCGGCGGCACTGTGAAGCATCCTGGAAGACGCTGCCCACGCCCGCGGGGACCCCAGAGCACGCGGGCTTCTATCCTGCACTCACCAGTGTAGACAGCCGATGTGCAACACCCAGTGGGGCTGCCCGGGCGCATTTCCTAATCAGCAATTTCTTATGAGCAAACCCGGAGCACAGTGACGCAGAGACCCACGGCGTGTGTGATGAAGGAAGCCCAAGACAGCCTCAGAAACGGCCTGGTAGAGGGGGCACGGGGGCGGGAGGGGCCGGCATTGCAGTCCTTGCTAAATTTAATACGACCAGCCAAGTAAGAGAAGTCATTATGGAGAAAATGTGGAAGCCCAGCCAAGAGTTGGGGTGATGGAAAATTAAATATAGTTGAAACATAAAATTTTACAATATAGGGATTGTAGTATGATTGGATGTCTTTCATAGTTTAAAAATTCAGTTCAATGGACCATCTCTTAGCGCTATCCTGAAAGCTTATATTTTTGATTAAAACCATAAAACCTATCTTAGAGATTCAGGAAAGAGTGTGCATACCTTAAACCCAAACATTCTACCACCTGGGTTACTAGTATTCTCATTTTTCTTCCATCTTTAATTTAATTAAAGCAGCCATGGCCAACCTGGAATTCTCGGATGTCAACTTTGTGTAGAAAATTCAAAGACATTAGAGACTTTTTAAAAAAAGATTATTTAAGAGTTTTGCACCTAAGATATTTTTTAGAGGATGGAGGCCAGACCCAAACATAATCAAGGGTTTAGAAAAGTGACCACGACTATGCCTGGAAGCGACTGGGGCTAAGTGCAGACCGTCTCCGGCATGGCCCGTGTGGACGGGCTCGTCTGCAGAGGTGTGCTGTGGGAGGGAGGCAGTCGGCGGGAGGCGGGCTAGCTTTGAGCCCTGGATGTGGTCCTCTCCAGATGTCGCTCTGTCTGTTCCCACCTTGTAGCTTTCCTGGGCTCAGCCAGAACCACAGCGCTCCTGTCACTATACTGGGTTAGAGGATGAAGGAGCGCTGAGGTTCGGAATTACTGACGCCAAGATGTCACACTGGAGAGCATCGTGTGTGCTGAACAAGGAGCCCAAAGGAACAAAGAAAAGTCATAAACTAATACTCGTGGTTATGAGCTGTTCAGCAAATGTCCATGCTAGATCAAATAATAAAACTGCTTCTCAAGAAACAGCCCCCCACTCGGGAAGGAAAGTCGTGGTCTTCAGTGAGTCGGTTCCACGAGCACTCATTGAACCCCTTTGCATTCAAAGCTCTGTGAGAAAGAGCGGAGCGAGGAGAGGAATCCCACACCCACACGGTCACACTGCTGACGGCTCTGTCCCCTCTGCCTCACTGCACCAGGCGCTCCAGGCATAGACCCGAGGCTGTGAAGTTGTTAGCACAGAGTTCTCACCCCTGAGGGCCCCGTGGCTGTGTGGGGATTGCCTTTCTCCTGCCGCTTTGTGAACCACGTCAACTCGCAGGAGGACGGCGTCCATGTGCAGCACGGGGATAGATCCCTGAGATGCACGCGCTCGGTCCACTCATCTGGGCACGCGAGCAAGAGGAGCAGACCCTGGGGCTGGCACGTGCAACAGTGGGTTAAGCTGCCGCTCGGGACACCAGCAACCCATATGAGTGCCAGTTTCAGTCCCGGCTACTCCACTCTCATCCTGCTATTGCATGCTGGGAAACAGAGGGAGACGGCCAAAGTGCTTGGGCCTCTGCACCCTTGTGAGAGATGTGGGTGGAGTTCTAGGCTTCTAGCTTTGGCCTGAACCAGCCCAACTTTGCAGCCTTTCAGGGAATGAACAAGCAGATGGAAGATTCTCTCTCTCTCTCTCTCTCTCTGCCTTTCACATAAATACCTCTTCGATTTTTTTTTTTTTTTAAAGAGGAGCAGACCATGTAGAGAAGACAGAATTTCTAGCAAAAAGAAGTGAGGAGACAAGAATGAGAAAGAAAATGATCGGTCACTTCCTTAGCACTGAACTGTAAGTAACCACAGATAAATTCTGGCATGACACACTTTCGTCTTCTCTAGCTGTCTTATCCCCCATGTACAAGGGTACTTCAAAAATTCATAGAAAATGAGACTAAAGGACAAGTTTATTTTAAAGTTAGTTTTTTAAATCCATGCATATAGTAGTCTTCCAAAAGTTCATGGGAAATGCATATCATAAAAAAACTATGCATGAACTGCGAAACGCTTTTGAACCCAAGCAGCCATCTTTCAATTCCAATTTTCCAAGAACTGTTTAAGGTGTCCTTGTACATTAAATAGAACTGCAATATTACAACCCCATCAAAAAAAAAAAAAGAATGAAATGCAGTTAAGTTTGAATTTCAAATACAGTTATTCATTCTTTAACCCAAATTCAAACTTTAATGTGTGTTGTGAATTTTATTGGGTAGCTCTAATTAGAAGTTAGGTTTGTATTTCTAACTAGGATGTGCCAAGTTCGCCAGGGAGTACCCAACTGAGTGTGTGAGGCAGCCCTCTGTTTCCAGTTCTTTCTGGGTTTCTGTGTTAACTCGGTTCGACTGTTCAAAGCTTTCATTTTTATCCATCTTTCATTTAAACCAAACATCTGGCTGTTTCTTTGAAGAAGTTTAGTGGCTTTTTTTTTTTTTTTTTAGTTTCTACTTAGCTGCCTCTCATTGCTTTTTGTTTTGCATTTGGCCTTTATCAGATTCAAAGTTTCATCCTTGGCCTTATTTTCTGAAACTCCGGGTACTGGTGACCCATGTCAAGGTGCCTCGTGGGAAATCAGAGGCTGTTAATCCGATGGGGCATTACCTAATGCACCCTGGAAAATGACTCATCATTGACTGGAATGTCTCTGCTGGCAGAGGAACAGGGGAGCCTGGCCCTTGGAGAACATGACAGCAGTCTCAGCAAGTCTTCGCACAGACACTCGGTGTGACACACGACCTCTCTGAGCAGCGTCCGAGGAGCTAAATCCATCTGTGCATTTGTAGATTGTTGCATGCCTGCAAGCAAGGCACTGTGCTAGGCACAACGGAACGCGAGAGGCTGCACCTGCTCTCTTAGCTGGGCCATAGCTGTGTGCCCAGCCTGGTGGCTGCCAGCCACGGGTGGCTACTTGAATATAAGTTAATGCACATCACGTGCCATGCTACCTTCATTTCAAGTACTCAGTGGCCACATGGGGTAGGTGGTGACTATGTCCACGCAGATTATAGAACATTTGCAACAATGTCAATGTGTTTTTTTTTTTTAAGAGATTTATTTATTTATTTGAAAGGCAGAGTTACAGAGAGAGAGGGGAGAGGCACCCAGAGAGAGAAGTCTTTCATAGACTGGCTCACTCCCCCAGATAGCTGCAACAGCCAGTGCTGGCCAAGGCCAAAGACAGGAGCCAAGGAGCTTCTCCCGGGTCTCCCACATGAGTGGCAGGGGCCCAACACTTGGGCCATCTTCCACTGCTTTCCCAGGGCCATTAGCAGGGAGCAGGATGGGAAGTGCAGCAGCTGGACTCTATAATCGGCTCCCATGTGGGGTGCTGGCACTGCCGGTGGCAGCTCTACCCACTGCACCACACTGCCAGCCCCCTAGAACACCAGTTTGGCAGTCACACTGGACACACCCTGGTGCCTCCAGAGTGGTCTCAGCTTTGCATCAGTCCTACTCCAGAAGGTCAAGTTGTCCCCCTTGAGACCCACACACACCGGAACGTGCCTGAACCAGCACGGAGCCCATCTTGGGGGGGGGGGGGGCTGAGGATTCATACATGGGAAAGGAGGGGTCCTCCCAGACAGCCCTGAGCTGGGAACAGCCAAGAACACAGAGAAGAGGGAGCTGTGGGTGACTTCTCACAGAATGGCCTTCCCCGGGAGAACTCTTTCAACACGACCCTCAGCCTTCCAACATCGAATCCACAAAACCTCGGCCTGCAGCAAGCTAAGTGGAAAACACACGAGACAAGAAAAGCACAAAGAAAGTACATGTGTTGGTTCTGAAACACTGAACACTTTCAGGAAGTCTGAGTTTAGAAATGAAATAGGGGCCGGCGCCGTGGCTCACTTGGTTGGTCCTCTGCCTATGGCGCCGGCATCCCATATGGGTGCTAGGTTCTAGTCCCGGTTGCCCCTCTTCCAGTCCAGCTCTCTGCTGTGGCCCGGGAGTGCAGTGGAGGATGGCCCAAGTGCTTGGGCCCTGCACCTGCATGGGAGACCAGGATAAGCACCTGGCTCCTGGCTTCGGATCGGCGCAATGCTGGCCGTGGCGGCCATTTGGGGAGTGAACCAACGGCAAAGGAAGACCTTTCTCTCTGTCTCTCTCTCTCACTGACTGTAACTCTATCTGTCAAATAAATTAATTTAAAAAATCTTTTAAAAAAATGAATAGAAGACTACGATGACTTGATGTGGTGTCCTACTTTGCCACCCTACAGGGAGCTCAACAGCTTCCTGCCGACCCTCCCCCCGCAAGGACATCCAAGACCCCCACCCAGAGAAACAGAGGAAACCTCTCAGGCCCACCCAGCATCTCCACCATCACCACCATCTCTTTTGGAAAGATCCATGTTTTTAAAAACATCTGCCAATTTTTCACCAGAGCCAGAACATGAGACATTGAGTGTTGTGTATCCCCATAAACATTTCTACACCAAATGAACCAGCCAGTAAAGTTAATTTATTAAGCACTCACCGTGTCAGGCATTGCTGTAAGAATTTGCCATGTAGTAACTCCCTCAGCCTCTATCACAACTCTATGGAATGAGTACTAGTATTATTATCCATTGCGCCAGCCAATAAGCTATTACAAACATTGATTATGAAAAAAATATCAAGAAAACATGCTGAGTGTGTGACTTCAATTACATGAGCATGTGAGGTCCAGGAAAGGCGAATTTAGCGGCAAAATAGATAAGCCATTGCCGGGCTGTGAGAGCACAGAAAGAAAGTGCAGCTCTCCCTTTCTTGCGGGGTCATTAATATTCTTGCAGCTGTTTTTGTACAGCTCTGGGAATACGTGAAGAGTCATTGAATTAAACACTTCAAATGGATCGGGTTTATGGGATGCAAATCATATATTAATAAAGAACCTTAAAAACACAACAATTATGGCCGCATGATCAGGTACAGATCGGGGGATGGAAGTTACTATACATCCAAACGTACTGCAAAAAGTTCGTAAAAATGAAATTAAAAGATAAGTTTATTTTGGTGCAAAAAAATTAAAAGCCCATTCCTAGTTTTTGCATAATGTGCATTTTTCATGAACTTTTTGAAGCGCCTTTAGATGTGTGGATTTCAAGATTTTTTTTTTTTTTTGGCACCAAAATAAACTTCTTTTTTAATTCGATTTCTCCACATTTTTTTTTTTTACATACTCACACACTCATGTTTTAATGTGTTTACACGAATATTGTTTGTACGAGTTTTGATGTAAGGTCACCTTGTCTTTTTAAACAAACAGCACATTCACAGGGGATCCCTGTGGAGTGGGAGGAGTAACGTTGGCAAAGCAAGGCAGGGCACTGCGCCGGCGCCCTCTGAGCTGGCTGCTACTGCTGCATTCCCTCATTTTGAAAAGAAGGCAGAAGACGCTGCGCTTATTCCGAGCGTGCAGGCCTCTCATCAGGTGGGACGCACTTGTTCCCTGAGCTGTGTAGAAACCCGCATTAGTAGAGGGGGAGTCTGGATGGCGGGCACACAAGGGTCTGCGCGAGCGCTTGGCTCTCCACGCGCCCTTCTGCTCCGCTCCAGGGCTCTGTGATGCTGGAGCCAGGACTGCCAGTCCCGTTCTGCTTCGTCCAGTCGCTCCGTGTTAGGCTGTGCCCACTGCAGAGGCTGGGGCGAGACCAGAAGACGCGGGGCGCGGGGGAGATAGTAGGGCGCCTTCCTGTTGGCCTCCTGACTGCTGGCGGCCTGCTGAGTGTCACCCCAACCACACTCTGCAGCCTGGAAGGCCGCCTGTCTTGCAGCGGCAACCTGAAGCTTTTCCAACACTGGCCGGGCCTGTGTCAAGCCTGCTGGTGCCCTCTCTCTGCCTTGTGGAAATGAACTTGAAGATACTGCCGCCAGCCCGGGAGCACGACCCCTCAGGGGTGTTAAGACTTTTCTGATCTGAGTCGGATTGAATTCTGCCGCTCCCCTTTCTAACACCTATGTTGGGGTCTAAGCCCCAGCACCTCAGCACGGAGCTGTATTTGTTGTTGTTTTTTGTTTTTGTTTTTGTTTTTTGTTGTGTTTTTTTGACAGGCAGAGTGGACAGTGAGTGAGAGAGAGACAGACAGAGAAAGGTCTTCCTTTTCCGTTGGTTCACCCTCCAATGGCCGCTGCAGCTGGCACACTGCGCTGATCCGAAGCCAGGAGCCAGGTGCTTCTCCTGGTCTCCCATGCGGGTGCAGGGCCCAAGCACTTGGGCCATCCTCCACTGCACTCCCTGGCCACAGCAGAGAGCTGGACTGGAAGAGGGGCAACCGGGGCAGAATCCAGTGCCCCGACCGGGACTAGAACCCAGGGTGCCGGCGCCACAGGCGGAGGATTAGCCTAGTGAGCCGGCCAGGAGCTGTATTTGTAAATAGGGTCATAAGAGATGGAATTAGTAGTTAAGATGAGGTCATTTAGGTGACCCAGTCAGTATGACTGGTGTCCTTGTGAAAAATGGAGACTGGGCACAGACAGGCAGCCAGCGAGAGCGGCAATGCGAAGCTGATGCGTCCATAAGCCAAGGGCACCAAAGGTGGCCAGCAGACCACCAGAAGGGATGGGAGGGGCACGGGACAGCCTCACAGCCCTCAGGAAGAGCCAATCCTCCAGCACCTCGAGGAGATGCCATGCTTAAGCCCCTCAAGTTGAAGTTCAATTTGTTAAGTGCTCACGGTGTCAGGCGGTGTTCTGAGAACTTCATATATGCTAACTCTTTTAATCCTCTTCTCAGCCCTATGGCGTAGGTATCATCATTGCTCACGTGCCAGTTATGAAGCTGCTGTAAGCATCAATCATGAAAAAAAATCAAGACCTTTGAAAGCAGTATGCAAAGTGAAGGAAGCTGGCCGTGCAGTGTGACTTCCCATCCACGAAGTTAGAAATGACCAGAACTGGCGCCCTTAGACACAGCCGGTGAGTGGTTGCCACGGCCTGGCGGGGCGGGGGGTGGAGGGGAGGCATCATTACAGCGGCTCCAGGCAAGCCAGGCAGGGTCCTCCCTCCCTCCTTCTGAATTTAATAATTCCGGCGTCTGGCCTGCATGCTCTCGATCCCGGGAATTGTGTCTGCTTGCTGCAATGATTGTCTCCATGATCCTGCTGTTCCTTTTCCATTTAAGTTTCCTAGTGAACGATTTTAGACCAAGCTGAAGCCCCTCGATTTTAAATTCTGTCGGCTCAAGTACTTTGTAAACTTTTTTTTTTCTAGCTATATTGAGGTGTGATTGACAAATGGAAATTGCAGGATCTGGTGTGGTAGCACAGTGGGTTAAACTGCTGCCTTTGAGGCTGGCATCGCGTATGAGTTTTCATATACGGAAATCAGTGTGGAGGAGTTAAACAACCCGCCCAAAGTCAAAGGGCCCATGTGTGGCAAAGGTAGAGTGGTGTGACTGTAGGAGCCTAACCACAGCACATGGCTGCATCACCGCGGACTTGAAGTTGGACTGAATTGCTCACTACACATGTATTCCATAGGAGAGAATACCCTTTCCTTGCAAATATTTGCAGGAATTGGCATCAGCTCAGGTCCTCCAAGAAGAAAAGCCTCTTTTAGTAAAAGTCGACCATTGAAACGACTCCATTTCTGGCCAGAATGGCCCAGCTGTGTACCTCTGGCAGGCTCGGCCAGTGACTAGGAGTAGCTTGGGACAAAGCAACCTCACATGATCACAATGATGAGCTCAAGGGCACTGCTGCTTGAGGCTGATGGTCAACTGTGCCCCAGCAGATCTTCTTGAAGGTGAAATTTAGGGGAGACATCGCCATGGTTACCACGTTAATCCACGTCCTCATGCTGCTCAATAGAGAGTAGCTACTCAATGGCTCCGGTGGACTCTTAGAGGATTCTGAGAAGGGGGAGGGTGTTGGCCCTGGATGGGTAATTTGTTGTGTCAGCTTGCCTGGGCTACCAGGTGCCTAGGTGAAACTCCATGTGTGAATGTGGCCATTCATTTCTGTGCTCGTAGTGGCCACACCTCTGTTTTGCCTTTAGAAGTCTGGCTCCTTCTGAAGGGAATGGGAACAACAATACCCCCAGCGGACCCCATCTGCACCTCCTTTGTGCTAAGATGGGCCGCTTCGCTGACTGCTATACTCCGTGAGGTCCCACACCGTGGCTCAAGCGTTCTTCAAGCTCCTGGATAGCAGCTCTGGCTGGGGCCTGAAAGCAGGAAAGGGAACTGAAACGCAGAAGAAGCTCCACCCATGTGCAGACAAAACATCTGCCCTTCCAGGATGGAAGGGCTCCAATGAGAATCTTGCTACCAAGAAACTGATTGGTGTTGTTGAGAAATGGTATCAAACCGATGGCTAAGCACAGCTGTCCGCTGTAGGGACACTGGCCACTCGGAGGCAGCAGGAGCTAAACTCTCCTTGGTAAGCTGGAGTTCAAGTACTCAAGCCCACGGTGGTCATGCCGTCCATGTGCCCCCTGCGTTTGCTGTCTGCGGCAAAGCTGGTCAGCTGGGACGGGTCGACTCACTTATCTCACCCTGTGTCCTGTGATTCAAAACCTGAATGCGTTGTGCCCGCTCCGGACATCCCGGTCTTTGGTCTTGCCTTTCCTTTCCTCCCATGCTCCCGACCAGCTGGGGAAGCCATCTGTCACTGTCTAGATGACGGCATATTCTCACGTCAGGCCACTTCCTCTTCCACGGAAAGTGGAGGGCCAGGTGTGCCACTCAGCACTGAGCCCACTGGAAGGCTTCTCCCTCGACACTGCCCTCAGGGAAGCCACCAGCCATTTTGGCTTGCAGTTTCATACCAAAATGAACCATGTCTAAAACACTCATCCTGTATGTGGTCCTAGAGGACCCCCACTGGCTGCAGGTATGAGCTGAGGGCCAAGCTGGACAGCTATGGCGGGCTGCCATGCAGCTGTGGGCTCCCCGCCCTGGCGGTTTGCTCACACTTGATCCCAGGTGGATTGTCGCCATCTCATGATGGACTACCGCTGGGCCCATCCAGTATTCTGACTTAGTAGGTCTGATACACGCAGCTTGTAGTGGGCGTTTACCCCGTGGTTGGGCTTTCCATCTCACCGGAGCTGTTCTCTTACAGGTGCGCCACCGTTGGCATGACCCCACTCTAGGACCCCAGAGATACATTCTGGCTCCTCCCCTGGGGCTCAACAGATTCCCACAGCAATGACCCCACTGACAACTCCAGCATTACAGAGTCTGCCATCTTGGGATGGCCCCAGTGCAGGACGGAATGCTATAGGGTCTATACCAGTTTGGGGCTTCCATTCAAAGCTGGCAGTCTCCGATGTCATCCAACACATGGGCCAGGGCCTAGTCTTAGCATACGGTGTTGCCTGTGGAGCTGAGAGAGGCCACCAGGCAAACGTGCCTCCTTCCCGGCAGTCGGGACATGGTAGGTTATCTACGGGGAATCTGGATTCCCCTCTGATCACTGGACATCGCAAAATCTTGCTCATAGGACAGTCCCCCAAATTTTTATGTGGTTTATCTCCTACTCTTGTTTTGGTGCCAAAACTTTGAAATCCGTGCATTGGGTTTTCATAGTGCGCATATTTCAGGAAAGTTTTGAAGACCTCTTGTATTTGCAAATGAAGTTGCTGCTGGATTGGACATAACATACAGATGCTGCACTCCAGACGGACACAGAAAATAGAAGACTTGTGTGCAAGTTCACAGAGAAAAACTACAGGGCCAGAGACAGAACACTGTTCTTTACGATATGATGTGCAAGTTTACAAGACTAGCAACTGTTTGTGGGGCAAGCACACAGAGACACTTGAAAACCTCATTCACTATTTCCATCCTTGACTGGGGACCTACCTACCTTTTTTTCTTATTGGAGAGATTTTTTTCCATCAGGATTTGCCACTCTGATGGTCACTGGCCTTTTTTTTTTTTTCCTTTTTAACAGGAACACTGGCCTTGTCCATGTCCGGTGACAAAATCACCTTGATGTAAACCATATGAAAATACCACGAAGCCAAAGGGCAACATTGCTGCATAGAGCATGCTTTGTTGAAAACCATAGGTTTAATATTGTAAAAAACTTCTCTTCCTAAGGCTTGCTTTCTCAACACAGGCTACCTGATCCCACCCCATCCTTTGTGATGGCTCTACCCCAGCAGTCAGGATACTGATTTGTCATTTGATACCAATCACCAGCTTTAAAAAGGAGAAAGGAGACAAATTTGGATCAGATGACATCTGGGGTCTGGTTAGCACTGACCTGGAGGCGGTTCAGAGTCGGGGGTCTCTGTATTCACGGAGAGGGCCCGTCACCCCAGTCTCTCGGCTGCTGGAGAGGTGTCCCAGAGAGGTGTGGAAAGCTGCCTCACTCTCTCATCCTCCCTTTCTCCATCCGAGCCACAGACTGCTTCCCATTAATCAAACACCCACTGCTTTCTTCTGCCAACAGGAGAGTTATTAGGTGCCGGCACAGTCGGTAGGTGGTTACCCAGTTGCACTTGAGAATGTTCATTAACGGGAACAGGCTCGTTCTTCCAGGAAAGTAACTGGAACCCGGACTGTGATGACCTCAGGAAACAGAATGAAACAAAGCCATGCAGAAGTGTTCACTTTGCTCCCGAGCAGGGCAGCCCTCTCCCGGGAGAAAGTGGGAGAATCCATGGCCTCGCCTTCCTGTTCCCTTCAATATCGCACGTGGTTGGATCCCAGGGAACCTCAGAGGATTTCTCAAAGACCCTTAACTGATCTGTCGGGAGACTGAAGCTGACCAAGTTCAAAAGCAAAGCAGAAAGCCTAGAACTTCAGCTACCCGGGAGGTTTTATCTAGTGCCCACTTAAAGTTGGAGTGTTTCCGGTCCAGGTAAGGGATAGTTTGTGTATAAGACACGGAAGTTGGATGGATGTACAGCCAGATGTCCTAATGATAAATGTTGGAAATATTATAAAAGTTGAAGAAAAATAAAGAGGCAAGGTGAAAACCAAAGTCTGCTTCCAGTGGCCTATGGAAAGCAAGGGGATTCAAGGAGATGACAAAGATCCTTCTAGCTCTGATGTTCTGTTTCCTGATATCCATGATACATTTGAAACTTACTAATTGAAATGGAGCATAATATAAGTGCAATGCACTGTACATCGTTCAAACAGCCAATGCAGGAATATGGTTTGATATTAATGGTTTAGACTGCAAACTGTTCCACATATGGGCTTAAAATAATTAGAAATGTTATCCCCTTCAAGTGTGCTGTGCCTAGGCTAATCTGGGTCTTTATTTCTAAGCCTCAGAATTGCTCCATTCCAGAAACCTCATTTGAGTTCAGTTTCCCCTCTTGGAGTAAAGTTTTATGGCCGCGTGTGACTCTGAGAAGGACGTCATTATATGCACACACACATACCTACGGGCCATGTTGGAACTTTCGAATTTCAAAGCCAGAACAAAGACTGTTTTGCAGTATAATGACGTATTTACTCATATTAAAGTGGCAGACATACTAGAATTTTTACAACATTAAAAATGAAATGGGATTTTTTAAACCGCAAATAATTTATAGTCTTCAATATGTCTCAGCTGTGTTAAAAACGCAGCGCCAAGACCAACGATCCAACAGAAAAATGAGCAAAGGGTACGTACAGACAATTCACAGCAAATCAAAATAATTATCTCTTAAACATAAGGAAACATGTGCACTGCACTTACTCTAAGATAAATGCAAATTGAAACTATACTGAGAAATCCTTTATCATAAATCAGATTGGTAAAAATCCAAAGGTTGTTAATACATCCCCGGTGAGGCCTCAGGAGACAGGCGCTCTCAGACACTGCTGGTGGGAGTGGGAGTTGTGCGGCCCCGGTCATCAACATTGTACATGTGTGTTATCCTTTAACCTGGCGACTGTCTTCTGTAACTTTATACGGTACGTATACTTGACACATGCGGAACATCATCTATAAAAGCAGCATTCTGTATAGTGACAAGCGACTGGAAGCATCCCAAATTTCCGTTAATATGGACTATTTAAATATAGCATGATAATCCAGTTTTTTTTTTTTAAAGAACAAAGGGACATTTGGATGAGGAAATACACTAATGCAGGGAAAACACACACTATCGTCTGTGACGCACACCAAGAAATGCACATAGGAGCGACATCTGCTAAGTCAACATGAAGTCTGAGGCTTTGGAGGACTAGTGCCGTTCTGGCCTTCGGACAGCGAAATGAGAAGACAGCAAAGCTTAAAGTCTGTCACTGACACTCAGCAGCTGCCTTCTGAATATTTGTCCCCAGATATTAATATCTGATGTGAATTTGCTACAGAGAGATGCTTATTTTGGTACACATAAAGCAGTAAACAAAATAGAAACAGACTAATGGTCAAATACAGGCATGTGGCTGAAACTACACTCAGTGTTCATTCAGTCCAACATCATGTGGCCCCTACAGTCATTAAAATTATGGAAAAGAATAAAATTCCTCAAAAATATTAAAAAGTAGAACATGAGATCCAGCTCACTGCTAATGTGTGTGGGAACACAGCAGAAAATGGCCCAAGCGCTTGGAGCCCTGCCACCCACATGGGAGACCCAGATGGAGTTCCAGTCTCCTGGCTTCGGTCTAGTCCCTGCCTGGCTGTGATGGCCATTTGTGAAGCAGCAGTTGGAATCTGTGTCTCCATCTCTCTCTCTCTCTCTGGTGCTCTGCCTTGCAAAAAATAAATAAATAAATAAATTTGTCTTTAAAAAAAGACAGAAACCAGTCATGATTTCCTGATGCTCTGCTTTGCAATCAATCAATCTGGCTTTAAAAAAAAACAAAAAAAAAACAGAATACCAAGCTATATATAAACTTCAGTTAGGTCAATGTAAAGTATTTGTTCATAAGGATAATGTAAAAAGAACAGTCAACAATTAAAATGCATTGTTAGAGCAATAGAAAAATGAAAGTGCTATCAATATACAGACATGCAAATATCTCCAGCTACGTAATTTTGTGCAAAAAAAGAGAAAGTTGTGGATTGGATGTTCATTTTGTGTTAAACTGAAAGGACAAATAAGAATGCATGCTTGGGTTTGTTAATATATTTAAAACTCTGGAAAGATGCACAAGAAACAAAGTTTTATGGAAATGAAGCCAATAGCAGGAAAAGGTAGCAGGAAGACATTTAACTGAACACACTTTCTTACATTTGATTTTGAAAACCATGAGACTGTGTTCCTAATAAAAAAGACTAAGTATCTTAAAAATAGAATCATTAAGGAATGACTTCGATAAAAAGTTCAAAACTCTCTATAGCTATTTAATTTTTCTTAACCTGAATTTATAATGCAATATCACATAATCACATACTAAAGTCAATATGCTTTTCACAGTGATTTTTTAAATGTTCTTTTAAAAATACTTTCTTTTTTCTTTTTTCTTTTTTTTTTTTGACAGGCAGAGTGGACAGTGAGAGAGAGAGACAGAGAGAAAGATCTTCCTTTGCTGTTGGTTCACTCTCCAATGGCCGCTGCAGCCGGCGTACCGCGCTGATCCGAAGCCAGGAGCCAGGTGCTTTTCCTGGTCTCCCATGGGGTGCAGGGCCCAAGCACTTGGGCCATCCTCCACTGCACTCCTGGGCCACAGCAGAGAGCTGGACTGGAAGAGGAGCAACTGGGACAGAATCCGGTGCCCTGACCGGGACTAGAACCCGGGGTGCCAGCGCCGCAGGCGGAGGGTTAGCCTATTGAGCCGCGGCGCCGGCCAAAAATACTTTCTATTTTTTATTTAGACCCAGAGTTAACAATGACAGAGTCAGTCAAAGTATCACAATAGTCTCCTATCGCAATCTTACAATTGTCTCCCAACCTGACTGCACCTTGCCTTGTCCCAGGCCACTAAACTCAGCAACCAGAATCAGCCTGGTAAAAGTATAAATAATATCATGTCAGTCTTCTCTCAGCATTCCCACGGTTTCCCATGCTGCTCTTAGCAAAACCCTTAGAATGGTCCTAGTAAAGTGGTCCCTGATATGGATAGCAGTTCGAGTCCTGGCTGCTCCTCTTCCAATCAGGCTCCCTGCTCAAAGCCTGGGAAAGCAGTGGAAGACAGCCCAAATGCTTGGGCCCCTGCACCCTCAAGGGAAACCCGGATGAAGCTCCTGGCTCAGCAGATGGAAGACCTTTCTCTGTTTCTCCCTCTCTCTTTGTAACTCTTTCAAATAAAATAAATCTTTAAAGAAACAAACAAAAAAAAATAGAAGAACAAAAAGTAGAAGGAGGAGAGGAAGGAAGGAAGGAAAGAAGGAGGGAGGGTGGGAGGAAACCAGCGCAGTGGTTCCCCAAGTTGCGGCTCAGTAGGTTAAGGCTACTGTTATGACCTGGCATCCCATATCAGAGTGCCGGTTCAAGACCTGGTTGCTCCACTTCTGATCCAGCTCCCTGCCAATGTGCCTGGGAAAGCAAGGAAGACGGTGCACGTGCTTGGGCCCCTGCCACCAACGTGGGAGACCCTGGCTCCTGGCTTCAGCTTGGCTCACATCTTGCTGTTGTAGCCATCTGGGGAGAAAACCAGCAGATGGAAGATCTCTGTCTCTTTCCCTGTCTCCCCCTCTCCCCGTATCATTCTGCTTTAAAAACGAGTGACCCTTGTGCCAGGTATCACTCTTGGCTCCAAATGTGCTTTTCCTTTGCCTGCCACAAGTCACTGGGGCAGGGTCCTGCTGATATTCTCCTGGCATAGCACCCAGCTGTGTCAGCAGGGGACACTGAAGAAGGGGGTAAAGAAATACTGTGGTCCTCCTTCAAAGCCGTAGCAAAATGCAGGTGGTTCAGATGCAGGCCATCTGCTCCTACAGCCTGTACTTTCATCTTTATCTTGTTGGTTCGCAGTTGCAGTTAGGTCCTGGGCTAAACTTCTCTCCCAGCTGCTGAGAGTCATTGCCAGTATTATCTAAGCAAAGATACTTAACAAACGTGGGAATCTCCCATCTAGATCCTCATTCAGACTGGGCTTTGACAGTTGTCCGAAGAGAAAGCTTGGGGCAGGCTCTGCAGTTTGGCCACCACTTGGGAATCAACATTCCACGCTGGAGTGTTGGTTGTTGTCCTGGAACCTCCGCTTATGACCTAGCTTCCTGCTAATGCATCCTGGGAGGTAGTGGATGATGGCTCAAGTGCTTGGGTCCCTGCCACCTTATAGAAGACCTAGATGGAGTTCTGGGTTCCTGGATTTGGCCTGGCCCAGCCCTGGCTGTTGCAAGCATTTAGGGCGTGGACGGAAAACAAAAGATATATATCACTCTGCTTTTCAAGTAGATAAAAGTAAACATTTTTTTTTTTTTAACAGGGGAAAGCTTCAATGTTTTGCAGCCATTCTGACATGAAGTATTCACCCCTGTTCTCCAGCAAGAAATGACGGGGACTACACTTTCTGAGAGTGATCGCCACTGGCAGTGTTCATTTAGTGATCTGCTTTAGAATGTTGCTGGGGATTGCTTCCACACTCTGGCTCCCTAAGTCTCATTACTTTCTGAACTGCTTACACAAACTGAGATGGCTACCATGTCACTCGGTGATACACTCTCTGGGGACCCGTACACACCATCCACTATAAACCGAGACGGCACAGCAGCACACGACTGTACTGGATCAAGTCCGCGATCCCCTCCTAGCTTTATACCACCGCTCGAAAGCTTCCTGAGTCGACGCAGCAAAGGGCCCTGCAATCGCACCACCCGGTGTCCACCTGTTTACTATCTCGCTAAAATCCCCAAGAGAGAACTCCCAATAACCAGTGGACCACAGTAAAACACCAGAACAGCTATAACACTCAAACGCTTCCAGTTTTAAAAATATATAGACTATAGGGCCGGTGCTGTGGTGTAGCAGGTAAAGCCACCGCTTGCAGTGCCGGCATCCCATATGGGCGCCGGTTTGAGTCCCAACTGCTCTGCTTCCGATCCAGCTCTCTGCTATGACCTGGGAAAGCATTAGAAGATGGCCCAGCCGGCGCCGCAGCTTACTAGGCTAATCCTCCGCCTGCGGCGCCGGCACACTGGGTTCTAGTCCCGGTCGGGGCACTGGATTCTGTCCTGGTTGCCCCTCTTCCAGGTCAGCTCTCTGCTGTGGCCCGGGAGTGCAGTGGAGGATGGCCCAGGTCCTTGGGCCCTGCACACCATGGGAGACCAGGAGAAGCACCTGGCTCCTGGCTTAGGATCAGCGCGCCGGCCACGGCGGCCATTGGAGGGTGAACCAACGGAAAAGGAAGACCTTTCTCTCTGTCTCTCTCTCTCTCACTGTCCACTCTGCCTGTCAAAAAAAAAAAAAAAAGAAGAAGAAGAAGAAGAAGATGGCTCAAATCCTTGGGCCCCTGCACCTGCATGGGAAACCTGAAAGAAGCTCCTGGCTCCTGGCTTTGGATGGGTGCAGCTCCGGCCATTGCAGCCAACTGGGGAGTGAACCAGCGGATGGAAGACCTCTCTCTCTGTCTTCCTCTGCCTCTCTTTCTCTCTCTGTGTAACTCTGCCTTTCAAATAAATAAATAAATCTTTAAAAATATCTATGTATCTATCTGACTATTTTCTTCATGGGTGCATTTGCAATCAAGTCATCACAAACTCCAAGACACTAATTTTGTGCAACATATATTTTGTAAGACACCACTTGGCACACCCAAATCCCAATTCAGAGCGCCTGGGTTTAAGGCCCTGCTTTACTTCAGGGTCTAGTTTCCCACCAAGGTGCACCGTGGAAGGCAGCAGCGATGGCTCAGGTGCTTGGGTCTCTATAACCCAGGTGACATGGCTGGAGTTCCTAGCTCCTGGCTTGAGCCTTGCTGAACTCCTAGCTGTTGTGGGTGTTTGAGGAATGAGCCAGCTATGGGACAGCTCTGTCTGTCTCTCTGCCTTTCAAATAAATATATTAAAGTAAACAATAAATACTTTTAAAAAAATCTGTGATGCCCTGGCCCAGTCTGACACATCCCAGAATTACTCTGTGATTTGCTCTAATAGTTGTTTTTTTTTTTTTTTTTTTTGGACAGTCAGAGTGGACAGTGAGAGAGAGAGACAGAGAGAAAGGTCTTCCTTTTTCCATTGGTTCACCCCCCAGTGGCCGCTGCGGCCTGCGTGCTGCGCGGATCTGAAGCCAGGAGCCAGGTGCTTCTCCTGGTCTCCCATGGGGTCCAGGGCCCAAGCACTTGGGCCATCCTCCACTGCACTCCCGGGCCATAGCAGAGAGCTGGACTGGGAGAGGAGCAACCGGGACAGAATCCGGCGCCCCGACCGGGACTAGAACCCGGGTTGCCGGCGCCCCAGGCAGAGGATTAGCCTAGTGAGCTGCGGCGCTGGCCTCGCTCTAATAGTTTTGTTTCTTACAATAAAATATTGCCTAGATGAATGAGTCTTTACATCTTCCAAAAAGCAGTGAGGTGGAGATGAGGCTAAAAAACAGTCCATGTCACTTTGCCCTTGCTGGTCT
Source organism: Lepus europaeus (assembly GCF_033115175.1). Classification (NCBI taxonomy): domain Eukaryota; kingdom Metazoa; phylum Chordata; class Mammalia; order Lagomorpha; family Leporidae; genus Lepus; species Lepus europaeus. Next base: position 3,176,949 of record NC_084829.1, on the reverse strand, counting down.
CTGAAGTTCCATGTTCTGCAGGCTCTGTGTTGGTACCTGCCCACCACAGAAGAAAACAAAATCGCTAGGGCCCAAGCCAAAGTTGTGTCCACCAAAGTGATATCAACAGGTACGAGATGCCACTCTTTCCCCATTGCTACATTTTTCCCCATTTGTGCTTTCAAAATTGGCCTTGTGCCTGTAAGCAGCCTGTTTGGGCCCAGAAGTTTCTCCGAGCCCATCCGATCTGCACAGGCAGGCTTGGGCTTGGCTGCCTTCACTCGATGAGCGTGCAGGAACGAGCGGCACGGGGCGAGAGTAAAAACACTAGAAAATCAGTGATGGGCCGTGGGCGTGAGGAGGTAGATGTGAGGCGGCCGTGTGAAGCCGCAGAGTTTACAGCCCAGATGGCCACCCAGGGCCCTGTCCCACTTCCAGGGGCTCACACCGGATCACCAGTGAACCCCGTCATCCAAGTTCAAGTGGCCGTCAACAGCAGAAGTCTTCACACTTCTTCAGTGGATAGACCAGGAGTCACAGACAGAAGGTGGGGGCAGGGAGGGGTGGGGGGAAGAGGAAGTGATGAAGAGGCACTGAGCAAGGTTCCATCTTCGGTCAGATGCTCAGTTGCGCAGGCCCTGTGTGCCCTTTGGGTTTGGTTTGTTTTCTCAGGGAGGTTCAAATATGCACACAGAGAGAATCTTCTCTAAAAGTTACCGTTACCAAAATTGAAGGCATTTTCTTTTCTTTTAAACAAATAGTTGTTTATTTGAAAGGCAGAGTGACAGAGAGAGAGGGAGGGACAAAAAGAAAGAGAGAGCTTCCATCCACTCGTTCACTGGCCAGTGGTCACAACGTGGAAAATGCCACGGAGCCAGGAGCTCCATCCAGGTCTTCCATGTGTGTGGTAGGGGCCCAAGGACTTGGGCCATCATCCGCTGCCTTCTCAGGGAGCTGGATTGGAAGTTGAGCGGCGGGGACTTGAACAGATGCTCATATGGGATGCCGGCAACACGAGCAGCAGCTTAACCCACTGGGCCACAGCGCCAGCCCCTGGAGCCATTATCTGAAATGAGTCTGGGCTTTAAAAATGATCAAAATTGACCCCAGAATAGAAAAAAGTACTCAGACCAATTAACAAAGAATCAAATTATTCACGATCTCCCCACAATGCACTTTACCTGGATGGTTTCACAGATTTTACCAAATCCTAAGGAATATGTAGCTCCAGACTACGTGGCTTATTACAGAGCACTCAGATTCTTTTCACACAATGGCTATAACTCGAGAACAAAACTTTCCAAAAATTATCACATAAAAGGTTACGGGCCGATTTTATTTATGGGTACCTATGGGGGAAAACATACAATATGCAAACGAGGGCAGATGGCCCCACGCAACTTGCATTGATCATGTGGAGGGATGAGGAGTGAGGAGGTGTGGTCTCCTGTCCGTCACCCTTGGAGATGCCGCAGACAATGTGTCAGAGACGAGAGACTCAAGGAGGAGTACTCTGACGTCTGTACTGGGGGCATTTGTGTCACAGTTCTAGGAAGGGACCAGCCCTCACTGGGTGTAGTCAGGGCCCATAGAATACCAATATTGCAGCAGAATCTGGCTTCAGCTCTCTCTTGCACCCAAAGCTCCTGGGCTGCAGGCCTCCCCTGGTGAGACAGGGACTGATCCCGTTCAGATTCAGAGGTTCAGATCTTGCTGCGCTGGTTGTCCCCATGGAGGACACAGCCAGCACTGACCCAGGACAGGTGGGTAAGTGTCCCAGCTCCTCCTGTTCCCACCCACCATGGAAAATTCCACTGGTGTTGCCCTTTGGTCAAACCCACAACTGGACCCCAACCTCCCCGGACACAGAACAGGCCGAGAAGTGTGGAGAGTACATCTGAGCTGACGGCCAGTGCAGCCCAGCCCAGGCAGGCGCCATCAGCACCCCGAGAGGCTCATCCGACCCCCACAGCGGTGCTGGTCGCTCAGAGACTACACCGCTGAGAGCATTTCCAGAACCGTCCCCCTGGTGCTCACAGAGTCCGCTCTCTTGCTGGGTGTGAGCTACAGTCACTGGGATGCTGAAGTTCTTAACAGAGAACCGGTGCACTCATAGGGCTGCAGAATCACCCAGAACATCTCCAAAAGGAAAAAAAAATTCTTAAAATTCTGATAAAAGCCAGGAAAGCATTTTTAAATAGGGATCTTGTTTAGACACCCCTGAAAATCCATGTTGCAATGATGTGTTCACAAAAGCCAAATCTCACGCTCAGGGCTCAAATAAAATGTTGCTTATGAAAATATTTGTAAAGAACTAGGCACACATAAATTTATATTACTTGCTTATAAATTCCAAAGAAATGCCTTAAGTTACTATTTTATCAAGCAAGTATTTAGTAAGCACCTACAAGGCCCCAGATATATAAACTTGAAAAGTCCCAGCTTTTCAAAGAATTTACACTCTAATAAACACAGCGTCAGCAAAGCATGGCTTGTGGGCCAAATTGTTTTTATGGTTTTAAACAATTTTTTTAATCCAAAGAATAATATTCCATGACATAAAAAAATTATACAAAATGCAAATTTTAGTGTCCATAAACAAAGCCTTATTGGAATGCAGCCACATTCTTTGTTTACTCATCGACTATTGCAGGTTCGTGCTATACCAGCAGAGCTGAGTGGTTAAGTACGAGAATATGGGACTGGCACTGTGGCTCAGTGGTTAAACGGCTGTCTGCCTCACTGGGATGCCAGTTCAAGTCCTGGCTGTTCCACTTCTGATCCAACTCCCTGCTAGTGGCCTGGGAAAGCAGCAGAGGATGACCCAAGTGCTTGGACCCCTACACACGCGGGAGACCCACGTGAAGCTCCTGGCTCCTGGCTTCTGCCTGGCCCAGCCATGGCCATTGTGGCCATTTGGGGGGTGAACCAGCAGATGGTTCCTTCTCTCCCTATCTTTCTGTAAATAAATAAATCTTTGAAAAACTATCATCATCTCTATCTGTCTGCTTTTCAAATAAAATGAAAATAAATAGAAGAGGCAATGATTAGCCGTGAGTGCAGGGGTGGAGTAGAAGAGCAAGCAAAGGCAGGAAGCAAGTTTGCCTTTTAGGAGCTGAGCTGTGGACACCACGCTGCTCAGAGGGACCCCAGCACCTCAGGACAGGGACCGTCTCTGGCCAGGGTTTGCCAGTGTGGGTGGTGGGCTGCCCGAGACCCCTGCACACGGCGGTCCGTTTTCCCAGCCCTTGCTAAGTCGCTGGATGAAGGATGGCTGCACCTTCTCCAGGCCCCGCTTCTGCCTGTGGCAATGCCTGACTCACTCAGAACCTGGAACCAGGCGGCCTGACGCGCTGTGCTCACTGGGTGGCCATCCACCGGCTACACTAAATAGACCCTCATAGGGCTGGGGCATTTATGGTTGGAAGTTACTGGAAAAATAAATACGTAAATGAAAAGAAATAACAATTGCAAACCACGGCCTGTTACCTTGTTATAGAAACAGCAAGCAGAATTGGGTTACCCGAGAGCCCGAGGGGATGACGCTGGGAGCTTCGGGGAAACCATCTCCCCCTCACCAAGGGACTGAGACAAGACGTTAACACCGGAGACTCAAGGCAGCCAGGAACAATGGGCCCATCAACGGTGTGCCCGGGACAGAGAGCTGGAGGGACACCCGTGAGGACAGTGCCGCTCCCCCTCTCCAGCGACCACACGGAAGGGGAGGAAGAAGGCCTTGCGCTGACTTGCAGTGGACGAGTGGTTCTGGCACAGACTCCTGTGAGTGTGCCCGGCACTGGCTATGTCCCACACCATCCGTGTCCCCCGGCTCACCGCACTTGATGGTGATGGACGCTGGGGAGAGGGAGAAAGTTCACGCTGGACTACTGGAAGGATTCTCCGGGAGGAACCGAGCGAAGCTAAGACTTGACACAGGGACAGGATTCACGTGTGAGCTTCAATCAGAAGACACTCTGAGGGCTTTGGAGTGTTCCTGGCTGCTACCGGAGCCCCCGAAGGCCAGCCACAGGCGGCCTGGCAGGAGGTTGAGCCCCTGGCTTGCAGCTAAGCCCTGGCCCTGGCCCACACACCTGCTGCCCAAGGTGTTCTAGAACATATCAGCCCAGGACATCTCAGCACAGGGCCCTGGTGCATGTCTGTTTTCTGGAAGACAGGCCTCCCTCTCAGGCCCCGTGGGGATTATCAAAGGCTGGCTTAGGCTTGCCTGGGCCTTGCCTAAAGGGGACAGTAGGGATAACAGGTCCTAATAGAGAGGATCATTTATTCCCACTGTACAGACAAGACCACTGAGACCCAGAGAGGCCCGGACACTTTAACTAGTAAGGGGTGGAGCCGAGGTAGGGCTGGATCTTCGATGCCAAGTTCTGAACGTTCCTTTGTCTGAGGCTGCCTGAAGACACGCTGGGTGTAAAATCAGAGCAATCCAAAGGAGTTCATATGAGAAGCTACTCCCCAAAGAGCGAGACTCTCCTTTGAGGAGGGCAGACTCGACAGCAAGTGAATAAGTAATAATAAATAAATAATAAGGAATCCCACACAGTTCCCGCATCACCAGTCCCTGGCACTGTTTTGATTTTCACTCACCAAACAGGCAAAGCCCCTGGGTGGAAAAACGCCCCTGTTTCCCATCTTCTCAACAGGGCCCCCCAGTAAGAGAGACACAGAGTGCGTAATGTCTAAGTTGGCAACTGGGATGAACCCAATGTCCCGTGGGCTGGGGAACGACCTGTGAGCTATTAACATTTTCTTTGGAAATATCTGCAGTGAATGAATTTGCATTTTTAAAATTTCTCTATTTGCTTTGTTTTCATTTAAGCAATTCCATTGGGAACCCTCTGTGCTGAAACAGGTACCGTTTTAGGATTTCCTCATTTCTTTTTTTTTTTTTTTTTTTTTTTGACAGGCAGAGTGGACAGTGAGAGAGAGAGAGAGAGAGAGGAAGGTCTTCCTTTTTGCGGTTGGTTCACCCTCCAATGGCCGCTGCGGCCGGCGTATCTCACTGATCCGAAGCCAGGAGCCAGGTGCTTCTCCTGGTCTCCCATGTGGGTGCAGGACCCAAGCACTTGGGCCATCCTCCACTGCACTCCCGGGCCATAGCAGAGAGCTGGCCTGGAAGAGGGGCAACCGGGACAGAATCCGGCGCCCCAACCGGGACTAGAACCCGGTGTGCCGGCGCCGCAAGGCGGAGGATTAGCCTGTTGAGCCACAGCGCCAGCCGATTTCCTCATTTCTTTAAGGCCGTTTGCCTTCTGGGAGTCAAAGAGCCAGGCTAGCCTGCACACTCACCACGAGAAGCTGCAAATACGCAGCGACCCACGGACACCATTTACTGAGTGCTTGCTGTCCGGGGACGCCACCAAGCCTTTCTGAGAACTGAACACATTCAATTCCCCCTGCAACTTACGAGGGCATTTTATCACCTCCAGTTTTGCAGATGGTAGACCAGACGTTTGCAACTGAGGTTAAGGGACTTGCCCAAGAGCACACAGCTAGCAAATGGCCAGCCGGGATTCACACTGCTCTCCCTGGCACCAAGCTCTGTGAAGAAAGACTGCTCTCTGTGCACCTGTGCCCAAGGTGGGCCATCCCTGAGCAAGGCTCCCGATCTCCCCCAATCTCACCATCACCGACTGGTTAGGTGCCCACAAGTTCTGGCTGTGTTTTCTTTTTCCCGGTCCTGCCCAGTGAAATCACTTTGCAGGCTTGACCTGAGGGAATGCAAACGCCCAGCAGGCTTAATGTGTTCTGGGGGATTCTAGAGGACAAAGTCTCTGGGCAGACATCAAAGGCATGGGAGTGGTGGCCGTGGAATTTCAGGCCTCAGTGAGCCGGGGTGGGGGTGGGGATTAGGAGAGGGGTAGGAAGATGCAGAAGTCACTCCACGGAGACCGCCCCACGCGGACGGGCCCCGCCTCGCCTGCAGTGTCCTCGCTCTGCATCACCCACTCCCAAAATGTGACGAACACAGATGGCTTCCGTAATCATTAACAAAGCCTTACCTAGTATCCATCCCACGCCGAACGCGCTTCTCGGCATTCGGCACCTAGTCATCACCTCTTCCCACTGTTCCCACGGCGTAGGTATCGTCATTCCCATCTTACAGGTGACGACACTAGAGCTCAGAGAGATTAAGCATCGTGTCCATGTGACGATGGGAAAGGTGGCGCACGAGCAGAGACGGGGGGCCGGGGTAACTCGCAGGCTTGAGGAAGGGAGAGTCAGATGTCCAGGCGAAGGTGTGACGTGAGGGGTGACACTGGCCAACTGACACCTCTGTGGTGGGACTGCATTCAGAAATGTCTCCTTAAATAACCCCGAAACCACTGAGTGGACCCCTGAGCCACGACCACTCCATGGGTTCTCAACTCTGAGCATTCTGCAAAACAACACCGTAAACCCGTAAGATACATGACAAATAGAAACATCATGTGATAGACAAACAATAGAGAAAGGCGCCTGGCCACTGTGTTCAAGAATTATAACAGAGCTGGAGATGCAAAACAATCGGTCACAATAAAGACGAGGCGGCACTTGGCCTTGTGGTTGGACACTGCTTGCGATAATCGCAGCCCTTATTAGAGGACCCGGGTTCAAGTCCTGGCTCTGCTCCGGATTCCAGTGTCTCCTAACGCAGACCTTAGGACAGAGCGGTGACGATGACTCCAGGTCTCCACCACCCACGTGGGAGACCTGGATGGAGCTCCTGGCTCCTGGCTTCAACCTCTTGGCTGTTGTGGGCATCTGGGGGAGTGAACCAGTGGATGGGAGCTCTCTCTCTCTCTCTCTCCCCCTCAAATGAAATGAAACAAAATACTAAGAAACCAAAGTCGCAAGGGAAGCGAGAAGGAAACACGAGGTTCCACTGAGCACGGAGAATTCTGTGCTGCCATGGGAACTGGAAGCAGCGTCACAGGAACAGCTTCCCAAGGAAGCCGGCTGCTGAGCCCCGCGAGCTGGGAGAGCCAGGTCGGGCGCTGGCTCCACTTCTCCACACACCCAGGACAGGAGGGTCGGTCCCCGGCCTCCCTGCCAACCCTTCACGCGTGTTCACTTCCAAGCCTGAGGAATTTTTTGAGAAGCAGTTAAAGAAATGGGTGTTGGTAGAGGTGAGTCCAGGACAGGGCCGTGTAGGTTATGGCGTGAGTCCAATTTATCATTTCCCGTGACAGCTTTAATCCTATCGGCGTTCCTCGCCCTGCTCATCAGAGAATTTTTTTCATGAAAAACAGCAAATAGCTCATTTTTGAAGCACTTAGATGCTTTTGCGACTCTGTGAACATTACGGAAATTGTAAATGATAAGGCAACTAGGAGCCAAATTTAAGTTTTATGTGACTTTCCGAGAATTACATAGGATGGGAACCTGACCCTTCGAGAGTTAAAAATGTGGCTAAGAAGGAGACGACTTGGTGCACAGGGGCCAGAGCACATTAAATCATTTTGGTGGTGCAATTATCTCCCAGTAAAGATCCAGGGAGAGGAAGGTCAGGCTGGGGGGTCAGCGAGGGGTAGTGAGGGAGACTGGGTCGTTCTTGTTAAAAATCAAGCAACTGGCTTAATATATACTGTGGGGACAGGGGAAAGGAGAAGGGGAATTCCCCTTGTCAAATGCTGAGCGTTCAGAATTCTGCTTGGAGCAAAAGTAATAAGGCATTCTGGGTTAAAAAAAAAAAAAAAAAAAAAAAAAAAAAAAAAAAAAACCTGGCCATCCAGCGTGTCTAAATGCAAACATGTGTGTTCTTTATGTCCTTACCTCATTTCCACTTCTGTTCACGGGGGCTATTTTTATGTGCCTTCTCAGGCCCTTCCGTTCTCACCGGCACAAAAATGTGTCAGGGGCCAGGAACCGTGCCCGTGTTCGCAAGTGCTTTTAGATACCATAAAATACTTCGCGGCTTTTTCTCGGAGGGTGAAGCCCCAGCGAACGGCCCAACGAGGACGTTAATTTACAAGTCAGGCTGAAGCATCCAAAGGACAGGACTATTTTGCTGCTGCTAATTTATATCTCTTAGAGAGTCGTTAAACTGCAAATGAGCCAGGGGGACGTTCTGAAACCACATTCCTCTGTGCGATCCAGGACCAAGTGTGGCTCTATCTCGAGGAGCCCGAGCGCTCCCGGCACAGGGGAGCAGCCTTGCTGCGGCAGCATTAAAGGTCCTTGCTCCCTTCAGAGGCTTTTTTCAAGCAGTGTTGAAAATGCGTGACGCCGTGGTGTAGTGGGCTAAGCTTCCGCTTGCAGCGCCGGCATCCCATATGGGCACCAGTTCCTGTGCCGGCTGCTCCTCTTCTGACCCAGCTCTCTGCTGTGGCCTGGGATGGCAGTAAGTGACCCAACTGCTTGGGCCCCTGCACCCACGTGGGAGACCCGGAAGAAGCTCCTGGCTCCTGGCTTTGGATTGGCCCAGCTCTGGCCGTTGTGGCCATTTGGGGAGTGAACCAGCGGATGGAAGACCTTTCTCCCTGCTCTGCCTCTGTCTGTAACTCTGCCTCTCAAATAAATAAGTAAATCTTTAAAACAAAATACATGAGGTTGATTCAGCCAGGATTAGAGTTTGCTTTTCTTAGAGGAAGAGCGGAAATAAAGACCAGTTTCTGCAGTGATATATACAAAGACATGGATGGCTTTCTAAATTACCACGCCGGTATACAAAGACATGGATGGCTTTCTAAATTACCACGCCGAGTAAAAGAAACCTTCCCCACACAATGTTGACTGTGTGGCTGACTCCATTTACCGGGAGTTCTGGGACAGGCCAAATCATCTATTGTTGGGAAAAATCAGAAGATTGGGTCATCTGGGTGGAGGAAGGAAGAGATTGGCTGGGAGGGACTTCAGGGAACATTCTAGAATGATGGAAATGGTTCATATCTTGAGAGCTTGGGGTGCACATTTCTCAACATTTAGCAAATAAACACTTGGGATGTACATTTCGTCCTGTGTGAATTTTACCTAAGAGGAAAAGCAACCTCCACAGCTACACACCTACAGAATCCAGTGCATGGTGCTTGAAGGAGATGGGTGCCTGTGCCTGATATTTACCCTGAAATGCGTCTGAGAAATGAGATGGCTCAGCGGGTGAGAGACGTGAGCTGAAACAGCAGTGGGTGGTGAGCTGTCAGGAGGAAAACCCAAGGTGTGTTCCCGAGAAAATCCTCTCTATCCGTCCACGGGGATGCGAAGTCTCTCGCCTTCACTTGTCAGGGCCAAGTGTGAGCAGGTGCAGTGAGCCACCAGGCCGGCACACAGCCTCACTGGGACTGTCCACCAGGCCAGGACACAACCTCACTGGGACCGTTTCAGACACACCTGACCGTGGGCCTGCCTTGGGCGTGGCTCCTCCCCACTCTACATGCAAACCGCCCTCAAGGCCAGGCTGAGGGAGCCCAGGTGGTATTTCTCCATTATCTCCAACAGTGTTCAAAGTCCTCACAAAGCCACTCAGAATCCATGCACGGGGCTGGCGCTGTGGTGTAGCAGGTAAAGCCACTGCCTACAGCGCTGGCATCCGATATGGGTGCCAGTTCCTGTCCAAGCTACTGTATTTCCAACCCAGCTCCCTGCTCATGGCCTAGGAAACACAGTGGAGGACGGCCCTGGTGCTTGGGCCCCTGCCACCCAGTTGGAAGACCCAGAGGAAGCTCCTGGCTCCTTCTGGCTTCGATCTGGTCCTTTGTAGCCACCTGGGGAGATGGAAGATCTCTCTCTGTAAGTTTGATTTTCAAAATAAATCTTTTTTTTTTTTAAAGCCAGGTGTACCCCCTTCCTCCAGTGTACGGACTAGAGGTTTTGTGCAGCAAGCATGGATATGAGAGTAAGCTTTGGGCAGTAATTTGAGGGTGGGTGTCTTGGGGCTGAGCCTCCCAGAAAGCTTCTTAAAGTGCAAAGACCCAACAGGCCTACCCTTCCCCCGTTTCAGCCTTGTGTCCCATTTCCTTCCTCTGCCTCCCTCCTACCTGGAATACAGTTGCAATGCCTGCAAGTGCAGCAGCCATCTTACAGCCATGAGGATGGACTTCACATACCAAGGATGGCAGAGCAGGAAGGCAGATAGAGCCTGGGGGCGGGGGCAGGGGGGTAAAGGTTGCCTAACAGTTAGCCCTGGGCTGACAATAATTGTGTGTAGAGTACGAGGGGTCTTCAACAAATCATGATGGACCATGTGTATGATTAAAAAAAAATGCACGGATCTCAAAAATTGTGCAACAAAATAAACTTATCATTTACTTTCACCTTCCCTTAACATTTTGAAGTAGTCTGATAAATACGAGGATCTCAGCGTCTACCTCCCTTCTCCCATTCCCAGCAGACAGTTCCACTTGGTAAGCAAAGCCACAGGGGCCTCGGAAGGCCTGGCGTGTGGGGTGGCTCCAGGGGCATCGTGAGGACAGTAGTGGCGGCTCCGCCCGGGCACTGGGAGTCCCTGGGCAGGCACTTCATTCTGCAGCCCCTGCTGCTATGCCCAAGCCAGGTTCTTAGGCCAGATTTAAAGTTAAGGGTTGGAGCAGAGTGCATTCCCACCCCATGAGAACATAAGCAGATACGGATCTGAGCCCTTCTTAGGCTCCCAGCAATGGCTGGCCTCCAGCCCAGGGCATCCGCGAAATGCTCATCTGCTAGACGGTGTTACAGGATGAGCTCACTGAGCATCAGCGTACAGGACACTTGAGAAAAGGGTCTTTCAACGTCTGACAGTCACCTGTCACCACGTCCTCCGGGTGTGGTTTAAGCCTCTGTCGCCAAGAGAGGTGACAACACGCACCTAGTGACAAGGCAGCAAACAGAGGAACTCGGGTGGCATGCTCGTGTCCACACGGGAAAGTCACTGCCCACTTGCTTGTTACACAACCTAGAGAATATGGCAAACATCTCTCAAAGCCAAAGCTTGTCCCACTGCAGCAACTAACAGCTAACACAATGTGAGTGGCTTGTGAATGTGTAAATCTGGAAGTCCCACTTGATCACGCGCAGGCAGTGGAGGATGGCCCAAGTCCTTGGGCCCTGCACCCGCGTGGGAGACCGGAAGGAGGCACCTGGCTCCTGGCTTCAGATCAGCGTAGCTCTGGCCGTAGCGGCCATTTGGGGGGGTGAACCAACGGAAGAAAGACCTTTCTCTCTGCCTCTCCCTCTCACTGTCTGTAACTGTACCTGTCAAATAAATACATTTTTAAAAATCTTAAAAAAAAAAAAAGGAAAAAGTTCACTTCCATGGCCAAACCTGCTTGCTGCTCAGGATCTGTGGCTCAGATGGAAACAGACGGAACAGGATCAGACAAACACTGACTGTTTCGCTCTTGTCCTCCTTTGTGTTTGAAAAGAACAGCTTCTAAAAAAGCAGAAAGCCACACTCTTTAGCTTTACAGCTCTTTCTCTGCCTTACTTACAAAGTCTGAGACAAGGCCTGTTTGAAGCAGACCCAAGTGAACCTGCTGGAACATTCCGGCACTGGGTAGTGACGTTTCGGCTGGTGAGAACTCTCACGTAACAGCCGTGTTCCCATGAGAGTATCACGGAGCCGGAGAGTTCCATATCGGCTAGTGACATGGTAGACTATCGTAAAGTTGGAGAGCGATGCTTGCCTCACGTGCGGCGGTGATGCTGGTGTAAGCTTGTCCTGTACAAGCACAGCACGGCGATGCACGGTATGTGATAAGTAACGATGCTAACAAACGACCCTGGTCCTGGGGTGTGCACTTCCCACACTACGCTCTTGTCGTTACTTTGAGTGTGCTCTTACCTTCAAAGAAGCTTCCTCTCACCTCGTCCATCCACGTTTGCATCTCTTGATGTGCTTGATTCAATCCTGTGTGGTTTTGTTCTTCGGGAGCCTAGAAAACAATAAGTTATAAATAATGTCCTCCAGGTGTGTTGCAGCCACCTAAAGCACATTATGGGTTTGCACACGATCACCTAATGACCTATTTCTCTCTACTCTGGTTTATTTTTTTAGTGAAAGTTACAAAGAGACAAACAGAGACAAAGAGAGATCTTCCATCTGCTGGTTCATTCCCCAAACAACATGACAGCTGGCGCTGGGCCAGGCTGAAGCCAAGAGCCAGGAACCCCATCCAGGTCTCCCATACGGGTGACATGGGCCCAAGCACTTGGGCCATTTTCTCCTGCTTCCCCAGGCACATTAGCAGGGAGTGGACTCGAACCAGTGCCCATAGGGGATGCTGGCATCTCCGGTGGAAGCTTTACCCACCAGGCCACAGCGCCAGCCCCTTGATTCGGATCTTGTTGTACAGCGTAGCACTGTGCACTTTGAAAAGTAGCTTCATCAGATCTCAAACCCTTTTCAAGGTAATCAGAACTATAAATAAATCCCAAGTGGTTTTTTTTTTTTTTTTTTTTTTTTTTTTTTTTTTTTTTTTAGTTTTTGAATCTAATTTTCCCATGCCCTTTTATTGTTTCATTTTTATTTAATTTATTTATTGGTAAGGCAGAGAGAAACAGAAATCTCCCATTCACTGGTCCACTCTTCAAATGCTCACAACAGTCGAGGCTGGGTCAGGAGCCAAAAGTCAGGAGCTAGGAGCCCATTCTGGGTATCTCCTGCAGGTGGCAATGACCCAGATATTCCAGCCACCACCTGCTGCCCCTATGGTGTGCATTGACAGGGGCTGGAATTGGGAGTAGAGCCAGGACTCAGACCCAGGCCCTCCGATCTAGGCTGCAGGGGTCCAGGCAGCACCCTCACTATTGGACCAAACACCCCCACTCCACATCCCGAGATAGACAGCGAGTTCTTCCGTCCCACTTCCCCTTCTGACTTGGCACTATGGCGTCCACGGGAAGCTGGTCTCCACTGCGTCTGTATGGATCACAAAGCTGCACGTAAGCGTTCTCGGCAGTGAAGGTCATGACCCAGTGACCAATGCCTGGGCACAATTAGCCTCGATCCATTCACAGACGTCTCCATTCTGCTTTCTGTGGAAGCGCCCATGAGCTTCACCAAAATTACTTACAACTAGTCCCGTGTGTAACTCAGAAAGGGCCTTTCCTGGAGGTTATGCACAGCCCAGAGAGAAGTCCACAAAGGATGAAATGTATTCTGCGTGTGTGTGTGTGTGTGTGTTCCCCCGGCATACACAGGTTCTTCTCCACCGGGTGTATTTGGTAAATACCTTGGGTAGTTGCTTGCTTTTTTTTTTTTTTAATTCTGCCATCTTACCCTGTGCCTGAAACAACTGTAGGTGCCCAAGAAAGGAAAAGAAATTGAGTTGGGAATAGACTGGTTATCAGCATTATATTTTCATAAGAGAGAGGCAAACTCGCTCTGGGTATTAGACACGCCAGTGGGCGGGGCCGAGTGCGGTCGTGTCCGTTCCCATTAAGCCTTGGCTGTGGGCTGCCCCTCCTTCGCTCCCCGGCTGGTGTCTGCGTGTGTGTGTGTTCTGCAGGGCAGCCAGCTGATCTCTGCTCCCCTCATCTTTCTGTCATCGATGATTGGCCTTCATTCTGGCAGCTTGTTGGCTGCAGACTGAGCGCTCCTGACAAATTCTGCAGAGATGAGAATACGGCCAAGGGGCTCCTCACTCAATTAAAACGTTTCGTCCCACGATTGCCATCAGCGGGGGAGGGGGTGCTTTGCAGGGCCGTCTGGGTTTCCAGGACGAGTGCAGTGTCAGCCCCTTCTGAAGTCACGCCTTCCATCACGGGAAAGGCAGAGTCTCGGCGTCACCCCAGAGAGCATCTTGCCCACTGTGGCCGTGAGTGATTGCCTGGTGCCTGGGAATCACCTTGACAGCCAAGGCAAATAGGCCAGACCCCAGACACGCCGTCTGGGCTCTGACTTATCCGGAGCAGCCGTCTACCCAAGCTGCTAATTCACAGTGATGCCGATTCACAGGGAAAGCATCGCAACATCTGCTTCTGCTCCTGGGAGCCTGCCTCTGGTCCCTTCGTGTTACACGGCGACGGCACGGGCGTATTTCTCAAGCATCATCCACTTATGTTACATGGCGATGAGTTTGTGACTTAAGTGCAGGGGGAGGTCGAAATGATTCTCTAAGGCCTTGTGTAGCTCAATTCCCAGTTCACTGTCTAGTGTAAAACACCAGCTCTTCATTCTGGTGGGCGTCAGCAGACACAACTGGTGGCGATGATTTAGGAATTTTAATAAACTACAATCTGAAAACTCCCAGGGCACGTCCTGCTCTTCTAGGGAGAGGACACGAGGACGAATCTTGACTGGGACTGAATTATGTCCTGAAAATCCACAGGCCAGGATGTCAGGAGCCACAGAAATCCCCATGGACCTGGAATCGCCCCCGGCTTCCAGCGCATTTGTAAATTTCATGTAACTTAAGAATGTTCACGCACACACAGAGGACGGAGCACCAGAAAACACAAATCAAGGGTCTTCACCCCAAACTCGAACTTCCACGGAGACATCTCTGCATGGGGATTCCCGCTGCATTGCTTGCACGCTGGGAAAACCGCTGGCGGCCGTTCCCCAGGCTTCCTTTACGAAACGGCTTCGCAGAAGTTCGGGTGTGTGACGTGAATGGCTTGGGTGAAAAGCAGCAGAAATCATGAAGGCGGCAGTGAGCCCGGTGAGCTTGGATTTCCTGGTATGTCGGCGGTGGGCATTGTTCAAAGATCTCCCCACTTGGTGAGGATCATTTCTCTCAGAGGCCACCAGCATCCAGCTATAGCATCCAGCTATACAGAGAGGGAGCTAAAACACTCGGAGAGTGGAAAAATGAAAGAGGAGTTAAATTGCTAGAAAATCAGCAAACCATCATATGCGGATTGCATTCCTGTCTCTTTCTTTTCCTGAATGCTACGCAGAACCAGAGGCTGCCTGTGCCTGTGTGGGCAGAGACAGTCGCTCAGTGAGTGAGCTCCATGGTGGTTGGGAAGGGCCTCAGAGACCCCCAGGTCTTCAGCAGTGGGCTCAACCCAGGGGAGGACAGGCACCGACAGCTCCCTGCTGGAGTCTGGTTTCTCTTTTGTTTGTGTTTTTATCTGGAAGGCAGAGAGTAAGAGCCCAGAGGCAGACACAAAGAGGTCTTCCATCCGCTGGTTCACTCCCCCAAATGCCCATTTTCAACAGCTGGGGCTGGGCCAGGCCGCAGCCAGGAGCCTGGAACTCAGTCTTCGTCTTCTGCTTGAGTGGCAGAAATGCCAGTACTTGAGCCGTCACTGGCTGCTTCCCGGGGTGTGCGTTAGCAGGAAGCTGGCGTCGGATGTGGAGCCAGGACTTGAACCCAGGACTCGGATATGGGACATGCCCAATACCCACCCCATCCCTGCCGAGTTCTGGAGGATGTGGGGTGCAGGAGTTCATCAGGCAAAGAGAGGAGGAAGCAGCCGTCCCCAGGCAGAGGGACCAGCATGGACGAGAGGGTGAGACTGGGGTGGTCCTGCCTCAGTGAGCTGGAGGGGCCAGGGTGTGCCTGTGACAGCTGGAGCCAGACACGCCAGGGTCGCGAAACCACGTCGGCAACGTGTGCTCCTGAGCACCAGAGAGCCGCTGCCAGCTTTGTGTGCGTCCCCCACCTTCACTGAGGTACAACTGACAAGCAAACTGCGTTTCTGGGGTACCACGCGATGCTCTGATACACGCACGCACTGTGAAATGACTGCCACCCTCTGTTGACACTGCGTACGTTCAGTTTTGCGAGTGCGACGCCAGGAGTGACACTTAAAGCCACAGAACATCTGGAGGACTCCGTGTGCTGGCCGTCACTGCTCCCCTCAGGCCTGGAGCTCCTGCAGCTCTCCCTGCCCCCACCGGAACCCTGCTGGGAAAGCCACTAGACGCTCAAAACCTGCTTTCTCCATTCCTGGTTGGATCGAGGAATTAGGGCTGTTTGGATCAGCCAAAGTTAGCCATACGTTGATCTCTTCCACAGCCTGGAGCTAACTTCCCCCAGGACCAGGAGCTACCCTGCATGGAGAGAGGTTCTCTCTCCTCTTAGTGTGCCTGGTACAGGTTGAACAAGAAACAGAGAGGGCAAAAGAGGGGTCCGGCATTTTTCAGAGAACACACACCTCTGATTTGCTTTTCCCAGTGACATGACAGCCATCCGTGCTCTTCCAATCATCCCCTCACCACCCTCCAATAATCAATACTCCAGTCAGTCCTATGCGCAGTATGATATGTTAATGTTGCAGAATTTTTTCAGAGGATCTCACATTCACATAGACTTTACTCTGGAAAGAACTGGGCGTTTGAGGTCTAAGCTGAGCAGGTAATAATTGTTTCCAAGTTGTTTTTTTTTTTAAATTTTTTGAAAAAGGGTTTTAGAAAACGAAACTGTCATTTAGCTACTGACGGTTACTTTTTGATCAATCTACATTTAAAATCCATCGCATTATTCAATCTATTCAAGACAGTGGCTTGTTTTATTTTTTTTTATTTTTATTTATTTTTTTAATTTTAGACAGGCAGAGTGGACAGTGAGAGAGAGACAGAGAGAAAGGTCTTCCTTTTTGCCGTTGGTTCACCCTCCAATGGCCGCCGCGGTAGGCGCGCTGCAGCCAGCGCACCGCGCTGTTCCGATGACAGGAGCCAGGTGCCTATCCTGGTCTCCCATGGGGTGCAGGGCCCAAGCACTTGGGCCATCCTCCACTGCACTCCCGGGCCACAGCAGAGAGCTGGCCTGGAAGAGGGGCAACCGGGACAGGATCGGTGCCCCGACCGGGACTAGAACCCGGTGTGCCGGCGCTGCAAGGCGGAGGATTAGCCTGTTAAGCCACGGCGCCGGCCTCGAGACAGTGGCTTGTTAGCAGGAAGAACTTACCAGGCTCCAGTGTTTCCTCTCCCCCTTTCTTCATTTATGAGCCCAGGGAAGTCAACCTCTTCGGACCTCAGGGTGTTCATCTGCAGAAAAGGAAGAATGATGCTTGGATCTAAAGGACGGTTTTTTAAAGACTGTATCTCGACATAAACTCTCTTCAGTTTATACCTAAGATGTGTTATTTTATTACTGTGTAAATGCAAAGTCTTACTACTGCTAAAACTTTCCAAAGTTTTCCTGTGGCTGTGTTAACATCTACCGCATCTTTAAACACTTGTCTAGAATCTTCTGTGCCATGAGCACGCCGCCTTCCAGCTGGTCACAGAGGCCTGAACTGTCCTTGTGTGGCACCAGAGACTGATGAGCGTGGTGTCGGCAGGGGAGGGAGACGTGCTCAGACATATACGCAGTGATCCCTCTTTCTGAGAAAAGTATTTTATTTATTTGAAAGGCAAAGTTATAGAGAGACATACAGAGAGAGATCTATCACTCCCCAAATGGCCGCAACAGCCAGGACTGGACCAGGCCAAAGTCAGGAGCCAGGAACTCCATCTGGGTCTCCCATATTGGTGGCAGCTTTGTGTGCTTCCAAGGACTCAGGCCATCATTTGCAGCTTTCCCAGGTGCATTAGCAGGCAGCTGGCTGGGAAGTGGAGCAGCCGGGACTTGTGGGCAGTGGCTTAATGCACTGCACCCCAACGCCAGCCCCAGCTGTGGTCCTTCAATGAGTCACTGCACGTCCTGTAGAGCCACGCTCAGTGTCAGAGCCCCTGACAATGTCACCACGTGCCAGGCCTGTCCCAGGCTTCCCATTGGTGCCGCCGCTGGATTCCTTCACACACTTTTCTCTCCCAAGTCTTCTCGCCCTGTGAGCGTGCCCCTCAGAGAGATTTCACAACGCTGGAGCCCAGTGGGTGCTGCGGAGGGGCAAGTGGTCTGCCTGCTGACCGCAATGTCTGCACACTGTGCCTGCGCCAAATGCCCCGCGGGAGTTCGCCAGCCCTCCAAGCCTTCCGAGGCAATTCGGATCACAAACACATGCAACAGGAGAGTCGTGCTGAAGGCACTCCCAGAAATACCACGGCCTGACCACACGCCTTCCTCCCCACAAGGCCGGCAAACCCACAGCCGCTGGGGGCTGCCCTTGGAAGCCACCGGGTACAGGCCTGCAGCAGGGGGGCGTGACCGAGCTGAAGGCGTGGGAACCGCGCCCCGCGCGTGGAACCTGCCCTGGGCTTGGTCTCTCGCTCATCTTCCTGGGCTGTGGGAGGCTCCAGCCCTTTCCCTGAAGGTCTTTGCCGGACCGCAGAACCAGAGCCCTCACCCATCAGATGCCATTGCTATAGCCGTG
Organism: Lepus europaeus; assembly: GCF_033115175.1. NCBI lineage: Eukaryota > Metazoa > Chordata > Mammalia > Lagomorpha > Leporidae > Lepus > Lepus europaeus. The sequence goes on along the minus strand of NC_084829.1, from coordinate 3,158,850 downwards.
CCGGCTTAAATCCTGGCTCCACGGGGCTCTCACTCCATGGGAATCAGTAACCCAATGGGCAGATGGTGATTTTTGGGCGGACACTTCTGTTGGCTTTGGAGAAAACTCCCCAAGCTAGCAGTGACAAATAGTTTTCCCTTTGCTCAAAGCTAGAGTTGTGGTTGTTGTTTTTTTGTTTTATTTGGGGGGGGGGGGTAATTTGGAAATAGTCAAATTTTCAGATGAATTTTCTCAGCGGGTCCAAATGGCAACCGCTCATGGGAACCATGGTTGTCTGTTCCCATGGTCCTCAGAGGGACTGATAAGGAGATCAGTGGCATATGTGTTGGTAACTTAATACTCCCATTCAAATGGTATGTGGAGGTGGGGACTTCGGGGAGGTGACTGGGTCACAAAGGGTGTGCCCCTGGGAGTGGGTCCGCACATTCATGGGTTATGGAGGGAGTGCTGCGTGCCGAAAGCGAGCCTGTCTGGGCCCTTGCTCTTCTCCCCGTGCTGTCTGCCATGGTGGTGCCCGGCAGGAGGGCCTTCCCCAGCTTCTGAGCAGGACGCAGAGCCACGCTCTCCCACCTCCCTGCCCTGACGCATGGCCATGGAAACTGCATTGTTCATACACCACTTGCACTCGGGTATTTTGTTATAGCAGCGGGAGAGGGACTAAGATGACGTCAGGTGCAGGTACCACCGACTTCACACTGCTCCTGCAGGCCTGAGAAATCGGACTTCTAGGGTGGGTGGGACGCGAGAATGAGCTCCCATTGCTGCGCCGTGGTTCCTGAGGCTCTACCTGCCTTCCCGTGAAACTGACAGTTCTGCAGGTGGATGGTGGTAGTCACCCAGTCCTCTGAATATACTCTGTGCGTCAGGTCTTGAAATAGTCAACTTAAAAAGGATTAAAATGGTACGTTCCATGTGATATGCATTAATATGTCCTATTCGGATTCATTCTCCTGCCACTGGTGTAGAATTCAAAATGTTTCCTAACAGAAGAAAATTCAACTAATCTTTCCGATCCCCATTAAAATATTCCTGCCCCATTGCGGGGTACCACTTCCTGACGTGGTGTCAAGTGTTTTTCTATCCCAATCTCTCTGTCACTCTCTCTATCTTTGTCTTTTCACATAGACACACAGGTGCACAAGACTTGTTTTTGGTGGAAAGAGCAACGAAAGAATCATCCACAGACATGGGAGAGAGGAGGATTGGGCACACAGGAAGTTTGGAGCTAGCAGCTTTTTCCAACAAATGTAAGTGGCTAACCAGGCACCAGCGCTGCTCCTGAGAAGAGCAGCCCACAGCTCGCAGGTGCTCCAGGGCTTGTACGTCATCCAAACTTCTCAGGGGGCCACTTAAGCTTCTTATTTGCTGCTCGAAATCCTGCAGAAGCCGTTAGCTTACATTAATGTCAGGCCACTAAATTCTTTCCTGATGACAGAGCCACTCCAAGGGGCCAACAGCTCACTTCACACCAGGGATGCTCCATGGAGAACGACCCGGGCCCAGGCTCTCTCCAAGGGCCCCTCTCAGCCACCCCGCCTCGGTCTCACGGTTTGAGAACTCCTATTGGCACACCCAGGACTTCCTGTCTTGCTTTTGCATTGTGGCGGCTTGAGACTTCATGGTAGACAGCAGAGGTGGCAGGTCACATCTGAAACCCGCATTCCTGCCCCAACACATGGCAGTCACAGAGGAATTGTTGCAGCCGATTTTCCGGCATGCGGCTTGAGAATCTCTTGAAGGAGGGATTGCTTCCCAACAGAACAGCACCGCAGGAGACGAACACAGGTGGGATGGGTCACATGCTCACCAGCCCTCTTGTCTGGGCAGCTCCTCTGCACTGCACACATCATGAGAGCAGAGCAAATGTACCCATTTGAGAGGTGGGATAACTGAGGCCTCAGGACTGAAACCCAAGTCCCCATCTCTGAAGCAATGCTTGCTCCCACACGTGCATTTAAGGTGTCTGGGGTTTTCCTGGCCAAGCCTAGATGGTTCCTCAAGACACTGCTCAACGTCGAGCTACTACATCTGGAGTTAGGGGAGCCGTAGAAGGACCCCAAGGCAGACGCTGGATGCCACTCGCTCCTCTGTCACGGGGGAACTCGTGGAGTCATTTTGCCCAATGACTTTCCTTGATGAAAATACCCACAGCTGCTGCCATGCGGTGAGCACTGAGTGTGGGCAAGCATCGTGTTCTCACAACCATGCCATGAGAGGGACGTTCCCTGACGCGGACTACCGGGAACAGAACAGGAGGCCCCAGAGGCTGGGCAACCTGCAGGGCCTGGACGCGCAGGGCCAGACCTGGAACACAGAGTGCAGTTTCAAAGCCTGTGTTCTTTTCTTAAGACTTACTCTAGTCCTTTGACAGGCAGAGTGACGGAGAGAGGGTCAGAGAGAGAGAGAAAGAGGTCTTACAGACACTGGCTCCCTCCCCAAAAGGCTGCAAGGGCCACGGCTGGATCAGGCCAAAGCCAGGACCTAGGAACTCCACCTGGGTCTCCCACATGAGTGGCAGGGGCCCAAGTACTCAGGGCATCTTCTGATGCTTTCCCAGGTACATTAACAGGGAGTTGGATCCATGCTGCTGCAAGAAGAGACTTAACCCATTGTGCCACAGTGCCGGCCCCCAAAGCCTGTACTCTTAACCAGTGTTACATGTATGTCAATACCTACACTGCTGTTTTATAAGCACTCAACACCTCCCACATACAGAAGAGCCTGTTCTATTTCCCCTTCTCGTCACATCCTCATTCTCTGTCCAACAACAAAGTGAGGTGAGTAACACACACACACACACACATGCCAGGGTCCATCCCGGCAGGGGGAGGGAGGAAGGTGAAGTGTGGAGGAAGGTGAGCACACCTGTGTGCACGTGGGTCTCTGCACGGAGCTACAGGTGTAGAGCCAGAGCCACAGCACTTCGCAGGTGATTCTGCTCCGGAGACCTCTGGAGTCTGACCTAAACCCCCAGGCAGGGACAGGCAGAGCCGTGGAGACTCGGGGCATGCCTGTCACTCATCAAACCGGTGTGTTGGCCTCTCCTTCTGCTGGCCAGCACCAAACTCGCCCTCAGAGCGCCTTCCAGATAAGCCTCCAGATGCACAAGACGGGCCAGGCCCCGGGTCGCAAGGTGACAAGGAGCAGATGGCCACAGGTGGGCGGGGCAGCTGGTCCCCAGGGAGAAACAAGTCCGAGGCTGAGAGCCGCGCGCATGCGCCTTCGCGTTCCTGGCGTCCAGCACCATCCCCCGTGCCGTGCGCGTCAGGCTTGGGGCGAAACGGTGGGCAGACACGCACGGAGCTTCCGATGGCCTGCCGCGTCCTTTGACTCGGAACTTCGGTGCCTCAAGATCCTGGGTTTCTTTAGCCCTTGTGTCAACTTTTGCCCACAAGAGGAGGGTGGAAATTGTGTAAGCCAGGAGTCATCCGAGGTCACCAGGTCCTCTCGGATTCAAATAGAACTGGCCAAGGCTCCTTCCCACATCCTGCGGGAAGTCCAGGGCCCCATCCAAGATTTCTGCACACTCCCTGGGGGCGACATTCCCATGGTCACCTCTTGTTCTCATTTCCTGTCGGGCTGACCTCCGGATCTCATTCACAGCTCAGCTCCTGGGACACGTCCCTTCTCTCTCCGCCCTGTGTCCCCCCAAACCTGGCCACAGACCTTTTCTCGACTTCTTCGCTGAGCTCCGTCTATATGAGAGCAGACTTTCACTCAAGATTCAAGACGATGGAGACGGGTGCAGCCCGTGTGACTCCAGATAAAAAGTCGGGCATGGCTTGTGTCACCTGCAGGCTACCCTCCCCTGTCGTCTCTGCTGTCCCATGGCAGTGGGAGCCCCCCCTGGCTGGTGGTGTTGCTGCTTTCCGCCCACAGTGCCCTGTTCTCTCCTGCCTCGCACTTTCTCCATTTCTTCATCAGTCCCCAGCCCTCGTGGGCCATGTTCTCAGGTTCATCAACGGACACGCCCACGTAGATCTTTTCCTAAGCAGTCAGCTCTCTGTAAGAGAGGGATTCTACAGGCAGTTAAAGCAACAATTTCTCCCCTGCTTTTGCCAGCAGGAGTTATGATGGCCTTGGCAGAGAGAGGGAGGGAGAGAAATGAGGACGAGTTGGGGTGGATGTAGGGTGAGAGGGTTCTGGCAAGTCAGGCCATGGACCTACAAGTACCAAGGGGAGGTGGCCAGACCACACAGCTGGTTTGTAAAACATCACCAAGCGCTTGATGGATGACGGTCACGGGGAAGTGCTGGGCCAGAAACACATCGAGGAGCCAGCCCACCGTGCAAGTGCTTACTGCCTGGGGCACACAGCCAGGAAGGACATTTTCCAGGGCCCTAAGGTCTCTGAGGGCTCTGAGGCCCCAGTGCCCTCACTGTGCTGCCAACACCAGTCAGTAGGGGCTGGAAACACCAGCATCCATAGCAGAGTCCCGATCTGAGCCCGATGCTCCGTTTGTGATCCAGCTCCCTGCTAATGCACCTGGGAAGGCAGCAGAGGGTGGCCCAAGTGCCTGGGCCCCCACCACCCATGTGGGAGACACAGATGGCCCCTGGCTTTGGTGTGGCCCAACTGCAGCCATTGTAGTCATTTGAGGAGTGAACCAGTGAATGGAAGCCCGATCTCTCTCTCTCCTCTCTCTCTCTCTCTCTCTCTCTCTCTCTCTCTCTCTCATTCTGCCTTTCAAATAAATAAATAAATAAGTCTTAAAAAAAAGAGGAAGGAAAACAGGACTGCTCACCAGAGGAGACGGAGATTGACAAAACACCAGGCCATCTGAGTACCAGTTTCTCCCCTTGCATTGGTCTCTCTGTTGCTATCATGGAAATGTAAAGTGAGCAGAGACGTGAGGCCAGCAGCTTCTCCACTCTCCTTCTCCTTATTCCCACCCAACACTATAAGCACTCAGAGGGTCCACATTTGATCAGGCCCTCAATACACTGGACACAGTTGATTGCCTGAGCTCCATCCTCAGTCGCCCCTTCGCCTCCTTAGAGGACGCCCGCCGCACTGAGGCGTCCACTCCACACACCAGGACATTGTCTCCTGCCCCAGTGTCACAGTCCAAGCAAACAAGTCCCCTAAATCCACCTGCTGAAACCAAATCTCACTGTGATAGTACTAATCCCCTGTGGGATAGCATTCATAACCTATGTGATAGAACAGCCGACGGGCCTCTGGGAGTTATCCAGTCCTTGTCAGTGGGATTCAGTCCTTATAAAGGAGACCCAAGAGAGACCCTTCCCCCTTTCAGCCACCTGAGGACACAGCCAGAGGCAGCCACCTGTGAAGAAAGTGAGGCGCCACCAGGCAACGAACCTGCTGGTTCCTTGATCTTGGATTTTCAAGTCATAAATCTGTGTTGTTGACAAGCCACCTGCTTCATGGTATTTTATTATAGCTGGACTGAGCGGACCAGGACACCCCAGAGGAAATTCCAAGTCACCTCAACCCATCACATTTGCCCCATTTGCCCCGGGAGAGACTGGTAAATGAGGGGAACTTGCAAGGGGGCCACCTTTGAGATGCTCCCCTCTTCTCGGGTGGCAGGTGCTAGAACCTGCAGCTGTTCTGCAGGTGGCCAGAGGGTGGCAGGGCAGGCAGGAGGGGAACCTGGGTCCCCAGCAACATTGTTGAGCTGCTGTTCTGTATGATTATAAATTACAGGTTTGTTCAAGCCAGTCTGAATCGGAGCTTGATGTTGTTTATGACTGAAAGCAGCTACCAGAGCCAGAGCACAAAAAATGTTTTTGCAAAATACGTATAGATGACCCCAGCGCCTCACAGGTGCAGTGGGAGCACGTTGGGATTGTCACGATAATCGGTGATGTCCTGCGATGCATGAGACAATTCTGCAGAATCATCAAATCACATTCTGCAAGATTCTAGGATGGTCTGTTGTTCGGCCACATAGGGAAGATGCTTGCGTACAATGCTATAAAGGCCTGGACTTTCTCTCCATTTTACACGTACCACAATCCCACCTTATCCACGCTTCCACTTGCCAAGGTTTCAGTTACCCATGATTCACCACAGCCCAAAAACATTAAATGGAAGAGTGCACAAATAAACAATTCATATGTTTTAAATAACTATGTTACAGTATATTGCTATAGTTTTTCTATTTGATCATAGTCGTTTACCTCTTAGTGTGTATTTATAAACGAAGCTTTATCTTAGTTACGTGGGTGCAGGGAAACACACAGGATACACAGGCTTCAGAACTGTCTTTGTCTCAGGCATCCACTGGGGGTCCTGGGGCAAACTCCTGTAGGGACAGGAGAATCCCCACGAGCTGATACACAGTTACCACCTACACACGAGGACTTTTCTCTTTTTATTGTTGAAATAATAAGATTTGAGCATTGTGTTGTAGAAAATCAGCTGAATCTTTGCCAAGCTGCTCAGTGTATTTGAACCCTAAATACAGCCCACCTGTAATTGTTCTCATTGACACTGACTTCATGAGAAAGAGAGAGAGAGAGAGAGAGAGAGAGAGAGATCCCATCTGCTGGTTCACTCCCAAATGCCCAGCAGCCTGGAACTCCATCCAGGTCTTCCATGTGAGTGGCGGGGACCCAAGCGCTTGAGCCATCCCTGCCGCGTCCCAAGGTGTGCACGAGCTGGACGCTGCATCAGGAGTCGGAACTCGAATTCAGGCACATGCCAGGCTTGCAGGCATCCCACGCTGCACCTTAAGCTCTACTCCAAACACCCGCCCCTGGCTTTTCCACTGTGTCTCCTCATACAGGACTACCTGGGCATTAGCAATTGATCATTACATTTATTTTTAAATACGCTTGTAGGTGGGTTGCATTATCTGAGAATTCCTCCCATGGGGCTTTACCGAATATTCTTTAAAGGAAGTGATGGGAGTGATGTTTCTAAAATGGATCAAATTGCATGACTTTGCCAACAATGCGTACTTGCATTACCTCCACAAAACTGGGGAGTGAGGGGTCTTGGATCTTGGAGGTGGAGCTGAGAGCCACTAGATCCGAGCATTCATGAGGTCTTTTCCAAACCCCCAGATTCCACAAAACCGCTTTACTATTGGATGAAACAAAAAATCCTGGGTCTCCCAACCATAAGTGGTAGGCAGCTTCCAAAGGTTTATATATTTATTTATATTTGTTACTTATATAAACAGTACAGATTGGCCCCTTTCAGCTTGAACTTTTACTACAGTGTGCTGCATGAAAGACACTTGATCAACATTGCCCGATGCGAGAGACGGGGCATTTGGTGCGTATCTCATGAAGCCGGATCGACCTCTTCCTTAAAGCCAAAGGTAACTCTGGGGAAATCTGACTGTGGAAAGCACTTTCAGACCCTCCCTACCCGATCCCCCAGATCCGGTCACAGTTGCCCTGCCCACTCTGCTGCTCTTTGTTGAGTGGGTTTGTAGAGATGGTAGTCCCAGGGGCAGTGAGATGCTGGAGCCCCTGCCTCTGGCTTATGAGAGAGAATCACGTCCTTCAATTCACAGCTCCCATTGAGTGGCCTTGTGTGGGTAACTGGCAATCAGCCATGGAGGAAGCACCCATGCCACTCAGATGGGCACTGCAACAGACCAGGGCTTTGGAGTCTTGGGGGACCCATAGCAAACAGTTATGAGCACACCGCTGCCCAAGGCGTGAGCTGCTGCCTCCTGCTAGATGAGCCTGGACTTTGCACAGAGATGACAGGGTGGCCACTTCTCATTCTTAAAATTTCCCTATGGACCGCAGCTTTCGCTTGACTGTAGAATTGGCCACCCTTTGATCAAGAGACTAAGGATGCATCCTCAAAACCTAACCTCTTCTGGAACAGGTCACAGATCTATAGAGGGCTAATGAAAAGGTGAGTTCATGAATGGCGTGCGTGTGTGTGTGTGAGTATGTGTAAGTGTGTGTGTGAGTGTGAGTACGTGTGTGAGTGTGTGAGTATAAGTGTGTGAGTGTGAGTACGTGTGCGTGAGTGTGCGTGAGTACCTGCGTGTGTGAGTACGTGTGTGAGCATGAGTACGTGAGTGTGTGTGAGTGTAAGTGTGTGAGTGTGCGTGTGTGTGTGCGTGTGTGAGTACCTGTGTGTGTGAATACGTGTGTGAGTGTACGTGAGTGTGTGTGAGTACCTGTGTGTAAGTGTGTGTGTGATTGTGAGTACGTGTAAGTGTGTGTGTGTGAGTACGTGTGTGAGTGTGTGAGAGTGTGCGTGTGTATGTCTGTGTGTGAGTGTGCATGTGTGAGTAGGTGAGTGTGTGTGTGTAAGTGAATGTGAGAGTGTGTGTAGGTGTGTGTGTGTGTGCGAAAGCTGGCTGGAAATCAAAGCTAACAAACCCTGGCTTCATAAATGGCGCGATCGCTGGAGGTTCATTAGCGCTCTTACTGGATGGGGCTTGGCGGCGAGCTTGTTTTCCGTTGGCAGGAGGGAGTTAAGGAAGAAGCCGCCAACAGGGTTTTCAGCCAAGCAGATAATAATCAGCGTGCTCCACCTGAACCTGGTGCCGACACAGCCATTGCAATTAACACCTGGGAGGCTCCAGGACTCGCGGGCAGCAGATGGAAAGATCTGGAGGTGGGAAAAACACGTGGAGGGGCTGGGCCCTGGTTGACAAACACAGACTCCGATGGCAGTCCCAGGAGATGAAGTAAACCAAGCGAGAGCAATCAGAGTGTGCCCCAGGGCACAATTCACACGGAAGAGTCTAGACGCTCTGCAGCCCACAGATCGGCCAGTCGGGAGAGGGCGTGAGAACTGACAGTCCTACAGGAGGCCAGCCGCAGGCCCCTCGCACTCGCCCCCTCTCTCCCCTCTGCCTGCTGTCCCTCGGCCACACTTGGACTCCCTGGGAGTTTCCCTGCTCAGCACGCACAGTCTATGCCGCATTACAACCTCCCCAGGGAAGGGACCTGATGTTTCCCCCTGGCTGAAGTCCCCCACGTCCACTCAGGAGAGCTGCCCGGTGGGAGTCTGGTGTGCTACCCGGGACTCGGCCCCGGGAGGACCTGCGGCTCTGCGCAGCCCCCGGCCGAGCTGTGCTGACACTGCCCAGCTGTGACATTGACACACTGCGAGGAACCTTCTGGTGCCTTTGCGCAGACAGCGTGTGGGCTCCAGCCAAACCGAGCAGCACGGAGCCTGGTTTAATAACTAAGGAGACTGTTGTCTTTCTGGGGGGGGGTGGGGCGGTTAGGGTTGGCAGCAAGGGTCGGGGGAGCCTATGAGGGGTCTCACTCTAAAGGTGGTAGAGGCTTAAAAAGAGAAAAACAGCAAACAAACAAACAAAAAAAACCAAATTGTAGAATTGACAAGTAGGATTTGTACTGTTTCTGCTCAGAAATACCCCTGGGAATAGAAAATGAGGCTGTCACTGCAGACATCGTGTTTGGGAGAACTCAGGGACGTGGCGGGGGGCTGCGCCTGCCAACAGCCCGGGAAGAGTGCCCTGTGTTCGCAGCCAGGCCCAATGGAAGGACAAGGCCTTCCCCGTGCCCGCACATCCACACACCTGCACGGCTGCCTGTCAGAAGTTTGTGTTTTCATCCTCATAGCCTTGAGATTTGCCTGGGGTGGTTTAATCAGGAAGTCTTTAAAATTCAGAAGAAGGTACATTCCGTTTGCCCTGGACTTCATAATATAATGTGACTGTAGAAAAAGTGTACCTCCAGAGAAAAATAAAAATCTCAATTATATTCGCAACTAGAAACCGTATCGGTCAGGTTTGTTTTTTGAGCGCACACGTATACAACAGTACTTCAACAAATTCCATTTGTGGGGAAATGGAATTCAAAGATAAGTTTATCTTCATGCAAAACCATTTTAAAGCCATGCAGACAGGTCTTCAAAAAGTTCATGGAAATGAATATTCTGAGAAAACTACATAAATCCATTCTCCATGGACCTTTTGAGATTGTTTCCTATATCATAATTTTCAAGTGGTACACTCACTACGACATTCATAAAAGAAACACACCAGAGATTTTATTTACATCATTAACCAATAAGGGGATCGGCACGATGTTGACTTAACACACAAGGTGGGTGGGTGGGGTAGTGGCAGTTAGGAAGTTTAAAGGAACCTACAAATAGATACAAATTTGTCAATGCCCTTAGGGACACTCACGGATTACATCATCACTGGACACAATTCCGTATTTCGTGGGTCAAGAATTATTTACAAGCCTGGCGCTGTGGCACAGTGGGTTAAGTCACTGCTTGCAACACCGGCATCCCACACGGGAGTGCAGGTTGAAGTCACAGCAGCTCCATTTCCACTCCAATGTCCTGCCAATGCACCTGAAAAGCCAGCAGATGATGGCCCAAGTAGTTGGGCCCCTGCCACCCTGTGGGAGACTCAGATGGAGCTCCTGGCTCTTGGCTTCAGCCTGGCCCAGCCCCAGCCATGTAGGCATTTGGGGAGGGAACCAGAAGATGGAAGACCTCGACCTCATTCTCTCTTCTCCCATCTCTCTCCGCCACTCTATCTTTCAAATAAATAAATATTTCAAAAACTCATTTGCATTACTAAGCAATGACTTAGAATGGAGGGTTTGAAAATAGCTCATAGACCAGCACCCATAGGAGATGCCAGCCCCACAGGCGGAGGATTGACCTACTGAGCCACAGTGCTGGCCCCTCATTTTAAACTTTCCAAAAAGTTTCTATTATGGGGGGTGGTATAGTTTGTAATTGAAATTATGCATTCCTGGTCAAAAGTTACTTATTGTTAGAGTAAGAAATGACTGGACCAGCGTAGTGGTGTAGTGGTGTAGCTGTGTGACGAGGAGGCGATCAAAGACGGTGCAGCCAAAATAGGTAAAGTTTTTAGAGGCATGTCAGGAAGTGAAGGAGTGAATTTTTTGTTTTAGATTTTGTGATCTAGTTCAGCTATTTGACATCCGTCATTTGCTTAGAAAGCTCATAATCACATTACTTCCTGCGGTGCTACGACATAGATGCTTGGTCTTGCCCCTGTTTCTGGACACACGCTCCTGAAATCCTTGGGATTTCTGAGTGATGTGTGTCTTGTGTGCAGATGAGGTGACCGGGGACCCCTGGACAGCCTCAGGATAGCCTCAGGACAGCCAGGGGCGGGGCGGTGAACCTGTGATGACAGGCTTGGGGCTGTCAGTGTCACCGTTGTACACAGGGTCCTCCCCAGGCGCCAGGGTTGACGTCTGGGGTTTCTGGCTATCTGAACACACAGAAGCTCCTGGAGCAGGGTGTGCCCGGGCTCCTCCTCCCATACGCAGCCCACACCGTCCTCCATCTTCTCCTGCACAGCAACCTTTAGAAGGAATGGGCGGAGGAGTGGAGTGCTCCCCTGGGGTCTGTGAGCCACTCTGCAAAGTGGTCAGGTCCAAGGAGGGGGTCGTGGTGGTGCCAGACAGCGAGGCCTGCCCAGGACCTTGACTTTGTTTCGAGAAAGAATTCAGGAGCCAATCCAAGAACAGCAAACAGTGACCAGCAGTGTTTTCTTGAGAAAGGGAAGGTGCTTACTCCACAGACAGAATGGGGCCTACAGGAGGGCAGTGCCTCCCCCCCCCCGGAGCGTTCTCAGCATGATGTTGCTCGTTCGCTTAATGAAGAGAGGCGTGTTCTAGTGAGGGGAAGGGTATTCATGATTCTTCTGGAAAGTGGGGGTTCTCTGGGACCGAGCTACCCCCCCCCCCATCTTTTACTCTTCCTATGGCCCAGTGTTTCCCATCATGGCGTAGACTTTCTGGGGATCCATTGCTATTGTTGGTTATTTGAGCTGATGTTTCCACATTTTGTCTCCTCTCCTAAGAACCTAGGGTTTTCTTCTGTATTGCATGCTAGATACTATACCACAAAGTTGCTCGTAGCAAAAATTTATTTTATTTTAAAAATTATTTTCAACATTTATTTATTTATTTGAAAGGCAGAGCTACAGAGAAAGAGGAAGAGATGGGGCTGGTGCTGTGGCATAGAGGGTTGAGCTACTGCCTGCAACACTAGTTCGAGTCTCGGTTGCTCCACTTCCAATCCCCCTCCCTGCTAATGTGACTGGGAAAGCAGCAGAAGATGGCCCCTGCACCCGTGTAAGAGACCCAGAAGAAGTTCCTGGAAGGTGTCGCTGGGCCAGGTTCCAGAAGAAAGGATTGAGCTCAGCTCGTGGGGTCCCCTTTTCCCCGGAGGTATTTGCCTACTCCCCTGAGAAGAAGCCACTGACTGCCTCCTGGGGATGCAAAGGTGTGTGTGTGTGTGTGTGTGTGTGCGTACACAGGAGTATATGTGTTACACATGGGTGCACACGTGCATCCAGGACACAGCCGTTCAGGGCCTCAGGTCCAAGTGACTGAAGATGGGGACAGTCGTAACATTGTCCCTATGATGAGAGAGCTTCCATGCGGCTCATGGGTCTGGAGGTTCACAGTACAAACTCATGCAGGCGCCACGGGCTGGGCTGTGGTGATGGAGTGCTTCCTGGCAGAGGCGGCACAGGGCATCACGTGTGTCTCTCTTCATAGAGGGACTGAGATTCGTTCATGAGACTCCACCCTGATAACTGGATTCAATCCAATCACTTCCCGAAGACTGAGCCTCTGGACATGCCTGGATGAAGTTTCCACCTCTTAGTGCCATCAACAAGAGACTTTGGGGACTGATCGCTGTGTTGGGGATGGGGGGACACGAAGTTCAGGCCATATTTGTGTGGTTCAGCACCTCCAGGTGTGGTGAAATCATTGCTGCCATCCCACCGTGGACAGGGCTTCCCGGAATGTTCATAAACGTACTCAGCATGACGACTCCAGGTGGCAGTCCAGGGCGTGTCCATGCTTCACAGGGCCTGGCACTGGAAGTGCATGGAGAAAGAAAGAGAAACAAACTTTGAAAATGATGGAGTCAGAGGCAAGTCTGGGGGGCTGGCATCGTGGCACAGCGAGCTAAGCTACCATCTGCAGCACCAGCATCCACATTGGAGCACCTGTTTGAGACCAGATCCCTGCTAATGTGCCTGAGAAGACAGAAGATGGCTCAAGTGCTTGGGCCCCTTCCACTCTCATGGGAGACCTGAATGCAGCTCCAGAGTTCTGGACTGCGCCTGGACCAGCACGCGCTGTTGTGGCCATTTGGGGAGTGAACTAGTGGATGGAAGATTCTCTCTCTCTCTCTCTCTCTCTCTCTCTCTCTCGGATGCTCTCACTCTTGCTCTAACTCTGCCTTTCAAATAAATAAAATAAATCTTTAAATAAAATAAGTAGTCCTCAAATCTTACAGCTTATGTATGAAAGTTATCCCAAAATTTGACAGCAACACTAAAACTGACAGCCTATTATCAATAATGAGTTAAAAACTGAAAACAATTTCAAACTATCAGTAAGAAACCAATTGTGATCAATTGTGCTAAAAGAAAGAATTATCTTGCCATTCTCTCTAGATAAATATATTCCAAAATGGTGTGCCAAGATATGAAACCAAAAATTATGAGGGAAAAATGTTGAATGGACAATTAAGTACTAATCTTATTTTCCCAGATTTTATACTGTTTGTGGTATTTTGCAGGCTTTGAATATTTGTAACTCATTGGGATTTATCATTCTACACACAAAACCTTATACTCAAATTTGTATGTACACAAGTACTTCAAAAATTTCATAGCCAGTGCACAATATCTCTTAGTTCTGTTCTCCGCAAGCTTTTGCAGTACCTTGTATTCTAAAGAGGGCTCCCAAAGTGCGGAGGAGCCAGAACCTCCCAGCCCGGATCCGAACGCGTGTGTTGAGAAGACTGAAGGCTTCCTCTCACGGCTACTGCAGCAGAGCTCCCTGGGCTCGTCTGACGTGATTTCACTGTAGCCATCTGTCAGATGGAGGCGCCAGCCTCAACCGTCTAAGGTCTATTGCAGCTCCAAGTCAGTGGCCCTAGGATGCTGTGAACAATAGAGGCAAGACCCAGGAGGGCTGAAGCTACAGCATGGCCTCGAGAAACCACAGGTCTTTGTTTGACGGATGAGAAAACGTGGCCCAGAATGAAGGGAAAGCAGAGACAGGACTGCAGAACTGAACGAGGAGGCCACTGAGATTAACCAGGAAGCGCGGACACGCAACAGGATGTGGCCAATTTGGTGAAAGTCCCTGGACAGGACCCTCAGGGAGGGCGGCCAAAGCCAGCTGTGTGACTCTCAACCCAGCTCCACCTCAGTGGTGTCCAACGCTTACCACCGAAGAAAACAGAAGCAATGTCTTTGGTGAGAGCTTTGGAGTGCTGTGGCATTGTCTTTCCCAATTCCCAGAGGTTTGGAGTGGTGTTTTTGCATACAAGTAGGCCAATAAAAGTCAGACTGGGTGTGTTGGGGTGGGGAGAAGTGATCAGAAGAGTTTGGGATTTTTCTTTAAGTATGATCAGATCAGGAGGATGGATGTTTGAGAGCTGCTGGTTTAGAGCTGGGTTTGGCAGACAATATTGATTAAGGACCAGAGAGTAAAATGTTTCCTTTTTTTTAGAATTATTTGTTTATTTGAAAGTCAGAGTTACAGAGAGAGAGAGAGAGAGAGAGAGAGAGAGAGAGGTCTTCCATCTGCTGGTTCACACCCCAGATGGCTGCAACGGCCAAAGCTGCGCCGATCCAAAGCCAGGAGCCAGGAGCTTCCTCCGGGTCTCCCACGCAGGTACAGGAGCCCAAGGACTTGGGCCATCTTCTACTGTTTTCCCAGGCCATAGCAGAGAGCTGGATTGGAACTGGAGCAGCTGGGACTCGAACTGGCGCTCATATGGGATGCCGACACTGCAGGTGGCAGCTTTACCCGCTACACCACAGCATTGGCCCAAGAATAAATATTTTCAACTTTGGGGAAGTTGTGGTCTCTGCCATAGCTACTCACCTCTACTGTTGGGGTAGATAAATGGCCATGGTGGTACCCCAACTAAATCTCTACTGTTGGGGTAGATAAACGGCCATGAGTGGTACCCCTAATATGTGTCTCTGTTCCCACACCACGGTAGTGTGGACCCTAGAACTTGATTCCCATACCACTTTCTGTGTTACGAAGCATCCTTTTTCTGTACTGGGTGACTACTATAAGATATGAAGACTGGCTGGTGGGCCGTCAGCTCCTTTGGTCACCCCTGGTATGGAGTTGGGTTCGGATTGGAAACCTGGATCTCCTCCAGCCCGATGGGCAGCTTCGGGCAAGTCGCTTAGTTCATGTGTCTCAGTGTCTTCAAATGTGAAATAGGGCACCAGTACCCAGGACACTGGGATGCTGTTAGCATTAAATGACATTAAACGGCACTCAACACAGTGAGGTCGGTGGCTTCCACATATCTGTGCGTACGTAGCTCACCTCTCTTGACAGCACACGTCCGAATCATGAGCGGGTTGCAGCCCTCTGGTGCAGACATTTCCCAAAGCGACCCTGAGGCTCAGATGGTCTTGATGCCCACCCTCCCCTGTCCTCCAAGAACAGGCAGCAGGTGTTGCCCTTGCTCCTAAAGACGAGACCCCCAGGCCCCCGCCGCGGAGGAGGCAGCAGTCGGACACGCCGAGCTGAGCCCTGTTTCCCGGCTGTTGCTCTGTCCTTGGCAACATGCCGCCACTTCGCTCTGACAGTTGACAAACTGATCTGACAGTTGACAGACCAAGTCAGCCCTTCCTAGACAGCTTGGCCTGGGTGGGTCAATAGCATGCGGCTCTCTTCTTTCTTTTTCCTCCTCCTCCTTTTTAGGAAAAGTATTTATCTGAGAGAGAAAAAGAGGGGTGGGGAGAATGTGTTCCCATCCATTTGCTCACTTCCCAAATACCTGCTCCAGCCCCAGGTAGGGCTGAGAGTGGGAGCTGGGAACTCAGCCCGCTCTCCCCGTCTAGTGGCAGGGACCCCATCACTTGAGCCGTCCGCACAGCCTCCCAGGGTCTGCAGCAGCAGGAAGCTGGAGTCAGGAGTGAGCCAGGTAGAAACCCAGGCGCTCTGAAGTGAGATGTGGGGGTCCTAACTGGCGCCTTAGCCACCAGGCCAAATGCCCAACCCCTAAGAGCATGCTGTAAATAACAGCAGGGTAGGGCGCCTGTGTGTGAGAGCATCCGTTCTCGAAGAGCCGCCCCAGCCGGAGACTGGCCCGGCCCCAAGTGAGAGGAGGGAGCGCGAGGGAGCCTCAGCTGGAGTCCTCTGAGGACGGCTCAGACAAGGAGCCAGGGCCGAGCCACAGTGGGGGCCTCCCAGACCGGGACCCTGCACACCGGAGAGGTTCACACGAGCACTGGGTTCCAGGAAGTGCCCTTTGCCTGCGGCCAATTACTTTCAGAGCCAGGGAGCAAGCTCCATGTTCCAGAACATTCCTCCTCCCTTCATGCCTCCTCCACAGCCTCCAGCTTAGAACCGCCCCCAGCTGTGCTCTTCAAGGCATAATAAACGCCCCCCCACCGTGGCCCACTTCCGCCACAGAGGCCAACGCTGGCTCCAGCACTTCCTGCTGTAGGACCTAAGATGTTGGAACACGCTGCGTCCAGAAATCAAGGGACCGTGATGCTGGGACAGGGAGGAGTGAAGTGTTTGGTCAGCACTTCCCCAGTCCCTTAACTAAAAGGGACGGAGTCTGACGCGGAATACGAAATTCAAGGGCACGCATTTGGCCCAGGTCTCATCTTTTATGCATTAACGGCACTCCCAGAGGTAGCGGCTGCTGTTCCACTCCCAGATGAATCAGTGCAGGCGCGGTGAGGGTCACGAACTTCCCCAAGGCCCCAGCAGGGAAGAAACAGATCCAGAACAATCCAGGGAGGTCCAGCCCAGGTGAGGGAGGTCCAGAGACACTGCCGGAAAGTGACCACGCGTGCTTTGTTTTGACCGTCAATCTGCGGTGGCTATTGCTTTTTCCCTGAATTTTCCCTTTGCAAGGCAGCTTCCCAGAACAGGGCTTCCTTGCCCTTCAGTTACCGCTCCAGACCCTGGATGACGTTGTCTTCCACGGAGCCCGTTATTTGGGTTGAAATCTCCGTTTCATCGCGGAGAGTGTCACAGACGGCTCCTTGTGGCCTAGTCCTCAGAGGCAAACGCCCTCCCTTATTCCTTGATTTCTCTCTTCACTCCAGCCCTGTCCCCATCACCACTCCCAAATCTATTCTGCCTCTTTCCTGCCTGGACCAGGGACAAGCTGAGCTCTCCCCCGTCCCTTTCCAGACACAACAGAGATGAGAAGGCTACAGCAGGTGGCGTCCATTGGACTGTCTTCCCGGTTAGATTCTCTCCAAGTTGTCCGACGTCTCTCTTCCTTGGAGGAGTTCTGAACGTGCATCGAATCTGCAAACCCACAGGAAAAGTCAACGAAAGCAGCCAACTGAGAGCAACTGGCAACCATTTCTTGGAGGCCAGTGCCAGACACGGTCATGAGCCACAGAAACATGGCAGCTCATGGAGGGTACAGTGGGTTTCTCGTCCCTGCTTCCCTCGGAAGATGACAACAGTGCAGGAGCGCAGGTTGCCATTAGGCCAGAACCCATTCTCCGAATTCCTCACCCTCTTTCTGGATCCTGTATGCAGTGTGCTCCGGTATTGACTTCTATCCCCAATCCAGGGAGGAAATCCTACATTACCACTGGAATTTCTGAGCCCCTTCCCTAGCCCCCTCCCCCTTGGCAGCAGGTAGCATGGGTGCGTCCACCTTAAGGAGCCTTGAGGTCTGAAATGACAAGACCCACCTGGGCTAAGACTCCTGTGTCAGTGCCAAATGGCTGGGCGAGAGAAACATAGTGCCTCCCACGTGGGCACTTCGCATGCCAGGGGTGTCCGTGCAAAGAGCCCGCTCATCACAGGGAGGGCCAGGTGGCAGGATCCGTCCCCGGCCTCCTCCCCTTGCCGCCGGCCCCCGGGTCCTCGCCGCCGACTCAGCTCCCCCAATTCCCCCGTATATTTTCCTCCCAAGTTTGTCCAAAGGGCCGTGAATAAAAGCTCTCCTTCAGCATTTCCCTCACTGCCCGGAGAGGGAGCAAGATGAAGGCCCTGCGCCTGTTGGCCCTGCCCGGAGGCCTCCGCCGGGTGTCCCACTGGCAGCAGGATGACAGATGGCGCCCCTTCCCTTGTGTGCAGGGGAGGCTGCCTCGGCCTGATTCCGTCCAGTTAGCAAAACACAGGGAGCGGCCAAGACAAACAGCCGAGGTATGAGAGCTCACAGCTAGCGATCGCCGCCGTGTGAAGCGGCCCCGTGGAACGAGACATCAAGGATGCGGCTTGGAATAGCTTGCATGTCGAACATTCTTTCCCAGTGGAAGCACGGAGGGAGGGCAGCACGGCAGCCGCGTGGGAGCCTCGGGCGCCGGGGCTGAGGAGGACAGATGACCCCAGGCATCCCCCCGGGGAGTTGGCGGGCAGTGCCCGTTCCTCGCCCACCCTGTGCCAATGCTCCCTGCCACCCCCATCAAAAACGCACATGCTATGAATAGATCGTATCAAAAGAGCCCTTGTAGTTATAATCGTTTGCATCTGGCTCAGCATGAGAGGTCTGTGGTGCTGGCTGGGCCGGAGGCAGGCTCGGGACCTCGCGGCAACTGGCAAGCGGACGCTTTATAGTCTTTAATGCCGTGCTGACACGGAGGATCGGGACAAGATTAATTTTCTGCTCGGGCCCTCGGCGAACGCTGAAACCTGGTCATTAAAAGCCAGATGACAACTGGAACGCCGTAATCCCTGGAAGGAATATTTATTTGGTTTTTAACGTTTTCGGATGAATCTGGTTTGCAGAAAGGGAGGACGGCTAGGAAGTCAGACGATGGCATCATTACATCGAAACCATTATACGTTTGCTAGGCAGTTATGTAATCCTATATGGAACCCAGGACCAGAAAGGAGGATCAGCCCCCAGACCCATTATGGCACGCTCATTATGGCACGCCTCCTCCCACGACTCCATTCGTGGTTGCTGCACACCCTAAATATTATTAATGGCCCAAAGGACCTGGAGCTTGCAAAGCCTGGCCGGTACCATTCCAGCACAGCCCCCGTGACAGTGAATCGGATGCTGTGGCACTGGGTAGGTGACTTTTCTTCCCATCCAGTGTGCTGAACTTCAGGTGATAAAGTAGAAGGGAAGGAACAACCACGGGGCCGGATGCTTTTCTGGAGCTGCCGACGAGCTTGCTACAAACACGGCTTTCCCAACCACGGCCAGCGTGGACAGCTCTGCTCGCAGGCAGGTTGCACCTTAGACCCATGTCGTCGACGTGGGATGTTTCCGTGGTCCTCGCGTCTCCCGGGTGATGGGAGGGTGCTGGGCACGCGGCAGGTAACGCCAGCTCCTCTATAACACGCGGCCAACACTTCCCGCACAGTCTCCCGGTCCTCCCAGCCCACTTCGCTATCTTATTTCTCTTTCCTTTCCAGAGCTCCAAGCAAGCATTCTTCTGTGATAATTTTTCTCCTCAAGGAAAATCGATCATTTTTCTGAGTGCACCAGAAACAAGCAGCCCAGTCTGATTTACAGCCCACTCACTCCCACCAAGACCACCAAACACTGGGCCCCGTGGTGTTCCTAGCTTGTCTGCGGATGCGAACAGGCTCCAGCCGGCAGGGAAGCCTCGCGGCCATTCAGGCGCGTCCACCGTGTGAGCAGTTGCTTGAGTGCACTCATTTCTGGACACGTGTCACAGCCCAGCTAGAGAGTTCATGTTGGAAATGGACGGAAACCATGGCCGTGGACGAACTCTCCCTGTCTCTTCTCCATGATCAAGTCCCAAAGAGCAGAGGAAAGGGAGGTCCCCCCGTGTGTGCTGAGCTGACGGGGCGTCAGGGCAGACCATGCACTGAGAGCTGGGAGTGGGTTTTAGGGAGGAGCTGATGTTGGAATTCCATGTCCTGCCCCTACATTGGCTGTTGCCAGCTCCTGTCTCTTCTTTTCATTGTTGGAGAGAGAGGGAGGGTAGAGAGGCTGCGAGAGAGAGAGAGAGAAAGAGAGAGAGAGAGATGTCTCATCTGCTGGTTTGCTTCCCCAGTGCCCACAAAACCCAGGGCTGGGTCGGGTTGAAGCCAGGAGCCAGGAGGACCTCAGTCTGGGTCACTCATGTGGGTGGCAGGAACTTAACTAGTCATCACTTGTGCCTTCCAGGGTATGCATCAACAGGAACTGGAACGGGGAGCAGAGCTGGGACCCAAACCCAGCATTCCAATGTGGGATGCAGGCAACCCAAGCAAAATCCTAACTGCTGTGCCAAACGCCCATCCTACCAGTTCCTGTCTTGATCTCGGGCAGGTGCCGTCTCTCCACCCAGTCCCACCTGTCTCCACCCCCAGCTGCCCCAGCTCATAGTCGACAACCTCTTAGCCAGTTTTAGACTTTGTTGCAGTTTGATGTGTTTAACAAATAGCAAAGAAAATAACTTCTTTTTTTTTTTTAAATCTTACATCTGCAGTTTTCTTCCAGGCAGCCTTCTCCACACCGCCCCAGGCCTCAGGGGACTGGCTGGTGCAGGCCGCCCTAGTGGGCTCCTCGCTCTCTGGCTTCCTGATGCCTTTGGCCATGGAGAGCAAGGCCAGGTGTCTGCACCCCCAGCCCCCATCCTGAGGAGTTATTCCTGGTGGGCTGCGTCCCTGGCAGTGACCTCTCAGGTCTTCCCGGCGTGGCCTCCTCCACAGGACTCGCCCTGCATGGTCCCGTAAGCACCAGCAGCCTCGCCCCGTCAGGTGCAGGGGTAGAAGGCCCCGGTTAATACTGCAGGATCCCTGCCTCCTGCCGTCAGCTCGTGAGCCGTCTCCCCCTGCAACTCCTCTGAGCCACCCCCACACACTGGACCGTCCTGGGGCTCGTCCTGGGGCTCGGGAGGGTTACCTAGGGTTACAGAAAAGGAAGCACCAGCTGCTCCCTGTGGTGGTCCTTTCGGATGGACAGAGCTGAGGGATCCTGCTGGAGAGCGCTCACCACAGTCCTGGGCAGCCTAGCTCACTGCTCCTGGCTGGCCCTGCACTGCTGAGCCCTGCTGGCCTCCTCCCCGCAGGACTGAAAGACCAAGGCTGCCAGGCAGAGTCCTGAGTGAGTGATGCTGACAATGCACAGCTCCCAGGCTGGATGCATTTTCCACAAAGGAACCTCAGGTAGACTGGGAGGCAGGCATTACCCACCGCACCCCTCTTAGGGTCCCCCCCAGCCCCAGTCTCCCCCACTCCAAAGGCAGCCTTGACACCTGCTCTTCACCTCGTATTCTGTTCTTCCCGTGTCTGAATCGCCCACTAGGCACTTTGTGGTGTCTGCCTGACATCACAGCCCTCTGTCGCGTGTCTGTCCACTCCACCTTGTGGTTATCCATTCTCGTCTGTCTAGGAGAGCATCTGTGTCATTTCCACACGGGGGGCTACGGAACACTCTGCAGCCATGGACACACTCACCCCTGCCTTGTGTCCAACGGATCGTATGGGTTTGTGCTGCACTGACGGCAGATCCAGTGTTGGGTCTTTGGTCATGCTCATGTTTGGCCTTGGAGATACTGCCAGACAGTTTCTTGGAGGGAGTGTATTAATTTTCACTTTAGATAGGTTTATCTGTTTAACCCTTTCTTAAGTATATAGGTCTGTTGACCTTTCCTTTAGGGTTCGGGGCCAATGAAAGGTCCTGGTTTAAGGCTGTAACGAAAAGGTTTCTTCTCCCTAGGATCCCAGGCAGGCTGGGAAACTCTAGCAGAGTTCGTACCAACAGGCAAGTCCAGAGTCTGGGGTCAGGAGCAGGACCAGCTTCTCCCCGCCTGCCTCTCCTCAGCTGTGTTCACCCCTAGACAGCACTGCTCTGGGCAGACGGAGAGGAGCTGGGGTGGGGAAGAGAAGGGCGGACAGGGCACGCAGCCAGGTGCGGTGTGGACGGTGGAGCGAACGTGAGAACGGGCCGAGGAGCAGGATGGAGCTAATTCTGGCCCTGAAGCTGTCCGTCTTGTCAGAGTGCACGGCCCTGTGTGCTGGACAGTGAGGGGGGGAGTTTCTTTATCTAAAGCAGCCCCAGAAGAAAGGTGCCTGCTACCCTACACGATCTGCCCCAGAGGAAAATAGGGCACATCGTTCCTGTTGGAACCGGTGGGGCAGGAAACCCAGAAAGGTCTGGATCTGTTAGAGAATGGTGCGTGGAAACCACTGCAGTGTCCCCACCCCCCCACCATCAATCAACACTGTTTTATTGAGAGTTATTGATAACCTCTCCACCTAGGAGTTAATTCCTCTTGTTTCATTTTACAGTATAGATAACTCAGCAAGGGTTATTAACATTTTTTTCACAGTTCTAACTCCCTATAATAATTTCTTAGTGCTGCTGTAACTGATTATCTCAAATGGAGTAGTTTTAAACTACTACTGGGACAGGCACTGTGGTGTAGCAGGTAAAGCCACTGCCTTCAATGCTGGCACCCCATGCAGGCTCCAGTTCAAGTCCTTGATGCTCCAGTTCCAGTCCAGTTCCTTGCTAACGCACTTGGGGAAGCAATGGAAGATGGCCCTAGTGCTTGGGTCCCTGCTACCTGCATAGGAGACCACATGAAGCTCCTGACTCCTGGCTTCAGGTTGGCCCAGCTTTGGCTGTTGAAGCTATTTGGTGAGTGAACCAACAGATGGACGATATATATCTCTCTCTGCCTTTCAAATAATAAATAAATAAATCTTTTTAAAAATCAACAAATAATTTCACAATTCAAGAAGCCCAGTTGGCTTCTTTTGGCGGCTCTGAGAGGTCCTGTATTCCAGGTCTCTCCGTTTCCGGTAGTTGCCTGCAATCCTTGTGTTCCTGGACTTGAGGATGCACCATGCCAACCTCTGCCTCTACCTTCACCTGGTGTTCTCCTGGCGTATGTGTGTCCACATTTCTCTCTTCTTTCAAGGACACCACTTGGGACACCCCACTCCAAGGTGAGCTCATCTTAAAACCATATGCCAGGAGTCTATTCCCAAAATAAGATCACACCTGGTCCACATGAACATGAGTTACAGAGGGGCATTTTCCAATCCAGGATGCCCCTACATGATCCATCCCCCACATGATCCACCCCTCACATAATCACCCCCCCACCATGATCCACCTTCCTATGTGATCCACTCCCCCACATGATCCACTCTCCCTACATGATCCACTCTCCCTACATGACCCACCCCCCTACGTGATCCACCCCTCCCTACATGATCCACCCCCTACATGATCCACCTCCCCACAATCCATCCCCTCACATGTTCCACCCCCCACAATCCATCCCCCTCCATGTTCCCCCCATAACTTTAAGGTCAGCTGCAGATTCCCCCCACAGAGACATGCAGGAGCATAGCTCTTGTTCTTGGGGAGAGGACTCCGATGTGTGTAATGAGCCTTGAGTTGGACCAAGAATGTGAGCTGGGAGTAGAGAGGAGGCTTTGACCCTTGTCTGATACACGCAGCCCTTTTCTCATAACTCAGGGGACAGGAGGACTGGGGGAGGAAGAACAGAGGACAGCTGTCGTAATGCTGGCCAAAGTCTCACCGCCCCGAGAAACAGCTCATAAACCTGAGTCAGCAGCGCACAGCCAAGGGGAACACACAACCCACCCACATCCAGGAAGAAGCAGAGCTCCCACGTGTTTTAGGAGCCGATCAACAGTGGCAATGGCACCAGAGCTGGGGCCCAGCGCACCCAGCGTGGAGGGGAGGAGAGCACGTGAAGACCCCCCACATGCTCCACACTGGAAGGTGGCCAGCGCCTCACAAATCTTCCCAGGCAGATGAATCAATTAATTCACAGGCTTTTATTGGGATTCCACTCCCGGGCGAGGTTCCCGGTCCCAACAGAGCGGGGGCCGGGGAAGTCCTGTGTCAGAGGTTGGGAGGGCTCCTTTTATGGATACAGGGTGTGGGGGTTAAAGGTTGAGGCAGGTCTGATCCTCATTGGTCGACCTTTAGGCACCTGTGGGGACCTTGACAAGGACTTTTCTTCCCCAGAAGTACAGGTAGGAACTCTTCATTCCCGGAAGTATAGGCCTTCCCTCCATGCAGATCCCAAAGCTACCAGCTGTCAGTGCCTTTGACTTTACTTACTTAAGAGGCCGAGTTACAGACAGACAAGGGAGAGAGAGAGAGAAAGGTCTTCCATCCTCTGGTTCCCTCCCCAGATGGCCGCAATGGCCGGAGCTGGGCCCATCTGAAGCCAGGAGCCAGGAGCTTCTTCCTCATCTCCCACATGGGTGCATGGGCCCAAGGACTTGGGCCATCTTCTACTGCTTTCCCAGACCATAGCAGAGAGCTGGATCAGAAGAGGAGCAGCCAGGACACGAAGCAGTGCGCATATGGGCTGCTTTGAAAAGTTGAAGTGGTAAAGTGGCAGGCGGGTTAAGGCCTGATGTGGTTGCCCCATTAGGAACCTAAAAAAAGGGCCTTTGAGATGGGAGGTGTTTCTCTAAGAACTGCACACGGCACAGGACTGAATGATTTTCTGTTTCAAAAACAGCATTTGCCAGGGGAAGGTGCCGCCTTGCCGCACGCCGAGCCCCGCCAGCTCGGCTGACTCCTGGGCTCTGACCGTGTCGCCAAGCTCATCTCCTTGCCGGGGCTGCCCCAGCTGGCAGCGGGCACATGCTGAGTGCAGGCTGCAGGCTGCAGCTCAGAAAAGGAGCACGGGCACACCAGGGAAGCCAGCGGGAGGACGGCAGGAAACGCCGACTGTGCACCTGTCACTGATGTTGAGGTCGAGCTGCAGCTCACTCGCGGGGCACCTGCGGATGCCGGTACCTGAGGGGGGATAGGTTACCGCCTTGAGCACCTCAGACAGCCCACGGTGCACCCGTTTTCACTCCTGCCTTTAGTGGTGGAGGTGCTGGCTGGGTCTTGGGTTGGCACCAAATGTGGTTGTTGACATGCGTCCAGAGGCCCTAGCCTCACCCTTAGCTCCTAGAACGCTCACACCATGAGAGACACGCATGGACTCACAGGGGCTGTAGCACCCTCTGACCAGAACCACCCAGACCCACTCCAGGGTGTTGGTTAATGAGTGGGTGTGGCTGGCCACAGGGTTTAATTGGTTTTGCTTTTTGCTGAACTCAGAAAGTTGAATTTGTAGATGTGAGATGCAATTCTGATACCAGTCCCCTTAATTAATCATTGCTTTCATGGTGGCTTGAGAGCTACAGGCTATAACGATAAGCTGTTTGTGGGGCAGGTGTTGTGGCATAGCAGGTTAAGCCATTGCCCGCAACACCGCATCCCATATCTGAGTGCAGGCGTCGCTCCACTTTCTATCTAGTTCCCTGCCAATGCACCTGGGAAGGCAGCAGAAAGCAGCCCAAGTGCTTGGGCCCCTGCGCCCATGTGGGAGACCCAGAGGGAGTCCCTGGCTCTTGGCTCAGCCTGGCCCAGCTGCAGCCGTTGTGTCCATTTGAAGAGTGAACCAGTAGATGGAAGACCTCTCTCTCTCTCTCTCTCTCTCCCTCCCTTTCTCCCTCTTTCTGTTGTCACTCTGCCTTTCAAAGAATTTTTTTAAGAAAAGGATATGTTTGAGAAAGATTATATCACCTCAAGCTGGAGACAAGTGAAAAATCAAACAAATATAAGCATCATCCATTTGAAAACAAAATAGAACAAATGGCACGCTGGAGATAGACACACCCGGCCACGAGGTTCTGTGGACAGATGTCGGTGAGGACCTCTTTTCCCTCTGACCTTTCCCAGAGGGCAGTGCCTGCCACGCCCGCCCCCTCCGCGGTCCAGTAAGGCCATATCCTCAGCAAGCAGAGCTCTGGGGACAGAGAAGGAACCCTGGGGACGCGCTGACCCTCAACAGCCCCCAGCAGTCCGAACCGGCGCAGCCCCGAACTCCAAAACGGCTCTCTCGGGGGCCACGTGTTTACTCTGCTGAATCCCGTGGTTTCCTACTTTCACACCAAGCCAGAAGGAAGGGACAAAGGGCACTGCGAGCGCCGGGGCATTCCTGCCATACTTCTCAGCCATCGAGGGCTAGGCAGCATCGGCAATTGTGGGAAAGCCTCTTCTCTGGAGATTTCCTACCCCATTGCTTAAGGACCGCGGTCTGGAGTCCGTGCCTACATGCTAGATAACACATTCCTGGCGGCCCAGTTGCTTGCATTTCAAAGTCTTCAACAGGGACGCTTCATCCGACAAAACCTGCTCTTTTTTACATATCTCTGGGCTGCCTGGGAGGCCAACAGCTCCGGAAAAGACCTCTCCTCTACCCTCCCCTCTCCTCTACCCTCCCCTCTCCTCCTCTCTCATTCACTCCCTGCACCCCTCCCTTCTCTCCTCGCTACTCTGTTCCTCTCTCTCCCTTTCTCTTCCTCTCCCTCTCCCTCAGCCCGGCTCCCCTGCACCACCATCCTGAACTCAGCACCCCTGCAGCGCAGCCCCAGCCCGGAGCGGCTCTAAATAGAACGCAGGAGGAAACCACAGAAATGACGACCATTAGGGTAAATAGGAGCCAGCGAGCAAATCTAGCTAATTTGTATCCATGATGTTTGGGAGTGACACAGTCGGCTTCAATCTGAGAGACAGCTTGCACACCACACTTACGTTACCACGGGGACTGCCTTTTGCTTTTAATTATTGTACCTTAAGAATTCCTGCTGTAATCTGGGGGTTAGCTTGTAGTTCTTGAAGAAGAAAGAAAATCCAGTCCATAAATCCTCCTGGATTCCACTGCTTCCAATAATACGCTTTTGTGGCCAAAGTCACCCTGGCCACAGGCCGCGGGGGGAGCGGCCGGGGGGACTGGAGGAACAGGGGCGCAGCAAGCATGGCCTCAGGTGGCAGTGGGCTGAATGCAAACTCCTTGGCGAAGAGCCTGGGCTAAGTAAGATGTGTAAGAAAAGCCTTGAGAATGCAATGCACACGGACTTCAAAAAGTTCATGGAAACGGATTGAAAGACAAGTTTGTTTGGGTGCAAGAAAAATTGAAATCCATGCATACAAGGGCTCCCCAAAAAGGTAACGGAAAACGTGTTTCATGAAAAAAAAAATTAAAAAAGGATACATGGATTCCAAACATTTTTTGCCGGGGCCATCTCTGCGGCATAGTAGGCTGAGCCTCTGCCTACCGTGCAGCACCCTGTATGGGCGCCGGTTCGAGTCCCGGCTGCTCCTCTTCCGATCCAGCTCTCTGCTATGGCCTGGGAAAGCAGTGGAGGATGGCCCAAGTGCTTGGGCCCCTGCACCCATGTGGGAGACCTGGGGGAAGCTCCTGGCTCCTGGCTTCGGTTAGGCTCAGCTCCGACCATTGTGGCCATTTGGGGAGTGAAGCAACAGATGGAAGATCTTTCTCTCTCTCTGTCTCTGTCTCTCTCTCTCTGACTCTGCCTCTCAAATAAATAAATAAAATAAAAATAAATTTTTTGCACCAAAATAAACTTTTGTAAGAGGCAGAGAGGCAAAAAGGAGAAAAAAAAGGAATGCTTCCAACTGTTGGTTCAATCCCCAAGTGCCCCCAGTGGGAATGTCTGTCTCTCAAATAAATAAATCATTTTTAAAACATGCATTCTAGGGGCTACCATAGTGCTGGCATCCCATATGGACACTGATTTGTGTCCCAGTTGTTCTACTTCCCATCCAGCTCCCTGCTAACCATCTGGGAAAAGCAGCAGAGAGTGGCCTGAGTGCTTGGGCCCCTGCACCTATGTAGGAGACCTGGAAGAAGCTCCTGGCTCCTGGCTTTGGCCAGGCCAGCCCTGGTTGTTGCAGGCACTTGGGGAGTGAATCGGGAGATGGAAGATCTCTCCATCTTTCTCTCTCCCCACCCCTCTCAGTAACTGTGCCTTTCAAATAAATAGACATTTTTAAAATGCACTGTGAAGCTCACCCTGTTATCATTAATTGTTACTCATGGTGGGAGGTGGGGCAGGCCCTTGATCCCACCCAGTTGCACAAGGGCACCCAAGGGACTCCTACAGGTTGTCGTGCACTCCCCCACCTGTGCCCACAGTGGAGGAGGGGCTGCAGCCCGAGCCCCCCACTTGGTCGTGTTGCACACTCAGCCGCACTCCCTGACCAGCAGTGTGCTGTGCCTTTCCTTTTCCGTACACTGATGCTTCGACAGTCATGGTGCCCCTTCCTAGGGTTAGCTCTCTCCTAGAGATGGTAAACAACTCACCTGCAAGTTCATCTTCCAAATCCAGAGCGCGCAACCCCGTCATCTCCTCTGCTGAGTCTCCCACCGCACACCGCGGCCCACCTGCCCCCCGTCATCACAGGGCCAGTTTTCCAACCAGCTGTCCTTAGCCTGCTGCCCTGCAGAGACCACAGCAAAGCCTCTTACCTGCTTACCCCAGCTCCTGGCCTACCTGGGATTTCCCCCCATGCCCGCCATGGCCTGTGGGCCCGCTCTCTGGGAGCTGAGTGATGAGCTGTCATGCCCTGATCCGTTGGCCTCCCCACACCAGAATATGACAGCACATATAAGCACATTTAATAAGCACAGTAGGCTTACAACGGCACATTAAGGAATGAAACACTGTCCACCTCTCCAATTGACGTGTTTGTGTGTGTGTGCGTGTGTGTGTACGAGAGTGTGATGTGTGAAACCAGGCACTCTCATAGCTGTTGTGGGGATGTTAGAAGCACAGTGTTTCCAACTCTGTTTGGCAGAGGTATTTAAAGTCTTGCAAATGTACATGAGCTTTGACTAAGAAATTGTACTTTGAGGAGTATATCCTGGGGGGGGGGGGATGAAAAAACTCAGTAAAATGATCTTTATGACAGCATTGTAACGGGAAAAATCAGAGAAGGGAGGTTGACAGCTGAATTTTCTAGTGACGGATGGCTGGGTGAGCGGGTCATGGCACACACAGAACAGGGCTGCCACCTTGCCCCTAGAATGTGTGCACACAGGACAATGCGCACTGTGGAACTACTTCTAAGTCTAAAAAATGAGATCACGGAGCAGCCTGCGTAAACTGATACAACTTTAAAAAATAATTATATCCAAATACAGAACGTCCCAATTGAAGACACAATGAATTTACCACCTTGTGTTCTGACGGTGGAGAGCCAGACACCAACCAATACCTGCTCTTCATATCTTAAAATCCCCAACCTCCAACTTCCAGTGCCAGCGTCCACAGCCATGACCCCTGGAAGGTCAGAGGCACTGGGCACAGACACTCAGGACAGCAAGTCGTGGAAAGGATGGGATGATGCTACCATGGTTGTTTTTAAAATCTCTCCCTTTTGCCTCTTTGTATACCTAATATTTCTACAACGAACATGCCTCTTTTTGTACTAAGAGTCATTGTACTTACAAGCATTGTTATGATAAACATTTCTAAGGTGTGGAAAGAAGAGGGAACTCGGAAGAGGCGTCGCCCCACCTAACCCCCAGGAGCAAATGCTCCCGTTTTTAGGAACGTCTGCGTCCCTTCAGGCCAGTTGCGAAGGCCTTGGACCCCACGGACCGACAATCCGCATTGCCGAGTGACGATTTCTAGGCCAAAGAACAGGACCCAGAGCTTGCTCAATGCGCCCACTCTTTGGAAGCAAGACTGTCCCAGGCAGGGCCGTCATCTAGGGCTGATCCAGTCTTGCCTTTGAAAGCAGCAGAGACGACAGCTCCAGGCTTTAAGAGAACCAGGTGGAAGCAAAAACAAACAAGCCAGCCCGGTGTGTAAACACGGACACGACAGCCCTTCGTCAAACTGCCCCCCAACTCACTCCAGCCCAGCACGTGAGCAACAACACTCCACTCTGCGGCAGGCAGAGGCTGTGGGTGCTGAGCGCAGACAAGTGACAGAGACACAGACGCCACCTGTCCAGCGCAGGGCAACTGGGCATCTTCACACCTGAAGAGGCAGAGGCTGCAGGTGAGAACCGAGGCAAGTTCCTCTGACGGGCTGTAAAAGTTAAGCCTCAGTTTTTAAATCTGCAAAATGGGGATCATAGCATATGCTTGGGGGAGACGCTGTGAGAGCCACACCCAGGAGGTAGCCAGGCCCATTCCCATCTCCGCAGTTCTCCGCAGGTGCCCCACACCCCACTGAACAAATGCCTGGCACCTGTTGGGGCAGCCCCGCCCTGCTCTGCATCAGATCCAGACTCAGAATCGTGAGGTTCATCAAGCAGTGCTCCAGAGAGCCCCGGGTGCTGAGCAGGGCTCTCCTTTGGAGCGCCTGGATTTCCCAGCCCTCCACCCACAATGTGTTTATGAGGTGGAACCGCTCGAGCTGGCTGGAAGGACACTTTGTGATGTGCTCTTCGTCTATCCTGACCAGGGCCATAGGCCTGCAGGTCCTCACAGCTTAAAAACAAACAAAAACCCCACAGAGACTCGTTAACAGACAGAGCACCCCTGCGTCAGGCCTGGCCCCGATATCAGATCACGCTCGCGGTGTGTTAGCTTCTGGCGTATGTGCACAGCTAAGGATTTTTAAAGTTTTCTTGTTAATTTGTGTATTTTAAGAAGGTTTGTTTATTTATTTATTTATTTGTTTTGAAAGGCAGAGTGACAAAGAGAGGGAGAGACAATCAGAGAGAAGGATCTTCCATCCGCTGGTTCACTCTGCAAATGACTGCAGTGGCTGGGGCTGGGCCAGGCGGAAGCTGAGATCCCAGAACTCCATTTGGGTTCCCCTTGTAGGTGGCAGGGACCCAAGCACTTGGGCCATCTTCCGTGCCTTCCAGGTGCCTCCCTCTCTGTAGCTGTGCCTTTCAAAATAAATAAACACAAGACACGTCCTGGCTGGACCCAAAGGGCCCGAATACAGCAGCTGAGCTGGAGCCAAGCTGGGCCAGCGCAGTGAGGCATGGGAGGCCACAGCAGGGGAGGTGGCCTGAGAGTCGAGGGGGCTGGGAAGGATGGGTGCTGCATCCAGCAGCTAGGATGCCAGCTGGGGCACCTGTATCGCATTTCAAAACGCACGGCTTCAAGTCCAGCTCTGCTCCTGATTCCAGCGTCCTGCTGACGTGCACCCTGGAAGGCAGAAGGAAGCCCGGGTACTTAGGTCCCTGCTCCCACACGGAGGCCCAGACTGAGTTCCATGCTGCTGGCTTAGGCCCTGCCAGGCCCGTTGCAGGCATTTAGTGGGTGAACCAACAGACGGCAGCTTCCTCTCTCTCTCTCGCTCTCTCTTTCTCTCTCTCTCTGCCTCTCCAAAAAGTAAATAAACTGTTTTTTAAAAATAACGAGGGTGAAAACGGCAGGTGGAGGAGGAAAAGGCAAGAATTGTCAGAGCACGGCGACATTAAAGTCCAGTGTGCGGCCGGCGCCGCGTCTCAATAGGCTAATCCTCTGCCTGCGGCGCCGGCAACCCGGGTTCTAGTCCCGGTCAGGGCGCCGGTTCTGTCCCAGTTGCTCCTCTTCCAGTCCAGCTCTCTGCTGTGGCCCGGGAGTGCAGTGGAGGATGGCCCAGGTCCTTGGGCCCTGCACCCGCATGGGAGGAAGCACCTGGCTCCTGGCTTCGGATCAGCACAGTGCGCCAGCCGTAGCGGTCATTTCAGGGGTGAACCAGCGGAAGGAAGACCTTTCTCTCTGTCTCTCTCTCACTGTCTAACTCTGCCTGTCAAAAAAAAAAAAAAAAAAAAAGCCAAGTGTGCTCATGGAAGCTTAAGGCAGGTGTCGAGGAAAGGGGGTCAACTGGCAGAGAGACCACGAGAAGTCTAGAACCCCGAGCTGTAGGCAGGGGAACGCAGCTTTGTGACATCACAGAGCTGGGGGTGTGGAGTCATCAGTGCCTGCGGGACAGGACCAGGACTCAGGATGGTGCTTGTTCTGTGCATCTCACATCTCCTCGTCAGCTTCCTCACCACGGAGAGACCGAGACCGCACTCGGCTGACTGGCGGTTGATTCCGCTTGAAGATGAGACGGCGTCACCGAGGTGGGTCTCCTCACCGATCCTCCCCGGGCCGGCACCCGTCGCGCCCTGGGGCGCAGGAGGAATTCCAGCAGTTACACATTAGGAGCCAAGGAATGAGCTTTCTTTGAAAAACCTTGTTCAGCCCAGGGCCAGCCAGAGGAGGGAAGCCACAGGTCCTCCTGAAGTTCCTGACACCCTACAGAGAGATGAGCCCCACCAGGGCAGCCAGGACCTGCGGTGTGGACCGGGGTCCATCTCCATGGGGCCATGGTGGCAAAGCGGCTCTGTCTCGGGAGAATAACGGGGCTGCTCGCTGGCAGACACTCTGGGCTGGGGCGTGGGCTCTTCACAAGATGGAGCACCTGTTGCACAACACCAGCAGCCCTGACCTGAACCTAGAGACTGAAGGAGCCCCTGGGAGAGTGGACTGTCCCCCTGCGTGGTAAGAAGCTCCAGCCTCAAGAACACAGAGCTGACTCAGGGCAATTTCTTCTGCTGGGCAAAAAGAAAACAGGTGACCCCTGTGCCAGACGGTCTGTCAATCAACCAGGCAGAGGCACAGTTTGCATCACATGAGATCTGTAGCCTTTAAAGCACCACATTAGGTGAGATGCATTAAGATGAATTGTGGGGGCAATGCCATGGCCCCAGTGAGGTCATAAGGCAGAGCTTCATAGAAGACAGAGAATTTGGTCAGGGTCTGAGGGGTAAGGTTAGACGGGCAGCCTGGTAGGCACCGGCCTTCCAAGTAGGACGTAGGCTTGACCCGAGGCCACGAAACGACCTGGACACAGGTGGCTGTCATTGCCCGAGATGGCCCACACTTAATCAGGGTCAGCCGTTTCCTTTTAAGATGTGAGAATGGAATTCAGAAATGCCATTTGGCTCCTGGGTTGTCTCGGTTGAGTTATGCCCCGGGCGAGCTTGCCAGTGCTTGTCCGGTTCTTGTCACACGGTTTGGGCTTTTGTTCCATTAGAATCCAACAGCATGTTTGAGATTTATTAATTATTATTATTATTATTATTATGGGCCTCGAATTTTGCTACTTGCAGGTTCTTTCTGCTTCCCAAGGACGCCATTCCTTTCAGCCCAGTTCAGAGGTTGGAGTTCCAAATGCTTCTTGATACAGGGGTGAAGATACCAGGCTTGGAGATGCTGCAGGGCAGAGATCGGCTTCCAAACCCTGACAAGCAGTGGCTAGCAGAAGTACGTCTTGCTGGGAGAGGGCGCTGGAGGCCCGGCACCTGCTTCCTGTCTCAGCTCTGCGACCCCATCGCCGCCCTTGTCGTCCCAGCTGTGGTGCCAGTGTTTCCAAATGACCTGAGATGTTTTTCTCTCCTCTGTGTTGTTTGTCTTGAGGTAGACTGGGTGTTAAAGATAAGCCAGGCTTGGAACCAGAGTCGGCACCACATGTGACTAGTCACCAGCCATTCGTGCAAGGAATCCTCTTCACTCCTCCCATGTTCCAGAGCACAGCCTGCCCCCGCCTCGTCCTCCTCTCCGCCAAGTTCAGTTCTCCGTAGCGCATCGGCCCATCCGCCCCCAGTGGGGAGTGAATTCAGCGGGGGTCAGGACACTCTGCAAGTGCACAAGGCACTGCTGCACAGCCGAGGGCTCACGCTGGTTCCCCTGTCTACCTCAACTCCCTCTTTGCAGCACGGCCCCTATCTTTAGGGAAAACTCAGGCTCTACTCTAACTCTGCAACCAGCTTACATTGGCATCTTTGGCAAATCAATGGATTCTGAGTGTCTGTTTTCTTATCCATAAGAAAAGGAAGGTGGCAAATACAAGGCAAACCTTCCCTCCTCATGCCCACGTTCGTGGCAGACATCACTAGTCAACCATGTCCTGTTCATGGCAGACATCACTAGTCAACCATGTCCCTGAGCTTCAATATGAATGCAGAATCCTTCTCAACCCCAGTCTCCAGCCAACCTCTACCAACTGTTATCAGTCTTTCTAATAAAAATCATTTGCCATCCTGGGACCAAGCTGCCTTCTAGATCTGTCTATTGCAGTGCTACATGAGTGCAAGGGTAATATAGCATTCAGAACAATGGGCAAGGCTGACTGAGCCCGACAGGTATCCATGTTGTTGTCAACGATGAATGGAAGCTCCTCTACTTTTTTTAAAAAACCATTGCATACTTTCATTTTTAGTAAAATACCTCTAAGTTCAGTGATGAAGCTTAATGCTCTTTGAGTAGGACAGTGAAATTTTTATTTTTCTGGTCATATATTTCGAATCTTTTCCCAAATAAGAAGTAGCTTTTTTTTTTTCCTGAAAGGCAGAGCAAGAAGAGAAGGAGAGATCTTCCATCTGCTGGTTCACTCCCCAAAATACCTCCAACACCAGTGCTGGCTCAGGCCAAACCCAGGAGCCCAGAATTCCATCCAGGTCTCCCACATGGGTATCAGAGACCTAAGTACTTGACCATCACCATTGCCTCCCAGGGTGCACATTAAGCTGGGTCGGAAGGGGACCAGGCAGAACTCAAACCAGGCACTTCCATTTGGAATGCGGGCATCCCAACTGGCAGCTTAGACACTGAAGCCATAACACCCTCCCCACGGAAGTAGCTTCTTATGACAATCAGTTAGTAGCTCCAATGACTGATGTCCAGTTATATTATCCAAGTCCGTTTTCTTCTTCCCTTTGGAAAATTATACAAAAATTAGAACAATCAGATTAAAGGCAAACAACCAAAGACAAATCTGTCCTCTGTGAAATGAATTTAGTAGATCTAGTAGCCCGTGCACTGTAAGAAGGAACGCAATCCTGGGTCAGAAACTCCTAGACCCACCGAGAGGAGAGGAGCTTTGAGGGGTGGCTCACAGAGCCGCAGGAAGCCAGTGGACCACCCGTGCTTCTGGCTTTGGCCGTTTGTGAGTCTCGCTCCACAAGGCTGTAAACTTCTCCGAGAGGCACTGCTTTCCTCGACTCTGAATCCCCAGAGCCTGGACGTCGACCAGCAGCCGCTGCAGGTAGAACGGTTTTTGAGTAAATCCTCCCATCACTCAGCCTTCCAGAAGCAAGCTTGAGCAGACACAGGGGTTTGAGAAGGCAGCCTGCCCTCTGGCCGGAAAAGCACCATTGCTGTTAGGCAGCGAACAGATCCCGGGAGTCCTTTCTCGGGACGCTGTTCCTGGAAAAGCGAGCGGGAACATGACTTCCAGGCTCTGCTGCAGTTTCTGTTGGCTGATCCAATTTGCAGACCTCCAGCGGCATGCAGTGTCCACAGGCAAGGTTGGGGGGGCTTCTTAAGGAAGAATCGATATCAGATGCTGGGACCATCCCAACTCTGGCCCCTGGGCAAAACACATTAACTTGAAATGGCAAACCCCCCAAGAAAGTTCTTTACCACATCTGGGCACCTTATCAGGGATTTATCAAGCTTTCTCCAGCTGATCCAAGCCTTGTTTTAATGAAAATCGCCTGTTGATGAACAATCGAGGCCAAGAATTTTTCCTGTTCTTCTCCCCCTTCTCCTGCCTCTCCTTCTTTTTTGTCTTCTCTCCCTCCCCAGTTTTCAACTCTGCGAAAGTTAATTCTGAAAGAGTGAACAAGCCCCACTTCTCCATTCCTTTACGGACACTGTTATTAGCAAACATCTGTGCTTATGTTAACCACTCAGTGTCAACATGTTGTAAGTCTAGTGGAGGCTCCATCATCACAGCTTGAACTATGAGGTTGAATCACCCTTGACTTTTGCAACTGGGTCCTTGGCTAACACAATATAACCTTTCAGTCTTAATTTGCTTAAGTAAGAAAGATTTTCATACATTTTACTGATTTTTAAACTGGTAATTTTATACCAGTCATGTATTTCAATTAACTAATTTTTATTCTTCTGTACTTGTGCCTCGAGATGACTTAACTCTAGAAATTGCAATTACAAAATTAAAACAAATAACTATATTCCAACAGAGTCCTACCCACGACACAAATCAACAACCTTTGTTCATAGCCCTGGGGAGAAATAATGCTCTCTGAACAATCAAAATGCCATTACCATCACATTATCATATACTGCTTTGTTTTTCTGTTCCACCCTGACTCAGTTGGTATGTTTTGTTTTGTGATTCCTTCATTTGCATGAATAACTTAACATACATTGGCCGCTCAATGAGCCAAAGAAAGAAGGGAGCAGGTGCAGACTAAGTAGGGACACCTGGACCTCAGGATTGCAAATTCTCAAGGGTGTAAAGACGGAAACTCGAGAGCCCCAGTGGCCCAGAAGACAAAAGATGTCAGAGCCTGGAAAGAGAAATTAAAGTCCAAGGACCTGGGGCAGGCATTGCCTAGCAGTTGAGACACTTATTAAGATGCCCCTGTCCCTTATCAGAGTGCTTGGGTTCAATTCCCGGCCTCACTCCCAATCCCAGCTTCCTGCAAATAGGAACCCTAGGAGGCAGTGGGGAGGGCTCAGGTAACTGGGTTCCTGCCAGTAATGTGGGCGCTTAGATTTAGATCCCAGCTCCTGCTTCTGCCTTGGCCCATCCCAAGCCATTTCAGACATTTGAGGAGTGAGTCAGCAGACAGGAACACGCTCCCCCCCCTTCTCTCTGCTGGGATGATGCATGGGTAGCATTGTACATCCGTCCACACCCCAGAACAGAACGTCCAACACCAAGAATGAGCCCTTCTGTAAGCCATGGTGGTGGGGGCCGGCTCACAGGGTGACAAGTGTGCCACTCTGATGGGGGATACTGATGGGGGGGAGGCTACGCATGTGTGCGAGCAGGCAGTACAGAGGAAATTTTGTACTTTCTTTTTTTTTTTCTTTTTCCTTTTTTTTTTTTTTTTTTTGACAGGCAGAGTGGACAGTCAGAGAGAGAGAGAGTCAGAGAGAAAGGTCTTCCTTTTGCCGTTGGTTCACCCTCCAATGGCCGCTGCAGCCAGCGCATCGCACTGATCCGAAGCCAGGAGCCAGGTGCCTCTCCTGGTCTCCCATGTGGGTGCAGGGCCCAAGCACTTGGGTCATCCTCCACTGCCTTCCCGGGCCATAGCAGAGAGCTGGACTGGAAGAGGGGCAACTGGGATAGAATCTGGCGACCCAACCGGGACTAGAACCTGGTGTGCCGGCGCCACAAGGCAGAGGATTAGCCTGTTAAGCCACGGCGCCGGCCGAAATTTTGTACTTTCTACTGGGTTTTTCTGTGAACCTAAACTACTCTGAAAAAATAAAAGTCTATTTTAAAAATAAATCTAACATTAGTCTTTCTAACATAGAATAAGCCAAAAACATACAAAAAACAAGTACAGGTACATGTTTATATAGGAAATGTGACATCATCTGTACAGTAGGAAAACTCTGTTCAGCAATATGAACTTCATTCACTATTTCCTGTATTTATTCAATAAAAAGTAAGCATTTTTGAGAAGCCAACTGGTTAAGTCAATGTAAAAATGTCCACTGAGTATACCAGTGCATTGAATGTTAAAAATAAGATGAGGAGTGGTACTCAGAAGACAACTGAAACTTATGAAGACCTTCAGAGTAGTAAAATAAGAAAACCCAGGACAGTGGCATTCAGTGTAACCCACCTTCAAGTCTGTAATGAACTCAGTTCAAGGGCACCAGTGTGTCCTAACTGATAGAGCAGGTACGGTTATATTTGAAATACTATGAGGGTAGTTTGAGTTTTTCAAAAAAAATTATAAAAGCCATAAGGTATAGAATTTTTCATTTCTGATTTCTTTTTTGTTTATGTTTCAAGCCATTATATTATCAATATTGTTTTAATGTTCTCATTTTTCAAGATTTTTTTATTTATTTGAAAGTCAGAGTTACAGAGATAGGGAGAGACAGAGAGTTACAGAGAGAGAGAGAGATCTTCCATCTTCTGGTTCAGAGCGAGAAAGAGAGAGAGATTCTATCTTCTGGTTCACTCCCCAGACGGCCACAATGGCCTGGGTTGGGCCATGCAGAAGCCAAGAGTTTCTTCCAGGTCTCCCACGTGGATTAGCAGGGGCCCAAGCTGTGGGCCATCCTCCTTTGCTTTTCCCAGGCCAATAGCAGGGAGTTGGATTGGAAGTAGGGCAGCCGGGACTCAAACCAGCAGCCATATGGGATGCTGGCATCTCAGATGGTGGCTTTACCCGCTACACCATAATACCAGCACCTGACATACACAGTTTTTGAATTTAAGCCCTCAGAAGACTTTTTGGCCACTAACTGATCCTCAGTAGCACTTCCTTGCTTCCTTGCTTTTATTTTTTTTTTCAATTTTTATTTAATAAATATAAATTTCCAAAGTACAACTTTTGGATTATAGCAGCTTCCCCCCCCCCATAACCTTCCTCCTACCTGCAACCATCCCATCTCCCACTCCCTCTCCCATCCCATTCTTCATCAAGATTCATTTTCAATTATCTTTATATACAGAAGATCAACTTGGTATATACTAAGTAAAGATGCAACAGTTTGCACCCACACAGACACACAAAGTATAGAGTACTGTTTGGGTAGTAGTTTTACCGTTAATTCACATAGTACAACATGTTAAGGACAGAGATTCTACATGAGGAGTAGGTGCACAGTGACTCCTGTTGTTGACACTCTTATTTATGGCGTCAGTAATCACCTGAGGCTCTTGTCATGAGCTGCCAAGGCTATGGAAGCCTCTTGAGTTCACAAACTCTGATCTTATTTAGACAAGGCCATAGTCAAAGTGGAAGTTCTCTCCTCCCTTCAGAGAAAGGTACCTCCTTCTTTGATGGCCTGTTCTTTCCGCTGGGATCTCACTCACAGAGATCTTTCATTTAGGTCATTTTCTTTTGCCACAGTGTCTTGGCTTTCCATGCCTGAGAAACTCTCATGGGCTTTTTAGCCGGATCCGAATGCCACTAAAGAGTTCAACAAACACAAAGCAAAAAGACCAGAGCTCAGCAGGAACACAGACAGAGGCCATAGGCAATCAAATGACAAGACGTTAGCTCCACCCATATAGAGCAAACTTGGAGACAGCTGCTGACTGAGCACACGCACACTGATTTAAAGGAGACCTGGAGTAGTCCTCTGTAACCGCCATGTGGCCGACCTCACGCCCTCCCCGAGCACGGAGCCTGGCTGTTCTGGCGGAGCAGCACACGGAGCGGCAAGCCCAGAGAGAGCTTGGGCATCCGTGTATCAGCGATGTGAACAGCTCCTGGCCCCTGCAGCCTCCACCGAGCACAGAAGCTACACGTTGGGCAGTTACTGACCGGAGTGTGTAATGGGATCCACAGCTTGGATTTAGGGTCCCAGTGTCTGCCTGCAACAGATCAGTGTTCGAATTGGATTTGTACAACCAAATCAGGACTTTCTACTTGCTCCCTGTTTACGTCATTGGCATATTTTTCTCAATGACACCCAAGCCACCCGGTCGTCATTCATATTGAGTTCTGCCGTGCACTTCTTGCTGGGTCCTGACAGTGGGGCATAGGGATGGGGAGGAGGCATTGAAAAGACGTCTTCTACTTTGAGTCCCGGGAGAGGGGCGGGCATTCCCAGTCGCCGTGGAATATTAAGCCATAAAAAAGAAGGAAATCCTCTCATTTGTGGCAACGTGGATGCAAGTGGAGAACCTTACGTTACCTGAAAGAAGTCAGGCACAGAAAATCCAGCCCCTCGTGTTCTCTCTCACGTGTGGAATCTAAACACGGGGACCTCACGGAAACCGCAGAGTAACCGTTCCTGGTGCTGGGGAGGATCAGGTGGGGAGTGGAGCCAGGTTCAAGGGCACAGGTGGGTCCAAGGGGGCTGCTGGAGGGGAGGAGTAACTCCTGAAGTCCTATAGCACAGTAGGGCAATTATGGTTGATGACAACTAACTGCTTACTTCAAAATAGCTCTTAGGATTTCGAATGCTCCCAAGACCAAGAAATAATAAATGTTTGAGATGACAAATATGGCAATTAGTCTTAGATTATTGTTACACACTGCATGCATGTATTGAAATGTCACACTCTACCCCATAAATATGTACAATTGGTATTGTCCCATTAAAAGTTTTAATTTAAAAAAATATTTATTTATTTATTTATTTGAAAGACAGAGAGGAAGAGATAGAGAGGTAAATCTTCCATACTCTGGTTCACTCCCCAAACGGCCACAATAGCCAGAGATGGGCCTATCTGAAGCTGGAAGCCATGAGCTTCTTCCGGGTCTCCCAGGTGGGTGGCAGGGGCCCAGGTATTTGGGCCATCCTCTGCTGCTTTCATGGGCGCGTTAAGCAGGGAGCTGGATCAGAAGTGGAGCAGCTGGGACTCCCACTGTCGTCCACGAGGGATGCCGGCACTGCTGGCAGGGGCTTTAACTGCCATACCCCAGCTCCGGCCCCAAAAGTTTTAACCATTTTTTTTAAAAGAAAGAATGAAGCCTAGAGGCTCAGTTAGAGAGGAACATAATTCTTAACTGCTTAGCTTCTCTGGGACAGGATGGACTTTCCATCTTCTCTGGAGGGAAACGACTCTCATTCCCCTCTCCCCAGAGTGGAGACACTTGTTAGTTGGCTGATTTGTGCGAATTAGAGCAGGGGGACCTCTGCCTCTCCCGGGTGGGTCCTGCTCTGCTGTCCGCACCCCGGGTGACGGTGGGACCTCTGCCTAGGGCGGCTGGGCAGCTGCCCCTTCTCAAAGCCCTTGTAGCTGGGGGCTCCACACTGAGCTTTTCGGATACAGTTGACAGTTTCCCATCCCTAGCTGCCTCTCATCGCTGCACCCACTCTCTGGTGAGCGGTGGTGGGGGGAGGCAGAGGGTAGAAATCTGTGTGCAAGAATGGCCTGCTCACAGATCCAGCCCCGGAGGAAGGGGCTTGTGCTCAGAGGACCAGGTGGAGGGTATCGCGGGGAGCTGGCTGTTCTTGTCTCTTGCTTTCTTGCTTTTCCCTATTGGTCCTAACTATACCTACATCCCTGTCCCCACTCCATGCAGTGCATGTCCTGCTGTCTGACTCACTGGCTTCAGTTCATTCCAGTATTTGTAAGCATGTGTTTATATTTTACAATGTATACGTACCTTCACATTATACAAAGTTCAAGTGAGGGGACAGTGCTGTGGCGTAGCAGGTAAAGGAACCGCCTGGATATTGGCATCCCATATGGACGCCAGTTCGTGCCTCAACTGCTCCACTTCAAATTCAGCTCCCGGCTAATGGCCTGCAGCAAACAACAAAAGATGCCCCAAATGTTCGTGTCCCTGCAACCCGTATGGGAGTCCTGGAGGAAACGTTTGGTTCCTGGCATCAGCCTGGCCCACTGCTAGCCTTCGTGGCCATCTGAGAAGTCAACTACTAGATGGAAGATTTCTGCCCCCCCCCCCCGTAACTATGACTTTCAGGTGAATAAATAAATCTTTAAAATAAAGTCCAAGAGTTGCAAAAAAAAAAGAGTCACAAAACAAAATGTCCCCCGTGAATTTTCCCTAGCTCCCCAGTCTTCATGGTCTCCTCTAAGAACCATCGCCTACAAACACACACCTGCCGAAGAGCAAGCTCAGGGACTCTGCCGTACTGAGGGTCCCGCTGCTCGGCACCTCCTCTCCCAGGGACCGGGTTCAGCTGGTTACAGCCCAGTGTCAGAAGAAGCATCCAGGGACCAAATGCAATGTACACGTGTCTGTTGGCTCCGTGATTCCAATAAACCAAGAGTGGAAGAATTAAAAGATACTGGTGAGATCACTGTGCACTGTGATCGGCTGTGGGATGAGATTCAGGACTCACTGTTAGCATCTTCAGCACCAGGGAGTGGATTCATCTCTCTGCATTCGGGCACCTTTATCTTTTAAAGATATAATCTGAAACCTTCGTGAATGAGAGTCCATGAGGCCCCACATTCACTTCAAAACAGTACTGGACGGGAGAGATGAGGTCAGGGAAAGGTTGAAACAAGACTGGCCGTGCATGGATAATTGCTGAAGATGGACAATGGTAGCTGGAAGTTTTGCAAGTGCTTAAAATTTTCCATAGTAATTCTATTTTTGCAAAAGCACAAAGCTCTGGCTGAGTGTCATGGGCACCGTATCGAGAGAGCAAATCCGTTCTTGCTGTCCTCGCGACCCACGGAGTTGGGTACAGCTGGCAGAGAGGGAGATGTGGCGGCAGGAGTGGGCACACACTCGGCTGACAAGGGATCAGGGAGCTGAGTGGCCCTGACCCCATTGAAGTAACTTGGCTACTCTCTGCAGCATGCCAAGCTGGGTCTTGGGCTCAGATGGAAACCATAAGCGGCATCCTTTGCAGTGACCCCAGCTTTGAGGTTCCTGTCGTTTTATGGCAGGAGTAGGTTCCCACACCCTGGCTTAATGTGAAACATGCACACGCATCGCTCCCGGGACGAGAGCTCGGGAGGCGGCCTTGCTGTGAGAGTGCACGGTGGTGTCCCTGCCCCGGAATGTGGCCGGTCGCAGCAGATGGGGCTGAGCGGGGCTTAGGACTTCGCCCAGGAGTGGAGAGATGATTGGAATATTTACTTTGAAAAGTGGCCTCTGTAGATGGGAAATGATTAATTCACCAGGAGGAATTTTATATTCTACAGGGTAATACCCACAGAAAAGAAAGGGCCTCTTTGAGCAAACCAGATTGAGGAGGTCCCCCTCCGCGTCTGGGTCATTGCAGTGCCTCCCTCCCACGCTCCGGGCTGGAGCCTTCCAGAGAGAGGCAGCGAGGAGGCGTGGGGGAGGGAGCGATGAAGCCCAATTTACCTGCCTGGGAAAGGCTGTGAATCAGCGAGTGACATTGCCACCAGGTGAAAAGACAACCTGCAGATGGGTAAAAAATACTCAGAAATGTATACCTTATAAAGGCTTAATGCGAGAATATGAAAATAGTTCCTACAGCTCTGCACTGCAAACACAAACACTCCAGTTCTTGAATGGGCAAAAGGCTGGAATCGACTGTTTCTGCAGAGTGGCCAAAAACCATGTGGCAAAGTCTCAGTGCCGCTACTCGCCGGGGAAGGAACTGTCGCAGCAGAGCTGAAAACTGTCCCAGAAGGCAGCACCTGGGCCGGCGTGGTGCTGCAGCAGGTTAGGTCACTTCCTGCAATGTGGGCATCCCGTATCAGAGCACTGCGGTAAGTCCTGGCCATTCCACTTCTGATCCAGCTCCCTGCTGATCCGGCTGGGAGAGCAGCGGAGGATGGCCCAAGGGCCTGGGCCCCTGCACCCACATGGCAGACCCAGAAGAAGCTGCTGGCTCCTGGCTTTGGCCTGGCCTAGCCTGGATTTTACAGCCACTTGGGGAGGGAACCAGCAAATGGAAGATCAATCTCTCTCTCTTTCTCTCTGTGTCTCCCTCTTTCTGTGTTACTCTACCTTTCAAATAACTAAAATAAAATTGTTCTTTTTTTAAAGAAACAACACACATAGATCCTTCCACAAAAAGCTGTCAAATGGCCAGCGCCACGGCTCAATAGGCTAATCCTCCGCCTGTGGCCCTGGCACACCGGGTTCTAGTCCCGGTTGGGGCGCCGGATTATGTCCCGGTTGCACCTCTTCCAGACCAGCTCTCTGCTGTGGCCCGGGAGTGCAGTGGAGGATGGCCCAAGTGCTTGGGCCCTGCACCCGCATGCGAGACCAGGAGAAGCACCTGGCTCCTGGCTTCGGATCAGCGCGATGCGCCGGCTGCAGCGCACCAGCCACGGCAGCCATTGGAGGGTGAACCAACGGCAAAAGGAAGACATTTTTCTCTGTCTCTCTCTCTCACTGTCCACTCTGCCTGTCAAAAAAAAAAAAAAAAAAAAAAAGCTGTCAATTGTCATCCAAGTCCACACTGATGTCCACCAAGGATGTGGCTGCTGGAGTACATGAGGCTGCCTGTGCCCACCGATGTGCAGTGAGCCCAGCCACGCATTCCCAGTCCCCATCAAAGCTCCCCACCACCTGTGTGAGCCCAGATCAGTCTGTGCCCTGGCCCCTGGGCACAGCCAGAGCCGGATTTCAGGTGTAGCCTGCAGTCCTCTGCCAAGGACATAGACCAACGTGCACAAAACCCAGGTTGTGACCCCTGGGGAATGCCGACAGCTGTAATCTCACTCATCCTCCAATGAGATGGCAGCTAGGGCAGCAGCCACCTCCAGCAAGAGGTCACTTAAGTCCCCCTCAAACAGTGCAGGCTGAGTGGGGCGGAGCCAGGATCCCCCAAGAAGTGCCCGACACCTTCCACGGGACCAATCCAGGTGACAGCAGTTGCTGGGCCCTCCGAGGCCACCCTGTCCCTGAGCCTCCAGGGCTGTCCCCTACAGCAGTCCCACAGCCTTCAAACAGCCTCGGCCAGCGTTACCTCCTCTTTGATCCCTTTCAAGACCCCCCAAGTCTCCGCTCTGGTCTTCCTCTGAGCTCCTGGTCTTCCTCTGAGCTCCTGGTCTTCCTCTGAGCTCCTGGTCTTCCTCTGAGCTCCTGGTCTTCCTCTGAGCTCCTGGTCTTCCTCTGAGCTCCTGTCTTTGACCCAGAGCTTGGACTATCCTTGAGCGTATGTCTCTCTGAACTTGACGTCCCGGGGACAGAGGCTAGTGTTCACATGTGCACGGCTGTGGCTCGGCACAGTGACGTGCACAAAGCAAGCTATCAAGTGTGTGACGGATGAGTGGGTGAGCAAGTGCATAGCTGGCAGGGCCCTGATATTGGAAAACAGAGGTGTAACACTCACACAGAACTGGGGACACAGCAGCTGCATCCCCACTGTGTGTGGACCCAGAACTGTCCCCGCTGGGAAATCTTAGATGATCCCTCCCCCCATCTTTGTCCACGGATTTAGCATTTCCTCAAATGGGTTCACACAGGGCATCCGGTTCCCCCAAATTTCGGATCAAGAATGTCACTCACCCAAGAAGCCGCACCCCCTCACCCCAGGGATTCTTCGTGAGTGACTCCTGGCCGGTCTTGGGCATGCCTGTTCTTGCATACGCTCTGTGGAGATTCGATTCTAGGAACAAGGTCCTCCCTTGCACGGGCG
This sequence comes from Lepus europaeus, assembly GCF_033115175.1. Lineage (NCBI taxonomy): Eukaryota > Metazoa > Chordata > Mammalia > Lagomorpha > Leporidae > Lepus > Lepus europaeus. The sequence goes on along the minus strand of NC_084829.1, from coordinate 3,114,200 downwards.
TGGGTGGCAGGGGCGGGGCGGGGCGGGGCAATGCCTAGAAGGGCACTAACTCTTGATGCCATCTCCTCTGATGTCACGCCAGCTTCTTCAAATACCTCCTTTGTGATTTAAGTCAGAACCACAAAAGCAAACCATGCTTTCTCATCTCCCATGTTCTGAGCCTTACATTTGTAGGTGGAAAACAGGATTGGCGGTTGTGTTCCTACCTTTTCTGGGAAATGTCTGGGGGTCATTTGAATTGTATATGAAGCAAATATCAAAGAGTTTTCCAGGGCCAGCATGGTGGTGCAGCTGGGTAAGGCTGCCACTTGTGATACCGGCATCCCATAGGAGCACCAGTTTGAGTCCCAGCTGCTCTACTTCTGATCCAGCTAGCAAAGCAGCAGAACATGGTCCAAGTGCTTGCACCCCTACCATGCACGTGGGAGACCCAGATGGAGTTCCAAGCTCCTGGCATCAGCCTGGCCTGCCCCTGGCTATTGCACCCATGTGGGGAGTGAACCAGTGGATGAAGATCCCTCTCTCTTTCTCTCTCTCTCCAAGTCTGCCTTTCACATAAATGAAAGTTTTTAAAAAGATTTCCCCAAATCAGAGAGGCTTAGCCATAGTGGATTGTCAACACCAATTCCTATATGGATTTAAGTTTGACTCAAAATGTTCCCCTGAGATGGCTGAACACATCTCGGAGTCCTTGGCTAACTCCAGTGGGTATCCTTGGTGCTAATATGGAAACTACAATCAACTGAACACTTGTTTTCTTTTTAGCAAATGAGCGTGTGTTGGAGATTTTTTTTACTATCTAATAAAACCAACATAAAATGAATTTGCTCCAGTGCTTCCTCACCCTTTAAAACTACCAAACCCGCCCCCACTGGGTGTCATTTTTCCTTGGCTTCCTGCCTAGACCCTAACTAGCTTATCAGCTGGGTCCCGGCAGGCAGCCCCCGGCCTCCGAGCCTCAGCTGAGAGCGGGTGTCCCTCTGTCTGCCGGTTCCAGGGGTGCCCGTGGTAGGGACGGAGACTGGGACTGGTTTGCGTCCCCAAGAAGACTTGGCCACTGTGGGTATTGCTTTTATAGACTCTGGTTGTTTCAGACTTTATGTTTTTTATTGCATTCCTTTGCAATTCTAGCAGCTGTTTTTGTCAAGAGTCTTAATAAAGTTTGAACTGCTAAACGAACTTTTATGGAAATTGGTCACAGAAGTCTATGAGGCTCCTTTCAGAACACCAGCAGCTAAATTGCCCCTGGGCTCCTTTTCATGTTCACAGTGGTGACAGAAGAAACCCAACGGGGTGAAGGGGGATGGCTTGACCATCAGTTTCTAAGTAGATTTCCAGACTAGAGTTCTAATCTTTAGCTCTGTTCATGATACTTGTCAGATACACTTGGCTGCAGAACCCAGATTATGAAGATGTTTTAAGAACCCATAAAGAGAATAGAAAATGAATCATGATGTGATTGGAAGGGGAGAGGGAGCGGGAAAGGGGAGGGTTGTGGGTGGGAGGGAAGTTTTGGGAGGGGGAAGCCATTGTAACCCATAAGCTGTACTTTGGAAATTTATATTCATTAAATAAAAGTTTAATAAAAAAAAAAGAGCCCATACAGCCAACTCACATTACTGTTTTGCTTTCTTTAAAAATATTTGTTTGTTTATTTATTTGAAAGGCAGAGCATCAGAGAGAGAGAGAGAATTTGCTGGTTCACTCCTTGAAATGGCCACAACAGCCAGGACCTGGGTCAAGCTGAAGCCAGGAGCCAACAACTCCATCTGGGTCTCCCACAGGGAGAGCAGGGGCCCAAGTGCTTCGCCCATCTTCCACTGCTTTCCCAGGCATATTCGCCGGAAGCTGGGTCAGAAGTGGAGAAGCCGAGACTGGAACCGGCGCTCAGATACAGGATGTTGGCATTGAGGAGGCATCTTTACCTGCTGTGCCACAGGCAGGCTCTGCTTTCATTTTATCTCACGATGCTTTCAACTTTATAAATCTAAGACTCAGAAGAATGAGACCAAGTTCCTTGGTCTAGAAGAGGAGAATAAAGCATATTGGATCCTGTTCGCTTCTCTCTCCTATTGTTAGTCGCACTGAAATATCATTCAGTTTGTGAAGCATATGTATTTGGCCCTGAAGTTAACGTGAGTTGACAGTGCCTATAGGAGCCAGTGAGGAACTCAAAACGTGTTATAGACCTGCCTTGAACATAATGGTTTCTCCTCCACTTCACATGCCAGTGTTATGGAAGAATAATTCCCCAACAGACCAAAACTAACTGTGCGTCTCTCGGAGGTGTGACTTCACACATTTCCATGAATAAAGCAGACTCCCAGAGCAATAAAATGAAGTGTTTCAATAACCTCAGCCAGGTGGCTGAGCACCCACTCGCCCACGTTCCTGCACGCTAATGGGTCCTTCTTGGAACATCTCTTTGAAAATTCATTTTGCCACCCAAAGTGAGAAGCTTTTTTAAAAAAATACATTATTTGCAACACTGCAGCTAGCTGAGATGAAATATTTATATATGGGTGACTCAGTGACTCTGGATGAGGCACCCTTGACTTGTAAAACATACAATGAAGAGGCTGGACGAGACGGCCCCTAGAGACCCTCACCGGGCCACTGCGGGGCCCAATGAGAATTCCAGGAGATGAGACGAGAGATGGAGCCAATCTAACGGTGGTCACTGGGTGGGAGGCGCTGATCCCTGAGGGCGTTCACCAGAGAATAAGCAGACGTGTCGGCTGCTCCAGGTGGACACAGTGAGCAGGATGCCCACTCAGGTGCTGGATCACGCGCCAAAGCACTGTGCCGATCACAGAGTTTGTGGCTGCAGGGTCAGCCCCCACGTCCAGCTCGCTCTGACACTCTGGACAGCCACACCCGACTTCCACGGGCTTTTGTCCATCAGAATCTGTCCCAACCCAACCCGAAGGAGGGGGAAATGGAATCATGACATCACAGAGGAACCCTCACCAGAGATGCTGTGGTTCCATCCTGGTTCCCATCGAGACTCGGAGGGGAGTTCTCTGGATCGGTCTTGCTGTTTACTTAAATGGCCCGATTCCACACACATCCTGAAGTTCTGATACGCTGAGCCCTGGGCTTCCTGTGGCAATGGTCGACTGAACATGAGCTTTAACTGGCCCAGTCTTCCTCTCCGGTCACAAAGCACACAGTTCCCCACAAGGAACAGTGGAGGGCGCTGTTGTACTGGGTTGTTTCCCCGCACCAGCCTCAGGAACCCTTTCCCTCTCTAAGGCTCTTTCCCATCGTAATGTGAACATGATGTCCGATAATGAAAACAATAACTATCCCAGCAGCTTTTCCCCAGAAGTGGAGGGCTTCTTTTTCCCAGGGTGTGAACGTGGGCCTCTTTGTTACAAGATAAATGAACGGACTTAAGGTATTGAAAACTACTTTCAGGATGAACGTGGACTCCCAGCCCTTGTGAGCTGATGACTTGGACTACCGTGTAGTGGGAGTTTCATTACTTGTCATTGTTCGGCAGTTCAGAGATAATAGAACAGCCACGAAACTCAGCAAACAGCAAGAGGAACATCTGGCCGCAATCAGCCCAGTATCAGGAAACAGGCTGCCTGACGGCGTTTCTCAGGGGCGGGAGCCTGGCAGGAGTGGTAGAAAGACACACTTTTAAAGCGAGTTGTGACAGCTGAATATTATTTTCAACCGCTGCGCTTCAGATCTGGGCTCGGCACTTCTCTCTCCCCTCCCTGGAGCTGAAACTCCAGGACCCAATTTAATTCCTGCCTTTTCCTTTCCCACACTCTGCCTCGGCGTAGACTTTGCCTCGACAATACCTTTCTTGTAGTTTCTCGCTCACTGGACGCCGCCCTGTGCTGCACAGGTAACTTAATAAATCAGTGTGCGAAGCGAGAGCACGCTTACAGCAGGCTCGCAGGGCTTACCAGAACAGCGAAGGGAACCTGGCTTCAGTTCAAGCACACTAGCGTGAGCCCCCAGGAGGGGTGCCAGGCAAAACACGGGACGTGCACTTCAATTTGAATTTCAGATAGACAACAAACAGCTCTTGATATAAGCATGTCTCATGTGATATTTGGGATGTATTCATGCTTTTTTTTTTTTTAAGACTGTGTGTAATCTGAAATTCAAGTTTAACTGTGTTCCTCAGATTTTATTTGCTAAGTCTGGCAGCCCTCGCCCTTAGACAGCAGCGATGCCTGGACTGAGAGCAGCTACAGTCTCCACAGAACTTCCAGGTTTAAAATCCTACATGTCTGTGTGGCAGGGAAACAGAGGGAAAAGTGTATGGATTCACCTACTCCTCGAAACACGCCTGCTCTATGGCTTTGGACGGAGTCTGGAGACAGATTTTCTCCCCCTCCAACCTAGAGAATACCCTGGACCCAAAGCCAGATGAGATCCCTGGGCTGATTTAATATTCTCTTTGATGGAAAACTCCGCTCAGGGAGTCATGTTTCTGTGAAGCCCAGCTGACAGCTAGCAACAGGACTCAGACACTGAGCAAGAATCAGACGTAGCTTCTTCCTGCCCAGCCCAGGTAGGAAGCTGGGGATGGAGCAAGCAGCCCACATCAGGGTCACCCTCACCTGGCACCCGTTCCTCATGAATTCTGCTTTCACTTTGGTCCTCTGAGCGGAATATCCAGCTTTCTAATTTTTTTTTTAAATCCCAGGAAGAACCAAGCATGTGCTGTGGAATGTTTAGCAAAGAGGGCTTCCCACACGGAAGGGCAAGGGATGATGAGCCAGGCTGTCCCCGGCAGCCAGGGAAGCAAGGATTTCAGATAGCGGGCAGCAAAGAAAAGGCAACCTGAAACGCATCGCCCTCCTGGAGCCCCGGGTGTCAGCGCTCCCCGGGGAACCCGGCACAGCTGGTGAAGATGTGCAGAAAGGAATGCTTTGTGTCCCACGAGAGGAGAGCGTACATCAGGATGGCCAGCATGGCAAACCGTTGGGAGGGTCTTCAAGAATAAAAATGGAGCTACCACGTGACCCAGCAGTCTGTCCTATAGGAACACTTATCTCCAAGGGATTTGAGGTGGGGATGTTGAAGCGATGGCTTTGCCCCACGTTTATGGCAGCCTCACAGCAGCCAAGACATGGCGTCAACCTCAGTGCCCACTGACGGATGAACGGGTAGAATGTGACGGAGTATACACGATGGAATGCCACTCAGCCCAACAGGGAAGGGAAGGCTGTCATCTGTGACACCAAGGATGAACCTGGAGGACATCATGTTTAGCAAAATGAGGCAGCAAAGGCAGACAAACGCCCCCCGATCTCATTTACACATGGGCTCCAAAGCAACGGCATTCACAGAGGCAGAGAGCAGCATGGTGGTTGCCAGGGGTTGGGACGAGAAGTTGGAGAAATGTTGCTCGAAGGCTACAGGATTTTAGTTAGTTGGGAGAAGTAAATTTCTGAGATCTGTTGCTCTGCATGATGACTCTAGTAAATAGCAATAGATATTTCAGCATCTCTAAGAGTACATTTCAAGCATTCCCACCACAAAAACCTAAGTATACGGGGCAGTGGACATGTGAACCTCATCTACTCAACACATGTTATATACATTTACTACAACATCATGTTGTATCCTGTAAATAAATACAAAACAAATGAAAGGAATGAATAAAAACTCACTTAAAGAGAAATTTTACTCTAGATACAAAACAATTAAAAAGACAAAATTGTTGACTTTTCTTTAAAAGATGCACATGCACACACACACCAGAGAGCAGCCCACGGCCTGAGAGCAACAAAGCTGGCTGCTGCAGCAGGGGTTGGCCTGGCAGTTGACGTCCGCACCCCACATGGGGTAGCCAGGTTCAAAACCCACCCCTGGATCCCAGGTCCAGCTTCCTGCCCATGCAGGCCCTGGAGGCAGCAGGGATGCAATGGCTCAAGTACCTGGGTCTCCCCCACCCACGTGGGAGACCCGGATTCAGTTCCCACCTTCCTGCTTCAGGCATTTGGGGAGTGAACCAGAAAATGGGAGCTCTGTCCGTGTCTTTCTGCCTCTCGACTTACACATTTTTAAAAGATTGATTTATTTATTTGAAAGTCAGAGTTACACAGAGAGAGGGAGAGGCAGAGAGAGGTGTTGCATCCACTGGTGGGGTACTCCCCATATGGCAACAGCCGGAGCTGCGCTGATCCGAAGCCGGGAGCCAGGAGATTCTTCCGGGTCTCCCACATGGGTGCAGGGGCCCAAGGACTTGGGCCATCTTTTACTGTTTTCCCAGGCCACAGCAGAGAGCTGGATTGGAAGTGGAGCAGCCGGGGCTTGAACTGGAGCCCATATGGGATGCCAGCACTGCAGGCAGCAGCTTTACCTGCTACACCACAGCGCCGGCCCCGACTTACACATCTTTGAAATTAAAAAAGAAAGATAAAAACCTGTTGTTGCTGCCACTAAGCACCCCACCCGTGAGGCATCACCTGGAGCCATCAGGGAATGAGGACGAATCTTCTGAAATCAACTGTCAATTAAGCAAAATTGGGTTTATTTGAGCTCAAGGCAGTGAGTGAGAACACTGCCTGGACAGACCTGCAGGAGGCCAAGGTCAGGACTGAAGCATTTGTGGAGCTCTGGTCTGGGTGCTGGTTGTGCACGGCAGGTCATTGAAAGCAAGGGACTTGGCAGCTCCATGAGGCGACTTGAAGCAACGCTTGTAAGTAGTCTTTGTTCTAACAAGCAAGCTTTGCTTATTAGATCTGGGCTGATTTGCCCAGGTGAACAGGGTAGCTTCTCCAATAAATTGATAGGAAGAAATCCCTAAAGCAAATAGTGAAATTAATTTTTGATTTGCACCCTTATTTTCTCTGGGCAGAATTCCCAGGAAACAAACAACTGGATCACGCTGATCGGGGAGGCCTCAGTTCTGTCTTCACAGCGCCACCTCTGGTTGCAGTGGCGCCAGGACACCCGACACTTTCTACAACTTTCCATGTGAGGGTAACACCAGCATTCCCGTTTATTGGTAAGGAAACAAGCCTACAAGATAATTGAGGGATGTGCAAAGCCTTTTGGGATAAACGTTTGGAATGTTCCTGAAAGAAAAAGCCCATTCCTTGTGTAACATGAACGGAAACGGCAGGGAGTTGAAAGGTACTGGTTGACGTCTGGAGCCCTCTGGTTCTAGGAAAATGTGGAAGGTGTGGGGGTCGGGTTCCCCTCAACCTCTATCCGGAATCTTCCCTGCTTTTGGGTGCCCCCTTCAAATTCAGAAGGTCCCAGTTTCTACCCAACAGACGTTGACAGTCCGTTTTCTTCACTTGACAAGGTAACTCCACGTCTACTCTGCCTACTTGTAAGAAGCGGGATGCAACGGGCACCCTAAGCCCCAGCATCCCTGGCCCCGGCTTGGAGCTCAGGAGGTCGCCCTCCCTGCAGGGTGGGCTTCATGGGAGGCAGGATATGAGTAACTGTCACGTTAATTTCCTAAGGAATTAAATGGCCTGAGCACTGTAGCAACTTTTCTTCCCGAGTATAATCCATCAAAAACACGGCCTAGATCATGGTAGCAGCAAGTCCCAGATTTTCAAAGTAGGACATGAAATTGTATCTCAGTGACTTCCTCTGACCCAAAAGAAAAATGCAAAGCTGGCCTTACTTGGTTTATCTTCATGTTAATCATGAAGGAGGAGTGTGTTTAAAACACGGAGCAGATTAATGCCATTTTTCAACCTTCCCCTCACAACGTTAGGTGCCTCTTGGACTACAGTGTTTGTTTAAATCGGCTCCATGACCTTACTCTCGATATTTATTATGCTTTGGATGAAATAATATTGTAGGAGTTCCTACTTTTTAAATTCCACGCTACCATAAAATATACACTAGATCTATCACTATTTCACCAATCTGTTCATGACTTTGAAATCATAAATGGGTTAACTTCAAACCTTCCTTTTCTGAGAAAAATAAGATAAATTCTTTTTCATTTACTTTGGAAAGTGCTGGTTTCTTTGTTTTAAATATGCAGCTCAGATTTATGTTTTCTTTTAAACAGAATTTTCCATTTGTCTTATACCTGGCCTAGACAATCCTCTCTGGAAAACGGAACTGCTTTTGGACAAATGCTGGTATCACAGATTAAAAGGGGATATAATTTTTTACCCATAATAGAGATTTTCCTTATCTCTTAACAACAGCAAGAGAATCTGTGCAAAAGTTTAAATAATATATTTCAGCATATTTCAAAATAAAGAAAAATTTTAGCCAATCACTAACAAATACCTAATGTGATGTTGGACCAAATAGTGTCCAAAGTAAATGACCTAAAATTTGCCATTCTTTCTTTTTTAAAAAATGTATTAATTGATTCATTATACTGGGAATATAGTTTATTTATATAGCTAATAAAGCAATGTGAACATAGGTGTGCTATAAATTCATAAATCGTTAGCAACATTAAAGCTAATTGAGACAAACTAGCTGTATTTTGCCTGTTAGGATAAATGATGAGGGGTAGGCATTTGGCTCAGCAGGAAGATGCTGCTTGAGATGCCCATATCCCATATCGAGTGCCTACGTCCAAGTCCCGTTCCTGCTTCTGATTCCAGCTTCCCACTGACGCACACCCTGGGAGGCAGCTGTTGGTGGCCCAAGTGTTTGGGTCCTTGCCACCCACGCAGGAGATCTGGACTGAATTCCAGGCTCCTGGCTTCCTCCTGGCCCCACCCCAGCTGCTGTGTGCATTTGGGAAGTGAACCAGTGGATGGAAGATCTTTGTCTTTCTGTATGCCTCTGGCCGGCTGCCTTCCAAATAAATAAAAAGCAAGTGAACACATTTTTAAAACTATGAACATCTCATTTAAAATCAAATAACTAGAATGGTTGGTGCACCTATTATTTCTCCCCTGTCCAAACAAGAGGAGCTCTTTATGATTAAATGGAGTCCTGGATTTTGAAACTATGACTAGTGTTACAATAGCAACACATTGTCACCTTTTAGAAGAGCGTTTTTCTATGTTTTGGTCATTTATCATCCTTTAAAGGCATCTCTCTTACAACCCAAATACTGCAGATACAGTGCTCATGTGCTACGTGTATATCTGTGGTTTGCACATAAAAGAGGAAGCTTTTTAACCACCGCTTTGCTCCCCTGCTGCCCAGAACTAATCTTTACTCCATTGGAGGCGCTATGATCCCTGTTGACTTTGAAGATGTGAAAATGTGGAGAAAGACAGTAGTCCCCAAACTCCCACTATTTTTCTTGATTTAAAGCCTAAAGAATGGGCCTAAATTAGAATAAATACAAAAGTATTCTACTGGGGCTTGGGTGAGAAAAGAGAAATCTTCAGTCCTAAGCTTGTTTTGCTTAGAACTGCAGTGAGTATATTACTGGCTGAAAGAAAATACTGGCCTTTGGTACTCCCCCTATATGTGACCATACACATCAGCTCATTTTTGTTCAAACTCATTCCCTCACTGAATTATTTGCCCAACAAGCCCTGTCTTAGAGGGTAGGGATATAAAGGTGAGTAATACGCAACTTCAATTTATGCATTCCACTAACAAAACCACAAACTTCAGAACTCATCAAACAGTAAATGTACCTGCACATTCAGAAACATCTAGGGTCTAAGGAAGGAAGGTATCCAGATACTCCTGGACTTACAGTGGGGGTTATGTTCAAACGAGCCCATCCCAGGTTACAATCTCCGCAGTGGGAAAGGCATTGACTGTCCCTGGTCTCCTCCTGTACCTCCTGGCTCAGCTGCCCGGCACAAGCAGAGCGTCAGTGGTCTCCTCTCGTGACCTCACGGCTGCCTGGAGCTGCACTTGCTGCACTGCCCAGAGGATCAGGCCTCCCAATTCCAGCCTGGGAAAGACCAAAACTTACAATCCCACATACCATTCCTACCTAGAGCAAGCAGCTTTCACACCACTGAGAAGCGGAAAAATCGTAAATTAGGTCAAACACCATCTCTAGTACTGTTTATAGAAGAGAAAAGATGCAAGTTATTGAGTGGCAACGATGATGAATTAGGGCCCAATAACACTGTTTGTCTGTATTGACATTGTCCATTCTTTTGAATAAGCAAACGCACAGTGTAACTCCAGCCAGCCACTAGCTTGTGAACCAAGCTGCCTTAAAGCCAGTTTGCCAAAATTCAAATTCCATTAAGGAATGGTGAGATGGTGTCTTGTGAAAGTTTCTACTTTGATTTTAAGTAGGTATTTCCACCAGTTTAAGTGCAAATACGCTTTCAAACGGGACTAGGCACGGCTGTAGCTGTTCAGGGCAGTTGCCTCCTCCATTTGTTTTTCTCTCCAGGCGCCCCTTGGTTAAAAAGTGCACTTCAACATCGGTGATGTAGTAGGAGTACTTGCAGCTTTGGCAAGCTCGCCGTTCGCTGAGAAGCAACTCTGCACTAGCACACCATTTATTTCTGAAATGCTGGCAAAGCTAAAAGAGGCTTTAGCTCCACGAGGGGCAACATTTTTTCCTTAGGACAATTGTCAACACAGGTAAAACAGCTGTGTGCAAATTAAGAGGAATTAGCTATTGAGTCAAATTCCTGTCGTGCGGGGCTGAGCTTCATTGACTCAGGCGTACCGTATTCTGAAGTTAATAAAAAGCAGTATCTCCCAGATGAGACCCAGGACACTGATGATAGCATGTGTGTGATCGATCGTCCATCTGAGAAGGAAGGAGGGAAATCACAGCATCGCTAACGAGGCCGAGGCGGCTGCTCCCACTCCTGCTAATGAGGGCCTGGGGCTCTAACAGTGAAGTGGTGGGAGGCAGGTCAACACAGATGGAGATGGGAGGACAAATGATAGCCACATGACCACCAAAAAGGGCGCTGACATCCAACGTTATTGCCAAACTCACAACGCGGTCTCCATCTTCTCTATGATTTAATAGCTGCGGAGTATGGATTCTGTGAGAGACAATTTGGAGGGTGTACGCGTGAGTATTGTAAGACGGCTGGGGAAAGAAGTCCCCCTCTGCTAGCTAAAAAGAAAATACAGCTTTTCCAAACTTTTCACTAGTTGGTCCAGATTTTAAACTTGGCTACTGTCAATGAAGTAAGAATTAATAACGATAACAAGGGTTTGCTTTGTGCCAACGGGTGAGCTATAGGAGAGGGGTGTAGGAAAAAGACAAAGAGAAGAAACAATGAAAGGTCTGGCATGGGAGTGGCTGTAAGAGTATAGGTGACTGCATACCAGAGAGAGACAAAAATGCAGTCAACAGAACCCCAAAGTTTATTGCTCCGCTTTGCCTTTCACGCCTATGGAAGCAGTTTGGAATTCTCAGACGACTCTATGCTCCGTCAAGCAGCTTAGCTTTCCGTAGGGCGAAGAGAAGCAAGCTGCGCCGTGTTCCTAGGAGCCTGGTAGAACAGAAAGACTTTCAGAAGCCCAAGTCCCTGTCCGCATCCTAACTCCAGCTGGTAATGCCCTCCCAGGACACATCCCATTAGCTTTGCCTCAACACGTCCATTCCCCGGTTGTAGACAGAGTTCATGGAGATTCTCTGACCCAGATCCACCGGGGGCTACATCTAGATCCCGGTTTCAACGTGAGAAGTGTTTCCTTAAAGGTTTTCAGACCATGACGGATCAATACTTGACAGTGACTGAGAGCTCTGGCCCACCTACTTAGAAGGATGTAAATTTCAGAAATGGCTGTAGGACAACTGTATTTGCTGTTTTCATTACCACAACAAAATACCTGAGGCAGGCTAACATTATAAAGAAAGGAAGTTTATTTAGCTCACAACTCTGGAAAGTCAAGGTTCTAAAGAGAATTAAACTGGTTGTGAGAGAAAAGAAGAAAATTGATGGGATAGGAAGAAGAAACGGAGGGAGAGCAAGAGAAAGATAGAGAAAAGGCAAGGGGAACAGGCAAAAATGAGCGTTCTGTGTCCAACAGGCCCAGTCTTGTTCCCAGCCTGGGCTCTTGGTAGGGCCCATAGCTGTTAGGCCCGCCTGGCAGAAACTGGGGTAATAACAGAGGCACACAGCACAGTCCACGTTGTCTTATTGTGCTGGGAGTTCTTCACTTCTGGAAACAGCTGAGTGGGCAAAATGGCACCCTTTCCAGAAATAACACAGTGTGGGTCTGGAGGAAAAACGCTGTGAATCAAGACCCTAGGGCACAGCGAAACAGGAAAATGGATTTTGGAAAGAAGGAAGGAGAACAGTTTTATGGAAAAATTTCAAATATTTACTAAGGCACAATAATACCATAAACCTCCATGTGCCCAATGTACAGTTTCAATAACACAAAGGTACTCCAGAAAGTTCATGGAAAATAGATTGAAATGTAAGAGGGGTGTGTGTGTGTGTGTGTGTGTGTGTCTGTGGTGTGAAACATTTTTGGGATCCATGCATAGATTTTTCATAATGTGCATTTCTGGGGATTTTTTGAAGCAGCAGCATCAGGAACACATCACCAAACTGGTTTCACCTGCACCCTTTCCTGGACACCCCACCACCACCACCACTGTGCCGCCCGCCACCGCCTCACCCTGCCCCAGTGTGTTGAAGCAAATTCCTGACCTCATACCATTGCCTTCCCAACACTTCAATGTGTAGGAAAAGACAAAGGATCTTTCTGCTCAGGAAAGCTGCATCTCCACGCCAAGGGAAGTCAAACTTGTAAAAAAGCAAACGGAAAGCCCTGAGAGAGGAGGGCGGAAAAGGAATTCAGTGCTAGGAATTCTCAGATGTTTGTAACAGGTGACTTTTTAAATTTGTCATGAGATTCCATCACCACTCCTTTTAACCAAAGAAGTCCTACGGCAGAAGTCAGCCAGTGTGCAGGGAAACGAAGGGGTCGCTGGCTGAAAACCTGCCTACCCCACAGGGTTAAACATGAAAGAAATATATTGGAGCTGCACTGGGCCGTGGTAACAACACTTTTTAAAATATATGGACCATGACCATATTTTTAAAGTTTGTATTTATTTTGCTTCGTTCCATGAGAAGTAAACTGGGATATTCAGTTATAAAACAGCATTTTATTGCTCCTCAGTCATTCCCCTAGAGAGGAAAATAAAATTTCTTCCCCCCAAAAAAGTGATAAATGTTTAATGAAACATCTAGACTTTCCTTCTTGAAGGTGTGGTGTGCCTTCAGTGTGTTTTTATAAGCATCTGCTATCTCCCACCTGAGCCTCGCTGTCGAGGTGTGGGTGTGGAAGAAGAACAAACACTTGCGTCTCCCGAGACAAGATTTACCCTTCAACTTGTGTCCCCTCGGGACACAGGATTGCTCATCAAAGGAAGTTCTGCCACTCAGAAGGTTCGTGGACTGTCCCGAAAAAACACCCACTCGGAAACACCACGTCAGAGTTTGGAATGTCATATTTAGCTCCAATTGCTAGTGAGTCAGAAAAAAGGTAGGTATAGTGTCCCCACCTCTCTCTCTCTCTCTCTCTCTCTCTCTCTCTCTCTCACACACACACACACACCCCAAAGGTTTTTCCACATCAGGTGGAATCTGCTTCCAGAGCAGAATGAAATAAACCCCAAAGGCATGAACCTGTTGCTTAGCATAAGCGAAGACGTCCAAGCCAAAGAGGGAAAACTTCCACAAGGCAGTTCTGGGTTTCACCAAGGCTCAAACCTTCCCAGTGAGACCCAGGCAGTGGCCCTGCTTACACAGTTGTGCACACACCCATCCTGTCTCCCGCACTGCACCTGACGGATGCAAACTCTTATTGTGGGGCTGACATTGTGGCGCAGCAGCCAAAACCCTGCTTGCGATGCCTGCATTGCCTATCAGAGCGCTGCTTCAAGTCCCAGCTGCTCTGCTTCCCATCCAGCTCCCTGCTAAGGCGCCTGGGAAGGCAGCAGGGAGATGGCCCAAGTGCTTGGATCCTTGCCACCCAAAAGGGAGACCCGGATGGAGTTCCTGGCTCCTGGCTCTGGCTTCAGCCTGGCCCAGCCCCAGCTGTGGTGGGGAGTGAACCAGACAAAGGAAGATCTCTCTCTCTCTCTCTGTGCCACTTTCAAATAAGTAATCTTTATACGAAAACTGTCATTGTGACTACCGGTACCACAAATACATGCTCTAGACTCAAAGTGTGCCTTCCCCGCCACGCATACACATTTCCCCTTTATTCCCTGCCATGGCGTTATTTGCTGCCTTGTGTTTGTACCTCTGGTTTCCATTAGATCAAAAGTCAGGGGAAGACTGTACATCTCTGTTCTGTGCAGATCCGGGGCAGCTGGGCCGCACCCCTCCCTAAGGACCACACTGCCAAAGCCACTAGGCAGCCCCGGGGTGGGGGCGGGGCAGGCCAGGCCGGGCGGGCGGCCGGAGGAAGGAGACTTTCTTGCCTAGGACCTGTTAACCTGAATATACTTTCTCTTTCTCGGGTTTGTTTTCTCAGCTGCCGTACACTCTCTGCTCTGGTACCACGAGGGCTGGCGGGAAGCAGCTTCCTGTGAGATCTAACGGTCCATTTTAAAGCAGTGGTTTGGAGCCGAGACGAAGGGCGCTCGGTGAGAGCCCCGTGCCCAGTGCTCTCTGTTTTGCTAGTGCGTGGCAAGGCGAGCTGTGCAAACAGCTCATATTGCACATTCCACCTGCGGCGAAAGCAGACAAGGGCGGCTCTTGAGCCCTTTTTCCGCCTGGATGACTCGCCTCTTCCCACCACTCTCCCTATTCCCCCGTCACCCTATTTTTCTACCAGACGCGCACGCGCACACACACATATACACACTCATCACCATTCATAACCCCAGGGAAAATATGTCTTTTCCCAAAATACTTCATCTTTACCATGTCCTGTGACTCACCCACTTTTCCACAGGAGCCCCAGCGCTACGTAGCCGGTGGAAGGCTTGTGACTGCTGGATACTCAAAGAAGGGTGTTATTCAGCCTTTTCCTCTCTGAGCAAACATTAGTGAAAGCCGGGCTCCAGGAATCTCGCTCAGAGCGCTCTGCTGGCGGCCGAGGAAGAGACACTCAGCGGGCAGCTGGAGCAGCACCCCCCCTCCCGTGGGCGTCCAGCCTGGGGCCTCCTCCTTTCTTCTCAAATGCAAAATGGTCCTAGAGATTGCAAGGGCAAAGAGCGCCCTGCCTGTCCCCTTGTCGGGCTCAACCAGCATAGACAAGAGGAAGACAGCATGAAGGGGAATACAGGAGGTGACACACAGCAGCTTTGCAAAGCCCCTCATGAGGGGAGGGACTGAGAAGCCAGGGCCACCTGCCTGCAAGGTGACCCAGCTGTCACTCACAGCAGGCAGAGGCAGCAGGGTGATGGCCTTCAGGTGTCCCGAGGGGGAAGTCAAACCCGCCCCACTCAACCAGAACTTGTATTCCAGGGGGCGTCTTCCCATGTTGGAAATGACAGGTGAGTAGGAAGAAATGTCTCCGTGCCTCTCGTGGTCAAGGCTTGGGGACGCACGAAGAAGAGAGAGAGGCAGCAGGCCGAGAGGGCCGAGACAGGGAGAGGCTGCCGTCGCGGGTGGCCCTCGCTCCACCTGTCAGGACTCGACTCCCAGAAAGTGGAAGCGGAGGAGGACGTGCAGTCTTCTGGAAGGAGACCCCCCACCGCAGCCTCGCCAGATGTTCGGGGTTCACGTGTGGGGAGGGCAACGCCCAGGCTGCGGGAAGCAACCCTGCTCCTTCTCCGCAAGGAGGAGGTCACGGAGGCGGGGTGGCCGCAGCGCCTTTGGGAGTATCGCGTTTCGGCGAGAGGAGCCAGGAATAAGACATCATCCGTTACTGCGCTGAGCCATCTTCTGGAACCTTCTGCTGCGTGTCCCCTGACAAGGCGGCAGCAGCCTGCTGGCGTGGGGGGCCGTGGGTGCTGAGCCGACATAAAGCTTTCAGCAGCTTGTGATGCCGCTGATTGTGATGGTAGGGGACAGCACACCTCGGTGGGGAGGCAAGAGAGAAACCACGGCCGTGCGTGCCCTCGCGTGCTTCTGATGGTTTACGGGACTTTATCAAAGCGACCCAGGATAGAGGGGTTGTTTTTGCGGGGCGGGGAGATGGCGTTCTCCCTAAATCAAATATCTGTGTTGGGCAAGCTTTTTGAACTAAAGGGAGGATTTGTGTCCGAGGCCGTGGGAAGGCTCAGGCAGTGCACAAGTGTCTGTGGCAGAGAGCCAGGCCTGGAAGTGCGGCTGGGACTCAGTAACGCCAGGCCCCCACCAGCCACAACATCCCCAGGCCGAGGCGCCATGGGGGTCCCGGCCACTCAGCCCTCTACTCACCCTATCCCCACCCCCCCTCTGCTTTTCTCCAAGCATCCCTTCCATATACCAGGGGACTTCCAAAAATTTGTGGGGAAAAATGGATTTAAAACATCAGTTTAGGGGCTGGCATTGTGGCACAGTGGGTAAAGCCACTGCACACAACGCCAGCATCCCATCTGAGCACCAGTGCGAGTCTAGGCTGCTCCATTTCCCATCCAACTCCCTGCTAATGCCCCTGGGAGAGCAGAGCTTGGGCCACTCACATGGGAGACCCAGATGAAGCTCCTGGCTCTTGGCTTTGGTCTGGTCCAGCCCTAGCAGTTGTAGCTATTTGGGGAGTGACCCAGCAGATAGATAGAAGATCTCTCTCTCCCTCTTTTCCTCTCTTGCTCTCTGTCACTCTGCCTTCCAAATAAATAAGCAGATCTTTTTTATTTTTTTTTAAAAAAAAAAAGGAGGAAAAAGGGATAAGTTAACTTTGGAGCAAAACAAGAAGAGAAATCCGTGCACAATGTTTTCTTCTCAAGACACATTTTTCCATGAACTTTTTTGAAGATCCTCAGATGTTGGAGCAACACTGAGGGGTGGGGCCAGGGCGGGGCCGGATCCTGTGTGGAACAAGAAAGATGGATGGGCTGTGGTTCCTGGAAACCCGACCCGGCTGTCGCCTCGTTCTGCATGACTTGCAGGTGATCTGCACAGGCCAGCCAAGACCGGCGCAGACCGGCTGACTGCACCATCCTTCCTCATTCTCATGACACAGGTCAGAGCATGGCAGGTAAAGACAGGGGCAGTGAGTCGAAAATACAGCTTGAAAGGCTCCCTTTCTCTGATTCCCCATCCCCTGACAATGACCCATCAAGTAGGAAGTGTGAGGCTGCCGGGAGGGAGACAAGCTGACAGACGGAGTGAATCAGAGGCTAAACCACAAGCAGGAAGCCAAGGCTGGACCCAAGAGCACACGGCTGTCGCCAACTTTGAGCCCCGCCCCGAGCCTGTGCTGTCACCAGCTCCTGCTCTCGGAGGGCTTCTGACAGACAAGTGGACAAGCACCTCGATGTCCCCTGGGGGGGACTCATCCAACTCCGGAGAGGGAGGCAGAGCACAGGGCAGGACCATCAGCGCCTCCTCCCTGCCTGGCGCAGCCGCGGCCTCTCGGGCCAGATGCCCTCTGGGAAATCTGGTGGAGCACCGTGGACAAAAGCCTCCTCCTTCTGCTGGAATTGCCAGCTGCACAGGTGACAGGAGGCCAGAGCTCTCCGCGGCGCTCCTGAGAGCGAAGCCAAGAGTGGGAGGCCTGGAGGGCAGAGGCCAAGTGCACACGACAACAGCCTGGAAGGCACTGGGCTTCCGTGATGCCCAAGGTCAACCCAACACTGCTCAGTGCATTCCCTGTTTGCTTTCTTCCCGCTTCCGTCACTTGATCAGGCTGGCCCAGGGTCCTAATCTCAGTATGCACAGAGCCATGGGAAAGCATGGGAAAACTGTGAAGCAACTGCAAGGCCTGCCAAAAAGCAAAGGTTAAGCCTCGTCACATTCCACCGAGCATTAGCACGGAGAGGCCGGTGCCAAAGCCCGCGGCAGCCGGTCACTCACGAGGCCTTCGCTCAGGGGTGAGGACACGCAGCAGCAGGTGCCCCCCATCCACGCGCTGCCTTTCAAGTCGAGAGCAAACCATGCTATGGCGTGGGTGCAGAGGCAGGGGGGGCCCACCTCACGCTGGGAGAGGACAGCACTCAGAGGCTCCGGTGGACGACAGAGAAGGGGAGGGGGAGAGGTGTGATGAAGAGCTCAGGTTCAGGAGCGCTCCGTGTGCAGCTGTCGGTAGGCCATGCAGGTGGCAGGGTGCAGCTGGCATGTCCATATAGAAGGACGCTTTTCAAAGTTCCTGGAGGTTAAGACACCACGGGCACAGTGGGTAAGACATCACTCAGGATGCTGCATCCTGTACCCGAGGACCCGGGTTCAAACCCTAGCTCCACTCCCCACAGCAGCTTCCCGTTAATGTGTACCCCGAGGGGCAGCAGGGATGGCTTAAGAAGTTGGATCTCTGCCACTCATGTGGGAGACCTGGAGTGAGTTCCCAACTCCTGACTTCGGCCTGGCCCTGGCTGTTGCAGTCATTTGGGGAAGTGAACCAGAGGATGGAAAGAGCTCTCTCTGTCTCTCTGCCTTTCAAATAAACAAAACAAACAAAAAAGTTAAAGTTCATAGAAAAGGCATATTATGAAAACACTGCATGAATTTTAAAATTTTATGCATTAAAGTAAACTTGTCTTTTAATTCCATTTTCCCACAAACTTTCTTTTGTATTCTCACACAATTCCTAAGGTAGAATGGAGGGGCCTGTGTCATGGTGCAGTGGGATTGGCCGCCAGCAATGTGCCTGGGAAAGCAGTGGAAGACAGCCCAAGTACTTGGGCCCCTGCCATGAGAGTGGGAGACATGGATGGAGTTCCTGGCTCCTGGTTTCAGCCTGGCCCAGCCTCGGCTACTGTGGTCATTTGAGGAGTGAACCACAGGATCAAAGATCTCTCTCTCTCCCTCTATAGCTTTCTCTCCTCCTTTCTCTCGCTAATTCCCTTTCTAATAAAATATAAAACAAAACCTTAAAAAAAGATGAGGAGGGATATAGAGGATGGAGATGGCAGGGTTGGAGTCGGTATTTGAGCAATGGGAGCTGGGACTTGGCTGACCCCGGGAGCATGGATGCGTGAGGCTGCCCAAGGACGAGCATGAGAGAGGACAGCACGGGCAGCCCTGGCGGCACCGTGGCATTTAAAGGGCAAAACCAGGGAAAGGGAACAAGGAAGGCAAAGAAAGGATGGCTGAGAAGGAGAGCGGAAATCAGTGGGCAATGTCATGAAGCCAAGCAAGAAAGCATTTCTAGAAATGAGAGCCACTGGCAGCACCAAGCACCAAGAAAGGTCAGAAAGTGGGAAAGTTGGGGAACATCCCCCGGATCTGACGGCCTCCTGGAGGGCTTCCGCCATCCATGTGGTGGGGTATAAACCACACCACACAGCCAGCACTGGCCCTCCCAGAAGTGGACATGCTCTCTCTACACAGACTCCAGGGCGGGCAGCACTTAGCACGTTTCAGGACAACGACACCGCTTCACATTTGTCTCTGGCCACACTGTCAGCTCCTCCAGGCCAGGGACTCTTTTCCATGGACGCTGTTGACTTAGGGTATAACTTACATCTAGAAAAACGTACACATCCGAAGGGTACAACTCAGTCCATGGCTACATTGTATCTACCTGTGTGAGCCTCACCTGGATCTAGGACCCCAGGCCCCTATTCCATGACCCTGCTCAGGGGTCACTATGCTGACCTCTATCACCACAGATGGGTTTTGCCTGGTTTTGAACTTAATATAAATGGAGGGGCCAGCGATGGGGTACAGTGGGTAAAGCTGTAGCCTGCAACACCAGCATCCCAAATGGGTGCCAGTTTGTGTCCCAGCTGCTCCACTTACAATCCAGTTCCCTGCTAATGGCCTGGGAAAAGCAGCGGAAGATGGTTCAAGTGCTTGGGCCCCTGCCACCCATGGAGGTGAGATCCAGATGAAGCTCCTGGCTCCTAGCTGCAGCCTGGCTGTTGCTGCTATTTGAGGAGTGAACTATCAGATGAGCGGTCTCTGTCTCTAGCTCTGACTTTCAAATAAATAAATAAACCTTTAACTATATATCTAAATGGAGTCTCGGGCTCTGTATTCCCTGGATGTATCTGCTTTCACTCAACATCTTGTCCGGGTTGGTGCGTGTAAGAATTGGTTCCTTTATGTTGCTGTCGATTGAATGGCTATGTCACAAACCATGCATTCATTCTTCTATAGCCTGACACTTGAGTTGCTTCCAGATTGTGATTAAAAACAGTGTTGGGGGCCAGCACTGTGGCATAACAGGTAAAGCCACCGCCCATATGGGCGCTGGTTCGAGTCCTGGCTGCTCCATTTCCAATTCAGCTCTCTGCTATGGCCTGGGAAGGCGGTAGAGGATGGCCCAGGTCCTTGGGAGAACTGAAAGAAGCTTTTGGCGCCTGGCTTCAGATTAGCGCAGCTCTCGCTGTTGTGGCCATTTAGGGAGTGAACCAGCAGATGGAAGACCTCTCTCTCTCTCTCTGCCTCTCTGTAACTCTGCCTTTCAAATAAAAATAAATAAATAAATCTTTAACAAACAAAAATGAACAGTGCTGCTATGAGCACTCTGGTCTATGTCTTTCAGTGGACACAGAACACACTTCACGAGGTGTACACCCAAGAGCCCTAGGTTTGTCCCTCGATCCTTTGTCTGCAGTACTTCTCCCCTCATCCAATGTGCATTCAATACAGTAGATAAATAATAAGTATTAGTTATCCTCTAAATCATAAGCAATTTTTCAAGAAATCTCTTGTAGGAAGTTACATCTAATGCCATTTAATAAATATCTGTGATATCAAGTCTTTTTTAATCAATTCCCAAGTAATGGTATCAATCAATTTGACCTAAAGAAAGACAAAAGTACAAAAACAAAAGGTATACACCTCTCTCCTTAAAGAAAGCAAGATAAGCATGCAACCTGACTGAAAATATGCAATCACAATAAATGCGGCAAATACTCTGTAACGAATAAGGCAGAATATAAAGAATTTATTGTCAAGGGGACTCACCAATTAAATCCTCAGTTGTGCCAAAAAATGGGTTGAAACACATAAAGCATACTTCAAAAGGTTGCTGGGAAATGGTATCAAAGGACAAGTTCATTTTGGTACACAAAAATCTGGGAAGCCCATGCGTGGTCTTTTCAAAACATGCATTTTTCATGAACTTTTTGAAGAACCCTCAGATGCATGAATCTCAAAAAATTTCACACCAAAGTAAGCAGACCTTTTAATTGAATTTTCCATGAACTTGTTGAAATACCCTCATCTCGTACCCTGGGTTGGAAGGCGATCTGGATCAGTGTAACTATTCTTACACAAAAAGTATGTTCAGGCAGGACCAGGGCCTCAACAGGTGCCCCAAGAATAATATGGCAAATGCCCCAGGAATAATATGACAAGAAAGTCACTTCACCAATCAGGATGCCAAGTTTTTGTTTTTCTGGTGAGCACCTGCTTCAGTGTTCACTGGAGAGAAGACGCCAATGCCATAGAAAAGCCAAGGAAGCCCAAGAAGTCAGCTTTCATCACAGGGAGAGCTACTCCTGGCTGATGCCAGCACTGCTTGACACTGGTACCACTTCCTCCTCCTCCCCTTTGGGGACAGAATGTGACCACAAGCTTGGCCTAAGCTTGTGAGAAAAGACATGAAATCTCACCTGAAAGAAATGATAAAAGGAAAAGCAAGAGAATGTCACTCTGGTTTGGACTCAAGCCCTTTCCTGCATTCCAGCTCTCCCCTCCTAGCCCCCTGCCCAGCCCTGCACCCTGAGGCATGGCTGAAATCCAACCTTGAACTCAATAGGATTTATTGGTGTTTTCCTAAGTCTCCTCCTTCCCCTTGGAACTCTTTCCAAGGGGTGAGAGGAATGGCCCCCTGCCTACCAGCTTAACACATCAATGCAAAATGACTGCAGAAATCATTTAGACAGGGGGTGCTGATGAGGGTGAGTTCAAGGCCACTAACCCTCTGAGCAACAGAGGCCAAGTTGAAAAAGACAAGAACACAGAGAAGATGGGCCTGTAGGGGCTGGATCTGTCCCAGAGGGACCCAAGGAGTGTGTCTCTTCTCAACAGCCAGCTCCTGGCATTCAGATGTCAGCCTAAACACAATGGCACACTCACTTGCTCTGTGCCTCACTGAGACGTGAGGGCTCCAGTAGAAAACAAAGTGGGGGTGGGAGGAACATTGCTTCACCTTGCTACAAGGCTCTATGGAACTGGCCATGCTGCGGCAGACTGGGGGGCTCTGTGGTCTGCTCCCTAGAGTTGCAGAGGACAGCTTCATTGGACACTTGTCCCTGGACCATCCAGAAATCCCAGTGGGTATTCCCAACGCCAGGGACCCCATTTACACTGGGTGCCCCTGCAGGACAGAATGGAACGAACATTGTTACTGTCAATCTATTTCCTTCTCAAATTGGCCTAGGGTTCTGAACTGTGCAGGACACTGCTGGAATTTAGATGGGTCATTTTGTTGTCTTGGTCAACTTACTCAAAAGTGTCAGGGTCACAGTTCCTGTGTTTTGGAGCTTTGAAGACGCACACAAAGACAGTGTTAGCTTTCGGGAGGGAGGGCAGGGAAGAACGACTGCCAACAGCAGTGAGAATCAACCTCTGGCCAAGAAATGCTCACCCACATGGGAACCCCAGCTGACACACTCCTGTTGCCAATGCCTGCTCTGCAGTCTCTAATGGTCACTACACGATGGTTTAGTTCTTGACCAAGAATTCACAGAGAATGCTGTAGCTCCAACTAAACGCTCTCTAAAGGGCAAGCACACAACAAGGCAAGAAGTAGATGAATAAATAATTTCTCATTTGACTGAACAGTGCCTGCCCCTTTTCTTTTGTTATCCTCATCACATGTGCTCAAGGTCTGTGTCCTAACAAATTAGCCGTATCTTGAGGAAAATGTATTTTCTGACAGCATTAAATAAAGCTCCTGCTTTATGGAGCTCATCTTCCAGGAGGAGGAAGCAGATTTAAGCTTAGTAAGATGTGCTCAATATCATCTGGAAGAAGGTGATGGAGGCTGTGACGAGAGAAAAAAGAACCAGGGAGGGCGGTGGAGTGGCAGAATTTAGAGAAAGGTCAGAGTGCGCGCCCTTTGTAGTTAGAAGTGGGGGAGGTGGGTAAGGCAGAACCGGAGGAGGAGCATGCTAGCTCATGGGAACAGCTAGAGAGAAGAACAGCAAGAATACAGAGCAGCTAGTGTTGTGCAGCAAAATGAGCACCAGGGAGAAACGAGTGGGGAAATCTGAATTAACGGGTTGAAAATATCTGGGATGGGAATATTATTGCACCTGGGGATCAGCGAGATTGAACAAGAGAGAGAAGGTGGTGGTCAGAGACAAATAGATACATAGATAGGCAATAGAATAAGGAAAAGAGAATCAGCCTATATATAGCATCTAAAACCACAAAACTGGGGAGATCACTTAGGTAGAGTAAATCCAGAGACAAAAAGGACCCAGGATCACAACTGGGGTGTTCCCCACCACTAGAGTTTAAGCTGGAGGAACAGCAGTCACCAGAGGTTAAAAATTGGTGATCGGAAAGGAAAGAAGAAAACTCGGACAATATGGTGCCAAATAATAATTTTTAAAAAATGTGAAAGAAGTTTCAGGGACCAGTGTTGTGGTGCAGTGGGTTAGGCCTCCACCTGCACTGCCAGCATTCCATATGAGTGCTGGTTCAAGTCCCAGTTGCTCTTCTTTCAACCTAGCTCCCTGCTAATATGTCTGGGAAGTGTTTGGGCCCCTACCACTCATACAGGAGACTCAGATGGAGCTTCTGGCTCCTGGTTTTGGCCTGGCCCAGTGCTGGCTGTTGTGGCCATTTGGGGAATGAACTGGTGGATGAACAATCTTCCTTTCTCTCTCTCTCTCTCTCTCTCTCTCTCTCTCTCTCTCTCTCTCTCTCTCTCTCCTTCAAATAAATAAATACATCTTTAAGAAAAGGAAATGAGGGCCAGAGTATTGGCACAGCAGGTTAAGCTACTGCCTACAAAGGCTGCAGCCCATATGGGAGCCTGATAAGAGTCCCAGCTGCTTCACTTCTGACCTAGTTCTCTGCTAATGGACCTGAGAAAGCAGCAGGTGCTGGCCTGAATACTTCGTCCACCCCCATGGGAGACCACAATGGCGTTCCTACTCCAGGTCTCATCCTGGCCCAGCCCTGGCCACTGAGATCATTTGGTCATTTAGGGAGTGAACTGGTAGATGGAACATGTTTCTCTCTCTCTCTCTCTCTCTCTCTCTCTCTCTCTCTCTCTCTCTCTCCCCCATCACTCTATCTTTCAAATAAATAAAACAAACCTTTTTAAACAAGGAGGAAATGGAAAATTATACCAAACTGTGAACCTCTTTAACTGTAGTTAGACCTGGATACTTGTCAAAATTATCCTGAAATGAGTACATTGGACCTGCCATTTCAATTAAAGACAACTGTCAGTCCTGTTGGCAGTGATGAAATTGGAGCTTTCTAGGAAAAAACTAGAATTTTTGAAAACCAACAACATTTAGAGAATATTTAAAAATGAGATGAGTGATGATATTGAGGAATGTGATTTTTTTTTAATATTATAAATGGAACTTGTCACATTTAGAAAATGTGAAAAACCCCATGAGCCAAAATTTTCAAAACAATCAACAAATGATTTTAGAAAACCATACTGGAGTAACAGAAAGACAGATATAAACCATACTGGAGTAACAGAAAGACAGATATAAACCATACTGGAGTAACAGAAAGACAGATATAAACCATACTGGAGTAACAGAAAGACAGATATAAACCATACTGGAGTAACAGAAAGACAGATATAAACCATACTGGAGTAACAGAAAGACAGATATAAACCATACTGGAGTAACAGAAAGACAGATATAAACCATACTGGAGTAACAGAAAGACAGATATAAACCATACTGGAGTAACAGAAAGACAGATATATAGGCCAGTAGAATAGAACAGAGAACAAAGCAAGCACTCACATATGTAATCAAGGAGTTTTAATGAGGGTGACACGATCATTCAGTGGGCAAAGGACAGTCTTTTCCACAAATGGTGTTAGGAATGTCGACTCCACAAGCAACAGGAGGAAGCTGAACCCTTACGTTACCACACGTACAAACTGAACTCAAAATTCTTCAAACACCTAAACATAAAACTATGAAACTCTCAGAAGAAAACAGAAATAAGAATGGAAAAATTGAGCTCCATCAAAATTTAAAATATCTGTTCATCAAAGGACAAACAATTAACAGAGTAAAAAGGCATCCTGTGGAATGGGAAACAATTCTTGCAAATTACGAAAGTGCTAAGAGATGAATCCACAGAATACACAAAGAACTCCTGCAACTCAACAGCAAAAGAAAACAAAAAACCCAATTTAAAAATAGACATCTCTCCAAAGGATATTCACAAACGACCAAGGAACAACTGAGAAGATACTCTATCTCACCAATTATTCAGGAGATTCAAATCAGAACTATGAGGAGATGGCAGTCTACACCCATTAGGATAGTTCCTATGAGAAAACATGAAACGACAAGCGTTGATATAAGGATGTGCAGAAACTGGAATCCTTGTGCGCTGTTGGTAAGACTCCAAAAGGATGCAGCCACTTAGAAAACAGTATGGTATTTCCTCAGAAATTTTGAATTTCCATTTTCAATTGCCAAAAGTGAAAATAGAATTTAAAAAATGGGATTCCACTCTATGCTGAAACGAATCAAAAGGAGGGAGTCAGATACCGATACACCAATGTCCACTGGTGGAACGTTATAGCCATATGATAGGTGGAAACAGCTCAGTGTCCACCAACAGATAAATGGATACAGAAAATATAATGGGGGGGGGGGCACTGTGGCTCACTTGGTTAATCCTCTGCTTGTGGTGCCAGCATCCCATATGGGCACCGGGTTCTAGACCTGGTTGCCCCTCTTCCAATCCAGCTCTCTGCTTACGGCCTGGGAAAGCAGTGGAAGATGGCCCAATTGTTTGGGTCCCTGTACTCACATGGAAGACCTGAAAGAAGCCCCTGGGTCCTGGCTCCAAATTGGCTCAGCTCCGGCCATTGTGGCCATTTGGGGAGCGAACCAGTGGATGGAAATCTTTTCTTTCTGTGTCTCCCTCTTTCTGTCTAAATTCTACCTCTAAAATAAATAAATAAATCTTTTGAAAAGAAAGAAAATGTAGTATATACATCCAAGAGAATACATATTGTTTTTTTAAAGCTTATTTATTTACCTGACAGAGTGACAGAGAGAGAGAGAGAGGAGAAAGAGAGAAAGAGAGAAAGAGAGAAAGAGAGAAAGAGAGAGAGAGAGAGAGATCTTTCACCCACTGGTTTACTCCACAAATGGCCGCCAATGGCCAGGGCTGGGACAGGTTGAAGTCAGGAGCCCAGAACTCCCTCTGGGTCTCTCACATGGATGGCAGGGACCCAAGTCCTTGGCTCATCATTTGTTGCCTTCGCAGACACATCCTCAGGAAGCTGGATCAGAAGTGGAGAAGCCAGGACTCTAGCTGGCACTCCAATAGGGGATGCCAGAGTCACAAATGGCAGCTGGAAACTACCGCGCAACACCAGGCTTGGAACCCACAATGTTTAGTCTTCAAAGGAAAGCGGGAGTGTGCACTTGCCCTGCAGTCAGGGCGCCTCCACTCTCCAGCAGTCTGGGTTCAACTTCCAGCTCCGGTTCCGGAGTCCCGCTTCCTGTTAATGCAGACCGAAGGCAGCAGCGAGGATTCACGTGACTGGGCTCTTGCCACTTGGATTGAGTTCCTGGCTCCTGGCTCCAACCCAGGCCCAACCTCGGCTGCTGCAGGCATCTGGCGTGTGAAAAAGAAGATGGTGGCTCTCTTTCAATCTTGCTCTTGCTCTCTGCCTCTCAAATAAAACACTTGAATTTTTTTGAAAAAAAAAAAATAAATAAATAAAGGAATTCCAACATCTACAACATAGATGAACCTTGAGAACGTTATGCTAAGTGAATCAAGACAGCACAGAAAGGACAAAACTACACGATCCCGCTCACTTGAGGTCTCTGGAACAGTGAAAATCATAGAGACAGAAAGCAGAGCGTCTGGTTAGCATGGGCTAAGAGAACGGGTCAGAGAGGTTTTGCCGCATGGATGCAGAGCTTCTGTTTTGCAAGGTGACAGGAATCCTGGAGAGGGATGGGGGCGATGGCTGCACATGAGAATGTATCTAACGGTACTGAACCCTACACTTAAAAACGGTTCAAATAGAGACTTTTACATTATGTGTATTTCACCATAATGATACAGAAAGAAATGTCATCCAAGGGTAAAAGGTCGCACTCAGAGTACAAATACACCAGAGGACTTTAATGAGACAGAATAACAAATGTTCATTGATAATTTTAGTGTCTATGACATGGATTAACTTCATGGTTCCTGACCGCACGGTCACTGTATGCATTTGAGAAGTAAACCGGAGGATGGGTGCTCTCTCTACTTGTCTGTTCCTCTGTCTCTCAAGTAAATAATTTTTAAATCACCATTGGTTTAACTTTTATGAAGATCAAAGAAGATATTCATTAGTAATTATCCAAAAGCTATTTAAATACACCTCTTTTTGCATTTAAATACCTATGTGAGGATAGATTTTCTTTATACATTCAAACAAAACATTTTACAATATATTGAATTACAATATATATGAGAATCCAACAGTCTCTGGTAAAGCAAAACACTATAGAGATTTTTCATTTTGGAAAATCTAGTCACTTTTCATAAAATATCTCATTTAGCTCAACATGCAATCAGCATTTTTGTACAAATTATTTTTATATGAGTTAACTATTTTCAAATTTACTTATTCTGAATTTTAATATAGTCCATATCTATTCATATATTCCACATAAAGACCAACTCCTTGGGGGTTCTCAATAGTTTTGATGAGTGAAAAGCTGTTCTCGCAAGCATGTCCGCGTTCATGATGTCATTATAAGAAAGAGTTCTAGGCTGCATCAAGGCTGCGAGGAGCAAGCAAGCCAAGTTTACTGCAAGTGAACAGTGCACGCTCAGGAGAAGGAAAGCAGCCAGGCTCTGCAGAGAGAGCACCTGCCCGCAGGCTCGGAGGACTCTCCCTGTCTTGCACTGAGCGCAGCAGTACTCATGCCACAGGGAGGAGGGGCCTGGGAATACAGCCGCATTTCCCCGGAATCAGGGTGCCACCGATTTTCTTTCCTAATATGGCCTTTTTTTTTTTTTCATCCATCATGGTGATTTTGGAGATGGGTCATAACCTCAACCACCACACTAATGATCTTATAATGAGCTGAGTGTTAATGAAGGAATGATATGGCTGAGAGTGTGGCTTTTCCTGGGACGTTGGCCAACCCTGGAGTCTTTTTAAAAAAAGATTTTTAAATTTATTTATTTGAGAGGTAGAGTTACAGACAGTGAGAGGGAGAGACAGAGAGAAAAGTCTTCCATTCACTGGTTCACTCCCCAGATGGCCGCAACTGCCAGAGCTGCGCCGATCCGAAGCCAGGAGCCAGGTGCTTCTTCCTAATCTCCCATGCGAGTGCAGGGGCCCAAACACTTGGGCCATCTTCTAAGGCTTTCCCAGGCCACAGCAGAGAGCTGGATTGGAAGAGGAGCTGCCGGGACTACAACCAGCGCCCATATGGGATGCCAGCACCTGACTCCCTGACTCCTCTGTTGCTGAAAGACCACAGCTTTAACTCATAGAAGCAGGCAGCCCCAGTGTGGGGGCCGGAAGTCGGACACGGCACCGCGGGGCTGAAAGCAAGGGGCCAGGGGCACGCCGACCCGCGGAGCCTTCAGGCAAGGTTCTGTTTCTTGCCTCTCCCAGGTCCTGGTGGCCCCGGCGCTCCCTGGCTTCTCCCTCTGATTCTGTCTGTGCGAACTCTCGCGTCTCCTCTCTTTTGGGAGAACACTTGAGATTAGATTCCATTTCTCGGTTTCACAGGGCAGGCAGTGCTTGGTAATTACACTCATCGACTTTTCTTTCATGAAATCTAAATAACGTCAAAAAGGATCCCTTGATTCCTCACACGTGCTTTGTGGTTGCTTTCCCGTCTTTCCTTAACCCACAGTCAGGAGACAGGGGCAAGGGGTCTGGAGCCTGGCTACGGGGCTCAGCCTGGGACCCATCAAGTCTCAGTTACACACCCACAGGGACTCAGCTGTGCCTTTAGGCTCCCGTTTCCTCATCCATAATCCTGACAGTGGTATTACAGAAGGTGTAACAGTGCCCACCATGTAGGATTGTCCTGAGAAGTGATGACTCCAGAGAGCACCACTGACACCTTTATGTTGAGATCGTTCACAATTAACAAGAGGACATGGAGGACAGCTGAGGGATTAGCTCGCTGGGATTTGAACTGATACCATGGAAACGATGGACACGGCTGAAGCGTTTCAACTGTCAACCAAATCACAAGCCCATGGAACCTGGGCACCTGCTAGGGCTGGAATATGCTTTGTTCCCTCTGAAAGTCATGTTGAAATTTGATTGGATTGTGATGGTGTTGGAAGGCAGGACTTTTAACAGGTGGTTAAATTGTTAACTGGATATTTACACCTTCCATGTGGGAATGGCTTAACTCTCACCTGCCTGGATTAGTTCCTCCGAGAGTAGATTTTGTTTATTTTTTTAAGATTTATTTATTTATTTGAAAGGCAAAGTGATGGTGGTGGGGAGACGAGAGAGAGAGAGAGCAAGAGAGAGAGAGAAAGAGAGAAAGAGAGAGAGAGAGAGAGAGAAAGAGAGAGAGAGAGAGAGAGATTCCAGCTGCTGGTTCACTCCCCAAATAGTTGCAACAGCCAAAGCTGAGCCTGGCCAAAGTCAGGAGCCAGGAACTCCATCAGGGTCTCCCACATGAGTAGCAGGGGCCCAAGCACTTGGACCATCTTCTACTACCTTCTCTTGCACATTAGCAGGAAGCTAGATCAGAAGCAGAGCAGCCTGCACTCCAATGTGGGATGCTAGCATAGCAAGCGGGAGCTTCACCTGCTGCCCCACAACACTGGCCCCCAGGAGTGGGTTGTTACACAGCAAGCTTGTCACCTGTGTTTTGTGTCTTTCTGCAAACTCAACCTTGTACCTTTCCAGCAAGGTACGACAGCATGAGTCCCTGGCCAGATGCACTGCCTGATCCCGAACTCCTGGCCCCTAGAAACATGAGCTGCATAAGCTTCTCTCCTTTGTAAATCGCCCAGCCTCTGGTATTTGCCTATAGTAGCAGAAAGTGGACTGAGACACCACCCAACAAGGCATCCGTTTGCATTAACACAGTGGAAACCACATTTATGGTTCCGAGGTTTCCCTGGGAGGGGGGCAGAGGTGCTCCACCCACCCCCTCCCCAGACACATTCCCCACACCCCCAGGCAGCTTCTCTGAACAGTCCCCAAAGTCGGCAAGTCCCTCTGAGGTTTGCTGCTCCCTCAGCAGGCACGGCCTCCCTCTGAAATGAATAGTATATATTTACGGGGGAAAATGACAGCATGTTTTCTGTGAATAGCTACATCATTTTTATTCCACTTCCTGTTTCTACCATTTGCAGTATTTATAAACTTTTCCATTTGATCCTTTTTTTGGACGGACTGCCCATTTGGAAAAAGTGGAGGGACAACAGCTAAATAAAATGGAGTGCTTGGGAACCAAGGCTATAAACAGTCTCATCATCACTGCCCTCCTGCCCGAGGGTGCAATCAATGAGCCACGTGGTGGTGGCGACACAAGGGGCCTGAAGACGAGTCGACGTGCAGAAGTGTGATGCAGACCCGCACAGGGCAGACAGCACGTGCAACACGGGGAGCGCTGCTCTTACACAGCATTCATTCACAGTGTGTGTGTGTGTGTGTGTCCACCAAACCGGCTGCCCAGAAAACAGAGGTTGGACAACAAAGGTTATCACAGACTTTAGTAAATTCCCAGAGGAATCCAGAAAAGGAAGGCCCTTCTAAAGCCATCGTCAGATCGTCTCTAAGGAACCCATGGCAGCACCCCGGCCCTGAGTAATACGAGTGGGGAAGCGACAGAAAGCCAATGCGTGGAGAGCAGCCACTCCAGGCGCCTGTCTCACCAGAGGCCTTGCCGATGGCATTTCTCAAGGCGGTGACTCTCTGCCTGGAACAAGTGATTCAGTGCATTTCCCAGAATGACTTTTCAAGCTGGCTTCTTTGCTGGATGGCAGGCCCAACCCATCCATTTATAACATGCTAATTTCAGGGCAGAGTGAAAGCTACTGATGCAAAGCTAGCCCAGAACCAAAATAGAACACACTAATACAGAGCCGCTTCTGGCTAGAAAGTCTTCCCTATAGCTTGTGATCCTTCAAAGGAAAATGCCTGATTTTATTGAAATCCCTCTGTGTTACATCATGGGACACAGTTTGATTCCTTTCTTTAGTGTTTTTTTTTTTTTAACCTTTCTGACCTTTAGGAAGAAAAAACACCTTTAAGAGTTGGCTCCAGTAAGCACAGAATAACCAATGCCCAGAGCACCCAAGTTAAAATCATGCACTGCCGAGTCACTTGCTCTTCACAATGTCATTTACTTTTTAAAAGTCCCTCCGTGGCCAGGGGTTGCACTGAGGTGAGAGGACCACGACCTTCCCGGATAACCAGGAGAATGGAGCGAGTGCCTGGTAAAGGCAGAGGTGTCACGTGGGGTGGGCGCCATGCAGGATGTGCATTGCCCCAGGATCTGAGAACTGGGGGACACTGAGTGTTATGGCTTAGATGTGGCCTGTCCCCAAGTGTTCCTGCGCTGGCAGCTCAGACCCCTGCGATGGTGTTGAGAGGGGGTACATCTCCAAGCCCTGGGGCTCACTGGAAGGTGCTTGGTCATGGAGGCTCCCCCATTAGAAGTGACGAATGCCCTCTCCAGACATTGGGATGGGGTCTGTTCCCACAAGAATGGGTTGTTATAAAGTGAGCTGGGCCTTCTTGCTTCCCTCCCTGGCCCCTGCTCACTCAGAGACGCTCCTTCCCCAGACACCAGCTGTTCCACCAAGTGCTGATGCAGCCAGGGACTCTCAATAGACACTGGGGCCACGCTGTTTGGACTTTCCAGCCGTCAGAATCATGAGCCAAATAAACCTCTTTTCCAGATAAAGTAGGCAGTCTTGGATATTCTTTTATAGCAACAGAAAGCAGACTATCACTCGGAGCCTTCTCCCTGACCAGCAGAGGCTGCAAAATCACCTTCGAGATGCATGACAAGTGAGCAGGGCCTTTGAGAGGGCGCCGGCCAGTAACCAACAGGTGTTCCCGCGCACTCAGGTGCGCTTCTGGAAGGTACACAGACAGCACACGCGCCCCTCTTAGAGTTATTCAAATGAGTAGCATGGAAGTCACAGTAAAGCATTTAGCCCTATTAAGTCAGTGAACCATTTATCACAGAGAAGGGAAGGGAATTGGGGGTTAGCATACTTCTAAGCATTTTATTCAAGGGAGAAAGATGAGGGAAAACACATAATATATCTTAGAACAGTAATGTCCTGTTATTGTTAAAAACTGCTGGGACCTCATTAGAGCCTATGAAAACATCATCTGTACGTACTGAAAGGTAATAAATCTCCAATCGCAAAAAAGAAAGTGGGCAAAGGGACGGAGCAGCAAGAGGGGAGAAAAGGAGTGGGGGGGGGGGGAGAGAAAATAAAACCCAAAGGAATATTCCCATCTACCTGTTGGGTTTCTCACCAAGCTGTGAACCACGAATTTCCAAGTCTGCTGCCAATTGCCTCCCACAGCAACTGTGTGAGCTCAGTGGCTTGATCCCAGTTGGTCAGGGAGGAGGCTACATTAAATATTTTAAAATAATTATCAATAACTGATAGATTTTATTCTTTCCGAATTTTTCGTTCTATAACCTCTCAGTGATCCCTGCTCCTTCCTTAGACATGGAAATCCCTCTCCATGCGCTCCATCCTGTGAGCAAAGCTGAGCCAATTCTGAATAACTGCGTGGAGATTAAGCAGCAAAAGTTCAAGTGGCTCATTTTGGACTAAGCATTGTCCCTAAAGCCAGGGTGACTGACACACAGCCATGAGCATCTCCCAGGCCAAATGCCTTCACACGATCACACGATCTGCACAGTTCATTTGTTCCCTTACAGAACTGAAAAGGGGTCCCGGAGCACAAGGAGTATGACAGCGTCAGCAGTGACCTACGTGGGCCGTGCAGACGGGCAGAACCTCCCCAGTGATCACCGGCGCGAACACCCTCAGCAGAGCAAAAAGCTCCTGACAGGTACAGAGCACACGAGATTCCGTATTCAGTAAAAGTTACCCTTTTTGGTTTTTTTTCTATTAAAAGGAAAAAAAAACCTCCCTCAACTGTCCAATCTGAGTGATGCTGTAAATTCTTCAACATCTGGATGGCTTTTGCATGTGCAGAGCAAGATACGGTCAACGTCGTTTGTACTTTGTAGTGGTTGTTGGCTGTGTTTTAAATACCCGACACTTCTCTGAATAATCACACGCTGCTTTCACAGTTACCCATTGTATGAAAAGCTGCATTATTAAGTAAAGAGCTATGAGTTTCACAAGAGTGACTCCTTCGAACATTTAAACACTGACTGATATTCATGGTTAGAATTCTTACAAACGGTTGGTTAAACGGTCAAAGTTTTATTCATGGTTTCAACAAGCAAACTGAGAAGGAGAGGCAGAGGCCGGTGTGGCAGCACAGTGAGTTAGGCTGCTCCCTGCAGTGCTGGCATCAGGAGCACCTGTGTGTGTCCTGGCTGCTCTGCTTCCAATCCAGCTCCTCACTACTGCACCTGGGAAAGCACCAAAGGTGGTCACGTGCTTGGGCCCCTGCGCCCATGTGGGAGACCAGGATGGAGTTCCAGGCTCCTGGCTTCAGCCTGGCCCAGCCCTGCTGCTGCAGCCATAGGGAATGAACCAGCATACAGAAGATCTCTCTCTCTCTCTCTCTCTCTCTCTCTCTCTCTCTCTCTCTCTCTCTCTCCTCTCTTTCTGTGTGTCACTTTGCATTTCAAGTAAATAAATTAAATCTTTCAAAAAATAAAAAGGAGGAACATTAAGCCTTTTTACCCTAAAGTAAATTTAAAATATATTATCTCAAAAACTAAAAAATGACAGAAAGAAAGGGAGGGAGAAGGAGAATGGGAGGGGAGAGAAGGAGAAGAGAATATCATTATGTTCTTAGAATTGTATCTACAAACTATATGGAATCTGTTAAAAGCTAATTAAAATTAGAATTAAAAATTAAAAAAAAACAAACGTGTTACCAACCAAAGTGCCTAGGCCTCGGCTTCTTAAGCTTTTCTGGGTCACAGACCCCTGAGACAGTTTGGGGAAACCTACGGATTTTTAAAATAATAATACTTTTAAATTCCAAAACTAAAACACAATTAACTACAGAGGAAAGCAAATATATTCCCATACAATTATAAAATATTTGTATGCGATATGTGTTTCCTCACTAGCATATTAAATAACAAGAGGTTGTGACGGGTCAGATGAGTACCATCGTTTCAGAGCAGAGAGAGCACAAAGGGTTATTTCGAGTCCTCTACAACCCCTGTAACTTGTCAGGAGACGATTTCTACTGGCGTCACAGTTGCAGGCTCCGTGAACACTGTGGTTTGCTGCTTACCTTCATGATACAGAAAAAATGTGCAATTTCAGTTCGAGGCTAGCCAAAGTCAAGCTGTATGCATTTTCCCCCACACAACTGTATGGACTCCTTGGAGACTTGGGTGCCTAGGTTGAGAACTCTGGTAGGGCAGGCACTGTGATGTAGCAGGTTGCATTGCCTCTGGGGATGCCTGTGTGCCCTATCAGAGTGCTAGTTTGAGTCCCAGCTCCTCCACTTCCAATCCTGCTCCCTGCAAATGCACCAGAAGATGGCCCAAGTGCCACCCACATGAGAGACCAGGATAGAGTTCCAGGCTCCTGGTTTCAGCCTGAGCCAGCTCTGTCTGTTTCAGGTCTTTTGGGAGTGAACCAGCATATGACAGCTTTCTCTCTCTCTCTTCCCCTCTCCCTCCCTTTCTCTCTCTCTGCCTTTCAAATAAATAAATAAATAATTTTTAAAAATTAAAAAGAGAAACATTATTACAATGAATATAGTATGGATTAGTATACTTATATCTAAATTGGTTCGCTAAAAATTTAATTCCATGGGTTTAAATCTGTTTTTCATTATTAGTCTTATCTGTGTTCTAATTTTTTCTACCAAAAAAACTTCACTCACGTAGCCACAAAAGGCAGGACTGACTTCACAGACCAGCCGTGACTGCAGACACGAGTTCTGAGATGAAGACAGCGTTTAGGAGCTTGCAAGGAAAGGGGAATGATGCCAGGTCATGTCCCCAGGCCCTGCTACGGCTGTCCTTGATCCACTGCTTCGAAAGTTCTCCGACCATTGGCTTCCGAAAACCTGACGTGGTTGACCTTCTGTCACCTTAATTATCTTCGTATCAGTATCAGAATGGTGCTTAGTTAGCAGGCTTTATCTTTATTGAATAACCAAGTTAAGTTCACTTATTAGTTCTTGCTCTAAACAAGATGGGATGGTTTTCTTAAGTCTAAAGCCCTTCGTTTATTTGGGTTATTGCAAAATTTCTTTCTCATCAACCATTAGGATGCATAGTACTGGGGCAGGTACTGTGCACAGTGGTTAATCTACCAGCTGGATGTTTACTGAAGCACAATCCACACAACAGCCAAGCTACGGCATCAACCTAAGTTCCCATCCGTGGGTTTAAAAACGTGCTGTTGGCCGGCGCCGCGGCTCACTTGGCTAATCCTCTGCCTGCGGTGCCGGCACACGGGGTTCTAGTCCCGGTCAGGGCGCCGGATTCTGTCCCGGTTGCCCCTCTTTCAGGCCAGCTCTCTGCTGTGGCCCAGGAGTGCAGTGGAGGATGGCCCAAGTCCTTGGGCCCTGCATCCCATGGGAGACCAGGAGAAGCACCTGGCTCCTGGCTTTGGATCAGCGCGGTGCACCGGCCGCAGCGCACCGGCTGCGGCGGCCATTGGAGGGTGAACCAACGGTAAAAGAAGACCTTTCTCTCTGTCTCTCTCTCTCACTGTCCACTCTGCCTGTCAAAAAATAAATAAATAAATAATAAATAAATAAAAATGTGCTGTACACACACAAGGGAATATTACCCATCACACAGAAGGGATACACTCCTGGCATTTTCAGCCACATG
The DNA here is from genome assembly GCF_033115175.1 of Lepus europaeus. Taxonomy (NCBI): domain Eukaryota; kingdom Metazoa; phylum Chordata; class Mammalia; order Lagomorpha; family Leporidae; genus Lepus; species Lepus europaeus. Next base: position 3,078,187 of record NC_084829.1, on the reverse strand, counting down.
AGTGAACATTATATGATGTGAAATAAGGCGCAGAAAAGACAAATAAACAAAGAAAAAAACCCGAAGATCTCAGAAAGATGATCTCCTTTGGATACACTTTCTGTTCAGGTATTGTTCAGGTAAAGATAGACACCACCCAGCTGCTTTTGTGCAGCTTGGTTATCTCCTGTCTCATCCTCCCAGCACTGCAATTCTCTAAGCACGGTCCTCAGACTGGCTTCTCCGCATGGGAGCTCGGGAAAACTGGAAATTCTCTAGCCCTGTCCCAGACCAGCTGGAGAAGAAACTGCAAGTAGGTGGTGCCACCCGTGTTCTCACACATCCACCCACACCACCACGTGATTCATGCATGTTCAAGTTCGATGACCACCCTCAAGGACTTTACTCTTTATTTCCTGGCACCTGAAGTTGGGATTTTAAGATTGTTAATCACTGAGGATGAAATAAGCAGGAGTGAACACTTGCTAGAACAAGTTCTTCATGCTCAGACATAATCCGTCCTCGGAGTTACTACACCTGTGCATTAGCGATGAAGACTGAGTGTGTTTGTTCAATCACGTCACAAGACTAGGATGTAACCGAGAAAAACCACACTTTACCCAATTAATTTACAACATACAAGGAGAAGAATGAGTCACAATAGGGAAATGTTGGACCAGCGTTGTGGCACAGAGCTACCGCCTGCAATGCCAACAGCCTGTAGGGAAGTGCCAGTTCAAGTGCCAGCTGCTCCACTTCCAATCCAGCTCCTTGCTAATGTGCCTGGGAAAGCAGTGGAAGATGGCTCAAGTGTGTGGGTCCCTGCCACCCATGTGGGAGACCTAGATGAAGTACAGGGCTCCTGGCTTTGGCCTGGGCCAGCCCCACCCATTGTGGTCATTTGGAGAGAGAACCAATAGGTGGAAGATTCTCTCTCTCTCTCTCTCTCTCTCTCTCTGACTTTCAAATAAATAAATCTTTTTTTTTTAAGTTAGGGAAATGTTTAAGAAGAGAAGTGCTGTGGCTTAGGCGATTTGTTCCCCAAAGTTCTGAGTTCTGTGTCCCAGAGGCTTGTTCCCCCACGTGCTGGAGCTGGGAAGTGGTGGATGTTTAAACGATGGGACCTAGAAAGAAGTCAGGTCTTGGAGGCCCCGCTCTCAGCTGGGATTGACAATGATCTCATGGAATGGATTAATTCTGTAGAGAATGAGTGGTTATAAGACAAGTTCTGCGGTCTCAGGTCTCTTTCTCTCGCTTTCTGTTCCCACCAAATGTTCTTGAAAGATCTCTCATCTCCCACCCACTCCCACCATGCTGTGATAGGGCCAGAGGCTCCCACCAGAGCTTAGCAAATGCCAGTGCTGGACCTCTAGCACTGTGAGTTAAACAAATCTGTTCATTTGATAAAGTACTCAGCCTCAAGTATCTAGTGACAGCCATAGAAAATGGATTAATACAAGGGGGAAGGGTAAGAAAGAGATTCTAGGCAAAACTAATTGTTAGCATTAGACAGACTGAGTTTGCTCTGCACAGGGAACATTTGGCTGTCTCCATCCATGCTGGTTACCTGCTGCAGGCAATCGTACACCAGTACAGATAAGTTCCCATGAATTCCTTTTCTTAAAAAAATATTCCTTTATTTATTTGAGAGTTTCAGACAAAGGGAGAGAGGGAGGGAGAGGGAGAGGGAGAGAGAGAGAGCAAGCAAGCTTCTATCTTTTGGTTCACTCCCCAAATGACTGCAACAGCCAGGGTTGAGCCAGACCAAAGCCAGGAGCCAGGAGCTTCAGGGTCTCCCAAGTAGGTGCAGGGGCCCAAGCACTTGGGCCACCTTCCATGCTTTCCCAGGCCACAGCAGAGAGCTGGATCGGAAGTGGAGCAGCTGGAACTAGAAATCCCTCAAAGCTCTACCACAAAACATGTGGATTTAATCACAAATGTGCTCTTCCTTTCTTCTTTCTCCTGATAGAATGAAGCAGGTGACCCCCTTCTAGTCTAAGGCAAATGCTGGTCCCGGTTGCCAGAGACACCCCTCCCCTGACCACAGGGATTCCCCTACTGTGATGATTCTCTCTCTCCTTTTACTTCACTATTTCCTGCATTAAGGGCTCATTTCCAACCACACAGTCATGCACTCCAAGTCCCTCCCTCTTTACACCCTTAGCCCTGAATTTTACCAACTACTTTAATCCCATCAATATTTGCTACTCTAGTCTCAACCCCTGGTGGTCTCTGTATTAAAAGATCAGATTTGCAAGGTTCTGTTCAGAAATTCCTTTGTTTTCACCTCCTCATTCCAGCGTGTTCTGTGGGGCTTGTTTTTGCTCCCATCTGGAAGGAAGACTGAGTAAACACCACAGCATACCTGCTCACATTTAATTATAAAAATACACAAGAATGACACAGGCGTAGCGACAGTGGGTTAAGCCACTGCTTACAACACTGGTATCCCATATAGGAGCCCTGGTTTGAGTCCCAGCTGCTGCACTTCCAATCCAGCTTGCCAGTTAATGCACCTGAGAGGGCACAGATGATGGTTCAAGTATTTGGACCCCTGCTATCCATATGGGAGATCTGGATGGATTTCCAGGCTCCTAGCTTCAACCTGGCCCAGCCCCAGATGTTGTATCCATTTGGAGAGTGAACCAGTGGATGGAAGATTATCTATCTATCTATCTATCTATCTACTCTATCTCTATCTATCTCCCCTCTCAGTCTCTGTCTCTGTCTCTCTAACTCCACCTTTCAAATAAATAAATACATAAGTCTTTAAAAAGTAATACAAAAATGGTCTCCTTTTAGCCATTAGTTTGTTCATTCTTCTGAACCAGTTAAACTTTTTTTTTTTATTTGACAGGTAGAGTTATAGACAGTGAGAGAGAGAGAGAGAGAGAGAGAGAGAGAGGAAAAGGTCTTCCTTCCGTTGGTTCACTCCCCAAATGGCCGCCAAAGCTGGCGCTGTGCCGATCTGAAGCCAGGAGCCAGGTGCTTCTTCCTGGTCTCCCATGCGGGTGCAGGGGCCCAAGGACTTGGGCCATCCTAATGTTGCAGTGGATTCATTCTGAGATGAGGAGCATGGTGGGGGCAAGAGGCACGGAGTCACCATACAGACCCCGGGAGTTGGGTGAAAGCAGGCCAGAGGCGAGCAGCCCGCAGACTCGTTTATTTCAGTTGGTAGAGCTGCTTATATAGCCAAGACAGCCAATCCGGTCAAGGGGCAGTTTATGCCCCAACCAATCACAGCCTGTTGCCAGGCAGGCTCTGAAGCCATGCAATCACAGCCTGTTGCCAGGCAGGCTCCATTGCCAGGTGGGTTTCAAAGCCATTCCTGAGTAACTGATGCTCGCTTGCCAGCAGCCATCTTGGCATGGCCTTCTCATTCTACCACATCTTCCACTGTCATCCCGGGCCACAGCAGAGAGCTGAACTGGAAGAGGAGCAGCTGGGACTAGAACCTGGCGTCCATATGGGATGCCAGTGCCGCAGGAGGAGAATTAACCAAGTGAGCCACGGCGCCGGCCCCAGTTAAACTTTTGAACTTGATCTAAAGCTCCTCACATCCCTCAGCTCTGTCCTGGAGTTCTCTCTCCTCTGTTTCCGAGCTCCATGCTTCTACTGGTCTCCTCCTGACAGTCTCCCTCTGCTTCCTTCCAAAGAAGAAGCAGTAGGGCAGAAGGAAGGGCAAGGCCCGTGAGGTGCTTATTTGGCAGGAGTGCCTTCACCTTCTAGTACAGGGGACTTCAAACAGTGCACAGAGTTCACCATGGGCAGGCGTCAAGTCACCTGTGAGACCCCACTCCAGAATCAAAGGGCTTAGGGTGGAATCCTGCCTGCACCTTCCCATCCAGCGCCCTCCTAATGTGCGGCAGGTGATGGCGCAAATACTTGAGCCCCTGCCACCCACATAAGGACCTGGCTGGAGATCCTGGCTCCCAGTTTTGGACTGGCCCAGCCCCAGCTGTTGCAGGCATTTGGGGAGTGAACCAGTAGTTGAAAGATTCTCTCTCTCTTTCTCTCTCTCTCTCTCTCCCTTTTTCTCTCTCCTTCTTGCTCTGTCTTCCAAATTAATAGGAAGGAATAGATAAACCTTTTTTTTTTTAAGTTCATGGAAAAGTGAAATTAAAAGGTAAGCATATTTTGGTGTCACAAATTTAAAATCCATGCATAGTTTCTTCATTATATTGGAGCGGCAAGATGGTGGAATAGGAAGGGAGCACACTATTAGTCCGGGGGAGAGACAGGTTAATAAAAGTGGAGATACTGCAGGGTCAAGGAAGAGTAGGGGAAGAAACAGCAGAGGAAACTCTTCTGGAACTAGTGATTCACAGTGGACCTGCGTGGAGAGCGTGGGAGCCCAAGTTTGGGACACCAGCGGCAGACTCAACACACCAGTGCTGGAACACGAGGTGAGCCGAACCTCAATAGCCCAAGACACCAGCGGGCAAGCGGAAAGAGGAGACTAGAGGGAACGAGGCTTGAAACTCCGTGGGGAAAAGTTCACCAGGCTAACTAGGAGAGAGAAAAAAAAAGTGACCGATACGGACACGAGTTTCTCTCTCTCCGCTCACCCCTCAAAGGCGAGCAAGACAAAGAGCAAGCGCCATTTTGGACATACGTCATAAGCAGGGCGACCTCAGTTCTGCACTGGCCCTGAGTCTAACAGAAAAACCTGACTCTGGGGGGAGGGGTGAAATAACAGGAGATTAGCATCTAACTTGGCAACCCAGTGGGAGACTGCAGGAGAATTGGAGCCCACACCTAGGGCAGCACAGATTCCCTGTGTGGTCCTTGGGAAAGAGCTTCCAATCTCTGGCTCCTGTGGGTATATCATTTGCCTGCTAACTACCTCCAATTACATTCAGCTGTGCGGAATTACTTCCCTTTTGAATCAAAAAAAGAAAGAAAGAAAGAGAGATTTACCACACCTAACCTGGGAGTGTCATCTTTGACACACCCTCAACCCTGAGGAACCAAACACAGCTCTCAGTCCACACTCATCTCAAGCCTCTAAGGCTCCACCGAAAGCAGACAGTCACTTAATATAGAGCCATAGTGTAACAAGAAAAAACACCACAGTGAAGAAACCAAATATCTCCAACATGCCAAACAACAAACGCAAAAACCGAGGTAACAAGAACAAGGAAGACACTATGATGCCCCCAAATGAAAAAGACACCCCAATTCAAGATTATGAAGATGATGAGATCGAAGCAATGCAAGAAGCGGATCTCAAAAAATTGATAAGAACATTAAGAAGTTCTCAAAAACAAATTCTTGAACTACAGAAATCCTTAATGGACAAGATAGAAAATCTCTCTCGTGAAAATGAAATATTAATGAGGAATAAAAATGAAATGAAACAACTAGTAGAACAAGAAACTGTGATAGTGACGAGAAATCATAATGAAATGAAGAATTCAATAGATCAAATGACAAACACATTAGAGAGCCTTAAAAACAGAATGGGCGAAGCAGAAGAGAGAATATCAGACTTAGAAGACAGAGAACAGGAAAGGAAACAGGCAAACCAAAGAAAAGAAGAAGAAATTAGAAATCTAAAAAATATTGTCGGGAATCTACAGGATAATATTAAAAAACCCAACATTCGGGTTCTGGGAGTTCCTGAAGGCATGGAGAGGGAGAAAGGATTAGAAGGCATTTTCAGTGAGATACTAGCAGAAAATTTCCCAGGTTTGGAGAAGGACAGAGGCATCTTAGTACAGGAAGCTTATAGAACCCCTAATAACCATGACCAAAAGAGATCCTCACCACAACATGTAGTAGTCAAACTCACCACAGTGAAACATAGAGAAAAGATCCTAAAATGTGCAAGAGAGAAACGTCAGATTACTCTTAGAGGATCTCCAATTAGACTCACAGCAGACTTCTCATCAGAAACCCTACAAGCTAGAAGGGAATGGCGAGATATAGCCCAGGTACTAAGAGAGAAAAACTGCCAGCCCAGAATATTATATCCTGCAAAGCTCTCATTTGTGAATGAAGGTGAAATTAAGACTTTTCATAGCAAACAGAAACTGGAAGAATTTGTTGCCACTCATCCTGCCCTGCAAAAGATGCTTAAAGATGTGTTACACACAGAAACACAGAAACATGGTCACCAATATGAAAGAAGGTAAAGGAAGGAAACCTCACAGCAAAAGATCACAGGAAGCTCAATTTTTCTTTGACATAGAATTAAACTCTGATGCTCTGTTAAAGCAATGTGTTAAAGTAATCTATCATGTTCTCTTGATGTCTGTTAAATTCTAATTGTTCAAAAACAGCTGAATTTTTATTAAGAGCTATGGGTTATTTAAATATGTGCTTATTTTCAAAGATTTGAATAATCACCTTGTAACAATGATCAAATTTGGTCTATGTTATGTCATGATTTTAAGGAATCTTATTTCAACCAGATATTTTGGATTTTGAGCCTTCTTGGCATTCTTGATAGGCATTCAAAAAATCAAAGTTTCAAACAATCTGGTCTCTAAAATTTCCAGTAAATCTTGGACTTTGGTTTTTCCAGTTTGGGCCCAACTGAAAAAAATCGAAGGACCTATGTCTCTCATCTTATAGAGACACCAACCAATCAGGCTATTTCGATTATATTAGAAGTACTGTCAAGATGTGATGTGGTACCAAACTTTAAGTTTCTATAATGGAAAATGCTATTAATACAAATGTTTGAGAATTAAAAAGTCTAATGATCTTGTGTTACTAGACATGATAGTTATCTTAATGAGAAAGCCCCAGAGGCCTAAAGGGTTAAATACTTGTAAAATCCTACAGGTGCTTTCAAAAATACTGTGAAGTAAGCAAGTGCCTTTTGTTGGTTGATGAGTTTATAATTTTAAACATGGCGACTTAAAGTCTTTTGTCATCCACAGTTATATATGATTTGCTGCTCATAAAACTAAAGCGTTGTTGGTTCTGTGTTTAGCTGTCCTCCTATAGGTTCCTATGGACTTTTTCCAGCCACTTCTATTGTATTCAGTACTTTGGAATTTTCCATGAACTTTTAAAACAGCTTCACATAGTAATTCCCCCTTATCCATGAGAGATATGTTCCAAGCCCCAGTGGTTGCCTGAAACCACAGATACCACCAAACCCTACTGTACACTGAGTTTTCTACTACACACACGGAGCTATGATAAAGGTTAATTCATAAATTAGGCGAGGAAGAGATGAACAACGGCAATAATGAAAATACAAGTACACTGTAACAAACATTATTTGAATGTGGTCTCTCTCTCTCTTGAAAGAGTCAAGACAAAAATTAATATTTTCAGGCTACAGTTGATCGTGGGTAGCTGAAGCTATGGGACGTGCGATTGTGGGTCGGGGGTATCACTACCTGCAGCACGCTGGTCTTGTGGACATGCAGAACTACTGTTTTCCTGGTGTGTGTGTGGTTCTTCCAAGACATTCCTCCTAACTGGCTCTTTGCCAGTCAGCCTCTGCTTCCTACTTAAGCCACGAACAACAACCCCTTTACTCTGTGTTCCTGATGGCTGGGTCAACACAGACTCTCTGCTGGGGTCTCCGCAGGCAGCCCTAAGACACCATTCCAGACTTCATCTCCACCAGGGAGGTGGGCTGGAAGCCCTAGACGGCCTACCCTGCCCACCTCCCCTTCAGAAAAGGAAAATAAATGAAGTCTGGCTAAATGTGAAACAAGAGAAAGTCATATTTTAATGAATCAATATGCTGGCACTAAAGTGAAGAGTCTATCGGACTTTGCAGCTTGGAACTGCGAGTTTCCAGTTTCAAATAAAGACCTTGCGCCCGGGAGCCATGGAAAGCCAGCAAGATCCAGACCAGCCTTCGCCCAAAACTATGTCCTGAACTCTGATGACCTCTAGTTTCCATTCGAGAGCTGCAGAGTGGCATGAGAAACAGGAAATTAAGCCGTCAGCCCACCCAAGGTGGAGAGACTACCACATAAAGTGAGGCCTATAATGTCTATAGCCCGGGTATAAGGGTAAATGAGAAACAATCCCAGCAAAGAAAGGGAACGCAAGAAACTCGCCTATCTGGAGAAGTCTTAACTACAATCCCCCCGCATATGGGTTTCCAGCCAATACACACTACATTGTGTTTTGAAAAAACACAGACAACTTAACTCAAATGGTTCCCAAGTTGGCCATGCCCCCGGGCAACTGGTAGAAGAAATCTCATATATTCTCAAAAGGAACCCAACCTCAACACGCGTCTCAAAGAATTCCAACAGATAAGGTTTCAAGAAACATAAACACAGAAGGAAACGAGGTACTGTTAAATTCAATTAAGTTTTGCCTAAAATTGCCTGCATGTATATTTGAAGTTAAAGGGGTCTCCGTACACAGTGAACTTAGCCGAACTTGATGTGTAAACAGACTGCAGCCTAACCTGGAAGTATTCTCTTGTAACAAGTAGCCAGGTTTGGGCCAATCACAGCAGCTAATCCTCCCGCTAATCAGAAGTTGAAAGCTGCCCAATATGTAACCACGTAAGGCAAAGGCCAGCTGCCGCCAACCAGGTTATTTCTGAAGGCCACTTCCTTTTCTCTGGCTACAACTCTGCAGCCTGCGCGTGAAGTGAGATAGAACATTCTGAACCTGATTCCTGAGTGCTTTCTCTTCTTAGATACATTCTATTAAGTTGAATTTGTCTAGAATTTTATTTTTAAAAGTACCACGAAGATAAAAGCAGAACATAAACAAACAGAAATCACTCATACACACATTGTAGATTAGGTCCTCTGGAAGTAGCCACAGGGCCAGAACTTTGGATACAAAATAGTTATTACAGATCCAGCATTGTTGCACAGTGGCATTCCAGATCAGAGCACCAGGTTTGAATCCTGGCTGCTCCACTTCTGATCCAGCTCCCTGTTAATGTGCCTAAGAAAGCAGTAGAAAATGGCCCAGGTGCTTGTCCCCTGCCACCAGCCTGGGAGACCTGGATGGAGCTCCAAGCTCCTGGCTTCAGCATGATCCAGACCTGGCTGTTGTGGCTATTTAGGAAATAAACCAGAAACTGAAAGATTTCTCCTTTCTCTCTGTGTCACTCTTTCAAATAAATTTTAAAAAACCTTTTAAAACATTTATGAGGATTAGTGACTGCAAGGTTAAGCAAAAGGAGAAGGGGAACTGCAGTGAAGTTCTGACACAACCTTGTCCAACAAGCAGCCCAGAGCACAGATGAAAATATGGTTCTTCAGTTGTCCTAAACCTGGTCAAAACTGATGCCTCATCGGGGCCCAGTGCAGCCACAGGCAAAGCTGCTCACCAGAGATGGCGGCTGCCAGCTGGCTTCGCGTCTCCCCGCAGTCAGACTGGTAGAGTTGGGCATTAGCTCTCTCCTTGAAAAGGATTGGAGGGGCAGGCATTGCGGCACAGCAGGTTAAGCCGCTGCCTGTGATACCACATCTCATATGGGTGCCAGTTCAAGTCCCAGTGCTCCACTTTCAATCCAGCTCCCTACTAATGCACCTGGGAAAGCAGTGGAAGTTGGCCCAAGTGCTTGGGCCTCTGCAACCCATGTGGGAGACGCGGATGGAGTTCTGGGATGCTGGCTTCAGCCCGGCTCAACTGTTAGGTAGAAAGTCAGAAATTGAGCCTATGTGTGTGTGAGACAGGCCTGAAGACCAGCACCTACTGTGGGAGCTCCAGAAGCCCAGCATCTTGCACTTCAAAGTCCTGCCCAGACCCTGATGACCTTCCAGGGGGTCCTGCCCCTTCTACCGGATAACCTTTCAGGTGCAGCCTAGTATCTGCACTTCAAAGTCCTGCCCAGACCCTGATGACCTTCCAAGGGGTCCTGCCCCTTCTACCTGGCCTGATAACCATCCTTCCTCTAACTGGGGCGATGCCAGCCAGGCTTCCCCTGTCTGATAACTTCAGGGAAAAACTCAGAAAGGAATTTTTCATATTTACACCCAACAAGTCCTTTGTTCAGGAGGAGAAGAAAGAGAGGAGGAGAGAAAAGGCGGACGGCAAGACCCATCCCCTTAAAAACCCTGGCCTAAATGTAAACTGCGCACTCTCTCTCAGGTCCTGTCTGCAGAGGTGCCCATCCGTTCTTACAGATGTCCCTACCCTGATAAACCTTGCTATTTTGCTTTCCACTACTCTCTGTCTCACGCCTGAATTCTTTCTTGCGCAAAGACACCCTTTGCTTCTCCGGTAACACAACCAGAACAGCTGTGGCCATTTGGGAAGTGAGCCAGAAGATGGAAGATCTCTGTTTCTCCACCTCTCTCTCTAACTCTGCATTTCAAATGAACAAATAAAAACCTTTTTAAAAAAAGTATTAGAGATGTATATCCCTGTGGATGATTGGTGATAGATAGATAGAAAGAACGAACAGATCAGGAAAAGATTTTCAATATAGAAATTCTCAGACAGGTGTGGGCCTTGTGGCACAATGGGATAAGCCACTGTTTGAGTGCCTGGGTCAATTCTCATTTCTCCTTCTGCTCCCGCTTCCCGCTATTGTGCACCCTGGGAGGCAGCAGATGGCGACTCGACCAGTTGGGTCCTGAGTGCCTGGATGGAGTTCCTGGCTCCTGGCTTCAGCCTAGGCCCCGGCTTATGTGAGGATTTGTGAATGAACCAAAGAATAAAAGATCATCTCTCTCTCTCTCTCTCTCTCTCTCTCCCTTTAAAATAAGTAAAACTTTTAAAAAAGAAATTATCAAAAAGAATATAAAATAAGTATTTTAATGTTTTTAAAAATATTTGATTCTTTTAGAGATCATTTTTGAAAAGAAAGCATTTTAAAATTCTATTTATTTGAGAGGCAGAGAAAGAGAGACCTCATTTGCTGGTTCGCTTATCAAATGCCCACAGGATCCAGGAACACAATCCAGGTCTCCCACGTAGATGACGGGGACCCAATTACTTAAGCCATCATTGCTACCTCTCAGAATCTGCATTGGCAGGGAGCTGGAATCCCAAGCTGGAGCTGGGAACCAAATTCAGATATTCCGATGTGGGACATGGGCATCCCAACCATCATCTTAACCACCAGGCCAAATACTCAGCCCACTTTTAGTTTTGAAATGATCAAGTATATCTGCTAAGAGAAACAAACTTATAAAGTAGAACCTCTAGAAATGAAAATTATAATATCTGAGTTTAAAAATTCATTAGAATTGCTAAATAGCATATTATGCACAATGAAAGAAAAAATTACAAAATTAGAAAATAGGAATGAATACAGCTTCCCAAATGTAGCTTGGAGAAAGAAAGAGATGGCAGAGAAAATGAAAAGATACAACATGCTTTCAGAGTTTGGTAAGAGAGAGAGAGAATGAAGAAGTGATACTCAGATAATGACGGAGAACTTCTCATCTTGTTGAAAGACTTAAACTTTCAGATTAAGGAACTCAAATCAATTCCTTGTGGGACAAGAGAAAATAAATCCAAAGGCTGACATATCATAATCTAACTGAAGACCATCAAAGACAAACAGAATGTTTTCAATGCAAGCCAAAAAGAAAAGTCAAAATCCTTCAAAAGGAAGGAATTATAGGAAAGATTAACTTTTTATCAGCAATCACCAAAGCCAAGAGAAAACAGAACCATTTTTCAGCTGAAAGGAAATTACTGTCATCCTAGCACTCCACATAACATGTCGAATTATTTTTTCAAGAATTAAAATAACCATTTCAGACAAATAAAACAGAGTTTGCCCCAACAGATCCTTATGAGCAGAAATGTTAAAGAACACAGGAATATATTAGCAATTAAGATAAGACATAAAATATCTGTTAATCCTACTGTTAAAAACTTTCTCCAAAAGATATCTCGAAAGGAGTAGGAGTGAGCAAACAAGGTCAAGAGTGCAAGAAGATGCTTGCAACACATATAACCCATGTCTGTCTTTAATATGTAAAGTGCTGCTACTGATAATTAACAATAAGAGAACCCAGTAGAAAAATGAGAAAACAACTTGAACAGGAACTTCACACAATAGAGCATTGAAATGGGTAGTCAACATATTTTTAGATACCAAAGTTGACTGGTGATCCAGGAAATGAAAACTAAAAATCACAAAGAGACACCACTACACCCAGTTGTCAAAAATTTTGAAGTCTGAGAATGCCAAATATTGGCTGGGATGAAGAGCCACTGAGGCTTTCACACACTGATCTTGGAAGTGTGTGCTGAGAACAGGATGTTACAGAGATAAGAACAGAGGGATCTCCTCAAATGGGGCGATTCCAGGCCATCGTTCTGAAAAGCTTTAGCTGCGACTGAAGAATGAGGAGGAGCCGAGCAGACCCAGTAGTTCCATTCTGAGAACAATCTGTGAAAAGCCTGAACGGCTAAGGGCTTGGCACGTCTCAGGAACCGGGGGAGTTCATCTGGCTGGGACAACAGAGCAAGCACTGGCGCTAGAGCAGCGCAGGATTAGGCTGAAGAGGCCAGCAGGGGTCATCCTTGTTTTTTTTTTTTTTTTTTTCGACTCTCTAAGGACTTCGATTATTATCCTAAGACCCATGGGAAGCCCTGAAAGGGTGTGACAAGGGGATGGCATTATCTTTTCATTTTTCAAAGTTGCTCAAGTCAACACTAGGAAAATGGTTTATGTGTGTGTATGTGTGCACACGTATGTGCAAGAGATGATACTCAGGTATCTTTCACAGTGGCCCAGGCAATTAATAATGCTAGCACAGCCTAGGGAGAAATAAATTATGAATAATTAGGATGCAATATCAACAGATCTTGGTGATAGAAAGAAAGTATAAAGGAGCGCTACTGGCCTCTGGAGTGAAGCTTGCAAACATGGCTGCATCGTGATGCCACTCACTCTGGGCACCCTGAAAGATGCTAGGGAGGGAGGCCGTGAGCGACTTCACGCCTGTTGGTTTTGAAACACTTCTTTTGACTCCAAGGTAGCAGGAGTCAGGAAGGATCCACATGCTGCGGACGCTGGACCCAGGGGTACTGGAGCAGCTCACACTGGGTCACGAGAACAGAGGGTCTGCCCGCATTCAGTGCTGTCAAGTCAACAGGTGTGCACTGGCTCGGTGAGAGTATTTACACCAGGGCAACTGGCAAAGGTGACTTCAGGGTGTGTTTCTTTTTTCCTTCGCGGAGTTGGTTGACAAACGCAGACCAGCAAACCACTCTTGGGATCACGGAGCAGAAAGCTGGTATAAAGGTGGAGTCTGGGAGCCTGCTTCCCGCAGCGAGAGGTTCTCTCCGCTGTGCTTCATGAAGCAGCAACTCGTTTTTCACACACAGCTGAAATCCTTAGCAGGGCACCTGCTCATGGCATGCCCATAAAACTGCCACTCACGGACAGTGAAATGACTGCCAGACTCTTCAGATGGACTGGGGATAATTTTATAAGAAAAAGAGTCTGAAAGAAATGTTTGTCAAAGAAACCTAATTCTCCTCCTGTCTTTGGCTTTGGTGGTATGGCAAGGAATTTGAAAAAAAATCGTGTTATGTGTTTGTATGCATGTTCTATTTACTGCCTTGGGGATCATTTGTACCTGTTCCTTGGGAGCCTTGTGGCCTGGTGCCAGCCCTGCACACCAGCAGCACCAGGTGGCTGGCCTCGTGCACACCTAGCCCCACCTGACCTTCCATCCAAGCCCCAGCAAACAGACAGGAGCGAACAGCCCTGCCAACAGCCTAGGTTCTACCACCAGAGCCACGCACTTCCAGGCAGCACATGGGAGCAGAGCATCAAAGAACACGGCAGCTCCGGAGTCTGACAACGGCAGCGAGATGTGCAGCTCAGGCTGCTGGCAGCGGGGCTCCCAGGGGCTGCAAAGCAGCAGTTGTGCACGGTCCTGGGGTGCCAGCCACGGGGCCCTTCCAGAGGTAACAGCTGCAGTGACGGCTAGTGGAGCACCTTCCTCTGGCTCAGGACTGTGCACACTCCCAAGCAGTTTCACACACAGTTTCTCATTTGTTTTTTCCAGCAGCTCTCCAGAGTTGAAAGCAGTGTTCTGATCTTCCTGTTTAACAAATGAAGTACCTAAGACTTGGAGAGTATAGCTATGGCTGTACCATTCCAGCCCCTTGAAATTAATGTGGACCACCCAGTTGCACTATGCGAGCACTGGGTAAAAATCACTCCAAATATTTCCTATTTCTCTACCATTCAACATCTTTTTGTTGGCGTCTCTGATTTCCTAACCTCTCTACCTTCCCCACCAGTCTACCAGTTTGGATTCCAGGAAATGATATATATGTATATATATATTTGCACGTATAATGGAATACGCAGTTCCCCATATAATTGTGCCTATTAGTAACAGCGTGCATTTTACCTACTGAAAGCTCTGAAGCAGGCTGCCTCTCTCTAAGACACGAAGTACGCTTCCAAGGCACATCCATCATATATGTTAACATGTTTAAAACATTTTCTTAAACTAACTTTCTTCTGAATATAAAAATATGTTCACGTAATTAAATTTGGAAAAATAACTTTCTTCTGATTATAAATATAAGACATTTGTTCCTATTATATAATTTGGAAAATCAGGAATAAATTATCATATATCATGAATATTCAAGGAAAAACAATTGGTGTAATGGAAATCTCATCAGAACAAATACATAGATGTCCAAGATGGTGAATATCTTAAAAGTCATTCATTAGGGGCTGGCGCTGTGGCACAGCGGCACAGCGGGTTAAGCTACTGTCTGCAGCACCAGCATCCCATCTGGGCACCGGTTCAAGTCCCAGCTGCTTCACTTTTCATCCAGCTCTCTGCTGAAGGAAAAGTAGCAGAGATGACCCAAGTTCTTGAGCCCCTGGCCCAACCCTAGCTATTACAGCCATTGCGGAGTGAACCAGAGGATGGAAGATCCCTCTGTGTGTGGGGGTGGGTGGGTGGGGTAACTCTACCTTTCAAATAAATAAATAAATGGCTTTTAAAATGTACACTCATCAGAGTGTATAAATAATAGTACTTTGTATACAATGAATATTCATACATATACATATGCATATGTACATCTGTTCAGTCTCATCCTACAGACCTTAGGGGATCCCAGGAAGAAGCAACGGAACTTTAAAATCCATAATGACTTGGTAGTGGGCACCATCCTTGCCTCCTGGAGTTCACTCTCTTGTGTAGACCCACCAACCTGAGTAGGGCTGACCTGTGTGACTAGTAGGATAGCCTAGATATGGCAATAACGAAAAACGATGTGGTCACGTGGAGCAGGTGGCATTGTCCTTGATCCCTTGCAGATTACACACTCAGAAACACCAGCCTTCGTTTTGTGAGGCAGCCCTAAAGGCAGGGCTGCCCGTGGTACACATGGCTACTCTGCCCATAGCCACGGACGTGCGCCATCTTGGAAGCAGATCCTGCAGCCCCACTGGAGTCTTCTGAGGACTGCAACCCACGCTGACATCCTGACAGCAACCCCACGAGGGACTCTGAGCCAGGACCACCCAGCTGGACCAATCTGAGTTCCTGATTCACAGAAGCCATGCACTACTACACTCGCAGTTGGTTTAAGCCACCAAGGTTTGGAGTAATTTATTATGCAGCAATAGATAACTAACACACTGGCTTTAAACCAGACAACTTAAATCCAGGCTCTGTCACCATCTTGTGAAACACTCTTCATTTGTTATTTATGCATTCTTTAAAATAGGCCTATTTTATCCATCTCAAAAGAATTGGCTTAAAGAATAAAGGGCATGGGATGGTGTTGTGGCCAATGAGTTAAGCCACTGCTGGTGATGACAGCACCCACATCCGAGTGCTACTCTCGGCTACTCTGCTTCCAATCCAGCTCCTGCGAATGCACCTGGGAAGGCAGCAGAAGACAGCCCAAGGGCTTGGGTCCCTACTCACCCACGTGGGAGACCAGGAAGGAATTCTGGGCTCCTGGCTTCAACATGGCTCATATCTGGTTGCTGCAGCCACTTGGGGGAGTGAACCAGTAGATGGAAGATCGCTGGACCTATCACCTATGTCTCTTCTCTGTCTCTTTCTCTCTGTGTGTTGTTCTGTCTTTCAAATAAATAAACAAATCTATAGAAAATGGAAACAGTGAGGACCATGCTTGGCACAGAGTTGGAGTCCCTTGGGTGACCCGTTCAGGCCAGTTTGCCCAGATCTTCCTGGAAGTCAGCACTGAAGACCAGCAGCTGTGGAACCCCTCAGTCCCAGGCAGAATGGGTTGATTGGCTCTCCCTAGTATTTGCTGTAAACCAGATGAAGGCGGAAGGTGGCAGTGGCAGTTAGAAAAGCAAATAGACTGGAAGCACAGGGTGGGCCTGAGCCACACCCTGCCCCCTGCATGAAGAGGGAGATCCTGGCTACAGGAATGCGTCACCACATCCATGCCACTCAGACACCCAGGATGTGTGCTTCTTCCTGAAGAATGGGACGCAGCTCAACCCGCACCAAAAACAAGAGCATTGTGGGATAGCTCACCAGACCCTGGTGAAGGATGTGGAGGTACTGAGTGGGAAATGCAACCCCACCGATGGTGTCAGGGGCCACTCTTCAGTCCAGATCTGACCTCCACGGCCCTCACCAGGCAGGGTCTCCAGCCAGCCCCAAGTGGGCACCGGGGCCCAAACACCTCCCAGGCCGAGTCCCCGCCCTAAGGGCTCAGCTCCTGGCTCTGCCTGGAGTTTGCCCCTCTGGATCTGCTTACACCGGGTGCAGCCCCACCCATGCACCCCACAAACAATTCGCTGCCTCTCATCAGGTTAATGACGAGGCACTCCTCCCTACAAAGATCGGCCCACCCCAGGACGCTCCCCACAGCACTCAAGGGTACCCTGATGACACCACATCACAGGCCACATCGCAGGGGCCTCCAGGACGGCCTGTCCCCACGCCAAGCATGACCAGCGCCTGGCGATCTGCTTGAGCGTACGACTGTTCTTGCTCACCCTTCTCTACTCAGTGCCCACCACGGTGCCTGGCGCATAATAGACGCTCAGCAAATAACCACTGGCTGAGCGAACACATGCACAGATAGATGCCTTTCATTCCACCGTGCTTGGTTTTCCAAAGATTGACATCTGGGAAACAGTAAAACCTCCTTTTGTTCCCTGGGGAGGGGTCTCGGCTTGCAGCAGCTAACGGGCCAACAGAGGGAGGGGACAGCAAAGACTGCAGGACGCCTGGAGGTGGACGATGCCTGCAGACAGCACTGGAGCACTGGGAGTGCGGGCCTCGTCCAGGCCAGGTGCGGCAATCACTCTTAAAGAACACCCTGCCGACTGTCTACCCTGATTGTTTAGAAGTCAAGGTTAAACTAATGAGTCTTGAGTGAGAGGCCTCACTTTAAAAGCCAGTAGGACGCAGGCACGTGATGGGCCTTTTGACGAACTCCAGGCTCATGGATTCTCCCTAACAGGGAGCTTCTGCTCTCAGCTACTGCGTTACCCACCCTAGACATGGCTCGACTGGTCGGGGAGCCTGGGAGCACAGCAGAGATCCATTAGCCGGCAGATGCTGGACTGGCGGAGCTGGAGCGAGCACAGAGCTGCCGTGGAGGCGGGGGGGGGGGGGGGGGTGCCTCCGGCCAGGGGCTCCACCGCCTGCGTCTCCTTGGAGACGAGCAGGAGAATGTCTCCCAGAAATCCCATCACCTGCACATCTGGTTTAGTGCTCTCTCTAGCAGCCTGAATGCGGCGGCTCGCTTCTTTCAAAATCACAGGCAGTAGAGAAGGGGGTTTAACAAACGGACTTTGCTCCATCTGGGAAGCCAGAGGAAAAGAGAAGAGAGACACAGAGGAGGAGGTGAAGGTTTGGGGGGGGAGGGCAGGGCAGAGCGGGCAGCTGCGTGAGAGCACCCTGCAGCTCAGGCTGGGAGGCAGACCGGGAGGGGAGCCACTGCATGCTCCCAAGCTTGTTTCACTAGGAATTTGCTACTCTGTGGCTGTAATCTGGAAGCCAGCGGCATGCTGGATGTGGCTCTCCAGACAGCGTCATTGTCGGAGCACATTAAGTGTCAGACTGAAGAGCTGCAGCCCAGAGCACGGAGCTGACGTCGATTGCGTGTTACTGTGCTTTCCCGTGTATTCTTTAACGTGATCCTTGCAACAGAGCGTTAGGAGGTGCTGTCCACCCTGCTGTATAAATTAGAATCGGCAACTTAAGCAAGTGCACACAACTAGGAAGTTACGGCGTGAGGGTGTGAACCTGGGGCTCCTCCCATTGTCTGTCTCTTGCTGAGTGCCTACCAGCAGGCACCAGCATGTTAGTTTTAGACCTCGTTCCGCACAGGGCGGAGTGGCTGTCTCTAGTTCAGTGGAGATTTTGCTGGATCCATAGCCAATCACATCAGGTTATTGATCAGAGCCTTCTCAGCAAGCATAAACCTCTGGGCTAGCCACTCTGTTGGACTCTTGCAATCCTGCCTCCTACTATATTGGGATTTAGTATATTTTCCACAAGGTAGAGCATCAAGGTAACTACATAAAACTCACACTCACTTAGGCCTCTCTCTCTCTTTTTTTTCTTATTTCGAATTTGAAAATCCCAATTCCCCCTCTGCTCACAGGGCCTCGTCTGGAATTAACCAGACAGAGCGATATGCTTACATTGTAGAGCGGGTGCAGAGTTAAGGAAGCGAATTGAATTTACAGGGGCAAGCTTCTCTTGCCAGGAAACTCATCCAACCGGAGTTGGAAAACCAATCCTCAAGTCTTGGGTATTAATTGGCCCGTTGGCCAAAGCCATCACTCTATCAGCCAATTAAGGTACTTGGAACGAGCACACTGTCACTCAGGGCCAGCGCCAACCCCACGACGTTGCCCCTCTGTCTCCAGTGGCTCGAGGGAGTTTCCCTCCTGTCTGCTGGCAGAATCAGAGCTTTCAAAGCTCTCCAGGACACAGCTGCCCATGCGCAAGGAAAAAGAAGCCGCAGGTAGTGCAGGGAAACTTGAAAAAAGTTTGTGAGTTTTCAAGGGATGTCCTCAAGGAGTTTGTGCTTTTCTGGAAAGAGACAAAGAGAAGGGGGTTCTGCAGGCCGGCTGCTGGCTTGAAATAACGTGGTAGAAGACATGCCGCCTTCTCACCATCTGTCCGTATGATATGCAGAGGAGCAACGTGGCGGACCTGCGCCAATGCTGCTGTTCCCGTTTTCAACGTCAGTTGCCTGGGGTTGACCACCAGGCACTGGAGAGGCTCCTGCGGAGAGCTCCATGTCACTGACTGCAGGTTGGAATCCCGATGGCCTCACTCTCATCACAAAATCCCAGGCAAGGAACTCGAATTCTCGGAACTTCCATGCTGGCAGCCTTGGGTTGCGCAAACATTTCAATGAGAACGATTCCAAACACTTAGCACGTAGCCTGTGCTCAGTAAACATTAGTAACTTGCTGCTGTTCTCTGAAGACTTTTCTACATCTTCCTTAACTCCCACACTGGAACACCTGAGCTCAGTGCCCAGCTCCGGCTTCTGACCCTCACTTCTTGCTAACGCAGACCTTGGGAGGCAGCAGGGATGACTCAAGTAGCTGGGTCTCTGCCCCGACTGGGAGACTTGGACTTCATTCCCAGCTCCCAGCTGTAACCTAAGCCTAAGCCCAGCCCCAGCCTTTGCAGGCATTTGGGGAGTAAACCAGCAAACACTCTCTCTCTCTTTCTCTCTCTCTCTCTCTCATTCTCACTCCGTCGTTGTCATTCTTGCTTTCACTCTGTCTCTCTGCCTCTTGAATGCACACTTTAAAAAAAGTATAAAACTGGATACTTCTGTGAACTCCAATTCCTGGTAGCTATTTTCCAACTTACACCCGTGGCAATCTTAAATTGGGATACATGGAGACCAAGGGTTGCTCGTGAATTGCAGAGTGTGAGGGTTTAGTCCCATAGGTAAGAAGCCAGGAATTTCTACTGATACATTACCAGAGAAACAGGGAGCTGACGCACTGGCAAAACATGTTTGATCAATGAGAACACTGGAGATGCTCCAATCATTGAAAGAAAAGTGAAGGTGTTTTATGAATTTTATTATCTGGAAATGTTCTTCGGGCTTCCAGAGCCTCTGTAGACAGTGAAGGGAACTCCCCTACAGGATAATTTGGACAGTGGCCCACAGATGCAATAATAACCAGGCCATGACAGACTCGGCATGTCTGAAGCCAGCAGAACACGCCCCGAGCGACAGTTACCCGCACCCAGGGCTCACTGAAGCAGCATGCCATCCGCCGGCCAAGCGGTGGTACCACTACACTGTGTGTCGGTGTGGTCTGGTCGCCTGGAACAAAGCGACGGGTGGTGTTCCAAAGCACAAGATGGATCTCATGTTATCCCTGACGATCCTCCAAGATTTAGGATGCTTGGTTTTGGCCAGTAATAATAGGAGAATGGCTTCCATAATGAGGATTCTTGGAGTAGCCCTGGAATTCTTTTCCAAGCCAAACATGGAGAGTCTCGCAGGGAAAAAGTCATCCCTGTCCATTTCACCCGTGTTCCTTGACTTCCTACCTTCATTAAACATCCTCCTCATAGTCACATTTCCTGATGTTTTCCCTTTCCCCACATCGGCCCTGACTGTCAAACCACTCCTGGTGAAACAGGTGTCCATTCAATCATGTATTTATTGAGTTCCTGAAGTGTAAGTGAAGTGAGTGGGCACAAGGGGACTGGGCTAAAACTGCATAGTGGGAAAACTCATGAGCACTGATAAGCTTCAAGTGCTTAGTGACAAAGCAATTGGTTTACCATGAGGCCCAAGTCATGTGCCAAAAACTTTGAGGACCTTAGCAGGAAGGATGGAAAATTCCCTTCTAGGAAAAGAGAGCCAAGAAAGCAAACTGCAAACTGTTAAATCAATCAAAGGGATTCGTGGCTGTGCCAAGCATGTCCACGAGCTACAGGTGCTCTGATTGCCTGCTGCCATGTGCAGCCTCACGCCACGGGGGCCTGGTTGTGCTGCCAAGGCCAGGATATTTCCAACACCTGCTTTGCCCCAGAGGACTCTCCTATGTGAACTCTGCATTCTTGCTCTGTCTGCTCCACTCCAGTGCTAGGAACAGTTTGTGGAATCAGAGGCCTCGCATCCAGATACCAAGGGCAGGTGTCCACCAAGGGTGGACAGGATCCTGTTTGAGAGGACATCATTCAGAGAGCCTAAGTCTTACAACGGTAAGTTTTAAAGACTTCAATTTTAAAATGTATTGCAGTTGCAGGTTGAAAACTCATGGATTCCCTCATTAGCATAGAAACAATAGCATTAATTAAAATACCTAAAGACATAATAAAAGTAGGCTGCTACTGTGACCATTGCTATCAATATCTATGAGTAAAGCACTTGAAACCTGAACTTGAGCAGAAGGCCTGTTCAGTGCTGCCTGTCCTGAGCAGCAAAAAGTCAGGCAGGAGCTCTGTCCGTCTCTCTGCCTCTCTCTCATCCCTCCTGCTGAGAGCGCTGGTCCAGGCCCTAGGTGCCAGAATTGGGAAGGAAGACAAAAGCAATGGTGTCACCTTCATTACCAAACACGTGGTGCTAAGAACTCCACTGCGTCTGTTGGTTATCTATTCCCACTGGTAACTCTATACTGTCTGTGCACCTGCTCCCAATGAAAAGTCTGGGTTTCAGGGTAACTGGCCCCCAATGAACCAATTTGGGTCCAGAACCGGAGTTACGGCTGTGTGGTTCACAGAACAGCCGTTTTATCGGTGCCTCTCCAGCTTTAATGTGCACTCAGGTCACTTGGGGAAATGCTGCCAAAATGCAGAGAGGGACCTATCTGGTCTGGGATTTAGCCTGAGATTCTGAGTTCCGAGAATGTGGATGCTGCAGACCTTGGGTCATGCTTCGAGGAGCAAGATGTTACATGGTACTCCTTCCCCTAAGTCCACAAGGATACCCACAAGTGAGAAAGGGAGGGGACCAGAGAAGGAAGAGAAAGGAAAAATACCATCTTTTCTTGTGCAAAACATTCTCCTGTTCCCTAATGTCTACACAACAATGAACAAACGAGAAAAGTTTTTTTGCCATGATATTTCTTAGCTAAGAACTAAATTCAGGCTCTGTGTATCTGTGTGTCATTTCTTTAGTGGGACACTTTGATTTCAACAGATTGACCTAATTTTGCATGGCTTTTGTGCAATTTTTTACAAAATATTCATTTATTGAAAGTCAGAGTTAGAGAAAAAGAGAGTGATCTTCTTCTATCTGTTGGTTCACACCCCAGAGGGCTGAAACGGCCAGCACTGGGCCAGGCCAAAGCCAGGAGCCAGGAGCTTCATCTGGGTCTCCCACACTGGGAGAGGGCCAGGCCATTAGCAGGAATTGGATCAGAAGTGAAGCAGCCAGGAAACAAACTAACGCCTGCATGGGTTGCCAACGCTACAGGTGGCAGCTTAACCCACTGTGTCACAACACCAGCCTCTTTGTGCAATTTTTTTAACCAGAAATCCTGCTAGACAAATTGTAGAAGAGTTGTAATGCTGCAATTTTTCATATTAAGAAATCAGCCTCCAGGATTAGGAACTGGTCAGACCCCCTCCCCCCTCCAGGTGAAACCTATGGGTGTGGGAACAGACGGCACCTGCCAGGCCAGAGGACTTGTATGCATTGTTCCACATTCCTGTACAGCTGAGGACGGCCCAGAGTCATCCACTGGGGCCCACACCCGGCCTTTGGACTCACAGCCCTTCCCCCTGGTACTCTCCCCACCACCACCCTGGAGTTCTTTGGGGACAGTTTGTGAAGATGAGTTTCACTCTCATTAAAGCCTCAGGAGTGAAGTTAGGATGTGGGGGGACAGGGCAGAGAGATCTGAGATTCCAGCCCCAAGTTGGGGACCAGAAGTAACTCAGGAGCACAGCCACGTGGCTAGGCCTGGACGGCAGCACACATGACCCAAGTCAGCTTCCTCTCCCTCGTGGACACCCTGTCTCTCCCCACACCCAGAGCTGACAATTGGAAGGTGCCGGGCGTGGACTGTCACCATGAGCTCATCCTTCCGGGAGGAAACAAGAAGTGCAGTGAGGACTACCAAAGGATGTGCTGAGGACAGGGCAAAGACACATGGTATTTTCATCCTGATGTTCCTGGGTCTGTGGCTGGAAATTTTAGGGAGTGACTCTTCCATGAAATTGCCACCAATTCATCCATTCCTTCAGTCCTTCCTGAGTACCTCTATGTACGAGGAATTGTGCTATGTCTTGGGAATATTACTTTTAAGATTTATTTTACTTATCAGAAAGGCAGAATGTCAATGATTCTCTCCCCAAATGGCCACAATGGCTGGGGTTGGATCGAGCAGAAGCCAGGAGCCTGGAACCCCATCTAGGGCCCAAGCACTTGAGCCATCTTCCACTACTTTCCCAGGAGCATTAGCAGGGAGCTGGATTGGAGATAGAGCAATCAGGGCTCGAACATGTGCTGTAACATGGGAAACAGAGGTGGGTGTAGCATGGTCCCTGGGCTTAAAGACTTTGGGATGGAAAACACGCAACAAATAATGGTGGCACATTATTCTGAGTGCAATGATAAAGGCACGCTTGGAAGCAGGCAGGAACTAGAGAGAGCACTGTGTTCCCTGAGACCTACCACATGTTGAGAGCTCCACACACTTTCCTTCAGGGCTTGGCCATCATGTTCACACCACCTCTCATCTGGAAGATGAGAGTAGCCCTGAGACACACTGAAGAAAGCCCCAAGGGCTGCCCCTCACTGGAGGCCAAACCTGCCCTGGCTCCTCTGCTGCCTGAAGGGTCCTGCATCCCAGCACATCCTCACCTGTGCTCCATTGCAACTCCGTGCTGGGGAGCTGGGAACGGTCACTGCATGCCACTGTTAAAAATCTCCTAACTCTGCAAATGGGAAATAAGGCTGCATGAGTTGTAGCAAATTTGTTCAGGTATCACAGCTCCAAGAGATGAGACCCAGATGCACAGCCAGGTCGACCCAGTTCCACATTCGTGGGGTGTTTGTTCCTTGTCTCTGTTCTGCTGTGTAGTCCCCAGGAAAGGGCTCGTGACCAGGACTTCCTTGAAAACACAAGCCACAGCAAGTGCAAACACACAGAAGTAGGAAAAGGGCTGTTCCATGTCACACACTAAGAAGCATGGAGCAGGGGGCCGGTGCTGTGGCACAGTGGACTGGCATCCCATATGGGCATCAGTTTACATCCCTGCTGCTTCTCTTTGATCCAGCTCTCTGCTGTGGCCTGGGAAAGCAGTGGAAGATGGCCCAAGTGCTTTGGCCACTGCACCTGCATGGGAGATCCAGAGAAAGCTCCTTGCTCCGGGCCCAGCAGCCCAGCTCCGGCCATTGCGGCCATTAGTAAACAAGTAAACCAGTCGATGGAAGATCTTTCTCTCTGTCTGTCTGCACCTCTACCTATAAATAAATAAAATCTTTTTAACAAAAAAATAAAGAAGCATGTAACAGCATGCACATCTAAGTGACAAGTTGCTCTTGTCACTTAGGCATCAACAGAAGTCACTTATTATAGCACAGCTCCTTGAAATCATTCCCTCCTCGCCTTCCCTGTAGGAAGGCTGCTGTTTTTGCTCAGATTGGACTTCTGGCTTTTGCCCCACTGATTGAGCTAAGAGATGAAGAGGAGAAAGGCCTTGAGTGCAGGTCCACTTCAGAACTGCAGGAAAGGTGAGATGGGAAGGCAGGGGAGGGTGCAAGCAGAGCCTGCCCTGGGGGAGGGACCGCGAGTAGAAGTGGGGAGCCTCGGGGGAGGGGGACTGGGAATGACAGGAACAAGTAGCCAGAGCGACCTTAGATCAGCGATGGATGAAGGAGACTGGAGGACCCTTGCTGTGCACAGTACAAACAAGACCTTTGGTAAAGGCCTACTGGGCCTCTCCTGTGCTATTAGAAACCCCGTGTGCTTCTCTGAGCCTGGCCCCCTACAGGGGCATGGCCTCAGGGCAATTCAGTCCACTTGGGCTGTGCGTTGTTCAGAGCATGCTTTGTCTCCGAGACCCCACTCTGCACCAGGAAAACATACAGTGGAGAAAACCACCCGGCCCACACTGTCCCTGCGCTCACAGCAGACAGACAAGGGCACAGGCAACCTCATGACAGGGCCCAGGCATTTCAGAGAGAAGAGATAGCACAGGGAACCATTCACAACCAACCCACAACCAATCCATGGGAGGACTTTGGGGTGGTTCCCTCTTTTTTGGCAATCGCCAGTAATGCTCCTAAGAACACTTGGGCACGCAGGTTCTGGGACACATGTTGTTTACTTCTCTCGGGTACCACCATAGCATAGCATCTCTGTGTTTGCACCTGCTCTGCACTCTCCTCATTCCGGTGAGCTTCTGCCCTCCTCCCTCACAACTGCTAGGATGCTAAGCCTCCTGAGGGCGGCCACTTGCGTATGTGCTGTCAGCAGAGGTACCTCCAGCATTCGGTATAAGTGACTGAATAAATGAGCAGAGACCTGAGAGCAAAACATCCCCTTGCATTTGGGGAGACCCCATTCAGGACACCTGCAGCACAGGGCACAAAGGCTTAAAGGTGGGTGCTGAGGTTGGAGAGGTAAGAAACAGGTGAACTTGCCAAGGTGGTGAGCCTCAGGCTGAGGACCAATTTTAATAGGGGGAGCAAGTAGGTTTGTGTGGGCGTTTGTCTGCACCTTACAGAATTCCAACTCAAAGGAGTCTAAGCCAGTGACTCCATTGGTTCTCAGGGCTTGAAGTCCAAGGTAAGGGGTGATTTCACCCTCATGGGATCCAGAGACTGGATGATTCTCTCTCTTTCCCTCTCGCTTCACTCACTCTATTCCCCCAACACACCTATCCTGTCCCCACCTCCACACACACATCCTTTGGCTCACTTCCCTGAATTAGTGTCTTCGTGGTTGAGCTATCTCCTTGCAGTAGTAAAAGGTTCAATGGGAGTTCCCAGATTTTATTCTTCTCCATCAGAGTTCCTGCTTCCCCTCAAAGACCTCTGATGAACCCCAGGAAGGTCTGAGTCTTGTCCAAGACATTCCACAGGGACACTATTCAACCCTTCCAGGAATCAAAGACACCCCCCAAGAGCCGCATGGAATATAGTGATGGGGGTACAGGTGTGTGCATGTGTGTGTGAATGTGTGTACATAGGGGAGTGTGTGTATGTGTCTGAGGCACTAGGTACAGGTGTGGTGTATACTCAAGGAATGTGTGCATGAGTATACTTGGGACATACACCCATGTGCATGTAAAGGTACTCTGTATAGCACATAATTGTGTCTGAAGAGCATGTACATACATGTGCATGCATGGGATACATGTGTAGGGATGTGTATGTGCACTATTAGTGTATGCAGGCGTGAGAGTACAGGAGTGTGCACACAGACTGGATCATACATGTGCTCGTGTTGGTGTGGAGCTGTGTATAGGCATGAGTGTATGTGTGTGTGAATGTGTGCATGCTTGGAGTGGGTGTGCAGGGCAGTATGGTATGAGTGTGTAGATCTGTGTGTGTAGATACGAGTATGAGAGGGTGTGTACAGGCTGTGTGTGTAGGGTGTGAGTGCCTATGTGTGGATATATGGGTGTGGTTGGATATGTGTGTTTGTGTGTGTGTGTAGCTTTAGAGTGGGGAGGGGGAGGTAGTTTCCAAAAGGGAAAGAGCAGAGTGGGACAGGGACAGTTATGGCTCTGCCAGCCCCATCCAGTAACCTGAGCACAGCCGTGCCCAAGGCAGCTCCCTGGTGGGGAGGCAAGAAGGGAGAACAACTCCACCGAGTCAACTCCAGACAAGAACGGAGAGGAGAGGAAATGGATGGAGAGATTGAGAGGGGGAAGCACCTAGTGACAGGTGTGATGTGAAAGGGGCCTGCAGAAGTCCCAGGGTGCTGGCTCAGGACCTTGGTGTGGCCCCGCATTGCTGATTGAAACAAAGAAGAGTGGGATGGACGCAGGCTTAGTTGAATGACTTTGGTTTCCTCGTTTTGTTATTCTCTTAACACACATTCTTACTTGTGTCTGAAAATTGTGATCAGCAAATGATGTCATCAGAGCTGCTGTGAGGACCCTAAGACATACAATTCCCTTTTCTTTGAGGCTAGCAGTGAATCCAGACAGCACTGAAGAACACCCTGAGATGGCACACACACACACATAGTGAAGTTTATTTTTAATACATGAGGGTGCTTCAAAATGTTCACAGAAAATGGAGTTAAAAGATAGGCTTAGGGCCAGCGCTGTAGCACAGTGGGTTAACGCCCTAGCCTGAAGCACCAACATCCCATATGGGCGCCAGTTCGAGACCCGCTGCTCCATTTCCCATCCAGCTCTCTGCTATGGTCTGGGAAAACAGTAGAAGATGGCCCAAGTCCTTGGGCCCCTGCGCCCACGTGGGAGACCTGGAGGAATCTCCTGGCTCCTGGCTTCAGGTCAGCACAGCTCCACCTGTTGCGGCCAATTGGGGAGTGACCCATCGGATGGAAGACCTCTCTCTCTCTCTCTTCTCTCTCTCTCTTTCTCCCCCCCCCCTTTCTGTTGTCACTCTGCCTTTCAAATAAATAAATAAATCTTTTTTAAAAAATAGGCTTAGTTTTGGCTCAAAACAATTTTGAAAATGCATATTATGGAAAAAAACCAAGTGGATTTCAAACATTTTTCCACCAAAATGAACTTGAATTTTATCTCCATTTTCCACTAACTTTTTGAAGTTCTCTCGTACATGTACATATTTGTACATATGCATACATGTAATAAAATGACGTTTCAGGAGTAAAATATTGCCTCAAATTAAGAATGCTTAAAACTCCATCTTTTTCATTAATAGACACATTCATGGGGTAAGAATGTACGTATAATTAAAGAAATAAGAACGGGATGGCAAACATAAGGATAGAGTGAGGGTACAAGCACTGAGGATATTAGGATGATGGGTGCATGGTTGGATGGGTGGATGGCAGATAGGTAGCTTCCTTTGCTGTAATGAATTATATATGGAGTAGCTCACAAGGGGAGGAATCTACCCCTCAGAGGCCGGAAGTCAGAAATGCAGTTCTCTGCGAGGCTCTAGGGGATTTCTGTCCCGGGCTCTCCAGCATCTGGTGGCAGCAGGGGCTCCGTGCCATGTGCCTGCATCACTCCAGTGTCTGCCTCCATGATCACGCGGCCTCCTCTCCCGTGTGCCTCTCCCAGGTATGGCCCTTATCAGGATGCTTGTCATTGAGTTTAGGACCCACTCACCCGACCCAGGACGGCCGCCTCATCGTGATCACACCTGCAAAGACCCTTTTGCCTAGCAATGTCACAGTCACAGGCTCCAGGGATCAGGGCATGGCATTCCTATCTTTTGTCATCCCAGGACAGGCAGACAGACAACAGATAGGAGTTTCATTTATGTATTCGGGTGTATCAAATTGTACCTAGTGTCTAACTTTATTTTCCCTTCTTTTAGTTCTGTGAGTATTGCAACTTTAGCAACTGTGGCTCACCAGCATTCATTTTACCATATCAATTTGGGTCACAGGCTCACAAAGGACTGCATTTTTAAAAGATGATTGTCAAACCAGATGCCAGAACGTCACACAACACACCCCATAATTCAATCCATAAACCCCTTGGGCTGCGTTTTTAGGACAGTCTTATCATGAAAATATTGTGTGTAGCTCCCTGTGGCCTTCCACAGGCTGAGGTGCACAAAGAGCCCCTCAGCTATCTGCATGGAACGTTCCAGAATCTGGGTAGACACAGAACAAGCCCTTGCTTGAAATCTGTTTTCTGCCAAAAAATAATGTCTGTGCCCACAGTCCCAAGAGCATGCAGTTCCAGGGGCACAGCCCGTCACCTGAGGTACGTCTGTGGAAAACAGAATTTTAGAGTGTCCTGTCTCTTTAATCTTCCATTCCTTGTTGTGGAATAAATGCTGATATATATATGAGTTCTTTTGGGGCCAGTAGGAGAAAAATATTTAGGTTTTTGTCTGTTTAATTTCTAAAATGCAAAGAAGCAGAAGAAGGCTTTCAGGTCTCCTTACATCACAGATTGGCTGGGCAGACGTTTGCTACAGTGGGAGGGAATTAAATTGTGGCCCTGTGGGTATAACATGGCACACCCAGAAGAGAAGAAAGAGTAGAAGATCGTTGGAAAGTACAAAAGATGGAAAAACCAAAGTTTTTAGTAGGAAAAATTTAAATTAAAATATTTAAATATAGTTAGATATAATGAATATGTCTTTCATATTAATTGATCGACTGTCTCCATTTGTAACATTTTGTTTTACTCTGACACTGCAAATTATGTGAGTGAGAATATGAAACAGCTAATGGGCAATATTTGTTATTTCTGCAAGCTGGCCATATTTCCACCAATGTGCTAAATTAAAATAGAAATTACCATTTTCACTTGCAGAAAGAGTGAAAGTAAGCCATTATACCTGCTTTGCTAGCCACACTGGAGCACACTTAGCCCAGGTAAGAAGGCAAGCTTACACAGAACTTATAATATCTGGCGATGTCTGATTTGAAAGGTTTTTGTTTCATTTTGTTTTTACTTTGTGCAAATGCGTTTTGGCTTTTCAAATGTGTTTTTTATTTTATATATATATTTTACTTTATATATGTATATAATAGTTCAATATTTATTCATGCAATGACTAACATAACCAATGAAGAGTTAAGGAAATGCTACACGTGAAAATCTTTTTTCCATATCTGGACTTTTTTCTGAATATATCAGAGAATTTTTTTTACTCCAAGAATCTGCATAAGTATCTCAACATTTATCTTTTTTTTTTGGTAATTCTGTTGAAATCTTTATTTAAAAAAATATTGCAATACAGCATTCCTTTGAATAAAAATTCCACTAATGGACCAGAATTACGTAGGAAATAGAATGAGTTAGGACTAGTATTATTCACTTATACGCAGTTTAATACCGTATTATTAAATGTTCAGTTCCTATTATTAAGATTGTATTTACATCCTGTTCAACTGCCTGCATTTAAAAAAAAAATCTGTTCCTTAAAATTGCGATGCCCAATTGTAGAATAAACTATAATGCTTAGAATCAATTGCTTCTATTACCCAACAAAAATACAAAGTGTAATGTACATGGTAAAGGTTGCAGGGAACAGCTGGGAAATATTGCTCTCTTGATAGAAGTTACCTTAATGTGAAATAATTCCCAAGCCAGAATATCAGCTTTTAAATGTTGCTTTTCTGTCCCCTGGGCAAGATTTTACAATTCTGTGTCTCACCAATAAAAATTACCTCAGTTGTTTATTTACAGTTATTACTGTCAGTTGCCAAACCAATAAAATATATTAACTCTTATTTATCACAAGAAATCTGTGTGGTTTTATAGACATATCTGGTAATTTTTCTATGCATTTTATAGGTCTGTAACCAATACTAAGTCTCTAAACATCTAAGACAGCTTTGCCCTAAGGCCACTGTGTCCCAGCTGCTACATTAAGCGTTAGTCACTACTTATTTTGTAAGATTTTTTAGTGTCATATGGTTTACGACTGTACATTGAGTTAGTATTCTATGCAGTCATGAGTGGGTGCCTACTAGGTGCCAGGGCCTATGTCAGGTTTGGCAGATAAAAACAAGATCTTAAGGGAGACTCTTGTTTCCTGATCTTGTAGACAGTGCAGCCTCTCAGATACTGAAACGTGAGAAAGGGGCATTGAGGACTGGCCTGAAGCTGCCTCCATTCAGAGTGAACTACAGTCTCACCTGATGTATAAACAGCCCATAACCTACTCTTGTAACAAGTAGCAAAGTCTCCGGCCATCACAAGGTGCCAACTGTTCAAACCACGTGGAACTCTGACCAGTTGGCTGTTTCTGTACCTCCCTCTCGTCTTCTGTATGTCACTTACTTCTCTCTGGTTGGAAGTGTAGAGAAAGGGCATTCTGACTCTTTTTTAGTCTATACTGCTGCCCATTCCTAGATTCAGAAATAAAGCCAACTAGGATCTTCAAAGCTAGACTGGGTGCAGTCCTGACTTTAACAGGGTCCAACTGCAAACTTTCTCTCTAATGATCATTTTAAGTAAAACTCTTTACCCAGGCATTCATTTTGGCCCATTGCCAAAACTGAAAGACAGTCATATTAGGATTTAAAGAACACTGCGGGGAGTTTCACAATCCAGGTGATAGAATCAGGTTACATCCACAAGGGACCGGGGTGACAGGGTTACTGGCAGCCTAGCTTTTCTGACGTGTACACATAATTACATGATTACATGCATACAAAGTCAAGGACACTTCCTTGGTGCCAGCTGGATGCGAGTAAGACATTTATATTTAAATATAATTGAGCATTTCTATTCAAGACACACTGAGCAAGTCAATGCTGAACCACTACTCTTAGAGGAAATACAATCATCAACCACAGAGGACATGGTGGTAGCACCTGTCTCAGGTACCAAAATCTGTGAATGCTCAAGTCCTTTAATCATAATGGTTGAGTATTTGCAAATAACTAATGCAGTCTCCCTGCATACTTTAAATCGTCTTTAGATTATTTATAATACCCAATACAATGTAAATGCTATGTAAAGAAAATAATGACCTAAAAAAGTCTATACATCTTCAGTTCAGATGTAACTTTTTGTTCAAATATTTTCAATCTATGGTTGCTTCCATCCATGGTCATGGACCACCATCAATATGGAGGGTTAACTGTATAGGCTTAGGTTCCTGTAAGCAACAGGAACCTCGTTTAATGTATGTTTCTCGTTAAAGATGTCTTCTTTAATGTATTTTGCTGGTTCATTGGCACTGAGCTCCCAGTCAACAGCACTTAGCTTACATCTAAACAAAGCTTCTCCAACACACACACATTCTCTGTAAGGCACAGCACAGCCTCTCACACTAACGAACAACGCATGGAGCATTTCAAACAGAATCCCCAAAAAGGCACAAGAACGCAGGAGACATGCACTCAGCAGGTCACAAAAAGGACATATGTGTGTAGTATGAGAGCTGAAACAAGAAGGCACAGCAGGGGCCAGCGCTTTGGCGCAGCGGGTTAATGCCCTGGCCTGAAATGCCAACATCCCATATGGGTGCTGGTTCAAGACCCGGCTGCTCCATTTCCCATCCAGCTTTCTGCTATGGCCTGGGAAAGCAGTGGAAGATGGCCCAAGTCCTTGGGCCCCTGCCCCCACATGGGAGACCTAGAGGAAGCTCCTGGCCCCTGGCTTTGGATTGGCGTAGCTCCACCCGTTGCGGCCAATTGGGGAGTGACCCATTGGATGGAAGACCTCTCTCTCTCTCTGCCTCTCTCTCTCTCTCTGTGTAACTCTGACTTTCAAGTAAATAAATAAATCTTTAAAAAAAAAAAGGCACAGCAGTTGTTCAGCCTCAGCTGGGACCATACACAGCAGACAACTCCAACCTTCTCTTCCACAACGCGCCCCTGAACAACCACCAAGGTTCTGCAGGCCTTGATGTGAGGGCTACAGAGACAGTTTAGCAAAGCGTCAAACTGGCAAATACCTTACAGCAAATCAAAAGAACCAACTGTATATTGGCCATGAAGATATTTTTAAACATTTTATCATAAAAATTTTCAAATATGTACTAAAGTAGAGAATATTAACAAGGTTTCCAAAGTTTCTTTTTTTAACATTATTCCCATCACCTACAAACCATATTTCAAGGGAAGATGAAATTTGTGCTCGCACTTTTCAGAAAATATAAAAGTTAGCATGGAGCCCCATCTAGCCAATGTGCTTATGACCTAGTGTTGCTAGCAACAGAGCCTTGACTGCTCACCCACTCCCATTGTGTCTTTCCACAGTACCATGCTTTACCAAGCATTCCTGACAAATCAGCAGGAGTTACAGGCCTGAGACCCAAGAGACCCAGAGGTGACTGTGCCTCCTGGTAGTAGCAAGCGAGGGGGAAACCTGTGCATGCAAATGCAGAATTCTGAATCTAAGGTTAACCCAACAGACAAAGTTTACCATATCATCCAAGCAAACAAGCAACACGCTCGTCTGATAAGAACAGTCGGCACCACAGTCCAAGTTAACTGTCAGCTGTCGTAATTAACAACGTCAAGGGCAGCCAACAGATGAAGGAACCTCAAGCATGGTGAAAAGCCAACAAACAAGGTCAAACGCAGAGATTTTCTTCGGCTGCAAGGAGATCTTCCTTCTCGCCGAGCATGCACGGCGCTCGGGGCTGGCCTTGGTTGCCGAGGGCAGGGAGCTTGCCAGCACTCGTGAGGTGGTCAGTGGGCCTCACCCAGCTTCACAAGACCGAGGGCCGGGGAGCTCGCATGGCTGTCTGACACTGCTCTTCCTTGCCTATGCTTTTCTTGAGCTTCATGTCTAAAGGTCTAAACTGTTTTTCAGTCTTATCAGGATATGCAGACCTGAGTCCATATACATCCCATTGTTGGAGGTTTATCCCTATTTGCAGATGTGTGCTTATATTCTAAAATCAATTTGCTTTTCTATTTCTTATGGTGAATCACCATGTAGTTCAAACATCATACCGAAAAACAAGTTCTGAAATCAAAATGGAGTTAAGGAAACAAAATGTACTGGGTTTGCCAGTTTGTGGTATGCTCTAAACACAGCTAGCATTTTCCAGTTGAACTAGAATCAGTTATGGAGCAAAACTGTGCCGAACCTCTGAGAACAAATAAAGAGGAGTTAAAAGAGAGGAGAAATGAATCCACACAAACACAAGAAAAAGGCAAGCCTTTGAAAAGGAACAGAGGGGCTGGGGTTGTGGTGGAGAGGGTTAACCTGCTGCCCACAATGCCAGCATCCCGTGTTGGAGTGCTGGTTCGAGTTCTGGCTGCTCCACTTCTGATCCAGCTCCAGGCTAATGCACCTGGGAAACCAGCAGAAGATGGCCCAGGTACTTGCCATCTACATGGGAGATCCAAATGGCGCTCTACGTTCCTAGCTTCAGCCTGGCCCCATCCTGGACATTGTGTCCATTTGGGGAGTGAATCAGTGGTGGAAGATACTACCCCCTCCTCTCCTCTCTCTCTCTTTCAGTATAACTCTGCCTTTCAGAGAGAGAGAGAGAAACGAATGAAGGGGTTAATGGATGAGAAAGAGACTTTGTCAATCAAGGATATGCAAATTATATTTCATGTCAAGTCAAATACTTCAAGAGCCCATGGTGAACAGCTCCTAAGCAGTGGGAACATATTTGCAAGGTGTCTAGGTGGACTCTATAGTGGCTCACTAATGCGCTGTCCCATGTGAGTATCCTACTAGGAAATATCAGATGAGAACTCAAATATGGGCTAGATAGATATGAAATTACTGCCTTGAGAAATCGTATAATTTTCAACATAAACCTCTTTACCCAAGAGTTCACAATGCCAGCTGTCAAAACTAAATGGAAATGATAATAATGATGATAAAAACCAAATTGGTAAGAAAGAAATTTTTAAAAATATCTTTCTGCCAGCTCAAAGACATTAAAAATTCTTTTTCTCTAGGTTTCACATTCATCTATTTTTTTCAACCTCTTCCCATAAAGTGTCATAGCTCAGTAAGTACTTCTACCGTAAAAATCACAAAAATAATTTCTACGCAGTTTTGTTTTCAATCTTGCGTTTCTGAAATGAATCCAGAAATTAAAACATCGATCTCATGCATGTGGAGTTCAGATCCTGAACACACACCTTTCAGGGATCTCAGAAACTATGGCTTTCTTAACCAGAGGCCGTGTGGGTTACCTTTCCCTCTCCTGTTCACGCCTTTCTCTGTAGCAGGAAAATGTATCGTGTAGCATAGCATTTGCCCCAAACCAATTTTTCCAAGTTTCATGGTCATCATCTTCCTTATTCCTGGAACAGAGCAGTCTTGCACAGTTTGCCAGCAGTAATCCAGACGTGGCTTGCTAGTCACTTCCTAGTCAAGGCTGTCATGCTGACCAATCCCTGGTTTCCCACCGCTCAGCCCTGCCGGTGGATGTGTGAGTCGGATGCAAGAGAGAAGGGTTTGTGTGCAGCCTCAATTACCAACCCCCGGCTAGTCAGGAGAGACAAGAGTGATTGGGATGATGGT
Source organism: Lepus europaeus (assembly GCF_033115175.1). Lineage (NCBI taxonomy): Eukaryota > Metazoa > Chordata > Mammalia > Lagomorpha > Leporidae > Lepus > Lepus europaeus. The sequence goes on along the minus strand of NC_084829.1, from coordinate 3,043,295 downwards.
TTTTGTGGGGAGAAAAAAAGGAAAATTAGGAAAGCAGGAACTAAATAGGAGACTGGCCACATGTGAAAACACGTCTCTCTCTGCAGGCACCAGAGTGGGGAGCGGTGGGGAGAGGCAGACGGGGCTCAGATGGCGGGGGCCAGCTTTGTCCTTCATCGGCCAGCATTGGCTCACTTCCTGGACCATTCAATCCATCTTCGTTTTCCTGGCAGTTGACGTTTGCCTGCAACAAGGCATTCCTAAAATGATGTGATCCAAGAATGTCTTTTATTTACATTATGATATTCAACACAGCCCTTAACTTAACTCATGTTTCTTAACTCGTGTAAGTAAAGACATATTAAACCGCTCATTTTAACATAAAGCAATATTCTATGCCCTGATCAAAGACCTAACTGTTGCCTTCCTTTTGCCTGGTCAATTTCAGTGCGAAGTACTACCTCCGGGAATTAGTAGTTTCATTTCCGAAAGAAAGAATAAGGAGAGATGAGTAGGCAGTGAGCCCAGACCTTCAGAAGGACCTGGCTCTCGTGTTTAGAATCATCATCCACAGATTCAGTGACCCCTTGATTCATCCAATTGGGTTGCTTTCCTTAGTGACGTTTTTGTCTCAATTTTGAGGACTGCTGAGTGTCAAAGGGTGAATTTCTTCTGTAAAAAATTAAATCAATTCTTGCTTCAGTGCAGGGAAACTTTTCTGACTCAAATTAGACAGACATATCCGTTTATGCATAATTACTGGAGATTGTTGGCACTGAAAAAACTTAGTGAAACTATGAGCTTTTTCTTCAAGCTCCAAAGAGAAACACTGTAATATATTTGTTGCCCTCTCTCACTCATGACCTTCACATTCCATAGCCATCATCGGCAAAAATCAGAGACAATGTGTCCATCACATACTCATCCTACATCTCAAAGTGGCAGTCACCACTTTCTGACTGCACGTGTGCCTGTGTGTGTGTGTGTGCGTGTGTGTGAGCGAGCGAGCGAGCGAGAGACCACTTTGCTGCATCAGCTATGTGCATAACTTGACAGATTCCTGATCATGCCTCCGCTGTTCTTGTATGTAGGCATATACATTTGTGTGTGTGCGTGTGTGTGTGAGATACATGTAAACAGACAAGACCTGGGCTTCAGTCGTGTGGTTTGCTTGTCCTGCAGGTTCACTGGCTACCAGTTGGATTGCACTGCTGTCTTTCCACTGAGTAAAGCTACTGGGAAAGCCATTCATCCCAGCTCTGTGTTTGGAGAGGGGAACAAGATACCATAATTCCAGCTCAGCAGAGCATGGCCAGAACAGATGTACATTACCCAGAGTGCAAGAAGGGCATCTGGCCAGGAGCAGCACATGACGGAGACAGGGAGCTCTTTCTAACTTGCCTGGGCACTTTGTGGGGCCTCCCCGTCCCGCCCTTCCCCTGAGGGGGCCTGCCAGCCTTACCCCAGCACAGCTAATTAAAGCAGGAGAGGCAGCGCTGTTCGGTGACTCGGTCCCTTACTCCTTTACTCACATCACATATATGAAGACCTACTCTGTGCGACACGGAGTGAGCTCTAGAGACACTGCAGCGTCTCACAGGCATGGTCCCTGTCTTCACGATGCCACAGTTCAAGAGGGAAGAACGACTGTCAAGTCATTGGTAAATGCGCACTGCAATAAGCAGAGAGCGCTAGGAGACTGTCGCATCCCTGTGTAGCTCTGACCTCGTGCTAAATCCTCAAGCCCTCCTGGCACCTGAGATGCAAAATGTGTACTTTAAGTAGAACACTGGCTGTGCTGGAGAAATCGTTAAGGAAGGCAGCAGGACAGAGGGCTGCTTGCAACTGTACTGTCTTTTCCAATCAAAGGCAGTGGGTTCTAAACTCTGGTCTTCTTTAGAACTGACAGAATTCTGTCCTTTCACTGGCTGGATTCGTAGCATCGCTTTACATGGTACGCTGAGTCAGTTACTGGAATTCTCCTTTTTACTTTGTGTCGAGGAGAGCAAGGCACTAACGAACTAAGGTCCATTTCATCTTTGCAGCCGTCCTATAAAACAGACAAGGCCTGGAGTATGTTCTAAAGAGAGAAATGGAGATTTTGAGGCTGGTGGCTTGCTCAGGTCTGTGCAGCTAGAGAGGTGGGGCCCGGGATCTTCCTCTCTACCAATTCTCTACCTAAGTTATGTGTCAGATTGTATTAGACCGACTACATGCTTGCATAGCGTGCCCTTGTTTTTCTGTTTGTTTGTTTGTTTTGACAGGCAGAGTTAGAAAGTGAGAGAGAAAGGTCTTCCTTCCGTTGGTTCACCCCCCAAATGGCTGCTACGGCCAGAGTGTTGTGCTGATCCGAAGCCAGGAATCAGGTGCTTTCTCCTGGTCTCCCATGTGGGTGCAGGGCCCAGGCACTTGGGCCATCCTCCACTACACTCCCGGGCCACAGCAGAGAGCTGGCCTGGAAGAGGAGCAACCGGGACAGAACTGGCACCCTAACCAGGACTAGAACCCGGAGTACCGGTGCCACAAGCAGAGGATTAGCCTAGTGAGTGGCGGCCCCAACCTACAGGTCCTTGTTTTTAAATGAAGTTGTGCAAGAAAAGATGGAAGAACTGACAAATTAAAACATAGCATTTAAATATAAATTAATTTTTGACATCGCTTGGGAGAGGGAGAGATAAACACTCTGTTTTCGCCAGGGACATATGCTGTATTTATTCTATGAATTTATAAGTGAATTTATACTCAACCCTTTTCCCCACAACTCATGATGGTCTAGTGAGAGGCCAGCAGCTTCTGTTCTGTTACTGTTGTGTACAGTGCTGTGGAGCACACACTTGAGCCACTATGACACCTTGCTGCCTGACGCTTGTGCAAAGTTCAGTCCCAAATGCACGCACCAAGGCAGAAAGTTAGGTTCAGGTGTAATGCTATTTTTTCAAAAATAAGGACCTTAAGGTGAGTGCAGTAAGATCTAGGAAAAGGAGTAAAATGAGCTTGGCCTCAGCTGACATCTTACACCCAATAGGCTCTATCTATGTGCATAGCTCACTGTAAGAGACAGTGTTTGTCCTTGAGAAAGCATAGCAGGAAGACAAAAGTCTTACACACGTGCGTATTGCATAAGCAATGCTTCTTTAACATACTCCATGCTCTATCCCAAGTAGTTCTTGTTGTAAACAACTAGTGATTGGTCACTTGTCAAACAATTTTACCAAGTTTAGCCTCAGAGAGTGGCTGGGAAAACTAGGTAAAGACATATGTTTCAGAGCCAGTGTTGTGGTGTAGCAGGCTAAGCGCCAGCCTGTGAAGTAGACATTCCATATGGGTGCCCATTTCCCTTCCAGCTGCTCTCTCGCTTTCTCTGTTGCTCTATCTCTCCCTCTCTCTGTGTAACTCTACCTTTCAAATAAATAAAAATAAATCTTAAAAAGATATATTCATATGACTATTTATGTTTTCTTTTATCATCATCGTCACTATTATCATCAACTTATTATAGAAAATCAGATAATTTATGTGATGATACTTTTACCACTGATCATTTAAAATATTTTATATGAATTTTCATTTGACTTGTTGATATGAACTCTTACAAGTTGGCAAAGATTTAGGGCATATTAAGTGGTTAACTGGATTGACTGTGTTTACAAAACTCCATTAAGATCCAGGAATGCCTTTTCAATCGCTTTTAGGGCTGTTGTTGTCCACCTTTCAGTACTTCTACATATCCAATAACCTCATTAAATGATATTTTCTCCAAATCTCTTGCCATCTAGTAGGTACTCAATGTATATTACAAGAAGGAATAAATCTTACTGAAGTGTCTCATGTCCCTGTGGTTGTGAAGAAAAATATTCAAGGAACCAGTACACTCGCTGGTGTTAAGAATTGCATTCATTTGAAAGAGGCCCTGGGGTGGGCATTTGGGGCAGAGATTAAGAGACGGCTTGGGATGCCTGCATCCTACATCAGAACCCTGGGTTAGAGTCCCGACTGCTCCAATTCCAGGTTCCTGCTAATGTGCACCTCGGGAGGCAGCAGATGACGACTCAAGTGCTCAGGTCCCTGCCACTCATGGGTGAGGTCCAAATGGAGTTCCTGGCTCCTGACTGTGGCCAGGCCCATGCCCAACTATTGCAGACATTTGAGGAGTGAAGCAGCAGATGGAAGAACTTCCCCTCTCTCTCTGTCTCCCCCCACTTCTGTGTGTGTGTGTCTTCTTTTCAAATAAAATAAATAAATGAGATACTTCTCATGAGGACATTGTATAAAATCTATAGGAACAATTGCAATAGTGAATACTAAAACTAACCCTGGAAATAATGGGTTAGAGGTCAAGTTTGAGAAACACTTCCTATGCTGACCTCTGATAAACAAAGGTTCTGAAAGTCTTACAGCAGCAAACTTGTTTAATCATCTGCTATGACTTGTATTAGTTTGGGTGTCCCCACAAAGGCCCATGTGTTAAAAGCTTGGATCTTATGATAGTGATACTAAGGCTGAGAATTTAATCAAGTTATGGTGTCTGGAGGTTGGAAGTTATTCGACTGGACTGGGTTGTTAAAGTGATGCCTCCATAACCAAAGCATGGGACTTTACAAGGGGAAATACAGACACGTGATGCTCTCTGCTACCCCAGAACTCTGCCAGCAAGGACACCATCACCACAGGCCCAGCCAGTGGGGTCACTTGATCTTAGACTGTGAGCCTCCAAAACTGTGAGCCAAAATAAATCTTCCTTCGTAAGTAGCTTGTCTTGAGTATTTTGCTGTAGTGAGAAAGAAGCTAATACTGTCCTTGAAAATGGATTTTTTTTTTTTTGTCTTTTTGCTGAGAGCCATTCTAATTGAGGTCAGCTAATATCTCATTGTGGTGTTTTGTTTTTTTATGTTATTTATTTGAAAGGTAGAATGACAGAGAGGGGGAGAGGGGGAAGCAGGGTTATTCTATCCCCAGGTTCACTCCCCAGATGAGAAGAACAGCCAATGCTAGGACAGGCTGAAGCCAGGAACTCCATTCATGTTTCCTACGTGGGTGACAGTAAGTACTTGAGCCACCACCTGCTACTTCCCAGGCACATTAGCAGGGAGCTGAAGCAGAAGTACACTAGCCAGCACTTGAACCAGCACACCAACATGCGATGCAGGGTGTCCCAAGTAGCAGCTTAGCCCACTGCACCACAACATGGCCCCATGATTGGGGTTTTGATTTACACTTCCTTGAGGGTTAGGGATGTTGAGAATTTTTTTTATATACCTGTCGGTTATGCGTAGGTCTTTTTTCAGAAATGTCTGTTAGGATATTTTGTCTATTTTAAAATCAAATTATTTGCTAACAAATTCTTGCATGCATGTGGAGAAATGTGAACCCTTTATACGCTGTTAAGGGAATGTAAATTAGTACAACCAATATGGAAAACAGCATGGAGGTTCTTCTACAAACTAAAAATAGGACAACTTTTTCATCCAGCAATCCCACTGCCGGCTATTTACCCAAAGAAAATGAAATCAGCATGTTGAAGCGGAAACTGTGCTCAGATGCACTGCTGCACCGCTCACGAAAACCAAGACAGGGAACCCAACGAAGGGTCCATCAGTGGATGAATGGGTAACGAAAATGAGGCAAACACACACGATGAAATACTATTCCACCATAAAGCACAACACAGATGAACCTGGAGCACGTCACGTCAAGTGAAATAAACCAAGGCGCCGAAATACAAATAACACGATCTCACTTGCGGAATCTGAAACTGCTGATCTCATAAAAGCACAGTGGACGGAGTAGTGGTTCCAGAAACTGAGAGGGCAGAGGAGAGGGGAGAGAAGAGGCGGGTCAATGGGTACAAAACTCAAGTTACACAGGAGGGCTAACATCTGGCGTTGCACTGCACACCTGCACGCCTAGAGTGAACTGTATCATGTATTTCAAAATTACTGGGAGGATTCTGAACATCCAAACCACAAAGAAAAAGTTTGCAGTGATGAGTATGCTAAATATCCTGATTTGATCATTACACGATGCATAACATATAATGAAACATTACACTGTTGTCCCCCATGAACACAGGCAATTATTATGCATCCATTGAAAAAAAAAAAAAAAGGCCAAGCTTTGGAGCCAGATAAACTTACATGCAAAAAAAAGAATAGAATTGAATCTTCCCTCCTTCCCTCCTCCCTGCCTCTCCAGTCCTCTCCCTGCCTCTCTTTCTGTTTCAGAGCACCCCGAAGAGTAGGTGAGGAACACTCTTTTTTTGGGTAATTCTAACAAACACGGCTTGACAAGTGAAGAAAGGAGATGCCATGGAGCAGTACCGCCTTCCTCGCACCCCTTAAAATGCCCACGCAGGAATCTGCTGTCCTTGGTGTGAACAAGACAACCTTGGCCTCATACTTAGTGCACGTGAAATGCTTAGCACAGCGCCACACTGAGCCAGGGCTTGCTGAGTATCTGCGCACTATTGTCATCACATTCCTCTCATTGTTAATTACCGAGGTCAGCCCCAGGGCCATCCTGGGGTGACCCTTCTTTGCAGCTGTCAACTGCTGTATGCATAAAGAACAAGTCTTCTGGGTGGGGAATAGTTTTGAATCAACAACTGAACTGGCCGCCCCTAGGGCATGCTATTTTTAACACTTTTGAAAATGACCTCTCTTGCTATTACGTGGGTGGGTGGGCAGCTGTTTGCAATTAGAGCCATATATGTGGTCCGCAGGTATGCCAGGTCTGGGGAGGCTGGCTTTTCCTGCAATGTTTTCAAGTCACTCGCTGCCACAGCGCGCTCGGCAGCCAAACCACACCAAATGGAAATGTACTAAAAGCGATGGGCAGAGCGAAGCGCGCCCTGCAAAACAGAGAAGTGACTCACGCTCGTAAAAGATCATTGCCATGGTAATTCTTTACACACACTGCCCCGTCTCGGGGAGGGCTGTCAAGGCATTGCCATGAACCCTTTACTGGCCCGTTGTTGAGAATGTTGGCTCTTTTTTTTTTTTTTTTTTTTTCACCATGGCTCCTTCTTTCTCGGTGCGGTCAGCAGACAAGCTGGTGCTGAAATGAAAGGCCTTCTCAGTCCTGCAGGAAGAAAACCTCCTTCCTTGATTGCCACAAACCACGCTCAGCTGCACGAGGGCAGCCATCAGCGTGTGTGCAGAGATTGTTTTGGGTTTTCTTTTGCTTTGCTTTAAAATCATGAGTGTTTGAAACCAAGAAAATAGTTATATAAGAGATTTCTGGCAAGTAGGCCCTTTTTTTTCATCATGGCAAAAGCTGTCAAGTCTTAGAATGTGGAAAGAGTGGCTTGGAGAAGTCCTTATTGGCAGCCTCCCGTTCTGAAGCCCGGGTGCCCTCACCTCACTGCTCCTCAGCTCCCTACACCCTTGAGTGCCCGACGCACCCCATCCAGCTGCTGTGTGTGTGGTGTGTATGTGCGCTAGATCTGTGCGGTTTATGTGTTTGGGTGCAAGTGGCATGGTATGTAACTGTGTTGGGTGTGCAAGAGGGGCGCATTGCGGGGTGTACACACGGATGTGGCATGTTGGGTGTGTGTATGCTGGATAAATGGAGAGAGGGTTTTAATGAGGAACGAATGTGTCCCATCACAAACAGGAAGTATTTCTACCCCAAATAAACAGGACCTCATGTTTGCCTCCTCTGCTCTGACACTGCCTGAGCCAAATCTTCGTACTCCTCCACTACCCACTGCCCCCCGCCCATGATGGCAAACACCTGTGGAATACTAAAACCTGCCAATTGACTGAAAGTTGCCAACTGACTTTTCTGCATTTTCCAGAGTCTTCAAAAAGTTCATGGAAAATGCATGTTATGAAAAATTTTTTTCAAAATATTTTTGCCCCCCCAAATACACTGATCTTTTGATTCCCCTTTTCTGCAAAAATATTTTAAATATTTAATTTTTTTTTCATTTGAAAGGCAGAGTGACAGAAGGAAAGAGAGAGAGAGAGAGACTCTTCCATCCACTGGTTCACTCACAACTCTAATGGCTGCAACAGCCAGGACTGGTCCAGATTCAAGCCAGGAGTCTGGAACTCCATCTGGGTCTCTCATGTGGATGGCAGGGGCCCAAGCACTTAGGCCATCTTCTGCTGCTTTCCCAGGTGCATTAGCACAGAACTGTAGCAGAAGCGGAGCAGCTGAGACTTGACCCAGCTCTCCAACATTGGATGCCGTTGTCACAAGCAGCGGCTTCGCTGGCCTGTGCCACGATGCTGACCACTCCAGACACGTTCTGCAGTACACCCTTATCTTATGCTTCACTATCCCAAAAACTGTCCACCTTCTTTTTGTTTAACGACCTCTTACTAATTTGCCACGTTCATTGCCTGGGAACAAAGGAGGAAGAAGTGTAGAAGAAAGGGAAAGTGGGGAAGAGAGACCTATCAGATAACACAGTGGTTCTGCATGAAGACCGAGACCCGGGAGAGGGCGAAGGCGGCGCGTGTCTGCTGCATGGCCTGCACGCGCGCCGCCCGGAAACCCAGAACAATTGCCTGAGTGTCTCTGAGGATAAATGAATTAATGGCTCCAGAACTGTCATCGCCCCCTCACTCACACGTTCTCACCTGTGACAGGCTGGCTGGCCCAGGTTCGCAGGTTCAAAGCCGGCTTTGTATACCCACTCCCTGGTGAAATGCGCTCAGTTTTCCCCACTTGCACATTTTTACATAATTGTTGCATGTTCTTGTGCTTAATGAGAATAACATGATCCTCATGGAAGGAAGCCCCAGGTGTTCTGGAACAGTGGTCTCTCAGATAAGCGCTGTGATGGGGAGAGACGCAAACACGGGGCGGAATGCACTGACACGCACCCCCTCCATCCACTCTGCCTGGGCAGAGCCACATCTGATTCTGCCGATTGCCAGTGGACTGGCATCAGTGACAGTGGCAAGAAACTGAGGGCTTTTGCTCATAAATTCCTGTATGTAATAAACTTGCAACCTCTATTTCCATCTGCCTAGGGATTTTGTACATATTCAATAGATTCATTCACAGAATGTTAAAAGGCAAACCCCACAAGCCCAAACGTGTGAAGTGACTTGTCAGGGCAGGGGAGGAAGGGGGAGTTCAGCATGTCGTGAGCAACCAGAAATCATGCCCTTAGCACCTAGCCTCCAGGGCACCCATCAAGAATAGGAGGGCAGGGGCTGGTGTTGTAGCAACAGGTTAAGCCACCCCCTGTGCCACCGGCATCCCATGTGAGCACCTGTTCAGGTCCCAGCTGCTTCACTTTCTATCCAGCTCCATACAAATACCCCTAGGAAAGCAGAAGAAGATGACCCAAGTGCTTGGGCCCCCGCACTTTCGAGGGAGACCCACATGAAGTTCCAGGCTCCTGGCTTCTGCCTGGCCCAGCCTTAGCCATTGCAGCCATTGTAGCCATTTGGGGAATGAACCACTGGATGGATGATCTCTGTCTCTGTCTCTCCCTCAACCCTCTTCCCTTTCTGTAACTCTTTCAAATAAATAAGTAAATCTTTAATAATAAAAAAAAAAAAAACAAGGGCGCACATGATGGAGAGGGAGCTGGCTCAGGGCTACTGGGGGATGGGAAGTCTCTAACAGGGACTCCACTTAATGAACAGACCAGTTAGTGGTGCCGCCTCTCCTGCACAGCCTTTCCTTTTGCCCACTCCAGGGCAGAGAGAGTTTCTTGGTTTGTCCAGAGTAAGGACACACACAATGGTTAAACAGGGTTTGCCCAAACAGATCTCGTTCCTAATACGCTTCCCCTGAGATCAACAGTCTGCCTGTAAGATACCCTTGCTCTCTCATTTGGGGGCATCTGCACCTCACTGGCCTGGATGAGGAGAAGGGAGAGAGTACCAGCAAGGAGCACTGGGACTTGAAATTAGGCATTTTGAGACTCCTGTGAAATATGTGCGTATGAGTCCGTCTCGCCCATAAAAAGAAATATGAGAGCAAAGTTTCCTTCTTTGGGGGAAAGGAGAAATAGGCCAATATATTACAGACTCCGAGCGTAAGAGGGTTTGGCAAATACAGACCAGTCTGTCTGCTTTATTACTTTGGAGGTCGTGTAGGAACGAGGTGGGTGGGAAAATGTACCTCCTTCCTGTGCTCCCTCCACACGCGGTGTGGAACTGAATGTCGGCGGAACCCTAGAAACCAGCGAGCCCAGACACGAGGCTGCGCACTCCAGGCCCAAGGAGAAAGAATGAAAGGCAGCGTCTACAAACATCACTCAGACATTTGCAACCAGCAAAGCGACAGCTGTCTTCCTCTCCTCACCCCAGAAGTTATCTACAAAGGAACCTGCACACATGCTCGCACTTCTGCCTGCAAGGTTCCTCCTGTGCTCTCAGTGTAACAGACACAGCCTGAAGATCTCAGTCCAATTCTGATGTCTCCCTGCCCCCGGTTGACCTCAGGGTTCCCTCTCTTGTGGGATCTCATGATTTTCATCACCTTGTCACAGAAACGAGAGAGGACTTCAAAATGTTGGTAGAAAAATGGAATTAAAAGATAGATTTATTTTGAGTTCAACAAAACTCCATCCAGGCCTCCCATGTGGGTGACAGGGACTCAGGAACCTGAGCTATTATGTGCTGCCTCCCAGGGCGCACATAAGCCAGGGCTGGATCAGAAGCAGAGGAGTCAGGACTTGGACCGAGCACTCCAAAACAGGACACGGGCAGCCCAAATGGGGAGTTAAGCCACTGTGCCAAACGCCCACTCCTAAAACACCTCTTTTCTGGAGTCTCCTTTCTCGGCTTTTCTCCCCTGAAATTGTTTCCAACAGACACACAGGAATGTGGAAGATCAAGCAGACTGACAGTCATTTATACAGACTCAGAACCCAACTTCAGATACCCACTTGAACAGCCTTGAACCCAAGTCTTGAGAAAAAATGAACCCCAAAGTCTAGCTCTGCAAAAACATTGAGTTAGGAACTGTGTCTGATTTATTTTGGGGTCCCTGGTAGGTTTTCAATAAAATGCTTTGAGTAATGTCCATTTTTTCCATAGACTGAGAAAATACCTTTTTTTAAAGAAAAAGATTTTATGGATTTGAAAGGCAGAATGACAGAGAAAAGCAGAGGTAAAGAGAGAGGGGGAGAGAGACACAAGGGAGAGAAATCTTCCATCCTCCGGTTCACTCCCCAGATGGCTGCAATAGCCAGGGCTGTGCCAGGCCAAAGCCAGGAGCCAGGAGCTACTGCCAGGTCTCCCACGCAGGTGCAGGGGCCTAGGCACTTGGACCATCCTCCACTGTCTTCCCAGGCACATCAGCAAGGAGCCGGATCAGAAGTGGGGTGGCCAGGACTCATCTGGATGCTGGTGTCACAGCTTTGACTTAACCCACTGTGCCACAGCAGCAGCTAGAGAAAAGACCTTTATGCGACATTAACATGTAAATCAGAGAAATTCTGAGTTTGCCTTTGCCAATAAATTGTTCCTTCTCGGCTTAGTCTGTTTTGGGCAGCTATAATAAAATACCTGAGATAGGGCGATTTATAAAGAGCAGACATTTATTTCTCACAGTTCTGGAGGCTGGGAAGTCCAAGATCAAAGTGAAAGACATTGGGGCCGGCGCTGTGGTGCAGAGGGTTGAAGCCGTGCCTGCAATGCCAGCATCCCATGAGTGCACTGGATGGAGCCCTGGCTGCTCTGCTTCCAATCCAGCTCCCTGCAAATCCTTGGGAAAGCAGCGGGAGACGGTCCAAGTGCTTGGGCCTCTGCCACCCACCTGGGAGACCGGGATAGAGCTCCAGGCTTGTGGCTTCAACCTGGAGGGCCAGGCTGTTGGTGGCCATTTGGGGAATGAATCAGCAGATGGGAGATCTTTTTCTCTCTCTCTCTCACCCTCCCTCTCTCTCTGTCACTCTACATAAATAAATCTTTAAAAAATCAGAATAACGCAAAGGCGTCTGGTGAGGGCCCCTTTCTGCATCTTCATGCGGCAAATGCAGCAGGACAGACAGACAGAGCACCAAATGCCCCCACCAGGCCCTTGCACTCCAACCAAGGCACCCAGTCCCATTCACGTGGGAGGAGCCCTGTGGCTCCGTTGTCCCTTACAATCACAGCATCATCATTTTGTGTCTGGACAAAACATTCAGCATTTGGCAGTGCAAAGTGGTCTACATTCCTCCAGAAACATAAAGCAATTCAGAATCATGGGAACACTCCTCATAACGAGAACTGCCCCAGAGTCTCATATAAATACCCACTTCTGCCATGCAGTTTATGAAAGCATTGAGACCAAAAAATATTATCTTAATGGCAATGGCTGAATAAAATAGACATGAGCTTATCCTATAAGCCAAGAGTAAGCCACGTTTTTTGCAAAAGGCCAGATAACAACTATTTTAACTTTTGCAGGCCTTTTGGGTTTTGTCACATTTACTCACATGATCAATGAAGCATGAAAGCTCCCATAGTCATGGACTATGTGGCTGTGTTCCAATAATACTTTATTTATAAAAACAGGTGGTAGGGCCAGCACTGTGGCATACCGGGTAAAGCTGCCACCTGCAGTGTCAGCATCCCATATGGGTGCTGCTTCGAGTCCCGGCTGTTCCACTTCCAATCCAGATCTTTGCTATTGCCTGGGAAAGCAGGAGAAGATGGCCCACGTCCTTGGGCCCCTGCACCCATACAGGAGACCTGGAGTAAGCTCCTGGCTCCTGGCTTCGAATCAGCGCAGCTCCAGCTGTTGCGGTTTGTTGGGGAGTGAATCAGCAATGAAAGACCTCTCTCTCTCTCTCTCTGCAGGTCCTTCTCTCTCTCTGTGTAATTCTGACTTTCAAATAAATAAATAAATCTTAAAACAAAAAAACAAGGGGCAGGCTGGAGTTGGCCCATACACTGTCACTTGCCCATTCCAATCTCAATGACGCATTGAGCCAAGGGACACCTAGACACCTGGCACAGCCAGACAGGGGGACAGGGTTACAGAGAAACTTCCCAGCAGTGTGACTAGAAAGAAATGGTAGGAAAACAGTATCGCTTTGCAGAAGATGATAAAATGCTCTTACCAAATAAAAATGCAAAAGAAAACTAACCTTTAATATGGGCAGGTCTTCAAAAAGCTCATGGGAAATGTGTATTGAAGGAAAAAAAAAAACTGTGCATGGATTTTGAAATTTTTTGTACCGAAAGACACTTATTTTTTAATTCCAATTTTCCATGAGTGTTTTGGAAGTGTCCTGTTAGTCAATGCCGTATTTACAACAAGAGTGGCGATTTGGGACAGAATCTGTGCCCTTGAAGAACGCACAAGTGCAGGAAGTTGATGCATAGCTGTACGACATACTTCCACACTGATGTGTTACAACAAAGGTTATTCAAACACCGGGGAATTCTGTGAGTATTTTTTTTCCTTAATAGAGGTTTGTCCAGATGTTTCTGCAGATTGTGAACCCCTGGCCTAGATGAAATGTACATTCTCCCAGCCCTCTTCCATATTCAAGAAAGCTCGGGCACCCAAAGTACCACTGAAATTTCAAAGGCCAGACTTCAAGTCCAGAGCGCCTTCAAATGCACGATTTGTGTGACCACAAAAACAGCTCACAATGTGAAGGGAGTCCTGATCAGAGATCTGATTTCTTTTTGGCCTGTTTGGTTTTGTTTTTCTGAGGGTAGCCAAAGTTTCCTTAGGTTTCAACATTTCACAAAGCATTTCCATCAACTCAGGAGCTAACAGGCTTAAGGGTCTTTTTGGAGAGGAAAAACATGACTCAGTTTGTGAAGCCAATGCATGCATGCGAGTGCGTGTGCACACACACGCGCGTGTGCTATAAGTGAACAGGCATGTACGGGGACTCTTACGTATGTTTAAAATCCGCCTTTTAAAACCTCAGCTTTCCCAGAGTTTTCAGTGTTTTGCCATTAAGTACAGCTTTTGCTGTTGTGGGTCCTTCTGTAAATATTCATTATCAGATCAGGAAAGGTTCTTTCTATTCCGAATTTTCTGGGAGTTTCTATCCTTTTTTTTTTTTTTTTTTTTTTTTTTTTTTTTTTTTTTTTTGACAGACAGAGTGGATAGTGAGACAGAGAGAGAGAGACAGAGAGAAAGGTCTTCCTTTTTGCCGTTGGTTCACCCTCCAATGGCTGCTGCGGCCGGCGCATCTCGCTGATGCGAAGCCAGGAGCCAGGTGCTTCCCCTGGTCTCCCATGGGGTGCAGGGCCCAAGCACTTGGGCCATCCTCCACTGCCTTCCCGGGCCACAGCAGAGAGCTGGCCTGGAAGAGGGGTAACCGGGATAGAATCCGGTGCCCCAACCGGGACTAGAACCCGGTGTGCCAGCGCCACAAGGCGGATGATTAGCCTGTTAAGCCACGGCACCGGCCAGGAGTTTCTATCTTGAAGGCATTTTGAATTTTGCCCATTTTTTCCCCTTCATGTATCCCTTGATCTTAGCCAGAAGGCTGAGAAGTGATTCCCCTTCCACTATCAAGATGATGATATGATTTTTGCCCCTTTTCCCTAGTAACCTAAAGGGCAACATGATTGAGTCTCAAAAGCAAGCCATCACCCTAATCCACTCTTGGTGGGAATGCAAACTGGTACAGCCACTATGGAAGTCAGTCTGGAGATTCCTCAGAAACCTGAATATAACCCTACCACATGACCCAGCCATCCCACTCCTCGGAATTTACCCAAGGGAAATTAAATTGGCAAACAAAAGAGCTACCTGCACCTCAATGTTTATTGCAGCTCAATTCACAATAGCTAAGGCATGGAATCAATCTAAATGCCCATCAACGGAAGACTGAATGAAGAAATTATGGGATACTACACAGTGGTAAAAAAAAAAATATGAAATCCGGTCATTTGCAACAAAATGGAAGAATCTGAAAAAACATCATGCTGAGTGAAATAAGCCAGTCCCAAGGAACAAATGAGATATGTTCTCCCTGATCAGTGGCAACTAACTGAGCACCTAAAAGGTGCTTAATACTCCATACCATTGGTTGAACTCCTTACTAAACACAGAATTATTCTTGGGTGTTTAAATCCAATTGAAAATTGATCTCTGTTAAAAATAAGAGTAGGAATAAGAGAGAGAGGAGATGTACAGTTCGACACACATTCCCTTGGACTTACCCCTAAGGCTAAAGCTAAAAACTTGCCATGGAACTCCAAATTCCATTAAGTTGACAGGTGCCAATGCCATCTTATTGTTAAAGTGAACAGTTTAAGTTCATAACTGATCACAAAGATAGGATTAAGTGTCAAAGGGACCAGGGAATAAGACCAGTGTCTGCTAATACTAACTGATAGAATTAAAAAGGAGAGAACGATCCAACATGGGAAGCAGCATACACAGCAGACTCATAGAGTGACAAACGCCCTGAACAGCACTCTGGTCTCAGAATCAGCCCTTTAGGCATTTGGATCTGGCTAAAAAGCCCGTGAGAGAATTTCAGGCATGGAAAGCCAAGACACCATGGCAAAAAATGACCAAAATGAAAGATCCCTATGAGTGAGATCCTGGTGGAAAGAAGAGCCCAGCAAAGAAGGAGGTACCGTTCTCTGAAGGGAGGAGAGAACTTTCACTTGTTTTTATTTGACAGGTAGATTTATAGACAGTGAGAGAGAGAGCCAGAGAGAAAGGTCTTCCTTCCGTTGGTTCACCCCCCAAATGGCTGCTACAACCAGTGCTACACCGATCTGAAGCCAGGAGCCAGGTGCTTCCTCCTGCACAGGGGTGCAGGGCCCAAGCACTTGGGCCATCCTCCACTGCCCACCCAGGCCACAGCAGAGAGCTGGATTGGAAGAGGAACAACCAGGACTAGAACTGGCACCCATATGGGATGCTGGTGCCGCAGGTGGAGGATTAACCAAGTGAGCCACAGTGCCTGCCCCTGAAAACTTTCACTTTGATTACAGCCTTGTCTAAAAAAGGTCAGAGTTTGTGAACTCAAGAGGCTTCCACAGCCTTGGCAGCTCATGACAAGAACCTCGGGTAATTACCAACATCATAAATAAGTGTCAATTGTTAAATCAACAACAGGAGTCACTGTGCACTTACTCTCCATGTAGGACCTCTGTCCTTAATGTGTTGTACTATGAGAATTACGGTAAAACTAGTCTTCAAACAGTACTTTATACTTTGTATGTCTGTATGGGTGCAAACTGTTGAAATCTTTACTTAGTAATAGAGTTTATCTTCTGTATATAAAGATAATTAAAAATAAATCTTAATAAAGAATGGGATGGGAGAGGGAGTAGGAGATGGGATGGTTTGTTTGTGGGAAGGTGGGTATGGGTGTAAGAACCGCTATAACCCAAAAGTTGTACTTACAAAATTTACATTTATTAAATAAAATCTTTCTATAAAAATAAAAATTTAAAAAAAATTTAAAAGCAAGCCACTCTGAATTCCAGGAATAAGCCAATCCTGTTTATACATGGCTGGATTAATTTGCTAGCATTTTGTAATCGTTCTGTTTTATAGTGTCCTTGTCAGGTTTTAAAATTCAGGGTAGGGTCTGGTGTAGCAGGCTAAGCTTCTGCCTGCAGTGCCGGCATCCCATATGGGTGCTGGTTCGTGTCCTGGCAGCTCCTCTTCCAATCCAGCTCTCTGCTATGGCCTGGGAAAGCAGCAGATGATGGTTCAAGTACTTGGGCCCCTGCACCCATGTGGGAGACCCAGAAGAAGCTCCTGGCTTCTGGCTTCAGATCAGCCCGGCTCTGGCCGTTGCGGCCATTTAGGGAATGAACCAGAGGATGGAAGATTTCTCTCTCTCTCCCTTTCTCTCTCTCTCTCTCTCTCATGTCCCTCTCCCTCTCTATCCCTATAACTCTACCTCTCAAATAAATAAATAAAAATCTTAAAAAAAAAAAAAAAGAAATTCAGGATAGACAACACCTAAAAAACAGAAACCATTCCTTTTTTCCTATATTCTGGAAACGTTTATATAGCACTGTTACGGCTTTTCCTTTAAATGCTTAAAAGAATTGACTGGCAAAAACACCCGGGCCCAATTTTATCTTATATTAAGATTCTAAGAAGTCATTACTCCATTTATTTCACACTGCGGCTATAAAGCACAAGCTGGAACACTCAGACCTCTGAGCACCTCCCCACGCCGCCCAGCCCATCCCAGCCCTCACAGTGTGTGCGACTGGGCCACCCCAGTGCAACACAGCTCAAGAGGAACCCTAGGCCAGTGGAATAGTTTACCCAGACAGACTGACTGACATGCTTCCCTCTCAGCTGTACTCTGGGATTCCAATCTTAGAAAGTTACAAGGGCCAGGGCCCCTGTGTCAGCAAAAGGAACCACACTCCGACATGGTCGCAAACAACCACAGGGCCTCAGGACTGATGGAGTGGGCGACTGCTGTGAAGAATGCCCCCCCCCCCCAGTGTGACAACCGAAAATGTACCCAGACACAGCCAAAGGTTCCCTGGGGGGACCCACTAGGCCCAAGCTGAGAACTACTGTTTTATCTGAAAGGTCCACTACTCTTGCCCTCTTGGCAAAGGAACTGGGTCATTTGCAGAGCAAGGAGAGTGGACTGTTCTGTCACCCACTGCCTGTTACACACATGTGAATGACACCTTCGAATATTCTCCTGCAGGGGCCAGAGTTGTGGCACAGCAGGTAAAGACCTGACCTGAAGGGCGGACATCCCATATGGGCACCAGTTTGAGTCCCAGCTGCTCCACTACCGATTCAGCTCTCTGCTCATGGCCTGGAAAAGCAGTGGAAGATGGCCCAAGTGCTTGGGCCCCTGCACTCACATGGGGGACCTGGAAGAAGCTCCTGGCTCCTGGCTCCTGGCTTCGGATCGGCTCAGCTCTGGCCATTGCAGTAATTTGGGGAGTGAACCAGTGGATGGAAGATTCTCTCTCTCTCACTCGCTCGCTCTGTCTCTCTCTGTAACTCTTTATTTCAAGTAAATAAAATAAATCTTTAAAAAAATTTTCCTACAAAGAGTTTTGTAAAAGATGTATTTGTTTATTTGAAAGGCAGAGTAACAGAGAGAGGGGGAGAGACACAGAGAGAGAGATCTTTGATCCGCTGGTCCTCGACCCAAATGGCTACAATGGCAAGCGTTGGGCCAACCGGAAGCCAAGAGCCTGGAACTCCCTCCCAGTCTCCCACATGGTGACAGGGGCCCAAGTACTTAGATTAACTTCCACTGCTTTCCCAGGCGAATTAGCAGAGAGCTGGATCGGAAGTGGAGCAGCCAGAGCCTGGAAACTGCAGCCAGATGGGATCCCATATGACAAGCAACAGCTTAACTTGCTGCCCCGCAACACTGGCTCCTCTTAGAAAGATTTTCAAATTAGATACTGGAAATCAAATTTCACCAGTGAGTCCAGTTTGAATCCCAGGTATGCCTGTTTTTCAAATGTGCATTTTGGTTTTTTTTATTTGACAGATAGAGTTAGACAGTGAGAGAGAGAGAGAGACAGAGAGAAAGGTCTTCCTTCCCTTGGTTCACCCCACAAATGGCTGCTACGGCCAGAGCTACGCCGATCCGCAGCCAGGAGCCAGGTGCTTCCTCCTGGTCTTCCATGCGGGTGCAGGGCCCAAGCACTTGGGCCATCCTCCACTGCCCTCCCGGGCCACAGCAGAGAGCTGGAAGAGGAGCAGCTGGGACTAGAACCCGGTGCCCCTATGGGAAGCCAGCGCCACAGGCAGAGGATTAACCAAGTGAGCCACGGCGCTGGCCCCTCAAATGTGCATTTTAAATACAATAAAAGCTTACATTCACGTATATGGTTCTAAAAGGAATAAAGGTGCTAGTTTAAAAGACCTTCTTTGAAACACTAAGCTGGTTTCCGTATCAAATGTGGTTGGAGAAAAAGACACTGAGTTTTGAAGGAGTCCTCCAGACACAAGTATTGTAATTGGGATAGATGTCAAGGAAACAGCTCTCCATGCAGAAGAAAGAGCAAGACAGAAATAACCAGTCACTGTGTTCTCCACTTTGTAGAAATGACCACGGTCACTGGGTTCTTTGCTTCTTAGAAATGACCAAGGTCACTAGTCTTGCTCTCTCAGCAAAGAAGTTAGGTCATTTGCAGAGCAAAGCTAAGAAAAAAAAAAAAACAGTTCTAGCTCTCTGGTGGGGGTGGGGTGGGACTGTAATGTGTTATGCTGGTCGTGGGATGTGTGTCACCTGGGCAGGGGTATGACTTTGGACCTAGGACTATTCTCTTCTGCTCAGGGAGTACCCAAAAAAGGAGTTCAGTGGAGGACTTTCATCTGTCACCTGTGGCCACAGGAGGCTGGAGCGCCAGGGTCCTGAACAGAGAAGCTAAGTGGCAGGGTACAGCATGCACCCTAAGGCTCAGCCACACGTTGAACACCGAGTGTAAACCTTCCATCGCTGGATTCTCAGCTTCAGGAAAGCTCGGGCACTGCCTTTGTTGTTTTTGGTTTTTTTAAGATTTATTTATTTGAAAAGCAGAGTTACAGAGAGAGAAAAGGAGAGAGACAGAGAGAGAGAGATCTTCTATCTGCTGATTCACTCCCCAAATGGCCACAACAGCTAGGAATGGGCCAGGCCAAAGCCAGGAGCCAGGAGCCAGGAGCCAGGAGCCAGGAGCATCTTCCAGGTCTCTCATGTGGGTGTAGGGGCCCAAGCACTTGGACCATCCTCCACTGCTTTCCCAGGCGCCCATATGGGATGCTGGTGCCAAAGGGGAAGGCTTAGCCCATTACACCACAGCACCTGCCCCAAGCCACTCCTTTTATAAAACCTTCAAAGAGGAGAAGTCACCATTGGTATAGTCATCGGCTGACAGAAGACAAATATTGTGCTCTGCCTAAATACAGTGTGGTGGTTGCCAGATATTTTTGCTTTTTAATTTTTTACTTAATTTTGCATTTGAATCATTAGTGCTTGGAATTGATACACAGTTCAAAAATTGTAGAGAACAGTTCAAGCTCTTTCCTTCCCTCCTCGCTCCTCACTGTCAGTTCCTTCTGCAGAGGCCTTGGGCACTTACCACTGGCTTATATTCTTCCTCTTTTAATACAAATGGGAGCTTACACTGCAATATGTGGTACACCTTGCATTTTCACTTCACACCCTGGAGGGCACTCATTTCAGTGCAGTTTCCTGATTTTTTTCCCCATAGTGGCAAAGTTTTTGCATCTTTAAAAAAAAGATTTATTTATTTATTTGAAAGTCAGAGTTACAGACAGAGAGAGAGATCTTCCATCCGCTGGTTCACTCACCAGATGGCAGCAACAATCAGGGCTGGGCCAGGCCGAAGCCAGGAGCCAGGAGCTTTATCTGGGTCTCCCCATGAGGGCGGCGGGGTCCAAACACTTGGGCCTTCTTCTGCTGCTTTCCCAAGCCACTAGCAGGGAGCTGCATCAGAAATGGAGCAACCGGGACTTGAACCAGCGCCCATATGGGATGCCAGTTTCACAGGCAGCAGCTTTACTTGCTACAGCACAATGCCGGCTCCAGAGTTTTTGTATTTAAATTATTTCCAATCCTTGGTTATTATAATAATTGATTTTGTAGAGATGTTGTTTGTAAGTGTGCAAATAAAGCTTCATATTAAAATCTTTGAGGTGCAATTTCTGGGTCCAGGTGTTTGCAGTGTTGATAAGTAAGAACAAATTGCTCTCAAACAGGAATGACAATCAATTTACACTCCTGAAAGGAATAAGACTTCATTTTTAAAAAAACTTTTTTTCCAACAAAGCTGTGGATTTTTAAAAATCTGTGTCAAGCTGATAGGTGGGAATTGGTGTTCTGAGGAAGTAGCTGGTCATCAGCTGGAAAAGTGGAAGCTGATGGGTACGGCAGGGAAGCTCACCCTGCCCTCTGTTCCAGCACAGACTTGAAGTTTCCCAGAGTGAGAATCTTGCGTGCAGAGCCGCCTGTTTGTACCTGAGTCCTGTCCTTACCATTTCCCATCTTTCTATTGTGTTGGCAAAATCTTCCCACTGGTTTCTAAGTAGAGATTTAGACAGGGTCGTGTGTCACGTAGGGATGGATGTGGTGTGAGGACTGCGCTGTTGGTTGATTTTGTCCTGGTGTGACTACTTAGAGTGCTCACACAAACTTAGGTGGTGCAAGGCACTCACTGGATCTGGCCTCCTGATGTGACCAGCAGACACAGTCCATCCAGATGGGTGGGACTGTGGCCAGCTTAATGTGACACACAGTTTTATCACCACCTCATCCTACTAAATGGGTGCTCACTCAAACATATGATCAGAAGGATGTATAATAAGTAGATCAGCCAATAACAGAGTCACTTGTTACCATTACCAAGTATGGTGAACTGCACAGACTGTCTATGCCATACTTTTATATAACTGGCAGGGCAGTAGGAGTGCTTATACCAGCACCACACACACACACACACACACACGATACAGTCTTGCTGCGACATAATGCCCACTTCAATGTCACCAGGCAACAGTTCCTTATAATCTACGGGACCACTGTGGTACAGGGAGCCCCTCACTGACTGAAATGCAACTACACAGCGTGGAACATTATTGGGAAATTACCCCTTTGCTTGTGACACAAGGAAACTTTTAACTTTTCCTACTTTGGTCCTTTGAAAACTTTCAAGATTTTTTATACATATTTGAATTTAACAATCTTTGTGTTACTACTTCAGAGTTTTGTATGGTAACTAGAAAGACCTGTCCCACACCAAGACTATTACAATCTTCTATGCTCTCTTATAGGATTTTCATGGTTTCTTTCTGTTCTTTTGTCTTTGCTTTTCTTTTTATACTTAAAGCTCTGGTAGATCTGCAATGGAGAGGGAGCTAATATTTAAGACAGGGATACAGTTTTATTCAGATGCTTATCCTGTTATCCTAACATCATTTATTATAGGATTCATTTATTCATCATTGGTTGTACTTTTATCACATAATGAATTTCCGGAGATACAGGGCCTGTTATTAGGGCCAGTGGCCCCCACAGTTTATCGCTAAAACTTGTGACTTGTTTTTTTGACTAGTACCACCAGAACAGTGATAAACAATGATGCTAAGTAGTCATTCCTATCCTTAACTCTAATGGAAATGCATTGTATTTCTCCATGAACATAATGTTGACTTGAGATTAAAATTTTTTATTTGCTTGTTTAGAGGGTGGGAGAGAAGGAGATGGGGTGGGAGAGAGAGGAGAGATAGATAGATAGATAGATAGATAGATAGATAGATAGATACATACATACATACATACAGAATGAGAATCTACCATCCACTAGTTTACTCCTCAAATGCCTGCAACTGCCAGGACTATGTCAGCCAGGAACTAATGTTAGCAGCCAGCAATTCAGTCCAGGTCTCCTACATGGGTGGCAGGGGCCCAGCTATTTGAGTCATCACCACTGCCACTCAGAGTCTGCATGAGCAGGAAGCAGGAATAGGGAGCCAAGGCCAGAAATCAAACCCAGGCACTTCCATGCGGTATGTGGACATCCCCAATATCATCATGAGAGTTCAGACAAATGTCTGTTCCAGTATCTTTTATTTTTTTAAATATCCAGCATTTGCTAATTTCTTAAATAGTCCCCAAATTTTAAACAAATAGAAGTGGTTGCGTGGCCATTACGTTGTCATGGCAGCAGTTGTTGTAATCACTCAGATCCTGGTCCAAATTGGGTCAGGAGTAAGCATGGGGACTTTTTCCTCCATGCAGTCATGCAGGGATCCATGCCCCTCCCATGTACAGCACTAGCACCATTCCCAGAGCCTTGGGGGCCTCCCAGGGTGCTCTGCATTTAGATGCAGAAAAAGAGAGAGAACATGCAGCAAATTGTGTGGGAGATGTTCTGTGGACCAGGTCTAGAAACGACCAATATCGCTTTTTTCAAGAACATCTATCTACAATGTGAGAAACAGTGCCCAGTTTTGTGTTCATGAAGACAGAGAGTTCGTTGAATGCATTGCTGTGTCAGTTACTCCTACATGTCCACATGTGCACTCTCATGAGTATAAATATGTTGTTATTGGCCGGGTTAAGCCAGTAACCTGGACTGGCCAGGTTATGCTTTTTATTACTAGTGACCCAAACAACCAGTGCAGATTAGGGGAACAGCTCTATTTCGGGCATGGGAACCCAAGACACTGTGTCAAAAAATGTCCTACATGAAGGATCTCTGCGAGTGAGACCCCAGTGGAAAGAAGTGGCCATCAAAGAAGGAGGTACTTTTCTTTGAAAAAAGGAGAGAACCTCTAATTTGCTATGGCCTTGTCTAAATACTGACAGAGTTTGTGGATTCAAAAGGATTCCATAGCCTAGGCAGTTCATGTCAAGAGCCTTGGGTGGTCACGGATGTCTTACATAAGTGTGTTAATTGTTAAATTAACAACAGGAGTCACTGTGCACTAACATCCCAGGCAGGACCTCTGTCCTCAATGAGTTGTATTATGAGAATTAACTGCAAAACTTGTTCTCAAACAGTTTGTGTGTGTGTGTGTGTGTGTGTGAACAGTTGAAATCTTTACTTAGTATAGAGTTGGTCTTCTGTGTACAATGTTAATTGAAAATGAATCTTAATGGAGAATGGGACTGGGAATGGGAGAGGGAGGAAGAGGAGGGGTGGAAGTGTGGGTGGCAGGTCAGGTATGGTGGGAAGAATAACTATATTCCTAAAGTTGTACTTATGAAATTTGTATTCATTAAATAAAAGATTTCCTTGGGAAATAAAAAAGGAACAGCTATGCTCATTTAATCACTCAGGGGCCCACACCTGCTAAGAGACCATCTGATATGTGCTTCCATGATAGCTGTGGCAAGTGCTATGGTTTGTCTCCTAAAGACCATGTGCTCGAAGCTTGGTCCTGTATGGTGATGCTGAAGTAGGGTCTAGGGCAGGCTTTTGGCTTAGGGGTGAAGTCACCACATGGGATGCTTGATCCCATATTGGAGTACCCAGTTTGGGTGCTAGTCCCTTTGCTTCCAGGACACCTATCCGCTGGTGCACACCTTGGAGACAGCAGACACTGGCTCAAGTCCTTCGGTCCAAGCCAGCCATGTGGGAGACCTGGCTGGAGTCTGGCCTGGCCCAGGTTTGGCTGCTGCAGGCATTTGGGGAACGAACCAGAAGATGGTAGATTTCCCTCTGTCTCTTCCTCTGTGTGTCTGCCTGCCTTTTACATAAAATCAAAGTAAGTGAATGAAAAGATTTTTTTAAAGAAAGAATAGGGCCTGGTGGAGGGTGATGAGGTTGCGGGGTTCCCACCACCAGAAGCATTAACGCTGGTTTTGAGGCGTGGGTTAGTACTCGCAAGAATGAAATGTTGGAAAGCGAGTTTGGCTTCCTCAGTTGACTGCCTTGCCTCCCGTCTCTGTGTGAGCTCTTGCTTCTGCCCAGAGTCAGTTCTCCTTCTGCTTCTCCATCATGTTTTTTTTTTTTAAGTTTTATTTATGTATTTGAACGCCAGAATTAGAACAGAGAAACAAGGTTGTGAAAAGAGCGAGGCATGGTGTGGTGCCACCATTTCTTCCTCCTTCAGGCTCTGGGCCTCACACAGAGCTTCCACCAGAACCGTGCTGGGACAGAGTGCTTGGAGGTGCACAGCTTCTGAGTCCATAGGAGCCATGAGGAGGAGGGCCCAGGGGTGAATACGTCATTTTCAGTAGAAAACAACTGGAGGTTGTCAATGACGATGATTTTGTATTTTGGACCTACATTTGCTGCGCCTTTCTTTATAGTATGATACTCACTGCTAGCAAATAAGGATGTTTGAGGTCATACATTTAACAGATCATGAAGAGCATTTCAATGGGTACAATCTTCTTGAAAACGGCTCAAACTGTTGAACTACTACGTAGTAGATATGTTTGTAAATAAACTTAGGACATGAATGCTTCATGCACCTTCTCTGATATGGGGAACATGATCATTGAGCATGTGCCTACTTTATTATTTGGATAATTTTTTTATATTTTTATTAATTTATTTGACAGGTAAAGTTACAGACAGTGAGAGAGAGAGACAGAGAGAAAGGTCTTCCTTCCTTTGGTTCACTCTCCAAATGGCGCAATGACCGGAGCTGCGCCAATCGGAAACCAGGAGCCAGGTGCCTCTTCCTGGTCTCCCAAGTGGGTGCAGGGGCCCAAGGACTTGGGCCATCTTCTACTGCTCTCCCAGGCCACAGCAGAAAGCTGGATTGGAAGTGGAGCAACTGGGATTAGAACCAGCACCCACATGGGATGCCGGCACTGCAGGCAGAGGATTAGCCTAGTGTGCCACAGCACTGGCCCCTGGATAATATTCTAATATTAGTTCTTTAATCAAGATGTGTATGATCATATAGCTTGTTATATGATCTTAAATTCTGAGATTTTAATTTTTGGTATTTTTTGGATTAAGACATTGTGGGAGATTTATGATATAAAAAAGAAATGCAAAGTTTAAAAAAAAAAAAAAGAAAGAGTTGCAGAGAGAAAGGAAGAAACAGAGAGAGAGATCTTCCATCCACTGATTCATTTCACAAATGGTCACAATGGCCAAGGCTGGGCCAGGCTGAAGCCAGAATCCAGGAACTTAATCTGGGTCTCCCACATGGGTGGCAGGGGCCCAAGTCCTTGGTCCATCTTCCACTGCTTTCCCAGGCACATTAGGGGAAGCAGCTGGGACTTGAACCTGTTCTCACATGAGGTGCTGGCATTGAAGGTGGAGACTTACCCTACTGCGCCAGAGCACCAGCCCCTCCACCATGCTCTGATGCAGACAGGGCCCTTCAGGATGCCAGCACCGTGCTACTTGGACCCTCTACCCTCTAGAATGGCGAACCAAACACATCTCTTACTGTATAATTTACCCAGCTTT
Organism: Lepus europaeus; assembly: GCF_033115175.1. Taxonomy (NCBI): domain Eukaryota; kingdom Metazoa; phylum Chordata; class Mammalia; order Lagomorpha; family Leporidae; genus Lepus; species Lepus europaeus. Next base: position 3,017,544 of record NC_084829.1, on the reverse strand, counting down.
GGATGTTTTATCATAACACAAAAGGAACTACTAACACAGTTAAGTAAAAGACAAGAAAATCAGACAGCATGTTGACCAAAGCAAGACAAATAGCCATAACTAACCACCAAAGGAAATTTAAATTCAATTCTTCCATGAGCTTGTATGTGAAGGTAAGCTAGATGTTACTGTGAGGTACCACCCCATTCTTTGTGCACAGAGATACAAATCTGCGTTCTATGTGATATCCAATCTGTGCTTGCTGTCACACCCATACACATATTCACCTAAGTCAGAAAACACTGAGGCATACCTCATTCAAGGACAGCAGAAGGAACTGAAGACACTGCTAAAACTTTTACACCACGGTCTGCACAGAAGGCCATGTCAAGAGCATCAACCCCCAAGCCACAGAGGCTGTCTACAAGGAACATATCTGTGTTTATTTACTGTAGAACTAGTAAATCAACCCTTGTATACAACTAAGCCATTCCACAAATCTCCACCCCAGGAACAAAAACATACTGTGGCTAAAGCTTTTATTTCAGTTAGAGTCTGTCAAGTGCCCTGCAGAGGCCAAATCTTAACTTTGTTAGCAAAGGTTGAGATCTGTGGAAATTAAATACAGAAAGACAGAAAGACAGAAAGACAGAAAGACAGAAAGGAAGGAAGGAAGGAAGGAAGGAAGGAAGGAAGGAAGGAAGGAAGAAGAGAAAGAGAGAAAGAAAGAAAGAAAGAAAGAGAGAGAGAGAGAAAGAAAGAAGGAAGGAAGGAAGGAAGGAAGGAAGGAAGGAAGGAAGGAAGGAAGGAAAGAGAAAGAGAGAAAGAGAGAAAGAAAGAAAAAGGCAGAAAGAATCCTGTTAGTCCATTTTCAATAGCCTTCTTTCCTTTACTTCCTTTACTAGGAGAAAACATGTATATTCCAGGGATAACAATCAGAAAATATAAATCAACTTTCTCCAGGTCTTAGAATGGGGATCACTTGGAGTTGGTGCTGTGGCACACTGGGTTAAGCAACACCAGTTCAAGTCCCAGCCACTCCACTTCCAATCCAGATATCTGCTAACATATCTGGACAAGAGGCAGAGTGTGGTGCAAGTGCTTGGGCCCTGCTACCACATGGGAGACTCAGATGGAGTTCCTAGCTCCTAGCCTCGGCCTGGCCCAGTCCCGACAGCTGCAGCCATCTGAGGAATGAACCAGTGGATGGAAGATCTCTTTGGCTCTGTCTTTCCCTATGTCTGTCACTCTGCCTCTCAAATACATAAAAGATATCTTTAAAAGAAAATTTTTAAAGAATGTGGGTCATTCACTTTTCTGTTTCAACCATTATTTGAGTTTCTAACCAGCACTTTATTGGCTGTTACGTAGATCAAAACAGGCCACCACGAGAGGAGAGTGGAATCTGGCATAGATTATCTTCCAAGGTTTGTCACAAAGTATGCACGGTGGGTATCTCTAGAATCGTCATCACCCATCAGTCACCATTCTCGTTGCCGGTTTTTCAGAGGGAATATTTGGAAACAGTGACTCCTCAACAGGTGTTTGGGCAGATGATCTGGGGCGAGCTGCTCACTGTGGATGCTTGTGCTAAAGAGAGAGGGGAGAGGAAGGCACTCCCCTTAACGTCTGGGGCTCACTTGCTCTTGCCTGCCACGTTCAGGCCCCCCTGGTGTGCTCCTTCTGCTGGCATTTATTGAGAACTACTGTGTACCAGACTCTGCCAAGTCCTGGGGCCACACAGAAGGCCCAGCAGGGCCCTTCCAAAGACAGGTGCTCAACAGGTTTCTACACGCCTCTGTGCGCCATCCACAGGGGTTCCCATCTCCTGGCCTTCTGGGGCTGTGGCTCTAAATCAAGCAAGGACCCTCCAGTTGAGAAAGTCACAATCGGGGAAGAAAATGAATATGGAAATGAGCGCAGCCGGCAGGCACTGCTCTCAGTCCTCTGGGGGTTGCCTCCTTTGTGTTTCCAGATTCAATCATAGTGGGCTCCAGCCTGCACCTGCAGACTGGTGGGAATGCCAGAATCACAAACCTGCACTTTCTTGTCCTCCTGGAACACACAGGGGTCCAAGATGACCCCGCCACAGACTTCCTTCCTGCTTGGGAAAGCTCCATCACGGCCTCCCAGCTGCTGCTTCCAGTGCTAACACCAAGCCCTCATGTTGCCTTGGCGGTCTTTGCCCATCCCTGCCATGGTCTGCAGGGTCCCTCAAAAGAGAGGTACTTGGTTGGGCCATGTGGGACAGCAAGTTAAGCTGCCATCTGTGGCGCCAGCATCCTGTTTCTGAGTGGCAGTTCAAGTCCTGGCTGCTCCACTTCTGATCTAGGACCCTGCTAATGCACCTGGGAGAGCAGTGGAGGATGGCCAAGTAACCTGGGCCCCTGAATCTGGGAGACCAGGATGGAGTCCCAGGCTCCTGACTTCAGCCTGGCCCAGCCCTGGCTGTTGTGGCCATTTGGGGAATGAACCAGCTGATGGAAGATTTCTCTCTTTCTCTCTCTCTCAATCTTTCCTTTCTTCTCTCTCTATCCCGAACTCTACCATTCAAAAAAATATAGAGATTTTTTTAAAAAGAAAAAAGATAGGTGCTCGACTAACTTCTCTGCCTCTCTGTCCTCAACCCACAGGGGTGCCGATCACCTGGCCTCCCCCTGGGTGTGGCTCTGAGATATACATGTACCTAAACACTACATGGTACCCCAAGAGTATGCACCATTTGTAAGTTAAAAACCAAGAAGTAAAGATTCAGCCTTCCCTCCCTGTATTCTCTTCCAAGGCCTCACTTCCCGGAAGACACCCAGCTTCAGAGCCTTCATGGAATTCACATGACCCAAGTCTTCCCAGACCTGAGGATTCCCCGGGTGGCTTGGCTGTTTTCCTTTCCAGTCCCAGAATACAAAGACTGTGTTTCTTCTCCTTTCCGGGGCACTCCTGCCGTGACGAGCCTAGGTCTTTGAACTACCTGGCAAGCGGGACGCCCTTTTCCCAGATGTTCCAGCAGTTCATCTTGTGGTCTTGAATCAGGGCCACAGCTTAGGGTTGTGAAAGCTGCCGATTACACAACAGCAAGAGTGGGATTGCTGGGTCAGAGGACAGATGCACACTTTATTTCACCGAGAAAATGATGGTTTTCCAGAAAGACTTGCGTAGACCAGTGTGCACTCCCATGAGCAACGCCCTGTCTCCCCACATCCTTGTCAATGCGTGAGTCATCCATCCTTCTAATTGTTGCCACTAGGATGGGTGTGAAGTGGTTTCCAGCACTATTATTTCTAGAGCTGGCCTCCTGGTGACATTCAGAATCTGTCTCCGTCATGGACTGGTAGGGATGTTTTCCCCCCAAATTCAAATATTGAAACCCTACCCCCCAGCAAGATGGTCCAAGGAGGTGGGGCCTCTGGTGGGTGATTAGTCATGAGGCTGGAGACCTCCTGATGGGGTTAGCACCCTTGTAATAAAAAAGTGAGAAGAGAGCTTTCTCATTCTCTTTCCCACAACAAGAAGTCAGCCATCTGTTAACCCAGAGGGCTCTCACTAGAACCTGACCACTCTGGCAGCCTGGTCTCCAAGCTTGTCCTCAGAACCATTGGAAACAAATGTTTGTCTGCTGCAGTGTGTTCTGTGCTGCAGCCTGACCTAAGACAGGGATCAGGCCTTAGGGAGTAGCTTGGAAATTGGCTTCACCCGCGTGCTACACTGTAAGGGTAACACACGATAATCACACACCCCCAAATGTGCCCTTCTGATGCACTCCAAATGCATCATCTTCTTGGTCCTCACAGCCACAGTGTCCAGCACTCCTCCTGTGTGGGCTAACGAGGAGAGCACAGAGAACAGGAGCCGTGGAGGATAGGGTAGTAGGTGACACAAGGGTAAGCTTTGCACTGAATTCAACATCAATTTCACTTTGACTGATGATTTAAATTATCCAGGGCATAGCAGTTAAGACACCACTTGGGGGGATGCCACTGTGGCGCAGTGGGTTAACGCCCTGGCCTGAAGCGCTGGCATCCCATATGGGCACCGATTCGAGACCCGGCTGCTCCACTTCCTGTCCAGCTCTCTGCTGTGGCCTGGGAAAGCAGTAGAAGATGGCCCAAGTCCTTGGGCCCCTGCACCCACGTGAGAGATCCGGAAGAAGCTCCTGGCTCCTGGCTTCAGATCGGCACAGCTCCGGCCATTGCAGCCATCTGGTGAGTGAACCATCAGATGGAAGACCTCTTTCTCTCTCTCTCTCTCTCTCTCTCTCTCTCTCTCTGCCTCTCCTCTCTCTGTGTAACTCTAACTTTCAAATAAATAAATAAATATTTTTTTAAAAAAGACACCACTTGGGATGCCTGCATTCCTTATCAGAGTGCATGGGTTCGAGTCCCAGATCCACTTCCAATTCCAGCTTCCTGCTGCTGTGAAGCTTGGGAGGCAACAAGTGATGGCTTGGGTGCTTGGGTCCTTGACACCCACATGGGAGATGCAGCTTGAGTTCCTAGCTCCCAGCTTCAGCCTGGCTGAGTGCCAGTTCTTGTAGGCATTTGGGGAGTGAACCAATAAATGGATGGAAAATCTATCTCTCTCTCTCATTCCTCAAATAAATATCTTAAAATAAATTTTGATATTATTTGTTTATTTATTCAAAAAACAGAGTTACAGAGAGAAAAGGAGACACAGACAAAGAAAGAGACCTTCCATCCACTGGTTCATTCCCCAAATAGCTGCAACAGCCAGGGGCTGGGCCAGGCTGAAGCCAGATCCAAGAACTGCGTTTGGGTCTCCCACATGGGTGCAAAGGCCCAAGCACTAAGGCCATCTTCCGCTGCTTTCCTAGCTGCACTATATCAGAGTGCAGCAGCCCAGACTCAAACTGGCACTCATATGGGATGCCGGTGCTTCAGGCCAGGGCATTAACCCGCTGCACCACAGCGTCAGCCCCCTAACATGAATTTTAAAAATAAATCATCCAGACCACTGACTTTTCCTTCACCTGCATTTATGTACTCATTAACAAATCCTGTGATACTAGGCATTTTCCTATGTGCAGGGAATAGAAACAAAGCAGGCAACAGAGGGACCTGAGTGACTTGGCTTCTACTGGAGAAGAAAAACACGACTTTAGTTTACAGCAAGTTTACTGAGCGCCGAGCCTCGGACGGCCTCTGCCATTGGCCCAGTGCACAAGCTGATGTGAAGTACCCTGAGCGCCGAGCCTCGGACGGCCTCTGCCATTGGCCCAGTGCACAAGCTGATGTGAAGTACCCTGAGCGCCGAGCCTCGGACGGCCTCTGCCATTGGCCCAGTGCACAAGCTGATGTGAAGTACCCTGAGCGCCGAGCCTCGGACGGCCTCTGCCATTGGCCCAGTGCACAAGCTGATGTGAAGTACCCTGAGCGCCGAGCCTCGGACAGCCTCTGCCATTGGCCCAGTGCACAAGCTGATGTGAAGTACCCTGAGCGCCGAGCCTCGGACGGCCTCTGCCATTGGCCCAGTGCACAAGCTGATGTGAAGCCGCCGTGGGCAGCAGGTGCAGCTGGGGTGATGTCTTCATGGCCCAGACGTGGTAGAGCCATGCAGCTGGGAACACAGTGGCTCCCACTCCTCACTTTCTTACCCTTACCCTCCTCTGATGCCTGGAAGTCCTCAGTGGTCAAGCAGGGCAGGGCCTCAGATTCTCCCAGGTGGGCAGCACAGGGTGTCCACTCTCTGCTCCTGCCTGCCTGAGGCCTCTCTTTTCCCTGCATTGTCTCGTGGTCTTCCCTCCACAAGTGCCTGTGTCCAAATCTCTTCTCTTTTTTTTTAAGATTTATTATTTATTTGAAAGACAGAATTACAGAGAGGCAGAGAAAAGAGAGAGAGCGAGAGCGAGAGCGAGAGAGAATCTTCCATGCTTTGGTTAACTCCCCAGATGGCTGCAATGGCTGGAATTGCACTGATCTGAAGCCAGGAGCTTCTTCCAGGTCTCTCATTTGCATGCAGGGGTCCAAGGACTTGGGCCATCTTCCACTGCTTTCCCAGGCCACAGCAGAGAGCTGGATCAGAAGAGGAGCAGCCGGGACTAGAACCAGCGCCCATATAGGATGCTGGCACTGCAGGCGGCAGCTTTGCCCTCTACACCACAGCACCAGCCCCAAATCTCGCCTTCTTACGAGTACGTGGTCATATTGGATCGGGGCCAACCCTACAGACTTCATTGTAACTTAATCACCTCAGTAAAGATGCTGTCTCTGAATCAGATGGTTCAGAGCACATAATTCCAGCCTCGCAGGGAGACACCACATGCACATGAAATTCCACTAAGGCGAGGCCGTCAACTGCCCGAGGAAGGTACGTGGCAGGCAAGAACTCATCTGAACCAACAGCACATGCGAAAGCAGCTCGCCTGGGTTTTGTCGAGTTTTGCTTCCTCAGGGAGATGGGAGCTCCCAGAGCAGCATCTGAAGCTTGGGCCAGGGATGGGCGCAGTGCTCCTCTGGGACCCAGCCAAGTACAGCTAATACCCTTCCAGATTCATACAAGAGAGTTCAGTGGAACGTTTTACGAGTGTTTTCTCCAGGTGCTTGGAATGACTGAACCAGTTTCACATACAGAAGAAGCACAGTACGGAATGATAAGAGGTTAAAAAAAAAGGGGGGGGGGGCGGATGGCTGAGGACTAGTGCTGTGGCCTAGTGGGTTAAACTGCCATCTGCAGAGCTGGCATCCCATAGGGACGCTGGTTCGAGCTCCACTTTGGATCCAACTCCCTGCTAATACACCTAGGAAGGCAGTGGAAGATGGCCCAAGTGCCTGGGCCCCTGCATCCAGTGGGAGACCCAGAAGAAGCTCCTGGATCCTGGCTCCGGATCAGCTCAGCTTCAACAGTTGTGAACATTTGGGGAGTGAACCAGTGGATGGAAACACTAACTTTCTCTCTCTCTCTCTCTCTCTCTCTCTTCCTCAGTAACTCTGCCTCCCAAATATATATATATACACATACATATATACATATACATACATATATATGTATACACATATATGTATATATGCATGTATATAAATATATATAAACAAAAGAAGGTTTAAAAAATTAGCATGAGGGGACTATAATAGAAAGTTGATGTGGTCAAGGGGCCAGCATTGTGGCACAGCAGCTTAATCTGCCACCTGTGTTGCCAGCATCCTGGGTGAGCGTCAGTTCAAGTCCTAGCTGCTCCACTTCTAACCCAGCTCCCTGCTAATGCACCTGGGAAAGCAGTAAGATGTCCCTAGTACGTGGGCCCCTGCCACCCATACGGGAGTTCTGGATGGAGTTCCAGGCTCCTGGCTTCAGCCCAACCCAAACCATTGTGGCTATTTGGGGAGTGAACCAATAAATCGAAGATCTCTCTGTGTGTGTATGTGTGTGTGTGTTCTCTTTCTGTCACTTTGACTTTCAAATAAATAAAATAAATAAAAATAAATCTTAAAAGAAAGAAAGTTGATGTGGTCAAAACAGTAGATAAAAGTAGCTTTAAAATGTATGAAAAATGGAACTAAAAGATATGTCTATTTTGGTGTAAAAGGATTTTTAAATCCATGCATTTTTGCATACTACACATTTTTCATGAACTTTTTGACGACCCCTCGTACGCATGGAATTCAAAAAAATTTTTGCACTAAGATAAACTTACCCACTAATTCCATTTTCCCATGTAGTTCTGGAAGTTCCCTTCTTGCAATGACAAAGTGCAAAGGAGCTCTTCAAAGACACCCTGAGGGAGAGCTTTGCGGCATGGCAGACCCGGGAAAACATGTGCAAGCCCAGAAGCCTAGACGCCCAGGTTGTTCAATGATCTGGGGGGAGAGAATGAACCTGAAGTGGGGGCAGGGTCTGTGTTCCAGGTGAAAGGAGAGCATTTGTGGATCAAACAGAAACTCAGCAACCTTCTGTCCCTACTTGGTAGTTCTGAAGTGCATATTAACTGTGTAAGTACTGGGGCTGGCGCTGTGGTGCAGCGGGTTAAAGCCCTGGCCTGAAGTGCCGGCATCCCATATGGGCGCCAGTTCTAGTCCCGGCTGCTCCTCTTCTGATCCAGCTCTCTGCTATGGCCTGGGATAGCAGTAGAAGATGGCCCAAGTCCTTGGGCTCCTGCACCCACATGTGAGACCTGGAGGAATCTCTTAGATCCTGACTTTGCATGGGCATAGCTCCGGCCCTCATGGCCAACTGGAGCAAACCATCAGATGGAAGACCTCTCTCTCTCTCTGTCTCTGCCTCTCTCTCTGTAACTCTGTATTTCAAATAAAATAAAAGAAATCTTAAAAGAAAAAAACTGTATTTGTACCATATGCAGTGCTATTAAGAATGACGATGACTGGACATAGCTAAGTATTCTATTTTAGTTTATTTATCTGGCAGACAAAGAAAGTGCCAGGTGGATAGAAACAGCGTTCTCATCCACTGGAACACTCCACAAATCTGACAAAGCAGGGAGCCAGGAGCCCCATCCTGGTCTCCCACATGGGTGGTGAAAACCTGCCTGAGCCGTCTCCACTGCCTCCCAGGGCCTGAATCGGCAGGAAGCTGGAGTCAGGAGCCAGAACTGAGACTCGATCCCAGGTACTGCAATGTCGGACACAGACCTCCCAACCGCTATGCCAAATGCCTACCTCATAGGGTCAACCTTGACATTTCCTTTTCAACTTTACCCATTTTTTATAAAGATCTATTACTTATTCGAGACTCAGAGTTACAGGGAGAGATGGAGAGACAGAGAGAAAGAGGTCTTCCATCTGCTGGTAATCCCCAAATGACTGCAATAGCCATGAGTAGGCCAGACAGAAGCCAGGAGCCAGGAGATTCATCCAGGTCTCCCACATGGGTGGCAGAAGTCCAAACAGTTGGGCCATCTTCCACTGCTTTTCCCAAGCAACTTAATAGTATAGTTTACTACCATGTCTTAAAAATCAAGAAAAAACAACAAATAAAAATTCATGCATTTAAATCCTGCAACTTAACAATAAATAATCCAATTCAAAAATGGTAAAGAGATGGAGCCGGCACTGTGGCGTAGCAGGTAAACCCACCACCTACAGTGCTGGCATCCCATATGGATACCAGTTCAAGTCCTGGCTGCTCCACTTCTGATCCAGCTCCCTGCTAATGTGCCTGGGAAAGCAGTGGAAGACGGCCCAAGTGCTTGGGCCCCAGCACCCAACTAGGAGACCTGGAAGAAGCTCCTGGCTCCTGGCTTCGGATCAGCCCAGCTCCAGCCATTGGGGCCATTTGGGGAGCAAACCAGAAGACAGAAGACTCTTTCTCTCTCTCTCTCTCTCTCTCTCTCTCTGCTTCTGCCTCTGCCTCTCTGTAACTCTGCCCTTCAAATAAATAAAATAAATCTTTTTTAAAAACTGGTAAAGAGTTAACAAATATCTTTCCAATGATATCCAAAATGCCAGGAGTCACGTGAAAAGAGGTTCAGAACCTTAGTCATTAGGGAAATGTAAATTGAAGGCACGATGAGCTACACCTCACAGCACTAGGCTAGCTTTTAGCAAGTATAAATAAATAAATAGGAACATAACACATAGTAAGCAAGGATGTGGAGAAACTGGGATCCTGGTACATTGCTGGTAGGGACACAAAATGTGGCAGCTGTTGTGAAATGCAATTGGCTATTCTAAAACAGAATCACCATAAGACACAACAGCCTCACTTCTGGACAGATGCCCAAAGTAACTGAAAGCAGAAAGTCACTCAGATGCTTGTATACTGATGTTCATAGCAGCATTAGTCAAGTAAAAGGTGGAAAAGACTTAGAGAGAGGTTTTTTTTTTTTTTGGATGATCAAACAATGGATTATTACTCAGTCATAAACAGAAACATCATTTTGATACATGCCACAACATGGATCAACATTATGAACAAACCAGACTCCATATTGCATGATTTTACTCATACACTTAGGTTAAGTACCTAGAAAAGTCCAATCCATAGAGACACAAAATACAATGGTGTGTTTGTGGGAGTTTTCTGTTGCTTGTTTTGTAAATTTTGTTTTGTTTTGTTTATTGAAAAGACAGAGACAGAAGGGGATCGTGCATCCACTGGCTCACTTATGAAATGTACACAGTAGCAGGGCTGAGCCAGTCTGAAGTCGGGAGCCTGCAACTCCAAGCTCTGATCCGAGTCTCCAATGTGGGGGCCAGGGATCCAAGGACTTGAGACACCACCTGCTGCCTTCCAGGGTTCACATTAGCAGAAAGCTGGAATCCAGGACTCAAACCAGGCCCTCTGATACGGAATGCAAGCATCTTAACTTCTAGCCTAATCCCTGCCCCAGGGAATCATTGTTTAGTGGGTATAGAGTTTCAGTTTTGCAAGGAGAAAAAAATGAAAAAATTCTGGAGACCAACAGTGGTGATGGTTGCACAATGTAAATATACTTAATGTCTCTGAACTGAACACTTAGAGATGGTTAAAGCAGTCAATTCCAGTTGTGTAATTTTACTACAGATTTTTTTTTAAGCTGCTCTCATTGCTTTGTGGTGGAGAGAAAGGAAGGCTGGAAGCAAAGACCTATAGAGAGTGCTGGCAATAGGCTAGGCAGGAAAGAACAGCTTAGACTAGGATTGTGGTGTGGCTGAAGGGATGACGGTGTAGGTTTGTGACATCCCAACATTGCCCGTTAAATTATTCCTGAAAATCATATTTATTGTGCAACAACACTAAGAGCCTATTCCCAATTATTTACAAATGAAAAAAGAGGTTGTACTATGCTGCGTGGCGACCTTAACCCCTACTAGTGTCCTGAGACACCACTGCGACACAGTGAAATGTCTGTGTTACTCATGGAAGTAATCAACTACACCGCTAGGATGCAAAATTCTCAGAGCGTCGTTTCCTGATCTCCAAGTCTCTGACTGGACAGTTACATGGTGCATACTGATTTGTAGGTAGTAACATTACAGTCTATATGCCATAACATACATGTTCTGTGTACACAGGCCAGCAAACAGCAATGGATTCATTTGTCAGAAAAAATGCAAGCAGCGGTTTGCAGTGGAAGAACAGCTTCCTATAATGAATTCACCACAAGCAAAGGTCCCAGTGCCTGGGGCACTGGCCGTGCAGTTCTTACTGCTGCACTGCTGCGGGCGCCTTGGAAAGGCCTTGAGCTGCTTTGTCACCACGGTGCTGAGCCGCTGAACCTGGACTCTCTCACTTCCGCGTTATTATTTGGATCGCTAAATTTCCAAGTCGCTAAAGCCCAGAAATGCATAGGTATTGGTTTACTTGGTGGTTTTCCAACTGACATTAGCAACATCTTCATGCTACAGTAGACCTCTTAATTTCACTGTCCAAAGTTTCAGTTCCTCACAGTCAATTGTGATCTGAAAATGTGACATAGAAAATTCCAGAAATAAATAATTCATATGTTTTAAATTGCACATCACTGTGGCTATGATGATGAAATCTCATGCTACCCCATCCCATCCTGACCAGGCTGCACAAGACAGCTCTGCCCCTATTCTAGCTTCCTGCTGGAATAGCAGGTGACAGCTCGAGACTTTGGGTCCTCACCAGAGGTGCCAGCTGCATCTATCTATCCATCTGTCAGTCGCTTGTCTGTGATACCTGTAACTGTGAATGAATATAAGCCAACAAATCAACATAATTACAAATGTTTTTAAAAACAATTTGAGTCCCTGCCACCTACATGGGAGACCAGATTGAGTTCTTGGCTCCTGGCATCCGTTTGGTATTTGCAGACATTTGGGGAGTGTATCTCTCTCTCTCTCTGTGTGTGTGTGTGTGTGTGTGTCCCTCTCTTTTCATCACTCTGCCTTTGAAATAAATAAATAAACTCTAAAAAAAAACCTGATACCATCATCTCAGTAACAGTTTGGACTAATGGGTAAAGTAGTACAAATACCAAGCACTCCAACTAGACCTTAACCACTAAGTAAGAAATCCTGGGATATCCTCCAAGAATCTGAAAAAGAGTCCAAGGAGACAGAATTACTGAAAATAAGTTGTGTCGCTTTATGGATAGAAACCAAAATATATTTTAACCCAAAATATTTGATTTGTGTGCTCAGACACACTTTTTGTTATCCGTCCCTAACTTTGAATACTACAAAAGTTATTTTAAAGTTTAAAACTATAATTAAATGTTTTAAAATGTTATACAGCTCTTAGGTTCTTGTTGGGGCTCATTTTCATTTTTTTAACTAGAAGTTTTAAAATCTTCTCTAATAATAAAGATCTCCTTGTCCTTGGGCATATGTGCTACACTTCTAGTTGCATGCACTGGAAAATGTGCACGTGGTATCAGCAGATTCTTTAGCTGTTACAGTTTACTGGATTTCCCAAATCGACACCCCACACCACCTCACCGTCACTGTTACTTTTCCAAGGATCCAGCCCATTAGAACTGCACAGATCTGCTTCTATGTGTTCCTTTCAGGTATTCCCATTGTTTGCAAGTGATCTGTTCATAAAACAAACACAAGGGGCCAGTGCTGGGGCGTAGCAGGCTAAGCCTCTGCCTGCAGCACCAGCATCCCATGTGGGCGCTGGTTTAAGTCCCAGCTGCTCCACTTACAACCCAGCATCCCTGCTGATGGCCTGGTAAAGCAGTGAAAGATGACCCAAATGCTTGGGCCCCTGCATCCATGTGGGAGACTGGAAGAAGCTCCTGGTTCCTGGCTTTGGGCAGCCCAGCTCTGGCTGTTGCAGCCATTTGTAACTGTAACTGTAACTGTAACTCTGCCTCTCAAAAAAAAAATCTTAAAAAAAATAAACTTAAATGTAGTGATATTACAGAGATGGTAGAAAAATAGATAGGGTTAAATTCAGTTTCCTGATAATGCACCTGGGAAAGCAGCAGATGATGACCCAAGTACTTGGGACCCCATCACCCACCTAGGAGACAAAGATGGAGTTCCTGGCTCCTGGCTTCTGGTTCCTGCTTGCTCCAGCCCTGAATGTCATGGGCTTTTGGGAAATGAACCAGTATATGGAAGATGTGTGTGTGTGTGTGTGTGTGACTTCCTCTCCCTTTCTGTCATTGTGCCTTTCAAATAAATAATTTTTAAAAAGAACTAATTGCCCCAAATGTGTGGTTCAGAACATTTGTCGGGGAGTAAGCATGTGCAGAAGGACATGTACAGATGCAATCCTGTATGATTCAATCAATGCAACACCATTAAAGCCAAGTTCTGTATCAATGAGGAATGAACTGAAAGTACCAAGAATCAGTTTAATTAGGGATTTTAAACTGCCCTTCCACCCAACATTTAATGCCAGCATGAAACATAATTTGTTGATGTGAGTACCACCCTCTTTTCCTGAATTTGTCTCCACCGTGTGTGTTTTAAAAATGAGGGAGATGTTGGCATAGCTGTTAGGATGCCAGGTAGAGTCAGCCCCTGCCTCCCATTGGGTGTGCCTGGATTTGTGTCCCAGTTGTGTCTTGACTCCAGCTTCCTGCCAATATACACCCAGGGAGATAGCAGGTGGTGGCTCAAGTTCTTGGAAACCTAATACCATGTGGGAGACCTGTACTGTGTTCTTGCTTCTGCACTGGCCCAGTCCCAGCCATCATGAGCAGGGAGTAAATCGGCAGATGGGAGATTGTATGCGTGTGTGTGTATGTGTGTGTACCTATTTGTAGGTCTGTATTTAAAATAAATAAATAAATATTTTCAATTTAAAAAGCTGCAGAGACATCATTTAGCCTAACAGCTAAGATGCCAACAGCTCATACTGTAGTACTTGGGTTCTTGACCCAGTTCTAGGTCCTGATTCCAGTTCCTGCTAAGGAAGATTCTGGAAGGCAGGAATGATGGCCCAAGTACCTGGTCCCTGCCATCCACATGGAAGACTTAGATTGTTCCTGGCTGCTGACTTCAGCTGGGCTCAGTCCCAACCCTTGCAGGCATCTGTGGAAAGATCCAGTGGTACAAGCTCTCTCTGTGTTACTCTACCTTTCAAATAGGAAAATATAAATAAAAGTCACATATAAAAGCACATTTATGTGAAAGCTATTAGTAAAAAAGAAAAGAGATTGAACCTTGAAATGATAGTGCTTTGCAGCACCCTGCTGAGTGATTTATGGTGTAATTCTCTATGAAAGAAATGTGGCCACACAAACAGCCTTCATCGACTGGGCCAGCAGGTGGCGGTGTTGACTGCATACCAGCACTACCTAGAGTTGGCTGGACCTCATCATTGTTTTCAAAGAGTAATTCCCAAGAAATACAAATGAGTTCATCTTATCTGTGTTTTGAAACTTTCAAAGATATTGTTCCATCCTATCAGGGACTACTGTGAACTCCCTTTGTAAATTCTGATGATCCATCTATTTCTCTTGGCTCTGGATACAGCATTCAGGAGAAGGGATGTGTTTCATTTCCCAGTGTTCGTTAACCTATGCCTATACCCTTTATCTGTTCCCCAGCTAGAAAAGCACCGCTGTTCACCTTGCCCAGGTCAGAGCTCTGGAACTGCGTGGGAATTTTCCTATAAACAGGACACAGGGCAACATGTGCACGACAAACACAAGTTTGTATTTGGAGTTAGAAACATGGACATGGTCCACAGGTTGCTCTCAGATATATGCAGGCTGCCTCTGGTAATTCACATCGGGACCTTCCACAGTCACTTTTTATTGTGTCTTTACTTGATGTATCCGTACCTATGGGTACTAAATGGAGCAATCTCTGACATCAGGATTTTGAATCATGCCATCAAGACTAACTGGAATGGGTCACGTTGTTAGTGACACACTCATACTCGGAAGTACTGCTGGATGAACTGAATACAATGTTCCTGTTCTTTTTCATTATCAAAGTTTTCAAGTTTGCACTGCCTCATCTCTTTCCTATGGAGTGCGGTTGGCAGACGTCTCTTAAAGGATCACAGAGTACATGTGTCAGGCCGTGTGGGCCAAGAGTTAGGGTCACGGGCACTTACACAGCAGTCTCTCTTAATCCACGGTTTCACATTCTGTGGTTTCAGTTACCCACTGAAAACAGTAGTTTGCAAATAAAAAACAGTGGTTTGTAAAAAAAAAAAAAATTAAATGGAATGTTCTAGAACTAATTCATAGGTTTTAAATGACTTCCATGACAGTACCTTGTCATAACTGTTCTATTTTCTTATTCTTGTTGTTCATCTCTTACTGTAATTTATAAACTTTAACGTGTGTGTGTGTGTGTACGCATGTGCGTTTGACTAGGAAAAAGCATAGCACATGTAGGGTTCAATACCATCGGCAGTCTCAGACATCACTGAGGGTCCTGGACTGCCTCCTTTATGAATAGGGGGACTACTTTATAACTATTTGTAAATGCAAAACCATCCTTAGCTCAAGGCCAGATTTAGCCTGCAGGCCAAAGTTTGTCAACCAACTCCGGAAGAACAAACTGTCTTGGCTGTATGTGTATTTTTCCAGCCACGTCTGCAGTGACAATCAGAAAGGAAGATTCTAACCCTGTGTATTATGTCAAAGGTTTCTAACTGGAAAATTTTCCTCTTTAAAGCCACATAAATGAATTTTATACTAATCTTTTATATTTTGAAAATATGTATTATTATCATTAAGAAGCAAAAAGTTCTAGACCCAAGTCCCCTCCCCTCCCCCCAGAAAAAAGTTGTTCCAAAAGACATTCACAAACTGGAGTTCTTGTGGAGCATCGTGGAGAGGTGTAATGACGGGGGGACCAGGGGACTGTAGGGAAAGCAGCCAGACATCCCCAAAACAAGTAACAGAAGTGCCGCACACAACACGGAGCCCACAGCTGACACGCTGTAGTGAATGCCTTGGAGCAGCTTTGAGAACTTGGTGCTTAGGAGTTCCTGACAGTAAGGAGCTCACTGCAGGTCAGGACAAAGGACAAATGAGCAAGGGCGTCCACGCCGACGCCTCTCCTCCCTGGAGGTACAAGGGAATGAGGACCTCAGCTGCAGTGCTAACTTAGAACGCACTGCAAATTTCAGGTTCACATTGCTTAGCCTGGCGGTTAGCCTGGTGCTTAGCGTGAGGGGGGCTTAAGTCCCAGCTCTGGCTCCTGACTCCAGCTTCCTGCTAATGCAGATCCTGGGAGGCAACCATGATGGCACAATTGGGTCCCTGCCAGCCACGTGGGAGACCTGGATTGAGTTTCTAGCTCCTGGCTTCACCCTTTGGAGAGTGAAGCAGCAGATGGGAACACTTGCTCTGTCCTTCTCACTCTCAAAGAAATATAAGGAAAAAAAAGTTCAGCAGGAAAAAATAAAATAAAATAAAAAAGGAAAAACATTGGTAAGAATGTCAAGAAATAAAAAGAAATCATTAAGAATACAAGATAAGAGAGAATGGTTGGGGACATGGAAGCGAGACTGATCCGTGGTGACCCTACCTTCCAAGGCTTCGTGGTCATGCTCACATGGCCCTCTAGCGAGAGGGGAGGTCAGGGCCCTAGGTCAGCCAGTGTCCAGAACCTTTCCCCTGGTCCCAGGATCCACAAGCCCAGGCCCAGGGCAGACCCCCTGGCGAGATTCCTGGGGCCACACTAGCAGGAGTGCCCCTTCTGGAATCTGTCCCTCCCAGAAGCACCAGCCCCCAGGGCACCCCACCTCCTTCAGCCTCAGGGAAGGAACAGCCTCACCTCTACCTTCTTCTATTGTATTTGGGTAGCACTAGAGGAGCTAGAGCTGTTACATTTACTTAGGGGAAAATCATGGAATTGGCTAACTGGTGTTGTGGCACCTCTGACGACTTTTAATACCCGACTGACAATCAACTTCTGTATACTGGTTCTCAGGTTTCATTTCAACGAACAAGGAGTGTGATTACAGCTAGTAGAATGAAACCTCTTTAAGTATCAAAAATAAAAAACCATAAAGGAACTTGAAGACGCATGTCCATGAGGGCCCAACTGGGCCATGAGGGGCCTTCAGTACCATCCAGTGTGACCCTCTAATTCACAGATGGGCACAGCACAGCCTGGAGTGTGGCTTGCCTAAGCTCACCCCCGAAGGCACTGGCTATGTGGGATTCAAGCTGGAGTCAGGAGCAGATCCAAGACTTGAACCCAGGCACTCCAAAATGACAAGAGGATGTCCCAGTTGGAGTCTTAATTGCTGGGGTAAAGCTTGCCTGGGTGCAGCAAATTTTGAAATTCATTCATAGCTTTTTCATACTATGTATTTCCCATGAGCTTTTTGAAGAAACCACCTATGCATGGTTTACAATTTTTTTTGGCACCAAGATGAATGCATCCATTTAATTCCATTTTCCATGAGCTTTTTGAAATGCCTTCACATGGCCAGTGTGCTGAGGAGCGAGCGTTCTGGTGCCTGGGGTAGGGCTCACAGAAAGTTATTTTTCTTTCAGTGGCTGAGTCTGTAATCACAAGATAAAGGGGAAACACAGCCTGACTTGAATGTCTTCTAGGATTGTCCAGACACCTGGTGAAAATGGAAGTTAAGGGATACACCTATCACTTCCCCAGGCAGGGTATGGCACGAACTGCAGAGAGCAGAGGGGAGGGTGGCTTGGCTCTGTCAGCCTGCAGGTGTCCAGGAAGCAGAACTCTGCCTCCTCTGGGTGGGGACCAGCCCCACCGTGTGTGAGGATCTCTGATGCAGATACAGCACAGCAGCTGTCTTGTTGCCTCTGCCCCAGCCAGCCAGCCAGCCAGCCAGGAAGTCTTCCCTTCAAAAGAAGCATCCAGACAGCAGGCATTTCAAGGCTGGGCTCTCCCAGTACCAACAGCACAGCAACCCTATCAACATATAAAGTTGAATGCCTCTCTCACGTCTACAGAAACATACCAACCTGCCACATTATAATCAAGTCCCAATTGTTGGTTTTAAGAATTAGGGCTTCTACTTCATAGGTCACTCTGTGAGGCAGAGAGTACATTTGTATCACAAAGTGCTGATTGTTCAAGGGGTGCACTAAGCTCTGGAAGGCAGGTCAGAAATGTTTCCTCCCAGCAGGTGGTCCTCTTCTACAGGGGACAGGAATCCACTGCTGCCCACCATGGGAACAGTCTCTCATGCCCCTTGAGATTGGCTCCCAATATTTCATATCCCCAGACTGGCACTGCCTGGCTTCTAAGAAGCGTTCCTTCCAATCACGTGACCTAGCCATTGTCTGGGCCATTCAGAGTCCACCCCAGTATTATCCAGATGGGGCTGGCCTGCAAGAGTAGTGTCTTCTTTGGTTGTGGGGTCTTTAAGATGCGAGATTGGTTAGATATCTTAGGCTCTGTGACAAAGCTTGTTTGGAGTAGAAGAGAAATGCAGAGAGAAGGGGAGGAATGAGAGGTCATGAGACCAAGAGAGAGGAGGAGAAAGAGGACAGAGAGGAAACAGAATGAGGCAGAGAGGCACGAAGAAAAGAATGAGAGAGATGGGAGGGGAGTGAGGAAAGTGTGAGAAGAGAGGAGAGAGGAGTGGGGAGAAAGGTGTGGGGAAAGGCAAAGGGACAGGGAGATGGGAACGGAGAGAGGAGAGAAAGAAGGAAGGAAAGGGAGTGAAGGAGAAGACAAGAGACAGGAGAGGTGAGCGGGAGAGGATGGAGCAGCCCCAACCACCCTGCCTCCACCCTGTCCTACCCAGCTGAGCCAACTGATGAAACTTCCGGTTGAGCTGCTGTGACTTGGGGTCCAGTCCCTGAAAGCTGAGTCCTGATGAAAGAGAAACTGCTGCAGAGCAGGCCTGCGGCAGCCACAGCTGGTGCCAAGAGACCAGGAGAAGGGAGCAAACCTCACCTATGTGCATTCCATCCCCAAAAGCCACCTTGCCAGCCTCTGGCCTCAGGAAGGAGAGGCAGGCGCAGGCACAGGCACAGGCACCTTGCTGGTCTTTCTTGGGGAATTCCTGAATGAGGGAAGGACCCTGCAGAAGCAAGAAGGCCAGAGGGGCTGGGGCTGGAGCCTGGAGTTGGGGCACTGGTGAGGAGGTGAACCATCCTCACGAGTCAGGACTGAGCTGCTGAGGTCAGTGAGTGTTCAAGGACTTTTCACTGTAAGAGTGCCTCCTCATCATTTTCCATGACTTCAGTACCCATGGTCATCCATGGTCTAAAACGTAGAAAGTTCCAGAAGCTGACCAGTCATGAATGTTTAACTACATGCCATTCTAAGCATCTTGATTAAATCTTGCATCATCCCACTCCTTCTCACCTGGGATGGGAATCATACAGCAAATCCACCCACGTGTTGGTCACTTAGCAGCCATCTCGGTCACTGATCCACTATTAAGGTACTGCAGTGCTTGTGTTCAGAGGACCCTTATTTGACATAACAGCGGCCCCAAAGCACAAGACTGGTGATACTGGCAATTCAGATATAAAACCCATGAGAAGCCACAAAGTTCTTCCTTCAAGTGAAAAAGTGAAAGCTCTCAGTTTAGCAGGGAAAGGGAAAAGGTCAGGTGCTGAGCCTGCTAAGATCTGTGGTGAGGATGCATCTTCTATCTGTGAAACTGTGAAGAAGGAAAAAGAAACGTGCAGGACTTTTGCTGCCACACCTCAAACTGCAAAAGTTATAGCTACAATGCATGGTAAGTAAATAAGATGGAAAAGATATTTGATTATAGGGTTCAGATTGTCTACACTTTCAGGCATTCACTGGGGGTCTTGGAATATATCTTCTAAGGATAAGGGGTGACCACCATATATTAATCAACCCTGATGAGGCTGTTCCCATAATTATCATCTAATGTAAATGTAAATGTATCAAAATCCAAGATTAAGACATCTGCTCAGTTGACTACTGGTTTCCCCGATTTTTGTTTCAAACTAAATTTCATGTTGCCAAATATTTAGAGATTTTTTTTCTCTATTTTTAACAGGCAGAGTTAGAAAGTGAGAGAGAGACAGAGAGAAAGGTCTTCCTTCTGTTGGTTCACTCTCCTAATGGCCGCTACGGCCGGTACGCTGCGCTGATCTGAAGCCACGAGCCAGGTGCTTCCTCCTGGTCTCCCATGCGGGTGCAGGGCCCGAGCACTTGGGCCATCCTCCACTGCCCTCCCGGGCCACAGCAGAGAGCTGGCCTGGAAGAGGGGCAACTGGGACAGAATCCAGCGCCCTAACCGGCACTAGAACCTGGGGTGCTGGCGCCGCAGGTGGAGGATTAGCCGAGTGAGCCACGGCGCCGGCCATATTTAGAGATTTATATTGGGGTGCTGTATATATCCTATACTAGCTATTGTTGAGAATAATTTATCTGTAACTTGTCTCTACAAAGTTCAGAATGCTCCATTAAATTCTAAAGCAAAGTTTCCCCAGGCCTACATTGCTCTGTAATCCTCATTTGAAGCCTGTATCAAATGTAATTTGATTGCCAGAGCAACCAACTTGGCAATGAATAGAGGAGTCCTCTGGAACATGCAGAAATACACCCGCTGGTATGCATCAAACAGTATAATTCCAATTGCAGAGGAGGTCTCTCCCCACTGAATTTGTAGAGGTGGTCCCAGAAGGCTGGAAGGGCCCAAGGGTTACCTGTGGGTTATTAGAAATACCAACCACCTACCTGTAGGCTATGTTTACTTCAAGGAAGAGGTTGACCAGAGGGACAGGATTGGCTGAGAAGAGTATCTTCCAGCAAGTCATAGGAGTGAAATCTACGTTCACAGTGACTCACCTTGAGTCATTCGGGGTAAGACAGGATATTGGCCATTGTCCTTCTGCAAAGTTTCATTGATCTGAATTGGGGGATTTTTCTGTCTTCATTTTTTGTTCTCTCTCTCTCTCTCTCTCTCTCTCTCTCTCTCTGTGATGGGATGATCTTTTTCTCAGTTATGGACATCCACAAGATTCCTACTGTATAGGTGGGTAGGAAAAGAGTGGATCACCTAGCTGTGTGATCTGCAGGACCACAGCTGACTTGCAATGTAATGTTATTTTTGTTTTAAATCCCTTCTAACATGTTCTACCTCTTCCAGGTATTATAGTTCAGCTAAGGGAACAATTCCTTATTCTAATCTGTTTTTAAATTATCTTTCCAATTTCAGGTTCAATTCCATTGGCAAAACAAGAAGAAAAGGCTAGAGTTACATCACCATCTTCTCTAATATTCAATGTTATTCCAAGGCATTTCTAGCCTAGACCAAAAATGTCCTACAGTTTCATGTTTTTGTTTGAGTGATGAAATTATGCCCCGACAGATTTTTGTTGGAAACCTTTTGGGTATGGTTTTTAAGAGTCCTGTATTTGGGCCTTTCCTTGACCCTCAGGTTTAATATGGGAAGGCAGACTCTCAGGGGCCTCTTCTGCGTCAGTCCAATCAGCTTTTATCATCCAGATCTAGCATCTGAGTTTCCAACCAACTTGTGTACAAGTTGATATAGGTCAGGTAACCTTGGGTCATAGCCCCCAAATGAATTCTAAATTCTTCTGTGAATATTTGCTGGTCTTTTGGGGTGTTATGAAAATCTTTGGTTATAGCTCTTAATTCAGCTCAGGTCCAAGGTTGAAATTCTACAGTTGCCTGCATGCCTGGCTCATGGGAGGCATAGATAGGCTCTTAGAGGCAACTGGCATTGAGTGGTTATAGGAGGATTTTCTAGACAAGGTAGGGGGTGTGAACCAAAGGAGGATGGAGAAGGAGGTGTGAAAGGAAAGACGTCATAAAGGGAAGAGGTCTGGAAGGAAAGAGGGAAGAACAGCCAGATACAGGAAAGCCAATGGAGACGAAGCAGGGGTGGGGAGATTTCTTGGGAAGAGTCTCTTTGTTCTGGCTTAAGTTGGCCCAAATGCTCATCAGTTTTAGTCAAAGAATATTTCAGTGAAGCAATTTTTGCTTCAGAATTTTATTTGGAGGCCTCTGCATAACAAACCTCCCCCATCCCACCCCAGACAAAAAATGACTTTCATTGAGTCTGAGAAATGCTGTTTTCCTTCCTTTCAGATTAACCAGTTTCCTCAAATCAAATGTTTTCTAGAGTAGTCCCTCAAAGATGAGATGATTCCTGATGAAATTACAGCATTTAGAGAGAGACGTGTGAGATAAGGATGATACTCAGAGAACGTGTAGGAAGCAGGAGGTTTCCAAGATCAGGGAGAGATGTAGACTCAGACAACTTCGTGAGACCTGGCGGTAGTCAGTGGGAATGTACAGCTTGTGTGTCTGGCATCTCAGTCCTAGACAGACAACGAGCCACCTCCAAACGCAGACTCAACGATCTGCTCCTGCAGGAGGCAGACAACCAGAAAGAACACTGTGGGTCGAAGCCAGGCAGGCAAGGCCTCTCAAGACAGACTGAGAACCCTAGCCAGCTTTATCGGTTGCCTGCAGCAAAGCGTGTTCATGTGGATGCCAGTCCAGTGAAAAGGACCAACTGATCTGTGAGGGTAGCTCAGAAAACAGCCAAGTGGGGCCTGTGCCTATGTTCTGCCCATGATTCTCCTTCTTAGGACAAACAACACTTGTTAGACAACACAACACAACACAACTCAGCAAAATGGAAGACAGCAAAGTGGGCTGACGAAAGTTGCCCTGATTCCACTAAGGAGGCCAAATTAATGCGAACTACTCCCTGGGTCTTAGAAAGCCATAGATGGAGCTGATTTATGGCACAGCAGGTTAAGCTGCTGCCTGCATCCCATATGGACAACAGATTGAGTCCCAGTTGCTCCATGTCTGATTCAGCTCCTTGCTGATATCCCTGGGAAAGCAGCAGAAGGTGACCCAAGTGCTTGGCCCCTGCCATCCATGTGGGAGACCTGGACAGAGTTCCAGGATCCTGGCTCTGTCTGGTCCAGCACTAGCCAATTCATCCATTAGGGGAGTGAAGCGGTGGATGGAAGATCTCTGCCTCTGTATCTCTCTCTTTCTCTCTCTCTCTTTCTCTGTAGCTCTGCGTTTCAAATAAGCCAAATAAAATCTTTTGAAATAATAAAAGACCTGAGTGCCAAGCTGAGCATCAGTAGTCAGGAACTTGACACAGAGAGAGCAGAGTTTAGACCCAGAGCTGACTTACCACACTGACAGCAGCAAGGCACAGGGCCTCTCTGGAGACCAGCCCTAGTCGAAGTTGCCTTCATGCAACAGGGAGTGCAGAACGTGTCTTACTGGAAGCTCCACTGTAACTGGAAAGACATGAGAACAAACAAAGGCTATTTATTCAGTGCTTTTCACAGCAGGAGAATCAGCCACCATCACTTGTGTTTCGGCGGAGACTCAAAGGCAGGCAGAGGGACTGTGAAGACTCTAGTGGAAAACAGAGGCTGTCAGCGTGGGAAAGCGTGAACCAGGTAAGTAGAAGGGGTCATCCCGAGGACTCGTTCCGGGTGTGTATTTGGCTTTTCTCGACTGGTCCTTGGTAGGAAGCAGGGACAAAAGCAGGGAAGCTGCCAGTGACTCATCAAGTCCAACCATTTGGAGGCAACAGCTACAGACATGACTGCTTGGCTTCCTGGCTGGTGGCTGCAGACTGGTGTCAGAGTTCTATTTTTGTGTCTACAGTCATTCCTTGGAACCCATGGGGCAAGGGTTCCAGGACTCCCTTCCCACCACGGACACCAAAATCCACAGATGCTCAACGCTCTGTTATAAGATGATACAGTCTTTGTATATAATCTGTACATACTTATAAAAAAATCTCTAGGTATAATACCTAATACAATGTGAAAGCTAGTAAGTAGTTATTAAACTTACTATACTGTTTAGAGAATAAGGAAAAATAGTCTAAAATTTTAAGTACAGATACATTTTTGTAAAATATTTCTGATCCCTGGTCAGTTAATCCCATGGATATGGGGGGCTGGCTGTAGTTTGGCAGTTGTCCACTGCTGTGTTTAGTCTCTCAGCACATGGACTTCAACCCAACAATTCTGCTCCTACATAGAATTATGTACAGTTATGAATGTCAACATTATTTTAATAGAAGAAACACTGAAGGCAACCAAAATGTCCACCTTAAGAGCACAGCCTACAATGGACTATTTTTAAGAGATTTATTTTTTATTTATTTGAAAAGCAGAGTCACAGAGAGGGAGACAGCACTTCCATCCACTGGTTCACTCTGCAGATGCCAGCACTGGGCCAGGTCGAAGCCAGAAGCCAGAAGCTTCTTCCAGGTCTCCCATGTGGGTGGCAGGAGCCCAAGCACTTGAGCCATCTTCTGCTGCTTTCCCAGGTATATTAGCATGGAGCTGGGTTGGAAATGGAGCAGCCAGGTCTCAAAGCGGCACCCATGTGGGATGTCAGTGTCACAGGCAGCGGCTTAACCCACTGTGCCACAATGGCGGCCCCTACAATGGAATATTAAGTCCATATCCTTTTATTTGTGTTATCTGAGCTCAGCAGGCAGAGCTCATCACACCGTATCCACTTAAAATCCAGCTCCTCTGCTGCTCTCCCAGGATTCAGAGCAAATTTAACTTTGTTCATCTTTGTGTCCTCTTGAGAAGCACTGGCCAGTGGGGAACGAAGCACAGGGCACTGTTCCTCTCCAGGAAGATGACAGGCAGTTGTAAAACAAGTTAGCCCCACCCTGCTGGCCCACTTCCTGATGAGATGGAAGAAATACAACACAAGTTGTCACACAGAGTAACGTATTTGCAGCGAAGAAGGAGACATGTCAATCATTTCCAAAGCCATGACTGCATGAGAAGCATGTCAGGTGTCTTTTATTTGGAGGGGGCAATGAATCCATTAAGGCGGGGGGGGGGGGGTCTTGTCATCACGTGTGGGGATGAGTACAGGTCTACACAGGTGCAATTCAGAAACAGGCCTCAACAGGGCTGTGTAAAGAGGCTTCATCTGCTCCTGGGTGGAGACTGTATTAGAAATGAAGCAAGGGGTGACCTCCAGGTGACCTCTAGGGTGCTCCCTGGCCACCTGTGCAGGTGTAGCTCTGGCAGCCTGGACCAGTCAGGGGGGCTGGGGATTGTGACAGAAAACCTGACAGCTTTGGAGAACATCAAGAGCATTTAGGGCCTGCAAATAGAAATGAGTCACCATAAAGTCTTTGGAGCCGCTCAGGGCATTAGCGGTGGCAAAAGCAGTACAGAGTTTAAATGTCACCAACAGAGCACCCAACTCAGGACATGAGAGCCTTGTTTTTGAGGAAAACTTTATTCCTTGATGGATTTGGACACTAGGCTACATTTACAAAGAAAAATGAAAGTTAAATCCAAATTAAATAAGGTTTTTGACTTATTATCCAAATGAAAGGGTGAGCAGAGAGCAAAATATTAGAGGACTATCTTGTACCTGCCACTTCGTGGTGCTTGTTTCTGGGTTTTGTTTTTTAACAAACTTTCAAAGCTCTAAAACCTACCTCAGTTCAAGGGCTATATAAGAACCAGTCACAAGCTATATTTGGGGTTCACAGGTGCTAAGAGTAAATGTTCATTGGCTTCTTTCTAAATATGCCATTGTGGAGAAATATCTAAGTAAGAATTTGTACCTATCATTGGATGGGTATAAAGGATATTCCAGCTACCTGCTAATATACCTGAGAAGGTAGAGGAGGATGACCCAAGTGCTTGGGCCCCTGCCTGGCCCAATTCAGGGAGTGAATCAGTAGATGAAAGATCTCTATCTAGCTCTCCTTCTGTCTCTCTGTTAACTCTCCCTTTCAAATAATTTTTTTTAAATCTTAAAAAAAAGGATCTTTTCAGGCAAAACAACAATATAAGAAAAGAGACTAATGTGACTCCTGAAACTTTGGAATTAGAGTTGTTAACACCCAGATGGCTACGGGCCCAGGGTACCAAGGGATACTTATGTTTCGTGATTGGGACCACATGTTGAAAACTGCTGCTGGAGGAATGGGCACCTCCAAGATCCTTCCCTTTGCTACATCTTTCAGACTCTTCTCATCACAGGGAGCAAAACTCCTAGGCATTCTTGCCCCTCCTAGCTGCAGAGTGTCAGGCACTGCATAGATGTCACACGGAAATGTCACCGTCCCACCCGACTCTGAGGACAAAAGGAGGGGAATGTTGTCAAGCCAGTTACACCCTGTAAGAAGCAGCCCTGGAATAAGAAAACTTCTGAACTGAGAGAGAACCGTGTGCACCCTTCCCTGGCAAACGCCCTGGTATTGAAGCCTACTGAGCGGAATGGGCCAGGATGTAGTAAGAGGACAGCCCATGTAACCCGGGCAACCAGTTCAGTCCAACTTCAAGGGCAACAGATGCTGATGTTTGAACTTCAGATCCTTTTGTGGTGGGTTCAGTGTGTTGGCCTGTGCCCATTTATCATTGTTTTTATCACACTGCGTGTGTGTGTGTGTGTGTGTGTATTTCCCCTGGGGTCAAAGCCTAATTTACTTGTCTGTGGAGTTAATCTTTCCTAGTCACTTACATAGGTACTGCCGAAGCCCCAGCAGTTGCTATTATTATTGCCATTATTCATAACACCTGGGATGGGGTGGGCATTCAGTAGGAGCTCAAGCAACACTCTCTAAATGAATGAGTAAACAGGTGGCATGTCTCCTGGTCATGAGCCCACTCCTCCAGAGGTTCTTGTAGTTTACTCACTGCCTTTGGGAGAATGAGTTGGGACAATTCAGACCCTAGGCGGCTGGCTTTGGAAGAGTGCCCACAGCAGGAAGAGCCGGCGCCTTCCTCCATCCTAATACCCACCCAAGGGCTTCTTTGAGAGCCAGACAGGTAAGCAACTCCTTCCCAAGGAGAAGATACCCCTTTAGGGTGTGCTTGAAGGCAGAGGCCCAGGAAGTCTGCCCACGACTGTGCTCCTGTCCTTGCTTCCCTGGACCTGGGTCGTGTTTCCACTTTAAACAGCCTGGAGGGGAAGAAGGTGGGCATGGATGGGAGGAAGCAGCAAAGAGAGTGGGACAAATCAGATATTTTCAGAAAGAGGAACACAGCAGAGAGCTGGCTGCAGGACTGTATATATCCTCCATGAGAAAGTTCTAAAAAAATGGAGGAGGAGAAAATGGGACTGGGAGCAGAGGGGCTACAGATCCACAGAGGATGTTGCTCATCAGACACAGGTAGTCAAGAGGCCTGAATACATGAGCACAACTTCTCCTGTTACCTGTACCCAGTCTGACTGAGAGGTGCGGGGCTTTCCCACAGAACATGCCCAGGAGCAATGGGAGGGACTGTAAAACAAGCATGGACATGATTTCTACACTCAACAAACAGGCTAAACTACTGTAAAGAGGGTTTTTTTTTTTAATTTTATTTGCTTATTTGAAAGACAGAGAAAGACAAATAAAGATCTTCTACCTCTGGTTCACTCCCCATATGCCCACAAAGCTAGAGCTGGGTCAGGATGAAACCTGGAGCCTGGAACTCACCTGGGTTCCCCACATGGGTAGCAGGAACTCAAGTTCTTGAGTAGTCACCTGCCGCCTCCCAGGGTGAGCATCCTCGGGAACTGAGAGCAGAGCTGAGACTCAAACCCAAGTGCACTGATAGGTCATCTTTCCCAAGTGGCGTCTTAACTGCTGTGCTGGATGCCCACGCTACCATACATTTTTAATAATAACTATCCAATTTTCCTTAAATAGTATTATTAAAACTCTGCCCAAAGTGATAAAATTTAAAAATATATTTATTTTATTTATTTGAAAGAGTTATGGGGAGAGAGGGAAAGACAGAGAAACAAAGGTCTTCCATATACTGGTCCACTCCCCAAGTGCCTACAATGGCACATGAACTGGAACCCATATGGAATGCCAGCATCACAGGTAGCTTTACCCACTTTACCAAAAAGCCAGCCCCCAGTTATAGTTCTTTAAATAGATTATTTTATTCTGCTATCATAGAGGTTCTACAATACTCATTAATTTTCTCACTCATTCATTGAACTTGAGGAGTTGATTTTTGCTCATTTGTCTCTTTCTCTCTCATCATTTTGGGGACACCAATTACCTTAGCTCTAAGTCAGACCAAAGGTCCATGAGATTGTTCATTATCTTCTCTTTCTTTCTGTTAGTTATATTGGAATTTTTTAAAAATTTGTTTTCAAGATGAAATTTCTATTTGGTTCTCACTAATACTTTCCATTTTTCTTCTGAGAGTGCCTGTTTTCTCATTCATTCCTTATTTTCTTTCAAGTAATTAAATATGCTTACAGGCCTTTTTACCAATAATCCCAATGATTTGATCATCTTGAGTGGCTGTCTCCAGAGATTCTCTTTCTGCTGAACATCATGTCTTAGGTCAGGCTGCCATAACAAATCACCATAGGTAGGGGAGCTTCAACAGCAAATATTTATTTTTCAGAGTTCTGGAGGCCAGGAACTCCAAAATCAAGAGGCTAGCAGGTTTGCTTCCTGGCTGACAGTAGTCTTCTTCCTGAATCTTCACATGGCAAGAGAAGGAAGCAGTTCCTATTCTCTTCTTACAATAATCCCATTCATGAGAGTCTTCATCTCCTGACCTAATTCCCTCCCAAAGGCCCCACTCCTTGGATGTCAACACATAAATATGAGAAGGACACAACATTCTGTCCGCAACACAGCATGAATGCTATGCCGTGGAGACTCTCGAATCTACAATGTTCCTCCTGGTGGTTTTTGTTCATTCGCTTACGCACTTCGCTGTCTTCTGGGAAGCATTCAGAGTGAGCAGTCATCCACTTTTCCTAGAACTGACAGGGGCTCCCAGAATAAAGACTGTCAGTACTCAACCAAGGAGAGTCCCAGACAAACTGACAAACTGGCCACCTAGCAGTGGCTCCAATCCCAGTTCGGTTCTCCTAGTCTTAGCCGCATTGTTTGGAGTCTACTCCACATGTACACAATGCACACATGTGACTCAGAGACTAGTCAGAAATTGGAGCAGATTTTAAACCAGAATCCTTGCAGGCTAGGTCTTAACGACATCCAGGTTCCTCCAAGAGCACAGGACCAGCATTGTCCTCATGGCATTCTCTTTCGAAGAGGTTCCTATGACAGAGTCATTCAGGACATGCAGAACATGAAAGAGTCTGGACCCCCGCCCCCCACACAGGATAGGGCCTGGACCCCCGCCCCCCACACAGGATGGGGCCTGGACCCCCGCCCCCCACACAGGACGGGGCCTCACCACCCTGGTACTTTCAGAAGCAGCAGTTGCCCCTCGTACCACTCATACTGAAACAAGCCCAATTCGGCCCTTTTGGACTCTGCAGGCAACAGATTCTTCATTTACAAGTTTTCCCTAAGTCTAATTTTTAAAAAAGATTTATTTTATTTATTTGAAAGACAGAGTTAGAGGGAAAGGTAGAGCCAGAGAGAGACTGAGATCTTCCATCCACTGGTTTACTCCCCAAATGACCATTAATGGCCAGAGCTGAGCTGATCTGAAGCCAGGAGCCAGTAGCTTCTCCCAGGTCTCCCATTAGGGTACAGGGGCCCAAGGACTTGGACCGTCTTCCTTTGCTTTCCCAGGCCATAACAGAGACTGGATGGGAAGAGGAGCCACTGGGAGTAAAGCTAAGATTCAATCCTAATGTGGGATGCAGGAGCCCCATGCCCCAAGTAGCATTTTCACCACTGTGCCAAATGCTGACCCCTGCATTTCTTTTTATTTTATTTTTATCTTTTTTGACAGGCAGAGTAGATAGTGAGAGAGAGAGAGACAGAGAGAAAGGTCTTCCTTTTTGCTGTTGGTTCACCCTCCAATGGCCGCTGCGGCCGATGCATCGTGCTGATCTGAAGCCAGGAGCCAGGTGCTTCTCCTGGTCTCCTATGTGGGTGCAGGGCCCAAGGACTTGGGCCATCCTCCACTGCCTTCCCAGGCCATAGCAGAGAGCTGGCCTGGAAGAGGGGCAACCGGGATAGAATCCGACGCCCCAACCAGGACTAGAACCCGGTGTGCCGGCACCGCAAGGCGGAGGATTAGCCTGTTAAACCACGGCGCCAGCCAGCATTTCTTTTTAATAAGTACAGTGTTAAGTTTTTTTTTTTTCTTAAATTCAGAAGGTATTTAACATAACAATCTCTCTCATGTGTGTATGTATAGTATGTGTATTTGGTTTTTTGATGTGTTCTTAACTGTTTTAAAAAAGATTTATCTATTTGAAAGGAAGATTAACAGAGAGACAGAGACACAGAGAGATCTTCCATCTATTGGTTCACTCCCCACATGGCCACAACAGCCATGGCTGGGCCAGGCCGAAGCCAAGAGTCCAGAGCTCCATCCAGGTCTCCCACATGGTTGGCCGGGACCCAAGTACTTGGGCCATCTTCTGCTGTTCTCCCTGGTGCATTAGCAAGAAGCTGAATGGGAAACAGAGCAGCCAGGAATCAAACCCAATCTAGAATATGGGATAGTAGCATTTCAAGAAGTGGCTTAACACACTGCACCACTATACCAGCCCTTGTGTTCTCAGCTTCTAACAGCGTTGCACTGATGTCAGAGAATGTGGCCTGAGGAATTTCTAATTTAAGTTTTATTGAGGTGTTTTTCATGGCCTATTAGGTAATCAGTTTATATAAATGTTATATGAACATTTTAAAATATTAACTATAGGCCGGCGCCGTAGCTCAACAGGCTAATCCTCCGCCTTGCGGCGCCGGCACACCGGGTTCTAGTCCCGGTCGGGGCACCGATCCTGTCCCGGTTGCCCCTCTTCCAGGCCAGCTCTCTGCTGTGGCCCGGGAGTGCAGTGGAGGATGGCCCAAGTCCTTGGGCCCTGCACCCCATGGGAGACCAGGAGAAGCACCTGGCTCCTGCCATCGGAACAGCGCGGTGCGCCGGCCACAGCGCGCTACCGCGGCGGCCATTGGAGGGTGAAGCAACGGCAAAAGGAAGACCTTTCTCTCTGTCTCTCTCTCACTGTCCACTCTGCCTGTCAAAAATAAAAAAAATAAAAAATAAAAAAAAATATTAACTATAAAGCCTAAAGATTTCACAAAAATCTGTTAGAGCTAATAAATTCAGTCAAGTTGCAAGATACAAAAACACAAAACTATGTTACATTTCTATATAATAACAATGAACAATCTGAAAAGGAATCAAGAAAACAACTCCTTTTACAATAGCACACAAAGAAACAAAACACTTAGGACTCGATGTAATCAAAGAGGTGAAAAATGGGTCAGCGTTGTGGTGCAGGGTTTAGCTGCTTGCAATACTGCCATCCTATATTAGAGTGTTTGGTTTTTTTGTTTTTGTTTTTTGTTTTTTTGTTTGTTTTTTTTTTTTTTTTTTTGACAGGCAGAGTGGACAGTGAGAGAGAGAGAGAGACAGAGAGAAAGGTCTTCCTTTTTCCATTGGTTCACCCCACAATGGCAGCTGGTGCACCACGCTGATCCAAAGCCAGGTGCTTCCTCCTGGTCTCCCATGCGGGTGCAGGGCCCAAGCACTTGGGCCATCCTCCACTGCCCTCCCGGGCCACAGCAGAGAGCTGGACTGGAAGAGGAGCAACCAGGACAGAATCTGGTGCCCCGACTGGGATTAGAACCCGGGGTGCCAGCGCCTCAGGCGGAGGATTAGCCTATTGAGCTGCAGCACCAGCTGCAATACTACCATCCTATATTAGAGTGCTTGGTTCAGGTCTCAGCTGCTCTGCTTCCAATCCAACTGAGAAGGCGGCAGATGATGTTCCAAGTGCTTGGGCCCCAGTCACTCACGTGAGAGAACCAGATGGAGTTGCACTCTCCTGATTTGTACCTGACCCAGCCCTGGCTGTTGTGAACCAGCAGATGGAAGACCTCTCTGTCTCTGTTTCTCTCTCCATCACTCTACCATTTAAAATAAATAAATAATTAATTAAATATATTAATAAAATTTTATTTAATTTGAAATCAAAGGAGAGAAAGATGTGTACAATGAAATCTATAAAACACTGCAGAGGAATCAAAGAAAACAAGTAAATGGGAAGATAACCCCTGCTCATGGATTGGAACACAATATTGTTAGGAGACCAGTACTACCAAAGCAACTGCAGGGCGTGGAAAAGGTGATGATCCCTGGGTTGCTCACAGGTTCATGAGAGAAAGGCATAACAAATTCACTTGGTGACCACTCCATGGCACACAGAGTCTTCAGAATGCAGAGCTGAAGGTACAAAGCAAGCTACTGGCTACTACACCCAGGAGGAGGGGTAATGAGGAGGCAGGGCAGCTGGGCAGGAGTGTGACTGACAAGAAGCGGAGGAGCCACTGGAAAGAGACCAAGTGGGAAGCACAGATTCACCTCGGCCCCTCTGCTGCAGCCCTTCTCCCTCCCTGGTCTGGAGCAGGGTCCTCTGGAATGAGTCTTGCTTCCATGATGGCCAGCTGGGATGCAGAAGGGGACACAGATGGGAGTCCTATCTTCAAGTTCCAAGACTGTCTGAGAAGAAGGGGCTATGTGGTCCATGGCTCACTTTAGGAAAGAGGGATTCCAGTTTCTAAGGCTTCTCTTGGCAGAACATGAGGGTGAAAGATAGGAAGGCAGGAGTGGATCAGAGATCTTCATTTTGAGCTATTGTTTTCCAAGCCTAACAGATGTCAGCCTTATTATAAATCTGTGGAGTGCATTTAGCCTCACAGTTAAGATACTCACATTCCACATCAGAGTGCCTGGGTCAGATCCCTGCTCCACTCCTGACTTCAGCTTCCTGCTAACGCAGACCCTGGAAGGCAGTGGCTCAAGTAACTGGGCTCCTGCTACCCCTGTGGGAGACGCGCATGGAGTTCCCAGCTCCCAGCTTCAGCCAGCTCAGTGAACCCGGGGATAGGAGTTCTCTCTTTGTGTCTGTCTCTCTGCCTTGCAAACTAAAATGAGTTTTTCTTAACGTACTACAAATCTGTATTAATCAAAACAGTTTGGTACTGGCAGAAGGACAGACCAATTGGCCAAAGGAATAGAATTGAGAGAACAGAGATCCCCAAATGAACCCTTTCATCTATGGTCAATGGATATTCAGTAAAAATGTGAAGACCATTTTTTGTTGTGAGCAGTGGTTCAAGTTTTTAAAAACCTCTTTTGTTGTAATATTTATTATACAAGAGTTGGCATTGTGGCATATTGGGTTAAGCCACCACCTGCAATGCTGGCATCCCATATGGGTATCCATTCAGGTCCAGGCTGCTCCACTTCCAACCTTGCTCCCTTCTAATGTTCCTGGGAAAGCAGCAGAGGATGACCCAAGTTCTTGGGCCTCTGCCACCCATGTTCCTGGATCCTGGCTCCAGGCTGGCCCAGCCTTAGACGCTGTGGCCATTTGGGAGTGAACCAGTGAATGGAAGACCTCTTCTCTCTTTCTCTCTCTCTCTCCCTCTTTCTATAACTCTGCCTTTGAAATAAATAAATAAATCTTTAAAAATAAAAGATATGTCATACAGAAAGTAAATACATACACACACAAAAGTATATGCAGGCTCTTCAAAATGTTTGTGGGAAATGAAACTAAAAGATAATGCGAATATTCTGTGAAAATTCTGAAGCCCTAGCACATATGTTTTTGCTATATTAACTCTTTTTTTTTTTTCAGCTCCACTAAAAACTAGTATTGTTTACTTTCCCTTCAGGTTTATCCAGACACTGACCTCGTTCATTGTTCTTCATTCTTTCTTGCAGGTCAGCTCTTCCTCTGGGGCTATTATCTTTTGCCTGTAGTACATGTATTAACATTTCCTTGATAGGGTCAGCTGAGAGTGAATTCTTGGCTTCCAGTTACCTGAAAAAGAGGAGAGGGAGCGGGAGAGGGGAGGGTTGCGGGTGGAAGGGAAGTTATGGGGGGCGGGGAAAGCCATTACAATCCATAAGCTGTACTTTGGAAATTTATATTCATTAAATAAAAGTTAAAAAAAAAACTCATTTAAAAAAACATCTCTTGTTTGTTTCATGACCAGAATTGGCAATTATTTTCTTTCAGTGTATTGCCTTCTGGTTTAAACTGTTGCTATTGAGAAGTTCAACTGATAATATTCACTCTAATCAATAATGTACTCTTCTAAGATTTTGTCTTTGTCTTTCCCCATTTTTATCAACATGTGTTATTTGTGATTTGTTTAAGGCTAGATGAAAACGTTTTTTATGTGGTAGGCTGCGTAGTCCTTAATTAGTTCTAGAATGCTCCTGGACATCATCTCAAACACTGACCCTCATTCTCTTCTTCTACTCCTTTGGAAATCCAATTAGCCATGCTAGAGTTCATTTTATTTTCAATATCTTCTAATCCTTCTTTCATATTTTGCATCTTTTTTCTCTGTTAAAAATTCTGATTAATTTTGTAACCTACACTTCAATTTACTACTTTTCTCTACAGAAGAGTTGAATCTTTTGTTAAAAATCATCCAGCAAATATTTAAAGTTCAGTTTTCTACCTTTTGTTCTATTTGGTTCTTTTTCAGATTTCCATGGTCACTTTTTATGGGGTTGTGTTGTCTGCATACATATTTTTTTTCCTTGAAGCATAGTGAAAATGACTGTTTTACAACCTACAACTGATCATTTCACTACATAAAGTCTTTGCAAGTTTGATTTGCAAACTGAAGTTTCTACTACACTTTCACCAGTGATACAAGGTATCTGTGTATGCCTCATTATTTTTTATTGTGTGTTAGGCACTGTCCATGAAAAATTATTGGTGTAGATTTTTTTGAAGGCTGAGATAGAGTAATCTCCATCTAGTGCCAGGTTCCAAGTGGCTCTACCAGTCTGGGATCACTTTTGTGCTGTTGTTTTTACATTTTAAACAAAGCTACCAAAATATCAATTATATAAAACTTGCTTTTAATTATCAGTTACATAAAACTTGCTTCCTTTACTTAAACATATCAGCGACCTGAGGAAAATGTTTGCAACTCTGTAAGCATCTCCAATGTCAAGATATATAACATTTTTCTCCCAGAAATTTCTTATATCCATTTGAGGCCTTATCTCCCCTATAGTCATCCCCAAAGAGTCACTAATGTGCTCCCTGTCATTACAGATTAGCTGAGACTGCTCTAAAAATCATATGTAAATGCAATAATCCAATTTGTATTCCTTTGTGTCTAACTACTCTTGTTCAGCACCACATTTTTGAGAACCTCCTATGTTGCTGTATGTAGCAGTAACATGTTCTTTTTCTATGCTCAGGAGGAGTAATTCGTGATATAAATATGCCAAAATGTATTTATCCATTTACCAGATCATGGACATTTCAATGGTTTCCCCAGGCCTTGGACATTATGAATGACACTGAAATTCACGATCAACCTTATTCATATAAATGAGCAACTGTTTACAAATATGCTTTTTTTTTTTTTTTTTGACAGGCAGAGTGGATAGTGACAGAGAGAGAAAGGTCTTCCTTTGCCATTGGTTCACCCTCCAAAGGCCGCTGCGGCCGGCGCACCACGCTGATCCGATGGCAGGAGCCAGGTGCTTCTCCTGGGTCTCCCATGGGGTGCAGGATCCAAGCACTTGGGCGATCCTCTACTGCATTCCCTGGCCACAGCAGAGAGCTGGCCTGGAAGAGGGGCAACCAGGACAGAATCTGGTGCCCTGACCGGGACTAGAACCTGGTGTGCCGGCGCCGCAAGGCGACAAATATGCTTTCTTTTTTTTTTTTTTTTTTTTTTTTTGACAGGCAGAGCGGACAGTGAGAGAGAGAGACAGAGAGAAAGGTCTTCCTTTTGCCGTTGGTTCACCCTCTAATGGCCGCCGCGGTAGCGCGCTGCGGCTGGCGCACCGCGCTGTTCCGATGGCAGGAGCCAGGTGCTTCTCCTGGTCTCCCATGGGGTGCAGGACCCAAAGACTTGGGCCATCCTCCACTGCACTCCCGGGCCACAGCAGAGAGCTGGCCTGGAAGAGGGGCAACCGGGACAGGAGCGGTGCCCCGACCGGGACTAGAACCCGGTGTGCCGGCGCCGCAAGGCGGAGGATTAGCCTGTTGAGCTACGGCGCCGGCCGACAAATATGCTTTCTAAACAAATACACAACTTTGTTTCTCTTGAGGATAGAGCTACTGGGCCAGGTGGTAGGTGAAGGACTAGTTTCACAAGAAACTACCACAATGCCTTCCAAAGTAATTCTACAAGAATATACTTGTTGGTTTATTATTATTCTTCACTCATCCATTCATTTTTCACACACACACGCACACACACACACAGAGAAAAGAGCTCTCATCCTCTGTTTCAATCCCCAAATGCCTGCAATGGCCAGAGTCACACAGAATTGAATCTGGGAGCCAGGAACTCAATCCTACCCCTAAGTAGGTGGCAGGACCCCACACATGTGATCCATAACTTGCTGTTTCCCAGGGTGTACGTTAACAGGAAGCTGTAATGGTGAATGGAGCCTGGACTAAAATTCAAGTACTCTGATGTGGTATCCAGGAACATCTTAACTATGAGACAAAATGCCCACCAGTAAGTTCACCTTTAAGAAGTTCTGACCATGTAGGAGAAATGAATTTATGCTGCACATTCCTGTTTCTCGGAGATGGGTATCCCTGCCCTCTCTGACACCTCAGCTCAGCTTCAGAACAAGTTTTTTTGTATATGTCTGGTGAGAGCTCACTGCCTACTTACTTTATACACAAAGTCTACCTCTTTTCACCCATTCTTAATTTTCATCCCCTTCTTACGCCCATGATAATAGCATTTGCTTTCTGTCACCTGACAAAGGTGTCAAAACCAAGAGTTGAGTTTCCAGAACAGCAAATGCCCTTGGATTCCTAGGAGCTCTGTGCTCTGCTTACCTCCCTGAGCCCCACCCCTTAGATTTTAGATTGCCAATTCCTTACAGCTTGGCAGATTTTTGATGACTTCAAGAAAATGTCTTTTATATAAGCATTTTATCCAAAATTTTAAATGGTTTAGAAGTAGGGTTGGATAATAACTTTTTAAAAAAGATTTATTTATTTATTTGAAAGTCAGAGTTACACAGAGAGAGGAGAGGCAGAGAGAGAGAGGTTTTCCATCTGATGGTTCATTCCCCAATTGGCCACAATGGCCGGAGCTGTGCCGATGTGAAGCCAGAAGCCAGGAACTTCTTCCGGGTCTCCTGCGTGGGTTCAGGGGCCCAAGGACTTGGGCCATCTTCTGCTTTCCTGGGCCATAGCTGAGAGCTGGATTGGAAGAGGAGTAGCTGGAACTAGAACTGGTGTCCATATGGGATGCCAGCGCTTCAGGCCAGGGTGTTAACCCGCTGCGCCACAGCACCAGCCCCGGATAGTAACTTAATACATATCAACAATCTGCATTTTTATTTCACTTCCTCTGATATATCAGCAGACAGATCTGTTTTATATTCTACTGATGTTTCTAATTGTTTGAATTTTTATAATGGGTATGCTTTCATTTATAATTAGCAAAAATAATAAAGATTTTAAAATTTGAAAAATATTTGCTAATAATTATTTTTAAATTTTTCTAAAAGTAATCTGTGCTTTGGTTTCCTAAAGCATCCTTAGGGAAAGCTATGAAAAGTATTTTTCCTAATTACCTTTAAAAAGCAAGCTAAACTTCGTAACTTGAAATTTGAAGAGGGGTACAAGCAAGGGTTGGTTACCCAGGTTAGCAGATAAAAAACCAGACTAGTTGTTAGGGTGGAATTGTGTGCCCCCAATGGTTATGTTGAAGTCCTGAGGTTCCATACCTCAGTCTATGAGCTTATTTGAGAATAGAGTCCTTCCAGACAAGATCAAGATGAGGTCATTCATACTGGTGGGCCCTTAATCTGATAGGAGGAGAAAACACAAAGCCAAAGACACACACACAGCAACATATGAAGGTGGAGAGTGAAGATTTGCACTCCCTCTCCAAAGGGGATGGGAGAGTCTCCTCAACCAATGGTGATGGGAAATTTGTGCATCCATATGGGAAAGAATAAAACTGGATCGTTACCCAACAACACACACACAAATAAACTTAAAGTGAATAAAGACCTTAAATGTAAGGCCTGAAGCTACAAAATTCCTCAAAGGAAATAATGGAAAACCTTCATGATGCTGGTTTGGGTAATGATTTCTTTGATATGATACCAAGCAAGAAGACAACAACAGCAAAGCAGTTTAGTGGAATTGTGCCAAACTAAAAAACTCCTGTACAACTTAGAAAATAATCAACAGAATGAAAAGGTGACCTGAAGACTGCAAGAAAATATTTGCTGCTTTATATTTGATAAGGGGTTAATATTCAAAATATATAAGAACTTCCTAGTACTCACAGCAAAAAACACAAACAACATGTTTAAAATCTGGGCAAAAACTTTTAAAAAAAATTGTCCAAAGAAGATACAAATCGCCAACAGGTATATGTAAGTAGGCTCAACATTATTAACCATCATGGAAATACAAATCAGAACTTCAATAAGCAGAAAATAACAAGTATTCCCAAGGATCTGGAGAAATTGGAACACTTGTATATTGTTGGTATAAATGTCAAATGATACCATTACTATGGAAAGCAGTATGGAAGTACCTAAAAAAAAAGTTAAAATTAATTCCTTATGATCAAGCAAAGCCACTGCTCAATATTTATCTCAAAGAATTGAAAATAGGGCCTTGAAGAAATATTTGCACTCCTCTGTTAATTGTAGCATGATTCACAATAGCCAAGACATGGAAGAAACTTAACTGTCCATGATGGATGAACAAAAAGAGAAAGCATGATACTATATATATATAATGGAATGTTAGTCCTAAGAAAAGAGGAAAATCCTGTCATAGGCTTCAATATATGAAACCATTATGGTAAATTAAATAAGCCCGTCACAGAAAGACAGACATTGTTTGACTGCATTTATATAAGGTATCTAGTCATTAAGCTCATAGAAACAGAAAGTAGGATGTTATGCTAGTTGCCAGGGGATGGAAGGATCTGCAAAATAGGGAGTTGCTGTTCAGTGGGCATAAACTTTCATTCACGCAAGATGAACAGCTGCTACAGACCTATTGCACAACGTACATCTAGTTAGCAGTATTGTGCTATGCACATAAAAATTTGTTAAAAGGGTAGGTCTCATGTTTTGTGTGCTGTACCACAGTAAAAATTTATTATGAGTGGCAGACATCCAAAAGTTCAACAACTGTTGAGAAGGCTATGAGGAAACAGGTATTCTCTTATATTGCCAATAGGAATACAAAATTGTACAATCTTTATGGATATTTGGCAACATTTAGATATTTTACATACACATTTCCTATGTACATCCTTTAACCCAACAATTGTGTATATAACAAATGGTATTTATAGATTTTTAAATTGAAATATAAATCATATTTTTTATTTTTAAAAATATTTATTTATTTGAAAGGCAAAATGACACAGAGAGAGAGAGATTGAGAGAAAGAGAGAGGCAGAGATAGACAGAGATATTTTCTATCTGGTGGTTTACCGCCCCCGCCCCCCTAAATGACTGCAACAGCCAGGTCTAGGCCAGGCCGAAGCTGTGAGCCAGAAATCCAACCTTGTTCTCCCACATGTGTGGCAGGGGCCCAAGTATTTTGTCCATCTTCTTCTGCATTAGCAAAAAGCTAATTCAGAAGTGGAGTAACTGGGACTAAAACCAGTACTCCTACATGGGATGTTGGTGTGTTGCAAGCAGTGACTTAACCTACTGTGCCTTAACACAGGCCCCTAATTGTTATTTTACAGGAGGGAAAATAGTACAGGGGAGATATGGAGAGAAATGAGACAACTGTTGGATACACCTGTGCACGAGTTTTCTATTGCTGTGACTGAAGCCATAGACAATAGAGGATCCTGCTTCCCTTAGCCATGTCACTCACTACCAGCTAATGGTAGTCTTTTGCCTGCCTGCTGTCTGGTCACTTGCCATCACATAATCGTTGTCTTTGCTAAATATCTGCTGAGCAATTTTTCTAGGGTACCTGGTAAAACCAGAAACAAATGGCTATGGCCAACATTGCGACAGGTACCAGCATGGATCAACTCAGGCTGTCCGGAGAGTTAAAATGTCGAATGACACATCTCTGATGAAGTCTCAGTGGCCATCTTCAAACATGTCAAGTATGCAAAGGCATGATTTGTTAAGGCATGTGCTCTCCGGACTCCTTCACCCTTTCCTCTGAACCTATCATGTTCGGTCACCTAGTTTGTCCACTTACATCCCATTCACCCCAACTCCATAAATTCCCAAACCCGTATCTGAACAAGGAGATTGATTTGGGCTTTAATATTATCTGCCCCTCTCCTGCAATCATAGTAAATGTTCTCTTTCTCAGGAGACGAAATCAATCTTTTATAGTAAGAATGAGCATTGTCTTTCTGCAGAACAAATTACCACAAGCTTAGTGTTTTAAACAACACAACTTACTATCTTGCAATTCTGGAGGTCAGAAGTCCAATAGGACTTAGTATTGCTAAAAGTTAAGGTTTTAGAGGCACTGTGGAATCTATTTCCTTACCTTTCTCCGTGTCTATAGACCACAGGCAGCTCCTGGCTCCTGGCCCCTTCCTCACTTTCAAACCCAGCAACGGTTGATCAAGTCCTTCTCTGCCATCTGTTGGGTTCTTTCCCTTCCATTGCCCAATTCCACTTCTTTCTATTTATTTAAAGGTTTTATTTATTTATTTGAGAGGTAGAGTTACAGACAGAGAGAGGGAGAGACAGAGGGAAAGGTCTTCCATCCAATGGTTCACTCCCCAAATGGTTGCAATGGCAAGAGCTGGGCCCATATGAAGCCAGCAGCCAGGAGCTTCTTCTGGGTCTCCCACTTGGGTGAAGGTGCCCAAGCACTTGAGCCATTTTCCTCTGCTTTCCCAGGCCACAGCAGAGGGGTGGATCTGAAGAGTAGCAGCTGGGACTCCTATGGGTGCCCATATGGGATGCTGGTGCCAGAGGCAGAGGTTTAGCCTACTATGTCACAGTGCCAGCCTCCACCTCCTCCTCCTCCTCTTCTTCTTCTTTTTTAAGATTTACTTATTTATTTGAAAGACAGGAAGAGATCTTCCATCCCTTGGTTCACTCCCCAGATGACTGTAAAGGTCAGGATTGGGCCAGGCCAATGCCAAAAGTATCATCCAGGTCTCCCACGTGTATGGCAGGGATCCAAACACTCCAGCCATCCTCTGCTGCTTTTGCAGGCCATTAGCAGGAAGCTGCATCAGAAGTTGAGCAGCCAGACTTGAACTGGCGCCCACATGGAATGCTTGTGATTTTACCCCTATACCACAGCTCTTGCCACTCAGTTCCACTTTTCAGGAACCTGATGATTACACTGAGATCAGCTGGGTATTGAGGAATAATCTCTCCAATTTAATATCCATCCACTGATGAGCAGTTTTAATTTCACCTACACCCCTAATCCTGCCATGTAATCACACATATTCATAAGTTCCAGGGATTATGACACAGACATGTTGTGGCACTCTTACTTTGCTTACTACCAAATGGTTTACTTGATTTTGGAATCATCTAATCTTTTACAATATTTTTAAAGGATTTTTAAAATTTATTTTTAATTTTTTGAAGTTTTTTATTGAACCCCTGAGTTCTGGATTGCATGTTTTCTTTTTTAAAGATTTATGTATTTATTTGAAAGGCAGAGTTAAACACACACACTCACAGAGAGAGAGAGAGAGAATCTTGCATCTGCTTGTTTATTCCCCAATTGGCCCCAACGGCAGGAGCTGGCTGGGCCTGAAGCCAGGAGCCAGGAACTTCTTGTGGGTCTTCCACATGGTGCATCCTCTTCTGCTTTCCCAGGCACATTAGCAGGGAGCTGGATCAGAAGTGGAGCAGCTGGGACTCTCCAGCATATATTGTTGGTGGATTTCTAAATGTGAGCCATTCTCACGGGGGTGAGGTGAAACCTCATTGTGGTTTTGATTTGCATTGCTCTGATTGCTAGTGATCTTGAACATTTTTTCATGTGTCTGTTGGCCATTTGGATTTCCTCTTTTGAAAAATGTCTATTGAGGACCTTGGCCCATCTCTTAAGTGGGTTGTTTGTTTTAATGTTGTGGAGTTTCGTGATTTCTTTGTAGATTCTGGTTATCAACCCTTTATCTGTTGCATAATTTGCAAATATTTTTTCCCATTCTGCAGGTTGCCTCTTCACTTTCCTGACTGTTTCTTTTGAAGTACAGAAACTTCTCAATTTGATGCAATCCCAAATGTTAATTTTTGCTTTGACTGCCTGTGCTTCTAGGGTCTTTTCCAAGAAGTCTTTGCTGGTACCTATATCTTGCAGGGTTTCTCCAATGCTCTCTAATAATTTGATGGTGTCGGGTCATAGATTTAAGTCTTCAATCCATGTTGAGTGAATTTTTGTGTAAGGTGAAAGGTAGGGGTCTTGCTTCATGATTCTGCACGTGGAAATCCAATTTTCCCAGCACCATTTATTTACTCAAGGGATTGGTTTTGGATCCTTGACAAATATAAGTTGGCTGTCGATGTTTGGATTGATTTCTGGTGTTTCTATTCTGTTCCATTGGTCTATCCATCTGTTTCTGTACCAGTCCCATGCTGTTTTGATAACAACTGCCCTGTAGTATGTCCTGAAATCTGGTATTGTGATGCCTCTGGCATTGTTTTTGTTGTACAAGATTGCTTTAGCTATTCGAGGTCTCCTGTGTCTCCATATGAATTTCAGCATCATTTTTTCCAGATCTGAAAAGAATG
This sequence comes from Lepus europaeus, assembly GCF_033115175.1. Classification (NCBI taxonomy): domain Eukaryota; kingdom Metazoa; phylum Chordata; class Mammalia; order Lagomorpha; family Leporidae; genus Lepus; species Lepus europaeus. The sequence continues at coordinate 2,975,126 of NC_084829.1, read as the reverse complement.
TCTTCGGTATTTTGATTGGTATTGCACTGAATCTATAAATTGCTTTTGGGAGAATGGACATTTTGATGATGTTGATTCTTCCAATCCATGAGCATGGAAGATTTTTCCATTTTTTAGTATCCTCTTCTATTTCTTTCTTTAAGGTTTTGTAGTTTTCATCGTAGAGATCTTTAACATCCTTGGTTAAGTTTATTCCAATGTATTTGATTGTTTTGTAGCTATTGTGAATGGGATTGATCTTAGAAGTTCTTCCTCAGCCGTGGCATTGCCTGTGTATACAAAGGCTGTTGATTTTTGTGCATTGATTTTATATCCTGCTACTTTGTCAAACTCTTCTATGAGTTCCAATAGTCTCTTAGTAGAGTTCTTTGGATCCCCTAAATAAAGAATCATATCATCTGCAAAGAGGGATAGTTTAAGTTCTTCCTTCCCAATTTGTATCCATTTAATTTCTTTTTCTTGCCTAATAGCTCTGGCTAAAACTTCCAGAACTACATTGAATAGCAGTGGTGAGAGTGGGCATCCCTGTCTGGTACCAGATCTCAGTGGAAATGCTTCCAACTTTTCCCCATTCAATAGGATGCTGGCCATGGGTTTTTCATAAATTGCTTTGATTGTATTGAGGAATGTTCTTTCCATACCCAGTTTGCTTAGAGTTTTCATCATGAAAGGGTGTTGTATTTTATCAAATGCTTTCTCTGTATCTATTGAGATAATCATATGGCTTTTCTTCTGCAGTCTGTTAATGTGGTGTATCACGTTGATTGTTTTGCGAACATTGAACCATCCCTGCATACCAGAGATAAATCCCACTTGGTCTGGGTGGATGATCTTTCTGATGTGTTGTTGAATTCTATTGGCCAGAATTTTATTGAGGATTTTTGCATCTATGTTCATCAGGGATATTGGTCTGTAATCCTCTTTCAATGCTGCATCTTTTTCTGGCTTAGGAATTAAGGTGATGCTGGCTTCATAAAAAGAATTTGGGAGGATTCCCTCTTTTTCGATTGTTCTGAATAGTTTGAGAAGAATTGGAGTTAGTTCTTCTTTAAATGTCTGGTAGAATTCAGCAGTGAATCCATCTGGTCCTGGGCTTTTCTTTGTTGGGAGGACCTTTATTACTGTTCCAATTTCTGTCTCAGTAATAGGTCTGTTTAGGTTTTCTATGTCTTCCTGGCTCAATTTAGGTAGGTTGCATGTGTCCAGGAATCTATCCATTTCTGATAGGTTTCCCTGTTTGCTGGCATACAAGTCCTTGTAGTAATTTCTGATGATTCTTTTTATTTCAGTGGTGTCTGTTGTTACGTTTCCTTTTTCATCTCTGATTTTATTGATTTGGGTCTTTTCTCTTCTTTTTTTAGTTAGTTGGGCCAATGGGGTGTCAATTTTGTTTATTTTTTCAAAAAACCAGCTCCTCGTTTGGCTGATTTTTTGTAATTTTTTTTATTCAATCCTGTTGATTTCTTCTCTGATTTTAATTATTTCTCTTCTCCTACTAGATTTGGATCTGGTTTGTTGCAGATTTTCTAGATCCTTGAGATGAATTGAAAGCTCATCTATTTGGTGCCTTTCTAATTTCTTGATGTAGGCACCTATTGATATAAATTTTCCTCTTAACACTGCTTTTTGCTGTATCCCATAAGTTTTGGTATGTTGTGCTGTTATCCTCGTTTACTTCCAGAAAATTTTTGATTTCTCTTTTGATTTCTTCTATGACCCATTGTTCATTCAGGAGCATGTTGGTCATCTCTATGTGTTTGCATATGCTCTAGGGATTCCTAAGTTGCTAATTTCCAACTTCATTCCTTTATGGTCTGAGAAGCTGCATCATATGATTCTAATTCTTTTGAATTTGCTGAGACTTGCTTTATGGCCTAGTATGTGGTCAGTCCTAGAGTAGGTTCCATGTACTGCTGAGAAGAATGTAAATTCTTTATGTGTAGGATGAAATGTTCTGTACATATCTGTTAGATCCATTTGGGCTATAGTGTTGTTTAAATCTACTGTCTCCTTGTTGATCTTCTGTCCTATTGATCTGTCTATTTCTGAGAGTGGAGTATTGAAGTCCCCCAGTACTATTGTAAAGGGAGTCTAAGTCTCCCTTTAAGTCCCTTAAATTTTTTAAATATACTGGTGTCCTGTAATTAGGTGCATATACATTGACAATAGTTATATCTTCCTGTTGAATTGATCCCTTAATCATTATATAGTGCCCCTCTTTGTCTCTCTTAACAGTTTTTGTGTTAAAGTTTATGTTGTCTGATATTAAAATGGCCACACCTGCTCTTTTTTCATTTCTGTTGGCATGGTATATCTTTTTCCAGCCTTTCACTTTCAGTCTGTATGCATCTTTGTTGGAAAGATGTATTTCTTTTTCTTTTTTTTTTTTTTTTTGACAGGCAGAGTGGACAGTGAGAGAGAGAGACAGAGAGAAAGGTCTTCCTTTGCATTGGTTCACCCCCCAAATGGCCACCACGGCCGGCGCACCGCACCGATCTGAAGCCAGGAGCCAGGTGCTTCTCCTGGTCTCCCATGTGGGTGCAGGGCCCAAGCACTTGGGCCATCCTCCACTGCACTCCCAGGCCACAGCAGAGAGCTGGCCTGGAAGAGGGGCAACCAGGACAGAATCCAGTGCCCCGACCAGGACTAGAACCCAGTGTGCCTACTGAGCCGCGGTGCCGGCCAGATGTGTTTCTTGTAAGCAGCATATAGATGTGTTTTGTTCCTTAACCCAATCAGCCAATCTGTGTCTTTTAACTGGACAGTTCAGGCCATTATCGTTCAATGTGACTATTGATAAGTAGTAACTTTGCCCTGCCATTTGCCAAAGATATTTTCTAATATATGCTTTAAGCTCCCTGTGATCTTTTGCTGTGAGGTTTCCTTCCTTTACCTTCTTTCATATTGATGACCATGTTTCTGTGTTTCTGTGTGTAACACATCTTTAAGCATCTTTTGCAGGGCTGGACGAGTGGCGACAAATTCTTTCAATTTCTGTTTGCTATGAAAAGTCTTAATTTCACCTTCATTCATAAATGAGAGCTTTGCGGGATATAATATTCTGGGCTGGCAGTTTTTCTCTCTTAGTACCTGAGCTATGTCTCGCCATTCCCTTCTAGCTTGTAGAGTTTCTGATGAGAAGTCTGCTGTGAGTCTAATTGGAGATCCTCTGAGAGTAATCTGACATTTCTCTCTTGCACATTTTAGAATCTTTCCTTTATGTTTCACTGTGGTGAGTTTGACTACTACATGTTGTGGTGAGGATCTCTTTTGGTCATGTTTACTAGGGGTTCTATGAGCTTCCTGTATTAGGATGTCTCTGTCCTTCTCGAAACCTGGGAAGTTCTCTGCAAGTATCTCACTAAAAAGGCCTTCTAATCCTTTCTCTCTCTCCATGCCTTCAGGAACTCCTAGAACCCGAATGTTGGGTTTTTTAATAGTATCCTGTAGATTCCCAACAACATTTTTTAGATTTCTAATTTCCTCTTCTTTCCTGTGCTCTGTCTTCTAAGTCTGATATTCTCTCTTCTGTTTCACTGACTCTGTTTTTAAGGCTCTCTAATGTGTCTGTCATTTGATCTATTGAGTTCTTCATTTCATTTTGATTTCTCTTCACTATCACACTTTCCTGTTCTACTAGTTTCTGCGTTTCATTTGATTCCTCCTTAAGATTTCATTTTCTCGAAGGAGATTTTCTATCCTGTCCAGTAAGGAATTCCGTAGCTCAAGCATTTGTTTTTGAAAACTTCTAATTGTTCTTTTCATAAATTTTTTTGAAATCCGTATCTTGCATTTCTTCCATCTCATCATCTTCATAATCTTGACTTGGGGTGTCTTGTTCATTTGAGGGTGTCATAATGTCTTCCTTGTTCTTATTTCCTCAGTTTCTGCATTTGTTGCTTGGCATTGTAGAGATATTCTTTGGATTCTTCTTCCCTCGCTGTGGTGTTTTTTCTTGTTATACTATGACTGTATTAAGTGGACTGTCTGCTTTTGATGGAGCCTTAGAGGCTTGAGATGGGTGTGGCCTGAGAGCTCTGTTTGGTTCCTCAGGGTTAAGGGTGTGTCAAAGGTGACACTCCCAGGTTAGGAGTGGTAAATCTCTCTTTTTTTGATTCAAAAGGGAAGTAATTCCACACAGCTGAATGGAAATTGGAGGTAATTAGCAGGCTAATGATATACCCACCAAGCCAGCGATCAGAAGCTCTTTCCCAAGGTCCACACAGGTACTCTGTACTTCCCTCAGTGTGGGCTCAAATTCTCCTGCAGTCTCCCACTGGGTTGCCAAGGTTACTGAATTGTAGAGTACTCATGTGAATTCCGTGAGTTCTCTCCCCTACCACCTCTTTTTTTCACAGTCTCAGTTCATTAGCACCACACATTCACTAGGTCCTAATATCCTGTTATTTCACACACACACACACACACACACACCCCAGGCAGGTTTTTCTGCTTGGCTGAGGGCGGGTGCAGACTTGAGGTTGCCCTGCTTATGATGTATGTCCAAAATGGCGCCTGCTCTTTGTCTTGCTTGCCTTTGAGAGGTGAGCAGAGAGAGAGAAACTCGTGTCCGTATCGGTCACTTTTTTTTTCCTATCTCTTCTAGATAGCCTGGTGAACTTTTCCCCACGGAGTTTCAAGCCTCGTTCCCTCTAGTCTCCTCTTTCCACTTTCCCACTGGTGTCTCGGGCTATTGAGGTTCGGCTCACCTTGCGTTCCAGCGCTGGTGTGTTGAGTCTGCAGCTGGTGTCCCGAACTTGGGCTCCCATGCTCTCCACGCAGGTCCACTGTGAATCACTAGTTCCAGAAGAGTTTCCTCTGCTGTTTCTTCCCCTACTCTTCCCGGAACCTGCAGTATCTCCACTTTTATTAAAATGTATCTTCCCGGACTATCAGTGTGCTCCCTTCCTATTCCGCCATCTTGCCGCTCTCTCTCTTTCCAGTCTTGACTGCAGTTTCTACACATCATTTCTCATGAAAAAGAAGCAGGGTTTCTTAGGGAAAAAATAGCTGACACCAGATATCAGGCGTGAAATATTAAAGATAAGTGTGGGAAGGGAAGCTCAACAAAGGCTGCTTGGATTTTGTCAAAAGTACTCAGGAGCCAGTGTGGAGAGGCCAAAGATTGGGGCAGTTTGATCATCAATAAGAATAATACTAGCAATGAATAAAACATAAAAAGCACACCTAAATCCACATATTCAAAAACATACTCAAAATAATAATCATAAGAAATGATAAAAATACAGTATAATTTTGCAACACTTAATCCATGTAGGTAATGAGAAACACAGGCATCACAGACACACGCATACATATAGTCAACCACGTTTTAAGTGCCTCCTTATGTAGAAGGAACATCACACATCTGTCAGGTATTATGCCAAATAAAGAATAAAGACCTAATTTATCAAGGCTTTAGATTCAATTGCTACTTTATATTAAGTTCAGAAGACGGGGAATGCTATTAAACCATACCATAGAAACACAGTCAGCAAATTCAAGCTATGGAAAAGTCTATGAGTTGTGCAACTCAGTGTTTCATCCAAAAATTCTACAGAAAAGAAAACAGATGAATGGGAGACTTACAGGTTAAAAGATACTTAACATATGGGCCCAGCATTGTGGTGGAGTGGGCAAAACTGCCCCTTGAGATACCAGCATCCCATATGGGTGCCGGTTGTTGTCCTGGCTCTTCCACTTCTGATCCAGTTCCCTGCTAATGGCCTGAGAAAGCAGTGAAAGATGGCCCAAGTGCTTGGGTCCCTGCCATCCATGTAGGAGACCCAGATGAAGCTCCTGACTCTTGGCTTCAGCCTGGTTCAACTCCAGGCCGTTGCAGCCATCTGGGGAATGAACTGGTAGAAGGAAGATTCTCTCTAACTCTGACTTTGAAATAAATAAATCAATATCTTTTCTAAAAAGACATTTAACATGAATATTAACCTATTACAATCTGTAGACCTTATTTGGAGTCTGATTAAATTGAACCCCGAGGGTTCTTATATTTTAGAGATACATACAAAAATAGTAGACTTACATAACAGAATGTTTTGGATTTTCTTTTAAAAAATACAGATAAGAGGAACTAAGTGGGGTGCAGGTGAAGTGAGATCACTCACGGATGAGAATTGCTGAAACTCTTAGGTCCCTAAGAGTTCTTCACACTATCCTTTGTCTTAGTCACTGTGGCCTCTGTAACAAAATACAACAGATGGAAGGGATTCAACAACAACTGTGTTTCTCATGGTTCTACAGGCTGGGTAGTCCAAGAGCCAAGCACTGACAGACCCTCTGCCTGGCGAGGCTTTGCTCCGGCTTTGTGCACAGCCAGCATCCTCTAATTGAATCCTCACAGGGTGGAGAGACAAAGAGGAAGGCAGAGCTCCAGTCCTATCCTGAGGGCTCCACCCTCAGGATCTAACTTTCTCAGAGGCTCCATCTTCAAACAGTTGTACCTCACATTGCTGGTTAGGGCTCCCACACACGAATCAGAGCACACACGTGCAGTCCATGGCAACTTACACTTACAGGAATAGAAGGATTAATAAGGATCGTCCCCAAAGAGAAAAAGCAACACATGTGTTTTGGTTACCTTAATGTCTTCATTAAGACACAAGCCTCTGACTTAAACAAACTGAAAGTCTCTTTCTCCTTCTTGTAGTCCTGGACTTGAATGGCAGCTCCACGACCATCAGCATACCCAGGCTTCTCTCTTGTTTCTCTGCCATTCTCAACACATGGTTTCCACATCATTGTTCACACTGGTTACTCATAACTCTAGCCATTGATATCCACATTTTAGCCAGTAAGACGCAGGAAAGGGTGAAGAATGGTAGGTCTCTCCTTTCATGACTATAATTAAAAAAGGATTCTCTACTTTAGGTAAAATGTTCTAAGAACTCATTACCAAGGTGGACAGAGCCCAGAGTCCTGATATCTTGGCTTTCTCTTGCAAAGTGGGAGGTTTCTCACATTTCCACCTTATGGCTAATATTTTCTGGTAGCAATAAAATTGAATTTCACACTTTTTTTTCCAATAGTCTTTGCCAGTATGCAGGCAGAAACACACCCTGGTATTCAAATAAAGTAACTTCTGGTGTGTGGAAAATGGCAAGCCTTATCCCATAAAACTTCAGAACTGATCTAAAACTGGTGTAAGAACTCCTAAAGAACTTTTACATCATTAAAAATGGAGCTGAACTATTAAAATTAAAATTTCAAAGACCAGAGATCTTTGACATTGGTGTATTGATATAGGTAAAGAAGACTCGGCGGTACCACCTTAAGACAAATAAAACAAAGTTGATGGTTACGTGTATATCCATGTGTGCTTTTTCCTGGATTCTCATCATCTTTCATTTTCTTGTTCCTGGAAAAGGCGTACTCAACCCGGAGGCTCTTTTTGTAATAAGATCTTTCCAAAGGTCTCTGGTTCAATGGCACTCAATAAATCTGTTAAAATAGTAAAATTGAAGGCAACATTTTTTAAATGCCCCAGAACAATATCCTGTCTCACAAGCTTTAGGATTTGTACTCAAGGAAGAGAATATTTTGTAAAACATCAACAGAGCTCAGTGCAGCATGCTTCCCAACAGTCTAGAGATTTCCAAAAGCCCACTCCTGGTGAGTAGAGCCAAAACTTTGTGAACAGCACAATGATTAGGTCATTATGGATAATCTGGTCCTTGATCCAGCAGTGATTCTCCACTGTCAACAAGTTGATGATGGGTAGGCTACAAGAAACCATAAAAAAGAAATAAAAGACATTCCAATTCCTTCTAGTGTTGCATACCTCATTATTCTAGGCAAAGATGACACATCCATCTGTTAAAAGTTTTTATCTGAATTTCAGAAGGCTAATAACATGTATGCTACAAGAAATAGAGTATTATTCCTATTTGTGGAAAATATATCCTGTTTTCCTTTTTTGGGAAACTTTAACTGAAATCATTCTGTTTCCTTAAAAACTTGAATTTATAGGTTTCTGAGTTGTAAGCCATATTTGTCACTGTGAGGGCCCACTCCTACCCCCACAGTTGGAAAAAGTTGTGCTACAAAGATGCACAAAGATGTCTTGCTGAAACTTCCCTTTTCTAATTATAGCAAACTACCCCCAAAACACAGCTACCATTAACCTTACTCCAAGGGAATTCACTGCTAATTCAGCTGCCATGGAAACAGTCTATCCATTACATTGGAATAAAAAAAAACCAACAGTACGGCCAGCTGGTTAAGCTTCTGTTTGCAACTCCAGTTCCAATCCAGCTCCCTGCAAATGCACCAGGCAAGGTAGCAGAAGATGGACCAAATACTTGGGTCCCTGCCATCCTGGATGTTGCAGCCATTTGGAAAGTGAACCAACTTTTGTTATATCAAGGCTGTTGTACTTGATAGCAGACATGCTTTATGTATCTCTTCTCTTCATTCTCTCAGGAAGCTGCTGTTGGCAGGAAAACTTCCTAGTGAGCTCTTCCATCATAATGGGGGAAAACCCTGCTATATCTCATGAAGTCACTTTAAAAACACCTGTCTATTGGGGCCAGCATTGAGGCACAGCTTAAGCTACCACCTGCAATGCCAGACCCCATATCAGAGCACCAGCTTGAGTCCCAGATGTTCTGTTTCCAATCCATCTCACTGCTAATGTGCCTGGGAAGGCAGAAAAAGATGGCCCAAATACTTGGTCACTTGCCACTCATATGGGGGACCTGGATGGAGTTCCTGGCGTCTGGCCTTGGTCTGGCCCAGCCCTGACTGTTAGAACCATTTGGGGAGTGAACAAGTAGGTGGAAGAACTTTGAAAAGAAAAAGACTTTATTTACTTACTTGAGAGGCAGAGTTATAGACAGTGATAAGGAGAGACAGAGAAAAGCCTTCCATCTGCTGGTTCACTCCCCAAATGGCTACAATGGCCAGAGCAGAACCAATCTGAAGCCAGGAGCCAGGACCCTCCTCTGGGCCTCCCATGTGGGTGCAGGGGCCCAAGTGCTTGGGCCATCCTCCACTGCTTTTCCAGGCCATAGAAGAGCTGGACCGGAAGAGGAGCAGCCAGGACCAGAACTTGGGTCCAAATGGGATTTATCTCTGTGTCTCCCTCTCTTTCGATCTGCCTTTCAAACACATAAAATAAATCTTAATAATAAATATAGATAATCTGTCCATTGCTTTTGGCTTCTTAGCTCGTATTACAGGCTAGATTTTACAGCAACTACAAAAGTCTGTGAATTCTCTAGTGAAAGTAGTCATGGACAACTAACTAGTCCTAGCTCTGGTAGAACAAAGTGAAGTATATACAGTAATTAATGGAATCTGTCACATTTACTTTAACAACAATATGATCATAGAAAGAGGTCTTGCAAGGATTTATATCCAAGCTAAATGCTTCTATAGTTTTGCTAAGAAAGTCTACCAGCTCCCACGATCTGAGAAACAATAGAAAATGCTTTCCCATTCCTTTGAAGGATACCATTGTCTTTTTCTAATTATGCTCATCTGAATTGCCAAATGTGTCCCGTTCAGAATTCAACATATTCTCAGAAAAATCATGATCATTCAGGGATCTAGCTATTGTCAGTAACTGATTTAAAAAAAAAAAAACCTTCAGGTTTTTGTGTTGGATCCATTAGATAAGTTAGCCAGAGCTTTTTGTTCCTTTTTGTTCCAGGCCAATAAACAAATTCAGCTCCTTCCACCTCCCATAAAGCTTTGCAGATCAAAATCTCTGAGATGGGAATGACATGGGGGAAACAGGTAGGTAATTAACTATTAATAAATAAAGCTGAAAGAATTTTTTTCATATGTCTATGTACCACTGCATTGTAACTCCACCCCCTTACCTGCCAATCCAGTATACCCACTTTCCCATGATGCACCTGTGTCTCATCTGGGACTAGGAAGGAAGAGATGCCATGATGGCCATATGGAAGTTAAACTACACATGGAGGCACCATGAAACACCCAGGAAGCGTCACACATACTAAACTCCATCCCACTTTTATATTCAATTATGGAATCATCCCCTATTTCATAAAAGCAACGTTAGTTTCTTTAATCCATTTTGTTAATTATTACTTTGTGCATATTCTCAAATATGACATTGCAGTCGAAGCCTGGCTAATGTAACCAATGTTTCCAATTGTGTCTTATTACAAAGAGAACATATTCTTATTGAGCTTACATATATGGCTATATGGTCATGAAACACCTGCATATTAATTATAGCTTTTTAAAATTATACTAATAATTCCAATATCTGGCTTTCCTTGGGATCATTTTAATGTCTATGTTTTTCTTTTGTTATTTTTCAATCAGAAGGTATGCTATGCCTAGTAATTTTTCAATGTTGGCAATTGTGTATGAAAATTGTTAGGCATTTTTGATAATTTCATTTACCTTCCAAGAAGGTTTACTTTTTTCTTAGCTAGTAGATAGGGTGGGCAAATACTTTGTTTCACTTAGGTACTGAGGTGACTTTAGGCTTGGATTAGTTATATATCAACTCTCATTCTCTGAGCATAGCATATGCAGGTATTCCATCTGAGGATCTATTGGATCCTGATTGCTAAGACCATTCTTCTTGGCACTGAATGATTATCAATCTTTATTTTTCAGAGTTTTGTTTGGTCTCTAGCTCCCATTCCAATTACAACCTGAGAATTCAGGGAATGTCTTGAGAAAAATCCAAGGGCATTATGATCAGTTTCCCATTTCCGTTTTGTTATTAAAAAAATCTAGCCTCTAATCTCTAATTTTATCTTCCTGGGAAGAGAGTGTGGAAAGCTTTACTGGTTATTCTAACTTCTTTCCAGTTCCACTGCCTGAATTCTAATTTTTATTTTTATTTGACAGACAGAGTTAGATAGTGAGAGAGAGAGAGAGAGAGAGAGAGAGAGAGAGAGAGAAAGGTCTTCCTTCCGTTGGTTCACCCCCCAAGTGGCTGCTACAGCCAGAGCTACGCCTATCCGAAGCCAGGAACCAGGTGCTTCTTCCTGGTTTCCCATGCAGGTGGAGGGGCCCAAGCACTTGGGCCATCCTCTACTGCCCTCCCAGACCACAGCAGAGAGCTGGACTGGAAGAGGAACAGCCGGGACTAGAACCTAGCGCCCATATGGGATGCCAGTACCGCAGGCGGAGGATTAACCTAGTGAGCTACGGCGTCGGCCCCGTGAATTCTTGCTTTTGTATTCTGTACCTGCAACTGAAAACTGTCCTCAGGCAAAAAGGGCTGCATGATTTCAGCTCAGTTCTCGGTGATTCTCCTTTCCCTGGGGTTTTATTCTTTTTGCTTCAGCACTTCTTTGAGGCCTTCAAACATTCTTTTCCAAACATTTAAAAAAATAGAAATGTACTTTTAAAAATTCATGAAAATGGAGTTAAAAGATGTTTATTTTGTTGCAAAAATGTCTGAAATACATGCACAGTTTTTTCATAATATGCATTTTCCATGAACTTTTTGAAGTACTCTCATAGATGTTGATCTAATTTTGCCAGCTATTCTTGGAGGAAGCATTGTTTAGTCCAAACTATTCCATCCATTTGGAGGGCAGTTATCTTTTTTAAAGAGGAATTTTATTACTCTACTCAGCTCGAGTTCCTATTGCCTAAAAATAAAATCCAAACTTTTTTTTTAAGATTTATTTTATTTATTTGAAAGAGTGACAGAGTGAAAGGGAGAGACAAAGAAATCTTCCATCCTTTGATTCACTACCCAAATGCCTGTAGCAGTCAGGAATGGACCAGGCCAAAACCAAGAGCCAGGAACTCCATCCGGATCTCCCTTGGCAGCATCCCAAATCCTGAGGCCATTTTCCACTGCTGTCCCATGTACAATGCTACTAAACATCTCACCCATAATCATAAAGCCATATGTTAGCAGGGAGCTGGATTGGAAGCAGAGCATCCAGGGCTCAAACCAGAGCTCCAATATGGGATGAAGGTAGTACAGGAGACAGCCTTCTCCACTGTGCTACAATGCCAACTGCCAAAACCTAACTCTTTAACAAGTTACACAATTTCCTTTTTATCACCCAATGCTAGTATGTCTTTCTAGCTTGATTTCTTGCATCTCCCTCTCATTTACCCTATAATTCAGTCAAAATGAACTGTTCATCCATCATTTTATATACCATGCTTTTCCATCTTTTTAAGCATTTGCACAAATGGCTTGCCAAGAGATTCCCCCCCCCCTTTTTTTCCTCTTCCCAGGTTACTTCTGATCATGAAAGTTCGTCTTAAATGCCATTTCTTCTAAGAAGCTTCTGCCAGTGCTCTTAGACAAAGTTAGATATTCCTTCCTTTATATATATATGCCTATGCTGTTAATACTTTCTCCATCATAATATACATTAATGCACCTATCTTCTCCAGTAGATTCTGAGATACTTGAATGCAAGTGGATAAAATGATTGCTGATAGCCTCTGTGCTCAGCACGGGCTTGTCATATAATAAACCCAACTATAGAAGTCCTCATCAGATACTGATATATTTTTCACCAAGAGTCTTTCTGGGTTTTCATTGCTATTTTTCCCATTTACCCTGCTTATTTTATGGGACTATGAACCTGGATTTCTATATTCCAAGTCTTTGCCCCCACAGAGATCAGAATTCAAAGCTGAGGCATAAATACAGTGCACATGTGAGAGCATGATTTACTTAAAAAAATGAGAGAGTGACTATACATTTACACATGAGTGTAGGCAACCCCACACAGAGAGACAACTGTTATGGGAGGACCAGAGAGTTGTCTATGAGCAGGGAGTGTGGAAAGAGGCCAGGGAAGGACCAACAGCAAAGGAGAAAAGCCAAAAGGCAAAAGGGCCACCCCGTTGTGTAACAGTCTCTTTTATGGAAGAGGGATGGTCCTCTAACAGAATATATAAACAGGGCAGAGTTTGGGTGGAGGTTAATGTGTACAAAGTTTTCTTGGAGTTTCGTGGTGACTCCGTGTATAGTTTAACTTCCACATTGCCATAATGATATCTTTTCCTTCCTGTTCCTGGATAAGACACAGGTGTATCATGGGAAAGTGGGCATATTGGATTGACAAGTGAGGGGGTGAGGTTACAGTTCAGGGCTCTGCAGAAATTAAGATGAATCTTATATTTATTCTTACGTAATCTTCCTGACTGATTCCCCTATATAACTTCCCTCCATAACTAAACATTATTCTAAACATTATATATATAACATATTATATATAAAACATATATATAACATTAATATTTATAACATATAAAACATTTATATATATATAACATATATATATATATATAAAATATATATAGGCAAGGACGTGGGGAAAAACGTACCCTAATCCACAGTTGGTAGGAATGTATACTGGCAAAGCCACTATGGAAGACATTATAGGGATACCTAAAAAATCTGAATATAAACCTACCATATGACCCAGTCATCCCACTCCTAGGAATTTACCCAAGGGAAATGAAATCAGTAAACAAGAGAGTTATCTATACCTCCATGTTTATTGTAGCTCAATCATGGAATCAACCTAAATACCCATCAACCAAAGACTGGATAAAGAAAGTATGGGATATGTACACTATGGAATACTACACAGCAGAAAAAAAAATAAAATGAAATCTGGTTAGTTGCAACAAAATGGATGAATCTGGAAAACATCATACTTAGTGAAATAAGCCAGTCCCAAAGGGACAAATCCCACATGTCCTCCCTGGTCTGTGAGGACTAATCGAGCACCCACATTGAAATCTGCAGAATGAAAGTGACACTCTGACAAGATGTGACTTGAGCTGCCCTTGTTGAGGAACAGTTTCATTTTTGTTGTTGTTGTTGTTTATTTTCCTTCATACTGTTTGTTGAACTCTTTTACTTAACATTGAGTTAATCTTATGTGTATAAAGTCAATTGAAAGGCAAACTCAAAAGGCTTCCATAGCCTTGGCAACTCATGACAAGAGCCTAGGGTGATTACTGATGCCATAAACAAGAGTGTCAATTTGTTAAGTCAACAACAGGAGTCACTGTGCACTTACTCCTCATGTAGGATCTCTGTCCTTAATGTGTTGTTCAATGTGAATTAATGCTATAACTAGTACTCAAACAGTATTTTACACTTTATGTTTCTGTGTGGGTGCAAACTGTTGAAATCTCTACTTAATATATACTAAATTGATCTCCTGTATATAAAGAGAATTGAAAATGAATCTTGATGTGAATGGAATGGGAGAGGGAGCGGGAGATGGGAGGGTTGCGGGTGGGAGGGAAGTTATGGGGGGGAAAAGCCATTGTAATCCATAAGCTGTACTTTGGAAATTTATATTTATTAAATAAAAGTGAAAAATAAATAAATAAATAAAAGAAACAAAGAAAATAGATTTCAGTAAAAAATAAGAGTGGGAATAAGAGAGGGAGGAGGAAGTTTGTAACTGCAAAGCTGTAGAGTTCTACATACATTCCTACAGACTTACTTGTAAGGGTATAGTTTAAAACTTGCCATGAGACCCCAAATCTCATTAAGCTGAGTGGTAAAAATGCCATCCTAATTGTTAAAGAGACCATATTCAGTGTTAAAGTGATCATATAGATAGGATTAAGTGTTAAAGGGATCATATAAATAAGATCAAGTGTCTGGTAATAATAATAGATAGAATTCAAAAGAGAATGTTCCAACATGGGAAGCAGTCCACACAGCAGACTCATACAATGACAATAGCTTTAAATAGCACTCTGATCTCAGAATCAGCCCTTAAAGGCATTCTGGTCTGGCTGTAAAGCCCATAAGAGCATTTCAGATATGGAAAGCCAAGATACTATGGCAAAACAATGTCCTACATAACATTGTCTCTGTGAGAGAGACCCCAGTGGAAAGAAGTGGACATCAAAGAAGGATGTACTTTTCTCTGAAGGGAGGAGAGGACTTCCACTTTACTTATGGCCTTGTCTAAATACTGATGGAGTTTGTGGATTCAAAAGACTTCCATAGCCTAGGCAGCTCATGTCAAGAGCCTTGGGTGGTCACTGACATCATGCATAAGACTATTAATTGTTAAATTAACAACAGGAGTCATTGTGCACTAAATCCCATGCAGGACCTCTGTCCTCATGAGAGTTAACTGTAAAACTCATTCTCGGCTGGCACTGGGGCTTAACAGGCTAATCCTCCGCCTTGTGGCGCCAGCACACCGGGTTCTAGTCCCAGTTGGGGCGCCGGATTCTATCCCGGTTGCCCCTCTTCCAGGCCAGCTCTCTGCTATGGCCCAGGAAGGCAGTGGAGGATGGCCTAAATCCTTGGGCCCTGCACCCGCATGGGAGACCAGGAGAAGCACCTGGCTCCTGGCTTCGGATCAGCACGATGTGCCAGCTGCAGTGGCCACCAGAGGGTGAGCCAACGGCAAAAAGGAAGACTTTTCTCTCTGTCTCTCTCTTTCACTATCCACCCTGCCTGTCAAACAAACAAACAAAAAACAAAACAAAACAAAAACTCATTCTCAAACAGTTTTGCGTGTGTGTATGTGTGTGTGTGTATGTGTATGAGTAAACTGTTGAAATCTTTACTTGGTATAGAGTTGGTCTTCTGTGTATAAAGTTAATTGAAAATGAATCTTAATGGAGAATGGAACTAGGAAGAGGTAGTGGGTGGGAGTGGGGGTGGGAGGGCGAGTATGGTGGGAAGACTCACTATATTCCTAAAGTTGTACTTATGAGATCTGTACTCATTAAATAAAATGTTTCTTTTGAGGAAAATAATAGATGGGGCCAGCATTATGGCATAATAGGTTAAGCTGATGCATATGACACGGCATCTCTTATGGGTGCCTGTTCAAGACCTGGCAGCTCCACTTCTGATCCAGCTCCCTGCTAATGATCTCGGAAAAGCAGTGGAAGATAGCTAAGTGCTTGGGCCCCTGTCACCCATGTGGGAGACCCAAATGAAGCTTCTGGCTCCTGGCTTCAGCTTGGGCCAGCCCTGGCCATTGTGGCCATCTGAAGAGTGAACCAGCAGATGGAAGATCTCTCTGTGTGTGTCTCTTCCTCTCTATTATGTAACTCTGACTTTCAAATGCAAAAATAAATTGTTTAAAAATATTTAAAATAGAATTACTGTGGGATCCAGTGATCCTGCTTCTGGGTACACACCACCCTCCAAAATGAAATCAATATCTCAGGCCGGCACCGCGGCTCACTAGCCACAGTGGCCATTGGAGGGTGAACCAAGGGCAAAGGAAGACCTTTCTCTCTGTCTCTCTCTCTCACTGTCCACTCTGCCTGTCAAAAAAAAAATTGAAATCAATATCTGAAGAGATATATGCACTCGCATGTTCATTGCAGCATTATTCACAATAGTCACGATATAAAAACAATCTGTTTTTTGATGGATGAATGGATAAAGAATACATATAATATATATATATATATATATATATATATATATAAAATTTGATCTTAAAAAATTAGGTGATTTGCTATTTGTAAAAACTATTATACTAAATGAAACAAGTCAATTTATATCTGGAACTAAGAAAGTCAAATACCATAAACATATTAACTATACTTGCTTTGTCACATATTTCTTCATCCACTAATCCACCTTAGTTTTTGATACATTTCAAAGTAGATTTCAGACATTAGGAGACTTTGCTCTCAAGTCTTCAGGATGCATATAAGTTCATGTTTGCAGTTTAATTTCTGATAAAATAATGTAATACACAAAGCTTATATGTTCTTTCACTGATTTTTAGAAATGAATACAGAAGTCGAGCCCAAGTCCCTACTGAGATACAGACTATTACCATTACTCAAAACATTTTCTCATGCCCTTTCCCAGTCTCCACTTCTCCTCCCAAAAGAAAACACTGTTCCAATTTTTTTCCACCATAGATGAGTTTTTCAGGCACTTATTAATTCATACCAATCTAGACTATTAAGTAGTCTCCTAATTGGTTTCCCTGGCCTAAGTAGGATCATTCTTGCCTATTATAATTCACCTGCCCTCCAGATGCTAAAATAATCTCCTACACCTCCACCTTATCTTGCCACCCCACCTCACCCTGTTTCATAAACTGTTCATTGCCTATGAAATCCAAGATGCACACTTATCAAGACCTTCCCCCAGTGTGGCACCAGTCTATTTTTAGCTTCATCTTCACCACTCCAGAAGCCTAAAACTTTGAACCTCTTTCAAGGCATTATACACCGCCTTGGGGTTAGCGCCTTGAAAATCGAAGTAGTGTTCTAAGCATCTTTTTATCCCCACAGTATGTGAGAATACTGCCTGGCACATACTTGGCAGCCAGTGGTGTTCATGGAATCCATTGATGGTAAATTTTTAAAGGGGGATGAATGAGTCTTTAAGTCTTCGGCACTACCTTGGCATGAACTTGGATTAGTTCTGTGCACTGTGTCTATCCCATAAGAATGTGATGAGGTAGCTGTGCACAGTTCCCCAAGGAATCCTATAAGGTTTAGGGATCAGAAAAAAAAGAGAGACAGTGGATAAGAGGAAGAAGCCTTTGAAAATGTTCAATTAGGATTCTAAAGTGTAACCCTATGCCACTAATGAGGAGATTGCATTTTTTTACTTTTCCAAGCCAGTTTCTGAATTGTCATATTAAAGATTAATTTTCTAGTTTCAAATATACAGCTTGGAGTGGTGAATTGCAACCTTGGCTGCATATTAGAAGCACCTGGGGAGCTTTTAAAACCTAGCCGTACTCAGACTCCACCCCCAGAGATCTTGATGCCGTTTGTCTGGGGTTCAGCGCAGGCACTGGTGCATTTTTTAGAGCTCCCCAGGCGATTTTAATGTGCAGTCATCACTGCTAGATGAATGGTTCTTTACACGGGCTCCACCTCCCATCCATGATAAGTACGTGGGCAAATTTACTGCCACCTGCCTCCCTCTGGAGACCCAGAGGGAAAGGAAAGGGAAAATTCTTAGCCAAGAAGAGAATTAGATTTTTTACCACTGCTGGCAGAGTATGGCATATGTGTACCACAGAGAAGAGAGATGGGTTTTTCTAACAGCTACAGGCTCTCAGGGAGCTGAGCCCTTACTCTTAGAGTGGGAGGAAGGGTAGGTTAATAGCTGCCAGGCAGGACAAATAGCAACAGGAGGGTTCCTGCCATTCCTATTGCTTCAGATAGTCTGAGACTGGGCAGCTGCATCACAGGGAATGGACTCCAGGGGTAGGGGCAGGAGGTTCTCAAGCAAAAATAACCATCGATCCCTTTAGAATCCAGAAGCTGAAGTCAACCAGTCCTTGTATCCCAGATGTAAAGCTGGGGCCTGCTTTACAGAAAGGCTAGAGCAGATTGTGTTGGTCAAGGTTCTCCTTAACAGAAGCTCACAAGGGCTCTCCAGGCTTCCCACTCCATGACAGTTAGTGGTTCTGCATACGCCAGTTAAACTGGAGGGCATGGGGAGAGGGCATCTGTGTTCGACTGGATTGCCCCATTAAGTGAGTTTCCGCTCAACAACCAAAAACTCAAAAGCCTCCTGCCATGTTTCCCCAGTTCCTTCCCTGACACTTCTCAGCCCCGGTACCTTAACAATGGGCTCAAGCCACAAAGTTGTAATCCATCTTCAAGTGCCTGTTTTCTTAAAAGAGCTGCCTAGGGCTTAGTCATACAGTTGCAACACAAGATAAAACCCAACCTGTGGAACCAAAAGAGTGGAACAAAGAGCAGAACTTAAAGGCCGGAGCCCTTTCAGTAGCAAGGGGTCCCTGGAACAAGGATATCCAGTGCTGAAATCCACCTCACTAAACCTTATCACAAACCGCCCCATTCCAAGCTCCTACAGTATCAGCCTGCCTCGCCACAACTTCCACAAGCCAGTGTTTCTTTCCTAGTGCATAAAACTGTCTCTGGAGCAGCTGGGTCATGAACTGGCTGCCATATGGGATGCCAGCATTACAGGCAGCAGCTTTACCTACCACGCCACAATGCCAGCCTCCCTAGCTGCTCCACTTCTGGTCCAGCGTCCTGATAATGCTCCTGAGAAGGCAGCAGAATATGGTTAGAGTGCTTGGGGCCCCCTACCCACCTGGGAGACCTGGATGGAGTGCCTGGCTCCTGGCTTCTGCCTGGCCCAGCCCGGGCCATTGTGGCCATTTGGAGAGAGAATCAGTAAATGGAAAATCTCACTCTCTCTCTCTCTCTCTCTCTGCTCTCTCTAACTCTGCCTTTCAAATCAATCAATCAATCTTTTAAAAAGTTCAAAGCAGAGGTAAAAAATACAGTGCACAAATGAAAGCAGGGTTTATTTAAAAGAGAAGGAGGCTAAATGTACATTGATGTGTGTGTGTGGGACATCTCACACAGGTGTGCCATGAGCGGGCCAGATGTTACCTATGAGGACAGAGAGAGAGAGAGAGAGGGAGAGAGGGAGAGGGGGAAAGAGAGAGAGAGAGAGAGAGAGAGAGAGAGAGAGAGAGAGAGAGAGAGAAGCATGCCCAAGCATGGTCAAGAACAAAAGAAGAGCCTATTCCCCATTATCAATCTCTTTTATGAGGTAGAGAGTGATGTATTAACTGAATAAACAAATTGGGGGGCTGAGCCACACCCGGTGCACAGGAGGATTTCCAGGACTTCTCTGGTGCCTCCATTCTGAGTTTAACTTCCATATGGCCATGTGGAGTGTCTTCCTCCCTGGTCCTGGATGAGACACATGTGGATCCTGGGAAGGAAGGTGTATCAAAGATAGGTGAGGGGATAGAGCTACAGTGAGGGGCTGCAGAAATTCTAGCTCATCTACCCCCAAACTAACTCCTTGCCTATTTTCTCCATATCAATTGTGCATTATTTTCCCAGTAAGTTTTCCTGGGATTCCTTAAATTTTGTCACATAAAATCTACTCTCACATATCCCTTACAACTGTCCTGTCCCAAGACAAAGCCACCACTTTAAATTTCTGCAGTTGAAGCCTGATGCTCACCTCTTTCCTCACCTCCTGCAGGTGGGAAGTCTACCTGTGAGAACAAGTAGCTGATTTTCTCTCTCTTTACAAGTTGGCTTCTACCCTCCTTTCGTCTTGCAGACTAATCTGACCGCTCTCTGGGTGGCACAGGAGGAGCAGGGGGAGCAGGACATTTTTGCTTCTTTCAGGGTTGCATTGCTCTCTGTGGGTCTGGTAGAGTTTCAAAGTGTGGTTCCTTATCCACGGTTACCTTTTTGTGGGTGACACTGCTCAAAATTCAGATCTCACTTCAGCCTCTGCGCATGCGGCAAGTCCCCTCCAGATTACTTTGCTGAGTGCCCACTGTACCCTCAGACAGCTTTCGGCTCCCCTGCTTATCCTTGTGCAAGCCTTGCATAGCACCCACAGCACCCATTCATGCGTGGCATGCCTTAATGGAATCTGGGGGCACAGACCCCTCTCAACACAGCGGAAATGACTCCTCGATTTCCATGCCCTAAGGATTCCCACGACAAGCTAAACTCGCACCACTCCCATTCTCTGGTCAAGAGGTAGGAAGAAGCCAGTACTCTGTGTCTCCCAAACCATAAAGCAGCCTACATTCCAGGGATCCCATCAAAGCTCTGTCTCCTTGGCTTTGGGAGAGCAAAGGCAATATCACTCTGCGCCCACCCCTGCCTCAGCATTTCCACATTGCCAGATTATTAGGGGGCTGTTACCAAGGGCAGGTCCTGAAGTCACAAAGATTCATAAACCACTGGTGGTTCTCTCCAAAAACCCCTCTCAAAGTTACTTTTCCTCACTCTTTTGAGATCCTTTGTGCTTTTCACATGGGCAGAGCACTGGGACTTGTTCTAACCAGCTTTCTGCCCCTGCTCTCTGCATGCCTTGCACAGCCATCTGCCTTGGAGTTCATTCTGACCTACAGTGTCCAGAGATCCAGGCTATTAGCTACAAGTTCTCTTGGGACGTTCTGTTGCCTGCTTTTGTGCACTATGACATCCGGGCTGAGGCAAGTGGACTGATGTCTTTTGAGGAAGATGACAGAAGGCAACAGGAAAACAAAACACACACAACGAGTAGGACTTGCGCTCCAGTTCATATGTGATTCTGCTACCAGCAGAGTCCCCGCCTGAAGTCTTTTTCTCAATAGCCAACCTACTCTGACAATGACATTGAAACTATGGTTAATTTCATAGTTTCTCTTAGGAGTCACATGTAGCCCTTTATTCTAAACATAAACCATCTTTTCCAAGACCAATTCTATTCTTTGCCCGTTTCCACAAAGGAAGGAAGGGCCAGGGTGGGGGCTCCTCAGAGCTACGTGCAGAAGAGGCAAGGCTGCCCTAACACACAGGAAATGCCAAAGTTGAGTGAGCAAAGGCAAGATTTGAGCAGGAAATCTGAGAACCCAAATGTCATGAAGGAGCACTGCCAGATTATTAGGGGGCTGTTACCAGAGGCAGGCCCAAAGCAAATACATGAAGCAAAGCAAAAATTCACAACCAAGAGTCTAAAAGTCAAGAGAGAGAGAGAGAGAAAGAGAGAGAGAGAAGGAAAATGATGTTTGTGTATTGACAACAATTTAAAACACTTTTGTGTTTACTATCTGTACCTTAGAAACAATATAAGAACATTATCCTGATGTATTTTCAAATATTTTATTGGTGTTCAGCTGTATCTGTTTCTAATACTGGTCAATGGCATCTCTCTAAATACTTGTTGTATTTGGTATTTTTAATAATTTTGTTTCACAAAATTGCCCACAGTCTTTTTCAAAGTGGTGTTTTGTGGTCAATAGCATTGAGGTCTTATGGAGTCCTTCAGCTGACCTCTGTAAATCATTTTATTTCAAACTGAGAAAAGCTTCCTCCCAGGAGCCTGAGGAATGTGGTAGTCCTAAGCAGAAGCTGAAGTGACGGCTATGTTCCATTCCGATCATGTTGGTGTTCACACGAGCAAACGTTTCAGTGCAAGGTGGCCCACGAGTTGGCCCAGCTGCTGGCCTCGCACTGCTCCATCCTCACAGCTTTGGCCTTGCCATGAACTCTAGATCATGAGAGCTCACCTCACCATGATGCTTCTGTGTCAGTTGTACCAAGGCCCAGGACTCCCCTGCATTAAAAACTACAAACTTCTCCACACGTTTCCTTCCTTGTTTCCTTCCTCCTTCCCTCCCTCCCTCCCTCCCTTCTTTCTTTCCTTCCTTCCTTCCTAACATTTATTTATTTATTTGAAAGGCAGACTTAGTGTGAGAGACAGAGAGAGGAGAGAAATCTATCTGCTGCTTTCCCAGGCACATTAGCAGGGAGCTGAATTGGAAGTGGTGCAGCCAGAATTAAAACCGGCGCCCATATGGGATGCTGGCACCACAGGCGGCAGCTTCACCCACTATGTTGCAGAGCAGGGACCCCACCCTTTTAAAAAAAGAGATTTAGTATTTATTTGAAAGGGAGCAGCAATAAAGAGGGAGAAACAGACACAGGGAGATCTTTCATCTGGTGGTACTTTCTAAATAGCTACACCAGCCAGGCTGAAGCCAGGAACCAAGAATTCCATCTGGGTTTCCCATGCCATTGGCAGAAACCCAAATACTTAGGCATCTTCTGCAGTCCTTCCCAGGCACATTAGCAGGAATATTCTTTTGGAAGCACAGTAGCCAAGACTCAAAGCAGCACTCTGATCTGGAATGCCAGCATCATAAGCAGCAGTCGAACCCACTGGGCCACAACACCAGCCGCCACAACTTTTTATCTGATTTCATTTCTCACTCTTTCAGCCTCCCACATGTCCTTGAGGATAGCACTAGATGAGAGAAAGATAATGGGAATCACACATATGATTCTTATTACCACTGGATAGTAAACAGAAAGTGGTAAAATTGTTTATAATATACTTTAATTCACCATATCCAAAATATTATCATTTGAATATGTAACTTGAATTAGTTTGGGCTGCCACAACAAATTATAGTTACCTGAGTGTCTTGAAAAACAAACATTTATTTCTCACAGTTCTGGAGGGTAGAGGTATGAGTTCAGAGTGCCATTCTGATTGGTCTTGCTAAGGGACCTCTCCTTCCATGGTGGAAAGAGGGCCAGAGAACAGTCTGGGGTCTCTTTTATGAGGGTAATTCAAAAAGTTTGTGGAAAACTGGGGACCAGCATTTGGGGCAGCAGTTAAGTCATAGCTGGGGATGTCCATATCCTATTTCAGAGTGCCTGGTTCAAGTCTCAGCTCCTCTGTTTCTGATCCAACTTAATGTGGGTCCTGGTTAATATGGACCCTGGGTGATAGCAGATAATGGCTCAGGTACTTGGGTCCCAGCCACCCACATAGGAGACCTGAATAGTTCCTGGTTCCTGGCTTCGACCTGGCCTAACCCTGGCTATTGTGGATATTTAGGGAGTGAGCCAGTAGATGGAAGATCTCTCTGTCTTTCAATTTGGAATTAAAATATATATTTGGTTTGGTGTCAAAATTTTTGGAAACCCATACATAACTTTTTTATAATATATATTTTCTGTGAACTTGGAAGACCTCCTGTATGCATGGATTTCAAGCACTTTTGGTATCAAAATAAACTTATTTTAATTTTCTTTTCTACAAGCATTTTGAAGCATCCATAAGGGCACTAATTCTATTCAAGAGGGATTCTACCCTCCTTGCCTAGTCATCTGCCCAAGACCAAAACCCCTAATCCTTAATCCCTGCACATTGGGGGTTACAATTTTTTCTTTCTTTTTAAAAAAATATTTATTTATTTATTCATTTGAAAGGCAGAGTTACAGAGAGAGAAAAAGAGAGTGAGAGAGAGAGAGATTGATCGATCTTCCATTTGCTGGGTCACTCTCCAAATGGCTACAATGTCTGGAGCTGAGCCTATCTGAAGCCAGGAGCCATGAGCTTCTTCTAGGTCTCCCACATGAGTGCAGAGCCATCTTCTGCTGTTTTCCCAGGTGCATTAGTAGGGAGCTAGATTGGGAATGAAGCAGCTGGGACTTGAACTGGCACCCATATGAGATGCTGGAGCTGCAGGTGGTGGCTTAACCTGCAAAGCCATGGCCCCCACCCCAGGATTCAGGATTTCAACATATGAATCTGGGGGGACATAAACAATATGTCTACAACATAATCAATATAGATATTACTAATGAAATGTTTTTATTTCTTTTCTATTTAGTCCTCAAACTCAGTGTGTATTTAACACTTAATAGCACACCTCAATTCAAATGAGTCACATTTGGGGTCTTGGAGTTCTAATCATGGTCCACAGCCCACCAAGGGCAGGATTACCTAGAACCTTGTTAGAAATACACAATCTTGGGGCCGGTTTTGTGGTGCAGCACATTAAGCTACTGCTTGCAACACACCAGCATCCCATATAGGAGCACCAATTTAGGCCCCAGCTACTCCACTTCCAGTCCAGCTCCCTGCTAATCCACCTGGGAAAGCAGAGGAAGATGCTTCAAGTACTTGGGTCCCTGCCACCATGTGTGAGGCCCAGATAGAGTTCCAGGTTCCAGGCTTTAGGCTTGGCCATTGTGGAATTTGGAGTCTGAACCAGTGGATAGAATATCTCTTTCCTTCTCTCTCTCTCTCTCTCTCTCTCTCTCTCTCTCTCTCTCTCTCTGTCATTCTACCTTTCAAATAAAAATAAATCTTTACACACACACACACACACAATGTCAGATGTCATTCAAGACCTACTGGATCAGAATCTGTGGTTTTAACAAGACCCCCAGGTGACATGGCTGCACATTGAAGTTTGAGAAGCTCTGGTCTGAAAAACACAGTCAGCTCTCATGAAAATCCCACGTATCTTCCACCTTTTCCTGAGCATCCCTTTTCCTGGTTGGTCTCTCTGAAACTTAGCTTTCTCTGGTGGTGCTGCTCTTCCCTGCTGTGCCCTCACACCAGGAGCCTAAAAGCAGACGTCCTCCTGCTCTTCTTTGCACCTATGGCTGCTCTTCCTCCAGCCTCTCAAGGCTCTCATGGCTTCGACTCTCAAGTCAGCTGAACACCTATCATCTCATTTGCTCTCTGTTGCTGCCCTTACTTGGCCCTCCAGTCACTGCTGCTCTTTCCTGGCTCTCCATCATTCCATGAATTGCCAACTTTAGCATCCAATGACCCACCCAACATCCTTATTGTCTACTCATCACTTGCAACACCAGTATCTCATTGCGGAGCACTGACAAATCCTAGCTGCCCCTCTTCTGACCCAGCTCCCTGCTAATATGCCTAGAAAAGCAGTGGATTATGGCCCAAGTATTGGGTCCCTGCCAACCACATGGGAGTCCCAGATGGACTTCCTGGCTCCTGGTTTCAGCCTGGCCAGCCCTGGCTGTTCTGGCCATTTTGGGAGTGAACCAGCAGATGGAAGATCTCTGTCTCTCCCTCCATCTCTCTCTCTTCCTTGCTCTGTCTTTTAAATAAATATATACATTTTTTAAAGAAAAAAGATGTATATATTTATTTATTTTTAAAGATTTATTTATTTGAAAGGCAGAGTTACAGAGAGGCAGAGGCAGAGAGAGAGAGAGGTCTTCCATCCAATGGTTCACTCCTTACATGGCTGTAACAGCCGGAGCTGGGCCAATCTGAACCGAGGAGCCAGGAGCTTCCTCCGGGTCTCCCACGTGGGTACAAGGGCCCAAATGCTTGGGCCATCTTCCACTGCTTTACCAGGCCATAGCAGAGAGCTGGATCAGAAGTGGAGCACCTGGGACCCAAACCAGTGCCCATATGGGATGCTGGCATTGCAGGCAGCAGCTTTACACACTACCCCACAGTACTGGCCCCAAAAGATGTATATATTTGGACAGAGTTGCAGAGAGAGAGAGAGAGAGAGAGAGAGAGAGAGAGAGAGAGAAATCTTCCACCTGCTGGTCCAGTCCTCAGGTGTCCACAACAGCCAGTAAAGGGCCAGGAGAAAGTTAGGAGTGAGGGTCTCCTATGTGGGTGGCAGGGACCAGTGACGCAAACACTTGGGTCATCATCCACTGCTTTCCCAGGCCATCACCAGGGACCTGCATCGGCAGCTGAGGAACTGGGACATTAACTGGTGCCTATATGTAGTGCTGGTGTCATGGTTACAGATTTACCCACTACACCACAATGCCGGCCCCAATAAACAAATCTTTAAAAACACATACAAACAGGCCGGCGCCGCGGCTCACTAGGCTAATCCTCTGCCTTGCGGCGCCGGCACACCGGGTTCTAGTCCCGGTCGGGGCACCGATCCTGTCCCGGTTGCCCCTCTTCCAGGCCAGCTCTCTGCTGTGGCCAGGGAGTGCAGTGGAGGATGGCCCAAGTCCTTGGGCCCTGCACCCCATGGGAGACCAGGAGAAGCACCTAGCTCCTGCCATTGGATCAGCGCGGTGCGCCGGCCGCAGCGTACTACCGCGGCGGCCATTGGAGGGTGAACCAACGGCAAAAGGAAGACCTTTCTCTCTGTCTCTCTCTCTCACTGTCCACTCTGCCTGTCAAAAATAAAAATAAATAAATAAATAAATAAAAACACATACAAACAAAAGGAACTGTTGGGTCTAGCAACTTTCAGGATTGCAATAAGTTCACACCTAATGAATTCTGTATCTTCCAGGTATTCCAAGGAATAACAAGGGTTTCACTCT
The DNA here is from genome assembly GCF_033115175.1 of Lepus europaeus. Taxonomy (NCBI): domain Eukaryota; kingdom Metazoa; phylum Chordata; class Mammalia; order Lagomorpha; family Leporidae; genus Lepus; species Lepus europaeus. Next base: position 2,948,588 of record NC_084829.1, on the reverse strand, counting down.
AAGGTTCATTATGATAGTTATAGTTAAGGCTAATTCACTAAACCATATTGTATTTTTCTTCACTAATTTGTAACTTTCTTTTCATTACTAGAAGGTTGGTAACAGAATGAGGTCATCACTTCATTTCACCCTTCAACATTTTTTCATTATATAATATTTTTATCACCACCTAAGTCAGAATGCCACAGAGTTTTCAATTCTGAAATCTGTGATGAGCTTGGAATTGGAGCCATATTAGGCACTTGGAGTGTTATCCTGTCCATTTCCTCTTTGCCTTTAATCCCTCCAGAAGGGAGTAGTCTCACTTCTTGTTGAACACTTGGAAAGGCCCATACTGTATTCCTTTAGGAACCTACTCAATCAGCAAGGCCAGCATAGGGGAGGGACAAGTACCTTCTTAGCACCCTTCACTTTCTTTAAATGGACTACAAGTTACATCAATGTAAGACAGATTAACAAGAGAACAAAATATGTTAATCATGTGCATACACACAGGAGTCCCACAAAGATATGAGACTTACAGAGGGCCAGATGATTGGAGCTTAGAGAATCCCGAGCTATACACACAGGAAAGGGGGTTGAGGGCTTCTCAGGGTTGGTGGTGGAACACATAATGGAGGGTGAGGAGAGAAAAAAAAATGTTACGTTGAATGAAAGTGACTTTTTGATGCAGATAACAGTCTCCTAGGTGAGAGTGTTCTGTGGAAGTAGCTTTCTTCCTGGTCAGTAAGCTCACTAATGAAAAGTTTCCTTTACGGATGGAAATTTCTCTTTACAGAAGGGCAACTGTTCAGAGCGTCCTGTGTCCACAGTTTCTCAAATTAACAGCTCAAAATAATCAATATGCCAATAAGGTATATTTTTGAGGTGGTGTGTGAGTGTGTGTGTGTGTGTGTATTCAGGTCTCCCACAGTCATATTTTAGGGTGATGCATCCTGACCCTCAACATCATCAGAATTAACAACGCAGTATCACAATGCATGTAACACAGTAGGAACTTTTAAAGACTGGCTGAGTGAGAGTTAAATAAGTAATATGTTCTATCAAAATTTAAGTTTGTCTCTTTTGTCTTTCTTGGACTTCTGCAAAGAGGAACCTGCTCAGCATTTTGCCCACAGCCCTGAAATGAAGAGAAAACTAAAGAGGACTCCTCTTCCCTCAACTCAATGATTTTTTAAAATAAGTTTTAATAGGAGCACTTGGTTTAGTTCTTTAATTTTGCAGTCATTTTGGTGACTAGTCTCTCTGCATTTCATACAGGCAGGAGTGAGGACAATAAACTGAAAAAGCCTTCCAGGAATACAGAGCAGGGACGAAAGAGCATTCTTGACCTTGAATGTCATAATCCAAATGGATTAATTTTTAAGCTACCTCCATTAAATAGAACTACTAGTTAGAAGAGCGGCATTATCTGTTTCTCATCAAGATCCACTCGGTAAGCATTTACTGTATATCTGCAGTGTGTGCTGGGTGTGTTCAAAAAGTCCAATGCCCAGTCCTGAGGAGCTGGTAAAGCCAAAGGTGCCCTCCTTTCTCAACAGCCTGAATTTAGATCTGTTTTGGTTTAGCATAACCTAAGAAGACTTTCCCAGGAAACACTAACTTCTAGCATTTACATTGCCTTGGAGCTTTGAATCAGGAGGTAGAGGAAGGCAGTTAGAGAGGTGTGAAATTTTTTAACTGAGTAAGAGTTTCCATTCACTTTGAATTCTCTCTTTCCGTTTTTGCTTTTTCATGTTTTTTTCCCCTTTCCTTTTCTCTAAATACGATCAAAGGTTTATACTGAATTCTAAAGAGGTTCCTATACACTTTGCAAATATAAATGGAATTCCCAGCCTGGCAGAGTGGAATGCATGCTACTGTGAATAAATCCTTTAGGATGCCTTCCCTTTACTTTTCTTACTGCCCTTTCTGTGAATTGTTTCCAAGGGTTTTTAAAATGACAGGCAGGAGCTTTTGAAAAGTTGCAATACCCTTTCGTAGACGACACATTTTAAAGTATACATTTTTCATATTTTTGATGAGACACCTCTTCATTTAATGTTATTCACTCAGCAATACTAGTTATTTGAAATCCTGTGGCTTAAAAATGGATAGCTTTTTCCTGCAGACGAGTTTCATGGGTTTTCTCAGGATTGACTTGTGTGACGAAGCATTAAGGGAAAGTTTCAGAAACACTGTTGGTTGGGAATGTCAACAAACAGGAGTGATATTTGGTTCACTCTATGTCTTGGTTGATTTAAAGTCATACTAACTAAAACCAAAAGCAGGGGTCAGCACTGTAGTGGATTGAGCTGCCTCCTGCAATGCCAACAATCCCATATGACCTACAGTTTGAGTCCTGGCTGCTCCACTTCCGATCCAGCTCCCTGCTAATGCATCTGGAATGTGCTTGGGTCCCTGCACCTGCGTGGGAGGCCTGGATGTAGCTCCTGGCTCCTGGCTTTGGCCTGGCCCAGCCCTGGCCTTTGCAGACATTTGGGGAGTGCACCACTGGATGGAAGACCTCTCTCTGTCTCTCTCTTCCTCCTCCACTACTCTGTAACTCTGCCCTGCAAATAAATAAATAAATCTTAAAAACTGCTCTAAAAAATAAAGTATATATAAAATATATATGTGATGTTCACGACCAAATCAGGGCTTTAATAGACTTGCCTGTCATGCATTGAATTGAGTCCTCGAAGATGATATGTGTTTAAAGTATATATAAAACATATATACTTTATATAAAGTAAATCTGTAACAAAAGTGGAAAGCCACAGAAGGGAGAACTGATTAGAAGAAAGAACCTTCAGAAAGATTTAAAGATCAAATTATGCCAAAATGCAACAGTGTGAAGAAAAAACAAATGAAGATATGGGAATATATAATTTGGTTTTTTATTTTCTAGCAAGAATCAATAGGAAATATAAGGAAAATTAAGTTTCTATTCACAAAGGTAACATAGAAATTACAAAAACTTGGCATAAATCTAAGAAGAAAAATATGACTATATGAAAAATACTTTGAAGTCCTTAATAAATAACAATTCTATAAATATTAATATTAAATGAGTATTTTATATTAATCTACACATTAAATGTTATTCTTCCTCTAAAGTAACAGAAAAATTTCCCAGAGGAAAAAATTTGACAAGAAGATTCTGATTTTTTTTTAGAATAGAAAATGCTAATTTCACACAAATACAAATTTTTTAAGACTTATTTATTTGAAAGGCAGAATGACACACACACACAGAGACACACACAGACACAATGAAACAGCAATATTTTCCATCTGTTGGTTCATTCTTCAAATTGCTACAGCAGCCAGGGCTAGGTCAGGCTGAAGCCAGGAGCCAGGAACTCCATACTGGTCTCCCACATGGGTTGCAGGGACTCAAGTACTTGAGTCGTCATCTGCTGTTTGCCCAGGCACATTAGCAGGGAGTTGTATCAGAAGTGGAGTAGCCAGGACTTGAACTGGCACTTTAATATGGGATGCTGCTTCCTAAGTGGTAGTTTAAACTGCTGTGCTATAACTCCTGCCCTGAAAAGAAATTTGTAAAATGAAGTTCCATAGTACAGAAAATGTGACAATTTTTTTTAAAAGCTACTACATTAAAAAGAGTTTCAGGGCCAGAATTGTGGTATAGCAGGTAAAACCAGAGAAACCGGCATCCTATATGGACACCAGTTAGAATCTAGACTGCTCCACTTCCAAATTTAAATTAGTGGGGCCAGTGCTGTGGTGTAGTAGGTAAAGCCACCACTCGCAGTGCCAGCATCCCTTGTGGGAGCCGGTTTGAGACTCAGCAGCTCCACTTCTGATCCAACTCTCTGCTATGGCCTGGGAGAGCAGGCCCAAATGCTTGGGCCCCTGCACCCACATGGGAGATCCAGAAGAAGCTCCTGCTTCTGGCTTCAGATCTGGAAGATCTCTCTGTCTCTCTCTCTACCTCTACCTCTGCTTCTCTGTAACTCTGCCTTTCCAATAAATAAATAAGTAAATCTTTTTTAAAAAAAGTTCAAATTAGTAAGGAATGAATAAAGAGAATGGTTTCAGATATTTGACTATAAATTTGAGAAAAGACACATTTTATTACATTTTATATAAAAATACAAACACATTAGAAATATAGGGGCAGTTCTATAATCTTGCTATGGGAATATCTTTTAATTAAATTACTAGAAACAAAGCAAAATGCAGAATTACTTAATGGGAGGAAATATTTGTAAGATGAGATCTCTTCAAAGAGTTTATGGAAAATATGTATTTTCAAAAAACTGTGCATGTACTTCAAAAGTTTTTTGTACTAAAATAAACATATTTTCCACAAACTGAAGTTCCCTTGTATAAAATGACAGTGTTAATACTAACCTACATAAAGGGCTTCAACAAATCAAATCTTTTTAAAATATATTTTTAAAGATGTATTTATTTACTTGAAAGGTAGAGTTAGAGTTAGAGTTAGAGAGAGAGAGAGAGAGAGAGAGAGAGAGAGAATCTTCCATCTGCTAATTCACTCCCCAAATGGCTATAACAGCTGAGGTTGGCCTGGGCTGAAACCAGAAGCCTTGAACTCTATCCAGGTCTCCCACATGGGTACAGGGGTCCAAGCATTCAATCTTCCACTGCCTTCTCAGGCAAAATTACAGGGAGCTGGATCAGAAGTGGCACTCATATGGGATGTAGGTGTTACAGGTGGCAACTTAACCCACTGCACTACAAGACTGACCCCTCAACAAATCTTCAAGAAGATAAACCGCCTAAGACGAAAGTGGACAACACATATGACAAGGCAATTTAGAGAAAAAGAAATAGAAATGGTGAGAGAACAATTGGGAGAGATAACCAAAAGCATGTAAATTAAAGCAGCTTGCCACTTTCACCATCTGATTTTAAAGAATTCCAAATTGAACAGTCAGTGTTGGGCATGGTCTAGACCATCATGTAAGTGGAAATGTAAACTGTAACTTCCTTTGCTGAAGGCCATTGACACACCCTTGAGTCCAGTACTTGGCATATGGTGGGCAAACAATAATTATTTGTTAACTTAGCAAATAATTGCTTTCACAAATGAAAGGAGCATGGACTTTGCTTTTAGACAGAGTTGAGTTTCCTTCCTGGCTCTGACACTTATTTACTAAATAACCTTTAAGCAATTGACCTAACTTCCAACTTCCTTATCTAGAAAATAGAGATTATTCCTACCATGTAGGATTGTGAGAAATACTGAAAATAATACACGCAGTGTTTCTTTTAACGACAGCCAAACTGTAAGAGCTAATATAGAAAAGACTTTCTTTTAGGCCTCATGATTTCCCTGGCAACCCAAGAGAAGTTCCTTTCCTCAAAACTTACTCTGGTTCTTTTTATATTCTCCTTCTTCCACATAAAGCCAGCTCCACATTTAAGTGCAGTCTTTTCAGATCTGCTCTTGTGCTGCCAATTGAGGGTGATGTTCACGACCACATCAGGGCTTTAATAGACTTGCCTGTCATGCATTGAATTGAGTCCTCGAAGATGATATGTGTTTAACTCATAACTCAGACACCCATAAATGTAGCCTTATTTGGAAATAAGTTGTTTGTAGATGTAATCAAATTTATATGAGTGGTGTGGACCCCAAATCCAGTATTCTTATAAAAGGAGGGAATTTGCACACACACACACACAGGGAGAACATCATGTGACTACAGAGACAAATATGGGGGTGGGGCGGGTATCTCCAAGCTGGAAGAGGTGAGGAAAGTACAGCCCTAGTGCCCTTGGATAGAACTTGCCCTGCTGACATCTTGATATCAGACTTCCGGTTTCCAGAACTGTGAGAAAATGAATGTCTATTTCAAGTCAAGAGATTGTGGTATTTCTGTAGTGCTGGGGTCTACTATTCTCACCTCAAAAGGTCATTTGACTCCAATTCTGGGCTTGGTAATGATCTGTAGAACAGATAGAGACAACATCCAGTTTTGGATAATTACAGGTAAATTCCCTAAATTATATTTTTGGTTCTCTCATACCAAGGTAGGCTTAAACAAGGGGAGAATGTTTGTCTTGGCCAATTTGTGCTGGTATAACATTATACTAATGACTGGGTGACTTATAAAAAACATAAATTTATTTCTCTTGGTTCTAGAGGCTGCAAAGTCCAAGGTCAAGATGCCAACAGATCCAGTCCTTGGTCCAAGATGTTCTCATATGGAAGAAGACCTTAAAAGAGACAGCCCACATCCCAAAAGCCTTTTTTATATAAGTATTAATCCATTCATTAGGGCTGAATTCTTGTTACTTAAACATCTCCTTTTAGGCCACAATCCCTATGCTGTTGCATTGGAGATTAAGATTCCAACACATGAAACTTAAGAGAGGACACATTCAAAGTATAGCAATGTTTGAATGTTACATGAGTAAAAATAACAAACAAAACAATATGTTTGTTCCCTCGAGTTGCTTGGTCTCAGTGAGAATAGTTAAAGGGTAAACTTCCAAATAGAAAGTTCTAAAGACCCAACACTTGCCTTTGCAGGATGTTAGACGATTGTAGATTCCTAGTGACCATTAAATTTCTTCTGCTATTGAAATGGTCATTTGGCCTGGAGGTTAGGCCACTGGTTGGGATGTCCACATCCCATATCAGAATACCTGGATTCAAGTCTTAGCTCCACTCCCAGTTTCCTGCTAATGTTCTCCCTAGGAGATGGCAGGTGATGGCTTAAGTAGCTGTGTCTCTTTTACCCATGTAGGAGACCTAGGCTGAGTTCTCAGTTCCCAACTTCAGTCTGGCTCTACCCTGGCCATTGCAGGTATTTGAAGAGTAAATGAACAGATAGCAATTCTCATTCTCTCTCTTTCTCTCTCTCTCTCTCTCTCTCTCTCTCTCTCAAATACATTTTTTAAAAAGCAAATACATTCTTCCACTATGGCTGCCAGTATTTGGTTGCTTGGAGAGAAGTGTCTATAAGAATGCATTGAGGGGCTGGCACTGTGGCAGAGTGGCCTCAGTCTGCCTGCAGCACTGGCACCCCATATGGCTGCAGGTTTGAGTCCCAGCTGCTCCACTTCTGATCCAGCTTCCTGCTAGTGGTCTGGGAAAGCAGTGTGAGATAGCACAAGTGCCTTGGCCCCTGCACCTGTGTGGGAGGCCCAGAAGAAACTCCTGGCTCCTGGCTTTGGATTGGCCCAGCTCTGGCCATTGTGACCATTTAGGGAGTGAACTAGTAGATAGAAGACTTTTTTTTCCTCTCTGTCTGTAACTCTGCCTCTCAAATAAATAAATAAAATCTTAAAAAAAAATGAGCCATGCCTTCTAGGTTCATGCTAGAGTCCCCATTCCTTGAAGCTGAGCTAGCCTTGTGACTTGCTTTTGATCAATAGAATGTGACTGTGTTAGTCCATGTTTCATTGCTATTACCAAATATTAGAGACAGTCTAACTTATAAAGAAAAGAGGTTTATTTTGGCTTACTGTTCTGGTCATTGATCAAGGGGTCAAATCTCATGACGGTCTTTTTGGCAGAGTTGCAAGGAAGTAGGGGCATCATATGGCAAAAGACAAGGAATACCATGTGTGCCTGTCTCCTGATCCCTTTCTCTTCTTAGAAAACCGCTGGTATTTAATCATGAGAACTACGCCACGGTGACCTTTTCTAATCCTCTTCACCTCCCAAAGGCTCCATCTCTAAACACCATAATTGTATTAACTTTATACCCTCTTAATACCTCACAATGAGGATTCAATTTCAACATGTGAATGCTTCAGGGACACAAACCACATTCAAACCATAGCAGTGACTGAAATTACTGCATGACTTCTGAGTTTAGACCATATGGAGTCATTCAGTTTCCACCTGGGGTTGCTGGAATGCTTATTCCTGTAACAATCCAACTACTTTTGAGATTCCCACACTGTGATGGAGTTACAGGAAGATAAAGAAATGCTCATGGGGCATGAGGTATAGCAGTTTAAACACCCCATGGGATGCCTACGTCCCATGCCTGGGGTTGAGTCTCACCTGGGCTTCTGCTTCTGACCCAGCTTCCTGCTAAGATTCCTGGGAGGCAGCAGATGGTGGCCCAAGTGTTTGGGTTCCAGCCAGTCACATGGGAGACCCAGATGGAGTTCTTGGCTCCTGGTTTTGGCGTGGCCTAGCCCCAGCTGTTGTGGGCATATGGGGGTAAACAAGATTTCTTTTTCTCTGTCACTCTGCCTTTTAAATAAATAAATAAATCTCAGGAGAGAGTAAAATGCCCATTCTTGTCCTTGCTTCCCAGTTAGCCCTTCTAAGACTTGAAAAATGTGAATGAAGATGCCATCTTGGACTTCTACTTTTTTAAGATTTATTTATTTATCTTGAAAGTCAGAGATACAGAAAAAGAGGGAGAAACAGAGAGATGAGAAATCTTTCATCTACTGGTTCACTCCCTAGATGGCTACAATGGCCAGCACTCGGCCTGGTCAAAGCCAGGAGCTTCATCTGGGTCTCCCACAAGGGTGGCAGGGGCCCAAACACTTGACCCATCTTTTCATGCTTTCCCTAGGCCATTAGTAGAATGTTGGGTCAGAAGTGGAACAGCTGGGACACAAACTGGTGCCTATATGGGTTGCTAGTTTTGTAGCCAGTGGCTTTACCCACTATGCCACAGCACTAACCCCTGTCTTGGACTTCTAGATCAGTCAAACTTGTAAATGATTCTAGCTCCAAGTGTCATAAGATTGCAACAAGAAGCATAATCCCAATAGACAATGTCCCAACTAACTCAGGCAACTACGATGGATAACAACAATGATAATGTTTTGTTTAAACCATCAAATTTAGAGTATCCAGAGAGAAAATGTGATAGGCAGGACTTAGGGTCAATAATTCCCTGGTGTTTATACCTCCCTGAGAACCGCCCCCCCCCCATCATAACTTGCTTTTAACCAACAGAATATGGCAAAGGCAATGAGATGTTACTCTCTTCATCAGGTCGCATCGCATAAGACCCCCATCTTAACTTACTGGATTGAGATTTTCGTCACTGTCTTGAAGTGAGTAGTCATGTTGGTCATAGGATGGAACTGCAAGTAGTCTCTAGGACCCAGGGCAGGCCTCTGAGGATTACTAGAAAGCTAAGGCCTTCAGTCTTATATCCATGACAGAATGAATTCTGCCACTAAGCTAATGAACTTGGAAGCGGATTTTTCCCATCAGACTCCAGATGAGAATCAACTTAGCTGACATCTTGACTGCAGTGATGTGAGAGCCCAAGCAGAGGGCCCAGTTAAGCTGTGACCAGATTTCTGTGTATTGTTAAGGCTGCTAAGTCTGTGGTAATTTGTTATACAGCACAGAAAACTAATGCAAGGGGTGAGTATATTTAGCATGAGGAAGGGATGTGAATTGAGTGGCCCAAGAATGATCTGAGACAGAGAGATTTCAAAGCAGTCCACTATCAGCTCCTTCTCTCTCTGTATATTCACACTGCTCCTCACAACAAGGGATGGAACTTAATGCCTTCTCTTTGAGTTTAGACTGCTCTTACAGTTTCTTGACCAAAAGAATGTGATGAGAGTGATGTGCTGGGACTTCAAAGCTACACAAGGAGCCTGGCAGTTTCTTCCTTTGTCTTTTAGAATCTGGCCTACGGTGCCAGCACCCTGGGTTCTAGTCCCTGTTGGGGCGCCGGATTCTGTCCCAGTTGCTCCTCTTCCAGTCCAGCTCTCTGCTGTGGCCCGGGAGGGCAGTGGAGGATGGCCCAGGTGCTTGGGCCCTGTACCTTCATGGGAGACCAGGAGGAAGCACCTGGCTCCTGGCTTCGGATCGGCACAGAGCACCGGCCGTAGTGGCCATTTCGGGGGTGAACCAATGGAAAAAGGAAGACCTTTCTCTCTGTTTCTCTCTCACTGTCTAACTCTGCCTGTCCAAAAAAAAAAAAAAAAAGAAAAAAAGAAACCTTCCCCTTAGTAGAACTGACACCCTGTACTCATGTAAGCTGTCTACTATGCTGAAAGAACCATGTGAGGATGCCAGATGAAGAGAGAGGCTTCAGATGAGTCTAGCCTTCAGCCTTTCCCACCAAGGCATCAGACTGTGAATGAAGCCTTTTTAGACCGTATTAGCCACCACTTGAATATCACCAAGTAACCTCATTTGATTTTTTTTTTTAATTTGACAGGTAGAGTTATAGACAGAGAGAGACAGACAGAGAGAAAGGTCTTCCTTCCGTTGGTTCATTCCCCAAATGGCCACCATGGCCGGCGCTGCACCGATACGAAGCCAGGAACCAGGTGCTTCTTCCTGGTCTCCCATGTGGGTACAGGGGCCCAAGCACTTGGGCCATCCTCCACTGGCCTCCCAGGCCACAGCAGGGAGCTGGACTGGAAGAGGAGCAACTGGGACTAGAACCCAGCGCCCATATGGGATGCCGGCGCCAACCTCAGTTGATGTTTTGAGGGACAGAAAAGCTGCCCAGCAGAGCCCTGCCTAAATTACTGATCCATAGAATATGAGCAGTTTGTTATACAGCAGTCCAGCAGGATCTGGTTGGATCTCAGCCAGGAAAGGCAGCAAGCCATCAGTACTAAGCTAAGGAAATTTCCCATTGGAAATAGGCAGGAGGGACTCAGCAGAATCATTTCACCCATCATTTCTCAGTACCTGGAGTTGAATCAACTGTCTGTGCCCAGTCCTTCACTGGCTAGGGGGAAGGAATTATCCATGGCTCTACACTCACCAGGATTTGCCACCTCATGCTCATTTCCCTGAACATCTGCTGAATACTCATGCATCAGGGGTCAATGTGTGCCAGGATGACTATTTGCTGTGGCAGTCATTTTTTTCCAGGAGCACAGTTGATGTTCATTTTGCCACTTTCATCTTTGTTGCTTACTGGAGGAATGTTTTGTCCTCACCTGTGCTGCTTTTTGATGAGATTCAAGAAAAGTAGTTTTTGTTTTGTTTTGTTTTAGGATTTACAGTTTGAGAAGTTGGAACAAATTACTATAGAGCTGCTTCTGAGGATTATCTAAGGAAACCATACACATTAATATCAATAGTCTGTCTTCTAACAATTAGGACACAACCCAGGATAGAGACCGGATGCTCTTCAGCACTCTCATGTCCTGGGGGAATTCCCTAAGGCTTACCTCCTAGGAATGGACAGAGGCTCTGTTTTGGTGGGAAGGGGGGAGTCATTTAAAAAAATCATTAGGATCAACATGCTCTTTGCTGTTTCTCTCAGGAGGTCTAGCAAATTCTCCAGTGTATAGGATTCAAGGTGCTCGCCTTTATAATCCTAGCTTCCTTTGTTAGCTGTGCAGATTAGGCCCCTAGCCAAGACCTCTTCTAGGCATCAAAGTACTGGAAGGAATATTGGAAGCCATTACTAGTTGAAGTGGACTCAGCCTGGAACAGTTTGAGATTTATGACAGCATCTTGAATATTTTAAACATGTTAGTACAAAATGGTAAGGTTTCTCTGGCACTAGAGTGCTTAGAATTAAAATTGAGACCAATATCTTAACCTTGAGGCAATTCTGACATATTATAAGGATCAGACAAGTAGCCAGGAGCTGGAAAGTTTCCAGCGGCACTCAAGGGTGTTTTATTACCTCATCTAATTTAAAGAACAATGTATTACTTCATCTCTAGCATTTTAAGTTACTGTAGATTCACTTTTATTGAGTAAGGCTTTAAGACATGCCACAAAAGGACCGGTGGGCAGGTATTTGTTCTCAAGTCCTTTGAGGAGAAAGCTGAAAATGGGGGCCAAGGAGGACTTAGAGCTTCACATACTGTTTCCTTCTGGATTTGATGCCACTGATGGAAAAACAATTCTGTGTTCCTTGAGACTGTAATTAGACAGTACAGCAGTGAGCCCAAAGCTTTGCTACCTGGGTTTGTGTGCATTGAGAAATCAAGATTACTAGAATGGAAAACCTTCCCAATGAATAGTTTTTTTTTTAGCTTGAAATCATTGGTCCAAGAATTGAAAGTTAAAAATCTAAGGAGCTGGAGACAAAGTGACTTTAGGAACACACACGCCCTTCTAGAGATAGAAATAACTGTGGGATCCAAGACTCAGACTTGTTTGTTATATTCAAATTTGTTTGTTATATATTGTTACATTACCTGAAGGCAGAGAACTGATAAAAAATTAAATTAATGAAGATGTGAGAGAATTAAATGTATTCAATTATGTTGACTACATAATCACATCATCCAAAGATTTGTCATGTGTATTCCAAAGTTGAGGAGATAGATTTTAGGAATTCCCTAGCAATTTCATATCTGATTGCCTTTCCATTCTGTTTCTAAAACCCCGTTGCTTCTGTTATGCATTCTAGGGAAACAGATTCATGAAATGTAATTCTATTCCAATGGAAAAACAGGGATGTAAGTTCCTTCGTACCCAACTGAGTTGGATTTTTACAAGGTTTTATTTAAAAATCCAGTGCTTCTATCATGAATATTTCCTCAACTGGAAAATTGATATAAATCCTGAAGTGAAGGGAAGCTAAAAAAGGAGGTGGTTTCTATTTCCTTGTTTGTAGTCTGTTGTACCAGCCTCTCTCTCTCAATCCTAACACAGTCCTGTGACCATCTTCTTGGCCTTTAAACTTGAGTTAAGAGTACTAAATCTGAAGTGTGAATATTGTCTGTATAATCATGTCAGTCAGGGTTTAGAGCTGGACATAGAAATCAGTATAGAAATTTCAAGCAGAAATGGATTTATCACAAGAAATTACGTTACGAATCCTTGCAAGAAAACACTTCGGCAGTTTTTAAAGAAAACTAAACATGCAATCACCGAGGACCTAGAACCTATACTCTTGGGCAAAAATAAAACTTAGGTTCACACACAAAAATGTACATGAATGCTCACAGCAGTTTACTTGCCACAGCCCCAGACTGGAAATAGCCCCCATATGCTTCGATAAGTGAATGAAACTACGGTACATCCATACCACAGAATACCACTCAACAATAGAAATGAATGAACTACGAGCACACAGAAGTTGGCTGACTCTCCAGGAGACTTAATCTGAGTGGAAAAAGTCAGTCCCCAAAGACTACAAAATAATTCTTTTTATGGAAACAGAGGATAGACTGGTGATTTCCAGGGGTTAGGAATGGGGAGGGAGAGGAGTGATAAGGTTATAAAGAACAATATGAGGGGCTGGCACTGTGGTACAGTAGGTTAATCCTCTGCCTGCGGTGCCAGCATCCCATAGGGGTACTGTTTCTAGTCCTGGCTGCTCCTCTTCCAATCCAGCTCTCTGCTATGGCTTGGGAAGGCAGTGGAGGATGGCCCAAGCGCTTGGGCCCCTGCAACCGTGTGGGAGACCAGGAAGAAGCTCCTGGCTTCTGGTTCCAGACTAGCTCAGCTCTAGCCATTGTGACCATTTGGGGAGTGAACCAGTGGATGGAAGACCTTTCTCTCTGTCTCTCCCTCTCACTGTCTGTAACTCTACCTCTCAAATAAATAATTTTTTTTAAAAAAAGAAGATGAGACATTTGTATAGTGTTGGATCTATTCCAACACTATACAGATGTACAATACTACATTGGATGGTGGACGTACAATACTACACATGCAACTGTGTAGAACTGAACATACATATATACACAACTGAGTACAAAAACTGGGGAAATCTGAATATGATTTTATCAATGTCAATATCCTGCTTGAGATATTGTGCTAGTTTTTTAAGATGTGACCATGCCACTTGAGTACAAAGATCAATTTAAAAAAAATCTTTACAAGGGGTGTAGGAATTGGAGTCAGAGGGTCATCACTGGCAGCTGATGTCATGGGCATATCACCATAGCTCCAAGTCAGAATTTAGGAAACTGCTCCTGCTGCACTGCTGCCTTCCCAATAAGCTCTCTTATCCATGAAACTGGTGATGATGACCTAAATTGGAGTTTAGCTGCCACAAACTCTCCTATCAGTCTGACCAGAAGTAGAAAGATAATTGCTATTTCACTGCCGCCTGCCAAAGTGAGCAAGAATACATCTTGTTGGTAGAACTCAGTTTGCTTCTAATATGTCAGATGGAAAATGATCTGGGAAATGTGAGTTTTAGCATATGGAAGGTGAGAAGCCCATAGTATCTAGCATAACTAACCACTAGCCATATGATTCTGTGTAAGTTGATTAATCTTTCTGATCCTTAATTTCCAACTCTGTAAAATAGGGTTCATTACCATACTTATCCTACAGACTTGACTGAGATATGATACACTGCCTGGAACTCTTATATGCTTAGCTAATCCATGCTAATCATTGTCATTGTTTTTCCAGTTTGAATTACAGTGAAAGATTAGTAAATATTCCCTAAGTGAAAGGCAAAGGAGAGAAAGATAAAAAGGAAAGGAGATAATTTGGAGGTGAAGGAAGAGTATCGTTCTTCAATGCTGGGCATCTATTCAATGATAAGAAATGAGAAATAAAGATGTGACAAAAGTTGTTCAGTATTTATTTAGAATGGTTGACCTCTATCCAATCAGAGAACTTGGAGCTGTTGGCCTTCCCCTTTGTCTCTGTACTTCATATTATGTTAAATGAATATGAAAATGCTAACATATTATGTTAAATGAATATGAAAATGAACATGAAAATATGAAAAAGCCCTAAAATTATATACTATCATATCACCCTCAGACTGTAGCTCCTTGAAAACTATTTGTTCTCTATTGTTGTGCCCTCAGAAGGAAGTCAAATATGTTTTGGAATTTAGTGATGTTTGAGGGTGAAGGTAGGAATGTCACCAGTTAGCTACCAAATTTATTTGCTTCCTCTAAAACACACTGTGATTTTATTGAATATTATATCCAAGTATTTGTCAGTTAAACAATATACTTACTACCATTAAAACAAAGATTATTTGAAAGGCAGAGTTACAGAGATCTTCCATCCATTGGTTCACTCCTCAGATGGCCTCAATGCCAGGGCTGGGCCAGGCTGAGGCTATAAGCCTGGAACACCATTTGTGTTTCCCAGCTAGGTGGCAGGAGCCTTATCACTTGGGCCATCTTCGCTGCTTTCAAAGGCACATTAGCAGGGAGCTAGATAGGAAATAGAGCAGCTGGGACCCAAAATGACATCCATATGGGATGCTAGTGTTATAGGCAGCAGCCTGACCCACTGCACCAAAACGCAGGCCCCTTGTCATCATTTTTCATTGGCTTTTTATCAACTCCTGGAGCATGTTTCTTCAACTTCAGCACTGCTGACATTGTGGCCTAGATGACTATTTGTTGAGGCAGGCTGTCTGGGGCATTGAAGGACACTGGCCCAGAAATCTGGCCTCTACTCACTAGATAACAATAGCACACCTCCAGTTGTGACAACCAAAAATGTATCCAGACATTGTCACACGTTCCCCGGGGGGCAAAATCACCCACGTTTAGAAACTACTCTATCAGAGTAAAACACAATGAGGCCATGGTGCTCCCTACTTTCCAGTAGTAGCCTGTAGATTTCCTTCTAGTTCATGTAATCTTAGCGTGCCTCAGACACGGACTTTAAGTTGCCTGAATGACACTAGGGAAATAGCAACCAACCCCACTATCGACTTCCCCTTGCCAAACAAGCTAACAAGAAAACCTTATTTTCCTAGTAGCTGTCTGCTATGGGTTGATCTGTGCCCTTCTCCCCATTCACACGTTGAAGTCAACCTTGGGTAATTAGAGATACGCTGTTTAAAGATGTAATTAAATCAAAATGAAGTCATTTGAATATAACTAGAGGCCTTAAGAACAGGAAGCTAGGACACAGCACACAGAGGGAGGATGCCTGTAAACATGAAGATACCTGTTTATAGCCAAGCAGAGAGGCCTCAGAAGCACTCAACCCTGTGGACACTTTGATCTTCTCCAGCCTGAGAGCTGTGAAGAAATAAATCTGTTGTTCAAGCCACCTTTTCTGTGGTACTTTGTTGTGGCAGCCCTGGCAGACCAATAAACTGTCTTCAGGGAAGTTTTCCAGAAAAACACCCTTCATTGTTCAACCATCCAGCCATCTCTGACCACAAAGATGTTCAGGCCCTAACAGCATTGATTTTCTTCCTGTGATCTCTTCTACTGTCATACTTCTATCCAAGACAGGTGAATTTCCAGGGTTCAGTGCAGTAATAGCAGGTCTCAAAGCTATGTTGTAAAAGTGGCATATCTCTTAAAAACATCATCAGTCTCAACTTTTTTTTTGAAAATGTTAAAGCACTGATCGACCTCATTAATTTATGAGATATTTACATGAAAAGAATCACAATTTTTAAGATAATCTAATAGATTTCAAAGACCTTCCTTGCTTTTAGTGAGTTCCTGTGGTGTTTAGGGCCTCTTTACTCATTACTCCAGGGTGGCCTTCCATTGGCAGTAGACATCTTTGCTGTCATTCTTACAGGTGAAGCAGGGTGTGAAACCAGAAGCGTCCACCTATGAAGCTAAAGAGTATTCCTGAGGGGTTTGGGGGAAAGGGAGATCTTTGATCGTTTTTGTGATTTTCCGATGTCAGATCTGCAGCACGACCTGCTTGTAGGTCACTGCCCCAGTAAGTCGGGTTGTGATCTCAAGTCGCGATCTACCGGGAGGTGGAACAGGAGTCTGTCCGGGTAAGCAGAGCCGCGAAGGCCGGGAGGGTTCTCTTCCACACACCTGCTATTCTCCCAGCGCTTGAGCTCCTGCCACTCCTTTCCCTGCCCAAGGAGCAGCTGCCAAATGTGAGCCAAATTCGGAAGACACCGGGACCCGCCCCACCTCGCGTTTAAATTACTCTTTGAAATTTGCCACGTCGAGTTTTTGATTCGTGCGGCTTTTTCGCCATTCCCCACGCCGCACACGGGTGGGCCCGGCCTCTCCTCTCACACTGCCCGTCCTCGGACTGGTGTACTTCAAATGGAGTTATCTGGACTCCGGGCTCGTTCCAGGCCTGAGGGAGACGCCAGGGCCAGAGGGCCAGCTGAGGTGTGAAGTCAGTCACGGCCCACAGCCCCGACCCGCTCACAGGCCTCGTAACGCAGTCTTCCTTCAAGTAACGCAAACCAGAGTTCTCGAGAGAGCAACGCGACAGGAATCGGTTATCAAAGTCCCGTGACGCAGGCGTTTGGTCAGCTGCGGGTGCTCTCAGCATCCTCGGGGGACATCCGGCGGCCCGGAGACTGAGGAGGGCGCAGGGCGCGCGGCGGGCGTCCGGGCCGCCGGGGTCCGCCACCTCCTCCCTCAGGCTCGCCGGGACGCAGGCCGGGCGCCAACGCCCAGCGGCCGGCCCCTTTCCGGCGGCCCCCGGCCCCGCAGGCCGCAGGCGCCGCCCTTCCCGCGCGGCGGCCGGCGGGGGGCGTGGCGAGGCGGCGGCCGGCGGGGGCGTGGCGAGGCGGCCGCGGCCGGGGGCGGGGCCTGCCGCCGTCACGGCGCCGACTGACGCGCAGGACGCGGCGCCCGCCAGGCCGCAGCGCCGCCGCCCGGCCGCCGGGCCCGCCTCGGCCCGCCTCGGCCCGCCCCCGGCCCTCCCCGGCCGGCCTCCCGGGCGTCCCTGTCAGACTGTGGCGGCCGGCGGCTCGCGCGCTCTCCCCGCCTCAGCTCGGCGAGGCGGCTCGGCGCGGGCACACCCCCACGGCCCGGCCATGGCACACGCGCCGGCTTGCTGCCCCAGCCCGCGGGGCTCGGGGGATGGCGACGCGGGCAAGCCCAGGAAGGTGGCGCTCATCACTGGCATCACCGGCCAGGTGAGTGCGCCGGCGGGCGCGAGCCGGGCCCGCCGCCCCCCGGGCACGTGTGGGCGCGCTGCCGGGCTCCGGGAACAGCCCTCTGGCGTGCCGGAAGGTGTCCGCCGCCGCGGCTCGGGCGGAGAGTGCGGCGGGGGTGCCGGCCGCGGCGCGCGGCTCGGTCCTCTTCCGGGCGGGACGCGGTCCTCACGCCCGGGCCGGACCACCCGCCCGCACCTGTGCGCCAGGCGCCCGGAGCTTCGTGCCCGGAAGGGAGGAGAGCGGTTAACAGTGAAACGTGTTTGTAGAGTTGTCTTGCGTTCTGTCAGCGTTGTGAGTTGCTTGCCGGGCTTAGAAAGCATGGGAGGGGTCTGCCTGGCTGTTTTGGTTCCCCCTCACCAGATTTCCAGAGAAAATGGAGAAAAGAGTAGTGCCGTGGAGTCACAGCCCAAGAAACGTTCAGGAAAAACAGAACTCTCCCAGAAGCTCGGGTAGGCATCTGAACATCTGAGATTCAGGGTCCCTCATTTTGAGGTATGTACACAGCAGGCTGGTCTCAAAGAGGCTAGGGTTCCACTCCCAAAGGAGTTCCTTCAGATCCTCAGGTGGAGCTGGCCTGAGCTTTGACTCCCCGTGCTGCAGGCCGAGGGTGACAGTCCCCACTTGCAACAGGTAGGCTCCCCGTGCTGCAGGCCGAGGGTGACAGTCCCCACTTGCAACAGGTAGGCTCCCCGTGCTGCAGGCCGAGGGTGACAGTCCCTGCTTGCAACAGGTAGGCTCCCCGTGCTGCAGGCCGAAGGTGACAGTCCCCACTTGCAACAGGTAGGCTCCCCATGCTGCAGGCCGAGGGTGACAGTCCCCACTTGCAACAGGTAGGCTCTGGATTATCTCCTGGTGGTGGCCAGTGTAGCGGGGAGGCAGAGGTGATAATCACAGCTACTATATACTGCACTTGTCATAGTCCAGTCAGTCTGTTACTGTTAGCTCATTAGCTGTGGCAACAAACTGCCCGAGGGTGTACTTGCATTGTCTCTACTTTATAGATGTGGAAATGGAAGCATGGCAATTTGTGTGATGTCAGACAGCTGAAGTGTCCACATGGGATTGAAACTTCTGTTAAAGTTGCCTAGCCTTGCAAAAGGATAAGTTGTGGGTGGGCAGACACATTCACAGAATATTAGGCACAGTTTCAGCTACTGGAGGCCTGGTCAATTTCTGGTTTTTCATGTCTCTTGGTTTGCCTAAGGCAATTGAAATAGGCACGTGTTTGAAAACTGGAAAGAGAGGTTGGTAGGGCAAGGATCTCAGATTAAGGGAGGGAACACCTAAATTCAGGCAGTTAAGGCAGGTCACAGCAGCCAGCATAGTGGCTTGATGGATTAATCGTCTTGTGGTGCAGGCATCCCATATCAGAGTGCTAGTTTGACTCCCAGCTGCTCTGCTTCCAGTCTGGCTTCCTGCTAGTGCACATGGGAAGGCACTGGTTGATGGGCTAAGTTTTTGGGCCCCTGCCACCCACATGGGAGACCTAGATGGAGTTCCTGGCTCTTGATTTTATCCTGTCTGAGACCTAGCTGTTGTGGACATTGGAGAGTAAACCTGCAAATGGAAGATTCTTTGTCTCTCCCTATCTCTGTCACTCTTTCTTTCAAATAAATAGATCTTAAAAATAAAAAAAAAGAAGGGTTAAGGGCCTACATATTGACCTCTCCTTTTTTTCTATTACTAGGAACCTAAGTGCAGATGATTCATTTTTCCTAATTTCTCAGGCTGGCTCTGAAATTCACGTTTGCCAAATTTACATAATCTCTTGAAAGCAGATTTTTTCAATATCATCAAGAAATTAAGATGTTGATGGGCTATATTAGTATGGCTTATAATAATTTAAGTATGAGCCACTGCAGGTAAGAAATCTGACCTTATTTAGACCATTACAAGTGGTCAACTGGTTGGTACTGAGTGGCCAGAAATGTGTGGATGTGGCCTCTTCCTCTAGTTTGTCGGTAGACTGTCCAGGGGAATGTTCTGGAAGCATGCGCAGCATACCATCCCCTGACCATGATGTTTTATTTCTCCACTTCATCCCATCTGTAGATACTTGCTATCTCAGTGTTCATAACTTTGTTCCTAGATCTGTCTTCCATACCATGTCCTTGTTTGCCATTACACTGGCTTCTGCAATCCCTGAATTCTTTTGCTGCCACATAAATAGTTGCTGATGGAGCTTGTTCTATGCTTTTTGTTTCTCTTTTAGGACAGTGACTCCCAACCTGGGTATCAAGGGTCTCTGGAGGACTATGGCATTAACATAGAGTCCATACCTTATTGCACATTTTCTTAATACAACTGGATGAGAAGTTTTCCAGCTACCCAGTCTGCTGAGCACTTTTTAAATAGCCCCGCCTATGAGGCAGGTGTATCTTGTATCCCCATTTTACACCATACTAAGTGAGCTTAAGTGATGTTCTTTGAGCTTGTGTACCTCATGATTGGCAGAGCTGAGATCTGAACCCAAGAGTCAGGCTCCAGAGTGGTTGCTCTGAACCATTTTGTTGAGGGCTGGTTTTGTGGTGTAGTAGGTTAAGCCTCCCCTGTGGTGCTGGCATCCCATATGGGTGCTGGTTCATGTCCTGGCTGCTTCTCTTCCAATCTAATTCTCTGCTAATATCTTGGGAAAGCAGTGGAAGATGGCCCAAGTGTTTGGGTCCATCACCCACGTAGGGGGCCAGAGGAGGCTCCTGGCTCCTAGCTTCGAATTGACCGAGCTCTGCCATTGTAGCCATTTAGGGAGTGAACCAGCAGATGGAAGACCTCTCTCTCTGTAGCTCTGCCTGTCAAATAAATAAATAAATAAATCTTTAAAAAAAGCACTTTGTTAGTCTGTCTGTAGTATTAAATCACAAGGCAGAGAGAGAGAATTGTTTTATTCTATAAAGAAATCTCAGATTCAAGGGACACTGCTCTGGCATTTTGGACTGTCATGGCAAATATGTCAATGGGCTTAAATGGGTTTCTCAAATTCCTGTGAGAGTAGTTCAGGCAGCCAAGGTATCCTATCTTACGCTTTTTTAGTATGTAAGAGTGTTTCAGAAAGATCATAGAAAAATGGAATTAAAAAGTCAGTTTATTTGGTGCAGAAAAAAATTAAAATCCACATATAGTTTTTCATAATCTGCATATGAAATTTTTGAAACTATACTGTTTACATATTTTTGAAATATGTGTATATATATATATACTTCATATATAAATATTTATATACTTGCATGTACTTTTGGAAGTACATATGCTTAGGCTTCTTATTCTAGCTTTTTCTTCCTACCCATTCTTTTTTTCCCAAATATTATTTGTTGATTTATTTATTTGAAAGGCAGACAACATATACATACCCAGAATTCTCATTCTTTGGTATACTCTCCAAATGGTTATAACAGCCAGGGCTGGGCCAGGTGAAAGCTAGGAGCCAGGAACTCAATCCAGGTTTCCCATGTGGAAGGTAGGGGCCCAATCAGGCGAGTCACCTGCTGCCTCTCAAGGTGCATATTAGCAGTAAGCTGGAATGGGAAGTGGAGCTGGGACTTGAACCCAGGCACTCCAGTATGGGATGCGGGCATCCCCAGTGGTATCTTAGCCACTGCACCATATACCTATCCCTCCTCCTACCTATTCCTCCACCTACACATTCTTTTTTCCCCTGCACTTTTTTATTTTTTAATTTTTTTGACAGGTAGATAGAGATTTTCCATTTGGTGGTTCACTCCTCAAATATCCACACCAGTTGGGTCTGGGCCAGGCCAAAGCCAGGAGCCTAGAACGCAATCCAGGTCCCCTACCTGGGTAGCAGAGACCCAAGTATTTGACCTATCATCTGCTGCTTTCCAGGTGTGCAGAAGCCTGGAATTGGAAACAGAGTAGGAACTCCAATATGGGGTGCGATCATCCCAAGTTACATCTTAACTGCTGCGCCAAATGCCTGCCCCTCCTACTCACCTTTTTTTTTTTTTTAAGATTTTTATTTATTTATTTGGGAGGTAGAGTTGTAGAGTTGCAGACAGTGAGGGAGAGACAGAGAGAAAGGTCTTCCATCTCCTGGTTCACTCCCTAGAAGGCCACAACGGCTGTAGCTGGGCTGATCCTAAGCCAGGAGACAGGAGCATCTTCTGGGTCTCCAGTGCAGGTGCAGGGGCCCAAGCACTTGGACCATCTTCCACTGCTTTCCCAGGCCATAGCAGAGAGCTGGATGGGAAGAGGAGTAGCTGGGAGTAGAACTGGCACCCATCTGGGATGCTGGCACCACTGGCAGAGGATTAACCTACTCCTTGCCTTCCCCCTCCCCCTTGATACAATAGCTGTGAATCCTTTTCCAAAGTCTATGCCTTCTTAAATTGACTTTAAGTAAACCCAGGCTTTGGCTTCCAGGCCCTCTGCCAGCCATCCCCATAGCTCACCTCCATTGTTAATGATGATTGCTGTTCTTTTCTGTACTCACGGAAATGTTCTGGCTGTTCTTTGAATACTGTGGCCTTGTAACTCTCTGGAGTCATTATTTGTGGCTGAATGGACAAGGCTTATTCCTTTTAACTTGACTAAAAGCCTTAGTGTTCTCAGACTTGTCCTGCCAAATGTGGCCTCTTCAGGAAATTCCTTTATATTTGTGTATATGCAGTCTCTGTTGCTTGTATAGGTCATTTATATATCTTCCTTCTTCTTTCAGATTGTAAACTGCTTTGAAGATAGAAATCTCATTTTCAGCCTGTCACATCTCAAATGGCTTCACCTAGAGGACTTAAACATTTTGACCTATTTTTCTGTTACTAGAACACATCTTCACTCTGTGTCTGCAGTGTGCAAGGCCTGGTTTGATGCTTGTGAGGATATCAAGAGATGTAAGGAATACTTTCTGCCCATTAGGACCTTATAGTCTTTGAAGAGCATAAGACAATGCACATGAAAACTCAGAACATAAGAAAAAATTAGTGTAGCACAAGAATGTTAGGGGTCAGGTGAGTACTTCATCCAGCCTCTGGAAGAAGTCATTGGATATGGAAATAGAAGATACCTTGTTCTGGATAAAGAGGAGTGTAGAGAAAGGAAGTTTTCAGGGACAGTGAGGACAAATCTATCGTAACAATGGTCAGAAAATTAAAAAATTATTTGTGTCACTTCTAAAAAGTAGCTTCAAAAAAAAAAAAAAAACCACATCACTGGACAATGATAAAAAAGAATGAAGACAACCTAGAGATTTCAGTGAGAGCAGTAGAAAGATGGAGATAATATGTCAAGACCCAAAGCTGAGGTTGAGTGCCATCAGTTGCATGCAACATTCAGCTTTGAGCTCTCTGTTGAGACGAAGTAGGTAAGCAAGTGAGGCACCTTATTAATACCAAGCTCTCACAGCGATTTAACTTTTTAATCCAAAACTTAGAACAACATGACAGAAGTTACGTATCTAATAGTAGTTCTTAAAAGATGAGAACTGTATTCATATGATACTCCTTGTAACTCCTTGATGATAGGGCAAAGTACGCTAGGGAGCAGCTTTGGAGAACTGAGTGGTTAGAGTGAATAGATTTTTCCCTTTTGTATGTCAGTCACTGTAAGCTGGTCTCTGCCAGGAAAACAGCACATTGGACTGTCGGTCACTTTGTGCTGTGTGTTGGGAAGGGGAATCTTATACTGTGAATGACAGATGTGTTTGCTAGATGGTAGGGTTAATATTGGTATTTAAATGTGAAAGAGTTGATATGGGAAGGCTCTTCCCACCTGCCGGCAGGCTAAGATTTTCCTAAGGAAGTGGATTTTAGATTTGGTCAGGCATATAAACAAGGGCAAATTCAAGGTTCCAGATTTCTGTACTACGAAGCATGCATGTCAAGCATTTGTCTGTGAAGAGAGGACCAGCTAGTCACGGTCTGGAGGGTGTGATTCGTAGGTTAGACAAGAAGATGTAGCTAGCTGAGTCTTGCCTAGATGAAGGAGGTGGACCCCTTTGCATACCAAGATCATATTTTGTTTCAATATTTTTTGATTGCTTCCCCCTCTCCTCCCACTAGTTTCATAAGTTTCTTTTGAGCATATTCTAGCTACTGTAAAGCAACGTGGGCCTTTAAAGAGAGCACATGTAAAATAGATAGCCTGATTTACTAGATTCACATGACTTACACAGATTTCATCATCATCATCTTCTTTTTATGTATTTATTTGAAAGGCAGAGTTACAGAGAGAGAGAAGGAGAGAGAGATTTCTCTCTGCCGGTTCACTTCCCAAATAGCTACAATGGCCAGGGCTGGGCAAGGCCAAAACCAAGAGTCAGAAGCTGCTTCTGGGTCTCCCATGTGGGTGCAAGGACCTTGGACCATCCTCTGTTGCTTTCCAAGGCACATTAGCAGGGTGCTGAATTAGAATTGGAGCAGCTGGGATTTGAACTGGTATCCATATAGGATGCTGGCACTGTAGGTGGTGGCTTAACTTGCTGCCATAGCACCAGCCCCTTATCTTCTTCATTTAAGAATTGATAGAGGGGCCAGCGCTGTGGTGCAGTAGGTTAATCCTCCCCCTGTGGCGACAGCATCCCATATGGGCGCCGGTTCTAGTCCCAGCTGCTCCTCTTCTGATCCAGCTCTCTGCTGTGGTCCAGGAGGGCAGTGGAGGATGGCCCAAGTGCTTGGGCCCCTGCACCTACATGGGAGACCAGGAAGAAGCTCCTGGCTCCTGGCTTCGGATCAGCGTAGATCTGACCGTGGCAGCCATTTGGGGAGTGAACCAACGGAAAGAAGACCTTTCTCCCTGTCTATCCCTCTTAATGTCTGTAACTCTCTCATATAAATAAAATATTAAAAAAAATTGATAGAAATTGTTAGATGGAATTGTTAGAAAATGGTTGTCAGACCGTACCATGGTTTTACTTTCTAATAGATATTTAGTGCTATGATTTGGGTGTTAGTTTGGGTGTCTCCCCAAAGGCCCATGTTGAAGACTTGGTCCCCAAAGTATTATGTTTCTGTCCTAAAAGGGTAGGAATTTAATCTGTTTAGTGGTGTTTAGGGGTGAGGTCTTTGATAAGTGATTAGATTGGGTTAGATTGAGTCATGATGGCTTTACAAGGAGAGATGGACTATTTTCGAAGGCTGCTATGTATTTGAGAGGTGCTTTGCCCTGGGTGTTATTAACATGATCAGCTTGTATGTTCTGGTAGAAATGTGGAATAATGGTGGATCAATAATGTGGATCAGGGGGGTGAAGGGCTGTGTTCTCTGAGGCCTGGTGAATCCCCAGCATTTTCCTCAGTTGTTCTTTAAGCATTTTTACACATAAGAGAGAAAAATGATTAGAGCATAATTCCTTTCCCTGCCCATAAACCCCTGCTTCTCGTGGAGGGTCCAGAGCAAGTAGCCAGTTCCTGTGATCCTCAGAGGCTATTAGGTCTTGCCTAGATGGGCAGAAGGTTGCCTGCATGAAATTTAGGCTGGAAAGTCCTGTGAGCACATGGATAAGTGGATAGTCAAGTGTCCAGGGTGGAGGAGGAAGGCAGTGACCCTATTCCCACCTCCCTGTCAGGTTCTAGCACTTGTTGTGTCCTTAGGTAAGTTAACCTCTTTTTTCTAATGATACTTTCTTTAGAATACTGTCTGTACTCTTTTTTTTTTTTTTTTTTGGACAGGCAGAGTTAGAGAGAGACCGAGAAAAAAGTCTTCCTTTTTCTTTGGTTCACCCCCAAAATGGCCGCCATGGCTGGTGCCCTGTGCTGATCCGAAGCCAGGAGCCAGGTGCTTCCTCCTGGTCTCCCATGTGGGTGCAGGGCCCGAGCACTTGGGCCATCCTCCACTGCACTCCCGGGCCACAGCAGAGAGCTGGCCTGGAAGAGGGCAACCGGGACAGAATCCGGCACCTGACTGGGACTAGAACCTGGGGTGCTGGCGCAGCAGGCAGAGGATTAGCCTAGTGAGCCGTGGCGGCCTGTACTTGTTTTAAGCCCAGATTAAATTATCCCTTGGCGACTCAAGTTTCCCTTCTAGATTTTGTTCCTCATTATGAACACAGAAGCCTGTCTAAGCCTGACATTTTTTTGTCTTGCAAAAAAGACTTTTGTCAAATAATTTTGATCTGCTTTCTTGCAACTTAGTTTAATCTAAAGAGTCTAAAGAGATACTTCCTCCACTTGAGTAGCTTCCCCTTTCTTCTGACAAGCATTGCATTTGGACTGTGAACAGTTTTTTTATTTCTCACCTTTCTTAGATTTCTAAGTAACAATTTATTGTTTATTTTTAAAATTTATGTTTATTTTCATTTTGTTTTAAAAGGCAGAGAGAGATATAGATACTGATTGATTGTCCATCCATTGGTTCAACCCCCAAATGCCTACAACAGCTAGGACTGGGCCAGGGCGAAGCTAGGGGCCTGAAACTTGATCTAGGTCTCCCATGTGGGTGACAGAGACACAACCACATAAGCCATCACCTGCTGCCTCCCTGGGTGGCATTAGCAGGAAGTTGGATGGAATGTGCAGTGGCTTGGATAACCACTCTCGTTTTATTCTTTTTCCCATTTTTAATTTATGTTTTCTCCCAGAAGACATCACATTGTGGTGCAAATCATCCTGTTCTAAATAATGGAAGTGTCAGTAATCACAGTTAATGAATTGAGCAAGTGTTTGAGTGCCTACTGTGTGCCAGGCACTGGAAATACAACAATGAACAAAACACTCAGATCACCATTCTTGTGATATTGGTGTTCTAGTGTTTATGATGAGAATAATATTTAACATGTGTTGACTTTGTATCATGTATCATGTTCAAGTGCCTTCCATGCTCAAACAACAGAACACACCTGGAAGGAGGTTTCTATATTGCCGAGGAATACGGAGGTTGAGTTTATTGTGTGAAGGCCATTTGAGTCATCGTTTGTAGAACAGATTTCTGATATAAATCTCAGTAATTTGGTTTCTATTAAGTTTTGGAATTAGTATCAACAAATAAGTTCTGATGAGAGATAATTGCTTATCAAATAAAAAAAAAAAAAAAGAAAGCATTTCCAAGAATGTCTTGCAGCTTTGGAAAGGTGGATTTAGAAATGAAATAAGCCTGCATTAATTACTGCATTATATTCCCCCAACTGTATCTTACTTGTCATGTCATTTACTGTAAATGTATTTAGGTGCTATATTTAGTTAATTCTTTGGAATATTCATGTTCAAGACTGTTCAGCTTGTGGGAAGACTGGGATCCTTACCTTGTGGTGTGAAAGTGAAGGAGTTGGGTCCCAAGGCCAACACGAGTTTGGATTACTGCCCAGCTGCTTACTTCCCTTCTGCCAGTTGGAAGGGTAGGTCCTACCCAGTAGAGGAAATAAATCTGCC
This sequence comes from Lepus europaeus, assembly GCF_033115175.1. Lineage (NCBI taxonomy): Eukaryota > Metazoa > Chordata > Mammalia > Lagomorpha > Leporidae > Lepus > Lepus europaeus. The sequence goes on along the minus strand of NC_084829.1, from coordinate 2,921,567 downwards.
ACATAATGGGGCCCTTTGCCCCATTACTGGAATGGATCCTCCCTCCAAGTGATATCAAAATGATAACAGATAATAATAGATTTCTTGAGTTCTGGGCAAGAAAGTTGAGTGTTAGAGATATGCTATTTAGCCCTGCTCTGTATGCGCGATCTGTTATCTGGGAGCAGAAAGTTCCATGCATTTGTAATCAACACTGAAGCTGTGAAGTACTGGGAGGCCAACAGATTTGCTGTCCTGATGAGTCTATAGACTCTGTGCACAGCAGATCCCAGAGCTGGTCTTATCTTCTTTAAGAGGATTGTGGACAGTGACTTTCACTTTAAATCTTTCTTACTGGGATTTGTGGTCCTAAGATGAAAGGATTGGAATAATTCGAGATGAGAGAGATGTCTTGAGTACTGTCCTACTTGGATCAACAGCTTTTATGTCTTCACATTACATGTAGTTAATTGAAAGTGCTGTGGCCTGAGAGTCAGAGGCTGGAGTTTAACTCCAGTTAATTGTATAATTTTTCCAAGTCAGTTTCTTGACTCTTGTGTGAAATGTTACATGGTGCTTTCTAATGTCTATTTGGGCCTAACGCACTGTGACTTTAGGATGGCATAAAACAGAAAATTATGTACATATCTTTATATTTAAGCAGTGGACTCATTTAATATCCTTTTCCCAGATAGATTCCATAGGAGAACTTTGTATTAGATGAAATAATTAACTGTTTACTGAATTAAAAATTAAGTGTGTGAACTAAGAAGAAATTCACATGTATATTTTGTCAGAGTTTGTAAGGTTAGAATGTGAAATAGCAGCTGTGTACCTTGGTAAAATATACCAAATAAATGAAGTGATTTTTTTTTTTTTAATGAGGAAGGATTTTTTTGTTTGTTTCTAGGTGATTTTTTGGTAGAAATATTAAAATATATATGAGCCTAGGTTTTATATAGTTGAAATTGTATTCATTTAGTGGATATTTGTTGAGATTTATCATGTGTTGAGCTAGGTGCTGGGAATACAGCAATGATCAAGATAGACATGATTTTTACCTTTAAGAAGCAGATTGTTTTGTGGGGGATAAGGAGTTAGATTCTAATATTGCTATGAAAATAATAAATAAATTATTGTATTACAAGATTTATCTTAAAACTTTTCTAAAATATCATTATTTCATGACATTAGTTGAGTGTTTCTTATCATGAGTTTCTGGTCACAAATGCCATCTTGTTAAAGGGGTTGATTGTGAAGCGGTGTTATAGGAAGCTGAGCTGCTAATGACCACCAATATGCTCCTTTATTTTATATAGAGAAATATTTGGATGCTTTTGTATGTATTCAGTGAAAGCTGGTTAAATCTTACTGTTTTCATTCTTATTTTCCCATCTTACAAGCTCTGTTTCCAGTTGGAGGCCTTACCAGTTATTTGATCACATATATACATTCATGTTTATGGAAATGAATAGTAGACCAGGGACAAACCTTTGTTGAACTGTCATCTTGTGATGATCTAATTTAGAGTGCAGGTCCACTGACAGGTCATATCTTTCTTTTTGGCTGATCATGGAAGATCTGGAAAACTAGATAAGAGATGTTTAGACTTGAAGTGAGCAGTATGAGGTTAGAGGCACTGTAAATACATGGAGTTTAGTGATGTATAGCACAGTGCCAGTGCTTAGCAGATGCTGTTTGCGAAGTGATAGTTTTTATTATTTAATGTAGATGAAGAGATATGAGAGAAGGATGGAGGAGAAATGTTGTGGGAATGCGTTGCAGCTGAGTGTGCATAATAAATGTTAGTACTAAAAAGATGGAGACAGGAAGCAAGGTGCTCAGTTCCATCAACCATTGCTGATGTGAGGTGGAGGAGTGAAGCGTAGTTGGAAGGTAACTCTGTAGGAGAGAAAGCCGGTAAGATGGGAGATGATCCTGTAGGGTGTAATATTCTTGGCAGTGGGACAGCAGTAGGTGAAACCTAGCTATTGGCTAGCAGTTTTCCTGCCAATTCTTGTGATACACCATAAATAGTAATTCAAGTGTTTATATAAAGCCACCATTGAGATAACTGCCTTCTAGGTTTGGTTATGTAGAACTGAATTACACGGAGTTGAGGTTAGATGATTTTTATACATAGAGGCTTTCTTTGCTGAAGAATTTTTGCTTCACTTCTTTCAGACTATATATTTTGGGTTTTAAAATCATTTATATATGGATTTAGGGGTTTCTTAGACCTTCATATTAACTTTTTTTAACTTCAAGGGTGAAAAAAATGAAGGTACTTATAGAAAATATTTGTGCTCACCAATTACTCTACACTTGGAAAATTTACCACAAGAGCTTTGTTATATTGTATATATATTAATGCTTAAGCATAGGTTTTGGTTAAAATGTGAATGAATTGCTAGGTCATATTTAACATAAATGTTCTTTAATTCAAAATGTTCTTTTTTTTTTTTAATTTTTATTTTTGACAGGCAGAGTGGACAGTGAGAGAGAGACAGAGAGAAAGGTCTTCCTTTTTGCCGTTGGTTCACCCTCCAATGGCCACCGCGGTAGGCGCGCTGCGGCCGGCGCACCGCGCTGATCCGATGGCAGGAGCCAGGTGCTTCTCCTGGTCTCCCATGGGGTGCAGGGCCCAAGCACTTGAGCCATCCTCCACTGCACTCCCTGGCCACAGCAGAGAGCTGGCCTGGAAGAGGGGCAACCGGGACAGGATCGGTGCCCCGACCAGGACTAGAACCGGGTGTGCCGGCGCCGCAAGGCGGAGGATTAGCCTAGTGAGCCGCGTCGCCGGCCTTTAATTCAAAATGAAAAAGCCTCTAATTTGTAACTTTGATTTTTTTTTTAAATCTAATCATGATTTAACCTTTAATCATGATACAACTTTCACAAAAGACATTGGTTTTTTACTGTTTCTTTTTTAAAACTGTATTTTTATACCTGTTCACCTATCCTTTTTTTTTTTTTTTCTTTTTCTTTTGTCTTAGAGCACTCTCATTTTCTGACTTAACTCTGATGATGCCCACAACAGCTGGGACTGGCCTGGATTGAAGATAGAAGCTGGAAAACAATCCAGGTTCTCCATGCGGTGGCAGGAACCAAGTCACTTTCGCCATCGTTGTTGTCTCCCAGCACAATGTATTAGCATTGTATTCCTGTATTAGCAGGAAGCAGAATACATTGTATTAGCATTTTATAACTGTATTAGCAGGAAGCTGGTGTCAGGAGCCAGAGCTGAGTATTGAACCTCCTCCAATTTGGGATGTGGGTGGATTAATTGCTGGACTAAATGGTGCCTCTTACACCTTTTCTTTAAAAAGGATTAATTGGCCGGCACTGTGGCTCACTTGGTTAATCCTCCGCCTGTGGCACCAGCATCCCATATGGGCGCCGGGTTCTAGTCCCACTTGCTCCTCTTCCAGTCCAGCTCTCTGCTGTGGCCCAGGAAGGCAGTGGAGGATGGCCCAGGTGCTTGGGCCCCTGCACCCACATGGGAGACCAGGAGGAAGTGCTTGGCTCCTGGCTTCGGATCGGCACAGTGCGCCGGCCATAGTGGCCATTTGGGGAGTGAACCAATGGAAGGAAGACCTTTCTCTCTGTCCTCTGTCTCTCTCACTGTCTAACAGTCAAAAAAAAAAAAAAAAAAGGATTAATTGGAAATTTGCAGGTATATGCAAGAACTACAAGTGTTTTTTGATGGTGATTATTGATAAACATTGAGTTCACTAATAGTGTTTTTGGTGGTTAATATTGATAAGGGTAAGCATTTGTAGCTTGTGGTCACATCTCTCAAAATGTGATCTTGATCACAAGGGACCCATAGGTCAGGGCCGGAGTCGTGGTACAGTGGATTAAGCTGATACTGGCATCCCATATGAGTGCCAGTTCAAGTCTTAGCTGCTCCATTTCTGATCCAGCTCCCTGCTAATGTGGCTGTGAAAGCAGAGGAAGATGGCTGAAGTGCTTGGACCTCTGCTACCCATGTGGGAGACCTGGATAGAGATTTACTGTCCTGACTTTGGCCTGGCCCAGCCCCAGCCATTACAGCCATCTGGGGAGTGAGCCAGAGGATGGAAGAGCCCTCTTCTCCCTTTCCCTCTGTTACTCTGCCTTTTAAATAAATAATGTAAATCCTAAAAAAAAAAGACCTTTAGGTTGAAATGCAAATATGGAATATTCCCATTTGTGTGAACCTAGTCAAGGAGAAGGACAGCGGGAATTCTGTTTGTCGAGAATTGTGGGAAACCTGAGGTTTTGCTTGCTGATTGCAGAAAGGCATGGCACTCCTGGGTTAGCTGGGTCAGACACTGACAGTTTTACCACAGCACAGCAAGCTGCATATATCCCATGTTTGCAGCAGTGTGTTTGCACGGCATCCTCTTGCCCCCCTCCACCCCAAAGCCCATGAGAGCAACACAGTGGTGGTGGTTGTGCTCATGTAGTGGGTGTATACCATAGTTGAGAAGCCTGAGGTTAAGAACTTTTATTTTTAAACTAAAGGGGCTGCTGGTAAACCTACCTGGCCTTTGCCTTGAGGGAGACATCTTCTGTCTTCCTCTGGAAGCAGATCTTCCCTGTCTAGAGAGAGCCACCATCTGTATCTCAAAAGGCTGTGTACAGATTTTTGGTAGAGGTGGTACTGAGCAAAAGTTGTCAGTGCTTCTGCTCATAATACAAACAGAAATGGGGGAGACCAACAGAGTTTCTTCTGTTACTGAAACCCAGCGCAGCACAGTTTTCCTCTTACTTCTGCATACATTTTCTTGGGGAACTTGAGCTTCGCTTTGAGTCCCCTTTTCTTTTGGCCCGAAGAACAAAATGATAAGACCTGGACTCAGGTGCTTAGTGTGGCATGGATGAATAAGCATTGCCCCTGGGGCAGTATTTTATGCTTTGCTGTGTGTATGGAAATGAGCAGTATAGTAGGCTTCCTCTGATGAAACATTGAGTCCATTCCATCTGATAGCCTGAGTTGGCTCAGCTCAGAAGAATGCTACTCCAGCCCTGGAGAAGCTTCCACATCCATGCTTCCTCTACAGGTGACCCAGTTGGATGACTGCAACTCAGTTGGCCTACAGGCTTCCTTTCTCCACAGGACTGACTTGTTAAAATGTACCCACTGAGGGATCATCAACTTGTTTTATTAATTTTAATGCCCTCTCTTGCTTCATTTTAAAATCACACCTGATTTTATATTCTCTCGACTTCATTTTGATTACTCATTTTGAGAATATTTATCTTGTGTCTGCCATGTGCTAAAAAGGTAAGAAAAGATAGGTCTTTTCAGATTTTCTTAAGGTTCCCTAAGGTCTTGTTTTGATTTTCATTGAATTTGGATATTGTCATTGGAAGATAGTCCAGGATTTTGTATGTATTGCTTGTGTACTCAAGGAATGCTTTTCTCCCACGTAGATGAGGCCAGAGATATGATAGGAAGGAAAATAAAGATTGTGAGAGCTGCTGGTTGAATTGTTGGCTGGGTAAACTAGGGAAGAAGTAAGGGTTTTGCTTCATTTATTGAGTTTGTTTCTGTGGTTGGCACCAGTGACCTTTACTTTGCTTTTGTCCAAGAGGACAAGGACTGTATTTTACTGCTATGTCCCTAGCATAGTGCCAAGATATGATGGGCTGTCAATAAGTATTTGTTGAGTGACATTTGAAGTTTTGTTTTGCATAAAAATCCTGGAGGAAATACAGAGTATTAAAAAAAGACTGGGAACCTGAGTGTACAGTCTCCTACTTTAGATCTGCTTTAGAGCAGGATTGAAAAGCTGTAGACCCTGAGCCAGATTCAGGTGCCATCTGTTTTTGTAAATAAAAGTTTTACTGGAGCATGGCCATACTTATTGGTTTACTTCTTGTTTCTGGCTGCTTCCACGTGGAGTTGACGAGCTGTAACACAGACCACGTGGCTCACAAAGCCAGAAATGTTTACTGTCTGGCTCTTTGCTGAAAACGTTTGCCAAGCCTTGCTGAGGAGCTGGTTTGCTCGAGTGGACAGTTGAGTTATTATGGATGTAGGTGATACCGCCAAGTGGGAGAGTGTGGAGACAGAAGTAATGAGAGATGGAGGACATGTTTACATCAGGATTGGGAGAGAAGGAAACCTGTTGGGGGTGGAGGTTGGGGGGCAGAGGGAGGGCAGAAAACAGAATACTGAGCGATATCGTGGAATCTGAGGGAGGCCAGAGATGTTTTGTTGGTAAAATACACATAATATTTACCGTTAGTGACATCTGGTACATGCACAGGGTTTTACAGCCATTGCCACCATCTAGCTGCAGAACATTTCTTTACTCACCCCCAAGTGAAACCCCATGCCTATTGAGCAGTCACTGGCAACCACTCTCTCTATTCTGCCCTATACGTTTTCCTATTCTGGGTATTTCACTTAAATGAATCACAATATGTGGCTTTGGGGAGGTGAAGCAAGGAAAGGTCCGTCTGCATTCACTTAGAAAAATTGTTTCAGTTTGCTTTCTGTTGCTATAACGTAACACCCCAAACTGGGTAATTTATAAGGAAAAGAGGTTGATTTTTCTTCATGAAAAATCTTCAGTTGCATCTAGTGAGGATGTGTGCTGTTGTTTCAAGGTCATGGCACAGAGGGAAGGGCAAGCAGGTGCCTGGGAAGAGGAAGCAGGAGGAGGCTGAGGAAGCTGGACCGCTGTCCAACAAACAATCCAGTTCCACCAGACTCGCTCAGGATGCCGTTCATCTGCTTGAGTGCCCCGGCCCCATGACCCCAGTGTTGTCCACTACACTCCACCCCCCGGTACTGTCACATTGAGGAATTAAGCTTCAATGTGAATTTTGGTGGGGGCAAACCACAGCAACAATTCCTGCAAGGTTCATTGTAAAGTTGGTCGAGAAGAGCTAGACATAGTCTGACATCTCTTGAGTGCATTCAGGGCTGGGAAAAGTTTTTTTTTTTTTTTTTAAAGATTTTATTTATTTATTTGAGAGGTAGAGTTACAGACAGTGAGAGGGAGAGACAGAAAGGTCTTCCGTCCATTGGTTCACTCCCCAGATGGCTGCAATGGCCGGAGCTGCGCTGATCTGAAGCCAGGGGCCAGGAGCTTCTTCCAGTTCTCCCATGCGGGTGCAGGGGCCCAAACACTTGGGCCATCTTCTAGTGCTTTCATAGGCCACAGCAGAGAGCTGGATTGGAAGAGGAGCAGCTGAGACTAGAACCGGTGCCCATATGGGATGCTGGTGCCGCAGGTGGAGGACTAACCTGCTGCGCCACGGCACCGGCCCCAAAGATTTTGTTTTTCATAACAAGGGGAAATAGGCTTCTCTATGTTAGAAGAAAAGGCAGTGGGAGAGAGGAATGTGGTTATGGAAGAGGCGGGCTAAGAGAAGGTCACAGGCACTCAGCAGGCACCGAGAGTCCAGAGGTAGGCAAGCACATCCCGTCCCATGTGGGCCCAGTGGCATGGGAGCTTTCTCTGCTCTGCAGTGTGATTGCGGGTGTTGTTCCTGGTTGTGTAGCTTCTTCAAGCTGCACAATAGCTTTAAAAAATTTTTTTTTTTAAATTTATTTGAAAGGCTGAGTTACAGAAAGGAGGAGAGAGAGATATATCTATCTATCTGCTGGCTCACTTCCCAAATGGCTGCAACGGCCGGGGCTGATTCAGGCTGAAGACAGGAGCCCTGAGCTTCTTCCGGGTCTCCAACATGAGTGTAAGGGCTGAAACACTTGGGCCATCTTTTGATGCTGTCCCAAGGCACATTGACAGGGATCGGGATCAGAAGTGGAGCAGCTGGATCTTGAACCTGCAACTATGTGGGATGTGGCTTAACCTGCTATGCACAATGCCAGCCCCTGCACAATAGCTTTCATGGCTTTTTGAATCAGTTAAATGCAGACCAGTCTTTAGGGCTTCCAAGTAAGAATTTTAACTGAACAAGGATGGAAAATGACTGTGTTTGATGGTGGGTGAGGGCTGGGCAGGCTGATGACAAACTAGATTTTGAACCCTGTTAGGAAACATGACAACAGATGTGAGTAGGTCACACCGGTTAGGTTGTGAACTGATTAAGGTGGTGTATGTAAATTTCATGGCTGATAAGTGTTGAGAAGTAAAGTGTGTTGTGGTTGGATGTTTTAGAAGTGGCAGTGGGAGTTGAGATATGCTCATCTTGCTGGGAGAATGAATGAGCAGGAGTCTTGAGTGTCAGGAGCTCCCAGATTTTTGAATTGTATATAGACTAAACACTAGAGGTTTATATATGGTGACCAGGTTTTTTTGAAAATGAGATTTTTTTTTTTTTTTGACAGGCAGAGTGGACAGTGAGAGAGAGAGACAGAGAGAAAGGTCTTCCTTTTTGCCGTTGGTTCACCCTCCAATGGCCGCCGCGGTAGCGCGCTGCGGCCGGCGCACCGCGCTGTTCCGATGGCAGGAGCCAGGTGCTTCTCCTGGTCTCCCATGGGGTGCAGGACCCAAGCACTTGGGCCATCCTCCACTGCACTCCCTAGCCACAGCAGAGAGCTGGCCTGGAAGAGGGGCAACCGGGACAGGATCGGTGCCCCGACCGGGACTAGAACCCGGTGTGCCGGCGCCGCAAGGCGGAGGATTAGCCTAGTGAGCCGCGGCGCCGGCCTGAAAATGAGATTTTTAAGAATAGCAAGTTACTGCTTGCTGTCCTATTTGTTTAATTAAATACAATTTACACACTAAAATGTAAGATAGGTGTGCTGCTCTCAGGACAGAGAATGATTGAATTATATACATCTAACACTGGAAGGATTTTAGTATCTTTTTTTCTCTTTTTTTTTGGAGAATAGTTTAAAAATGTGCCATTGATTGGCAGTAATCCATAGACTGTATTTGTGAACCACCAATTCTTAGAACTCACTTATGTATTTCCTGGGGGTCGAGATCATGTCTTGTACCTGTCATGGCCACTTTCTCCAGACTCCAGGGTGGGACCCATGATCTCATGTACCAGTGAGCTGGAGTCGAGCTGAACACTGGAGCCCAGAGCTGTCTGGGTGACTCTATACTTCATGCTTTCTCCAGACTCCAGGGTGGGACCCATGATCTCATGTACCAGTGAGCTAGAGTAGAGCTGAACACTGGAGCCCAGAGCTGTCTGGGTGACTCTATACTTCATGATGCTGAGTAGCATCAAGTGTGCTTGGCCAGCATCCGTCATGTGGTTGAAATTTCGTTTTTTAGCCACTTGTTCGGCGTGTAGGGCAGACTCCTGAGGTGGTGTTTATAGCTCACAAAGAATGCCAGCTGGAGCTGGTGGGGTCAGAGTCTCCAGTGAGTCTTTCCCGCTCTGTTGCTGCAGCTGTCCCTCATCTCTGAGTGTGTTTGGAAGCAATATTCAAATTATTATGTAGTTACAGCTTTAACTTGGTGACTTGAAACTGAAATCAAGTTTTGGGGAGTTTCTGAGTGGTAACAGGTGTTGCAGTTTCAAGCAGGCGCCTTACTTGTTGCCCCTTTATGGTGTTGACTGAGGCATTACACTGGTTTTGTGAGTTATTCAGCCCTGGGCCTGTGGGGCAGGGTGGGGTGTGGGGAGGAAGGAGTGGCAGGAAAAATAGTATTATTCACTGAATATATTCAGTGAATTTCTCCAGGTAGAGGGGAAGATTTTGGGGGTTTGTTTTGAGGGGAAGTGATAATACATAATGGGTTTTGCAAAGTTTTGCTTTTCTGCTTTTAAAGGTAAACCTTGAAAAGGAGAAATGGGAGTTGAACAAGTATTGAAGTCCCTGTTTTTCCTTTTCTTTCAGCTTTTACATAGGCTACAGTGTTTTTTTTTTTTTTTTATTTCACCCCCTATCCATTTTGCTATTTTAACTAATTAAGAGTTTTGAATTATTTTAACTTACATAGTATTTTCTTCCCATTGAGTTGTCTTTTAATCTTTACTGATGTTTGAACATATAGGTTTTAACCTATTTAAACATAATCAAAAGTTTATACTGTTGTCAGGCTGTTATTATGGGAATTTTGATTTTAATTGCTAAAAACAAGGGAGTATTTTAAAAAGAATTCTTTTATCTAGACCAGGGAAATGATTGGGACTCACATTAGAAATCTTAGAAGGTTCTCCTTAAGGGGCACAGTGGTTAGTGCAGGGTTTAGGGTTGGGTCCAGGAAACCTGAAGTTACTATTTAGCTCTTTGAAGAGCTCAGATCACTTAACCTTTGAGTGTTGGTTTTTCTTCTCTTTAAATATACATTTCAGGAAATAGATGTGAATGTATATATATATATGGAGAATAAAGGAATGTAAATTTTCCTTTGGCTTTTCTAAGTTAAAATTTGCATTGTGGTATAGTGGAAACTAGCTTTTAGTAGGATACTGACTAATGTGGATGTTTATTTTTATAATTTTTAAGACAAAAGTATTTCTGTATGTGTGTATTTAAGAGGGACACGTGCGGACACACACATAAACAGACTGAGGGAGCGCCCACCCTCCAGATCACCCCCCAAATGCCTGCAATGCTGGGACTGGGCTGATGCTGAAGCTGAGAGCCAAGAACCTAGTCCAGGTCTCCCACGTGGGTGGAAGGGACGTAACTACTTGAACTTCACCACTGCCTCCAAGGGTGCGCATTCACAGGAGGCTGGAGTCAGGAGCCAGAGGAGGGTATGGAACCCAGGCATTCTGATTAGGGACCCAGGTGTCTTAACCTGTGTCTCGACTGTTAGCGCCTGCCCCATGGTGTGGACAGAGTTGAATGTCTGGGTCTGGGGAAGATTTCAGGAGTTAATCTGCTAGTACAACTCTGAGGAGGAACTCAGCTGTGGGTTCTGCAGAGAGGTCTCCAGAGGAGACTCAGGAGGGCTGTAATGGAAGAGGCAGTGGGGCTGTGCCTGGGATATCGTGGAGCACAGCCCCTGAGGAAGCAGTGAGGCTCGGGCTTTGTGCAGCAGAGGCACGAGACGGGACAGCCACATTACAGTGCAGTTTTCCCCAGACAAATCACCAGGCATGTGGTGAAAGATCATCTATATCACTTGGCAGTTTTGTTTTCAAGTTAACTGCAATAGGATTGGATCAATAGGTGAATATTTTATCACGGGTGATTTTGGCAGAGTGCCCATTTCTCATGTCTGAATCCTGGCCTTGAGATTGAAAGAAACCTTCCTAAAGGAAGAACCAAATGAACATTAGTTTGATTGCTGACCTCCGTACTTGGTGCTGCAGTCAGACCTCTGAATCTATCTGCACCCCACTTATCTGTACCAGAAAGTCATAAAACATTCTTTCTACAGGAAGTATGAAAATACCTTGTACAATGGCCCTCAGGAAATGGAACAGTGGGAGAACAGAAGGGGCCAATTAGGTCCTCAGCAGTGGCAGCAGAGGCTGGGTCCTCAGGACAAACACTATGGCTATGTGGAATAGGGAAGAGAGATGACGCAAGTCCTTGGACCCAGCTTTGAGTGACGGTAGGAGGAGGGTCAGCAGCCACTCAGCTGTCAGGCCAGGGGATAGACTCATCCACTTAGCACACTGGAAAACAAAGTGATCTTCTAGGATAATGATGTTGCCATTTCCTGAGGGCCATTGTGCAAGGTATTTTCACTTGCCATGGTGGGTGGGGAAGGGCTGCTTTAAAAAAATTTTTTTTAGGGGCTGGTGCTGTGGCACAGTAGGTTAATCCAGTGCCTGCGGCGCCAGCATCCCATATGGTCGCCGATTCTAGTCCTGACTGGCCCCTCTTCAAATCCAGCTCTCTGCTGTAGCCTGGGAAAACAGTAAAAGATGCTCCAGTCCTTGGGCCCCTGCACCTGTGTGGGAGACCTAGAAGAAGCTTCTGGCTCCTGGCTTTGGATCGGTGCAGCTCCGGCTGTTGCGGCCATTTGGGGAGTGAACCAGCAGACAGAAGACCTTTCTCTCTGTCTTTCCCTCTCATTGTCTGTAACTCTACCTTCCAAATAAATAAATAATAAATCATAAAAAAAAGAAAGTAAAATTTTTTATAAAAAGCTTATTTATTTGAGAAATAAGAGCTCCCATCTGCAATGGCCTGGGCTGGACTGGTGCCAAAGCCAGAAGCTGGGAACTCAGTCCAGGTCTCCCATATGGATAAAGGGAATCTGACTACTTGAGCTGCATCACCATTGTTTCCCAGGGTCTACATTAGCAGGAAGCTGGGATCAGGAGTGAGAGCCAGGAATTGAGCTCAGGCATTCCGATGTGGGATGCAGATGTCTTAATCACCAGGCTAGGTGCCTGCCCCAGAGGGGCTACTTAAAAAAAGTGCAGTTTGGGACAGTGTTGTGGTGTAGTGGCTAAAGCCGCTGCCTGTGACACCTTATGGGCGCTGGTTTGGGTTCTGGCCGCTTTACTTCCAGTCCAGCTCTCTGCTAATGCACCTGGGAAAGCAGCAGAGGATGGCCCAGGTGCTTGGACCCCTGCACCCATGTGGAAGACCTGGAAGAGGCTCCTGGCTTTGGACCAGCCTAGCTCCAGCTGTTATGACCATTTGGAGAGTGAACCAGCATGTGGAAGATCTCTGTATATTTCTCTCCCTCTGTGTAACTCTGCCTTTCAAATAAATAAATAAATAAATAAATCTTTTTTGAAAATACAGTTTATTTCTCTTAGAAGAAGTAGTTTTTACTGTTTTAAAATGGACTCTGGTCAGTACAGATCATTTAAGGTGTTGGTGGGGTCGGGTTGGAGCGGGCAGAGAAGAACAAGGGAGAGGTTATACGGGTAGAGGAAGAGAGAGAGGTGGGGAGCCCAGAATACTTAAGCATAGAAGGGTGGTATTGGCTTTTTAGTCTTCATTTTCTTCTGTAAGTGGATCCTTTTAGATCAGTGATGAGATACCATAAACATTTGATCTTGAGTGACATTAATGTTGACACAACCTTGTTTAGTGTACCCAGGAAAAGCCAAGCATGCTCAGGCAGGCATCTGCCTTGTTTCTTTTGGATGACTTGATGCTGTGCAGTGAGGAGGGGTACGTTTTGTCCAGGTTCAGCACTGAGGGGCATGTCTAAGGAGCTGCAGGCTTTCCTTTTTCTTGTGTGTTGTGGCTTTCACTAAGGATGTGTGTTGATTCCCCATGTGGCTTAGAAGGGCCACACAGACATGAGACAGTTGAGACAGGTAGAACAGTCTGCATTTGGACAGAAGCTGGTGAGTTCTGGCAGCTCCATGGCTTAGGAAGGCCCTAACCCTGTCTTCTCACTTGCTGTGCAGTCATGGGGAGTCAGCTGCCCCTTGACCCAGCAGGCTTCTATGTGGAATAGCCGTTCATTCCGGAACCCCAAGGAACTGAGCCCTGCTCTGTGCTCTCCACCCTGGTCCTTCATTCAGCCCCAGCTGCAGTGAAGTTCTGAGCGCCCCAGTGTGTCCAGTGCAGTCTCTGCTGTTTCCTGCTGACCTGGCTCTCCTCCATTTGTACTCTAGGAATTACTGAAATTTCCACCAGATCTGTGAGGTCTCTAGATTTGGAGCTCATTCCAAAAGAATGCTTTTCTTTTTGGTGCTTTGACCTTCAATTTCAGTCTAGTCTAAAGAAAATTTACATTTTTGCAAAATGGGGAGGGTCTCTAAAGCTAGCTGTGATGGTGGTACAGTAACATCCCTTGGTCAAGTTGAAAAATCTTGGCTGTTACTTTTTTCAGTGGTTTAGAGTGGGGTTTAGACCTCACTGTGTTTTTTTTTTTTTTTTTTTTTGACAGGTAGAGTTACAGAGAGAAAAGGTCTTCTTTCTGTTGATTCACCCCCCAAATGGCCGCTATGGCTGGCACTGTGCCAATCCAAAGCCAGGAGCCAGGTGCTTCTTCCTGGTCTCCCTCGTGGGTACTGGGGCCCAAGCACTCGGGCTATCCTCCACTGCCTTCCTGGGCCACAGCAGAGAGCTGGATTGGAAGAGGAGCAACTGGGACTAGAACCCAGCACCCATATGGGATGCCGGTGCCGCAGGTGGAGGATTAACAAAGTGAGCCATGGCGCCGACCCCTAGACCTCACTGTTTTAAAACATATTCCCTGGTGGTTTGTTCAAAAATGAAATAGGATTGGGTACTGCTTATTTATGGGACAGTGATAATGACCTGAAACAAAACAGTCCTTTTGCATAAGATTTATTAAGAATGTTTAAAACCCTAAATGCATATTCACTATAGGAAAATTGGAAAGCCTTGCAGGCATTCGGGAGGAGAAACAACCCACATCCACAATCCCCGTACTCAGGAGTAATGTGTTAGTGTCACTTTCCCCCACTGTTTGGACTGATTTTTGATTCACTTTACTGTTTTTCAGCAAAAACTGAAAATACTGGCCCAGAATTGGATATCAGTGTTGTCATGGGTCTAGGAGCTTTCCTATGGTTTTTTGAGTCGCCTGAGTCAAGTAGCTGATTGAGTTCAGGGGACTCTCAGGGACCGAAAACATCTGGGGGCAGAGGTGGGGAGAACACCGGCCTCAAGAGCTCCTCAGTTAACCTGCTCACTTACAGCTGTCGCGTTCACTCGTGTATTTTAGTCCAAGTGTGGAGTCTTTAAAAACTGTCTCATATCATTTTTAGTGAGATAATGTAATTCAGGGGAAATAGAATCAGAGTTGATTAATTTGGACATATTATATGCAGACATTGTAGAAATTTCTGTGATGTGTACTGGATTGTTCCATTTCTACTTAGCCTGATGGGGAGATTATAGTGCCTTTGTTACTAGGAATATTGCTCCTATGTGTTTATCTTTTAGCTTTTGTTAATATGCTCTATGAAAGCACTTTATTAGCTAAGGTGCTGTGGAGGATAGGATTGTAGGGTAACTTTGCACTGGAATTCAACATTAATGTCATTTTGACCAATTATTTAAATTATTCAGGGTGTGATGTGGTTAAATCACTCCTTTAGGTACCAGCATCCCATATCAAAATGCCTGGGTTCCAGGTCCAGCTCTGCTCATGATTTCAGCTTCCTGGTGATGTAGACTCTGGGAGATAGCAGGAAGTGACTCAAGTGCTTGGGTCCCTGGCACCCATGGGTGAGAACTAGATTGAGTTCCAGGCCCCTGGCTTTGGCCTGGCCTAGTCCCAACTATTGTGGGTATTTGGAGAGTGAACCAGTGGATGGAAGATCTTTGTGTCTCTGCATTTCAAATAATAAAAAAAAAGCCAAGAAGATATCTTACAAATCTCCTACAGTTCTAACAAATTTTGTCCAAATTTGTGAACTATATTTTGGGTTTCCCCTGTAGATGAGACTGTGGTTTCATGGGTTTTAAATGATTTCTACTGCAGAATCGAGAATCTGCACCCAAGGCCAGTTTGAAAAAACTCCAGTATGCTGTTGGTGGTGCTGAGGTAGGGTGAAAACTGTGGTGGCCTCTTGTCCTAGGTGGGTTGGACAGAGAGGGCCAGTGCCCAGCTGAAGGCTGAGGCTTTGTGTGGATTTCTGCTCCGGCTTTCTTCTCTTGAAGGTCTTGTCATGTAGCCATGGTGATGTTACGTCTTGACTGCTAACCTGACTCTGAGTCAGTTGCTTAGGAACTGTCCTTACATAATTATTTTTCTCTCCCTCTCCTTTTTGTTTTCTCTGTCCCTCTAGTTTTTGCTTGTTTTTGTGAAAGATTTATTTATTTGAAATTCATAGCAACAGAGAGAAGAAGGGAGGATACAGAGAGAGATCTTCTGTCTGCTGGTTCACTCTCCAAATAACTGCAACAGCCAGATCTGGACAAGGCTATGGTCAGGAACCAGGAACTCTGTCTGGGTCTCGCACGTGGGTGGCAGGAATCCGAACACTTAGGCCATTAGTATGGCTTGCCTTCCCAATCCTGCTGCGTTAGCAGAAAGCTGGTTTGGAGGACTCAAACCGTCACTGTGATATGGGATGCTGGCTCATGGTTTAAGCTCGTGAGCCACAACACAGACCCTCCATCCCCTCTGTTTCTTCCTTTTTTACTTTTTTTTTTTTTTCCCACCCTTTCCCCTTTAGGTTAGGTCTTCAGGTTGGAGATGGAGCTCCTTGTCACCTGGGGACTGGAATAAGGTGACATGTGAGCTGCAGTGACAGTCTGTATTTGGTCAGGAGATTTTATGGACTCTTATTTAAATAGTTCTGGAAGGAGCATTACTGGTGTTTGTAGGCCCTGGTCCAGATGGAAACTGACGCTTTAGTGACCCACCCCTCTCATTTGACTCTGAAACATTTCCTTATGACTTTGCTGCATTAGGGCTTGCCGCAGTTCCTTCTGATCTCCAGCCTCCTGGGTAATTAAAGTGCTTTCCTACTTCCTTTGTGCTGTGCTGTTGGTCATCAGGGTTGGTCTATAGCAAACACACTGGTCCGGATACAAGGGATCTGGAAAATCCAGGAGTTAGCAAATGATTCATCCTTTGCCCAGAGTAGCACTGGAGTGAACCTGAGAAGAAGACTGTCATACAGGGGTGGGAGAAAGTACAAGTTGGAGGGCCAGTTTGTGCTCTTTGTTTAATTAGATCAGTTGGATAAAGGGTCATTGTTAACTTCAGCCAGTGTCTGAAGTTATGCAGACACCTGCATTTGAATCTGCTCTCTGCCTTGAGGGAATTATTCAACGTCTGTGCCTCAGTTTTCTTTTGTGTAAAATGGGGATAATAGTACTGCCTGCCTCATAGGAACAGGTTAAGGGGCACAGTACCCAGCACTTAATACTCATCAATGTTTTACTGTGAATGGTCCTTGGACATCTGCCTACCTCGACCCAGCATTCTTTTCCTGAAGACATGCTGTAATTTTACAGGAATATTCAACTAACTCCTCTTTGTGTGCCCAGCTAAAATGTTTTTATGGAAGTCCTTGATGTCAGCAAATGCTGTGTTTCAGATTTTTATTTATCAAGATTCGTTCTAAGATATAGCACCAAATTCGTACATAAAGTATTTCTGACCCTTGATCTCCTTTGCTCCTATAACTGTAAAATTACACATAAAATAGTTTAAAGCAACTTGGTACTCTTTTAGGAATAAATGTGTTTCTTATATAAGAGCATTAACATTAAAAACTTTTATGTAGGAAACAGTTTGCAACTTGAAAATTGTTTTCAACTTTCTGGCATTTTGCCAGAGTTTCCAACATCATAACTCAACCGGAAATGCAGGTTGTCTGAATGTGGAGCCCGGAGGTCACTCGTGCTCCCTGGTCAGGGTTCTGCGCAGAGGTCCCTGCTGTGAAAGCTGGTGAGGATGACACCCAGTCCCTCAGCAGCTGTGTCAGCAGGGATGGGCAGTTTTCAAGGGCTCCATAAAGCGCATCAGATAACGTGACAGTTTATGTATAGATAGATGCACACACAGATTTATTTTAAGGAACAGTTTGGTGATCATGGCGCTAGCCTGTCTACACTGCAGGCCCCTGGGAGGAGCTGACGCTACGGCTGCAGTTAGAAGGCTAGGCAGTCTGGGAGAAAGCGTTTGACTGAGTGGATGGCAGCACCCATGTTATGGAGGGTCATGCACTTAAAGTCTACTGACCCCAGCGTTAATCACATGTAGCAATGACCTTCATAGCAACATGTGGACTGGTGTTTGGCTAAACATCTGGGGACCATTGCCTAGCTACGTTGACAACATAAAATGAGCCATCGCAAGGTCTGCTTCATCTCCGCTGTGTTGATACCTCTGTGCACCCCCCACCCCAGCCCTGCTGCTCATCCTGTACTCAGCTCTGAGCTGCCCTGACCTTCCTCACTGTTCCCCTCAGCTGGTATGGTGTTACTCCCTGGCTGGAGTACTCTACTCGCCTGTCTTCCCTGAAGACTGAAAATGCCTCAGGGAGCCAGTTCTTCTGAGTCAGTGAACAGCAGAGAAGTTTGAGCTGAAGGGTCTGGGAGAGCTGGTGAGAAAGGAAGCCATGGGGGAGAAGACTCTGGACTCACAGACACATCACGGTGTGATCTGCACTCCCCAGGAATCCCAGCTGCAGAAGGGAAGGAGCTGGGCAGTCAGAGCAGCAGGGGACAGAGTGAACTCTGCAGAGGCCCTGCGGCTCTGACTCCATGGCTTGGTGACTGTGGGCAGAAACTATCACTTTTTCAAACTTTTCCGAGTTGGATGCTTCCTGTCAGAATCACTGTGCTCTTTCTCATTACCACGGGAGAAATTCTCATACAGTTTTGGTTTTCCGTGTTTCCCTTTATTGTTCTTTAGCTTTCATTTTCTCTTTTCCTACATAATGACCTGGCTTCCCTTAAAGGGCAGTGCCAAGGCTCCTGCTTGCCCTGTTGGCAGTGCCTCCAGATTGTTCTTTGGTCGTCTTCTCTTATATGGCGAGGCATCTTCTGAAAGTAATTTCTGTTTTGTTTCTGTTTGGGACTACGATAAAGTGAATCAGAATTTCTCATTCTTTTCACTCATATTGTAAAATTTACTATGGTTGTTTTTTAAAAATGACATTTTAAGTGACTTTTTCATAATGTAATAAAGTATTTAGAGAGCCCAGTGACTATAGCAAGATGTGCAGTAATTGGTAATGCAGACATTACCAATGAGAGCTGGCATTCTAGGTGAAGCTGGGAATATAGCTGAACGTTCGTCCTTGGGCCACAATTCCATACAGCCCTTCTGAGAAAGGCTGTGATGCTGGCTGCAAGCTGTGTTGCTGCCAGTGAGCAGAGGGAAATGTAGTTACTTTCATAATTTATGGCATTTGACGAAAACAAAAGAAATAATACTGATTATACTGATATCAGAGCTAATTTTTTTTTCAAGTTCCTTGTTTAAGCAGTGCCTGGAAGGTGTGGTCTGTTGATGGGTGTGGTCTGTACTGTACTTGTTACTGGTCTGTGCCAAGATTGGGAGTAGGTTTAGAAGCTTTTGTGGCATGTTGATGTTCCTGTGATATTCACATCTGATCTTTTTTCTCTTAAAGATTTATTTATTTATTGAAAGGCAGAGTTACAGAGAAAGGGAGAGACAGAGAGAGATCTTCCATCCACTGGTTCGCTCTCCAAGTGGCTGCAAAGCCAGGGCTGGGCCAGGTCAAAATCAGGAGCAAGGAGCTTTGTCTTGGTCTCCCACGTGGGTAGCAGGGTCCCTGTCACCTGGGTCATCTTCCGCTGCCTTTTCAGATGCATCAACTGGGAGCTGGATTGGAAATGAAGCAACAGGGACACTAACTGGTGCCCATACAGGATGCTGGTGTTGCAACCCCCCATGCCACAGCTCACTGCACCACAATGCCAGCCTTTTTAATTCACTATACGTTGTATTCCACAAAGAAAGTAGGTCATGATGGATTAGAAATTTGAGAACGATGACAGCAACAATTAGCTCTTCTCCGCAGACCAATTGAGAAGCACTGGTTTAGAGGATTCTGTGTAAGATAGCTGTTTAGTAACATCTGTGTGGTGGATTCCATGCTGTCTTCCCATTTAACATATTGCCCTGTTGACTGCTGGCATAATGTGAGCGTGCTCTCCAGTTAAAGAATTCTGTAGGGACTCCACTTTGCAGCTCCTGGATTATCTGGTTTCCATAGATTTTGTGTTATTTTCAAATTTTATAAGTAGCTAATTTAAAATATAAAGATAGAAATGGGTGCATATTTGCTTTCTCAGTGAAGCGGCCTACAGCCAGCCTCCCGTATCAGTGTTGGGTTCAATACTTGCCTTTGGCTCCTGACTCCAGCTTCCTTAGCTTCCTGCTCATGTAGACCCTGGGAGACAGCAGTTGTGTTCCTGCCACCTGAGTGGGAGACCTGGATTGAGTTTCTGGTTCCTGGCTTTGGCTTTGGTTCCAGCCCTGGCTACTACAGACATTTGAGGGATGAAACCAGTGGAAATGAGCTCTCATGTGCTCATTCTTGTTCTCTCTTTCTCTTTCCCCCTCCCTCTCAAATAAATACTTAAAATTTTAAATGACAAAAATGAGTGTTCTTCTGACGTTTTGTTTCAGCCCTGCCCCCTACTTCCCAGTTTTCTTTTATTGGAGGAGTCCCCTTTCTCCCTTTCTTGTGTTCCTATATTTCTGTATCAGAGAGTAGACAGTGGATATACTCCATGTCCTTCTGATAATCTCTGTGAGGACATTCTGCGTTGTGTATAAACATGGGGCAGCAGTGTAGAAGACAGCTTTGCTGTGCTGATTACGGGATACTGAGCATTTTCTTGTGTTTAAACCAATAGCTGTCTTTTAAATAAGATATGAGGAGGGAAAAAATACAACCTTTTATGTACACTGGCTTATCATTGGGATAGGAGCACTATTCTATATAAACTGCAGGGGTCGGCAAGAATGAGTTGTAGATAGAAGGATATCTTCCCTCTGTATTGTGTCAGCGTCAAGGGGAGGTCTCAGGTTCTCAGTAAGTCTCCACTGTAGCAAGTAGAGAAATGTACCCTAAAGGCCTTAAGTGTTGCCTTGTGGAATACTAACTGATAATTTCAGCCCAGAAGATTTTTGATGTGGACAGTTTATGACCTTGGCTATGTTATAATCTCAGCAAACACCCAGAAAGCATTTGATTCAGTTTTGTGTCCATTATTAATTTTCTTTGATTTTTTAAAGATTTATTTTATTTGAGAGAGTCAAAAAGATCCCCCCCAAACCTTTTATTTAATGAATACAAACTTCATGCATTTCATAAATACAACTTTAGGAATGTAGTGATTCTACTCACCTTACCTGCCTTCCCACTCCACCCCCTTCCTTCTCCCTCTCTCATTCCCATTCTTATTTTTTTTAACTGAGATCTGTTTTTAGTTAACTTTATACACATATAATTAAATCGATAGTAAGTAAAGAGTTCAAAACATTGTATGAAAAAAACATGTTCCTCAACAGTTGAGACAAGGACTATTCAAAGTCCTTGCATCTGGAAGTGTTAATTTCACTTCTGTAGATTACCTTTTAGGTGCTCTATTAGTTATCACAGACCAGGGAGAACATATGGCATTTAGCCTTTTGGGACTGGCTTATTTCACTCAATATGATGTTTTCCAGGTTCATCCATTTTGTTCCAATTATTGGATTTCTTTTTTTTTTTTACTGTGTGTAGTATTCCATGGTGTAGATATCCCATAATTTCATCATCTGATCTTCAGTTGATGGACATTTAGGCTGATTCAGTATCTTAGCTATTGTGAATCAAGCTGCAGTAAACATGGGGGTACAGATAACTGTTTCATATGCTGATTTCATTTCCCTTGGGTAAATTTCCAGTGTGGAATTCCCAGAGTGGGATGGCTGGGTCATTTGGTAGGTCTATATTCAGATTTCTGAGGTATCTCCATACTGTCTTCCACATTTGGCTGTATCAGTTTACATTTCCACCAACGGTGGATTAAGGTACCTTTTCCCCAACATCCTCACCAGCATTTGTTGTTTGTTGATTTCTGTATGAAAGCCATTCTAATGGGGGCGAGGTAAAACCTCATTGTGGTTTTGATTTGCATTTCCTTGATGGCTAGTGATCCTGAGCATTTTTTCATGTGTCTGTTGGCCATTTCAGTTTACTCTTTTGAAAAATGCCTGTCCAAGTCCTTTGCCCATTTCTTAATGGGATTGTTTGTTTTGTTGTTTTTGAGTTTCCTGATCTTTTTATATATTCTGGTTATTAATCCTTTATCAGTTGCATAGGTTTCAAATAATTTCTCCCATTCTGCTGGTTGCCTCTTCACTTTGCTTAATGTTTTTTTTTTTGCAGTACAGAAGCTTCTCAATTCGATATGTTCCCTTTTGTCAATTTTGACTTTGATTGCCTATGCCTCTGGGGTCTTTGCCAAGAACTCTTTGCTTATGCCAATGTTTTGCAGGGTTTCCCCAATGTTCTCTAATAATTTGATGGTATGGGGTTGTAGATTCAGGTCTTTAATCCATTTTGAGTGGATTTTTGTGTAAGAGGTAAGGTAGGGTTCTAGTTTCATACTAGACATCCAGTTTTCCCAGCACCATTTGCTGAAGAGACTGTCCTTGCTCCAAGGATTGATTTTAGCTCCTTTGTCAAACATAAGTTGGTTGTAGATGCTTGGATTATTTTCTGATGTTTCTATTCTGTTCCATTGGTCTATCTGTTTTTGTACTGGTACCAGGCTGTTTTGATTATGACTACTCTGTAGTATGTCTTGAAATCTGGTATTGTGATGCCTCCTGCTTTGTTTTTGTTGTCTAACATTGCTTTAGCTATTTGGGGTCTCCTGTATTTCCATATGAATTTCAGCATCATTTTATGTATATCTGAGAAGAATATACTTGGTATTTTGATTGGTGTTGCACTAAATCTATAAATTACTTTTGGTAGTATGGACATTTTGATGGTATTGATTCTTCCAATCCATGAACATGGAAGATTTTTCCATTTTTTTTTGTATGTGTATGTCTTCTTCTATTTCTTTCTTTAATATTTTGTAACTGTCATCATAGAGATCTTTGACATCCTTGCCTAAATTTGTTTTAAGGTATTTGATTTTTTTTTTTTTTGGTAGGTATTGTGAATGTGATTGCTCTTTCTCAGCCACGGCATTGTCTGTGTATACAAAGGCTGTTGATTTTTGAGTGTTGATTTTATATCCTTCCACTTTACCAAACTCTTCCATGAGTTCCAATAGTCTCCTGGTGGAGTCTTTTGGATCCCCTATATATAGAATCTTGTCATCTGCCAATAGGAATAGTTTGATTTCCTTCTTCCCAAATTATATCCCTTTGATTTCTTATTCTTGCCTAATGGCTCTGGTTAAAACTTACAGGACTATATTGAATAGCAATGGTGAGAGTGGGCATCCTTGTCTGGTTCCAGATCTCAGTGGGAATGCTTCCAACTTTTCCCCATTCAATAAGATACTGGCTGTGGGTTTGTTATAAATTGCTTTGTTTGTGATGAAGAATGTCCCTTCTATACCCAATTTGCTTAAAGTTTACATCATGAAAGGGTGATGTATTTTATCAAATATTTTCTCTGCATTTATTGAAGTAATCGTGTGGTTTTTGTTCTTCAGTTTGATAATGTATCACACTGATGGATTTGCAGATGTTGAACCATCCCTACATACCTAGGATAAATCCCAATTTTCTCTTCAACGCTGGTACGGAGACTCTTGGCTGGTGGGGTCCTAAGTTGTGTGCCTCTTCGCCCTCCACGTAGGTCCACTGTGTTCCTCCAATTTGTGTAGAATTTCTTTTGCTGTTTTCTCCCTAACCCTTTCCTGAGACTGCATCTTGTGACTTTTTAAAAACTCTCTACTCCTAGACTTGAGCAGCAAGCTCCCTCCCTTCTCTGCTGTCTTAATCCTATCTGGATATTCTTTCTTCTGCCTCTCCAAGTCTGTTCTTAAGGCTTCCCACCCTATTTTTTATTTGTTCTATTGAATTCTTCATTTCCAATTTTTTTTTATTTCTCTTTAAAATGTCAATTTAATGGGAAAGATTTTCATTCATGTCATGTATGGATTTTTTTTAGTTCATTAATTTGCTTCTGATTACTTCTAAGTAATCCTACAGTCAGTTTTTTGAATTCTGTTTCTGGCATTTCGTCAGTCTCTTCATCTTCACATTCTAGTATTGAAGGGTTGTTGTGTTCTTTTGAGGGTGTCATGTTGTCTTCCTTATTCTTGTTTCTTGAATTGCCGATTTATTATTTGTCATTTGTGGTGATACTTGGTTTTTTTATTTTCCTTCTTTTTTCCTGTGATGGTTTTATCTTTGGACTATTCCTCTGTTGTCAGTGGAGTGTCTGTTCTTTCAGTGAATACCCAGAGGTGTGTGCTGGGTGCTCCAGTGTGAGGAGAGTGTCCAAGGTGACACCCAAGTTGGGCATGGTAAATCTCCTTTTTTTTTTTTTTTTAAATCAGAGGGGAGGTTGTTCTGCTCTGTTGGCATATTCTCTCACTCATCTCCTCTCCTCAAAGGAGACCAGTGCCTGGGCACTAGCCCCAGTCAGTACAGTTTTCATCCACACTGCCACAAGAACCACACAGAGGATCCATGCAGTCCTTGGTGTGAACATGTAATAATGACCCTCACCAAGGAATTGGGGATCCCTGAGCACACGGAGCCGTCCACAGTGACTCCCCAGAGTCCCAGCCACACCCTGCACCTTCCCACACAGCCACAGTGTTTTCACAGCCCCAGCACACAAGGCTCCCACAGTCACGATCACCCAGTCCCCTGTCAATTCTCCCAGCCAGACTCAGGCATCTCCCCTTGGCTGGCTGCTGAGTGTGTGGACATGAGCTGGCACAGCTGTGTGTATGTCCAAAATGGCGCCCACCCTCTCTTGGCTAGTAAAGGACTGCGGTGCTGGGTGCTCAGAAACATGCCCCACCTTTCTTCCCCTCTAGGTTAGCAGGTACACTGTCCCCAACAGGGCTCCAAGCTGGACACACGCCAGGCTCTTTCCACAGCTTGATTGCCAGTAGCTCTGGCTGCTGCAGTCTGGCCTCACCTCACTCCAAGGCTGGTGCTGAGGTTCTCGGCTGCTGGGGCCCTGAGTTGTGCACATCCACACCTTCCGCATAGACCCAGTGTCCCTCTAATTTGTGTGAAGTTTCTTCTGCCATTTTCTCCCTAACTCTTCCCGCAGATTGTACTCTCTCCACTTTTTTTTTTTTTAAACTATCTTCCCCTAGAATAGAGCACTAAGCTTCCTCCCTATTCTACCATCTTCTCAGCAACCTCTGCAAAAGAGATCTTAATCCATTGTTTCACTCCCCAAATGGCCACAACATTTGGGGTTGCACCAGGCCAAAGCCTGGAGCCCAGAGCTCCACCCGTATCTCTCATGTCTGTGGTAGGGGCCAAGTACACGTGGGCCATCTTCTGCTGCTTTCTCAGGCTCATTAGCAGGGAGCTGAATTGGAAGTAGAGCAGCCAGAATTTCAACCAGTGCTTGGGTATAGAATGCTGGCATTGAAAGTGGCTGCTTAACCTGGTGTGCCACAACACCAGCCCCCATTGTTAAATTTAAAACTAGCTGTTCATGTTTGGAGATACATACTAAAATGTAGCATGGGTATCTGAAAGCAAGGACTTGTTAAGTAATGGTGTTAGACATTGTTTTGCACACTTAGGTGTTTAAGTGTTTAAACTACATCTTTGAAAGCTCACTGCTAATAACTTTGAAGACTTGTTACCGGGAGAAGTATGGCTAATGGAGGGTGCACAGAAGTGCAGAAGTCAGGTGGAAGCAGCAAGGGCATATAGAGAGTGTAGGCTCTCCTTCAGACTTTGGATCTGGTGACCTTGAATAAACCTTACCCTCTGTGAACTTAAGTTTCTTAATCTGTTCAGCTCTTAATTGCATGGTTGTTGACATATCACATAGCTCTCAACAAAGCTAAGGTATTTGTGATCTGAAGTACTTTAAAATATATACACAGGTGTTGTGTTGAGGCATTGTGGGTTAAGTATCCACTGCCAGCTTCCTGTATCAAGTTCTAGCCACTCTGCTTCCAATCCAGCTCCCCACTAATGTGCCTGGGAGGCAGCAGAAGATGTTCTAAGTGCTTGGACCCCTGCCACTCACAAATGAGAACCAGATGGACCTTTGTCTTTGGCCTGGTCCAGCTTTAGCCATTGTTTCTATTTGAGGAGTGAACCAGTAGTTGGAAAAATCGCTTTCTTTTCTCTGTCACTCCCTCTCTGTTTCTATACAAGTAATACATCTTTTTAAAAAAGTACACATTAAGGGGGCTGGCCCTATGGTGCAGCAGGGAAAGTCATTGCCTGCAGTGCCAGCATCCCATATGGGTGATGGTTCCAGACCTGACTGCTCTACTTCTTTTTTTTTTTTATTTATTTTATTTTATTTTTATTTTTTTTTTTATTTTTGACAGGCAGAGTGGACAGTGAGAGAGAGACAGAGAGAAAGGTCTTCCTTTTGCCGTTGGTTCACCCTCCAATGGCCGCTGCGGTAGCGCGCTGCGGCCGGCGCACCGCGCTGTTCCGATGGCAGGAGCCAGGTGCTTCTCCTGGTCTCCCATGGGGTGCAGAGCCCAAAGACTTGGGCCATCCTCCACTGCACTCCCTGGCCACAGCAGAGAGCTGGCCTGGAAGAGGGGCAACCGGGACAGGATCGGTGCCCCGACCGGGACTAGAACCCGGTGTGCCGGCGCCACAAGGCGGAGGATTAGCCTGTTGAGCCATGGCGCCGGCCCTGACTGCTCTACTTCTGATCCAGCTCCCTGCTATGGCCTGGGAAAACAGTGGAAGATGGCCCAAGTCCTTGGGCCCCTGCAGTTGCGTGGGAGACCCGGTAAAAGCTCCTGGCTTTGGATTGGCTCAGCAGTGGCTGTTGCGGGCATTTGGGGAGTGGAGCAGCTGATGGAAGACCTCTCTCTCTCTCTCTCTCTCTCTCTCTCTTTCTTTCTCTCTCTCTCTCCCCAGCTCTGCCTTTCAAATAAATAAATACATCTTTAAAAAAAAGTACACATTAAAACACATAAAAGATTCAAAGTTACAAATGTCCATGTTTAAATATATTGAAGAATTACCATTTAGATAGGATAGAAATTTAAGATTATGTTCGTGTCCTGTATTCTCTGAGGTGGATTTAAAAAAAAAAAGCTCTCATTTTCCATTCTGGCATGCAAAGTATGGTACCTTAGTATATCTACAAAATAAATCATTACTTTCTCTCAAAGATAGGTTCGTAATCCAAGAAACGATCTAAGATCAAATACTGTGTAATTCCTTGGTGATCTGATCCAAATGGTTTGTCTCATCTTTCACTTCCCGTGGGCAAACATATTGCCATCCCTTGCTTTTCCTTATTACAGCTGGGAGGGACTTTCTGTGGATTCCAGGCACAGAAAGATGGGATTCGTTTTTGGTGTCTACCACTTTACTTCCTTTGTATGTTTTCAGGGGATGGGTCCCCTAAGTTTTCTTTGCTTTTTTTCCCTTGAGATTCTCACCCCACTTCTGCAGATAGTATTAAAGGTTGGGTAAGCAAGAAAAGGTTGCACTGGGCTGGGACGGTGCAGTAGAGCAGCCAGAGGGAGAGTGTGGTAAGGCGACGGTGATGCCTCTGTGGGGCTGGGAGCCTCCCCATGGCACAAGGTGAATGCCGCCTTTGCCACGCACTTCTCAGCCTCTTTGGAGCCAGAGAGCCTTTGTCACTTTGTCTCCAGACCCAACCAGAGCCTTTGTCACTTTGTCTCCAGACCCAACCAGAGTAATTCCAAACACCAAATAACTTGGGTACAGTGCTGCTTGACTTAGTTTTTCTTGAGCAAAGCTCATTTTCTTTGATTCTAAGGAGGGTGCCCAGAGCTTTCACTTCCTGCTTGGCTTTGGCTCCAGTTAATACAGTGTATCCAGGGCCCTGGAAGGTTTGGGGCCTGGTGCTCTTGAACTGGTGTACCTTATTTGAATGCTCTGAAAGTCCAGTTATTAACAGGGAAAGCCATTTTATCGTGATCAAAAACTACCCAGATTTGAAACCGCAGCTAAAACACAGAATGCTTGCATGTGCTAGGTTCTGGTACTGAGATCTTTGTACCTTTAATCCTCACAAGGGTACTGTTAGTTTATAAGCCATTTGCAATGTTATTACAAGCATATTGTGATTGCTGTTTAACACAGGATTGGGAGAACTTGCCCCAGTAAGAAGCTTATTTCAAAAGTAAATTCTTGAAATTATGCATGCATCTCTCTGACATCAAACCACAAAAATAAACTCTACTTAATACTGAAAATATTGTTTTATGTCATATGTAAATATTATGCCATATTATGAAAATATTATGCTTTGTTAAAAATATACCAGTGGGTTGTATTGTGGGACAACATGGGTTACAGCACCCTGCAGCTTCTGGCAGAGAGTAAGGTGAGGAAAAATCAAATATCCAGAGAGAAGGGGAAGTACAGGGGGAGGGGCCTGTTTGGGATTGGGTGGTAATTAGGGAAGAGGGGAGTAGGTTGGGTGACAGAGCGGGGGCGAAGCACAAGGCACAGAGGCTTCAGTGGATCACTGAGTATCCCGACGTGGCACAGAGGCTTCAATGGATCACTGAGAATCCCAGCATGGCACAGAGGCTTCAGTGGATCACTGAGTATCCCGACGTGCCACAGAGGCTTCAATGGATCACTGAGAATCCCAGCATGGCACAGAGGCTTCAGTGGATCACTGAGAATCCTGTCGTGGGCTCCAGAGGCTTCAGTGGATCACTGAGAATCCTGATGTGGCAAAGAGGCTTCAGTGGATCACTGAGTATCCAGACGTGGCACAGAGGCTTCGGTGGATCACTGAGAATCCCGACGTGGCAAAGAGGCTTCAGTAGATCACTGAGAATCCTGTCGTGGGCTCCAGAGGCTTCAGGGAATCACTGAGAATCCTGTCGTGGGCCCCAGAGGCTTCAGTGGATCATTGATAATCCTGACATGGGCCCCAGAGGCTTCAGTGAATCACTGAGTATCCTGACATGGGCCCCAGAGGCTTCAGTGGATCATTGAGAATCCTGACATGGGCTCCAGAGGCTTCAGTGGATCATTGAGAATCCCGACGTGGCAAAGAGGCTTCAGTAGATCACTGAGAATCCTGTCGTGGGCTCCAGAGGCTTCAGGGGATCACTGAGAATCCTGTCGTGGGCCCCAGAGGCTTCAGTGGATCACTGAGAATCCCAACATGGCACAGAGGCTTCAGTGAATCACTGAGTATCCTGATGTGGCAAAGAGGCTTCAGTGGATCATTGAGAATCCTGACATGGGCCCCAGAGGCTTCAGTGGATCACGAGAATTCCGACGTGGCAAAGAGGCTTCAGTAGATCACTGAGAATCCTGTCGTGGGCTCCAGAGGCTTCAGTGGATCACTGAGTATCCCGACGTGGGCTCCAGAGGCTTCAGTGGATCACTGAGAATCCCAACATGGCACAGAGGCTTCAGTGGATCACTGAGTATCCAGACGTGGCACAGAGGCTTCGGTGGATCACTGAGAATCCCGACGTGGCAAAGAGGCTTCAGTAGATCACTGAGAATCCTGTCGTGGGCTCCAGAGGCTTCAGTGGATCACTGAGAATCCTGACGTGGCACAGAGGCACTGTTGTCCGATAATCTCTGTCCCTCTGGCTGCTACAGTGAGCTGTTCACTGCTGCTAACAACTCAGAGCAGTGGCACGTCTAGCGCACGTTCCCTGTCCCCCCACCCAGACCAGACCAGAGCGTCCTTGGGGCTCCCTGGCCGTGCAGGGGGCGCCTTGAACTTGGTGTACTGCCTGTGGCGTGGGCCCTGGTGCAGTCTTAAGGACACGGCAGGGGGTGGGCTGTGGCCAGGGGAGGCTTTCTGCAGTGACTGCTGGGTTTGATTTCTCTGTAGAGGGTAGGAGTCCTGCCTGGCAGGCTTTTCTGCACGACGAAAGCCAGGTGGGAAACTGCCCAGGCCCCTTCAGCTACCTCAAAGCAGTCTGGTGTATTGGGAGCATATGTGAAATGCACTGTGCAGTGGCTTCTCACAGAGGGGCATGAAGAACCTCAGTGATCCTGTTTTAAAGATGCCTTTGTTTCATCCTTAGAACTAAAATGTTTGCGTGTGAGAGTTGACTGACTGGACTGAGTTCTGTTTTTTTTTTTTTTTTTCCTAAACTTTTTTTTTGGCTCATTTATTTCACAGTTCATTTTAACTAAAGCCTGGCTCTTTTCCTTACAAAAAATCTGAATGTGAAATACATATGGCCAGACATGCTCTCAAGCATGCTCACCCATGTTTGTACTCACACTCACACATGTGCTCACTCACAGTGTCCATCTCAGTGGTTCACAGGTCTTGGAGGCATGTGTGTGTTCCTCTGGTTAAGGCAGAATCTGTTTCATGCCAACTTCAGCCAGTGGAGATCATATTTTTTTTAAGCTTTTAAAAATAATTTAGAATAATTTTAAAATCACTTAAGAATAATATGATTGTTATTATCCTTATAGGATTTAAAAACAGGCACATATTTTTGAACTTTTAATAGCACATACTTAGAATTATCTCATGATATAAGTAGCACATGTTGTCTGCTTTGGTGCGGTAAAGACACTGCTTGGGACACCTACATCCAGTGTTGGAGTGCTTAGGTTTGAGTCCCATCTCTGTTTCTAAGTCCAGCTTCCTGCTAACGCACACCGAGCAGAGGACGACTCATGGGATTGGGTTTCTGCCACCTGTGTGGGACAGTCGGATGCAGTTCCAGGCTCTTGGCTTTGGCCTGACTTAGCTTCAGCTGTTGTGGTCATTGGGGAGTGCATCAGCAGGTTTAAGCTCTGTTTATGTCTCTGACTTGAAAATAAATAAATTAAAAAATCATTTTAGTCCCAAATAAATTATTCAAAGCAGCTTTATTTATTGAATTAAACTTATTAAGAAAATTTTCAAATGTATATAGGACAGAAATCATAGGGACCAGCACTGTGGCGTAGCAGATAAAGCTGCCACCTGCAGTGCTGGCATCCCATATGGGTACCGATTCAAGTCTAGATCTCCCTCGTGGCTGGCAGTGACCCAGGTACTTGAGGCTCGCAGGGGGTGTATTAGCAGGAAGCCGAATCAGAAGTGGAGGATCTGGGTCTTGAACCAGCTTGGTGATTTGGGATGTGGGCATCCCAAGCAGTGACTTAACCGCTGTACCAAACACCTGGACCTGGAATTAAATGTTTGCAGGTGAGAGTCCATTGTTCCTGTTGACACTCTAGTGCCCTAACTTACGACCAGGGAGTCTGTCCATGTGCCTTGGAATTAAATGTTTGCAGGTGAGTGAGTCCATTGTAGGTTAGGACACTTTAGTGCCCTAACCTATGACCAGGGAGTCAGTCCATGTGCCTTTTGTGTCCTTTTGATGTAGCCTTGGTAGTTTTTGCTTAGCTGATTTCTGGGATGACAAGACCATTCATTCACTTTCCCTGCTCCAAATCTGGAATCAGTTCTTTTCCAAGGAGCCCAAGGGTAGGTTTATTTTAATTTTGGAAATTTTTAATAAAAGTTAACACTGTACTTTTAGTGTGCTGTTTCTGTAGCGTTCTCATTTTGGTTGTTACCATGCCGACTAGGGAGTATTGTCTCTATTTGGCCAGCAATTCTATGATAGCGCCTGTTGATTAAGCTTGAGTTCTAGTTTCCCTCATCCCTGTTCTCAGTGATGACCCCATGTGCCTTCCTTTAATCCTCTTATGTGTTCGTCCAGCACTCTCCAGTCTCCTGGTGGAGATTAATTAGTGGGGGCTAGTTAGGGGGGTGCTCCTCCCAGTGGCCACCATACTGGGGCACCGGTCAGGGGTCCAGCTGTCTCTTCTTGGCCCATGATTTTGTGTTTTCTCCTATATGTGTTCCTTCCCTACTCCCACACCATGGCAGGACTGTTTTGTGTACCCTGGTGACAAAATCATTTTGTATTTTATTTGTTCTTTTCAAAGTGAGTTCATATCAGATATCTTATTTAATTTCTGCAACTGCATTGTCAAGATCATTGGGGTCTGTGTTGTTATTTTCATTTCCCGAATGAAGAAAATTGAAACCCAGAGAGTTTAACGGGCTGAAGGTCCCACCATTAGTGAATGGCAGATTAATGAGCAGCTGGAATTGGAATTTAGAGCTGTAGAGTTTTTCCACCATGTTTCATTGACTCCAGTAAATCATGGTTCACTCCTCCACACTTAGAACATATTTGAGGCCCTCTTGAGTCAAGGCTGTCTCAGAAGGCTCTCAGGAGGGGCATTTGCCCCTTCCTGGGGAGCATTTGCTGTGGGTTACAGCCTGTGATTTCCAACATGTTGAACAGAGATTGGCGGGGAGAGCCCACCCTCCCTTGATACAGTTCTGTCGTGTGGGGTAGTTTGCATTTCCCTGTCCCCAAGATTCTTGAGTCGCTTGGAGAAGGAATAAACTTAGGAAAGGGAGGTTAAACAATTGTATGAACATTCAGAAGAAACGCTGAGGAAGGATGAATTCTTTAAAAATGTTTTAACAGTGGGGTCAGTGTTGTGGCACAGTGGATTAAGCCTGTGCCAGCATCCCTAGTGAGTACTAGTTCAAGTCCTGGCTGCTCCATTTCCAATCCAGCTCCCTGATAATGCACCTGGGAAAGCCATGGAAGATGGCCCAAGTGCTCTGCACCCATGTGGGAGACCTGGATGGGGTTCCTGGCTCCTGGCTTCCTCTTGGTCCAGCTCCTGCTATTGTGGTCATTTGGAGAGTGAACTGGTGGATGGAATATATCTGTCTCTCCCTCTCACTCTGTAACTCTGCTTTTCAAATAAATAAACCTTTAAAAAATATTAAACAGTATTTTTTACAGAATTAGGAATTAACTTTTACTTTCAGGAGGCTGATCACGTGCTCTCATGGTCTGTAGTCTATCTGTGTAGGTAGCACAAGTCCAAGGTGATTGCAAAATTAATCATCAGTAATAAGCTTAATATTTCTAATTTAGTTTTTTTAAATAAGATTTTATATATTTATTTGAGAGGTAGAGTTACAGACAGGTAGAGGGGGAGAGAGAAAGTTCTTCCATCTACTGGTTCCCCCCGCAAATGGCTGCAATGACCAGAGGTGAGCCGATCCAAAGCCAGGAACCAGGAAGTTCCTCTGGGTCTCCCTGATGGGTGCAGGGGCCCAAGCGCTTGGGCCATCCTCCACTGCTTTCCTAAGCCACAGCAGAGAAGTGGACTGGAAGTGGAGTAGCGGGACTAGAACCGGCGTCAATATGGGATGCTGGCTCTGCAGACAGAGGATTAACATACTGAGCCACGGTGCCAGCCCCTCTAATTTAGTTTTGTAGTACGTTTGATATAACTGGAAAAGGTGATAACAAAAAGTCAAAGAGTAAAAGTCCTTTGATCACAAAGATTATCATGGATGTTGTCTCAGCAATTACACTTTTATAGTAGTTTTATAGTTTTTATTCTCTTACCAGACATGAGTTTGGGGCTTTGCAGTTTTCAAAGAACATGCATTCAAGTGTAAACTTTAGTTGTATAAGGAGTCGTCTGTAACTTGCGTTATTATCTAAACATTGTTAATATGTTCTTGCTATCTGTGCTTTTGAGTTTCGTTGCTTTTTCCTGGCAGACAGAATTCTTTGAAATGGTAGTCTGCAAATGCCTGCTGTGGAGGCAGTTTTGTCTAAGTTCGGGAGGATTCTAAATCGTTAACATCTTTATGTGCTTGCCTACTTAAGTCCTGGAGAGAGACCTGCTTGAACTCTAACTTTCTCAAATAGAAAATAATACTGGACCACTTAAGGAATTAGTTGAAGTATTGCTATTTTATAATGGAATCCATATGTTTATAAAAAACTCCATGTCTAAGCTCATGTAACTTTCTTTATCATGTCACAAAATATCACGTCTAGTTGGCATTTTAGTCCGTTTAATTGCAGAGAAAGATAATGGAGTTTCCAAATTAAAAACGGTACTGTAATATTATTTAACTACCCACACAGTTCTGTATTTGAGTGAACTGTAATTTAAAAGTGATAGGTTACATTATTAACAATTATTGAGAGTTTTTATTTTTTTTTTAAATTTTAGGTGTTTAAACTGGGAAAGTTATAGGAAACTTGCATTTTTTGAATGCTTACATATTATGTCTTGTATAAGTTCCTACTTTGGCTTACCTGAAAGATTAGAATTCATTAATTTGGTAGCTTTGTTTTCAACTGGAACATATATTTCATGAGAATTTAGAATTCTATCATTTTCTTTCTTTCTTTTTTTATTTTTTGACAGGCAGAGTGGACAGTGAGAGAGAGACAATGGCCGCCGCGGCTGGCGCGCTGTGGCCGGCACACCGCGCTGATCCGATGGCAGGAGCCCGGTGCTTATCCTGGTCTCCCATGGGGTGCAGGGCCCAAGCACTTGGGCCATCCTCCACTGCACTCCCTGGCCACAGCAGAGAGCTGGCTTGAAGAGGGGCAACCGGGACAGAATCCGGTGCCCCGACCGGGACTAGAACCCGGTATGCCAGCGCCGCAAGGCGGAGGATTAGCCTATTGAGCCGCGGCGCCGGCCAGAATTCTATCATTTTCAATGATGTCTGCTTCCTAGCCCTAGAGAATAGATGATTGTGGGAATACTGCATTAAAAGGTTTTTTTTTTTTTTTTTTTTTTTTTTTTTGCTTTACTTATTCTGTGGGAGTTTTAAAATATTTTATGCTTTTTTTGAGAAGAGGGTTTTCACTGAAAAGGATAGTGTGGTTTATTTGGGCATCTTTTGATCCTATTAAAATCATATACAACATATATCATTCAATTAGTAAATGTCTAACGTTTAACATGTAAATTAGGGGAACCAACACTATGGCATAGTAGGCTAAGCCTCTGCCTGTTGCACTGGAATCTCATATGGGCATTGGTTTGTGACCCAGTTGTTCGTCTTTCTACCTGGTCTCTGCTTATGGCCTGGGAGAGCAGTGG
This sequence comes from Lepus europaeus, assembly GCF_033115175.1. NCBI lineage: Eukaryota > Metazoa > Chordata > Mammalia > Lagomorpha > Leporidae > Lepus > Lepus europaeus. The sequence goes on along the minus strand of NC_084829.1, from coordinate 2,887,278 downwards.
AAGACGGCCCAAGTACTTGGTGTCTTCACCGGACTGGCCCAGCTCTGGCCTTTGTGGCCATTTGGGGAGTGAACCAGTGGATGGAAGACTTTTGTCTCTATCTCTCCTTCTCTAACTCTACCTCTCAAATAAATAAAATCTGAAAAAAAAGTATAAATAGGGTACTGTAGGAGAAAGAGTAATTGGAAGTGTTACATTAAAAATAATCAGATATTAATTGAAAAATGAACACTTTGTCATGTTCTCTTCCCATGGAATGGGATTATTTTAATTACTTCTGCAATAAGTATTTGTTGAACATCTGCTATATGTAGGTGGGAGCAAACACGGTAGACAAGACCACGGTGATAGGTACTCATGTAAGGAACATTATGCATCCCTCAAAAGACAACATTCGTGTGTGTGTGTGTGTGTGTGTGTTGGGCAGGAGAAGTAAGCAGATGGAGCCGTTTGTATGTATTTGTGTGTATTAGCATTTCCAACTGCTGTTTCCCGAGACAGAGTTGCCTGTGCCTTTGTGTTCCCTCCCTCCCTCCCTCCCTCCCTCACTCTCTCTCCCTCTCCTTCTCTCCCTCTCCCTCTCCCTCTGCCTCTCCCTCTCCCTCTCCCTCTCCACATCTTTCCTGGAAGCCCCCAGCTGACTGCCTTTCAGTCCTGCTGGTTCATATTGAACTACCTGTTCATTCCTAGCCCATCCATTGAAGAATCGTATGTGGAGCTGAGTTGCATTAGGGACGGATGGGTGAACACATTAGGGATTTTGTTTGAAAGCTTGGTAGTTAACAGACTGACCACTTCTGTGGTCAAACCTTTATTACACTTTTGTGTAATAACAGTTAAAGTGCAGCCTTGCATGGTTTTTAACTGGTTACTTTGATGTTGTAGCTTGCTTCCTCAAAATGTGGAAAATAGAAAATACATATTTGAAGTAATTTGTACAAATTTAGTATAATTAAAAAAAGGAGGATTAGGCATCTGGTCTGTCAAGATGCTGATTACGAGTGTCACCTTCATATGTGTCCAGGCTGCCTTGTTTAGGAATTGTGTCATGTATTTCTGCTCAGTATTTGTATCCTGATCGGTAAGGAGAAGGTGTTGTATCTTCCTTTACGTGGGTCTTGGCTGGATCACTGAGCTCAGGACCCCCTTGTCTTACCTAAAAGAGGTGAAGTATCTGCCTTAAGCCTCATGTAAACACTGTGGTAAATCATTTGTTATAGCTGGTAGGATTTCCAGCCCCCAACCTGGACACATGGTTTTCCAGTGACTGTCTTACTAGAGGTTAGGTAGAAGTTTTTCTTAAATGCACTCCTCTAATTGTGTGTGCATGTGTTTGTTAAAGATATATCATAGGCAGGATGTGAAGCTTGGCTTTTTTGTTTTTACTTGGCACCGACAACCTAGAACAAGTGTGTTGGATCTGCCTTTGAGGCGGGCTTGGCTACCAGACACCTGTCAGTGATGTGAGACTGCTCCCCCTAGAGGAGGAAGAGAAGCTAGTTCAAGAGCTAGAGCTGAGGAACCATACAATCTGTGGCTCAGACTTGTTGATTTCCTTAACTAGCAGCATCCACACACTCCACTCCCCCAATGTATATTAATTCTGGGCTCAATATGGGACTACCAGTGCACTTGTTGGCCTCCCAAGGATATTTAAAATAAGAACAAACTAAAACAAAAACAACACCTTGCCATATACTAGTTAGTACTAAATATTGCCATCGTTTAAAATTAAATGTATTTATTTTAACACCAGAAAATCACAAACTAATCTCAAAAGTAGAAGAACTTACAGGAAATCTGTGTGTGGAGTTGTCATAGAGGTAACACTATTTTGATTTCTTCTTTCACTTTGTTATAGCCTGGTTAACACTTAATCATGGACCTGTACTGTTAACAGTGAAGAGGGTGGAGACCTCAGACCACAGTGACTGTGAAACGATAAGGGGCTTCCAAGCTGACCTAAGTTTGGCTTAGGAAGATCCCTGCTCTTCTTGGGGCAGGCCTGTCTAGGTTGGGCTAATTTCTGTGCCAGTGGCCAGACACACACCATTGAGAGTGTTAGGTTGCCATTGCCCACAACGGTCTTACTTTTCCTTCAATAAGGATGGAGACAGCGAGTTTTCAGATAGATGTTTCATAGTTTTCTTAATGTTGCCCACTCCAAAGGCCTTAGAATTCAATGAGTGTTGGTTATTTAACAAAAATGTGCAGATTTTAGTTGAAGAAAATAGTAAAAATGGTCTTTCTAAAATTATGGCTTCTCAAATTACCACATCTTGGGCCTGCTATTTTCTATAGCATTTTTATTTCCCTTTGGGTTTTTCAGCTGCTCTGAGCTCTTCCACAGTCTGTACTGCATAAATCCCTGGGAAAAGTTTGGTTAATCATGCAGACAGTTCCCTTAGAGCATCTAAGCTACATAGATGTGACCAGTACCTCCTCGTGTGGCCTTGTAAAACTGTGGGGAAGGTCGTGCACGCCATGTGTGCAGCTCTGACTGGTTCTCATGTGGCTGCAAGATGCGCAGAGTGGATCTGGGTTAATAGCTTACATTTTCAGCTTTGCTACTTAGTTGATACTCAGTCTTTGTCATCTGTAAAGCTGGGAATGTTGACTGCTGATAGGCTAAATGACACAGTTCAGAGGCGATGCATCTGGAAGCACAACAGGTATCCTGAGAATGTGGTGGGTCCTTTCTCACTGGAAAAGGACCCACCTGTCCATCCACCTTTTCCCAAACTCTGCCTCCCCCACCTAGCATATATATATATATATATATATACACATATATATATATATTTGTCAATTATATATGCTTAACCTGCTGGTTCTCAATATCCTATTTTGAAGAATGTTCTCAGTTTTTTTCTACCCAGAGTATTTTCTTTGTGTGATGCCCTCTCGTCCTTAAGGAAATTGCTTGTGGCAGTGTTTTCCTTGCACTGTGTGATCTCCAGAGGGGAAGAGGAGAGTTCACGTCAGAAACATCTTGATGATGGTCTGCTGATCGGTCTTACTGAGCATCTGTCAGGTGCTTGGAACAAAATGGTTTGAGGAATAATGCAGACAAGCTAATGGGCAATTCAGTCAGGGTACAAGTTTTGTAAGTTCGGTCACAGTTCTAAACTCTGTCATTATAGGCCCATTGGTTTGTTCTTATCGTGACAATGGACACTTGGGTAGTTCTGTCCAATAAAACTTCTGTTGTTCCTCAAGGGTGTAATCCCTGTGTTGGTTGGGGTCAGTGCATACTTAGATAAAAGATGACATTTTCTGACTTCCATAGTGGTAACTGTGATTATCATTGAGTTCTGGCAAATATAGACTAGGGAGTGCTGTATGGGACTTCTGGAGCAGCTGGGGGAGATGTATGTGCCCTGTTTGCCTTTTTCTTTCCACTTTCTGCTTTCTGGTATGTGGATCTGTTGTCTGTAGCTCCAGCGCCAATTTTGGATGATGGTATAACCTGAGGATAGAAGACCAGAAAGATAGAAGTAAGCCTGTTTTCTGATACTTTTTTATTAAAGATTTTATTTTATTTATTTGAAAGAGTTACAGAGGTAGAGACAGAGACAGAGGTCTTCCATCTGCTGGTTCTCTCCCCAGATGGCTGCAATGGCCAGAGCTGCGCCTCTCTGAAGCCAGGAGCTTCTTCCAGGTCCCCAACGTGGTCACAGGGGCCCAAAGACTTGGGCCATTTTCTACTGCTTTCCCAGGCCATAACAGAGAGCTGGATTGGAAGAGGAGCAACCAGCGCTCATATGGGATGCCGGCACTTCAGGCCAGGGCTTTACCCTGCTGCGCCACAGCGCCAGCCCCTCTGATACCTATTTGATCAACAGCCATGGACTGGCCACTGCCAGATTTCATTTACAGGATGTGTATTGTGCTGTAACTGTGGCTGGACCTGATCCTGAACGAGGAAGCTTGTGTTTTCATGGTCTGTTTGAGCTTGTGGCAGACTGAGAGTTCTGTCATGGAGTAGACTTCTAGGAGTGCAGGTTTTTTGTTTTTTAATATTTATTTATTGAAAAAGCAGAGTTAGAGGGAGAGGCAGAGAGAGAGCGATTGAGGGCAAGCGAACATTTCTATACATTATTTCACTCCCTGAATGGCTGCATCAGCTGGGGCTGGGCCAGGCCAAAGCCAGGAGCCTGGAACTCAATCCTAGTTTCCCTATGTGGGTGACTGAGGCCCAAGTACTTGGGCCATCTTCAGCTGCTTTCCCAGGTGCATGAACAGGAAGCTGGATCAGAAGTGGAGCAAGTAAAATAATCAACCTAAAGTTGATGGGCAGTAGTATATCAAATAAACTGATACTGTGATCAAAAACCCTTCTTGTCCATACCCACACAAAAGCCCACAGAGATAACACCTGAAAACTTAGACCGAACCATGGAAAGGAGTCAGTAGTTTAAGTTGGTGGGAACCAGTGCAGGAGCTGAGAATAAACAGCAGTGTACGAACTTCTTGGGGAGTTCTCTGTGTGCAAGGACCACATCATCCAGTGTCTGCAAGAACCTGACAAGCTGTTTGGGTGTTACTCCAATGAGAACTGGAGACAAGTGGCAAGTTTTAACTAGAAGAGGATTATGATCTGAGTTGTTAATATACAGGGCTGCTATGTGAGAAGATGGTTTGTAAGCGGGCAATAGTGGATAAAGGGAGGCCATCAGAGGATGTTGTCAGAACAGTTTGATAACTTGGGTTAGAGGGAAAGGTAAGCAGAGGTCAGCTTCAGGACACATTTCAGAGGCGATTGTGTGGAATTTGTTATGGGGCTGGTCTTGAGGTAATGTTTCAGTGAGGGGAGTTGCATATGCAACCATTGGTGGCTTGAGCAGAAGTTGAGTAATAGTAGCATTTACAGTCCCAGACTGTACAACTGTGAGTTGGTTAATTCAGCTCAGCTAGATGCTGCCTGTTTGGTTTTGGCCAAGGCATGTTGGAGAGTCAGCTTTGTCATTTGTAAAATGGTGATCTTAGATTTACCGTGGGGATTACAGGGAAAATTAAATGAGAAAAAATGTTAAAGTGTTTAGAACAATACCAATCAGATAGTAAATGTTCAATAAATATTAGTCATAACTGATTTGCTTTGTCAGACTGCACATACAAAGGATTCCAGTATTAGAAAAAGTTCTTTGCCAATCCATGCGTACTTTAGGTTGATTATTTTACTTGTTTTATTATTTTGTTTTACATTTTTTGGTATATAGATTGATTTTTGTTATAGAAACTAATGATCACTATAGCTTTAGGTCTTGTAGTAATGTTTGTAAGAAGTGACAGACATGGCTCCCAAAACAAGCCTGGATTTAAAAAAAAAAAGTAAAAGAGTGCCACAGTCAAGCTGTAGGCAGTCTGAGTACTTTGCCTCCTTTGGCAGGAGAATAATGAGACATATTATATGGTGATGCTGATTTCCTTCTCCTTTTTTTTAATAAATCCATTTATTTCAGAAGCAGAGACACGCACAGAAGAGCACCCATCTGCTCTTTCACTCCCCAAAGCCCATAATAGCTGGGGCCAGACAGTGGTGAAGCTGGTACGTAGGCACTCAACCCATCTGGGTGCAGGGACCCAATTACCTGAGCCATCACTCTTGCCTCCCAGAGTCTGGCGTTGGGAACTATAGCTGGGTATTAAACCCATGCACTTTGATATAGAAGGAAGGCATCTTAGCTGCTGACTAAATGCCTCCCCCAGTCCCTGGTGTTCTAGCCTGATCCATATCATCAGTGATAAAGGTACCCTGTCTGCTGAGGTAGGTCTGTTCCTGTGACAATGGCCATGTTTGGTTCTTTGCCATCTGAAATAGCAGCCCCTGGCCACATAGAGTTACTGAACTTGAAATGTGAGTTGTAAAACGAAATAACAGAATTTTAAATTTGATTTTGACTAACTTTAAAAAAATTATTTATTTTGAAAGAGTTAGAGAGAGAGGAGGAGAGGGGAGAGAAGTCTTGCATCGCTCGTTCACACTCCAGATGGTCACAACAGCCAGCGCTGGGCCAGGCTGAAGCCAGGGGCCAGGAGCTTCATCCAGGTCTCCCATGTAGATGCAGGGACCCAAACACTTGGGCCATTTCTACTGCTTTTCTCAGAAGGAGCTCAATCAGAAGTGGAGCAGGCAGGAAAGAAACCAGTGCCCATATGGGATACCAGTGTCACGGGCTTTACCCGCTGTGCCACAACTCCAGTCCCCTGATTTTGTGGCTACTGGATTGGATAGCACAACTGAAGAACATAAGCTCTATAAAAGCAAGAACTGGTCTTTTATTTCTGTAACGACATGCCTGGATAACGCATGGCATGTTAGCGTGTCAGTGAAGATTGCTTAAATGAGCAAAAGGATGTCCTTTAATGAAAAGGACATGTGCAGGAAAAAAACCAATTGTAAATATTTTCTATTGGCCGGCGCCGTGGCTTAACAGGCTTATCCTCCGCCTTGCAGCGCCGGCACACCGGTTTCTAGTCCCGGTTGGGGCGCCGGATTCTGTCCTGGTTGCCCCTCTTCCAGGCCAGCTCTCTGCTATGGCCCGGGAAGGCAGTGGAGGATGGCCCAAGTCCTTGGGCCCTGCACCTGCAAGGGAGACCGCAAGGGAGAAGCACCTGGCTCCTGGCTTTGGATCAGCACGATGCGCTGGCCGCAGCGGCCATTGGAGGGTGAACCAACGGCAAAAAGGAAGACCTTTCTCTCTATCTCTCTCCCTCACTATCCACTCTGCCTGTCAAAAAAAAAAAAATCTTTTCTATTTTATTGAAGTATTACAGTAATAGTAGGATGAGGAGCCCTGAACAAGATTTTGGAGGAAGAAGGGGATGATTTCACAGTGGGCAAGGGTATTTTTTTTTTTTAAGATTTATTTTATTTATTTGAATGACAGAGTTACAGAGAGAGGTAGAGACAGAGAGAGAGAGGTCTTCCATCCGCTGGTTCACTCCCCAAATGACATCAATGGCCAGAGCTGTGCTGATCTGAAGCCAGGAGCCAGCAGCATCTTCCAGGTCTCCCACGTGGGTGCAGGGGACCAAGGACTTGGGCCATCTTCCACTGCTTTTCCAGGCCATAGCATAAAGCTGGATCAGAAGTGGAGCAGTCGGGACTCAATACGGTGTCGCGGTGTCCCTATGGGATGCTGGCACCGCAGACCAGGGCTTTAACCCAGTGCGCCACAGCGCCGGCCCCACAAGAGTACTTTTCTTTTTTTTTTTTCTTTCTTTCTTTCTTTTTTTTTTTTTTTGACAGGCAGTTTAGCACCGCACTAATCCGAAGCCAGGAGCCAGGTGCTTCTCCTGGTCTCCCATGCAGGTGCAGGGCCCAAGGACCTGGGCCATCCTCCACTGCACTCCCCGGGCCACAGCAGAGAACTGGCCTGGAAGAGGGGCAACCGGGACAGAATCTGGTGCCCCGACCAGGACTAGAACCCGGGGTGCCGGCGCTGCAGGCGGAGGATTAGCCTAGTGAGCCGTGGCGCCAACCAAGAGTACTTTTTGATACAGAAATTACTTCCACCTGCAGAAAGGCCGACACACAAGTAGTCAAAGAAAATGCGCTCTGTTGCCGGCCAGTCCACAGTTCTGGTGAGAGGAGCTTGGTCCTAGGTGCACACTTGGCACTTAGAGAACCTGCTGTGAAGGTAGCCTGTTGAAAGGAAGACAGCCTAAGGTGCTAGTTTTGTAGCTGCCCCAAACGAATTTCCTTAAGAATTTATGTCATCCACATTAAAGACTTTCATTTTTTGAAAATTGTATTGTTTAGAGATACCTGAACTTGGCTTCAGGGGAAATTACACCCTTCTCCCCCCATCCCCCTTGGAAAAATGTTAATTGCTGAAGTGTGTTGGGCCACAATAATTTCATCAGATAAGTTTGGTTCTTATAACACGCATTTGCTTTCCGAAGAAGTTGTGACCTTTCCGTTTCCCACGCCCTGTGTTGTGAAGATGCCTCTTCCCTCCTTGCGTTCTTCAGTCCTGCCAGCCTCTGCCTCACTGCAAGGTTTGCTACCAAAACACATTCACCTGTGTAAAACCATGGCACAGTCACTGAGATCAACCTAAGCTAGTTTTGTTCTTTGCACGTAAGTTAGAAGCTTTATAAAAAACATGGTTAATTTTAGACTTAACCACTTGCTCCAAATCATTACAGAAAACATTGTTTTAAAAATCATTTTAAAAAGTCTTGACACATAAAACAAAAATTGTAGCCTAAAATGTCCAACAGTATTCACACTGGGCTCCCACAGTGGGCCTACTGTACTATGTCTAAAGAAACTTGGCATTTTGTCTAAGAATAAGTCAATAACAGGAACTCCATCATAAACGCTCTGATTTCCTGCTCGTGCACGGCTCTCTGCTGCTGACTTCTCTAGGCTGGAGCACACAAGTTTAAATGACAGCTGGCAGCAGAACCTGACGGGGAAGGCAGTATTATTTTTAATTGGGGAATTGTTTTTCATAAATTTCTTACATATTCTTTTCCAATTTTACAATCATTTTTCATTTCAAAATTGAATAAATGTCCTCAAAGTGACAGGAGAAATTACATTGAATCCATAAATGTTAACTCCTCATAGCCCCCCAGTGCTGTAAAATAACTCCAGCGCATAAGCATCAGCCTTTTATTAATTGGACATGCCTTCAAAAATGAGGAAAAGTAATTTGTGTTGGCAGTTTGATTAGCAGGCTTCCTATGAACACGCACTCCTATCAAGTTAACAAGTGGAAACCAAGAAGAGTTCTTAGAAGCTTTGAGATGAGAGCAGAGCAGAAACGCCATGGCAGAAGGAGATGCCCACCCCACCGAGGCGGCTCTGCCGTGACGCAGGTGCCCTTCTGCAGGCTCCCTCAAGGTGTGGGACGCCGCACTGCTCCTCCAGGACCACGCCCACAAGCTGCCGCTCCAGCCTCTGTCACTCCAGTCCAGAACCAAGAGCTTGGCTCGTTTCTGTTGGAGCAGGGAGGATTTCAGGGCAGAAGTGGCAGTGACCAGGTTAACAGTGCTGTGTCAGGTTCAGTAGCTCCATCTGGGCATCCTTTCTTTTAGATGTAGGCCCCAAGTCTAGTCTCTGGACCTGTGAGCTGCTGTGCCTGTTACCTAGTTTCTGTCAGTTTTCTCCATTCTCCTCCTCCCAGACTAAGTGGAACAGAGAGAATTAAGAGGTAGCCAAACAAACATTTGTGTTGGAAGCAGGCATTCAAGCATACCAGTGTCAGAGAAAATTGTATCTGTCTGAAACAAAACAAAACAGAACAACAACAACAAAAAGAAACTGGTAACTTAGCAGACAGTGCTAAATGTACATCTTCGCCACCTGGAGACAGCTAGGTGCACTGTCATTTTGCCATAATGTAATTATATATCTAAGGTTGTACCATTTAGCAGTGATAATAATGGTTGACAGAGATAGCATTGGAGGGACTAAGGGTAGTTACGTAAGATCAGTACTGCCAAATTGTCATATCACAGGTCAGGCAGAATATTGTGAGGGCTTGTGTATTATGTATACAACCAGAGAGTCCAAAAGGCTTTCTTCCTGAAACCTTGAAGTCATTTGCTTTGTTCCGCCTTCCCTTCTGGCCTTCGCCACACTGGCTTCCTTGCCATGCTGTGAATCCATGCGGCATGCCCCAGGCTCCAGGTCTTTCTCTTGCCTGGATCCTTCTATTCTGTCCCTCCACACCTCTGCTCAGCTCTTGCCTCAAGAAGCGTCCTCTCCCTCCCCATTCCCTCACCCAGCTTTGTGTTTCTCTGTAGCAGTTTCATCATCTGACACCTGTATTTGTTTCTTGTCTGTGTCCTTCACATAGATCATAAACTTTCTGAGGACTTGGCGGTGACACTTGCCTGCATAGTGTCAGACACACAGTAGAGCTGGCATTCATTGTTCAGTGAAGGAAGGCTTGTGTTCTAGAGCCATTTGTACCTAGGCTGAGGTCCCCAGACAAGTGCTCGGCTGTATGACATACAGTCCCAGAACACTAATTACCTACTATATTCTGGGATAGCATTTACTCTGTGGCTTGGGATTTTTACCCTCTGTTTTACAGAAATCCTAATTTTTCAGACTTTTTGTTTCTTTTTTCCCCTTTTCTTTCCTTTTGTTTCTTCTTTTTTTAACAAATATTTTTTGTATCTGCATAGTGCCTAGTACTATTTCTGGCTGCTACTGAAAAGCAGGTGAGAGTTCTGCCTGGAAGGAATTTGTATTTGAATGAAGAAAAATGAAATAAATGAAGATAGTTTCTACAAATGATAAACACTGTGAAAGAAATTTTGGGAGTAGGGATGGAACTGGGCTTGGGACTGGGAGATTGCATTAGACTGTTAGCAAGAGGCCTTTTGAGGAGGTAGTATGGGAACTGAAAATGGAGAGAAGGAGCCAGCAGCTTGAAGGACATCCATCAGGCACTGGAAAGACCTGGCCAGGCGCTTGAGTAGCTTGTAATTTAGGAGCAAAAAGAAGGCTAAAGTGGCTGAAATACACACAAGGAAGGGGATAGTAAAAAATGCCGAGAAAGACTGGAGCCATCTGAGGGACTGCAAGTAAGCAGGGGGTGGATTGTGTTGGATTTTGTAGGTCATAGTATCAAGTTTCTGTTTTATTCTAGTTGAAATGGGAAGCCAATAGAATGACATCTGATTTACATTTTATAAAGGTTTCTGGCTGCCTATGAGTTGTTGTGTCAGAGAGTCAATTTATTTTGGGTTCTTGTTAAGGTCTAACAGAGATTTTAGTATAATACTTAATTTTTATTGCCATCCATAAAACTGGAATCTTTCATTAAATGGTTTTTAGGAAAATCTCAATTAGTGAGTAAACAACAGCATGTATTGTGGACATGAGAGTTAAAAATGCAGTAAATTAGTTTAAATATTTTTGCCCTTATGACCAATAAGAAATGAACAATGTTGGATTATAAAGTCTTTTATATGGAAGTAGGAAATTGCATTTTCAAATATATGAGGTAGGGAAATGAATAAATGGTTAGAAATTAGGGATTGAATTTTATGAGTATAAAGAACTGTATGTTCTCTCTCCAGGGTAGCAATGACAAATGCTTGGTGTAAGGATTGTGGTAGGTAAACGGAACCATTGCCATGCCTGAATTCCTGACTTCGTGAGGGGCCCCTACGCTGCCTCTTCTGATTCCGGTCGAGAGTGGTCTTGCCCATAGTCCAGAGGCACTTCTACAGACAGACTCGTACCATTCTGCTGACTTAGGGGCAAGTTCATCCAAGTTCAAAATGCTTGGTTTTTCTTGTACTTGATGAGCAGTCTCATGTGGTGTGGAAGGTAAAATAGCTCTGATGTTTTGTATTTTTATACACTCATGATTTGTTTGGTTCTGTAAAATACCTTAGGCCAGTACAATATCAGGTTACTTACTCAGTCCTTATCTGAAGCTCTGCTTTTCTCGATTGCTCTGTTTCCTCATTTTAAAAAGTGTTTCTGATCCAGTGATGTCTGGAACATGATTAAAAATCCATACAACTATGGACTCTGTGAAGAATTCTAGCATGAATCTACATTTTAGAAGAGAAAAACAGAAGGGAAGCACCAAATACATTAGTTTATGGCAGTGCCCTTGAAGTCTTAACATTCATAGCTTCTTTTGTTTTCCTGTTATGAGGCAGACAGTTAAGAAGACAGCTGCTTTCTCCAGGAATTACATATCTGTGCAGATGTTCTCCTGTGTGTACGTATGGATATACTGTCCGGACTTCTCATCATGGACAGGAAATTTCCTTTTGTTTTTGCTCATTTCTCTCATCTGCCAGTCAATGAGTCAGTTCCACCCCTTCTCATCAATCATTTACTGGGGCTTTGGGGTGATATGCATTATTCCTAGGAAGTGGATGGGGAGGAGAATGTTTAGAGAGGTTACTTTTGTGCAGTGTCTCCCTAATGATACATGACAGAGCTGGGATTTGAACCCAGGTCTTCTTACTCCAAAGTGTTTTCTTCCCCAATACGTGTGTTCTGAACAGCTTCTCGAAGAAATGGATGGCAGACTGGGGTGAGCTGCCTGATGGCTCTGTGGGATGGGCCACAGGAAGGGTGGCTTCTGTGAGGGGTGCCTGCGTTAGTCCTCCTGCCCTGCTGCAGAGCTGGCGGGAAGAAGGCACCGCTGTTTCTCTCAAGGCTGTCCATCATGGTGGCACCTGGCATTGGAAAGGAAAGGCATGCTCCCTTGTAAATTTCAAGGAAAGGGAGTACTGATTTGCACCAAGGAGGATGTGCAGCCCTTGTCTCATGGTTGATTTGTTTACAGCAAAGCCAGAGCATTTTTAGTGCCAGCGCTTGCCCATGCAGGCAGATGGTGCAGAGCCAGGCAGGCTCTTTTACGGGAAATGTCATCGTTTTTATAGACCTGGCCCCTGACGTGGTCAGGTTTAGCAACTTACCCAAGACCACACAGGGAGTGGAGCTGGGGGAACAGCTGGCAACAAAGCCTCCTCCTTCCAGCCAAATGGTCTTTCCCTGAAACTACCTACCTTCCTCAGGAAACTAGCCTTTTAATAGCAGTCCCCGCTCCACCCAGAACTCCGGGCAGGAGGGTGAAGAGAGGCATCGTCTGAGAGCCTCCTCTGCACTCAGTGTTTCCACATGGTGAGCTGTGTGGCCTGCAGTCGCTGGGCTGAGTCAGAAGCGTGGCTACACGGGTGGGGAGGAGGAACTGGTGGCATCCCAGCCTGGGACATCTCCCTGTGAAATCAGTGATGGGGAGCAGTCTTGGGGCTGGATGTGTATATTTGTAATCACCTTGCCTTGGTTCTTCACTGAAGAGAATGAGGGAATCGCCTCTCCTGGAGGTGCTGTGTCACTGCTGCTGGACCCTGAGTGCCAGCTCCCCAGCCTGTTGACTATTAGAAGGCTTAACTTGTCCCTGGCTTTTCTTGGCAGGTGTCCATGTAGAATTCACTTTCATGTAGTTATATGGTGGTCTTTGTGTAACGCACTCTGGTTGCGAGGCTAGTGAGCTTCAAGTCAAAGGCATGCTTTGGGTATACTCTGCCTCATAAACATTTTTATTTTATTTTATTTTATTTTTTTATTTTTGACAGGCAGAGTGGACAGTGAGAGAGAGACAGAGAGAAAGGTCTTCCTTTTGCCGTTGGTTCACCCTCCAATGGCCGCCGCGGTAGCGCGCTGCGGCCGGCGCACCGCGCTGTTCCGATGGCAGGAGCCAGGTGCTTCTCCTGGTCTCCCATGGGGTGCAGGGCCCAAGCACTTGGGCCATCCTCCACTGCACTCCCTGGCCACAGCAGAGAGCTGGCCTGGAAGAGGGGCAACCGGGATAGGATCGGTGGCCCGACCGGGACTAGAACCCGGTGTGCCGGCGCCGCAAGGCAGAGGATTAGCCTGTTGAGCCACGGCGCCGGCCACTCATAAACATTTTTAAAAAACTTTTATTTAATGAATATGAATTTCCAAAGTACAGCTTATGGATTACAGTGGCTCCCCCCCCCCCATAACTTCCCTCCCACCTGCAACCCTCCCCTTTCCTGCTCCCTCTCCCCTTCCATTCACATCAAGATTCATTTTCAATTCTCTTTATATACAGAAGATCAGTTTAGTATATATTAAGTAAAGATTTCAACAGTTTGCACCCACATAGCAACACAAAGTGAAAAATACTGTTGAAGGACTAATTATAGAATTAAACCACAAGGTACAGCACATCAAGGACATAGATCCTACATGATATTTTTAAAAAATTGATTAATTTTCTATGCAATTTCCAATTTAAAACCGTTTTTTTTATTTTCAATTATCTTTATATACAGAGATCGATTCAGTATATACTAAGTAAAGATTTCATCAGTTTGCACCCACACAGAAACACAAAGTGTAAAAATACTGTTTCAGTACTAGTTATAGCATTACTTCACATTAGACAACACATTAAGGACAGATCCCACATGAGACGTAAGTACACAGTGACTCCTGTTGCTGACTTAACAATTTGACACTCCTGTTCATGGTGTCAGTAATCTCCCTAGGCTCTAGTCATGAGTTGCCAGGGCTATGGAAGCCTTTAGGGTTTGCCGACTTCGATCTTATTCTGACAGGGTCATGGTCAAAGTGGAAGTTCTCTCCTCCCTTCAGAGAAAGGTACCTCCTTCTCTGATGGCCCCGTTCTTTCCACTGGGATCTCACTCGCAGAGATCTTTCATTTAGGTCTTCTTTTTTTTTTTTTTTTCCAGAGCTTCTTGGCTTTCCATGCCTACAATACTCTCATGCCTCATAAACATTTGATCACTTCCCTTTGGAGACTCTTGATGTGCATGTTTTTTTTTTTTTTTTTTATTTTTTATAATTTAAAAGTTCAATTGAGAAGCAGAGTTTGTTCGCATCCACTGGTTCCCTCGCCAGGCTGAAGCTGAGAGCTGGAACTCCCACCTGAGTGGCCATCACTGTTACCCCCCAGGGTCTGTATCAGCAGGAAGCTGGAGTCCAGAGCTGGAGCCAGATGTTAAACCCAGGCACTTTAGTGGGACACTGTGATGTGGGCATCTTAACTGATGTCTTAATCTCTAGGCCAAACACTAGCCCCAGTGGACATAATCTGATGTCAAACAGAATCACAAATATCTGTGTCCTGAAGCCTTCCTCCTGACAATAGGTTGTGTGCCTCTTATTTTGCTTTTTTCTGTTTTCTAACCAATGTGTCTGAACACCTACTCCCATTTTGCTGACAGTAAAGGCTGTGTCCTTTAGTAGTTAAGCTCACTCTGTCCCGAGCTGCCTGAAACTAGGTAGATGGTGCATAAGCCAGGTAAGCCTGCCATGGAATCTGCAGTACCTTTGAACTTGTTTTGGATTCATTGTTGAGTGTTGGCATCAAACACTGTTGAAGACACAAGACATTCTGGAGTCCTGCTCTGGTTGGTGTTCAGGAGTGCCTACTGTGCTTAGTAAAGTCAGCTTTTACGAATGCTTTCAAGTGGAACCTTGCCTTGCACTCCATGACTACATTTTGGTAAATGTAAATTCTCTCTGGGTTTGGCACCCAAAGGAAACACGTAGAGTCCAATTTAAGGTTGCGTCCATAGCACAAGGTGTTTATCAGTGCAGTGAGGGAAATAAGCCACCAGGTGGCTCAAGTATATAGCATCTGTGTTTTTAAGTCCTTGGTAATTACACTTAAACTTTGCAGTTGCTTTGTACTTGAGAGATACCATTTACTATGAACCCATTGTAAAGACTTAACATCACTTTAGAAGTTTACATTATTTAGGAAATAAAGAAGAGATACACAATGCCTAAATAATCAACATGTAAATGTGTTTATTCCCCAGAATTTAAAAAAGTTACTTGATTTCATGAAAAGCAAGTTGTTATATAGCTTCCCACTTAGATGAGGAGGAAGCCTAAAATGCTGAAGTATTTGCTTTATGGTAGAGTATGTGTGCAACAGAGTCAGCTATTCCAGTTCCCCTTAGCATACTAAGACTCACTACCTTAATTTTGCTTCTCATACTTCTTACTCTCAATCACAGAGTCTCTGGAATTTGAATTTTTTTCCTGAGAAACTCAAGATATAGTGGAAAATATAACACTTAAAAAATTTAATGTCCAGTTTCCTGTTTATCTAGGTCATTTTGCTTCAAAATTGTCAAAGTCATTACTATTATTTGTTACAGAAGAGGAAAAAGGAAAAGAGAGTAACACTTAAATTGTTTTTTTCCTTTTATGCTAATTCTAGTTAAATTTTAGTTAAAGATTTTGCCAGAGAAAAGATGAAATAAGTTTTTAAGAACATGTTTTAAAATTACGATTTTATTTATCCTTGTTAACTCCGTGTTCGTATAATTACATCAGAAAGGAAACCAAGATCTTTACTGATAGAGTTAAAAATAATGCTTTCTTTTTAGTGAAGTAGATGCTGATAATTCCAAAGACTCTCTAAGGAGTGATTGTGGCCAACAGAATAGCATTTCTTGAAAATTGCTCCTGGACTTGGCCAGAAGTTGCGTTGCTGTGTCTGACAGGCGCAACGCACATGCAGTTGACTGTGCCAATTGCCCCTTTGCATGTGGTTAGCCAAGTGGTGATGAAGCGCCTTCAACAACAGATCTTTGTTAACGTCTTGATTTTTGTGAAAGAGATTGATGTGATTTTAATGAACGGTTTCTGTTTGTGAATTGTGTGTTGCCTCTCTCTCATAATTACAAAAATAAAACAACTTAAAAGAGTGTGTGTGTGTATGTGTGTGTGTGTTTGTACTTTTATTCCTAGTGTCTTTTATTTACATAGGTGGCTTGGTATAAAAATGGATTCATTTTGTCATAATGATAAATGAATTAGTTTTATGATGTAAAACTTGTTCATTAGTAAAGTGAGGAAGCAATAAAGAGGTAGAATATGCTTATAGGTATAATCTGGTGTTGTAATACTTTTAGCTGTTATGTATGTTTCTCAAGTGTAAACCCCTGTGTATGTGTGTTCACGTGTGCTGAACACACATTCCTTGAGGAACTGACCTTTAAGAATCATGAAACATGCAAGTATTTCTCCCATATTATTCGCTGTTAATTCTTCACAAGTTTTTCAAACATTTTTGCAATGTGAATATTACATGATGTTCATTCCTGCTTTAAAATTCATTCTAGTTTATTTGCTGCTTCAAAGATTACTATGAACTTAAAAATTACACTTTGCATTCAGAAAGAACTCTAGTGTGGAATGCAAAAGCACTTTGATCAATAGCTGCTGTTCCTTCCACTCCTATGTATGCAGAGCAAATTGCTGATGGATCTGGGCTTCAGGCAGGATTTCCTGCACGTGGGAGCCACCTAACTTGACTCACATCATGCTGGATTGAGAAAGACAGGTAATGTATATAATACCTTCTTCTCTGGGCCACTGTCACTACGCTTCCGCTGTTCAGGAGTCCTTGTGGCTATGTTGTGTGATTCACCACCTTTATCGTCTTGAAATGAAATGCGTGGATAACAGAACTACACGTGTAAGAAAAAAAAAAAGCCCTCTGTTTTCATTATGAGGGAAAAAAAGGAAATGAAAAGAAAGCTGTTTGTCTCGAGCACTCGTGTTTCCAGTGCAGACGCTGTGGCACTCGCGCATTAGAGGAAGTGCTCAGAGGCCTGCACCTCATCACCATCATCTCTGGTGATGGCGGCAGGTGTACATCGTGGTATTTGGTGGCAGTGGTGACTCAGCAAACACTAGTGTGTCATCATTTTTTGAAATTTAGGATTTAGTAGTCTTTCTAAAAACATAATCCTTAAAACACATATGTACTTTGTGCCCATGTGAAAAGCAGGTTAGGGTCTAGGCTTGGATGTAAGCAGATTTTATACCCGTGTGAATATATGGGACTTCAGGAGGTCATGAGGAATGCAGAAGAAACTGGCTGTGTGGACTGTCTCAGGTGTTGTGGGACCTCTAGCATTCCTGGTGTCCAGTCTATCCTATGCTAGGAGCATTGTCCAGTGATGTGACAACCAAAATGCTGCACCAACTCCCAGTACCCTCCTCAGGGCCACCCTGGCTTAGCAAATCACTCAGCTGTGCTCATGCAGCACCCGTGTTGAGAACCATCCCTGTGGCAGGGGTGCCGGGCACTTATTTCCTTCCCCGAGAGCACAGTCTTGTGTGCAAGAAAACACATGTGCTACGTCAGGGAGAGTGAGGTGGTGTGGCTACAGCTGAGTCCCAGAAGAACACCTGTCAGGCATTTCAAAGATGAGCTGTTTTCCTCCTGCCAGTGCACTCTCTCCTGTATTGCCACAGTTCCTTGGGATCCTGGCCAAGAGGAAGCTGCCCTCTGGAAGCACTGGGTGGGAATTCTAGCTCTGCCCCTTGTGAGAAGTGAGACTCTGTGCAAAAGCTTGACTTGTCCAGGCCTTGGCGTGCTCATCTCTAGAAGTGTAGATCATGGTATTACTTACATAATGGGATCATTGTGAGAATTAAATAAGATAGTAAAGACAGTACATCAGCATTCACAGTGAGTGCTTAAAGTGTTCTTTAAGTGTTTGTGAACAAAACAATAAAGCAGACACTAAACTTCAACACTAAACTACCTTTGCCCTGTTATTGGAAACATTTAAATAATAAATTTCCTTTGGTTTGCAATGTCAGATTCCCATCCATTCTTGCCTTTTTTTCTCAACTCTGATTATTTTTTTCAGAAATAAAATACAAAATTTAATAAGCACTTTCAATTTTAAAACTCTTAATAAAAGTTACAGCTTGAGTGAGTATCCCATTGGCTAAGTTGCCTTCCTGAGCTTTAATGACAGGCATAGGTGAGCAAGAAGTCCATTGAAACACATGCTGGAATTAGTGATGTCTGTAAAAGGTTCACATTTGATTATCCAAGCTGTGCCATAATCCTACCATACTCCATCATTTAAAACAAAAGAACAGCTTGCTGCACATTGTCATCAACCCAGTAGTGTGGAGTTGTGAGCCGTCTTGGTCACAAAAAGTTTTAGTAGAATTGATCTTTGTGTTGTAGTAGTGGGTGCTTGCAGACTTAGGCCATCAGTTATGTAGTAGGATATCAAAGCCATTCCCCATAACCAGTGGAATACAGACTGAGAAGTGATTATTTTCAGATGTGAAAGTGTGTTTCCAATCCTCCAGAGAGGTGTAGTTTCACATTCTGTAAATGCCATCAAAGTGAATATACTCTGAAAGTATATTCAGAACCAGAAAGGCAGGAGATTATGAAGTGCAAAGTGAGCAGAGCACTGAGAGCAGTGGCTCCCACTCTGCTTCTAAGTAATCTGCATTCCTGGGCGCCGTCCAACGTCTACTAAGTCAGAGTTTCTTGGGGTGGGGCCTGGAAGTCATTGCTTTGAACAGGTTCCCCTGTTGATTCTGATAATCATAAGGATTTGGGAATCCCCATTGTGGATTGCAAAATAAATACTCCAAAGAGAAGATTCTCCTGAATTTCTAGTTGCTCATTTGGTATATCTACCTGGATGCTCTCCCTAAACCTCAGAGCCAACACAGGCAAAATAAAATACTCAGAATCCTGACCTCCCCATTGCTCCCTCACCCAGTCCTAGTTCTGTGGTTTGCTTGACTTGTCTGCCTCTTACCCAGGCTCAAAACTTTTGAACTTTCCTGCTGCCTTTCCCCCCAGGACCAGTCAGTTGCCATGTGTTCTGTCTCTTTGATTTTTCTGATAGATCCTACCCCTTTTCTGTCCATGTTTTCATGAACTACTTGGGTTTTGCATTTTCATTGATTTCACTGGGTTTAGCCTTCCCCACCAGTTCATGTAACTAGGATATTTGTTCTCTTAGAGCAGCATACTGGTACTGACTTGAACTTTAGCTGAGCAGCCTAGCCCTACTGTGCTGTCATCCCAGTTCTGTCTTCTCTGTGTGTTGCAAGCTTTGGCCATTGACTGTCCTCGTCTCCTGCCTTGCCTTTCTCAGCCTCCCTCATTGCTTCTGGGCACAGCATCCTGCTGCCCATGGCTCTCCCGCCATTCCTCTGACTCCGCTCAGCAGGTGTCCCTGGTCTCTCCTCTGTATCCTCTGCCACTGTTACAGTTGGTTCTTGGTTTATCCTCGTGGCTGGAAGCTGAGCTTCTTGTCTTCTTGATACTCCTGTAGCATGTGGCGAGGGACCTCCGCCATTTTAGGTGGAACAATACTAAAATATCTGGAAACTAATCTCTCGTTGCAAAGAATAAGAATTAAAACCTCTTAATACTTTGTCCTACATCAGTAATGAATCCATCCTTATCAAAAGAGCATTTTTTGTTTTTACTTTTTTTTAAAGATTTTAAAAGTGTTTATTTGAAAGAGTTACACACAGCGAGAGACAAACAGACAAAGAGACCTTCTATCTGCTAGTTCGCTCCCCAGATGGCTGCAAGAGCTGGATCTAGAGGACCAGGCCGGAGCCACGAGCCAGGAGCTCCATCTGGGTCTCCCACATGGGTACAGGGATCCTAACACTTGGGCTGTCTTCTGCTTTTCCCAGGCCATTAGCAAGAAGCTGGATCAGAAGTGGAGTAGCTGGGAGTTGAACTGGTGTCCATATGGGATGCCATCACTGCAGGTGGTGGCTTTACCCACTACGCCACAATGCCACCTCATTGTTTTTAATATAAAGACGTCGATTATGTGACCAGCATAGGGTAGTTTTAGGCATCTCAGAAAAGGTAGCCTTGAAGCCTAAAAAGAACCTTCATAATACTCTTTTTGTAGCAGGTTTAAATTATTAAGCTTTGAAGATTTTAAATAGAAAGGCTAAGATAATTTGACCATTTATGGGATTCAGCCAAGTTGAACTTTGTCTGACGAGTGAATTCTGAACATTTAGGTAAAATAATCAAATCCCTACTGTGGTTGTCTCCAGTGTAATAGCCTTGTGCACTCCTATTATGCCCTCTGTTCAAATTCCCTCTCTTGGGTGGAAGTGGATGTGTGGTCTCCAACTGTGTGACAGGCTGTGTCCTGGAATGGAAAGGGGGTGGGCTTGTCAGGAGTTAAGGGACCTGGATTGTGTGCTAATCATTTCTGTACTGAGCTGAAGCCTTTCCAAGGAGCCTGAACACTTTACTTTTCAGCTTTCCTGGGAAAAGGACTTGAGTTTGTTATTTTCTAGGATTTGAGAGGCAAGAATTGAGTAGTGATCCTGAAATGAGAGTACTGGCTTGAATCCACAGTTTTCTGCTCTTTAAGTAATTGACTGTATTGAAAATCTTTTAATAGCAGTCACTTGAATAAAACATTTTCAACTTGAAGATCCATTGCTCATTCCCTTCTAATGTGGATACCATGTTTTATATTGTACATTTTAATAAAGGAAAGGCAGATACAAATCATAGCCCAAGATTTAAGTCTTCTTGGTTTTACTTGTTTGACGTGTCATTAGGGAGAGCTTTCTGAACTTCGTTTTAGACCCCAGAGTTCCCTTCTGAAGAATGGACATAGTGGTGGTGCTGCCCTCATAGGATAGGGTCTCATCCCTAATTAAATGACACGATGTGTAGCTGGTGTCCTGTCTCTGATAACACGTGTGTTTTCTAAGTGGAATGCTGTGAGCCGTTTTCTGTGCTTCCTCCATTCTACATTTTGTCTAAGAGCTTGGTACTGCTCCAAGGAGTAGCTTAGGTCTACTTGGATGAGAGTCAAGCTTGTGACTGTGACTAATTGGGCCACAGGTAAATCAGATCCAGAGAACTATGAATGATTGCTGGGTGATAGACAAAAGAATGAAGCTTGTTTCCCAAGCCTGTCACAGTCTTGCTAGTGACTGTTGCTTCCTCCAAGACCAGTGGGGTGGAGATGAAGATGTAGAACCTGCATGAGGCCCTTCTTTGACCTGAGACAGGAATGCTTTCCCAGGTGACCAGACGAAGGCGTCGTCTTCATCCCCACTGCTTGAAGGACACCTGGACCTTTGTTCACCCATTTCTTTCGTGAACTTGTGTGGTGACCTGGACCTTTGTTCACCCATTTCTTTTGTGAACTTGTGTGGTGAGGAAGATCTCTGGTCCCAGATGGTGTCGGTGGAGCAGACACAGTGCAGAGTACCAGGAAGGATGTGACTGCCTGCACGTGGGATGTTTTAATGATCTGGCAACGTTTGTAAAGCGTTTATTGTGCTTAAATGTAGAGTATCAGCAGTTTAATGGGAGGCTTCGCTTCACTTTCAGTTGAAAGTCTCAACCTTGTCAACACCTTATTTTACATGTACATGAATATAGATAATATACATGTGTGTGTGCATGTGAAATGTGGCAAATACCACATAAAGACTGTCTTACGTGCTCATTTGGTTGAAGACACCAACAACTAGAGTATTAGTGCTCATCAGATCCTCATCTTGCTTAGTCAGATCTTGATAAGTGAAACTCTGTAGGCGGTTGTGTGGTTTTTTAGGCCTTGCTTGACAGAATGGATTTTTTTTCCCTTCAGTTAATAAACAAACCTAAACAATGATCTTCAGTGTGTATTGGAGCAAATGCTTGCAGGCAGCTGGAAGGGACATCAAATTCAGAGATCAAGTGTTTCTAGCAGGATTGATTTATTATGGGAAGGGTAGCCTACACATGGTTTTTGTAGAAGTAGCTGTAGGGACTTGTTACAGATTCCCCCTCCCTCCAGGTTGTTTCAGATATTTGAGTGTTTTAATGGAAACCTTTAAACAGTGCCCTTGGCCTTATTTTGGGAACTGGCTAAATTGAATAGATAGATTTATGCCAGGTCCCGTTAATTGGCAATTTTGCTATTTTTAAGGGATAGGCACAGTCCTTGATTACAGTAGCATAATATTTAAGTGATTTTTGAATTCTTGCACAAGCAGTATTCTAATAACACCACACAATAAACAGGACAATGGCCCCTGTAAGGTTTAAAAATAAGCAGCTTCCATTTTCCTGCATTTTTCTTCTTATTTCTGTTCATATGTACATTCAGTTTTTATATGACCAAGTTCACTGGTTCTTAGCGCAAAGTGAACTTGTTTCACCGGGACCACCTGGCAGCTTTGATGGCTGTTGCTTGGTGACTTGGATGCCAGCCAAGTTTGGAGCTCATTGGTGAGAATATGAACACTATATGTAACAGAATAAAATTCTAAGAAATATGTTAATTTGTTCAGTTTTTGAAAAATTGTTACTAAGTATCTCTGGTTCTGTTTTCTCACCTTCAAGATGGGAACAGTAATATGGAGAATCTGGGGGGATGGCAAGCTGGAATCAATATTTCTTTAAAAATTTATTTGAAAGGCAGAGATAGGGAGAGGGAGAGAAAGAGATGGAGAGAGGAAGAGAGAGATAAAAAAGCGTTTCCATCCACTGGTTCACTCCCCCCATGGCCCCAACAGCCAAGGATAGGCCAGGCTGGAGCCAGGAGCCAGGAACTCCAACCGGATTTCTCACAGAGGTGGCAGTGTTTCAGTCACTTGGGCTTGTTCTCTGCTGCCTTCTCAACATACCAGCAGGTAGCTGGATTGGAAGTGGAGCAGCTGGGACTTGAATTGGTGTCCGTGTAGGTTGCCAGCATCCAGACAGATTCCTAACTGACTGTACTACCACAATGCAGGCCCCCAGTGTGTGTGTGTGTGTGTATTTAAATTTTATTCATTTATTTTCATTTTATTTGAAAGATGGCGGGAGATTTTCCATCTACTGGCTCACTCTCCTCATGCTCACAACATTCATTGCAGGGTCAGGGTGAGGCCAGGGGAGACTGGGCTGCCATCTGGGTTGCCCACATTGGTGGTAGGGACCCACGTACTTGAGCCATCACCTTCTGCCTCTCATGTTGTGCATTAATGGGAAACTGGAGTGGAATCTGGGTACCTGGGACTTGAATCAGGCATTGTGATAATGGGATGTGGGTTTCCAAAGCAACTACTTAACCACTGTACTAAACCCTTACCCTCACAATAAGTTTTGAATGGAACCTCATTTTTAATCACGAGCTGATGAGGCCTAAGGCAATTTTGGTTTTCTATTTAATAAACATGATGTAATCTTGGCCCTAGTGTGGCAAAGCTGAGGCACTGATTCTGTCATGGGAGAAATTCTGAGTGTTTTAACGGGTCTTCTGGGACATGGGTAAAGGAAATTGCACGCAGGGTAGAATAATGCCAGCAGGACAGACGTAGTGCACACCTAGGCAGGGTAGTTGAGGAAAATGAGTAAAATAATGTAGTGCTGTTAGTTGTTGGCTCTTGACAATGATGGGAGGTGTTTAATTCTTCCACATTGTTGGATCCTCAAGGTTAGTGTCTGCCTGTGGACACTGACTTAGAAGTAATTAATTATTTCTAGTCAAAATATTTGATCATTGTAGAGTATAAAGGTTTACAATGAAATGAGTAGTGTTTTTGAGGAATAAATGATGGTGCACATGAACTTCAGAAGTACCATGCTTTGTCAGATCTCTGCCAGTGTGCAGTAGCAGGCATGATCTGTAGGAGGGTATTGTTGTGATTTTTGACATCAAATTATAAAAAAAGTTAGGACTTCAGTGGTAAATCCCAACTTTCTTTCATTCCTCTCTGGCTGGATGCACTCTTGGATACTTCACTGCTTAGTTAAGTGTTGACCAATTTTCAGAACCCAGTTCAAATCTAGCTTTCTCTTGTGGGACTTGACCAACAAACAGCCTACCCTCCATAGGCCCACCCCATCAAAAATGAGCTTTGTGAGAGCAGGGAGCTCGTCTGTTCCTCATCACCACAGTTCCTTCCAGTGCACAGACCACCAGCATGTAAAGGAGCTCTGACGCGAGGGTGTGCTCTGTGCCGTGAAGGGAGGCCAGTGGTGCCTCCTGGAGCAGCTGCTGACAGTTGTCCTGGGCTCTCAATGGCTCACAGTGCATAAACAGGAAAGGAGAGATTGACAGTAATGGGTTAGAGAAATTTTTGACCATTGATGCTGGTGTTTTAAATCTTGGACTTCATTTGGTATGTTTTTCTTTTTAAATTTCATTTTTAAAAGAAAATATTTTTTTCTGTATTTTTACCAAATAATTGTTCTGTGATTGGGGATGAAAAAAAGTGATCCTTCATCACAGGTGGTTTGAGAAGAGTGACAGGATGGTGATTGAATGGTCAGTATTTATTCAGGCAGACCTCTGTGAGGGTGCGATTTGCACTGAAATCTAAAGACATGGAAGCCCTCCCCAGGCAGCACACACAAGGTCAACCCTGTCAGGCGGCAGGAAGCCTGATGTGTTCTCGGAAGGCAAGAGGCTCAGCGTAGTGGGTAAGGAGTCTTAAGGTGGGTGGTGGGGGCCGGCGCCGCTGCTCAGTAGGCTAATCCTCTGCCTGCGGCGCCGGCACACAGGATTTTAGTCCCGGTTGGGGTGCCAGATTCTGTCCTGGTTGCCCCTCTTCCAGTCCAGCTCTCTGCTATGGCCTGGGAGTGCAGTGTACACAGTGTCGCTTACGGAATAGAAGTGATGTGATCTTACTCACGGATTAAGAACACTTGTGCCATCTGTGAATTTTGGGGGGTTGAGAATTGAAGAACGTGTACCAGTTAGGGAGCTGTTACAGTAGTCATGGCCCTTGGTGATGGGGGACTGGACGTGAGTATAGCTAGGGGAAATGGAGAAAAGTGGACGAATCTGCGTGATGCTTTGAAATTGAACCAGTAGGTCTTGCTGCTGATGGACTGGCTTCTGGGAGTGGAAGAAAGGAGTCAAGGACGCACCCTGTTTGTCTTGGTCATTTAGATGAATGGAGGTGCCGTTTACTGAGTAGAAAGAAACGTTTGGAGGAGAAAGATGGGTGGGAATTAAGAATTGAGACATACTAGTTTTATTCCCATCCCTCTGTATGTTTTTTAAGGATCCTTTCAGAGGTGGGATTTCATGGGTCTGTCTTAGGTCCTGTTATACATGACGGGGAGAGGAAATACCTAATGGACAGGCTGGAGGCGTGGTGGAGTCTCCAGCTGGTTCCAGTGGTTTAAAAACATCGGAGAAAGAAAGAAATCTTGTTTATCAAATATTTTGGAAGCTCTTAGAAAAATTCTTTGGAATTAACAGGAGGATTTGTTCACATTAGCCATTATTTGTTCCAAGTGGCATCCTGCTCTGTGTTTATTTAGGCACGATTTATGTCTCAGCTCATTCCACAGAGGTTGAGTTTACTCGAGTGGAAAAGTATAGATGGGTATATCGGGCCACCGTGTTTACACAGTTTTTCTTTTCTTAAGGCATTGAGAGGAAAAGTAGATATTGCAACTTCTCATTACTGCTTTTTAAATCCCCAACTTTATTCTTCAAACCATTTTTATGTTTACTGGCTAATGTCATTTTTCTCAGTATATTCACAAGATGAAAAGATAAGATTTATTATTACGCTAGGGATCCCCGCCCTGGAGCGGGCCCCCAGGTTGAGAGGACAACTGAGAGAACACATTAGTTCTGGTGGATACTTTTCTCTGCAGCATTAGTGGCTCTCCAGAATTAAGCAGGTGTTTTTTATGTGGCCTGAGCCTTGTAAGGTGAGATCATGACCTTCTTCTTCTGTTTCCCAAAGAAGGGGTCCTTTGATATTTTGAAATAGGCCTGGTCTTTGCACAGTCTCAGATATCTCCCCTTGCGTCGGTAGCCTGTTGGGTCACTCCTCTGGTTTTCTTTGATTCCCTCCTTGTTCCCTGAGCAGTCCTAAGTACCCCAATTGTTGTTATTGGGGCTAGGGAGCCAGAACTGCTTAATTAATCCACTTGCAATTAACCTGTGCTTATGACTGTTAAGATATTGTGCTGTAATAATGTATCTTTTTCAGCTTCACTGTGATCAAATGAGTGAATGATCTTACATTTCATTTAAATATTGTGATTTCATTTTACTTACTTTGGCAGTATCCCCATCCATTTGTGCTGCTTTAACAAAATGTGATAGACTGGGTCATTTATAAATAGCAGAAATTTATTTCTTGAGGTTCTGGAGCCTGGGAGTTCTAAGATTAAGGCACTGGCAGGGCTGGTGTCTGGTGAGGGCTGCTCTCTGCCTCCAAGTTGGCGCCTTATTGCAGTGTCCTCATGTGGTAGAGGTGAAGCCTCTTTTGTAAGGGCATCAAGTCACTAATGAGGGTAGAGCAGAGGAGTGGAGGAGGTGTCAGGTGAAAAGGTCAGGCAGGCACACAGCACTTCCCAGAAGGCCCCTCTCTCAGCATCGTCATAGTGGAGACCGAGTTTCAGCATGAGTTCTGGTGGACACAGCAAGCAGCCAATCATAACTTCAAGACTGAGTTCCCGCAAGTGATTTTTTTGTTTTTTTTTTTGCTTTGCATGACTCTTTCACACTCTCTGGGGACCTTGATACTGTAGCTTCTTGAAATCAAGTTGTAAAGATCCTTTGCAGGTTTTTATTTTGAAGAGCAGCTGCCTCTTTCTGGAAAGGAGGTTCCTTGGATTTAGGTTATATGAGATTTGTGCCGAGTTTTACCCTCTTTACAGCGCTTTTCTATGTGTGCCGTGGTGCCTTGCATTTGTTTCTCCTCGTTTGGGCTAGATGATAGTGTTCTTGAAGGCAGGAAGCATTCTTCCTTTTTTATTCCATGTAGAAAATAAAATTGCCTCTTGCACAAAGTAGTTATTCAAGAACGAGTATCGAGAGAGCTCCATTTAATCCTGATAACAGCACCTCTGTTTTCCCGTACTTATTCGTGGTATGCAGTATTTTTTAACAAAGGATGTTTCCAGGGATATGTTTTGGCATCTGAACATCATTGCTGTTGGAAGTCAGGGATTGTGGATGCTAAAACACTGGAAAAGGGGAATTATATGCAAATTCTAGGAAATCCTGATTTGTAATGCTATCTCATCGTCCCGTCGTTTTCGTCTTCATAGCTACTATTCCCAACCTATTCTCTTACCCAGCCTTTTCAGATTTTACCACAGACCCATCCCTTTTCCCAAAGAATTTTCTTTATTGACATTAAGCCCATCCTCAGGTGAGTCACACCTTTACCTCACCTACATCTCTGTGGTTTGATGATCCCTCCCTTACTTAGTCTCTTCCTTCCCAAGACTGGCCCTTCCAGCTGTGTGGTTTTTTTTTTTTTTTTTTTTTTTGACAGGCAGAGTTAGAGAGACAGAAAGTTCTTCCTTTTTCCATTGGTTCACCCCCGAAATGGCCACCACGGCCGGCGCACCGCGCTGATCCGAAGCCAGGAGCCAGGCACTTCTCCTGGTCTCCCATGCGGGTGCAGGGCCCAAGCACTTGGGCCATCCTCCACTGCATTCCCGGGCCACAGCAGAGAGCTGGACTGCAAGAGGAGCAACTGGGACAGAATCTGGCGACCCGACTGGGACTAGAACCCGGAGTGCCAGTGCTGCAGGTGGAGGATTAGCCAAGTGAGCTGTGGTGCTGGCCCAGCTGTGTTCTTGATACCAAAGACTTTTCTCAGGGGATACTTTCCTTATTTTGTACCCTTTCCTTTTGCTCTTTTTCCCTACCTGCTTACAGATTTTCCTAAAACATGAGACTTCCTTGACTCTCCTAGCTACTTATGTTGCTTTCATAATCCCCTGCTCGTCCTGATGGCAGCTCTCATGAGGTGTCCCCTCTGTGCCAGCTTCCACATGACCCTCCCCTGTTCCTCTGCCCATGGTAGCCAATGTGCGGGGAGTCCCAGTGCTGGGAATTGCGCTTTGTGGGGAAGGAGGAGGCCTTCTGCAGTTCCTCTGGGACAACCCCTACTTGACTCCCTGGCGTAGTCTAGAGTGGGCGTCTGAGTGGGGTTCTTTAGCCAGATCCTGTGTTAAAACTCCATGCTTGGATCCTGATGAACTGTGCCCACTTCACACATGCAGTGCAGAAAAGTGAAATCATTTAGCTGAAGTCAGAGCCAAATCTTTAACTTCAAAGTCTGTTTTTAAGCATTGTTGCATTGCCTTAAATGCTGGGATTCTTTCAACTGTAATGTAAAATCGTAAGACACAGCATTCGGCTGGGTGTTTGGCTTAGTGGTCGTAATGCCCTTGTCCCGTGTTGGAGTGCCTGCTTCTGAGTCCTGGCTTTGCTGCCAATTCCAGCTTCCTGTCACTGTGCACCCTGAGAAGCGGCAGTGATGGCTCAAGTCATTGAGTTCTTGCTGCCATTGTGGGAGCCCTAGGTTGAGTTCCTGGTTCCCAGCCTGGCCCAGCCCCAGCCACTGTGGGCACTGGGGGGATGAATAAGCAGATAGGAGGTCTGTCTGTGCTTCTTTCTCTCTCTGCCTCTCTAAAAGATTATTAAAAATTCAGTTAATATGTTTAAGAAAATTGCAGATAAGTAGTTCATCAGTAGAGTGAATCAGATTCTATCTGGTTTTGATGCCATTTGTCAATTAGCAGTAATGGAGTTTGCATCCTGGATGGCTGACATGGGGAGGCAGTCGTCCCTGGCTGTAGACTGGGAAGCTGATGACTTCATGGCGTGCCTAGCTCTAGTCGTGTCTGCTGCCTTCAGCCACTTGAGGACAGATCGAGCATCTGGGTTGCAGGGCTCTTTCGTGTGCAAGTCCTGTACTCAGGCAGCTTGGTGAGAGCAGTACTATGCCTCTATTCATCAGTAAAATGTGGGTGACAAGAGTGCAATTTTATAAAATGAGGATGGTGATGGTGCTCTAAACTCATAGGGTTGTCTGTGAATTGATGAGCTAGTATGTTTAAAGTGCTTATAACACATTTTAGTATTAACAATACAAATATTTATTACTTTTTAAAATATTTATTTATTAGAAAGTCAGAGTTACAAAGAGGAGAGGCAGAGAGAGAGAGTCTTTCATCTGATGGTTCACTCCCCAGTTAGCTGCAGTGGCCGGAGCTGCACCCATCAGAAGCCAGGAGCTTCTTCCTGGTCTCCCACACGGGTGCAGGGCCCAAGGCCTTCAGCCATCTTCTACTGCATTCCCAGGCCATAGCAGAGAGCTGGATTGGAAGTGGAGCAGCTGGGTCTCGAACCAGCGGCCATATGGGATGCTGGTGCTTCAGGCCAGGGTGTTAACCTGCTGCACCACAGCGCTGGCCTCCTAAAAATAATTATTACTGTTAATTGAGACTTACTGGAAATATATTCTTAAACTTTTATTTTATATATTTGAGAGTCAGATAGACACACACGGGTATACAGACGCAGACAGAGAGCACTCCTTCTGGTTCACTCCCAGATTCCCAAGAGCTGGAAACTCAACCCATCCAGTTCTTTCAAATGAGTGGCAGGTCCCAACTACTTGAGCCATCACCTGCTGCCTCCCAGGGTGTGTACATTATAAAGAAACTTGAATTGGGAGCACAGCTGAGACTTGAACCTAGCACTTCCATATGGCATGTGAGTATCCCAACCAGTGTCTTTAACTGCTAGGTCAAAGTCTTGCCCCTTGGTGCTTTTTCAAAAGTATGTTGGAAAGCACTTACTCATTTTATCCCCCAAGCCTTTTTAGGTACATTGTGTGTGTGTGTGTGTGTGTGTGTGTATGTATTTTGAGAGTTGGGAACTTTGAGTGTCTAGCATCTTAGCACAGTATGTTGAATGCATAAAATACTCAATGAATATTTATTAGATGGATGATACTACCCAAGATTGTGTGACTGGTTAGTGTTACTTGGGAGCCTATTATTCATTTGTGACCTGGTCTGAAGTCTTATAATCCTACTTAGTAATTATTGTGTGTTAGGATCTGGGGTGGGAATCCTCACTTGGCCCTTGGCTGGTTGCATGACTTTGGTCCCGTGGTGGAACATGCCATGCTCCTGGGTACACTGGCAATGTCACCTGCCCTTCCTGGTCCTTAGGGTGAGAGGAAGTATGACCCAGTTCCTGACATGCTCAGGTGTTTGCGGAATGGTCCCTATTCCTAAATTTGAAGAAATGTTAGCCTAAGATTCAATGGATGTGTGCACCAACTGTTTTATAATCTATGAACACAGGACTTGTTTCCTTTATTAAAACTACTGATGCAGGATTTCACAGATATTTTCCTTTATTCTTTGTTATCAGATCAACTATCAACTGTAACCTCTATGAGGAACCAGAACAATTAATTTTGCCTGTGTAACTGATGTAAAATAGAACTTCCTGTTTGCATTTCATCTCCAGTTTATGCCCAATCGGTTAGAATTAATTGCACTAAGAAAATCGGGTCCATATTAAACTGTCTTCTGTGTCTCCAGTGTCTAATTTTTGAGCCTTTCTAAACTTGTGACTTTCTCTGCCTTGGTGCTTTCTTTCTGTCTTGTGCCCTGTAAAAACATGGAATCGTCTGGTGTTGGTTAATGTTATCAGTTCATCAGCTGGGTGCAGGTGGCTTAAACTGGTTCATTGTGAAGCATGTTGTCTTAAAAACAGATTTGTGCTTGAACTTCTTACTGTGACTGAAAATCTCTACCATTCCTCCTCTTCTGTTTTTGGATCAACTGTGGCTCTTAATGAGCAAGTAGGCAGGGCAGTTTTGTTTGTGGGTTTAATAATGATAGGCTTTAAGGTTATAGGTTTCCTTTGGAGTGTATCTGATTGTATTTTCTAAGCATTGATAAGTAGTATTGCCAATTTAAAAACCCCTGTAATTGCAGATTTCCTTTTAAAGTAATGAATTATGTAGACTAGTATTTTAGTTTCTAGTTATTTTTATTTAAAATTAGCCACTAATTTTATTGCTTTGGAAACTGAGAATATGACTGTGCAGTTTGTTTCTTTGGAATTTTCTGAGTTTTTCTTTGTGGCCTAATACATGATCAGTTTTTGCAAATGGTTATGGATACTTAAAAGGAAGATACATTGTTTCAGTTTGAGTGCAGAGCTTGCTACAGATTCTTTAGCTGGACCAATTACGGATCCTCTGTGCTTTCAATTTCTCTGGTGGAATGTCAGAGTGAGAGGCCTGCAGTCCTCTAAATGTTAGGATTTTAGGGGATCAATTTCCTATGCACTTTAATAATTTTTGCTTCTTATTTTTTTATCTTTTCAATGCAATGCTACTTGATACAAATTTATGATTATTACAAGATAATTACTCTATTTAATACTTTTGTCTTACATTCTTGTTTTAATATTGCCACTCTTTTATTTTTATTTGCTATTGTGATCTGGTTGCTTTGATAGATGGTATTCTATTTTTCTTCCTCATTCTGAGAGATTTTGTCCTTAATAGAGGGGTGTTAAATTCATTGATTAATGATTATCTTAGCAGATAAGGTTAGATATACTTTTACCTTCTTATTTCTTGTTTTCATGTATTCTTGTTTTGTTTTGTTTTGTTTTGGGGGGGGCATGGTCTTGTGTACTGTTTTGATGTCTTCTCTGGTGTTTGCAAGGTATCAGTTTTAAATTCTGCTCTCTGAGAAATCACCTCGGATTTGGCTGCCAGGTGAGTTGTTCATCTGCCCTGTGTTGTGTTGACTCTGCCCTCCACTGCTTTCAGTGTGGGCCTAAATTCTTCTGCATTTTGAGTTTCCCTCCTTAGTTCATCACCTCCCATTTTACATTATCCCATTACATCTTCTTTCTTTATGGCTGTGTACACCTTTTCATAGTCAGTCGAATGAGGATGTTGAGTTTACTGGTGCTTCTTCATGTGCTCTGGTTGATTGTTTCAGATCCCACGTCCTGAATCTGTAGGATGGTTAGCGTGTTTTCTCCCCGTATGTGCTAGCCGTACACCTGCAGGGTGCTGTTTTTGTTAGTTTTATTCTGTCTTCATCAAATCTGAATATACTTACTCAGTGTTTCTTGATGACACAAATATAAATTAGACTGTTTTCTGTGGATCTGTTTGCTGGTGTTGACTGTTCTCTCGTCCTTTCTGGCATTTGCTTGTTTGTTAGGGCAGTTATTTTTGTCACTTTCTGTTGCCTTCCTAGGTAGGAATAGAGTTGAAAGTGTCTCAGGGACTGCATTCCACACTGAATCTATGGGGAGACAGCATGGTGGAATGGGAGAGCCCTGAGACATCTGCCATGTTTAGTTTGTTGTGAAAGAAAACTGGATTAATCCTTTCAGGTCTGTTTGAGTAGGAGACTGCTGGAGGCCAAGGAGCTGCTGTGCTTTTGATGCAGGTGTTTCTAGTACCTGAAGTCAGCTTGCACTTGGGCCTACCTCTGAGTTGATGTTTCTCCCACACCTGTGTCAGAGTGACCAGATGACATGGTTCAAACCCAGATTACCAGGCCCTACCCCAGGCCTAACGAATCAGCATCTGGGAGCTGGGGAGCCTGGAGTATAGAGTGTGGGGCCTAGAACACACACACACACACACCCACACACCCATCCCTGTCTGCTGGTTCCCTCCCCAAATGCTAATAGTGGGTGGGGCTCTGTTGGTGCCAGGCTGGGAACTCAGGGAAGGTGCAGTCAGGAGCCAGAGTTGGAAACTGAGCCCAAATATTCTGAAGTGGGGATGTAGGTGTATTAATCAGTGCCTTAACCTCTAGACCAAACACCTGCCCATGGACTGTATAGTTTAATTACTATCTTTTTAACTTTTTTTTTTTTTTGACAGGCAGAGTGGACAGTGAGAGAGAGAGAGAGACAGAGAGAAATGTCTTCCTTTGCTGTTGGTTCACCCTCCAATGGCCGCTGCAGCCAGCGCGCTGTGGCCAGTGCACCGCGCTGATCCGAAGCCAGAAACCAGGCGCTTCTCCCGGTCTCCCATGCAGGTGCAGGGCCCAAGCACTTGGACCATCCTCCACTGCACTCCTGGGCCACAGCAGAGAGCTGGCCTGGAAGAGGGGCAACTGGGACAGAATCCAACACCCCGACCGGGACTAGAACCCGGGGTGCTGGCGCCGCAGGCAGAGGGTTAGCCTATTGAGCCACGGCACTGGCCTTTTTAAATCTTTATAATTGAAAATAGAGCAATATAAAAATAGAATATGGTTATAAATTCTATATACTCATCATTTCTCTAGCTTCTTTTTTTTTATAAAAGATTTATTTATTTGAAAGTCAGTTACACAGAGAGGCAGAGAGGCAGAGAGGCAGAGAGAGAGAGAGAGAGAGAGAGAGGTCTTCCATCCGATTGTTCACTCCCCAATTGGCTGCAATGGCCAGAGCTGCGCCGATATGAAGCCGGGAGCCAGGAGCTTCCTCTGGGTCTCCCACATGGGTGCAGGGGCCCAAGGACTTGGCCTACTTTCTTCTGCTTTCCCAGGCCATAGCAGAGAGCTGGATTGGAAGAGGAGCAGCCGGGACTAGAACCGGCGCCACGTGGGATGCCAGTGCTTCAGACCAGGGCGTTAACCCGCTGTGCCCCAGCACCAGCGCCTCTCTAGCTTCTAATACATGGCTTTTCCCATTTCATCTATACCCACATAGCCTATTATTTTTTCTCTACTCTGGATTATTTTGAAGCTAATTCCAGATTTCATTTTTATTTCATTTGTAAATATTAGCTTATATGTCTTTAAGAGATAAGAGCAGGCTCTGATGCTGGGACGCAATGGGTAAAGCTGCTGCCTGTAGTACCAGCATACCATATGGGCACCAGTTCGAGTCCCAGCTGCTCCACTTCCAATCTGGCTCTCTGCTATGGCCTGAGAAAGCAGTGTAAGATGGCCCAAGTGCTTAGGGCCCTGCACCCACATGGGAGACCTGGAAGAAGCTTCTGGCATCTGGCTTCAGATCGGTGCAGCTCCAGCCGTTGTGGCCATCTGGGGAGTAAACCAGCAGATAGAAGATCCCCCCCCCCCCGTAACTCCGCCTTTCAAAAAAAAAAAATCTTTAAAAAAAGAGAGCTAAGAGCACTGTAAAAAAAAAAAAAAAAAGGTCTAATACCATTTATCATGCCTAAAAATTTAATAGTCCCTTAATCTTGTGAAGTATCCCATCAGTGTTTGCATTTTTTGGTTATCTCATTCCTGTGTCATAGCGTATTTGATTTAGAGATTGGTTTCCTCATCATTGCTTTCTGTTTGCTGTTTTGTTTTTCTGTGAAATTTTTGAGGTTGAAGAAATCAAATCTGTTGTTTCATAGAGTTTCCCATATCTACAGTTCCCTATGGTATCATTTAATATGTCCTTATGTTCCTATAAATTGGTGGTCAGATCAGTATTGGTTTCCTTTTTTCCCCTCAAGAAAACTGCAAAGATGCTGTGTTATACTCCGTCCAGAGGTGTATAGTGTTGGGTCATCTTGTTGTCAGGTTTTCAGCCAGTAGAGTTCATGTCTAGATCTATTAATTCGTTAAAGGTTGGAAAATAATGACGTTTCAGTTATCTCATCCCTTCTTGATGGATTAAAGTTCTGTTAAAACACAGAAGGAACTTCCTTCTAATCATCTGTTTGGTGACCATAAATCACTTCTGTACAGGAAAGATGGAGTAATTGCTTGATTCTTTTACTTGCCAGTTTTCCGTTGAAGGAGTTGGTTTCCCAGTGTGTTAGTTTGCTCGAGCTGGAACGGTGCCGAGGGCCACACACTGGACAGCACAAACCACGGAAGCGTATAACCCCATGGTGCTGCAGCCTGGAACCCAAGGTGAGGGTGCCAGGAGGCTTGGTTCTTTTGAAACCTCTCTCCCTGGTCTACAGCCCAGGCTTCTTGCTGTGTCTTCATATGGTCTCCCTCTGGGTGTGATGGTCTCTCCTTGTAAAGACAGTCATTTAGGAGTAGGTACACCCTATAAGACCTCATTTAACTGTAGTCACCTCTTTAAAGTCTCTGTCTCCAGATAAGTCACATTCTGAGGCATTAGGGGTCAAGACTGCATGAATTTTGAGGTGGCCCTGGTCCATTCTAGGACATCTAGCTGCCGATAAAGGTGGAATTTTTAAAGCAAAATCATGTTCTTCTTTGGCCACTTGAGAGCCCTTTTAGGTTGCTCCTAAGACCTTCAGTGCAACCCTATTCTTGGGTAGCTTTCTTGCTTCTGGGTATGGCAGGATGTGCTTGGTCTATCTCGCTGCTCCAGACCTGCATTAAATACTTCTTCCAGGAATCCTGGCTTCTTTTAGGGGTTATGGTGCCAGATGACTCTTAAGTCCACTGATCTTGGAAACTCTTACCACGATGTAGGAGGTGCTGTTGTAGACTAAGAGTGTGGACTCTGGAGTTCCTATTGCTCAGCTGCAGCCTGGCTCCATTACTTACGAGCTGTTTGGCTTGGGCAAGGTACCTAAGTTCTCCGTGCCTCAATTTCATCATCAAACCTGTTTCATCATATATAACCTCCACAAAGGCAAGCACGCTGTATTGTTTCCAGCTATATTTTCAGAATTTAGGACAAAGCCTGGCAGAAAGTTGGTACTTGATAAGTATTTATTATTGAACATCTCTGTGAAATGACAACAATAATAATACCTTCTTTCTAGGGTAATGCGATACTTGTGGATAATGCTTATGAAATGTTTATAGCTGTCAAGAATTATGAAGGATCTGAGATTTTAATCTACTTAAAAACTAAGTATTGTGGGGGCTGGCATTGTGGTATAGCGGTTAAAGCCACCACCTATGCTGGCACATATCACCATAGTGGTGCCAGTTCCAGTCTAGCTGTTCCACTTCTGACCCAGCTCCCTCCTAATGGTCTGGGAAAAACAGCAGAGGGCGGCCCAAGGCCCCGGGCCTCTGCATCCGTGTGGGAGATGGGAATGAAGCTCCTGGCTCCTGGCTTCTGGCTCCTGACTAGCCCAACCTGGGCTGTTGCTGCCATTCAGGGAGTGAACCAGCAGATGGAGAATCAATCTCTCTCTCTCTCTCTCTCTCTAACTCAAGTAAATAAATCTTTGTATCTAAAAAAAAAAAAACAAACAAAAAATCCTAAGTATCAACAGAAGACATGAGAGTCTTTGGGCAGATACTTTATTACTTACATCTGTAGCCGCACAAAGGATCACATTTTCTTGCTCTCAATTCTGGAGCCCCAGTTCTCACAGGAGAATATGACGATGACAAGGTGAGAGCTGTGTGTACAGTCAGAAACAGGATCTATTACTCATAGCAGTAGCCGTAGTGAGAGTAACACATTTTCTTGTTCTCATTTCTTGAGCTGCATGCAATTCTCATTTGATGATGACAAGGTATGATCTGTTTATACAATGAGCTAGGTTCCAGGAGAGGAATCCTGTGCTTGGGGAACCCAGATCTTTATAATGGACCATAAATAAACTTACTCCAGAGGGAGTTTCTTTATTTTCTAAAACTGTTCACTGTGTCAACAACATCCTTGCCCAGATAAAATCTTGTTTTTTATACAGTATATCATTCTACCAGGTAAACGTAAGTAAACTATTTCAAAATATAGAAAGAAAAAAATTCTTGAAAATATGGTGTGGGACATAGGGCAATCAGTACTTCTGTTTATAAGATGTACAGAATAGTGAGGGGCTCATACAGAGTTGTTCCCCAGCAGATAGTACTCATAGATACAGCTAAGAAATATTGGTCATTACAGTATTGATGGTGATTACATTATCCCCATTTTCCAACCTAAATATACGATATCCTCTGTCTCTTTAATCCCTTGATTCTTGGGTGTGTATTTTGTGATATCTGGTACATCATGGTAGCATTTGTCAATTTTGATTCTTTATTTGATTTTCAGATTTTAAGTAGTGGTTTATTCCTGTTTTAAAAATGTGTATTTTTTTAAAAGATTTTTTTGAAAGTCAGAGTTACACAGAGAGAGAAGGAGAGATAGAGAGAGAGAGAGAGAGAGAGAGAGAGAGAGAGAGAGGTCTTCCCATCCACTGGTTCACTCTCTGGCTGCAATGGCTGGAGCTGCGCCGATCTGGAGCCAGGAGCTTCCTCTGGGTCTTCCCATGGAGGTGCAGGGGCCCAAGGATTTGGGCCATCTTCTTCTGCTTTCCCATGCCCTAGCAGAGAGTTACATTGGAAGAGTAGCAGCTGGGACACGAACTGGTGCCCACATGGGATGCCAGCACTGTAGGCGGTGGCTTTACCCGCTGTGCCACAGCACTGTCCCCCCCCCCCCATTTGTATTTGTTTATTTGATTTTTTTAAAGATTTATTTTATTTATTTGAAAGTCAGAGTTAGAGAGGTAGATCCAGGGAGAGGGAGAGAGAGAGAGAGAGGTCTTCCATCCACTGGTTCACTCCCCAAATGCCACCTGAGGGTAGATCTGAACTGGTCCAGGACACAAACCACCAGTGAGAGTCAAGTGCTGCCAGCCTAATATATGATGGAGTCCTCTTTCAGTCTGTGTCTTGACTTTGTAGTTGACTTTGTAGTTGACTGAGGATGGTGTCTGATGGAGGACTGGAGTGGGTCAGAACAACCTCAGTTACAGGGACGTCGGCACCTGGGATTGATCCCCAGCTTGGCTCCTAACTCCAGCGTCCTACCAGTGCAGAGCCTGGCAGGCGGCAGTGACGGCTTGGTGACCGCATTCCTGCTGTGGCCATGTGGGAGACCTGGACGCTGTTCCTGGTGGCTTTGGCCAGGACTTTTGTTGGTAACTGGGAAATGGACCAGTGGATGAGTGCTCATGTTCACATATACTCTGTCTCTCTGCCTCCTGATTAAATAAATAAAAACAAAAATTAAACAGATCTTGACAAATACTTTATGAATGTAAAAGGAAAATAAAGTAATTTTCAATAGCCTCTGTTTTCCTAGAAGACTTAAAACAGTATTGGTTTTTCTTTTCTTCCTTTCTGTTTTTGCTTCCTGGTTGTTATAACTTGATACTGCAGTGTTGTTGAGTGGTCTGTTTCTTATGGAGATGTCTCAGTTTTTTTATATTAAGTAGACTTTTGGTTAACCATTTTTAGAAGAATGGTCACTTCATTATTTAGTTTCATTATTTTTCAGTCTATTTTCTGATTTTTAACTTGTACCTGGTTTATGTTGAGTGAGTTAAACACTGTCTATAGTTGAGGTTATTCTAGATATTAAGAAGGTGAGTGAATTTTAGAATTTTTTTCTCCTAGAAAGTTAATTGCAGAGTCCAAAGTAAAATCCATAGATTTTTTTCCCTGAATTTTACTATCTTTCTTCAAATATTCTTTCTACATGCTCTTTTAGTATTTACATGATCTAGTTCCTTTTATATAGACTCAGGTAGCAGGGATGACTTGTCGAGCTAATATCGTGTCGAGATAATATATTGATAGCACTTAAAAGACGTTAATATTTTTGTTCTTTTGTTGACTAAAAAGACTTAGACATACATAAAGATTGGGAGTGGATTTTTTCCTTTAAATATTCAGAAGTAGAGTTCCTTTTAATAACTTTGACCTTGCCCACAGTGCTTGTTTTAAATTTATATTTAGAAACAAAGTCCTTATTTGGCATCGCCTTTGCCCCACTCTGGGAGTTTCTTTTAGAGTAAGCAGCTGATGTGTTCTGGCTAGTATTTGAAGAATGCGACTGATTCATTCAACTTCAGAAAGCACAGGCAAAGGAAAGAAAAAAGCATCGTAGAAATCCAAATTTGTGGTTTAAGAGATGAAAGCATTGTTGGGACTTTTTCTACAGAGTATCCTTCTCCTAATATATAAATACAATGTGCTAGTTATTTAGTATTTATTTGTCATTCCGTAGGTTCAGAGTTGACATCTGATCTCCAAACTATGTAAAATGTTCTGGCTCCACATTTGAGGCCCACTTTTTGTTGTAGAGAAGACGACTTTGCTGTACTCCCAGTCTCTTCTGTTCTGCTTACGTACCTCAGGTCTTGGAATAGCACAGCTGAAGCTGTCACGTATGAAGGTAAGTTTAGGTTTTGGATACCAAGAGGGTCCTTCAAAAAGTCTATGGAAAATGGCATGAAAAGAAACCTTATTTTGTTGCAAGAAAGTTGGAAATCCATGCACAGTTTTTCATAATATGCATTTTCCATGAACTTTTTGAAGTCTCCTCATATTATGATAAATAGCAAGTTTTGTGTTCTACCCACTCTGCTGTTTGCAGAACCTCAGAGAGCTAAAGAGGGCTTGGAAAGAATGGGAATACGACTGCTTGTATATTTTTGCTTTTGAAGAAGGAGGGAAAAGAGCAGGCAAATGTTCAGAAGCTCAGAAGGCAGAGGCTCCTGGAGCAGTTTGTACCTCCTTCGGGCAGCAGCACAGCAGAGTGGGGGCATGCCCA
Source organism: Lepus europaeus (assembly GCF_033115175.1). Taxonomy (NCBI): domain Eukaryota; kingdom Metazoa; phylum Chordata; class Mammalia; order Lagomorpha; family Leporidae; genus Lepus; species Lepus europaeus. The sequence goes on along the minus strand of NC_084829.1, from coordinate 2,847,768 downwards.
GCTTCCTGCCTCAGCTTTGTCCAAGGCACACCTTACGGGGTATTCCTGAGGAATTAACACACTGGTGATGAGACCCACATGTGTGCACTTACTGGAGTGCTGAAATTGAAGTCTATGTAATTTGTGGGGGGAGCATGGCGGTAAGAACAGCCAGGAGAATTCTCAGAGGAGGAATGTTTGGACAGAGTCCTTTTCAGGCGGGGCTAGCTGGAGCCAGGCCTTCTACATGGAGGCTACATATAAAGCCATGAAAGAGCATGTTATATGTGGTGGCGGGCCAGAGGTTGGGTGCAGTGGTAAAGGCGTTGTATGTCTTCCTGTAACACTAAGGTTTGCTTTTAGCTAGGGGACCTGTAAGGCTGAAGAGATTGACTGTGATCACATTTGAATTTTGAAAGGTTATTCTGGTAGATCCTGCTCTGGCGAGTGAGGAATTGGAGTGTAGACATCAGTAAGGAGACTACTGGACTGGTTCCCTTCAGGGATCATGAGTAGCTAGGTGGGTCATTGTAGAGAAGATAATGAAGTGGGTGTGGTGCGTATGGAGGCGACAGCACAGATGAAATTGGAGGGCATAAAAGGATGCATGGAAGGTGCCTCTGTCATTTTGCCTTGAGTGGCTGGGTGGGCATTAGTGGAAACTGCCAAAGTGTCCAAGCTTGAAGATAGGCATGAAAAAAATGTCCATTGAATTAGGCGTCAAGGAAGTCATTGACAAAGTCACTGAAATGGGAAAGCGTGGTAGTTCCGGCATGATTTAAAGTTTCTTGGGAGAAAGATGTCACAGGAATACTGGGCAGTTGTGATGATGCAAATGGAATCAGATCATCTTTATTTGTGGAGTCGGCAGTCTGCATTGGGATTGTCCTTGGCCTGTCTCAGCTGCTGAGATTAGGAACATAGGATGTAAATGAGAGGCTGAGGAAGAAAGAATGGGGTGTGAGGGCTGGTGTTTTGCCCTGGGGATGTGACAGGCTGGCAAGGTGGTGGGCTGTAGGAACTAGAACAGTCATCTGTAGCCACATCTTTCAGATGAAAAAGTCTGAGGCCTGCTGAGAAGCAGTTTGCCGGAGCAGAGAGAGCATTGCTTTTGGAGGGAGGTGTATCTCTGGCTTTGCAGCTTACTGGTTCCGTGACCTGGGAAAGCTGTTTGAACATCTTTGTCCGCAGAAATCTTACCCTCCTGTTCCTAATGAAGGAGTTAATAGCAGCTGTGTGTGGGAAGGGCTTGTAAGCAGTAGTATGAAGTCTAGGGTGTAAAGTCAGTTCTGAATTTGAATTTCAGATTTGGGTAATTTCCTTGAAGTCTCTGAGCCTGTTTTTTAATCTGTAAAATGAGATCCTCACAGGCTGTTTGAAACCTTAAGCTGAAAGAAATAATTGTAATGTTTTCTTAGTAAAGGGCCCCACACAGAATCACAGCACAGGAGCTGGCAGCCATTTGTTGCGTTGTCACTGTTTTTACTGCAGGTCACTGGGAATAGTCGGTACTTTCTTTCCCTTAGAGTTTGGGTCAGTTCCTTTCTGGAGTCTCCGTAAGGTATGTCTAGAAACTCACTCGCTCTCATTTACCCAGCCCAGCCCTCAGTGTGCCTCTCCGTGTGAGGACTGTCTTTAGTTCCTGCTGGCGTTCTGGGTGTCTCTCGGAATGCTCGCATTCTATTTTTTATCGCTTGTTTCTCACTAGTATCACATCCTTGTTGGAGTTGCTCAGTTAAACATCCATGTTTCTTGTCTTTGATATTTTCTGCCTTTATATCCCTTTATGAGTAATTTTGGATGATTTTTTTAGACATAGGCTTTAATTCCTTTTTTCTTCTAAACTTTGTCAAGTCTACTGTTAAATTCTCCATGAGTTTTTAATTTAATTTTTATTTTTTAAAAGATTTATTTATTTATTTGACAGGCAGAGTTGGAGAGGGGAGAGACAGAGAAAGAGAAACCTTCCATCTGTTATTTCACACCTCAAATGGCTTGAAACGGCCAGAGCTGTGCCAGACCGAAGCCAGGAGCTTCTTCTGGGTCTCCCATGTGGGTGGCAGGGCCCAAGGATTTGGGCCATTTTCTGCTGCTTTCCCAGGCACATTAGCAGGGAGCTGGATTAGAAGTGGAGCAGCTGGGACTTGAACTGGCAACCATATGGGATGTTGGCATTGCAAGTGGCAGCTTTACCTGCTATGCCACAATGTCTACCCAAGTTTTTAATTTTAATGACCATATATTTTCATGTATTTTCTTTTTTTCCTATAAGTGTTTTTATTTCATGATGTATTGTTTCATTATGAATCTGATTCCTTTGTCTTGTGTGTATGTGTGTTTATTTTAAAGTGCTTTGGAGAATGTTCTGTTGTCTATTATTTATTTTGTGAGCTGACATTCTTTTATGCAACTGGATAACCAAGCATACTTGGTACTTTTTAAAAAAAATTTACTTATTCATTTGATTGAGAGATAAAGAGAGAAAAATAGGCAGGGCTGCCATCTGTTGGTTCATTTCCCAGTAGAGGTCAGAGTCTGAAGCCGTGAGCTTGATTCAGGTCTCTCTGATAGGGAGGTTTTGATGACGCTTGGGATATTGAGCCCCTAAATTCTGGTGAGTCTTCTATGCTGGTTAGCATGGCCTCTACAGCCCTCTCCTTTGAGAAAATTAAAGAAAATTGGAAAGGCCCCCTGGAGGCAATTGCTTTGTGAGATAATGAGTTTTTTCAGTACTGACCGCTACTACCTTTTTGGTTTCTAGACCAATAACTTCATCTGAAGTTGAAGTACAAAGTGTGCTCTGTGAGGAAGTGCACCGTATTCTGAAAGCACAATTTGAGTTTTCTAGCTCACATAGAAATCTGGGGAGCATGTTTGGGAAGGGATATGAAAAGAGAGGGATAATGGTAGAAGGAACATAAAGTTGAATCAGGCTGAATTTATTGACTGAGGCTCACTAAGCAGAGATTCCACATTTAATGTGGCAGCTCAGGGGGTTAGAAAAAGCAGTGATTTTTTTGTTTGTTTGAAACATAGACCAAAAGGTGGCCCATGAGTTAGAAATGATGGAATTGCCTTAGTTTACTGTAGAGGAAAGGATTGAAATATTTAGTTAGGTTGGACTATTAGAGGGGATTTGTCAATTGTGACCTACTCATCCATTCTGGGAATGTCCAGAAAACATACCTTTCAAAAACAGATTTACCTGGGGCCCGTGCTGTGGTGCAGTAGGTTAATCCTCCACCTGTGGCGCCGGCATCCCATATGGGCACCGGTTTTGGTCCCGGCTGCTCCTCTTCCAATCCAGCTATCTGCTATGGCCTGGAATAGCAGTAGAAGATGGCCCAGGTCCTTGGGCCCCTGCACCCATGTGGGAGACCGGAGGAAGCTCCTGGCTTCTGGCTTGGGATCGGTGCAGCTTCGGCCGTTGCAGCCATCTGGGGAGTGAACCAGTGGGTGAAAGACCTCTCTCTCTGTCTCTACCTCTCTCTGTAACTCTGTCTTTCAAATAAATAAAATAAATCTTTAAAAGCAAAAACAAAACAGATTTACCTGTGCTGGGATCCCCCAGTGTCCTGGAGAGCTCTGTAATCACTGTTTTCTATAGGCCAAGCCTTACAGTGGGAACTGCAGTCACTGAAGTGAGACACCTAAATGCACTGGGAGTAGTGGAGTTGAGATGGCAGAGACTAAGTGATGTCACTCAACCATCAAAGGCAAGACAGTAAAGGACATCAGAGTTAAAGCACAATAAAAATAATCTGATATGTGGAAACCCATGGTGTTGACCAGTGGTTATGGTATTCCTAGAAGGGAAATACATGGAACTACTAAAGAAAAGGAAGCAGTCAGACATTTTGGGAATTACTGGATGCCTCTTCTGAGCCAATACTAATTCCAGAACAAAAACATCACTGTCGTCTACTAGTCAGAGTAGGGGCTTATGGATATCAGGTGCTCAGTGGAGTTCTAGCTTAGTTCTGACTCAAAATAAGCCCATCGCGTTCCTGAACAGACCCTTTGGTCATTTCTGTCTAACTGGAATAGACATACACAGCAACTGGCAGAATCCCCATGCTGGTTCCTTGACCTGTGGAGGAGGACTGTAGTATTGGGCAAGGGCACTAGAACTGCCTCTACCTACGAAATAGTAAACCGAAAGCAATACTGCATGCTCAGAGTGACTGTGGAGATTAATGCCACCCTCAAGAACTTAAAGGACTTGGGTGTGGTTATTCCCACCATATCCCCATTTGACGGATTCCCCCATGTGTGCTGTGTAGAGGCAAATAGATCTGTGGAGTCCCAATGGATTACTATTAGCATAACCAGATCAAGACTGCATTTGTGGCTGCTGTTCCAGTTATGGTTTCATTGCTTGAAGCAGATGAACACATTTCCTAGAACCTGGTGTGCAGTTACTGATGTAACTGCAAATGCATTTTTCTTTATCCCTGGCAATAAAGCCACCTGAAGCAGTTTGCTTTCAGTCAGTTAGGCCAGCATTGTCCCTTCACTGTCTTATCTTGAGGATATATCGACTCTCCAGCCTGTGTCACAATTAATTCACAGGGATCTTGATCACATTTTCCTTCTGCAAGATATAACATTGGTTCATTGTGTTGATGATGCTGTGTTAATTGGACCATAGTAAGCAAGTGGTAGCAACTACTCTACAGAGTTATTGGTGGGACGCACATCAGAGGGTGTAAAAAAAAAATCCTGCTCAAATTGAGGGGCTTTCTAGGTCAGTGAAATTTCTCTGGGTCCAGTGTTGTGGAGGAGTGTCCAGATGTTCTTTCAAAGGTAAACCACACAACCTGTAACTCACAACCAAGAAAGTGTCATAACACCTAGAATCCCTGTGTGGCTCTTGGAGGCAACATGTTCCTCATTTGGCTGTCGCTCAGGATTTACTGAAAGGCTGCCCGTTCTAAGGGGGACCCGGAACAGGAGATCTAGGCTGCTCTGCAGTCACTCTGCCAAGTAAGTCATATGACCGGCAGATCCAATGGCACTTGAGGTGTCACTGGCAGACAGGGAGGCTATTCAGAACCTTTTGTAGGACCACAGGGCTGAACTAGGATTTTGGAGCAATGTCCAATCATCCTCAGTGGATAAGAGTCTGCTGCTGGGCCTCAGAAGAAACTGAACACTTGGGGCTGGTGCTGTAGTACAGTGGGTAAAGCTGCGCCTGCGGTGCTGGCATCCCATATGGGTGCTGGTTCGAGTTCTGGCTGCTGTGCTTCCAATCTGGCTCTCTGCTATGGCCTGGGAAGGCAGTAGAGATGGCCCAAGTCCTTGAACCCCTGCACCCACATGGGAGACCTGGAGTAAACTTCTGGCTCCTGGCTTCAGATCAGCGCAGCTTTGGCCATTGTGGCCATCTGGGGAGTGAACCAGTGGATAGAAGACCTATCTCTCTCTCTCTCTCTCTCTCTCTCTCTCTCTTTTTCTCTTTTTCTCTTTTTCTCTCTCTGCCTCTGCCTCTCTATAACTCTACCTTAACTTTGGGCTACCAAGTTACCATGAGCTGTCCATCATGAACTGGGTGTTAACTGACCCAGTAAACCACAGAGTTGAGCATTCATAGCAGCATCCATCATCAAATGGAAATGGTAGTCTTAACCACCCTAAATAGCACTCTGGCCTCAGGCTCAGCCCTTAAGGCATTTGGATCTGGCTGAAAAGCCCATGAGAACATTTCAGGCATGGAAAGCCAAGACACTGTGGCAAAAAATATCCCACATGAAGGATCTCTGAGTGAGACCCCAGTGGAAAGAAGGGGCCATCAAAGAAGGAGGTACTTTTCTCTGAAGGGAGTAGAGAACTTACACTTTGTTTGTGGCCCTGTCTAAATACTGGCGGAGTTTGTGAACTCAGGAGGCTCCCATAGCCTTGGCAGCTCATGTCAGGAGCCTTGGGTGATCATTGACATCATAAATAAGAGTGCTAATTGTTAAATCAACAACAGGATTCACTGTGCACTTACTCCCCATGTAGGACCTCTGTCTTTAATGAGTTGTACTATGAGAATTAGCAGTAAAACTAGTCTTCAAACAGTACTTTATACTTTGTGTCTGTGTGGGTGTAAATTGTGGAAATCTTTACTTAATATAGAGTTGGTCTTCTGTATATAAAGTTAATTAAAAATGAATCTTAAGAATGGGATGGGAGAGGGAGTAGGAGGTGGGATGGGAGTGGGGGTGGGAGGGCAGGTATGGGGGGAGAACTGCTATATTCCTAAAGTTTTACCTATGAAATTTGTACTTATTAAATAAAAGCTTTCTTTTAAAAAAAAGAAATGTTAGTCTTTCTGTCTCTGGCAATCTCAGCAAGAGGAGCCACTGCCGTGTTTGCATGCCCACAGTCTGTGGTCATGTGTGACTGCTCCAGCTTCCTGATCAGAGGAACAAGCTTATCTACAGCATGGAACCTAATAACCTGAAGGCCCACAACCCCTTCTGCTACAGTGGGCTGATCCACTGCAAGACTGTGGCTGTGGAGCCCTTGGCCAACGGGAAGGGTGTCATGGTTGTCATGAGGTGTAAGCCAGCCATCTCCAACGTGTGGAACACCATCAACAAGAATGCTCAGGCCACCTTCAGCAGCATCAGGCACAGGATTTGCAAGGACAAGCACGTGGCTACCATCCACAGATCCAGTGCCATCCTGTGTGGCAGAAGCCAGTGATGGTGAAGAGGAAGCACACCGAACCCATCAAGACCTAGCCCCAAAGCAATGAAGAGTCAGACTTGTCTCAAAAAAGAAGAAGGTAATAAAGAAAGAGAGAGAGATGGTAGATACATGATTGGGCCTGAGTAGGCCCTGAAGATAAAAGTATGTTACATGAAGAAGGACCCAGATGTACCCAGTCCCTCCTCCTGTGTACTGCCTTTTCCCACAGCTTACACTGATGGCCTCCTGGGGAGTTTCCTGTAACTTCTGACAGAGGAAGAGACGATTCAGGCCTGGTTTGCAGAACAACCTGCAGTAGACAACTGCAGCACTATGGTGTCCTTTCTGGAACATCTCTGAATGTCATTAGGAAGGAAAATCCTCCTATCGGGTAGATGGAGGTGGAAAGAAGGGGCCATCAAAGAAGGATGTACTTTTCTCTGATCAGCATGCCACCAGACTGATCATTTTGCTTGGAAAAACAAATGGCAAGCTACACAATTATGTACTGATTCATGGGTAATGGCCATTGGTTTGACTTAATAGCAAGGGACTTGAAAGGAACTTGATTGGAAAACTGATGGCATGGAAATTGGGGAAGAAGTATATGGTCAGTCGTCTTTGGATGGTCAAGAAAGGTGGAGATATTTGTGTCCCCTGTGAATGTCCACCAAAGGGTGACCTCAGCAGAGGAGGGTTTTAATACTGAAGTGGACAGGGTGACCCATTCTGTGCTACCAGCCAGTTTCTTTCCCCAGCCACCCCTGATGTCACCCTATAGGCTCATGAACAAAGTGTCCATGGTGACAGGGATGGAGGTTATGCATGGGCCCAGCAACACACATTTTCACTTTCCAAAGCTCGTCTGACTGTAGCCTCTGTGAGTCTACAGTCTACAGTCTACAGTCTGCCAGCAGCAGCAGAGACCAATACTGATTTCCTGATATGGCAGTGTTCCCCAGGGGGATCAGCCAGCTACCTGGTGGCAGGTTGATTATATTGGACCACTTCCATCATGAAAAGGGCAGCACTTGCATTCTTCCTGGCTTAGATACATATCCTAGATACAGATTTGCCTCCCTTCACATGATGCTTCTACCAAAACTGTATTTGTGGGCTAACAGAATGTCTTGTCCATCATCATGGTATGCCATAGACCTTTAGGTTGATCAAAGAACTCATGATAGCCAGTAGCAGTGGGCCCAAGATACAGAATTTATTATCTTATCATGTTCCTTGCTGTCCTGACAGGTAGTTTCATAGAATGGTGGAATGGCCTTTGGAAGATGAAATTACAGTGCCAGTTAGATGCTAGAACCTTGTATGACTGGGGAGAGTTTCTGCAGAAGGCTGTATGTGCACCCCCCCCCTTTTTTTGACAGGCAGAGTTAGAGAGAGAAAGGTCTTCCTTCTGTTGGTTCACCCCCCAAATGGCCACTATGGCCTGCGCGCTGTGCCTATCCGAAGCCAGGAGCCAGGTGCTTCCTCCTGGTCTCCCATGCGGGTGCAGGGCACAAGCACTTGGGCCATCCTCCACTGCCCTCCTGGGCCACAGCAGAGCGCTGAACTGCAAGAGGAGCAACCGGGACAGAATCCGGTGCCCCAACCGGGACTAGAACCCTGGCTGCTGGCTCAGGATTAGCCTAGTGAGCTGCGGCGCCAGCTGGCTATATGTGCTTTCAATCAGCATGCTCTAGGGTACTGATTCCCAACATGCCTGGCAATCAAGGGGTGGGAACGGGAGTGGCATCTCTGGCTGCTACCTCTAGTGACCCACTAGCAAGCTTTTGCTTTCTGTGCTTACGAGTCTGTGCTTTGCTGACCTAGAGGTCTTAGTTCCAAAAAGAGGAATGCTTGTGCTAGGAGCTACAGCGATGATTCTATCTAATTGGGAGTTAAGACTGCTGCCCAACCAATTTGGGCTCTGCAAAGCCATGGGTAGGAATGCAGTTGTGGTGCTGTTCAAGTGACAGTTCCAACTGTGAAGGAAACTGGGCCACCCGCCACAATGCAGGTAAGGAAGGGAAGTTTTGGAACAGAGGCGATGTTTCAGAACATCTCTTCATATTTCCACTTCCAGAGATTAAGATCAGTGGGAAATTATCCAACCCGATTCAGGCAGGACTGTGAGTCACCCAGATCTTCAGGAAGGAAGGTTGAGTCACACTACCAGATAAAGAATCACAGCAGCTGAGGTCCTTAATGAAGGCAGAGGGAGTACAGAATGGATGGTAGTAGAATGCAGTTATCACAAATACCGATTATGGCCATGTGTCCAGTGGCAGTGACAAAACATACCTATAGATGCGTGTGCACACCACACACTTTTTCCCCCTTGCCTCAGTTTGAGTCCTGGCTTCCTGCTAATTGCACCCTGGGAAGCAGCAGGTGCTGGTTCAGATGCTTAGGTCCCTCCTGTGTGAGACTGGATGGAGTCCTGGGCTCCTGGCTTAGCTCTAGCTGTTGTGGGCATTTGGGGAATGAACCATCGGATGGAAGAATTCTCTCTGTCTCTTGCACTCTATTTTACATCTATTTGAAATATCTTTGTTTTCTTTCTTGTCTTATTCCCTTGTCATAAGATGTATTGAGTTTGTATTATAGTGTTCAGTTAATGCCATTTTCTACCATCCTATTTAATTTATGGGATAGTATGGGCAAGAGTAGTATAATTCAAGGACTTTAGCCTGAAGGTTAGTGCAGTTTTAGCATGCAGGATATTTGTATCATGTTAGGCAGACTTATGACCTTGCTTTTGCCTTTACTTGCAGATTGAGTGTGGAAATGAATATAGGTGCCAGTGGGGTATTGGTGTAAATGTTTGATGTTAATTTTACATGTCAGCTTGACTAGGTCATGGGGGCTTCTGGTCATGTGGTCAAAGACTTCTCTGGATGTGTCTGAGCGTGTTTCTGGGTGAGATATTAACCTCTGATTCAGTGACTGAAGAAAGCAGGTGCGCTCCCTGACAGGCGTAGGCCTTGTCCAGTCTGTGAAGGCCTGACTCATAGGAAGTGGGAACTCCTCCCGCCTGATTGCCTTGACCTGGGATGAGGCTTTTTTTCCCCCTTCCTTTGTACTCCAGCTGAAACAATGGAGTCTCAATCCTGCCTGCCTTCATGAGTCTCAATCTTGCCTGCCTTTGGACTGAAACTTGCACCATTTGGCTAAGTCCCCATCTTGCCACCTCCAGGTGTTGGGACTTCCTAACCTCCATAATCACTTGAGCCAGTTCTTTGTGATAAGCTCTTGTCTCACACACACATGCACCCACACTGGCACCCTCTATTGGTCCTGTTGTCTCCAGAGAACCCTAGCTTTTTAGTGCTTGCTCCTCCTGGACTCTGGAACAGCTGGAGATCCCACAGGATGTAGGTAGGCTCGGCCGTCTGGCTTTGCATTGGTGATTCTTCTTCCACCGTGGTTTCAAGGCGAATAACAGGATTTCATGCATTTCCCTTCGCTGGTGGGCAGTGTTTAAAATCCTTGTTCATTGTTAGGACAATTATTGTCATCAGGCCTGCACAACATCAGTTAGTATTATACAACTAGCCTCTAAGATATGCAACTTGATTGACATCTCAAGAGCTTGCACAGTATCTCCTTAGGACTGTTCCAGTCAGCATTGTGCTAGGATGAATGAGAAACTCAGCCTTCTAAACTGGTGGGCTGGTGCTCCTGTAACTTTTTTATTTTTAGCTATAGTCATGGAGCAGAGAGGGTGATAGGGGTGACTATAGTGAAACTACTGTGGCCCTAGAATTTTCAGGTGGGGAGAGAGCTCAGTGCTGCCCCCACCCCAGAAGCAGTGCAGATCAGAAGACATAAGCATCACTGTTGCTGTCTCCTCTTAGTCCAGGGCCATGTCTTAGATGTGATGTATGTCATGGCTCTTGGATCTGGTCATGTAGCAAGGAACCAGGAAGACTCTGTGTGTGTGTGTCACAAAAACCTGGTACATTTGATTCTATCATTTGAACCAGGAATAGTATTACAACGTTAAGTGTGACTATTAGAGGTATGAAGTTTAAAATTTCAACCATGAATATATGACTGTGGATAAAATAAAAATAAGGTCTCCTTTTTGCTGTTAGTAATTGATTTCTGCTTGCTTTTAGTAGATAAGCAGTTCCACATCCCAGAGGTTTAAAAAAAAATTATGGGAAGGAACTTTGAAACAGATACCTGTTATTTAATTTGAGCTACAGAAACAACAGTCTTAATTTGTGGAACCCTAGTGTTTCATGGAGGAGAGCTTGAGAAACACTGATCTAAGCAGTTCTTATTTACCAGTGTCAAGACTAGCCTTCTCATGGGAAGCCAAGACACTGTGGCAAAAGAAAATGACCTAAATGAAAGATCTCTGTGAGTGAGATCCCAGCGGAAAGAATGGGCCATCAAAGTAGGAGGTACCTTTCTCTGAAGGGAGGAGAGAACTTCCATTTTGACTATGGCCTTGTCTAAATAAGATCAGAGTTTGTGAACTCAAGAGGCTTCCATAGCCTTGGCAGCTCATGACGAGAGCCTCGGGTGATTACTGACACCATAAACAACAACAAGAGTCACTGTGCATCTGCTTCCCATGTAGGACCTCTGTCCTTAATGTGTTGTACTATGTGAATTAACGGTATAACTAGTACTCAAACAGTACATTATACTCTGTGTGGATGCAAACTGTTGAAATCTTTACTTAGTACATAGTAAGTTGATCTTCTGTATATAAAGATAATTGAAAATGAATCTTGATGAAGAATGGGATGGGAGAGGGAGTAGGTGAGGGGATGGTTGCGGGTGGGAGGGAGGTTATGGGGGGGACTGCTATAATCCAAAAGTTGTACTTTGGAAATTTATATTTATTAAATAAAAGTTAAAAAAAAAAAGACTAGCCTTCCGATGCTGTGACGTACCACAGCTCCAAGGTCACGTAGCCTGGGCCAGAAGTGTAACTAGGATCCAGGTGTGCACACTGTTGGTCAGGTGGTGTTTTTGCTTCTTAGAAATTGGACTGCTTTTGTTTTCAAAAATAGGCACTGGAATGTATATCCTGATGTAGCTCTGAGGCCAGTTTAGTCTCGAGATTTTGCCTATGAAAGCAGTGACCTTATCAGGCACAGTTTCCTATGTCATTAAGATGTTCCTTGGCAGAATATTATTTTTCTTGGTGAATGTATTGTGGTATAAAACACACAGAGAGAGCCAGCTCTGTTTTCCCTGAGTGAATTAGCTGCATTGTAGCTTATCTGCGGGAAATCTTGCTTTTGAGTTTATTGACAGTGACTCCTGTCATTAGTGACTTGCTTGGATGAGATCTTGGCTTTCTCTCCTTTTATTCTGACTTTTTAGCAGCCTGAGTCACAGCCAGGTAGTCCTTTGGAACTGAGCTCATAGCCCTTCTTTGTATTTCAGGAACAGTTTGGGAAATAGTAACTCTGCTTTGGGTGCTTTGGTTTCTGTATTGAGACTTTTATCTCTTTACCAGCTGTACCTCATTTCTTATTTTGTCCCAGAGAAGTTGGTCTTGATGGTGTGGGCCTGATTAACTAAATTTCTATTCCAGGTTCTTGTCTCCCTTCCACAGAGGTGCAAAGTCAAAGCAGATATGTGTGTGTGTGTGTGTGTGTAAATGAGAATGTGATTTATTTAACAGTGAGAAATAAACATACATTCACACATATGTATGGGTCAGGTTAAATCTAAGAGTCAGGAACTCAATCTGAGTTTCCTAAGTGGGTGATGGGGACCCAGCTACCTCCCAAGGTCCATATTGGCAAGAAGCTGGAGTCAGGAGCCAGAGCCATGAATCAAGCCCAGGGACTCTTAGATGGGATGTGGGCACCTTAACTACTAAATGATGATTCTTGATGGAACCAGCCATATTTGTCAAAAACAGCTCAGGCTACCGCACTGCCTCCAGCTCCGTAGGGAATTATTTACCATGGACATGCAGTGGGAGGAGTCACAGTTTATGCCAGTTGGAAAAGGACAGTAGTGAGCCTATTTGGAGGTACTGGTTTGAGTGAAGTTTAAGGAAGCAGTTGGAAAGGGTTTGCTAAGCCCCTATCCTGTGTCTCCTAGTACTGAAGAGAAATCAGAGTACCTGTCATGGTAGCAGTCAGATGGCCGGCAGACAGCCAAGGGGGTTTGTGCTAAGCCGTGAGCTGTATTGATTAGTGATTCGTGCCCAGGGTGGAAGTCCCTATGTGGAGGTCCTCTGAAACATCGTCAGCTCTAACTGAGGGAAGCGCCATTTTATTTTGGCATCTAGATGGTATTTATTTGAAGTTAATTGGAAATTTTGTGTCACAAATCTTGCTTTATGTTTGTGTTGCATACTCACTCACCGTCCTCCAGAAAGTGTTTTCTTACTATGAAAGAGCCCCTCCCACTGGAGTGATTTGAATGTCAGCTGAGGCAGCATGTCGGTTTCTCTTTCCATTATGTATACATACAAGTTTTTTTGGCTGTTGTTATTTTTTTTTCCTCTAACATTCCTAGTAGTGTGAAGAGAAAATAAAAGTTGGAACCAGTAAGGTGATGAAAAGGCCACTGAGGGAGTTGAACATGAGAGAATGGTGCTTTCATGAAAAGCAAGGTATTGATGTGGTTAGGGTGGAATGGGTTTGTTTTTGTTTTCAGCTACCATCTCAGAGACAATGGTGACTCAGAACTGTATCAGGCAGACAGGTTTTAATGCCCATTTCTAAACAGAGATGTCTCTCCTAGATACACAAGGAAAGGCTAACATAGACCATCTGTATTTGTTCTGCTTCTCATTTTACCCTTGCGGAATGAAGGAATCCTGCGCAATGGTGCCAGCATTAGTTTAGGCTGAAACACATAACTGTATTGGGTAATAAAGGAATTTAAGAATTCCTGTTTTTTTCCTGTGGCTTGCTTTCACAAAGCAGGCTAATGGTGAAATATTTTTGCAAGTGTTCTCATTCATCTCTGTCTGATGCAAGATGCCTAGTGCTCCGTGGTTTTCTAATTACTGAAGCCCTAGCTTCTTTGGAAAGTTTCTCCTCTGTCTGTAGATCCCCTGTTGGCAGCAAGAATGTTTACTCACGTGATGAGGGAGCACTGGCATCTCTGGTCTGGTCTAGGGAACATCTGGATGCTGAGATTAGCTACGGAATGGGTCATCTTTTATATCTGGGTCAGCAGACCCTGGTCAGTGGGTTGAGACATAGATTTCTTACCACTTGCTTGTTTCCTGGCTCGCTTAAAGTGGATCTGAGACTGGTAGCTCACATTCCACCACAAGGATGAATATATCATAATGCCCACACTCAGAAGAGAAAGAATGTGGATGCACCGAGTGCCTGTTGCAAGCAAGATCTCTCTAGAACCTGGCTGCCCAGTGGTTTACAGATGAGCTGTGTCCCCTGAGCCAGAGGAACTTGTAGTCTCTGGGTCCAATCTAGTCCCATGGCATTTGAACTTGCACTGAAGAAAGGATCAGATAGTCTGGATGCTTGGCAAAGTTTAAGAAGCTCTGCTTCAGAACATGGATCTAAGGACAACTGGACAGCGCTGCACAGCAGTCACAGATGGAATTTCTAGTGAGTCCATCAGTCATTGCAGTACTCTTCACAGAGGTGGAATTCCTCTGGAGTATGAAGTTTATTGTTTTTTTTTATTTATAGCAAACATTCATTAAATATTTTATTATCCGAATGAATGATGATTTCATCCAACAATCTTTCAGTGACTTAAAACCGTGATAGTATTTACTCTTCAAACTTCAGATGGCCCTAGTCCTTCTGTGCTCTTGGTTTCTAAAGCCTTGGTAACTATTTCTGTTTCCTACAAAAAAAATTCCACGTTCATGGTAAATAAGCTGGTGGCACTATAAAATTATTTTAGTTCAAGTGGAAAGGTAGATTCCTGCCAGATTCACCCGGCTGGTAATTATCTGAACTGAAATCAAAAAAGAACTAAATTTCTACATCACTCCCCAAAAGTTCATGAATCGCTTTCTGCCACTCTAGGCTTTATTCAGAAGGTTTTGATTTTACGTGAAAGTTACTGTCCGTGGAATTTTCAGTCACATAATGGAAGTCTTCCTATTCGAAAGGCACTACACTCTAAAACATCAGGAGAGCAGGAGCCTCAGAAAGAAATCTCTTCACACTGAAGTTTATTGTATGCATAGCTAAGGTTCTCAGTTCCTTTTGTATTTTGTTAAATACAATCACTGTAAAACAGTAAAGATAGATGGTTGTAGATAACATTTCATTGCTAAGGACAAATATCCTCATGATTTGATGTTATTTGCATTGTGTTGTATTGGGTACATAAAGCCTCATTTAAAGGAGTTTGTTGGCTGTTTTGAAGTTGTCAACCTTTATCAAATGCTTAACACAGAGGATATGAGACATAGTGTGCTTTGAAGGAGAGCCCCATGTGTGGCTTGGGAAACGTATTAAGAATAAAGTATGATGACATATGGTATGAGCTGAAAAACCATGAATATAGGATAGTTCTTTAAGGTCAGGGATTGGTCTTAACCATATGAAGTGGACAAAGAACTATAGATAGGGACCGGTGTTTGGTTGGGATGCCCGCATCCCGTATCCTGAGATTGCTTCCAGCTCTAGTCCTTATTCCCACTTCCCACTAATGTGCTACTTGGATGGCAGCAGGCGATGACTCAAGCAGGTCCCACCACTGTGTCACTGCCACCCATGTCAGAGACCTAGACTGAGTTCCTAATCTCATGCTGGCCCGGGGCCATGGTAGGCATTTGAGAAGTGAACCATTGGAAATTTTCTCTTTCCATCAGTCTCTCTCTCTCCCTCTCAAAGAAGCAAATGAAAATTATAGATAACTATCAAAAAGTGACTATTTCATATAGTTTAACTTACCATATTACTTTTTTGGAATAGACTAGTATGGTCTAAGCTAAACCTCTCTTTTTTATATCTCCTCAGTAAGACACTTTTATTGAACTTGTCTTTTGCCAGATAAAATTCAACACACATTGTGTCTGGTCAGAAGTTTTGGTTATTGGTAATTAATAGTTGGGAAAATCCAGATTTTACCCTGATCACTCATATAATTTCATCTGTATGGATATATAGTTATTGTTATAATTATTAATCTAGTACTGTAAACTTTAGAATTAGTCAAGAGAACAAGTTTTGGGTGGCACCAGACAATGAATGTCTGGAAGCCAGTGGACTAAGTTTAGGTGGAAAAAAAGCTTTTACTGAATTTGAGTTGGAAAAGAGTTAGTGCATACTTGTGGTTACTGCCTTTCTTTCCTATTTTGTGTGCCAAAATCCAAATTACGGATCCTAACCACTTCCCAGTATCTTAATTTAATTTTGAATAGGAGTGCTATTTGAGCATTATTTTTATATATTAGTTAATGTAAATTATTAATAGCAATTTGAACAGAAAAATTTTAACATGTTATTTTGAAAAATATTTGAAAAGTATTTCTCAAATAGGATTGCTGTATGTGTTCACAAACCTTTTAAGTCCAGAAAAATGTGCACTGGGCCAGCAGTTTAAGAAGAAAATCTAAATATACTTCATGGTTCTTTCCACTTTTGTGTCTAAAATCTACCAGGAAATACAAGTCTTTTTATTTAAATTTTCAGTAAATGTGATTGTGACTTGGAATTGTGTCTTTGGGAAGAGTAGTTAGGGAATGGTTCATATAAGAGCATAAAAAGGAACCTTACTACGTCTCTTTTTATAATGAAAGTGTTGCATGGACAAGACAAAAATCAAACTGGAACCAGTCTTTCTCATCACACTTGTTGCTCGGTCTCTCTCCTCTCTTCAGAGTACAGTTTCTAGGGCATCTTGTCAGGAATATTTATATATATATATATATATTTATATACATATAAATATATATATTATTTGAAAATGTTATACATGAGATCTTCAAAAACTCATAGAAAAGGCATATTATGAAAACTGTGCTTGGATTTCAAAATTGTTTTGCACCAATGTAACCATCTTTTAATTCTGTTTTTCCCACAAAAATTTTTGAAATATGCTTGTGTTTTACAGAGAGTCCTAATAAACATTCTTGTTCAAGCACATTTATGTTATTTGTCATACATTTTTTAGTACATTTAGTGTAAAATTCTAAGCAGTGGAATTGTTGGAGCTGAGAGCGTGTAAGCTTCCAGATTGTTCCCTACAAGTATCTGTACTGTAGCATATGTAGCATATGAAAGCACTTTGTCACAGTAGGGTTTATGTAGCTTAATAGCTTTTGTCAATCCAGTAGGTAAAAGGTATGCTATCTCATTTTGATTTGAATTTATTTCATTTTGAATAGAGATCATAAATCTCTTTGCATATATATTTATTTATAAGTATGCTTATATGTATGTTCATCAACTGCCATTTTTCATATTGGGCTTTATTTTTCTTGTAGACATATTTACTATATTTGTAGATATTACTTTTGTTACATGGAAGATAATTTTCTCTTCATGTTTGCCGTTTGCTTTATAACTATTTGGTATTTTGGGGGCCATACAAAAGATTTTAGTCTTCCTCTAGTCAGTCAAATTGTCAGTCTTTTTCATTATAATCTCTGTATTTTGTGTCCTGTAAGATATTCTCTGTTCTAAGAGTGTTAATACATTTATCCAGGATTTTTCTAGTGGTTGTGGTTTCATTTTTAACTTTTGTTTTTATCTGAAATTAATTTTGGTGTAGACAATGAGGCCTATGAATTTATTTTTTTCCTAAAATTCTTTTTCCTGACCATCATTTGTTGAGTAATCCATGTTTTTCTCTATTGGTTGAAAGATTCTTATATTACTTTCCTGTATGTATGTGGGATTGTGTCTAGGTTTTGGTTGCATCATTGATGTTGCAATAATGATTATATTTTCATAATACATAATTTTCATGACCAATATTCTATCTTTATTATTAATCTTTTTGAGGATTTAGGCTATTCTTGCATGTTTATATAACTCATGTATAATTTTGTCTCCTTCTGTCCACACCCCTGTTATTTGTCTTTAAGTCGGATTTAAGGTTAAATAGGTTAAGATGGATGTCTTTATAACACTGAATTTTCTAATGTCAGGGTAAGGATTATCTTTCAATAGTTTACAGCATTTTCTGTTGATGTCTCAGAAGAGCTGGTTCCTGTTAATTAATGGGAACTATTTTAGGTGCTCACATGTTGTTGCTGTAGAAAAAGGATGTTTTCCCTCATTATAATTTTCTTAACTGCTATTATTTTTAAATTAGAAGGTTCTTGATTTTGGGTAATTATTTTGTAAACATTCAACTTAGCACATTTTTTAGGTATAGTTTTATCATTTACAGAATGAAAGTTTTTTGGTGGCTAATAGCAACTGATTCTAAGTCTTTCCACATTAGACAGTAAAGTTTCTTGAGTGAGTTAAATTTGACTTTAAACAGCGTTTACAGAAAAATACTCTTTGAATTTAGTTTTTTGCTAATAAAGGGACTATAACCATCATTCTTAAATAAGGCTAAATTATAAGGAAACAAGAACTGTGGACTTAGATATATATCTACTACATTAATATTTGCAGACTAGAGAACTGTCTACATTGTGGTATTGACCTTTTCAGCTTGTGCATGGCCTTCATTCTGGTAGGATTTCTACCAGAGGATATGAACTTGAACATGAAAGTTTAATTGAGATCAGCAATGTCACTTTGATCAGTAGTTCTCAAAACTATTGGTAAAGTCACAAGAAGTATTTTAAGAGATACATTTAACATTAGTCATTAAAATGTATTTCTTTCTTTTCTTAATATTTATTTATTTATTTATTTGAAAGGCAGAGTTACAAAAAAGCAGAGGCAGAGGCAGAGAAAGAGAGAGGTCTTCCATCCCCTGGTTCACTCCCCAGATGGCTGCAATGGTGGGAGCGGCGCCGATCCGAAGCCAGGAGCCAGGAGCTTCTTCCGGATCTGCCGTGCGGGGGTGCAGGGGCCCAAGGACTTGGGCCATCTTCTGCTGCTTTCCCAGGCCATAGCAGAGAGCTGGGTCAGAAGTGAAGCAGCTAGGACATGAACCAGCACCCATATGGGATGCCAGCACCATATGGGATGCCAGCACCCAGGTGACAGCTTTACCTGCTACGCCACAGCGCTGGCCCCAAAAAGTATTTATTTCTAATTTACTTTAGGAAAAAATTGTAAACTCCATTTCTAACCTGTGTTTTTGTGGCTACATTGTTTAGAACAAGATAAATAAAGACAATTTAATGAAAAATATAAAAACAGTATACAAAAAAACGAGGTTGAGAAATGGATTGAAATATGGAAAACCTAGTTTTAGATTAATATTAAAGACATAAATGTTCAGCAATCAAGAGCAGTTTTCTGTGTATTTAAGTAGTTGCAATGCTTAGTAAATGATAACATTGGTGATTATTATGAATAAGAGTTTACATGAACAGATTTTATATATTACCTGATACCTCGATTACTACCAGAAATCATCTTCCAGGTGTTTTATCAAAGAAATTATGCAGTTTACTTATACCAGAATACGTAGCTAGGAAGTGGCTATCTTGCACATTTATTGTAAACTTTATTTAATTAGAATTCACTCTGTTTCATTCATGATATGTGGGAGAATTATTTTTCAAAGTTGTGTTTGTCTTTGGGGATCTTCAATGAAGGTAAAATGAAGTATTTTAAAACTAACTTTATCTAGACGAATACATAAAAAAATACACTATCCTAAGATATCACTGGCAAATTCAGGCATCTCCAAGGGAAATTTGCCTGTGTAAAAACATTCCAATCGTATTCATATTCAAAATGTATAAATATCCAGAGTACTAGAGGCTGTGAGCTTTAACTATGATCTGTATACATTTCAGCAGATTAGAAAGAGATGGCTTATGCTAGGTACCACCTAATTAAAGACAGGGGTATTGATAGCACTTAAAATCGTAGTCATCTAAAACACTTTTAAATGTACTGAATGATTAGAACTCAGTTTGTGGCCAATATGTACAAAGTTTGCAGAAACATGCAGTCTCTTGAATGCTTTTTTCCAATAAGTATGCATTCTTAATCCCAAACAATTGTTTATTAAAAATGGAAATGATTTTAGAGAAATTTGTGTAGTTTCAAGGCCTGATTTAATAGATGAAAAAACTGAAACCAAGAGGAAGAAAGTGATTTTCCTGTAGGACAGTGAAGTAAAAGGTGACTCCAGTCTGATCCTGGAGTCCATATCCCTGGAATTCCAAGGAGACTGCTTGTAGTGGGGGGAGAAGTAGATCTTGGAGGTGGAACTGTCCCACTTGATGAAAATTTGAGTTGTTCACCTTAATCAGAAGATGTTAGTGTTTTGCTGTCATCTTGGTGAGTTCTCATCACTGTTAAGGTGTGCTTGTTCTCAGATGAAAATCATCTAACAAGTGCCTGTCATCCCTTGTGATATGTGCTGTGTGGAATGAGTGGTTTTTTTTGACAGAAATAATAAGATACAAACTGTAATAGTACTGTAGCATGGCAGTATTTGTCTTGAGCACATTGCTATTCATAATAATAATAAATTAAGGGCTCAACCTACTTAGCAAACCAAGACAGAGGATCTTCTAAGTATTTTTTGTCATTTGCACGATATAAGGTTATTTTAACATAGTTGAAAACAGTAGAAGATGAAGAAAAGAAACAGAAAACTTCCAAACCCCAAACCGTGGCTGGGTTCTGCTGTGTGTACTCAGTCTCCCCACAGCTTGTAAAGTCAGTTAAATATAGTCACAGTTGGGTTCTGCGGACCAGCAAATAGGAAAAGAAGGGAAGGCTGGAGGCGTGTTGGAGAAATACACTTCAAAGTAATTTATTTTGACGCTTTTTAAAGGCTTCTTTGTAAATGCACTTTTAAATAGTGGTTCTGTTTCCTTGAATCCACGCAAGAGCATAAAATAGGCTGGATTCAGGAGAACTGGCGTGGGAATGTTTGCAGCCCCGTTACTGCTTGTGTTGGGACAGCTGCTCTGCCCTGCTCCTTCTTTTAATGGCCTAAATTCAGGTGGCTAAGAAAGCCGTTCTGCGGCAGAAGTGTGCATAATCCTTATGTGCATGTTTATTGTGTGCGTCTGTTCATCAGTCTTGTGGTGGTTAAATTGTCCACCTTTTAGGTTCCCAAACAGAAGGAAACATATAAATGGCCCAATACTTGCCAGCAATTTGGTTAAAAAGTGAAAAGGTAACACCTTGTTCTCTTTACATCTGCTTTAATGAAATCAGCTAAACTGATTATCTCTTCAAACCAAACCACTGGCTCTTCAGTGCTTACTTTTCACCAATCAGAAAATAACTGTCTGCTTTTACCCTGTTAGTGAGTTCTCAGATAAATCCCTTAGCACCTGAAACTGTCCAAGGTAACTTTAGCAAGCAAGAAGACAGTTGTGGTTTTTGTTCTTCTCGCTGTATTTTATGCTGATTGGTGAAGAATTAGATTTACTTGCTCTCCAGGGCCCTTTCCATGTCTGTTTTTGTGATTCACAGCAGTCGTTCCCTGGTTCTGGGGAAGCCCAGCAAGGCGCTCCTGTTCTCGAGTGAGTCAAGCCAGCAGTTACACACCTTCTTATCTATTGTGTTGCTATTGCTACACATGCATAAGTGGGGCTCTGAGATTCAGAGTCTTCAAGTAGCACAGCTTCCAAAGTCCCAGACGTTCAGAAAGGTGATCCAACACACCAGGTCTGATAACAGGGCCTGGAGAACCCCTGCTGTCCACACTACCAACTTCTTAGATGGGAACACAAACCCAGAGGCCAGAGGATGCTTTTAAGTCGCGTATTTATACTTTGCTGCCCTACTTAGGACTCCGAAGTGCATGTTGAATCACTGAATAGATCCATTAACTAGAGGTTTTCACACTACAAATCTGAATTTACCACACTCGGCTTAGTCACACCAGCATTTAATTTATTTTGGATCAGCCCCTCTAGCAAGGAACTTAAGGTTTTACTACTCTAAAAATGCTTTTGAAACGTTATTTACCCTGTTGCTCACTCAACATCTGACAAAAATGTGAAAGTGCTTCCAGGAATAGTAAAAATGTGTTGCAAAACACTGGACTGAAACAGGGAGTTTAAGTCTATGGTATGGGTGTCCCACTTTGAGAATGTCTAATATACAACAACCTTTACAGAGGATTTTACACAGGATTCTTTTAAGCGGGGAATACTGCTAACATATTTCAAATGTGAGTCAATATATAAATATTTTGTTAAAGGCAACTTGTCAGCAACACATCTATTTCATTATGCATAAAATGTAACTACTTTTAGTTTCTAAGTTGCTGAATTATCTAGTATGCTCCCGGGAGTTGCTCTCAATCTAAAGCATTTACTACACTTGGATACATTTTTATGTTTTTTGGAGAATCTCAGAGACAAGTTCTGTGTTTTGTAGCATGACAAGCATTGTAAGGATCTCATTAAGAAATGAATCTCTGTAAAAAAAAATGTAAGATTGTTGCTATTCTCATTTGATGGATGTTGATGGCATTTATGTGGGGAGGGAAGGGACAAATTGATAAATGCAGGGGATTCTTGAGTGAGGGTCTGGGAACGATGCAGAGGTTTCCAATGTCTTAATGCCAGACTAGAGATAATTAATGCCAAGATTTCAAAATTATAGCAATCTGATGTCTAGGTCTTTCTTCCCCATTTGGAATATTATCAAAATAGCCTTTTGGACCAAGTGACTGGAAACTTTAGGTTCCGAGTCTCATGCGTGTCTTCTGGGCTAGCACCCAACGTCACGTACCACTGAAATTAGGGACTCTCAGCATGTGTGTGAGCGGGGGAAGCTGGTATTGGTTTTCTGCTCTTGGCAGAGCCAGCAGTGTCAGAGGTTTGAATGATTACCATTTTGATTATCTTCATGATTTGTTTCAGACCATCACTTTCACATTTTGGCCAACTGGTAACTTTTTTTAGGTTTCATCAAAACCAAGGTTTTCTGAATAGTCCTGTTTTTCCCATCACAACAGAATACTGCCATTGACTTTAAAATATTCTAAGAAGATTGGAAAACAGACTGGACCAGGGTAGGTCAGATGGGACTCCTTTTGCTTCTACCTGTGTCCTTCCGTGTCATTCCTTGGTGGACCACATCTATCAGTGGCTTTCTGCTCCAGGTCCTTATACCCTTTGGACAAGCCACTTTCTCTACCAAGAATGTTTCTTTCTTCTCCTGTTCTAGGTCTTCAAAATATTGTCTCATTCTTCAGAGACTCTCCCTATTAACCATGTTAACTGTGTTCCATATGGAGGGAAGGTAGAATTAACAGCCATGTAGAGGAAGGCATTTTAAGGAAAGACGGTGGATACATACTTTCTTATATTGTAGGAACCTATTTTTTTAGTTGAAGAACCAAAGAGAAAGCACACATTGGTATTTTAAAGATATTGGGGGAGGATGAGATGTTTTGAGTATACAAAAATGTGAAAGAAGGAAATAAGTTAATTACAGTAGTAAACATGAAGGAGCCATGAATCTTGGCCTTTTCTGCTATTGTCACAGAATCACAGAGCTGTAGAGCTACTGGGGCTATTAGAGATGACTTAATGTAATTTAATTCTAGTCTTACTATCCACAGATTGCCTTCTGGACATTTTCATGTAAGTATTTTGTTAATGCCTGGAATTCAGATGCCTGAGGGTAACTATCATTCTTACCCAGCAGCTTACCCAGTGTGTCCTGTTGTAGTCACGTTGACTCTTGCCTTGTTCTTACCTCTTGTCAGTTGGCATTGCCCATGTTTTATGTGTTTGTCATCACTACCTTCATTTAGGATTTAACCCCTTCATGTCTCTTGAGAAAATGTCTTCATCTTAGGGTGTGAGCGTCTCCCGTGCTGGAAGACGGTCAGCTGTTGTCCCCTGGCCCAGTGTGTCAGCTTGCAGCCCCATCAGCAGCGTGTCAGCCTTGCTAGCTAGTCTTTGCTAAGTCATTGGTTTTGTTGTGTTACATCATTTTGCTTTTAATTTGAATTTCCCTGATAGCTAATGAAACACTGAGTATCTTTCACATGATGACTGACAGTTTGTTTTGTCTTCCATAGCTCATACCTTTGCCAGTCCATCTAATAGGGTATCTTTTTAAAGCTGATATTTAGGACTTCTTCATACATTCTGTGTACTAAATGCTTCAGTTGTATAGGAGGGGACTTCAAAAAGTTCATGGAAAATGGAATCAGAAGCCCATTTTGGTGGAAACATTTGAAATCCATGCATAATTGTTCAAAATTTGCATTTTTCCATGGAACTCTTGAAGACCCCTCACATGTGCTTAGACTGTACTTAATAGCCTACTGAGAAGCTGAGCTAAGATGCAGTTCAGTTTGTCATTATTCATCTAATTGAGAATCGGGGACTCTCGCCCTGGTGCCGTGAGCCCCAGCCTTACTCGCATCTCCATCCTCTGTGCTCTCCCAGAAGCCTGGCCACATCAAGGCACTTGCAGCAGGTTGGAATGGCCAGCTTGCTTTTCTGTGGGTCAGTTCCTTTGCCTGGAAAACCCTTCCTCCATCTATATCCTCTTGCAAGTTCCCGCTTTTCCCTTGTCACCTGCTGCCTTTGTAGATCCTTTTCTGACTTTCCAGGTGTATTCACAAGAGCCACCTTCGTTCCTGGCTCCTGTGTTGTGCCAGTCTCCAGGCTAGTGGTGCAGCAGGCCCGGTGATGGAAGGCTTGAAGCCGTATAGTCTAGGTGCTTGTATTTTTTTTTTTAATTTTCTTTCTATATTTTGATATTCTGATACCTTGAAAGCCTTTTTGGCTGTGTAGACTCCCCTCCAAGGGCTAGGCAGTTCCTAGAGATAGCCAGGGATTAGTCGGAGAGGAGGCTTTTGATGTCCAGAGTAACCGATCCCAAGCCAACCCCACTCTGCCCCTGCACACTCCTAGGAGGCAGTATTCCTACTTGTTTTAGTCACTCTGTGGTCAAGTATTAGAGACCACCGCTGCAGCCCAGAGCCCACAGAAGCTATTTAGAGGAGGCAGTCCTAAACTGCTCACCTTGCCCTGCCTTGCCTTCCCTAGAAACCCCAATGCAGACTGCTGCTGCTTCTGTCTCTGACCACCCAGAGACTTCCCAAGTGGCCCTGTTGGCACGCCTGCCTCCGGTCTCCAGGACCTGTGAGGGTCACACACTTTGTCTTCCTGAGCCTTTCTAGTGCCTTCTTTTGCACCTGACTGACCAGGTGAACACAGAATGCCTGGTTTTGTTTGGCTTTTAAAGGTTTATTTATTTATGTGAAAGAGTTAGAACGAACAAACTTCCATCTGCTGGTTCACTCCCGGAATGGCGCAATGGTTGAGACTGGGCCAGGCCAAAGCCAAAAGCCTGGAGCTCCATCTGGGTGTCTCACATGGGTGCAGGGGAAAACTTCCACTGCTTTCCCAGATGCATTAGCAGGGAACTGGATTGGGAGTAGAGCAGCCAGGACTGGAGCTGGTGCCCAAATGGGATGCCAGCATGGCTGGAGGTGGCTTAACCTGTTAGGCTGCAGTGCCGACCCCAAAAATGCTTGGTTTTGAATCTTCATTTCTTCCTAGCTGTGCCGCCTGACTTCACCTTCAGACTTTTCCTCATCTTTAAAATTGAAATTACAGGACCCTACATATAGGGTTGTTCAGAAAGCTAATGCTTATAGAATATTTTGATCAGTGTTGTTTGTGGTAAATATTGCCTATTATTTTTATTACTGTTATTACATATACTAATGGACATGACTGTAATCTTCCACATTACTATTTCTTTTTTTATTATATATTTTTTATTTATCTATCTTTTTATTTGACAGGTAGAGATACAGACAGTGAGAGAGAGAGAGAGAGAGAGGGAGAAAGGAAGGGAGAAAGGAAGGGAGAAAGGTCTTCCTTCCGTTGGTTCAGTCCCCAATTGGCTGCCATGACTGGCGCTGCGCCAATCCGAAGCCAGGAGCCAGGAGCTTCTTCCAGGTCTCCCACGTGGGTGCAGGGGCCCAAGGACTCGGATCATCTTCTGCTGCTTTCGCAGCCACAGCAGAGAGCTGGACTGGAAAAGGAGCAGCCAGGACTAGAACCCGGTGCCCATATGGGATGCTGGTGCTGCAGGCAGAGGATTAACCAAGTGAGCCACGGCGCTGGCCCCCACATTACCATTTCTGGAAGTGTAGCTAAAGGTAGCTGTAACCCCAGCACCTAGAACACCTAGAAATGACACATGAATGAATTTGGCAAGAGAGAACTGAAGCTAGGATATGAAGTGCTGGCATTAAAACATTTGTTTTTAAAGGCTTTTAAAAAGTTTATTCATTTCCATTTTATTTGAAAGGCAGAGAGACAGAAATCTTCTAGCCATGGTTCACTCCCCAAAAGCCACAACAGTTGGGCTGGGTCAGGCTGAATCTGTGAACTTGGATCTCAGTCCAGGTTTTCCACTTAGGTGGTAGGGGTCCAACTGCTTGAGCCATCACCTGCTGCCCCTGGGGTGAGCAGTGGCTGGAAGCTGGATCAGAGCAGAGCCAAAACTCGAACCCAGACTCTCCAGTGTGTGACGCAGGCATCCAGGCAGCAGCTTAACCACGCACCAAGTACCTATTGCAGCTGATGCTTTTGAGAATGAAGGTGACGGTTAATGAAAAGCCGTCGTAGGTTTCCCGAGATGGGCCTGGGGAATGCTGGTTGAGGCGGCCTCTGGAATTATGGGATTGAAACTCAGTGAAGGGCCTGCCTGTGTCAAGCTCAGAACGGGTGGCTGAGGACCTCAGAGGCTGGTGTGGTGCTGGGCAGCAGAGCCCTGGGGAGCCCCAGACCCTGGGGGCTCTCTCCTGCAAAGCTCCCCCTGCCTTGCCTTTTTCCAGTGCCACTCCTAATTCCCTTGGGCCCCGTGTTGTTCTCTTGCAGCTGTGGTGACACAGTTACAGGGCATACACAGCAACCGTCGATTGGCTCGCGGTCCTGGAGGCTGGCTTCCTCTGGGGGCTGTGAGCAAGGGCGAATCCGTGCGTCTCATCCGGGTTCTGGTGGTTTGTTGAGAGCACTTGGTGTCACTGGGTTTGTGAAAGCATACCCCTGATTCCTGCTTCCACCTTCACAGGGAGTCTCCCTGCTCTTTGTGTAAGGACACCAGTCACAGTGGAGCCAGGCGCACCCTACTCCCGTGTGACCTCATTGTAGCTAACTACGTTTGCAACAACCTTGTCTCCAAATAAGGCCACATTCTGAGTTACTGAGGGTCAGGACTTCAACCATATGAATTTTCAGGAGGACACAGTTCAGCCTACAACAGGTTCTCCTTTTGCCTGACGTTGTTAGGTTTTTTAAAAAATAGCCCCTTCTAATGTGAACATAAACTTACTCTCCTTTGTGTTAAGGCCTAGGGACAAAAACATAAAATTGAAACTGGCTTGTAGTAAACGTGCAGTAAAACTCAGATAATAAGGTCTTTGTTCAGGTGCCATGAGTTACCTCCACCTTATAAGAAAACACAAGTGCTCATTGTTGGGCATTAGCCTATTGGACACTTGCTGCCAAGTGGATATTATTAGCCTGAGACCAGTGGGACCCAAGTGTATGCTATGGGAGGCAGGTTAGAGAGAGGAGAAACAAGATGTGGGGGTGGGTGAGGATGGAAGGAGAAAGGGGGGGGGGAGAGCAAGAAAGAGAATGAGAGAAGGAGAGGAAAAGGGTGGAGAGGAGAGAGCGTGAATGAGAGTGCACACACAACCAAATCCAAACCCAGACTTCCTGGCATGTAATTAGCGTTTGCAGAAGGTGCTGAGCTGGCAGCCTGGGAGGCTGTGGTACCACAGTGTGTGGCTGCTGGCCCTCTGTGGCCACATAGCCAGTGTGTGGCTGCTGGCCCTCTCTGGCCACATGGCCAGTATTTAGACAGTGGCTTCCAGCCTACCAGGTCATCCTGCCTTTCTATCCGGTGGCTCCCCAAGCTGAGGACCTATTGTCAATTAAAATAAACAGTGTTGAAGTGTCACTAATTCCTCCTGCATGTGCATTCCCCTGCTCAGAATCCATATTGCACTGCAGGTCGTGTTAACAGGTTTATGGAGGCTCAGATTCAGCTGGTGGACGCCCACCTGTAGGCTCACAAGCTGGCGGTTGTTCTGGTGAGCCAGTGTATGTGCAGCATAGGTTATTAAATATTTTGAAGTTCACCCCTAGTTTAACACAATATTTTTTTTCACTCAATTATTATTTCAGCTCTGTGATGTGTGTGTGCATGTGCGTGTGTGTGTGTGTGTGTGTGACAGACATATCTGGCCAGTTCAGTGCATCAAATATTGGCGTTGAAGGAAGCTTCTCTGTTTTCTGGGCCAGCACCCCTTGTGCTGTAGCTTTTCTCCCCCTGCCACACCCCAGCTGCTTGTTTCCCTGTCTGTACAAGAACCTCCAGATCAGCAAGGTGCTTCCTCCAGGTATAGATGTCCAAGGACAACTCAGGGTGAACTGGGTTGTTTTCACTTAGGGCCTGTTTAGATTGTCTGTGTTTTACTCCTCCCTTTATTGTTACTTTGTTTCCCCTTTGAATGTTGTTCCCTAGGGACTCTACTTTCATTGCCTTATGCCACTTCTCACTTGTTGCCTTCAAAGAGGTGGTGTTGTCAGGGGAGGGTACAGTATTGTTGGCTCAGCTGCTCATATGAAGGTACCCAAAGAAGTACCTTCTGCCACTCTGAAGCCACACCAAATCCTGGGTCACCCCAAGTGGTCAACTTCTTGCAACATTTCTAAAAACCTTCACTTGCTCTGTTGTCTGAATAAAGTTCAGGCTTATTAGCTTGAATTACATGCCATCCAGAATGTATCTTGGTCTGGCCAAAAAGCCCGTGAGAGCTTCTCAGGCATGGAAAGCCAAGACACTGTGACAAAACAAACAAACAAACAAACAAAAACAAAACAATGACCTAAATGAAAGATCTCTGTGAGTGAGATCCCAGCGGAAAGGACAGGCCATCAAAGAAGGAGGTACCTTTCTCTGAAGGGAGGAGAGAACTTCCACTTTGACTATGGCCTTGTCTAAATAAGATTAGAGTTTGTGAACTCAAGAGGCTTCCATAGCCTTGGCAGCTCATGACGAGAACCTTGGGTGATTACTGACGCCATAAATAAGAATGTCAATTGTTAAATCAACAACGGGAGTCACTGTGCACCTACTCCACATGTAGGATCTCTGTCCTTAATGTGTTGTACTATGAGAATTAATGGTAAAAATAGTCTTCAAACAGTACTCTATACTTTGTGTGTCTGTGTGGGTGCAGTCTGTTGAAATCTTTACTTAGTATATACCAAGTTAATCTTCTGTATATAAAAATAATTGAAAATGAATCTTGATGAAGAATGGGATGGGAGAGGGAATGGGAGATGGGATGGTTTGCGGGTGGGAGGGTGGTCATGGGGGAAAACCACTATAATCCAAAAGTTATGCTTATGAAATTTATATTTATTAAATAAAAGTTTTCTTAAAAAAGAAAAGAATGTATCTTGGGTCAGGGTTTTCTATAATTTGCTGGAAGACTTGGTCTGCCAGATGCTAGCAGTGTTGGCTTCGACCACCATTCCAGCCTCTCGGGATTCAGGCACTGAGTAGATTGGGCAGCACTCACAGCTTCCCCACCTGATGATGGGAAGGTAGTTTCCACGCAGAGGTTTTGTGAAGTCCTGTGGTAACTGTGAGTTTCCTCTGGCAGCTGAGCAAATGACGTGCAGTGGGAATGGGTTTTTCCTCTCATGGTTCTGAAGTCCAGCATCAAATCAGGGGTTGCAGGGTTGCACTCTGATCTTCTGCTCCAGCCTCCCTTGGCTGGCACTATGCCGCCCAGTCTCTGCCTCTGTGGTCACATGCCCGCCTCTGTCCAGGTGGCCTCTGCTGCCCCCTCTGATCAGGACGGTGTGAGTGCATGCAGGGCCTGCCCATCTAGCCCTGTGCAAGATCCTCCATCACAGCTGCAAACAGTTTCCAATGCAGTGGTTCCCCCAGGGCCAGGGGGTACATTCCAGGCCTCCAGAGGTTCCCCCAGGGCCGTGGGGTACATTCCAGGCCTCCAGAGGTTCCCCCATAGCCGTGGGGTACATTCCAGGCCTCCAGAGGTTCCCCCATGGCCGTGGGGTACATTCCAGGCCTCCAGAGGTTCCCCCAGGGCCGTGGGGTACATTCCAGGCCTCCAGAGGTTCCCCCAGGGCCGTGGGGTACATTCCAGGCCTCCAGTGGTTCCCCCATGGCCGTGGGGTACATTCCAGGCCTCCAGAGGTTCCCCCATAGCCGTGGGGTACATTCCAGGCCTCCAGAGGTTCCCCCATGGCCGTGGGGTACATTCCAGGCCTCCAGAGGTTCCCCCATGGCCGTGGGGTACATTCCAGGCCTCCAAAGGTTCCCCCATGGCCGTGGGGTACATTCCAGGCCTCCAGAGGTTCCCCCAGGGCCGTGGGGTACATTCCAGGCCTCCAGAGGTTCCCCCAGGGCCGTGGGGTACATTCCAGGCCTCCAGAGGTTCCCCCAGGGCCGTGGGGTACATTCCAGGCCTCCAGAGGTTCCCCCAGGGCCGTGGGGTACATTCCAGGCCTCCAGAGGTTCCCCCAGGGCCGTGGGGTACATTCCAGGCCTCCAGAGGTTCCCCCAGGGCCGTGGGGTACATTCCAGGCCTCCAGTGGTTCCCCCATGGCCGTGGGGTACATTCCAGGCCTCCAGAGGTTCCCCCATAGCCGTGGGGTACATTCCAGGCCTCCAGAGGTTCCCCCAGGGCCGTGGGGTACATTCCAGGCCTCCAGAGGTTCCCCCACGGCCGTGGGGTACATTCCAGGCCTCCAGAGGTGCTGTGACTTGGACCTATAGGGTTTAAAAGTACAGGTACATACCTGTGATAACAATGTTTGGCTTACAAATAAGGAAATGTAAGAGGTTGACAATGATAATTAATAATAGACTAGAACAGTTATAATGAAAGCTAATACAAATTATAGGGATTAGCTCTCTCAAAATGTCTTACTGTACTGTAGATCTTAGCAACCTCATTATGTGACGGTTTTCTTTGTTTATCAACGTAAGATTGTTCATCTTTTCACTTAAAGGAAGCACCTGCAAATTCCCAGCATCACAACACTTGTGCTTTACCATTATTAAGTAACATAAAGGTGACATGAACATAAGCACTGTAGTGCAGTTACAGTCTGTGTGATAATCAGGAAGGCTACTGAGTGGGTAGCGAGTGGGCAGCTTATTCAGTGTGGATGTATCGGCAAAGGGATGGTTCATGTTCCTGGCTCAGAACACTGTACAGTTGAAACTTTATGAATTGTTTATTTCTGGAATTTTCCATGTAATCTTTTTTTGGGTAGAGTTAACTGTGTGTAACTGAGACAAAGGGAGGCAAAGCTGTGGGTAAGGCAGAATCACTGTACAAGGTCACAGCCACAGATTCCAGGGACAAGGATGTGGCCATATCGCTGGGGTCATTATTTAGCCTGAGGGAGGGAGAATGAGAGACAAGCAAGCTCCCATCTGCTGGTTCATTCCCCAGATGCTTATAATGGCCAGCACTGTGTTGGGCCAGATCTGGAAGCCTGGAACAAAGTTCAGGTCTCCCATGTGTGTGGACCAGATTAAGTTTCTCGAGCCATACACTGCTGCAGCTCGGCGTCTGCATTAGGAGGAAATTGGTGTCAGCAGCTGGAGCTAAGGATCTAACCTAGGCACTCCGATGTGAGATGGAGATGTCTTAGCCAACAGCTTCAATGCTAGGTTAGATGCCTGCCTGGCTTCCTTCTTTAACTGCACAGTTGTTTGGTTTATATTTATGAACATCTTCTGCTTCTCTAGCATCATGTCTTATTAAACCAAGTGTCTTTGTTGAACTTTTGACAGTGTGAGATGGTAGGAGTCTTTGGGATCAGGCTCTCTTTGCTGAAGCTCTGGCTTCCCAGTTAATAGTTGTGTAACTTAGGTAAGTTGCTTAATTGCTTCTGCCCAAATTTCATTGTCTATGAGATGAGGACAATTAAATGTGATTATTTAGAGTTGTGAGACTTACATGAATTTATCAACTAAACAGCTAGGAATGTAGCCTATTGCTATTAAAGTCCAGAAATGGTAGCTGAAAGCTGTATATGGCAAAGGGGCAATTAAAAGTGAATGATGCAACTGAGGAACTATATTTTAAAAGGGGAACCAATGCAAAATATGATCATGTTAGGCATGATTTTCTGCCTTTTTTCTGCTAAAAAAGAGTTATTTATTTGAAAGGCAGAACGATAGAGAAGGAGACACACACACCCACACACAGAGAGGGAGAGAGAGAAAGAGAGGGAGGGAGGGAGGGAGAGAGAGAGGGAGAAAGGGAATCTTCCATTTGCTTGATTCACTGCTTCAGATGCGGGCAACACCTAGGGCTGGGTCAGGCCAAAACCAAGAGCCAGGAACTCCATCCAGGTCTCACACGTGGGTGGCAGAACCCAAGTACTTGGACTATCATCTGCTCCTTCTAGGAGCGTTCACAAGGATCTGGATTGGAGGCACAAGGTAGTCAGAACTCGAACCAGGCATTCCCAGTACCGTATGTGGGCATCCCACATGTGACTTAATGTGCTGTGCCACAGTGCCTACCCATAGTTTTCTGGATTTGTAAGGACTACAGTAACAATACCATACAGAAACACATTGATCTGTTAGTGTTGACTGGTTCGTTCAGTTTGGGTAATGTTTTTCTGTATGCTAACATTGTAGTGAGTGTATTTGAGTATTTTATGGAGACAGTGTGACTTCACAGTGACACATGTGCAGATTGAAGCATTCTTTAAGTAACTTAACTTTTAAGTTAAGTTTATTTAACAAATAATTAAATTATTTGTTAATTATGGACAAATTTAAAACTTAAGTGGATGACTGCAGAATTAAGTACATGGAGAAACTAGTGCTATGATCACAGCAGTGGAAAGGAGAGACTGCAGATTTTGTGGTGGATGGCATTTGCAGTTACTGTGCTAGAACGAAACAAAAAGCAATGTGATAGTAAAGAAAACAGAAGGGACAAAAAGGACATTTTCAACAAATCCATAATGGATTTGATTAGAAGTTTCCTCTCAGACATCGACAAAGATTTGATGCAGTTATATACCTGAAATCTGAATTTAATGTCCAAAACATTTTCTATTTTTAATAGAATATGAGCTTGTAACTTTGGCCATCTGTAAAGTAGCATGGATTCATGTACAGAGGAGGAAACCATTTTTAAATGGAGAGATAGCAAAATAAATTATTTCTGAATACAATCTTATTAGTAAATTATGAGAAAAGATAAAAATACATTTCACAAAAACTTCAAGGTATTTACATTACAAAATAATTGCCAATAGTCTTTCAGGCTTTCCTAATGATATTGAAGATCAATTGGTATGCAATTGGAAACACTTCAAGTATTTTTCTTTACTTTTGGGTAAGTTCCACCATATATGATTTCTGTCTAGCTGATGCTTTAGACACTTTATTCCAAAGGATGTGCAGGTTAATGAAGCAGCATTGTGGAGCCAGCATCCCGGTGCAGTGGGCAAAGCAGCACTGTGGAGCCAGCATCACGGTGCAGTGGGCAAAGCAGCATTGTGGAGCCAGCATCACGGTGCAGTGGGCAAAGCAGCATTGTGGAGCCAGCATCCCGGTGCAGTGGGCAAAGCAGCATTGTGGAGCCAGCATCACGGTGCAGTGGGCAAAGCAGCATTGTGGAGCCAGCATCCCGGTGCAGTGGGCAAAGCAGCATTGTGGAGCCAGCATCCCGGTGCAGTGGGCAAAGCAGCATTGTGGAGCCAGCATCCCGGTGCAGTGGGCAAAGCAGCATTGTGGAGCCAGCATCACGGTGCAGTGGGCAAAGCAGCATTGTGGAGCCAGCATCACGGTGCAGTGGGCAAAGCAGCATTGTGGAGCCAGCATCCCGGTGCAGTGGGCAAAGCAGCATTGTGGAGCCAGCATCACGGTGCAGTGGGCAAAGCAGCATTGTGGAGCCAGCATCCCGGTGCAGTGGGCAAAGCAGCATTGTGGAGCCAGCATCCCGGTGCAGTGGGCAAAGCAGCATTGTGGAGCCAGCATCCCGGTGCAGTGGGCAAAGCAGCATTGTGGAGCCAGCATCACGGTGCAGTGGGCAAAGCAGCATTGTGGAGCCAGCATCACGGTGCAGTGGGCAAAGCAGCATTGTGGAGCCAGCATCACGGTGCAGTGGGCAAAGCAGCATTGTGGAGCCAGCATCACGGTGCAGTGGGCAAAGCAGCATTGTGGAGCCAGCATCACGGTGCAGTGGGCAAAGCAGCATTGTGGAGCCAGCATCACGGTGCAGTGGGCAAAGCAGCATTGTGGAGCCAGCATCACGGTGCAGTGGGCAAAGCAGCATTGTGGAGCCAGCATCCCGGTGCAGTGGGCAAAGCAGCATTGTGGAGCCAGCATCACGGTGCAGTGGGCAAAGCAGCATTGTGGAGCCAGCATCACGGTGCAGTGGGCAAAGCAGCATTGTGGAGCCAGCATCCCGGTGCAGTGGGCAAAGCAGCATTGTGGAGCCAGCATCACGGTGCAGTGGGCAAAGCAGCATTGTGGAGCCAGCATCCCGGTGCAGTGGGCAAAGCAGCATTGTGGAGCCAGCATCCCGGTGCAGTGGGCAAAGCAGCATTGTGGAGCCAGCATCCCGGTGCTGTGGGCAAAGCAGCATTGTGGAGCCAGCATCACGGTGCAGTGGGCAAAGCAGCATTGTGGAGCCAGCATCCCGGTGCAGTGGGCAAAGCAGCATTGTGGAGCCAGCATCACGGTGCAGTGGGCAAAGCAGCATTGTGGAGCCAGCATCCCGGTGCAGTGGGCAAAGCAGCATTGTGGAGCCAGCATCACGGTGCAGTGGGCAAAGCAGCATTGTGGAGCCAGCATCCCGGTGCAGTGGGCAAAGCAGCATTGTGGAGCCAGCATCACGGTGCAGTGGGCAAAGCAGCATTGTGGAGCCAGCATCACGGTGCAGTGGGCAAAGCAGCATTGTGGAGCCAGCATCACGGTGCAGTGGGCAAAGCAGCATTGTGGAGCCAGCATCACGGTGCAGTGGGCAAAGCAGCATTGTGGAGCCAGCATCACGGTGCACTGGGCTAAGCTGCTGTCTGGAGTTCAAATCCTGACTGTTCCGTGTCTGACCCAGCTTCTTGCTGACGCACCTTGGAGGGTATCAGTTGATGGAACAACTACTTAGGGTCCTGCCCAATCTTGTCAGACACCTGCATGGACTTTCTGGCACCACTTCAGCCTAACCCAGTCGTGGCCATTTTGACCAATTGCTGAGTGAACCAATGAATAGAAAACTTTCTCTCTTTCTCAAAAAAAAAAAAATATATATATATATGTATATATACATATATATATATAGTGTATATTTGTAGCCACCTTAGTACCTAATTAGCAGCATAGATATTTTTGAATGTTTTATGCATTTTAAAGAATTTTAAAAAATTAATTTGTTTTATGACAGTTCTTCAACAATGTTAGGTCAAGTGTCTGCAGTTACTGGAAATTAAAACACAGTGCTGGTGCTTCTCTCATTGCTTCCATTGTATTCTGAAGCAGCCTCCATGAGAGGTATCACTGAAACAGTGAGAGTGGTTCTGTCTCCATGTGCACACCGTGGCGTCTTTGACAGGTTAGAGACTTGTTGAAGGAAAGGACAGACAGGCGAGGCGAGGGTCTTGTGCTCCTGGCCAGCCTGTAATGTTTGCTCTGACATATCATCTTCAGTTATTTCTTGAAACCTAAGGAACAGTTGCAAAATATTCAGTACTAAAAAGCAAGCATGGCAGTGTGGTTCACTTTCTCTCACTGAGATCATACTGCTTTTGACTGAGCTAAATTTGGAGCTCTGAAGAAAGGGAAAAAAGGCTAATTTGTGACTTAACTAGTCAAATCTTGGAATTTATGTTGAAATTGAAAATTTCTTAATACAGGTCACTAATAACTGCTTTTATACGTAGTTCTAACATGAAGCAATCTCCAAAAGATTTTGACTGTAACTACCATTATATAAGTTGGCTACACAAACTAGCTGGAATTTAAAGAACATTTTGTTGATGTTGGTAAATTTAGAGTTGCTTTCTCATTTATGCAAACACTCCCTTGAATTTTATGTTAATGCTAACGACACAAGGGCTACTTAGTTCTTTTAACTTCAACTGATGTGGATTTGAAACATATGCTTTTGCTTCAAAATCAAACCAGTTCTTATAAACAGAAGTGAACCAAGTTTGTCAATCTATATGCAAAGATTAAAGAAAAATGATGTTGGCCGGCGCCGCGGCTCACTAGGCTAATCCTCCGCCTGCAGCGCCGGCACACTGGGTTCTAGTCCCGGTCGGGGCACCGATCCTGTCCCGGTTGCCCCTCTTCCAGGCCAGCTCTCTGCTGTGGCCAGGGAGTGCAGTGGAGGATGGCCCAAGTGCTTGGGCCCTGCTACCCACGTGGGAGACCAGGAGAAGCATCTGGCTCCTGCCATCGGATCAGCGCGGTGGGCTGGCCGCCACGCGCCAACCGCGGCGGCCATTGGAGGGTGAACCAACGGCAAAGGAAGACCTTTCTCTCTGTCTCTCTCTCTCTCACTGTCCACTCTGCCTGTCAAAAAAAAAAAAAAAAAAAAAGAAAGAAAGAAAAATGATGTTTTTGGGGACTCAATTCAGCTACTGGAAAACTTTTTAAGTATTTTTTATACAACTTGGATGTGTGAATCTGCACTTCAATTGTCAGTCCTATAAAATCTAAATATAAGTAAAATGTTTCTGCTGAAAATTTAACTTGAATTGAGATGTGCTCCAAGTGTTTAATACTGGGATTTGAAGACTTTAATGCAAATGAGAATGTAAAATTTCTCAATTTTTAAATTAACATGTTCTGGTTATTTTGGGGTTACATCAACTTTTTCTTTTTACCTTTATACTTCTGGCTAATAGAAAATTTAAGGATTACACATATGGTTCAAATTATATTTTTGTTGGCTACCACAGGCCAAAAACATTGTGAATATACAGTGAATTGATGTTAGCATTAATGTTATTGCAAAGGTGATGATGATGATATACTGTTTCCCGGGCCTCCAGCCTTACTTTAGATTCCTTAAGGGCTGGAAAGGCATCTTGTCCTCAGTTTTATTTACCACACCACATTGCCTAGTGCTTTAGTTATTAAGACATGTTTATTAGTTGAGTGATTGCCTCAGAATCTGCTTTTAACGTCCCAAGAATTGAACTACATTTTTTTTAAACCTCAGAGTAAAAATACAGAAATCACTTTAAGCGAGCCCACCTCTCTCCCACACACTCAGTCACTTGCTCATGTATACATGCACATCCAGTTGCAACTGAAGGAGGGATTAATTTAAGCAGTAATTTTTAATGGTAGCTTATTACAGGGGTAGTTGATGATAATTAAGCTTAAAAATTATTTTACCCTAAATTTTATTTAAGTTCTTATATAAATTTACTAGTTGATTAAAAAGTTTTAAAAGAAACTGCTATAGCATCTTGCTTTTGTAGAAACATTTCTATTTTGATTGAGGGAGGAAATAGTGTAGAATAGTGTTATAGCTACAGTTATATAAATAAGTTCCATATCTGGCCAAATTCTCTAATTAGCTCTATGACCTTGAACAAGGGATTTAAACTTTCTAAACTTGAATTTTCTAACCTGAAAACGTGAGGATAATGTCAGCTGTATCACCAGGATATTGTGAAATATAAATGGGAAAAATGTCTTAGAGTCCTTAGTAACCTTAAGGACTTACAAGAATGTAAGGTGAACCACATTATAATGTAAGATGGAGTTACTCATGTCTGTAAAAAGATGATAGCTTACCTGCGCTGCCCAAATCTATGAATTATATCAGATACCTCCAAAAGTGTAAATACTGGAGAGACAATAGCTGTAAAACAGAAGCAGTTGTGAGACACATAAGTGGTTATAAGATCTGACCACGAGGTGTCTGTGGTCAGGTTAGACTGAACCAGAAACACCTGCTTTTTCCTCTTCAGTCCTAAAGTTTAGGCTCACCTCTAATTATGGCTGGACATTGTTCTCATCTGGAGGAACCCACCTCTCTGATAGAATTCTGGTCTTTTTCTTAGTGCGATCTTGAAGGTGTTTTCTACAGTCGCACTGAGTAAGGATTTGCAGAAGTTTGCCGTTGGGTGAGTGCTAAGCCCTCATTGCTGTTGCTGAAAGAAAGCAAAAAAACAAAATAAAAAGCAACAGAAGCACTACTCCTGCGAGGTTCACTCTGCGACTTGGTGTCTCACCAAGGCTTAGTTTATGTTATCTGCTGTGTTTGTGTTGGAGCTGAGCTATCTGGAAACTCACATGGACCACGCAGCCAGTCAGGCCATGGAAAAGCTCAAATGCATGAGGTGTATATTTCACATGTGTGCTCTGTCCCCACATGGGTTGGACACCTTCTCTCGGTGACAGAACCCTGATATCAGGGTGCTTCAGAAAATTCATGGAAAGTGACAGTCAAAGGTAAGCTTATGTTGGTGCAAACAAAGTTGGAGTCCATACAGTTTTTTCATAATACACCCTTTCTGTGAGCTTTTTGAACACTCTTCAGTATAGCATGATGGAGATATACCAGCCTGTAACGTGGAGTTCTGCCCTTTGAGCCTATACCCAGCTGCCGCACCACAGTGGAATGACTGTCTTTGTCCTCGCTGGGAGCTTTGCTGCATGCCGTGGCTTAGCTGCTGTGCAGTGCTTCCTCTGCCCGGGACTCTCAGTACTGGTTAGCCTTATTAGTTACTAGTTGTATGGCCTGCAGCTTTCTAGGGGGGTGCTTCAGAACTTCTGCATTTATATACATGTGATTGAATTTCATCTGGCTGTGTTTTTTAGTTACTCCTTTAGTTACTCAAAACTTGTCTCTTTTGTGATGCGCAATGTTTTCTCAATGGCAGGGACTTCCTAGCTGGAGAGCAGATCTGAAATGCACCCAGAAGCTGACAAGTGATGTTTGTTAGGATATGTACATGTTTTCAAGAACAGTCCTAACTATATTATGCTAATTAATTTGTATTTTTTTATTTTTTATTTCATAAATGTGAATTTACAAAGTGCAACTTTTGTATTGTTGTGCCCCCCCCCAACCTTCCTCCCTCCCGCGGCCCTCCCCTCTCCCATCCCGCCCTTTATCGAGTTTCATTTTCAATTACCTTCATATACTGAAGATCAACTTATGCTAATTAATTTGATCCCTGGAATGAATTGGATTAAAAAGAGGTAGGTGATTTATAGATAAATTGTGACTGTAACTGACAGTGACATTTTAGCAGCAATCTGTTGGATGTGTGGTAAAATGGGGAGAGGTATAGTCATCAATATTTGTGTATTCTTATTCTTACAGCCTCTTTTTTAAGTTACACTCCAGTTTTGGTGTTTTTTTTTTTTGTTGTTGTTGTTTTTTTAGGATTTATTTTATTTATTTGAAAGAGTTACAGAGGGAGGTGGAGACAGGAGAGAGTGGTCTTCCATCTGCTGGTTCACTCCCCAGATGGCCTCAACAACCAGGACTGAGCCATACCAGAGCCAGGAGGTTCTTCCAGGTCTCTCACGTGGGTGCAGGGACCAAGCACTTGGGCCAGACTGCTCCTTTCCCAGGGCATAGCAGGCAGCTGGATCGGAAGTGGAGCAGCGAGAACTCCAACTGGTGCCCATATAGAGTGCCAGCCCCAGCCTTGCATTTTTCTTTTCATCTATTTGAAAGGCGAGGTGGTGGGAGGAGGTAGAGAGAAAGGGAGGGAGGAGAGAAGAGGGATCTATCTTCCATCTGCTGGTTTACTCCAGGCTGAAAGCAGGATCCAGTAACTCCATCTGGGTCTCCTCCATGGGCCGCAGGGGCCCAAGCACTGGAGCCATCACCTGCTGTCTCCGTGGATGCGTTAGCTGGATCCGAATTGGAGGTGCTGGGACTCAAATACTCTAATGTGGCATGTGGACTTCCCAAGTGGTAGCTTAACCTACACCACAACACCTGCCCCCTTATGGCCTTTTAAACGCTATGAACAAAAGGACATTTGTTTTGTCTTCTGCTGTAGCTAGGACATAATCATAAACACAAATGCAGAAGGAAATGTTAATAAATCAGGTAAATACTAAGATTTCATAACTCCTCTTTTCAGTACAGTTTTTTTCTTTCAAATTTAAAGTTTTTCATTAAGCATGGCCTTGAGAACTAGACAAAGTACAGCTCTGTTTTAGAGTACCTGCAAAAAAATCATTTCCTCTCTAAATCACTGGAGTGATTAGAACTACGTAATCATGTGCTTTGCAGAGAAACAGCCTTTAATTGTATGGACTGTCACTTTGAGAGATAGTGAGAAAGGGCAAAGGGAAGGGAGAGGAACTCTTTAAAATTTCTTTTTCATTTTTATATAGTTTAGTTGTCGATTGCAAATGCATTATTATTTAAGCATGAAGTTTACTGGTAACTTGTTATTAGCTTCCTTACAGATCTGTACAAGTCTTTATCAATGTATTTGGATCCCTGAAGTATAAAAACTTGCAGATAGTATGTTGTTCCACACTTGAAAGACTTTATTCACACCAGCATTGAGCTGGCCAGTTAGGCAGCCCTTTAAAAGGATTTTGACAGGGAT
Organism: Lepus europaeus; assembly: GCF_033115175.1. Taxonomy (NCBI): domain Eukaryota; kingdom Metazoa; phylum Chordata; class Mammalia; order Lagomorpha; family Leporidae; genus Lepus; species Lepus europaeus. The sequence continues at coordinate 2,807,480 of NC_084829.1, read as the reverse complement.
ATGCTTCTTGTGTTCCCCCGTTTCCCCCCATCCTTGATTTCGTGCTCACGTGTGCTGATTTATTTCCCCAGGGCGCCGTGCCATCCAGCGTAGAAGAGGCCAGTGCGGCAGTGGTGCATGCCCCTCTTTCATCCCCAAAGCCTTGCCACCCTCCGCCCGTGACTCGTGTGTCTGCTGCTGCTCCCTGATAGCAGGGCGTTTTGATTAGCTGCACAGTTTACCTGCTTATTATTCCCATCCTGTCCACGTGCGGGGGTGCTGATGCATGCGAAATCTGGAGGTCCTGGCCAGTGTGGAGCATAATCCTATCTAGACCAGGAAATGCCTGGCTGCCCAGATATTTCTCCGAGCAGTAGGGCAGGGACGGTATCTTTTACTTCCTTCCTGTCCTTCTCCATTCCAAAACACCTCTGGCCCAAGTTGGTGTTAGATAGTCACTAATCCATCTCACTTTCCATTGTTCGTAAAATCTAGAGAAACTGAATTTTATGTTAAAATATCTTTAGGTCCATCACTGTGTAGTGATTTATCCTATTGAAGTGATTGCCGAAAAAAGTTAAAATGTAATTTGTAAAATTAAAAGCGTGTAAATTTTTGCTTGTCCTAACTATTAAACCTTGGGCAGGTTAGAATTTTTTTGTTTGTTTGTTTGTTTGTTTTTTGACAGGCAGAGTAGATAGTGAGAGAGAGAAACAGAGAGAAAGGTCTTCCTTTTTGCCGTTGGTTCACCCTCCAATGGCCGCTGTGGCCAGCACATCGTGCTGATCCGAAGCCAGGAGCCAGGTGCTTCTCCTGGTCTCCCATGGGGTGCAGGACCCAAGGACTTGGGCCATCCTCCACTGCCTTTCCGGGCCGTAGCAGAGAGCTGGCCTGGAAGAGGGGCAACCGGGATAGAATCCGGCGCCCCGACCGGGACTAGAACCCGGTGTGCCGCCCGCTGCAAGGCGGAGGATTAGCCTGTTAAGCCACGGCACCGGCCACCTTGGGCAGGTTGGTACCAATTTGCCTCAGTTTCCCAAGTAGAGATCATAATAGTACCAACTGTGTAGGATTATCCTGAAGATTCAAAAAGCAAATGAATGTAGAAGACTTAGAACATGCCTGGCACATATGTACTGAGTGCTATGGATTATTGCTGTGACTGTTGGGTCACAGTAGGATTATGTTTTCCCTCTGAAGAATCAGAAGTATGGCATATGAATGGCAAGAGTGCGAGAGGGGACTAGACACAAACAGATGCAAACTAAAAGATTGGCTTATTGTTAAAAAGGAAGAAAGCCTGTGGGGTGCTGTGTGGTATCCCATGGGTGTATTTTATTCCTATGGAGATGAGCAGGCAGATGTGTCTGTGTGATGAGCCTCCCAGCACACAGATCACTGTCTGTGCCTGTGGATTTGTTTTGAAACTTTTCAAACTTCAGGGGTTGTGTGGGTGTGGGTGTGTGTTGTGTGTGTGAGAGAGTATGTGTGTATGCATGTATGTGGTCATTTAATTAAAAATTATCTTTCTATACTTTCTTTACTGCTTTTTACCTTTTACTGCTTTTTTTTTTTTTTTGGATTTTTTTTTTTTTAACAGAGTGGACAGTAGAGGGAGACAGAGAGAAAGGTCTTCCTTTTTGCCGTTGGTTCACCCTCCAATGGCCGCCGTGGTAGGCACGCTGCAGCCGGCGCACCGCGCTGTTCCGATGGCAGGAGCCAGGTGCTTCTCCTGGTCTCCCGTGGGGTGCAGGGCCCAAGCACTTGGGCCATCCTCCACTGCACTCCCTGGCCACAGCAGAGAGCTGGCCTGGAAGAGGGGCAACCGGGACAGGATCGGTGCCCCGACCGGGACTAGAACCTGGTGTGCCAGCGCCGCAAGGCGGAGGATTAGCCTGTTAAGCCACAGCGCCGGCCTGGATTTTGTTTTCTTGAAAGTCAGAGTTACAGAGAGGCAGAGGCAGAGAAGAGGTCTTCGATCCACTGGTTTACTCCCCAGATGGCCGCAATGGCTGGAGCTGCGCTGAACAGAAGCCCGGAGCTTCTGAGTCTCCCACGTAGGTGCAGGAGCCCAAGGACTTGGGCCATCTTCTACTGCTTTCCCAGGCCATTGAGAGAGCTGGATCGAAGTGGAATAGCTGGGACTCAAACTGGTACCCGTGTGGGATGCTGGCACTGCAAGCTGCGGCTTTACCTTTGAGTGACTCATGGGAAATGAACATTTCTAAGTTTTGTACATGTTCTAGATACTTAGAAGATCAAAACCAATTGGCAAAACACAGCTTACTAGAAAAATGGGTGAAGAGTCCACAAGGTTGGGCCGATGTGTGGCATTGTGGTTAAGCCACTGCCCACAACTCAGGCATCCATCCCAAATGGGTGCTAGTTTGAGTCCCAGCTGCTCCACTTCCAATCCAGCTCCCTGCTAATGTGCCTGGAAAAGCAGCAGAAGATGGCCCAGGTGCCTGGGCCTTGCACCCATGTGGGAGACTGGAGAAGCTCCTGGCCTCTGACTTTGGCCTGGTCCAGCCCTGGACATTGCAGCCATTGCAGCCATTTGGGGAGTGAACCAAGGGATGAAGGATGTCTCTCTCTCCCCCAACTCTTCTATAGCTCTGCCTTTCAAATAAATAAAAAGAAACCTTAAAAAATATGTAAAAGGTAAGAATAAATAATTCCCTGAAGGAATAAGTTTACAAAGACAAAAAACTCTTAAGTATTGATACTAGTCAAAAAATTTATATATACATTTTTTAACCTGTTAAATTGGGAAAATATTTTAAAATTGACCTTTTAGGTTATTTCTTGCCTCTGGTATTTTTATTTGTATTTTTTTTTACTGACTGTGGACACAGACTTCACTGCTACACCCTTTGCAACTGAGCGTGTTTGGGGGAGACAGTTCTGGGTCACGGTGGGCCAGTGAAGACTGGGAGTCTGGCCTCCTCCTGGAACACTGCCCTTCGCCCTCACTGGCCACCCTTCCCTGGGAGCTTCTGCACTTGGCTGCTCTCATTGCTTCAGGCCTGCTTGAGACTCCCAGCTCCCTAGAAGGGCAGGTCAGGTAAAGGTCATGGAAAGGGTAACTTAGCTGCTGGGCACGATCAGCTCTTTCTTATTCCAAGGTGGTTGACCTTTGTGGGGTCCTTCTCCTCCTCTTTACCTGGAGGTAAGTCAGAGAAAGGAGGAGTCACAGCAGCTTCCATGGAGAATGGAAGGGGAGGTGTTTACTTGTGCACGTTTTATATATCAGTTATGTCCTGGTTTCCTGGCTATCAGCGGGTTACTCATCCCTCAGCTGATGATTGACCCTGCTCTTGGACTTCACTCTGCTGATCCATTTGTGCATTTTGCTTGGTTCTCAATTGTACTTTTAGTCCGGTTTCTTTGGTTTAGGTGTTCAATATTTTTTTAGTGTGAAATTCTGAGGTCTGGAAGTCTGGAGGCCTGGTTTTTTTGTTTTGTTTTGGGGGTTGAGGGTGCTGGTTGGCTACTTCCTAGCTGCGTAACTGTACACTAACCATTTTAACTTTTTGAATCTCAATTTCCTGAAATGTAAAATGAGAGCTTTGGATTAATTAATCCCCATGGTTTCTTGAATCCTGAATTTGACAAAGATTTTACCTAGTGATTTGTATTCCAAATGAGCCAGGTGTAAATAATTTTCAGACCTAGTCTGTCTGTGGATTCATCTCACCACAATGGTTAAGTGATTGGAAGTTTTTGTTCTGATACAAAACAGCATCCTCTGTAATCATTGAGGTGTTTGTCTTTCTCTTGCTGGAGATACAGATTATCTTGATATTGTAGTTATGATTAGCTGGAAAGATGCCTTTTCTTAAGAGTAATTAGAATACCTGTAGTGAAAGAGCTTGAAAGGCAGTGCAAATGAGAGCTTTTGCTTCCTGTAGAAGGGTATTCTGGTGCCAGAAGTTGAGGTGATGTGGACAAAGAGATCCATTTTATTAGTAGCAGGGTTTCTTTAGCCCAGTAATACTTATCTTATCCTGTTCAAAGAAGCTGCCAAACAGTGCTTAAGCAGAAACATACAATACGATTTAGCATGCAGTTCAGAGGGGCCAGCTTCTCAAATTGCATGTAAGAAAGGTCCCTTTTTCATTTGTCCATCTGGGCTGTTAGTGCAGCCATGTTGGGAGAGAGAGAAGAGACACCCCTCTCATGGCTGCAGGGAGGTGTGGACAGGTGTTGGGTGGGTGGATGGTGGGGGAGAGATGTTCGTGGGGTCCGTCAGTGCCTTTTGCAGTCATCTCTACTGAGAGGAGGGGGCACCTTTCTGTGTTTCCCTCACCTTTTTGTAGATGTGAAATTTTCAGTCGTTTACAGTAGTCAACATAGGAATCTATTTCTGGAATTATGCTTCATTTTTTTTTTTTTCGTGATTCTGGGACATTTCTGAGTATTCCATGAAAAGTGAGAGGTTTCCCCTTCCTGAATAATGGGATAGGCATCAGGTATACCCAAACCTTCCCCTTTTGGACCCTGGACAGGGACTTGGCTGCTCAGCTCCACGCCTGACATCCGTCCACCACCACGCCAAGTCCACCCACAAACCACATTGCACCACCTCAGGGGCAGTGCACGTGTCCAGAACCAAGACCTGGGAAGTTTCAGGCACTGTATCCTTCCCCCTCTTTTGACTCTGGAGAGTTCTAAAATTACATGACTTTTCTGGTTTGGGTCACTTGATTAAAACTGGAAGCACTGTTTAATCCATAAAACACCCTGTAATGGAAAATGGCTACATCAAGTTGATTTGAAAATGAACCCTTTATGGTCTTTTATTATTTGTTAGGTTTTGACATGTTTGGGTAGCTCCCAGGTGGAAGAGGGTGAGGAAGGAGAGCATTTCCCTAATTCAGAATAATGGACAACTGGATTCCAGTCCTGGGATCAGCTAAAACCAGTGGTGTGTGTTAGGCGGACATTGTACCTCAGTTGTCCAAGATGCCAAGTTTCTGCTTACCTTCCTAGTCAGTTCTTATGAGAATAAGAAAATATTTCTGTGTTTTGAAAATGTTAAAGCTACAGCAATTGCTTTAAAAAGTGTGACATTAAATATGAAATAGATACCTTTAGTAGCCTTCTGTAAAATCAGATTTAAAAGCCTCACAGTCGGATACTCTCTCCAGTTAATATGCTTTCTGTAACAAGCCTGGAGTGTATAGCAGACTGATTGTGTTCATAGTGAACAGTATGTCACTATGAGTATGTCTGTGCCTTGATTCCAGAGGAGCCAAGTGTCAGGCGTTAATGGGAGTTGTGGGTTCTCAGTTGCTGTGACCTTTCAGTCATTCCTCTGATTGGAACAGTCTCTATCAGCCCGCGCTCCAGGGGGTGGAAACCACCATCCCTCTGGCTTGGGGGATGTCTGCTGCTTAGATACTGTGTCTCCCCTGAGTCCCCCAGGAGCCTGGGGAGAGGGGGAGGGGGAGGCAGGCGGGGTTCCCTGGGCCAGAGACCAGGAGCCCTCACTCGGCTCCTTTCCCACTCATTGTACAGCTCCGGCCCTATCACTCGCGAGGCCTGGCAAGGAAGTGAGGAGGAAGCAAGTGCCCCTGCTGGTTCAGAATGTTCCAGTGCGGTTGGAAAGTTTGAGAAGCGGCCTGGGTGAGAAGAACAAGACCTTATTGACAGGGTTCAGTTCTGGTCAGGTCTGTTTCACATCAGCTTTCTACATAATCACAGCTCTTCCCACTCCAGGGACCTCTAGCACAGTCACCTCTGCCTTTTTTTTTGTTTGTTTGTTTTTTAAACATTCTATGCAACTATGTGGTAGAACACAAAATATTTTAACCTTTTTATTCCAAGAGAATTAAAAACTGTGAAAAGTGTAGTGTTGTCTGCTTGAAAACAGAACAAGACCTTTAGTTTCCAGTACACTCACCTCCCGTCAGATTGCTGCTTTCATTGCCAACATGCTTCCAGCGCGCTGTTTTCTCATTGATTGGACTAATGATTGTTCTGGTTTTTCCGACGGCCGTGTCCTGGTCTAAATTGGCCAGCCTCGTTATCTGAGTCAGTTTGCTTGTGGGGCATGTAAAAAACATGCAGATTGTGAGAGTGGGATGGAAGGAACACGCAAACCCTTTCTCTTTCTCTCCACACGAGAGTCGGCAAGCCTGAATCTTTATGTCAACAAGTCAGAGAAAATCTGCTGGAGGTTTTAATGAACCACGAAATGTGTCCCTCGTACGCCTCCCCTTGTCAGTCTGCCTGGATTGATGGATGGCTTCTGCATCAATGTAGTAAACACTTGTGTGGCAGCCTTGTCACTTCAGGACCCTTCGCGGTGTCTCCAGTTCCAGCTTTGGATCATGTTAATAATGCTTGCTTCATTTTTCTTTTTTCCTAGGATAGCTAGTAGGAGCTTTTGAAGCTCAAAGGAATATTTAAAATTTGTCAAACTAAAGGAACTAAAGAAAACCCAAACATCCCACAACTACTTTTTTCTAAAAAAAAAAAAAAAAAAAAAGATTTATTTATTTATTTAATTTTAGAGGCAGAGTGGCAGGGAGAAACAGGGAGAGAGAATGCACATGAGTGCTTCTATTCACTGGTTCACTCCCCAAATGGCCAATATAGCTAGACCTGGGCCACACTGAAACTAAGAGCCAAGAACTCTATCGTGTTCTCCCCTGGGGGCACACAGAGCCCACGGAGTTGAGCCATCCACCACTTCCTTCCCCACTGCATTAGCAGGATGCTGGATCAGAGCAGAGTAGCTGGGACTGGAACCAGCACTCCTCCATGGGCTGCTGGCGTCACAAGTGGCAGCTTAACCCGTTGTGCCACGACACTGGCCCCAGATACCTTGCTCTTAAGTTGGGATTTAGCCACATGATTTAAAACTAAAACAAATGAAGTCCTTACTACTTTATAAACCATGGACATCTTCCCCTTCCTCAGAGTTCACATGCATAGGTGGTGATACTAGTACAGGTCTGCCCATGTCCCTTCCCTTCACTTAAAACCTTTAGGCCCTCAGTGACTTTGCAGAGTCCCTGGGTCAGTAGCTGACTCCTGCCAGTGCCCACAAGTCCAGCCCTCCCCTGCCACAACAATCACTTTCCCTCTGTGCCCCTGGTCTTCACTCCACCCTGGAGTGTTTCAGTAGTCAGGGTGCCCCAGCTCCCATCTCCTCTCCCCATAAATTCCACTTCTGTGAGTGCTCCCCTGGCCCCCAGGATGAGCAAGATTTCTGGTTTATCTTCCTGTAGCCTGAGGGCATTCTGCAGAGCACATGTATTTTACATATTTCACACAGCCAATAATTGGCAAAACATGAACCCACATCCACGTGATTCAGGAGCTCTGTGTTCTCCTGTTGCCTCACATTACTTCCCTGGATTTCAATTTCTTCTGTCTTCTGTGGGCCTCCAGTGGAATATACTGTCAGTGAAAATGCTCTGTGAACAGTGTAATGTCAAGCCATGTTTACCATCATTGTTGGTATTTATTTTGATTGCTTTGGTCCTTACTTTAATTTCATGTAGCTTTTCAAAATATTAAACCAAAGGGAGGCCAAGAGAGACAGAGTTTCCACCTGCTGGTTCACTTCCCAAATGCCCCCAGGAGCTAGGGCTGGGCTAGGCTAAAGCCCAAGAGCTAGGAACTCAGTCCAGGCCCCCAACATGGGTGGCAGGGACCCAGCTGTTTGAGCCATTACTTGCTGCCTCCCAGGGTGCACATTAGCAGTAGGCTGGAATCAGGAGTGGAGCTGGCACTGCACCCAGGCGGTTCCGCATGGGACGTGAGCATCGCAAACAGCATGTTAATCATTACACCAAATGCTTGCTCTTTATGTGGCCTTTTAAATGCTTTTCTCAAAAATCTCAGTCTAGGCCCCTTGTCTTTGCCAGTCATGAGGGATCTGACGTTGTCCAATTTTCCTTCTCTTCCCAGGATGGCTCGTACTTGGCTGAATTCCTGCTGGAGAAAGGCTACGAGGTGAGTGACTCACTCAGTGGGAGAGCATGGGGGGTGGGATGGCCCAGGTGCAGGGGCCCCGAGCTTCCTTCACTGGGTGCTGCTTTATGCATCCTCCATGGAAACTGCGATAACAGCTCAGAATGGGGAAGAGAGTGCCGCTGAGCTTGTGACCCTGTGGACTCACTGTGCCGTTTATCTGCTGGCGAGCACAGGGGGCTCCCCTGCTCCTGGAGCTCGGCTGCTTTGCACGCTCCCTGCATTCCCTGATAAAGCAGCAGCGTGTGCAAGCCCGCGCTGTAACATTATTAGAGTTAATTTATGATGTAATGTGTTACATAAAAAAGTCCCACTTGCAGTGAAGTCACTTAATTCGGAAATTGCACACAGCAATAAAAACCAAACTGATCTTTGGCAAGCTTGCCTGAAAAATTTACACCTGGAGGTTTTTGCTTTCTAATAAGCAGTCTTATATTTTATGGAGCTAAAACTTCTAGGTTTGCTGCTGCTGCTGTTGTATTTTTCTCCTCTTTTTCCTTCAACATCTTCTCTTTTCCTTGAAAGAAACAAGGATTCTGTTTATTAAACTAAATGTAGTTGGTCAGTGTGTACAGTTTACGTTTTTTTCCTTTTTAAAAAGATTTACTTATTTGAAAGTGGGAGTTGCACAGAGAGATCTTCCACTGGTTGACACCCCAAATGGCCACAATGGCTGGAGCCTATCAAATAAATAAACAAATCTTTAAAAAACAAAAAAAGAATTATGAGGGCAGATTTTATTTTGCTAGGAAGAGACAGTAGAGGGCTCACCTGGCAGATTATAGGTAATGGGAGGACACCAAGATTGACCAGAGAAGTTAGGTTTGGGAATGAGGTTGTAAACTGATAGATGGAAATATGTTTGACGATACAGTGGTCAGTACAGAGCCACACAGCATAAGACATGAGCCTTCCTCAGCACCAGGGAAGAGGTGAGCTGTTTACAGAAAGTGGGAATGAAAGGGTGTTTATCTGTAGTGTGTCCAGTTTTCATACGCTGCTGTCCCCAGTTGTAAGAGTCTGGTGTAATTGGAGAATGGACTATTAAGCTTTTAAAGGAGATCTGATGGTCACACGGGGTTTACGTTGTGCCTCAGTCAAAGTCAATGTTGGAGTGATTTTTCAAATTGGCAGCATTGGGAAATTGTGCGAGTTCTCAGCCACAGCACCTGGTTACTGGAGACCACAAGCAAAAGCATAGAGTTAGTAGATTGCTGCAGTAAGGTGAGACCTGCCGCTCAGGAGGCCACCATCAGCGATTTCTGATGAGGACAAACTTGGAACTCAGTAGGTTCTCGGACTCCTGTGTGCATCAGAAGCACCGTGAGGCCCTGAGAAAATGCAGGGTGGACCACAGGTGTGGTCTCTGATCCACTCCCAGCAGTTGTTGGTGCTGTTTGCCTGAGTACCACCAACAGAGAGCTCTGGAAGCTGGGCTCCAGGGAGAGTGAGTGACTGACTCAGTCCCACCGTGAAGCTAACAGGTGCCTGAAGATATTTTAAATTTGTGGGGCCTTGCTTCTCTAAGTCTCTCATCATTTGGAAGCTAGTCTTTGTATAAGGAATATCACTAAGCTCACAAACAACTGCAGACAACACAGTTTGGGGCAGCAAGATGCAAACCATGAATAAACGGACATGGTGAAGAGGAGACGTGATGCTGAGGCAGAGTTGTTTTCCTTGGAAAACAAGGACTAGCAGTGGCAGGGGAGCCTGGGCTGTGATGCCGGGGCAGCACTTACCATCTCTAGCAGCAACACCCACTGCAGGGAGCCCAGAGCCAGGGACGGGGGTCACGGTGCCACAGCATAGGCACAGTTCACTGTGCCCCTTTATTTCCTCTCTAGTCAGAAAAGCAAAGTGAAAGTAGAAAATGTTTTGCTAACCTTAAGGAAAAATTAATATTTGTGAATGACTTGAAAAGGAATAGCATATATTAACGGACTGATGAGTTATGGTTAATTATCTTGTGTGATTCCTGAAGCTAATGTGGCCACTGAAGTTTATGCATCTGATGTTCTGATCATTTAAAGTGAAGAAGTAGAGGATTACTTTATCCCCAGTCCAGTTTTCATTGTGCAGACCCTCTGTTTAAAGTTACATTGTTAAAAAATATTTATTTATTTATTTGAAAGGCAGAGTTACAGAGAGAGGGGCAGAGGCATTGAGAGAGAGAGAGAGAGAGCGCGAGAGAGCAATTGATCTTCCATTCTCTGGTTCACTCTTCAAATGGTTGCAATGGCCAGGACTGGGCCAGGCCAAAGCCTGGAGCCAGGAACTTCCTCTGGGTCTCCCACGTGGGTGGCAGGAGCCCAAGTACTTGGGTCATCTTCCACTGCTTTACCAGGTGCATAATCAGGGAGCTAGCAGGATTGAAAGTAAAGCAGCAAGGACATGAACTGGTTCCCATATGGGATGCTGGCACTGCAGGCTGCAGCTTAACCCACTGCAACACAATGCCAGCCCCAAAATTATGCTTTTTAATGTTGCTTGTTTTTTCAATTTTGCTCAAGATCAAACATTACAGAAAGCATAAAGAGAACATTCATTCATTCTTTATTTGGTACCCACAGATGCCATCTCACAATGGGAAAACCGGGAATAATAGATTTTTCTTGGAAATATCATCCTGTAAATACTTTATGTACTTAATTCCACACCTGCTAAACCTTAAAAGTCGTTTTCCTTTACACCCTTTTGACCAGCACAGAGCAAGTGAGTGGAACAGGTGGTACAGCTCACAATGGTGTGGGGCTCTGGGACTCAGTTGCTGGCTGGCCTCCTCCTTTTCTTTTTTTATTTTTATTTTAATTAATTTATGTATTTGAAAGGCAGAGAGACATAGAAACATATACCTCTTCTGGATCACTTTTCAAGTGTCCGTGTTAGTGCTCATCTGATCATTGGTGGCTGTGTGGCCCTGAACAAGCGACTCAACCCTTCTAAGACTCGGTTCTCTGGTGCGGAAACGGAGCTGAGGAGCAATGTGTCTCCCACGGTTTGTCCTGAGGGTTGGTTGCGATGTTCCGTGGAAAACACTTAGCCAGTGGACTGCCTGACATGGTGGCATCCGAGTGGCACAGAATCTGATGCTGACAAGTGGGAGCAGTAGTCCAACTAATTAGCATGACTGAAAGAGCCATACACATTCCTTCTTGGGATGGGGAAGATGGAAGGTCCACAGAAGTGGGGCTGATTGTGGAAGCACGTTCTAGTTTCAGGGCCATTGTGAGCAGGTAGGCAATAATGGAAAGCCAGAGAAATAAAAGGCAGAGTTGAACCCTTTCAAAACCGAGATTTATCTGGGAATGTATATGAACAATAGGTAGGGGCCAGTGCTGTGGCGCAGCGGGTTAACGCCTGAAGAGCCGGCATCCCATATGGGCGTTGGTTCAAGACCTGGCTGCTCCACTTCCAGTCCAGCTCTCTGCTATGGCCTGGAAAAGCAGTAGAAGATGGCCCAAGTCCTTGGGCCCCTGCACCTGCGTGGGAGACCTGGAGGAAGCTCCTGGCTCCTGGCTTCAGATCAGCGCAGCTCCAGCCATTGTAGCCGCCTAGGGAGTGAACCATCGGATGGAAGACCTCTCTCTGTGTGTGTGTGTGTGTGTGTGTAACTCTGATTTTCAAATAAATAAATCTTTAAAACAAATAGGTAAGCTGTGGGTTTCCTTTCCAGGAAAAGAGCTGTGCTCACCTCTTGTGAATAGACATGAGATATAGGAATTGTTCAGTTATCCCTGGGGGTTCCTACTGTACTTTCATGATCTATGAAATATTTTTTTCCTGGGTTGTTTGTTGCTTATCTCGCAAGCCTTGACACTTTGATTTGAGAAAGGACAAGATACTTTTTGTGGGTTTTGTTTTGCAGCTACCCTGAGTGTCAGCGGGACTGGCTGGCCGTGTGGCCCTTTAGCTCCCCATCTCCACCCCCACTAGCTAGCTGTGTGATCTCAGGCAGTGCCCTCCTCTGTGGAGCAGGAATGATAATGTTAAGTTTATTGTGGAGATTAAGTGGTTCAATACCCATTGAACCCAGTGCCTGGCATTTTATCACTGCTCTGTGCATGTTAGCTTTTGGTATTGTTTAGATAATCTTTACTTTTCAGAAGGTAAGTGACGTTAACTATCCCTGGAAGGTATCCTTTCCTGCAAGAGAAATGTTAACATTAAAGAATTTGGAGGGCTGGCACCGCAGCTCACTAGGCTAATCCTCCACCTGCGGCCTGGCACCCCGGGTTCTAGTCCCATTTGGGGCACCAGATTCTGTCCCAGTTGCCCCTCCTCCAGTCCAGCTGTCTGCTGTGGCCTGGGAAGACAGTGGAGGATGGCCTGAGTGCTTGGGCTCTGCACCCGCATGAAAGACCAGGAGAAGCACCTGGCTCCTGGCTTCGGATCGGCACAGCACCAGCCGTAACGGCCATTTGGGGGGTGAACCAACGGAAGGAAGACCTTTCTCTCTGTCTCTCTCTAACTCTGCCTGTCAAAAAAAAAAAAAAAAAGAATTTGAAGTCCAACATTGATAATTTTCTGTTTTTCTGATTTTAATAAGTAATGAAGTATTTCTCTGTTATATTGCTTAAGTCAAGTCTCGGTTTTGAAGTGAGACTTATTTTGTTCTGACATCCAGAGAACCTGAAAGTTTTCCTTTTCATCACCTAGTTAAATGGAACGTGAAATTTGTTTGTCAAAACACTCATTTCCATTTAAGACCTTAGTTTTTCAGAACTGTATTTTGCTTTGAACTGTACTTTCATAATAATTTTGATTAAGTTTATATAAAGTCAGATTCAGCTCATTTATCTTTTCAGCTTGGTTTCCTACCCCTCCTCTCTTTTTTCTCTAAAAATCCTTGTACAAACAAACAAAAAAAGCTCTAGCTATATCCCTTCTGTAAAGAGAAAGCTGCTAATCTCAAATTCTTAACTACATTATGCAGTTTGCACACATTTTGGCTTGTCTTAAAGTTTGTATTTCACCTGTCTCAGAAAAAGACAGACTCAGCTTTCATTAGCTCTTGGAATAATACCTGTTGTCATGGACTCAGCGTTTGGCAGCCTGCTCTTTCCCTGTATACATGTATTGAAAGTTGGGCGTGAGGGGAAATTAAAACTTTTTTTATTAAAAACAAAACTAGTGCTTCATGCTTTTGGTTTGTAAATGTGACATTAAGGTCCTATGCTTCTGACTTTGCTGTGACTTTGCTTTTCACACTGAATTCATCACGATCACTTAATATTTTTATCAAAACCTTTACTGTTTTGTGGAACTTTTGTTTTCTCTTTATTTTTTATTTAAGGTTTTTATTAATACATTAGATTCCAAGGGTCACAGCAAATGTGTGAAATTACCAACAACACAATTCTCATCCATTCTTGTGTTAATGTGACATTAATACAAAGTATGGATTCAGTGTAGTTCATAGATACAATTATAATGATACTTCCTTTCTCTCTGTGTTTTTCTATAAAATGTATTTGTACTTATAAATCACTTTTCTGTAGGTTTTTTTTTTTAATTTTTCTGAATGGCAGCAAACTCTCATCTAACTGGTTTACTCTTCAAATGCCTGTAAAAGCTGGGGCTAGAGCCAGGAAACAAGAACTCAATCCAGATCTCCACAGAGGTGTCGGAACCCCACTACTTGAGCCCTCTCCCAGGGTCTGCCCTGGTGGGAAGCTAGAATCAGGAGTGCAACTGGGACTTGCACCAGGCTTGCTGACATGGACACGGCAGCTTAGCCGCTGAAGATCCACCTTTCCTTTTGTTTTTGACTCTTAGAATATGTGAATTTTCTAGAATCCAGTAACTAGGAGAAGATAGCCTAAGCAGTAATAATATTATTCTTTTCATCATCCAAGGTAAATTTTCTCTTTTTAGAAAATAGATATTCCTCTCTATCCAATAAAGCAAAGCATGTACATTTGAGAAACCTGTATTTCAGAAATAACTTAGGTGGTAAACACTAGTTTTGCTGTGTTTAAATATATATGAAATTTCTTTTTTTCATTTAAATTTATTGTAAGCAGATTTTTCTTTATAATTGGAGCCCATGAAGTAGAATAAATTCTGATCTGAATATTAGTGTTATTTTCTCCATTTTTAAATTAAGAAATGAATATGTATAGCCAAGTTTCAATTTAATGTTTCCTAGATTTTTAATATTAGCCTCTAAAATGGCAAGCAGGTTTGCAATGTTCTCTTCTTGAAATATTTTCATGTTTACCAGCCTTTTTTGGGTTTCGTTCTTTTGGAAAATAGTGTTGATGAGTGCTTTTCTCTTTGGCTAAAACAGCTAACCATCAGGATTATTATTTGGGTGTGCTGTGCCTTTTGCAGAAGTCAGTTCCTCGTGTATGCCATATAAGATGACGGTGACATTTCTTTCTGTTTGAAAGAAGGTCTTATGTGCTTGTAATTTCCCCCTTGCATTTGGAATACTTGAGTCATGCCAAGGATTAATTTTAGTTTGAAATAGACAGAAAATGATTGAGTTAAAATATAGAAGTGTATTCAGCTGCAAATGAACTTACCCAACATGAGAAGGAACACGTCTAAAATAAGTCACGGATTAAAACTGCCACCAGTAGAACTGGAACTTGGGCAGCTGGTGACATAAGCTGATGTTAGCGTTGGCAGCACAAAGGGCGCAGTCTTGACACAAGGAAGTGGGACTAGGTCTGGAACAATTTCCCTTATGTATCACACACAAATAGTCTTTTCTTCAGTATCAGACAGGTATGCATTCCTGTTCCAACCACTTTCTCTCTCTCATACTTAACATGGTTAAGTCAAGATTTAACTACAAAAAAAATAGAGTCCTTTCTTCATCTAAGTTTTCAAGTCTGATAACCAGTAGAATGTGTGAATCTTTTCCCTAACATGATGCTGTTTAGCCTTCTGACTTTTCTACACAGCTGCATGACAGCAGCTGCCTTCTGATTATGTCTGTGCCCCAGCATGCACAGCACTGGGGGGTGTGGGAAGAAGTGGCTGCCTTGTGCCTTGCGTTCATCAGGCCACAAAGCTGTGGCTCTGATGCAGCCTCCCGCCGTCTGTCTGCAGTTTCAAATCAAGGAGATATTTTTGTCAGCAGTAGGGCTGTAAGTGTCTGTGTTTGGAAAAGCAGACATGAATATCTACAACTAAGCGTGAAGTCACGTAATTATCTGGTACTTTTGTGGAGATTGGCCATAAAACCACCCAAGAAAGGAAGAGGTAGAGTGATGGTAGCTGGTGGGTAGTGGTTGAGCGGGAAATATGCAGTTGAACTGTATGTAGTAATTTCAAAAATAATGTTTATAAATTATAGTTTTCCACAAAGCTAGACATTAACAAAAGAATGTTTGAGTTTTCTTTGTAATCCTCATTGCATATTTATGAATTACTTTTATCTTTCTACACTGCAACAACTCAGGTCCATGGGATTGTACGGCGGTCCAGTTCCTTCAATACAGGTCGGATTGAGCACCTGTACAAGAACCCCCAGGCTCATACTGAAGGAAGTGAGTGATTTTCTTTTTCTGCCATCTCTTTCTGTGACTTCGTATCTTTAGAGATGTTTTCAAATGTCATTTTTCTCAAAGTCTATCAAGTCACCATTACTTACCCATGAGTTACTATAGTGAATGTGGCTTGCATGCTTTGAAAGCCTGTGTTGTCGTTTGCTGCCCTAGGCTGTGGTGTCATCTTGGGTTGGCTGTTAGCAGGGTATTGTGTAGGTGACTCAGACAGACCAAGGGCAGACATGCCTTTGATCACGCTCCTCCAGGTGTCCCTGTCCCCGCAAGGAAAAGCAGGTCCCCCCTTTGCTTTTTACGTTTGGTCCAGTTAAACAGTCACTGTTATCCGTGCTTTACAGATATCTTCAGAGGGTATACACATTGTTACCAGGTTTTCTTTTTCTGAATCTCCCTGTTCTATAACACAGCTTACACCCTGGAGCCCGAATGTGTGTTAATTGTGTAACATCTGTCATTATGTTAAGATTTTTTAAAAGTTCGTCTGAGTTTACCCCTACAAATCCTTTACAGATGTAGGCAACATGTGCAAATTTCTTTTTACTTTATAGCTTCTTTTATTTATTTATTTATTTTATTTGGAAGGCTGAGTTAGAGACAAAGGTGAGAGAGAGAGAATGAGAAAAAATCTTTTGTCCTTTGGTTCTCTCCCCAACTGGCTGCAACAGCAGGCTGAAGCCAGGAGCCTGGAACTCCATCTTTGTCTCCCACGTGGGTGGCAGGGGCCTAAGCACTTGGGCCATCCTCCACTGCTTTTCCAGGTGCATTAGCAGGGAGCTGGTTGAGAATTAGAGCAACCAGGACTTGAACTGGTGCTCACATGGGATGGCAACATCACAGGGGACAGTTTAACCCGTTGTGCCCCAACACCCACCCCACTCTATGGTTTCCTTAAAGTTGACAGTATCCTTTGCTGCCTTAGAACCATTTCTATATTGACCCTGGTTTAAAATTCATATAAAATTTTAGATATTTAAAAAATTGAGCTTATGTCACTTTGTTCTGTGTAACGGTATGTTTTTGAATTCTAAAGACATGAAGTTGCACTATGGTGACCTCACTGACAGTACCTGCCTTGTGAAGATCATTAATGAAGTAAAACCCACAGAGATCTATAACCTTGGAGCCCAGAGCCACGTCAAAGTAAGCCATTTTCACGATCATGATTCCTCTGGCTGTGTTCCTGCCCCATCTGTGCTTTGCAACCACTGAGCATGGTCTTCAGGGTTAGTTAGTAGTGTTCATTTATTTTGGATTGTTCCTACAGACATGAACCCTGATTGGACATGTTTTCTGCCATTTCAGATTACGTTGTGAATGAAGTGTTTTGTTACAATTTTGGAAGGGGTAACTAAATAATATTTCCATTTTAATACTAGTATTTTGTATTGGCTGTGTTATCAGCTGGGAGAGTACTTTTTTCAGACCCAATAAGATGGTAAAATAAGTTGAATTGACTGTTTTTTTTCTATTGTGAATGGTTGTCATTACTGGCAAAAAAGTCTTTTTTAGCCTCTGTTCTTCCTCAGGTATATAGGAAGTGTTGATTTCTTTCATTTTGTTCAGGTTTTCTGGTAGTCTGTCCATTTTCACTTCAGTTCTTTCTTGAATGAATCCCAGTAAACCTGGGAAGGCCAGGGATTCCGTGGCTGTCTCCTGCTGCTCACTTGAGTGAGTGAAACCTGAAGCCAGGGGTGATATGAATTCTGCTTGGGTACTTATTCAGTCATGGTAGTTAGTAGAGCTTAGAAATCAAAGCAAATAACTGAGTTTAAAAAGCCAAAAAAAAAAAAAAAAAAAGCCCAGAAAAATCTATCAACAGTACTTGCTGTTAAGTGAACAGTACAGAGGTTTTGTATCAGAAAGTATTTACTGTGATTTTCTGTTCCTCCCTGTCGCCGACTTTGCGTGGAATAGAAGCTGTATGTCTTTTTATAGACCTCTGCTGGTTTAAAGAGATGTCATTAAGTAGGTGCAGTGCAACAGGTGAATATGGTGAGACAAACGTGTGAGAAGCTCAAGCTTGTGGTTGATAGCAGATTAAAAACTGGTTGTCTGCATAATGCATTTTTCTCTTAAGTGTTAACCTTGAAGGAGAACCACACATTGGTCTCTAAGGACACCATGTATCTGCCTGTGCCATCAGTCAAACAAACAAACAAAAAAACCCTTTCTTAATCTCTAAGGATTCTCTTCTATATCTAGGCTTAAAATTTGCTGTGTGGAAGTATCAGAGTCTTTGGGTTGGAGCAGAGCTGTTTGTCGCTCTGTTTTCCCATTTGGAAGAGTCTCCTGTGCATGGTTTTCCGTCTTCTTTCAACAGCAGTGACCACTCATCCCAGGAATGAAGACTGTAGCTTCTCCTGACTGAGGCCCTGTCTTCCACGCAGTCATTCGCTGTGCTGCTTCTTGGCCAGCTGTGAGAGTGTCTTCCAGACGAAACAGGATGCTTCGTAACAAACACTCTGTGACTCAGTTTCCTTAAGATTAAGAAGTCTCCTTTGTGGTCGTGGAGACTGTCACCTCCGGCAGCTATAAGCTGGCGTGGCAGGAGGATGCAGGACACTTTATGCAGGCTTCTCCTTTGCTTTTAGTATTCAGTGGGCTGGTCCTTTCCTTTCTCCAAAACACCTTGGTGACTCAGTAGGTTACATTTCTTTTTAGTTGCAGTGAGCATAATAGTGTTGGTTATTATTCCAAAGACTGGTAATGTACTGTAATAGAAAATTTAAGAGATTGAGTTGATTCCTCCTAGGTTGCTGTGTATGTGAAACTTATTTTGCTTTTATCATTTTTTTTTTGGCTGCATTTCCTAAAGGTCGGTTAACAGGCATAAATGATGCTCATGTGAGAATTTTGGTTTGTCACATTCTTTAGTCTCTCTACAAGTAATTATTGAGTGCATACCTCCTACGAGGTTCTCATGCATGGTACAGTGGAGGACAAAAAGGTGTGTGGAGGGTTGCAGTGTTGCCCGTTAGTAGCAGCAGTTTATGGCAAGTAGAGGCTGGCCTGATGCCTTTGACTGTTTGGTAGAGGGTGAGAAAGAACTTCTTTCTGAGGGGTTGTGGAGGTTTCCAGGAGGGATTCACATTGACTTTGGTCCTGGAGTATAAGAAGGACATGGACAAACAGAGAGAGTCGGAAACTGAGATTTGAGATGGAGCTGGTAACCTAAACCAAGAATTGGATGTGAGAAAACTTGGGCTGTGTTTGCCACGTGATGAGCATTCTGGATTAGCTGAGCAGGAAGGATGTCAAGGAGAAATGGGAGGTAAGGCTGGGCTGTAAGCTGGGCTACATCCAGGCAGCTGCTACATGATCTGAATAGGAGAGGAGTGTATTTGAAGATGAGGTTGAGAAGTTAGGATCTAGAGAGAGGGCTTGAGAAAAGATGCAAAGCTGTTGGATGATGGTGGCATTGGAAATGGGGAGAAGGAAGATGGTGGGCGCCTGGTGGAGCCGACTCCTCTGTGTGCTCACATGGTTACCAAGGTGGTGCTACAGTGGGGTCAATGTGCCATGCCCAGGCAAGCAGGTAGTTGATGGAGCCACAGCGCTAGGAATAGCATTTGAGGAGGGACTGTTGCAGCAGGGTAAAGAGAGTGAGAAGTTCTTTTTGGACACCTTTTACTGTCAGTACTTGTACATTCAGGTAAAACTGGTCATGAGGTAGTTTAAAATACATTGTGATGTTGAGAGAGATTTGGGGTACAGAGGTGTAAATCCAGGTTTTGGAGTTCTCGAGGTGCCAAGGTTAAACTTTGGGGACATGCCTGTGGCTAGAGGGTGGTAGGAGAAAGAGGAGGGCTGATGACAAGGACAGAGGAGATGGGGTGGTGGTGGGTGGGAGTGTGTCACAGAAGTAAGGGGGGGATGGGTCTAGGCAGAGGTCACAGGCCTTCGCGGTTGGGCTCCGGAGAATTTGCAACTTTTAAAAAGAGCATATTGGTGCTGGGACAGAGGGGAGCGCCAGAGTGTGGAGGGCTTAGGAGCTGAGCAGTCCCAAGTGGAGTGCACATTGAGTGGATTCTTTTATAGAGTGATGAGAAAACACGATGGATAAAGCTTAAGTCAGCATCTCCCGTTGATGGCTAGTCCTCTCCCGGTATCTCTGATTCCTTGGGTGCAGGGTGAGGTCTGAGGCTTGCGTTTCTAGTATGTGTCTAAATGGTGCTGCCCCTGACCTAGGGACTCCCCTTTGAGAACCACTGCTTTATTCTCGAGGTTTTGTAAATTGGTTTATGCATATAAAATACGTACCTTCACCACATTCTCCTTGGAGCTTCCCTATTCAATATACCAACTTTTGAGTGTGATCTGTAATAGTCTTGTTGTTTGCCAGTTAATGGCTGTGTGAGCTCTTCCTGCACACGACTACATGTACAGTCAAGAATGATGAGAATGGAAGGAATCTGAAGAGAATTTGATAGATGCTTGTGCCAAAGTTCTTCACATTCAGAAGTTCCTCTTTCTCCCCAACCAAGTGCGTATTCTGAGAGAATAAATACTTCTGGGATCCTCCCAGCATTTTAGAGCAGCAGTATGAGTATTGGCCATTTTTAGCCTGTCCTTTAAAATTCCATGTTTCATGCCACTATTTATGCTTGACCTAGATGTAGATGGTAGATGCTCAGTCATGGAAAGAGAGGATGTGGGAAGGGGACTGGGCTGGTGGCTCCGACTGTTCACCCGCCTGCCTGCTGAGCGAGTGCTGCTGGGCCCTCTGGCCTTTCATGGTTCAGCATATTGCTTCCAATTGTCTGCCTCTGTCCAGAGCAGCTTATTACGGTAATAGGATGGAAAACACATTCTACTCTTTTTAGTTAATTTCTTTGTAACAATCAGCTTTGTAAGATTTATTGTATTCATAGACAGTAGTTTTTTTCTTAAAGGAAGAAGTTCTTTTCTGACAGTGGAATGCTTATAATAAGAGTAATTCAAATAAATTTCTTATTGTTTGGTGCTTTGTTTGAAAAAAGGTTCTAATATTAGCACATTTTGCATTCAATTTTGAATCCGTGACTTGTAGACTGGACACTGTTTGTGTTGGCATCTCTTCGGGAGGGATAAAGTCTTCTATCACTCTCACTTCCAGTTAATTTGATGTGGGCTATGGTATGCTAAAAGTAAGGAAAATAAAATAATAGGAAGTTGGTCTGGTTTCCTGTAGGAAACCAATGGAGATGAAATTGGTTCTTGGAATAAACCCACAGCAGTCTGGGAAGTCCTGACTGAAGACATTTTTCTGAATCATAAACAGAAAAATTATGACTCATGAAATAGGTCATTGAAAGGCTGATTTGATCTTATGTGGGAGAAAGTGAGAGATGACTGAAATGTACTAGTTATTAAGAGCAGCTAGACCTTGCTTGATGACGTCATGTAAGCAGGAACAAATTATTCAGCAAGTACTGCTGCCGATTTTGTTGAAGAAAATGTTTTAAGAACCTTTTACTGTTGTTTTTAATCTCTTAACTGTGTAAACAATCGTGTTTCTTTTTTCTTTTCTTTTCTTTTTTTTTTTTTTTTTTTTTGAGACAGGCAGAGTGGATAGTGAGAGAGACAGAGAAAGGTCTTCCTTTTTGCCGTTGGTTCACCCTTCAATGGCCGCTGCAGCTGGCCCATCACGCTGATCCGAAGCCAGGAGCCAGGTGCTTCTCCTGGTCTCCCATGTGGGTGCAGGGCCCAAGGACTTGGGCCATCCTCCACTGCCTTCCCGGGCCATAGCAGAGAGCTGGCCTGGAAGAGGGGCAACCGGGATAGAATCCGGCGCCCCAACCTGGACTAGAACCCGGTGTGCCGGCGCCGCAAGGCGGAGGATTAGCATGTTGAGCCATGGCACTGGCCTAACAGTCGTGTTTCTTATCTGTTCCACATTCATTACTGTCATGGTCTTGGGTTTGCCCACTATTTCTCCCAGCTTTCCTGGCAATTTTACATCGCTCTTGAAGCTGTAGTGATTTTTTTACAGTGTATTACTTACCCTTTTGTCTCAGCATCATGTTGAAATTACTCTGAGTTTTTTCTAAGAAATGAGAATTATGTAGTTGTGGAATGTTAGAGCTGGAAGGAATGTTCAGAATAATGTAGGTTTTATTTTGACAAATGAAGTCACCTATACGGAGCCAGCCGTCTGGTTATTGGGCAGTCTGGGATTGGGACTTCGGTCTCCACCTTCTGTAACTGAAAGATCGTTTGAGGGAAGGACCCTCTCTAGTACCCTCGAGTACTGCTTACACCTCATCTTACTTCCTGCGTTCCCCTCTTGTCTGGGGGCTCTTCCCGAGCTCATTTGCCCCCCTTGTGTCTTTAGTGGACCCAGACAGTCACTTGCTCTTCTCTTTATGGTTTTGAGAAGGATTTTCAAATCCGTGCTCAGTGTTTTCTTCACCTTTCTCTTACCAGTTCGAGTAACTCCATGCTTTCCAACCCTATGATTATCTTTATTATTGTCCCTTTTGGTTCTCTGTATGTTGTTTAATTTTGTTTCAAGTCGGGTCGGAGGCCCCAGTGCCCACGAGGTGAGCTGGGATTTCCTCATAGCTGTGCGGGACCGGTGAGCAGATTCTGAACGTGGAAGCCCGAGGAAGCTGAACCTAAACAGCCTCAAGGCAGGACCTGCCGCTCAGGAAGTTAGTCGAAAAGCAGGGTTGCATGGGAGCCAGGGTATGAGTGTGCCAGTGGCCGTGCACAACTTAGTATCACTGAGAGACGAAACAGAAAAGCCAGTCCTGGGAGTGAAGTTGGGAATAAAACAGGCATGGGAATTAAACCGCTGGCCCCTGGGAAAAGGCCTGAGCAATTTAATGACCATGTTAAAAAATCGTCATCTCCAGTGGTGTGTGTGTGTGTGTGTGTGTGTTTAACTTGCAATTGTGAGAATTGAAATTTATAGCTTGATAGCTAGCTCCATATTCTACCCAAGGGAGCCTGAACCTCTTGTGGCAGCTGTAATTGAGAGGGTGGTGGGTGACTCCATGCATTGGGAAAATTGCATTATGGTGGGGAAGGGCAGGTGCCTATAGCTGAACATCTGGTTAGTGCCTGACTAACCCAATTATAGAACAAAACAAAATTGCAGCAGTGTGACCCTTTACCATGTAATTATAGCCAGGGTAGGGGGTGGCCCATTAAAAACCCAGAGCAAACAGCAGAGATGCACTGTTCTCAAGCTCTTGCTCATTCATTTGTTTATCTTGGCCCCTGGGGAGCCTGGTGGGGAGGAGTCAGTGGAGCAGGAGAATGAGGAGTGGGCAGGGAGCACAGCTGTTGCTGTTGGTGGGTGGGTCAACGCCTGGCTCTCCAGCCCCCACAGTGGCGTGGCAGAGCTCATCATAGTCACATCACTGGGTGTGAACAGTCAGCTCCCTTCCCACCCCCATTGCCACCTTTCACCAGGCTGTGCCCACAGGACATGGTGGGGAGACCCAGGGCAGGGGGAAGCGATGTTTTCATGAGAAGTTGTAGTACAGGCCAAGCCTCTCAAATAGGGGTGTGCCTCGGAATTCTGGGATGTGTTCAGAAACTGCACGTCTCACATCCAGGTCCCCCCAGAGCGAGGGGTTTTCCCTGGCAGCTAGTCCTGGTCAGGTCACACATCAGCTGTGTGACCTTGGCAGAGCACTCAGCCTTTCCTCCCCGCTTCCATTTTCTCATCTGTGCAGTGAGCTCCTGCCTCTGCTTGGGGTTGCTCTGCGTGGTTTTCACCCTACACTCTCCCCAGATCCTTCATCCATCCTGTGCCCGCAGCCCTGCCCGGGCTTGACTCAGGTGGCAGCTGCTCACTGATGCCCTCCTAAACATTCTGTTTGCAGCGGAAGCTCTGCTGGGGTGGTGGTACCCTCTGCCCTCCCGAGGGAGCAGGCTTTGGCTATCCTACCTCCCCACCCCCAATCCCAGTCGTTCTCTGCTCACAGCTTTGGCAAACAGGAGGCAGATCATCCCGAGAACCGGGTGGGTGCACTGCGGTCTCATGGCCAGTTACTGCTCCTTCTGCCTGGGGTGAAGGCTGCTTCTTGCCTTAGCTGCTGTTTAAAATCATGTGCAGGAATACTTTTCTCCTTCAAACGCCTCTAATTCCTGCCACTGCAATGTTAGCTTGTTGTGACGTAAGGGGGAAATGATGGTTGGGGCCTTTGTTTTTTATTACATGGGCCATAGAATTCTGAGATGGCAGAGGTCTTGGCGGTGAGCCGGCTCAAGCCCTTCTTGCACAAGTGCCTTCCTGGCACTGCCAGCTGATGAGCAGCCAAGCTCTGTCCAGCCCAGGAATCAGCTCTGTGGCCACTCAGTTCCCCTGTCCTGCTTAACTAAGAGAGGAGAACTAAGGGAAGAAAGGTGTGGTTGAACTCTGAGAGCAAGAGACCACAGAACTCTGATGTTTGAAGGTTTACCCACCATTGCCTACAGTGAAACAAAATTTAGGTTGAAGTTACAAACACTGTTTTTCCTTGCTAGAGGCAACTGGTTATAATTAATATCATATGAGAAGTGTTTGTGTAGCTAGGTGAACTCCTAAATACAGCAGTGCAAGGTGCAAAGTGCAGCACATCAGTGATACTAAATAAAATTTATGTTTAGGAAAAGTAGAAATCCACAGTACTGACTCATCGAGAGTAATAGCTTTTTTTTTTTTGGTTAGGATTGTACAATTCGATTCAATATTTTTTAGGTTGAGTGCCTGTACTATATTAGTAGATAATTAAGTTTCGTTTAAACTCTGTGAGGATAATAATTGTTGCCACTCATAGAATCAGAAGATTTGTTAGTTTTATAATTAGAATGAGCAGTTTGCTCCTATCTGTATAATTTTTTAAAGAATTTGCCAAGTCAGTTTTATTATTATAAATATTAACAAACCTGTTTTCTAATATTTAAAAATACTGCTTTAGTTCTACAAATCCATTTTTATTCATGATAAATTATAATTCCAAATGGGTCTCCTAAGGTAATTTACTTTTTTTGATACATAAATTGAAATAGCTTATACTCAGATATTAAGAGATTTAAAATTTTTATATGTAATTCTTAGATGTGTTCGAAGCAACATAAAATCCCTTTAGTTTGTTATCAAATTATGAGTGTTGAAATAATAAGGATTTCTTATGAACAGACTGCTTTACTGGGTAAAGAGCAGTGTGTACAAGTTTGAGAACCTGAGGGTCGATTGGGAGTGTCTGCCTACAGACCTCGCCTCTGTGTGGATGGATGCTGTCTGCCTCGTGTCTGTGTACAAGGACAGTTTCTGCTTCTGGAAAACGGGGCTCCCTGGCGGCTCTCAGTGCCCTTCATCTTCAGGGTAGATGCAGCGGGTGAGACAGATCCTGGTGCTCAACAAGATTTGTGTTTGCTTTGGTTCTGTTCCTTCTGATCGGCCCTGCTCTCCCGTCCCCTGTGCAGGGACAGCCCATGATATTTCATACAGTTGGTTACCACTGTAGTTTAAGGGCAAAACTGCATCATAAAACTTTTTCCATTTTATAATTTAATATTCTATCTACATAGTGTAAACTTCACTGGTGTAAACTAATAAAAGTACAGCTAGCTGGTTCCCACGGTTCTTGGGAAGAAGTTAGCATGTTTGCCTCTTCTATTCATGAAGGTGGGTGGGGGTGCACTTTGTTGGTGGGTCCCTGTGTGTCATCTGGCGCAAATTCTTCCTTGGAGCCTGTTTCAGATTTGAGCAATTGAATTCAAATCTAAAACCACCTAAAAAGTCCTTTATAGTCCATTAAGTATTTATGTGAGAGAGAACACTCTATGAAAGTTCTCCTCTCCCTGTTCAGACAGAGTGTTCTGTTTTATTAGATCTAGGTGGTATTGTAATTTTGATAACAGCTAATAATGTTTGGAATTTTGCTTATAATTGGTGGACCACACAAAGGTATGTTTGTTGGATTTTGCACTCTTAATTTACTCACAATAGTAGCTTGTTTATTATATAAAATCTAAAGTAATATTAATTAGTATTACAACAATTATTTTCTGGGTATGAAGTTCCAGTTTATGCAGCCAGTTTGAGGTTTAGTGCATTTATGAACACAAATGGTGAACAGTTAGTAAGTCAATAAATGCAATATATGTGAGGCTTTTTGTTTATGCTTTTAATGATGAATGAAAATGGTTTTTAGGATTTCCTCTTTTAGAATATGTGATTTGCATAAATTAATATGCAGGTATAAATAATACCTTGTTTAAAAGTGTAGTTAGATATATTTCCATCACCTCCAGCTAAGTGTAAATTTAGAAAATTAAACTTTCATAATTTCTCTTTTTAAATGATCTAACAACTTGGTGTTAAGTGCGATCTTTATCCTTTTAGAGCAAATAGAATTTATACAACTTATTTTGTTAAAGTTGGCTCCTTAGAGTTGAAATGGTTAAGGAAATTAAATCCTTTCTAGTCCAGAGAAATTTAATGCTTTAAGAAGACTCTTATCTATTAATTCTTACTGTAAATCATTAATTGGATACCTTACCAGTGCTAGCAAGAAATAAATTATAAGAAAATTGTTTTAATGTATCAAATTTGTTTTGTGTAACTATGTCTAACATCTAGGATAAGTAGGAATCATTGTTACTCTTTTTAGGACAGTTACATAATACATATATATAGTTTAGGGTGGTTAATTAAAAAAATTCACAATGAATTTAAATTTATTTACAAGAAGTTATGCTTAAAGGCTTGGTTTGGCACTTTACACTATGTTAGTGAAGATCATCCTTAGAGTAAGAGACTGAGAATGCCTTAGAAAGTCTTGTATTTTAAAAGATGAGCTCAGCTTGTGTATGGTTATAGCACTGGTGGTGAAGAACTTTGTGTTGGGTTCTGTGATGCAGCTGTAAATGGCTGATTGCTGGAGGGAGGCAAAGTTTGAGCTTCTTGTTTTGTTTGGTGTATCAGGGTAAAGCCTTTTTCCCTGAGCCTCCTCTCTGCTCCTGTCCCCATTCATTTTCTTGCTACCAATGTTTTTTAAGTGAAAAGTCTTTTAGAAGTTAGTGATATTGACAAAATGAAGTTTTATGGGACATTCTTCAGAACTGTTGCAGCATCGCTAGTGCTGTGGATTAATCATGAGGTAGCGGAGAGAACAGAATTTCTTGGTTTGTTTTAACGTTGTCCCGTGGCTCACCCTGGAATGGTTTTCAGTTTGTTTTTTTGACACTGACATTTGTCAGGACAATTCAGAGCCAGCGTGGCCAGTGCCACCAGGAGGCCAGGAGGCTCTTGAGTTTGTTCTGATGGATTGCTCCATCTTTCCCAGGGAAGAAGTGTTTGGGTGTTTGACAGAGGTTCGTTGATTATTACATCACGATTTTTGATGTTTGAGTAATGTGAGTAGCTAATATTTTTATGTTTACTTTATGTTAAATATTATGACAGTGTTTTGGCTTAGTGCTATCTCATCCTATTATTTGGCCCAGATAGTTAGATTACAGTTTTGCAAAAATTGTTTACTTGAATGACTTAATATTTTAGCTTTTCTTGTTACTTTTCCTTTGCTGTAGTAACTCCATCACAATCACCATTTTGAGTACAATGTGTCAACAGTGGTGGTGGTCTTCAGGTTAGCAAAGTTGCTCACAGAGAAGGAAGTGGAAACTCCTGATAGGCCCCTACATTCCAGGGAAGAGCTACGTCCCCCCGCAGCCAGAACTGTCCCTGGGACCCAGGGGAAGCCTCTGGGGCCTGGGAGAGTGTTGTGCTCTTTCGCACACATAGATGGCAGCAGAGTGTTACGGACACAGGAGGTCGGTCTTGTAGTTACTGTGAAAGATGAGTGACAACGCGAACTGACTTCCATCAGTGGAGCTGCCTGTGTCGTGTAGTTAAGCATAAAATAAGAAAGAAAGCTACTATTGATAACATGAGAGTGTAGGAGGAGGAAGGCCTGAGACGCTAGAATACACTGAATTTCTGGACAAATCCCAGGTGGGAAAGCTTAATCTTTTAAGGTATGTCACCCACTCCTAAAAGATGATTGAAATCAGCTAAGATAATATGCATGTCAAAATAAAGAGACAGCGAAGGGCTGAGGGCGGCAGGGCAAGAGGGAGGTAAAAGAGAAACCATACACAAGTTGCAGCGGCAAGTAATGGCCTGCTGCCTGCGGGTACTGTAGCGTTTGGCCTGCATGTCTCCTTTTTAGTTAAGCAAGTTACAAAGAGGAAATGTCAGTCCACGAATCAGGCAAACATTCCATGGGAACATTTGCTCAAATGTCAGCATTTTAGAAAATAGAACTGCAGTCTATTATGGCCCAGTCCCTAGGCTGGATTTGCTGTTAAATGCACAAGTACAAATGTATTTCTTCAGAATGCGTTTGCAATTAGCGAGTCACTTTATGTCTTAATTAGCATTCCTAAATAATGACATAATTACCATAAAAGATGACAGCCATCATTATAATTAATATTTAATATGTGTCTGTTTCTGAAGACCTTTCTGTGGCTTCTCGCAAATTTTCAGGGTAATTTTCAAGTTTTAGAGAATTGCAGTTGGTGAAATCTCAGACATGAGGATCTAATGAAGTGGAATCCAAGTTATTAGAGTCTGAGCAATGGAAGTGGGTTATAAAAAAGCGATTTGTAACATGTCCTGAACAATCGAATCACCTCGGTGTCTTACACTTACAAACATCATAAGGGCTTCCTAATGCCACTCAAGTCACGCTAATGTTGTTCAGGAAAACATTTCCCCTCCCCTTTACGTTTTTTCTGATCTACTCTCAGGCGATTTAGTACCACAGACTAATCTCTGTGTCACGAAATTGATTCTAAAGGTGTGTAGAACAACTTGCTTAAATGCAGTATCTGGCAAGTCTCTCTTATGACAGCAACTTATTTCTCACATAATTATTTTCTTAGTAAATCTGATATCTTAACAACCCCTTCCCTCATTTCTGAGTTCAAAAAATAACACTTAATATAATTTATTTCTCATACTTAATAAAGGCTTACTTGAGAGTATATTGCCGTTCACCCCCAAGCTGCTTCCACCAAATGAGGTTAGAAGGGAGTGTGGTTTGAAGGGTGGAAGGTGGTTTCCAGCATCATTTGCTGTGTACTGTAATGGGCCTCAATGTTGCTTTAATGGAGCATAAAGCATTCTGGCAGCCGCCTGTTACTTATTAATGACTGAAAGGCTCTGCTGCGACATATATCAGGAGGAAAAAATATTTGTGCACATATATGTATAGTTTTTCTGTGTTAATCTGTTGTGTTAACTTCAATTTGAATGCACAGATAGGTCTGTGTTGCCCTAACTTTTTTAGTAGCATGGGCTCTGTGGACACAAGAACTCAGCAAAACTTGATTTCTAAATGTGTAATTCTTTTATAATTTTGCAAGGTTTTGATCTAATTAATTGGATGGAATTTTATGTGGTAAATTTTCACCGTCATACATTTCTGAAAGCCAAAGTATGAAATGTTCAAATTAGTCACAACTATGCCTGTG
The DNA here is from genome assembly GCF_033115175.1 of Lepus europaeus. Lineage (NCBI taxonomy): Eukaryota > Metazoa > Chordata > Mammalia > Lagomorpha > Leporidae > Lepus > Lepus europaeus. Next base: position 2,778,537 of record NC_084829.1, on the reverse strand, counting down.
CAGATTTCTCTGCAAGTCTTTAGTGAAATATCACATATGTTTGTTTAAGGGCCTTCAGATCAATCTTTGCTGTTTGAAAACAACTTTTAGCCAGAATATGGTATGCTTTGTGGGTTCCGCATACTTCTCCACTTTCAGCCCCTCTTTGGTAGTTGTTAGTTGTAGACACTGTGCTTTTTCTTAATGGGACAGTATCATGCAGGTTATTTATGTGACTTTTCCGTTGCCAGAGTTTTCATGAAAAGGACAGTATTGCAACACCACTTCCTCCAACTGCTTGATTTCAAAAGAATCATGTCTCCAAGTAGGCAAATCTAAGTGATTTCTGTTGCTTACTAACCAAAGAACATTGTTTTAAAACTTAAAAAAAGTCAGTATATTGATTTCCTTGATATGATAACTGGCACACTGATTATCTTTGAGAGTACTTTGTAAATATTCTGAATAAGTAATTTAATATTGAATGATTACTATAGTGTTTTCAATTTGTTTATAATCTTTAAAATGGACTTTTAAAAAGGATACATTTTATAAACAATTTTGATGCTCTTTTCAAATTAGAAAAATATTTTGTGTGAGTTTTGGAGGACACTGATAGTTGATTGACATCTTATAACCAATTTTAAATATGATGATTGTACACTTTACATGATCAAATCTTACAAAATCTTAGACTAAATTTTTTCTGCTATAATAGCTTACTTAAGTAATATTTGTCTATTTATTTTTCTCAGTTATTTTAAGTTTCTTGTATTAATTAAGTGGAATTCATTTGATCAATAAAAGTATGTGCTATATTGTTTGGAATTATACTATCAAAATACTTATAATTCTTGCCTTTTCTTTCTTATTATGCCCAGTTTGTGTTTGTTTTTATCTTAAATCTGAAATTTAGAAGTTGAAATTTGAAAATATATAAACATTTTAAAATATTTAAGTTGATAGATGAGGCAGACTGTGATCATAAAGTATATTTTCTCTTACAGCCATTGTTTTCCATGAAGTATTAATGCTCCGTGGAAAAATTACTATCAGTGCCCTAAAGGCTATTTTTTAAAACAGGATACATCTTAATTTTAGGATTGGATTCTGAACTTCATGAATGAATAGACAGTGTTTGCTTTCCTTGAGCAGTGATTTTACATAGATTTGATGTGCTCTCCCATCTCGCAGGAAATTCTTCCATGTTTTTTGCTTGTGCTTGCTCGCTCACTCTCTGTCTCTCTTCCTGCCTCTTTTCTCTCTCAGTTTCTTACTAATGATTGTAGTTATCAAGTTGAAGCATCTTTTCTGATGAGGAGTCTTGGTGGTGCAACCTTGTTGGCATAGGATTCAGAGACTAATCCATAAAATAGTTAGAGTCTCCAAAGTGTGACATATTAGTTGTCTTTTTTTTTTTTTATTATTTTATTTTAGATTTTCTTTTCACAAGCTCACTGAATTTTTTTCCTTCTTTCTTTTTTTTTGGTTGGTTTTTATTTGTTGAATGTAATCTTCCCTGCTAATTCTGAAATAATTTATAGATACATTTGTTTGGTAAAAGATATGTTTTAACTGACAACAAAAATATCCTAGTGAGAGAGTTTTAATCATAAACCAGTAAAAATTCATTCTTTTTAATATAGCATAAATTCCATACTAATTAATGCTTTCAGTAAGAACTTCCTAGTAAAATTCTAACACTTAAATACTATCCCTTCTTTAAAAAAGAAATCTCAATGTAAGCTCATATATTTATGAAATACTTAATAGAAACACTACAGGTTAATTGTATTTTTTGTATTAAAAATAGAAGTTGACAAAGTTTTGACATATCTTACTCATTTTCTTGCATTCTTACAGAAAATACTAGTGCAGTTGTGAGCTTTTAGTGAGATCAGTTCTCTGGATGAGAATTACATTTCTGTGTGTGAAACAGCAACTCTCATGTGCTGGGATTTGATGCTTGTCTTTACTTCTCAGGGACATTGTATTCCCCCACTGCAGTAATCTTCATTCCAGATGTTGACACATGACATTTGTGTAGTCTCCTGTCACGTGTTTGAGTTTTTAATATTAGCCCTGTGATCAAATGTTATATATGTATCTTGATTTCACAGTGATAGAGATTTTGTTATTGTCATCTGTATTAGTCACATTTAAATGGAAGACATTTATTTGCTGCCACATGTCAAATCCCTCAGTGAATATTCTGTAGTTTATTTTAATTGCATCATGACTTTGGACCTTTACAAACAGAGCCTCATAAAGTTAAATAAAATAACGTTGCATATGTAGATATCTTAATGAAACACCAGTGTAGTGATGATAGTGTCAATTGCTGTAATATTTAGAACATTAGAAGAACATAATGTGGCTGACTTCTTAAAATTCACAAGCCGTTTATCTCCAAGGAGTTTGTAATAAACCCAAAAAATAACTAAAAGTTCAACACTTGAACTAAGGATTTCACTACATTGATAATGTATACACATTTATTTAACCCAGTTTAACTGTATAAGTACTCTGATGTAAGTCTCATTTACTTACATCTTGTGACCATTATATTGAAATGTAAAACTTTCTAATTACTAGCATGGTGCATTTTTTCTTTATGATGAGAAATATAAGGAGTTAAAAGTGTCAGAGATTTTATAATGATGCAAAGCAAAACTTGTGAACAAAGGGCACAACCTCTCAGGCCTCAGTCTCCTCATGTATAAAATGGGTGTGAGACTTTGGAAAGTGGGGAAATGTTGCAGTATATACTCTCCTAAATCTTTTCAACCCTAATGTTCTATGATTCTGTGTTGTTTTTGAAGTGGTATTATACTTTTCTATATAAATTATGTGTATTGTCTAATGTAAACATAAGTGTAATAAGATCTAAGAATAAAGAGGTCTTTTACAAACTACTTTTTAAGAAGAATAAATTGACCAATTTTAGTATATAATGGGTTTCTCAAGAGATATTTAATGTTCTTTTTAAAAGTAGGCTCATACCTTTTGAAAAATTTAATGCAAAATAGTGGAAACGCTGGGATGGAAAAAACTATGCCCTGTTTTGTCAGAAAACACAAATTAAAGTTGAATGCTCTATAAGCCATTGGTCACACCATTACCATAGGAATATTTTATCTAGAGAAAGTTAGCACACGAATATTTTCTAGTAAATAGAAATTTAAATGGATAGGTTGGTTTTCTGAATAATACATGCTGACTTTTCTAAAGGATAAATACATAAATGTACATTTCCACAAATTGAATCCGAGGCATATAAATAAATTTAGATGCCAGTGTTAATTTGTTTCTACATTTAGCTTTCTTTAAAGGTTTTGTTTTCATTTCTTGGAGTTTACATACAAGTGCAGTGGAATCTACTGTGTCCCAAATTGACTTATTAGAGAAAAAAACACAAACGAATCTGTTTTCATGCTCTAAGTATATTGAATATGTAGATTTTGATTATAGAAACCATGCTTCTAAATATGATAAGTAACTCTGATTCAGATATAGCTTTCCAGAAATTTGTATTTAATTAATTGTTGTTGTTTTGTTTCAGGAGAAAGCTGTTTGTTTGGAGAATGAATTAAGTTTCAGTCTTAGATTTGATTTGTAGGCTAGTAGACCAGAATTGGCAGCTCTGTTGAAATGTTTGCTAGATGAGAGTTTATAATGTGAAACACAGGGGTCAAATGTAGATGATGATTTTAGAGTGCAAAAAGTGAAAGCTTTAAAATGTGTCTTTAAGAGATAATATAATTTCCCTAGCACATCTCATATTCACTGTGGGGGGGGGTGGGGAGTTACAAGTTTTAATTTCCAAGTTGTCTATTTTTTGATAATTTTAAAATTCGAATGATGAATTGTTGTTTATCCCTAGAATTTATAAAAGAAAAAAATACTTCATACAAAAAGTCTTTTCCTCTTAAGTACCATTGTATTTAACTAAGTGAAAGATCCCAGAATTAACTAGCACAGATCCAGTTATTTTTAAGTAATTCAATTCCATTTTGAATTTAGTAGCAATTTATGCAGTTAAGGTGGCAAACTTGTTCCTAAGTTATTTTTTTTAAAGTTTATCAGAGTTATTTTAACCCCATTAAGGCATTCCTAGAATATCCACCGTGAGCTTTTATAAAAAGTAGTATGGAAATTTTAAAAGTCTTATGTAGGAATTGCTGTAAGTATAACTAAAATAGTAATGTAAAAATTACATTTTTCTTACAATTCTTCTATGAAATTTCTATAGAATTTAATAATTTGTTTCTGAATGAAGTTGTAAGTTAACATATAAATCCTTGGATGAATTTTTCTCCTTTACTATCTACAGTAAAAACAAACCAAAAAAAAAAGAGATCACTTGGTATAAATTTTCATTCTTTGAGGACCAATCATAAAAACCTATATGTAATTTCCTTAGTATCCTAGTTTAGTTTTTCAATACTGTTTTGAAGTATTCATTCACCTTTTACCTTGTGTTCTTATGCTTTTGGAAGCTTACTGAATGTTTTTTAATCTGTGGTACTAAGTATAGAAAGTTCCTGGAAATTGAATATGCATTGTAATCAATGCAGCAGTTGTTTCACATGCTCCTTTTGTTGTCACTCCTCTGGACTGTGTAGACTGGGACCCGCCTTCTCACAGCTGGAGGACCCTGGTCTGATTCCTCCATCTTGGGTTAGATAACTAAGCCTCCAAGAATTCAAACTCCTCAGCTTGTGTTAGCCTAGGTCAGACAGCTCAGTTACAAGGGGCAGAGCTGAGGCCAGAGTGAAGGCTTTCTTACCTCCTCTACTCAGAGCTAAGTCTCGCCTGCCCATTGCCTCTCACTGGCTTTGTCAAAGCATGACATGGATGGATTGCTTGGAATTCTTTCAGAGCCTTTGCTGTGTAATAATGACGGCAAGATCTCAGGCATGTGTCAGGGGCTACTGATACATGTTGTGACAGCAGTTGCAGGGTGGGAAGGTGAATTTATTACTAATAAAACATTACAACCCTTATATTTAAAGCCAAACATAATTTACATTCGGTTTCACCCCTCACCATTGTACTTGTCCATTTTTGATTTAAGCTCTGGCCCTCTTTCTCTGCCCAGAGGCATTCATCCCGTTCCTGGCCATCCCCCACATGGCTACCTTCTCAGTAGACAGATAGGTGGTAATGGGAGGTGGCAGAGGGCTTTGACTAGAACCATCTGTTTCATTCTCTCTCAAGAACAATAGACCAGGCACTGCTCTGTGGGGGCTTGTGTATACACTTATCTGCAATAATAATGTGTAAAAATACAAAGTTTTCAGATTCCAAAAATTCAGTGGTATGTAATAGCCTCTTTTGAACTACCGAATACTCTTGTAATTCTTTTGTTCATTTATTACGTGGAACTTGCCAACTGTTATGTTTTATTTTAACTTTTCCTTTCAGATAGCATTATTTTCTTTATGTTTTCGTACACCATGCATCATCAAGATCAGTAAAATTTACATTATCTATTAATGCTTATACATTATATATGCAAATCTCTAGAACATTCATGGAAAGTACGTATTAAGAAGAAGCTATGCAGGAGCTGGTGCCATGGCTCACTTGGCTAATCCTCCGCCTGCGCTGCCGGCATCCCATGTGGGCGCCGAGTTCTAGTCCCAGTTGCTCCTCTTCCAGTCCAGCTCTCTGCTGTGGCCCGGGAAGGCAGTGGAGGATGGCCCAAGTGCTTGGGCCCTGCACCCACATGGGAGACCAGGAGGAAGCACCTGGCTCCTGGTTTCAGATCGGCATAGCTCTGGCCGAAACAGCCATTTGGGGAGTGAACCAATGGAAGGAAGACCTTTCTCTCTCTCTCTCTGTCTAACTCTATCTGTGAAATTAAAAAAAAAAAAAAAAAAAAAAAAAAAGCTGTGCATGGATTCCAAGATTTTTCTATACCAAAGTAAACTTGACTCTTAAATATATGGACTTTTCTTACTGTGAAATTTGCAATCGCTAACTTAAGTAGTTGTGAGTATATGTGTGTGTGTAGACACACAGATGCAACCAAAATGTAAGTTGATGTTGGATTTTTAGATCAGGTGCTCCTTGTGGCTTATTTGGGATTTTAAGGAGCTAACTGCACTTTAGAACCGTAAACCATCTGTTTGACCTCTGGGAACCTCCCTCTTTGGCACAGGTCTGGAGATATGTTGACTATTCCTGGGCTATTGTTTTTTCCCCTTGCTTTTGATTTCTTAAAGTTAGCAAGTAATATGTGAATTCTGTAGCTAAAGAACCAATTGAAATATTTGTTAGAACTGACTATGCACCACTTGTCATGATTTTGAATTGCATTTGATCCACTAACAATGATTGCTCAACTTAGGATTTATCTTAAAATGGTGAGCCATTGGTGTGAGTTCACTGCATAGTTCGCTTCAGGTTTTTTATTGCTGCAATAGATACACTGAATGTTGCCCTCACTGGACCATGCAGCTCAAAGTTGTGTGCCTTTTTTTTTTTTAATAAAACAAATTCCGGAAAGAAAATAAAAATTGTGTGTGTGTGTAGTTTGGAGATCATGTAAAATATTTCTCTATATGGCTATTACCCTCTTTATAATAACTAGATATCTAAAAATCTTGATTTAGAGAACAGTGATCATTTTAAACTATAAAATGAATATTTATTTGTTTCAGAATTCTTTTTACTCCACTTTTTACTGCATGTTAAGGTTTACTGTTTTAACTCTTCAAATTGGAGGAGGTTGTTAATTATATTTCTGATTAATAATGGGACTCAAACTTCCTTCGTTGGTTATTTTAGGTATTCCTTTCTGTGAAATGCTTTTTTCCTATCGCCTTTTTCTAAATTGCTGATTTGTAGGAATTCCTATTAATCTTTTATCAATTATACGTGTTGCAAATACATTCTTTCAGTTTGTTGCTTCTATGCTAGCTTTGTCTGTGGTGTCCTTCACAAAACATAAGTATTAAATCCCACCCCCTCCTTTTTTGGTGGAGCTCTATGTGACTTGTTTTAGAAAGCATAACATAGTCTCCATGCTTGCTGGGAATCTTTTAGCTTCTGTAAAAGTTGTTGAGCAACCCATTAGATATGTTATTGAAAGAATGCATTTGTATACTTGATTAACTTAGTCCAAAGGACCTCCAAGTTTCCTTATAATTCTATAATATTTTTTAAAGAATTTTTTTCCCTTTATTTTGAAAAACAGAGTGGGACATCTTCCATCCACTGATTCATTTTCCAATTGGGTGTCCAGGTCTCCCTTGTGGGTGGCAGGAGCCCTAGCACTTGCCCATCTTCTGCTTTTTCAGGCACAACCTTCCCTGATACAACCTTTCATTATCTTTCCTTATCTATCAAGCTTTAAGCTTTATTTAGAGTGTCATTTATATTGCTATTCAGTTAATGGTTGATTTTTTTTCTCTGCTATCTTAAATGCTGGATCAGAAGGGGAGCAGCTGGGACTGGGTGATGCCAGTGTCGCAAGTGGCAGCTTTACCTTCTGTGTATTACAGTCTTTGCCTTTCCACTCTACTATTCTAAGATTCTGTTATGTTAGATCAATTAAACATAAGGTATAATATATATACCATATTTGCATTAAACAAGCTGTATTTCACTGATTCTATACTGATCTTCAGATTTATCTACCAGCAGGAAAAAATAAGCTTTTGTAATTAAACTGTATGACAAATTCTTTCTCACTACTTAGATTCTTTTCTTTTATTCTTATTCATAAGCTCATTTAGATTTATTGAGATATATTTGTATCATTTCAAAAGCAGATGAATTAATGAATTAATTGCTTGGCAAGAATATATGGAATGGTAAGCATTCCTCCAGTGAAGATATTTGCTCGAGTATATACCAACTTTGTGCTGTATTGTGTATTTTATTTCCTGTCTGTGTGTGATAGCTTCATGGTGTCATTAGACTTAAGGTGTGCAATACCTGCAGTGTACACTGTTTAGCTGAGTAGCGGCAGCAGTGCTTCTTCTGCCTGCTGGTTGGGGATTGGCAGCTGCGGCATGATCACCCCCTGGGTGACCATGACTGTAAGGTACAACCCAATTTCAAAGATAATTAGAATGTGAGAAAATGCTTCCTGTAGAATGTATGACATGTTATAAAGCAATAGACATCTGCTACATGCTTTCCAAATTACCATAGGAAATAAGCATGTTTCTGATTGTCAGTGAGAAAAAATTCCATTGAATCCTATTTTCAGTGTTGGTGTGGTTGTGCCTCTGATACTGTGCCTCAGTTGGCTTAACAAATCATGGGTTCTGGCAGCGGGAAGAGCTTTTGCAGGTGTCTAGTTCTTGTCCTTTCGGTAGCACGGGAGTCTTTTCTGTAGCCTCCCTGACTACATTTGGAGTTCACTTATGCTGCTGTCTGATTACTCACCTCAAGTCATGCAGTGGACTGCCTTTGCTAGCAACCCACTCAGTGTTTGACTGCTCTCCAGGAAGAAAGATCTTCTTTGTATCAGACCCACATCTTTTTCTTTCTTATCTCTATGCTGCTGATTCCAGCTCTCCCTGACCACAAACTACACCAAAGCTCTACTTTCTTTGTTGTATAACTTCTACTTAAAAGTTTGAATATGCCCTTATATCTGCTGCAGGTGCTTAGTTTATTAGCATCCTTTGTAGAATGCGATGCTGAGTGTGGCACATTCTTATTGTGCTGTTTAGGATTGCATTTGCTTAAGGTGATGACAATTAAAATGCCCACTTTTTCCCTCAGATATTGGCCCTTTAGCTATTTCTTTTAGCTCCACTTTTACAGTTTAATATTGGAACTTAGTAGATGACTTCAAATTTGTCCTTACTGAATTTTCATCTTGTGAATACAAGTTAAATTTTTTTCATTCTATGGATATTAAACAAATACAAAAACCATTGTTAGTTATTCAGTGTCAAACAGAATTGTGATGATTTCCTGCTTTATCACTTTCTGGTGTGCACAGAGTGTTTAAAGGGCTTGTGATCACCTCACTGACGCATATGTCCTGCGAGACGGACTGCAGGAGAGTCCTCGTTGCGTCCTGTAGGTCTTCACTTGGGCACATGTATTGATGTTGGTCTTCAGCTGCCATTGGGAGTGGCCATGTAACTAGTTTAGAATCTCTTCAGTTCCTCGCAAGGACCTATATTTCATTATCCTGTCTGTAAGAATATCATGAAGAGATTTACTGAGACTTCAAGGTTGTTGGGAAATTGTTGCAGGATTGTTTCTTCAGAAATTTTTTCCACTGTAAAGCATTGCATCCTATTACACAGATCTTCCTCAAATTTTATATGGAATTTTGTTTTTAAATTACAAAAGTGGCATAATATTAATGCAAATTTGTAAAACCAAAAAAGGTTACCTAAAATTGTAACACTGAAACCTTTGTTTTGTTAAGGTTTTTTTTTTTTATGTTTTCTTTGTAGCCTGTTTTTAAATGTTTTGACATACACATATACATCATAACCCATCTTAATTGTTACTGTTTTTAGAATTAAATTTTTATAAAATAATTTTTTGCAATGGCAACATTTCAATGGCCGCGTATTAAGTCTTTCACCTTGAATTATGCAGAATAACGATTTTTTAAAACTTCATTTAAATTGAGCATTGTAATTAAAACATTTTCTAATACATTTTTCTTATTTGTATCCTCTTTATAGTAGATGCTATTATGGTCACTAACTATTTATAACTAGTGTTGGGCATTAGGTGGAATCTGTGCTGATCACATGAAATGCTCTGGATGTTTCTTTTAAAAGACAAATTCATATTTTTGTTTTCTAGTCATTTTTTCTTATTTTACAAAAAATAGAATACACAGTACAAAAAAGTCTTTGTGCTGTTTCTTTGTATGTTTTTCAAGTATTCCTTCTGTTTTTTGAAATATGAGAATATTTTGTGGTCTTGGAGGCCCGTTTTTTAAAGTAGAGATTTCTAAAAATCTAACAAGAATGGCTTAGTTTAAATATGTTTGGACTTAATTCTCACTCCATTAATTTACTTATATCTGGAAAGATAGGTCACATTAGAAATATTTGATCTGGTTGTGAGACTGTAGGTTTCCTGCTTTGCCTAACTTACAATTTTGGCATAGTTCAATGAGCAGATTCAAAATACAGTCAAGAATATAGCATAATGAACAATTTTTGTTTCATAAATTTGTAATCTGATAACTGTTGACTTAATGCATATACCTCTCCGTATTTCCTTATCTATCAAACTTTCAACTTTATTTAGGATATCATTTGTATTGATATTCAATTAATGATTTTTTTTTCTCTGTTAACTTAAATGTCAAACTTGTATCTGTGGAGTTTCTGGATGACCCTTTTGTTTTACTATGGGAAGAAATGCCCTGGGTTCTTATTTTTTGTAAGTGTATGTTCATAGTACTTTTTAAAGGATATCAGTGACAGAGCATTGTCCTCTATGTTCACTTCTAAGTGTGGCCTTACACCTGTCCCTACATTATCTAGTACTGTGGAATCTCTGTGTTTTAAAAAGTTGTCTAACCTGACTCTGCATCTGACATATGAATGTTATTTGCATTGCAAAATGCATCTGCCCTGTATAACATGATAGGCATTAAAACACATCAGGTACTACATAGGTGCTAGGAATATAAAGATAGTCTCTTGTCTGGCGCCGTGGCTCAATAGGCTAACCCTCCACCTGCGGCGCCGGCACACCGGGTTCTAGTCCCGGTTGGGGCGCTGGATTCTGTCCTGGTTGCCCCTCTTCCAGGCCAACTGTCTGCTCTAGCCCAGGAGTGCAGTGGAGGATGGCCCAAGTGCTTGGGCCCTACACCCCATGGAAGACCAGGAGAAGCACCTGGCTCCTGGCTTTGGATCAGCGCGGTGCGCCGGCCGCGGCGGCCATTGGAGGGTGAACCAACGGCAAAGGAAGACCTTTCTCTCTGTCTCTCTCTCTCACTGTCCACTCTGCCTGTCAAAAAAAAAAAAGATAGTCTCTTATCTTCTGTTATACTTTAATGTAGGCAAACATGGTGACAGAAGAGCACAGAAGATTGTAGAAAGAGCTATGTTTGAGCTAGAGTGATAATAATTAGTTATATTTTACCAGGTGGTCAGAGAATGGGAGTGATTCAGAAGGAACAACTCAGCATGGTTGTATGACTGCCCACAGGCACTCAGTAAAGATGGACAAATGCACTGTGAGAGAACACTGTAACTAGCCGTCTACCATAGCTGCTTGTCCATCCTCCAGCCAACTGTGCTTGGGTGTGTTTTACATCCATTGTTTCCAGCTGTTCTCTTGGGAACCCATGTAAAACAAACCCAATTATTTTGTTACATTTCTACTCTCCAAATATTTGGAAAGGATTATTCTCCCTATGTTGATACTCCATCCCTCACTGCTAGCCCTACTGCCTCCATTCAAGGTCATAGAGCTCTGTTTCCTGTACTTGTCCTTCTCATTATGTGGATTCAGGGTCCCCTAACTCTGGTTTGCCCACCACATCCCATTGGTTTTTACCCCTCTTAATGGTATGGTGCTCAGAATTAAACACCTTACAGAAGGTGTGACGTGACTGGTGTAGAAAGAAAGAAGACAGTCATTTTCTTTTTCTAGTGACTAAATTTCTGGTTTTTAGGCTAAGTTTGTGAAACCCTGTTTTGGTGACCGTATCAAATTGTCCCACTGTCCAGTAACATTAAATCTGCTTAAATTGGACTTAGAGGCTAGGGTTACTTGACATTTATTGAGATCCTGGTAGTCCAAAGAGAACTAGAGAGAATTTGAATACCTGGTGATGGAAACTGCAAGAACTGAGTTCATTTCTCCTGAAGAGTTTGAATGTGTTTTGATGGGTTGAACTTGTTAAATGTATGAGCCTGTATTATACAGCTAATGGTATTTTGGATCTCCTTTTGATATGTATTGGTTTCACATCTCTCCAAACATCTGGTGAGGATATTTCAGACCACATTGGGTTTTCTATCAGCATACTTTAAACGTAAGCAATTCCAACTAAACATTATGAAGTCTTCTATACTGTAAACCAAGAAGCAATTTAGTTGGCAACTCGAAAGTGGAATGTCGAATGAAAATGAAATGAGATAGATTCCCCCCAGAGGGAGCCACACTGTACACCCTAAAGGGATGGATGCTGATATTGTACATAAAGTGTGCTTTTATAAAAAGCCTGGAATTTCCAAATATTTATCATGGCAGTGTTTTGTGCTTAAATCACATAATGAATATAGTGTCATTTTTCCTTTTAGTTCTGTTGGGTTGATAGTTTGAACTATTAAGTGATGAGACTTTGAAACATCAACTAAATCATTCTTTGATACCATAAAGCATATATTTCCCTTCGGTTATGGGGGAGTTGTTCACATTATTTCTTGCCATTATAAACATAGTAAGAGTTCGCATATTTTTAAATGCTTGTTTTAATTTGAACTGCTATCAGTGTAAATCAAAGTATCATTCTAACAGCTTCTGATTTTTATGTCACTATAATGAAGATTGAGAAACAAGGTTTTTCTTATTGTTCTAACTTGTGATTGGAATTCTAGAAAGCAATGCAGAATAGGCCATTTTATAAGCCTATGGGTTTTTAAAATCTATTCCTGTTCAGGTTCAATAGCATTTTGAAACTTTAAGAGATTTGTTGATGTTTAGGATGTACATCATTAGGAGTATTTTCTATGTATTCATTGGTTGCTGGCCTAACAAAACAGTTTTTACCAGTAAGTAACTTTGTAACTATCACAAAATATATTAATCTTAGTTTTGCAAATACTTATGTTTTAAGTCTAGGAATGTCTAGTCCTTGTTGCCCCTTCTTATTGCCAGCAGATTTGGGACCAGATACTTCCTTAATTGACCACGGTACTTTTTGTGCATACAGACTTGAATTCATCGTTTTGTTCCGTATCCAGGAATATTCTAAGCTAGATTATTTGGATCAAATCTATTGAAAACAACTAAAAACAGGATATAAAAATCCTTCAAATTCCCTTAAAGTAATTGAAGAACTAACAAGATAGACATTATCAGGCAAATATGGGAAAGTAGGGAGCTGAGCCACATATTCAGGCCACTTTGATCTCCAGGGTATTTGCCCATTTGGCAAATTGATCTTCGTTTTAACAGCCCTGCGTGATGACAGGGACGGAATCAGAAAGTTATCTCCTTAGGTTGAGGGTAAATTAAAAACCCTCTCTTTGTCCTAGAGGGTTTCAAAGGAAAATTATTTTGGTACTAAGCCACACAAGGGTGGAGGGAGATTCCTGAGAAGGTGTAACCACAAGCCAATCCTTAAGCATATAGTAATCCAAATAAATATTTCTTGGGGAGTCCAGAAAACTTTAAGCCCAGGATTCTGTTGCAGGAGTTCAGGAACTTGTTGAACTTCTAGGTTCATGACACAGCTAACAAAATTCCTTTCTGGAGGAAGTAGGTACAAATAAGACCCAGGAATAATTTTTCAAAACAATGAGCAGCGCGTAGTAAAAAATAACCTGGCACTCAAGGAAAACAATTTCAAATTAGAGCCCCCTTCTCAGAATCTTTCCCCTTGCTTCATTTGCTGCTTTTCTTTTCCCTTCTCTTTTCTTGCTGTCTGCTCTCTCTCCATTTTTATAGCCATCTGTTGTATTTCCTCCGAAAAGCTATCCTCTGTAGACTCTCAGAGCATTCATTTTTTACTCCCAGTGTTGTTCTGGTGAGGTCCTTCCTCATAATCTCACAAGTAGGCTATTGTTAGAGCTTTCTAGTTGACTTTAACTTTGTTTTTTCTTCCCAAATTTGATAGTAAATCATGTTCACACTAATTAAGTCCCCTCTCACACCCTTCAGAAATTCCTCTGTGAAAATTACTAATTATGACATTTGATTTCCTGTGATCTGGCCTCAACTAAAAGGGCTGAAGTATGGCTGGCATCGCGACTCACTTGGCTAATCCTCTGCCTGTGGTGCCGACACCCTGGGTTCTAGTCCTGGTTGGGGTGCCACATTCTGTCCCGGTTGCTCCTCTTCCAGTCCAGCTCTCTGCTGTGGCCTGGGAAGGCAGTGGAGGATGGCCCAAGTCCTTGGGCCCTACACCCACATGGGAGACCAGAAGGAAGCACCTGGCTCCTGGCTTCGGGTTGGCGCAGCTCCAGCTGTAGTGGCCATTTGAGGGTGAACCAACGGAAGGAGGACCTTTCTCTCTGTCTCTCTCTCACTGTCTAACTCTGCCTGTCCAAAAAAAAAGGGGGGGGGGCTGAAATATTGCAAGCTGGAGAAATGGTTGGCAGACACTTATGTATGTGATTCTGTATTACATATTTGAATAATTCTGTATTGCAAACTGATCTGTGAACTATGTTAAGAATGGAAGTTCATTTCTTTTGTCTTAGTATTATCATTGACATTTCATGTAGTGGCTTGCACAGAATAGCTGCCCAGTGAAGGTTCACTGAGTCAATTGAAGACTAGGAGACAGCAGGTAACTTTCTTGTCAGCCGCCTCCCTGGACACAGGTTGTGTCTTATCAAGGGTAAAGGAAGAAAGGCCAGCTGTCCCACGGTGACTGTCCTCTGCCTTTCCATGTCTCAGTGTGTCACCAGGGCCTTAGAATGATGCCTCGTATCCGCTGTCTTGGTTTCTGCTCCCTTGGCAGTAGGATTAGGCCAACAGTGGTGCCAGCATGGCCGTGCTTAGGGAATGGCGTGAGGCCTGGATTGTCTTTTCTTGGCGGGTGGAGTTTTCCATGTAGAGTTAAGTTTGTGATTAGAAATTTCCAGTTTTCTCTGTGTAATTTCCAGAACCAGTAATAATGTCCATTATTTTAAGCAAAACCTATAGGAATTTTGAATCTTATAAAAGAGAAAAAAGAGGGAACTGTTTTAGATAGCCCAAAGACTTGAACTTGGAAGAAGGCGTGAGTTACCTGGCAGAATGAGGTAGATAGGAGGGTCCTACATTTACTAATGCTCCCTGGTTGGCAGAACATTTTTCCTGTCTATCTTTATGCCAGTTGTGTGATGCAGGCAAAGCAGATTTCTAGTATTGCCATTTTACAGGCAAGTTAATGTCTAGCCAGTTTTTCTTTTTGCAAATGAGTCATTTAGATCGTTTCTATAAGCATTAGCTAACACCTACCATATCCCATATACTCCAGTTTTAGCTGTATTTTTTTCTGATTCCCGCTACGGTCACTAATCTAGCCTTTCTTTCTTCCACGAGATTCTTATCGTAGTCTATTTCTCATTTTGGCTTCCTTTTTAGCCACATTGCTTTCCCTTTGCTCCAGTTTTGAGTAGATGGCAACACTTTGCAGATAAGTGAAATAGATGGAGTCTGAATTACTTTTTAATTTGGTTCTTGCAAGATTAGAAAACACAAATTTCTTAATTTTGCCAACAAAATAAGTCATGATGTCAATAATATACTGAGGACATGAAATTTGGGCATTGTAAATATTCTATCTTGATTATAGAGATCTCTCAATCTAAGTTTTGGCAAAAATAAAAACTTCTTGGATGTTGATGTTATTAAGAACAAATAAGGACAATTTGTCAAGTCTTGGGGTAATTAAAAGCCCAAGACTTGTTTTCAAGTTACATAGGGGAGGCAGTAGCCCTCTGGGAATCCTAAAGTTGCCTATAGCTTGCTGCTGATAGATGATAGCTCATTTAGCATAGCATTGTTGAGTACCAGTTGTTTTTTTGGGGGGAAGGGGGGCTACTGGGGATAAACACAGCAATCTGCTCTTTAAATTGAAAAGTGAAGATGAGATTGTGGGTTCAAGTGCAAATTCATTCTTTTCTCTTGGAGATTTTATTAGTTAGACTTATTGCTGCTAAGATTAAATTTAGAAAGAATTTATGGATACCCAGAGATTGATTTACCAATATTGGATAACACACTGCTAATTGTAACTTGTTATATTCACAAGGCCAAATTCTTCAACTTGAGAAAATAAATCTACAATTTAGATGGCAGGAATAAAGGAAAAGTACCTACGTTTTTTTCATGTATAAATGAAATAATTTTAATTTCTTCAAATAGAATTCTAAGGATGGGCTATTGGTTTATTGAATGTCCTGTTGTTCAGGGATTGAATCATGATGTCTTTCCTTGTTATTCCAGTTTGTCCTTTCACAGCTCTGAGGATTCCCCCAAGCCACTGCAATCTGGTTGGTGGCACCAGTATTGCTTAAAGCACAATACCAAACATGTGCCTATAGTGGGAGTGGAAAAGCCTTTTGGAGGCTCGGGCCCTCAGATCCTCATAAATTACATCTGGGGTAATAATTCTTTAGTATTTTAGCTCAACATTTCAACAAGTTTTTTATGTTAATATTTTATTTGGAGCAATATTGTGATTTTCCAAGTGATTTCTCTTATGGAAACTCTTGAGTCTGTGAAGGACACAGACAAATATTTCAGAGCTTTTTTATTGCTCCAGACAGCAGCAAACACATGGCAACAATAACGTACTCAAAGGAAAACTATTATAGTCAGCCTGAACATTCTTTGTCAAAGCCCTTCTTTCATAATCTTGGCCATAAAGTGCCTGGAAATGCATACTACCACCTCTTCATTGTGTAATTTTCTGCCAGCACACAGCCCAGAAGGGAAATAAAACACATTTAACTGATGTGCACAAGCAGAATAAAGTCTATCAACAACTTTCTGGAAAGTGTCTATCATATGAATTGAGAAGTATGTAAATGCTGGGAAGCAGCTCTCTCTTCTACTGGAGATGTTTGGAAGAGCCTGAGGTTACTGCAGCACAGCATCTGGGGAAGGAGGAGCAGCTCTGTGCTTGGCTACTCGCCTGATTTCAAGGGAGGCACTACCTGTATGTGCCTGGAAAGCTGTGCATCTCAGTCATATGTGTGTGTTGTATTATAGTGATAAGAGCCTGGATACACGGTCCCTAATCTTCTGTTGTTTGAGACTGGATATGTGTGGAGTTTTCTTGGAACAAAAGAAGTGTTGCTTCCAGTGGAGGGATGAAAAGTGGGAAGAGAGTTCGGGTAGGATTTTCATAGATTCTGCTGGCACATAGGAAGTTACTCCTCCCAGATGCACAAACACCAGGTGAGTGGTGGTACACAGATCGCTCGGCCTCTTGGCTGCTGAAGCATTCTCCCGGGTGTCTTTGGAATAATGTCCATGTTCCTGTGGGTGGGCTGCCCACAGCCCTGGGGTGAGAGCAGCCTCACTGTGGGCCACACTCTGCTGAGAACTGCATGCACTCCCGTGTACATAGCCATTTCTTTGGATATGTAATATGTTTCTTATTTTATTGATGAAGAGCAAGCAGAGAGGCTTCCTAAGTGTCATAGGGCCCCAGAAAATGAATAAGGGGAGAACCAGAGCTTGAATACAGGTCTAATTCCAAAGATGTCTAAACTCTGTTTTTTCTCCTGATGAGACTGACATGTAAAAAAGTAAGAAAAGTTGGAGGAGCGTATGACTGCTAAAAATATTTTAAGGTAAGGTGCATGGACAAATAATTGAAGGATAATGTTCTTAATTCAAAGTATAATCATGGAATCAAAATTATGTACTTGACTTAGAAAACAGGCTTGATTGATAGGTCACGTTCAAAATCTTCAGGTGATTCAGAGAAGAAGGACGAGAACAGTGAAAACAGTGCAATGCCTGGTACAGACACCTGGGAGAAAGAGAAGAAGATATGGGGTCATGTTGCAAAGGTCTGTCGGCTAAGAAAAATAGTTTCTTCCTGCTTTCAGGGCAGAAGGAGTACTTTCATAAATTCAAGGATCCCCATGACATTGGTTCAGGGTGGTTGAGAAGAGGCAAACCCTTCTAATTGTGCATGTGTTCAGGGTGTTCTCCTAGGCTTCATTTGCTTTGCCTTGTAAAAACTGGTGTAACCTTGAAAAATGATAGGGTTGCTAAATTTTGTCCTGACTGCTGAATTGGGTTGTGGTTTTACATGACTAATTGCAAAACTGGTTCTTTCATTTTAGTGGTGTTACAAAGTCCCTGATGGAGGGAATGGCCCCCTCTGGTTTGCACTAACTATGTGTAAACCAACCCCCTTACTTCTGTAAAGTTGAATTCGAGAATTTTATTTGGATTATTATATTATAGCTACTTGCTGTGAAATGAAGGGTAATTGACTAACCTAGGATCTGGGAGCTATTTTGGAGATTGGAAAATTGGATCTCTGTCTGCTCCTTGAACAAATAAGCAGCTTCTCAAATGTGAGCCCAACCAGCTGAGGCAAAAGGGTGTGTTTATCAGGCTGCCTCCTGAGTGTCAGTTATACTCTGCATAATTCAGAAAATCTCTCCTCTCCCTCCAGTCCCCAAACCCAGAATTGTGGCTATCTCTGCGTTACAGGTATAAGGATATGGAAGTACATGTGCTTGTGTGAAAGGTGTCTATATCACTGAAGGAGAAGGTTAGGTTATGTATGCTCAAGTGTAACTTTTGGAATCTGACTTGGAACTGTAGCCAGGAAAGTGAGTTTGGCACAATATTTTACATATAGAGAGTATTTGATGAAATATGTGTTAATTTGCTTTCCTCTATGCAGAACTGTCCTTGAGACATGTAATTATGACTGACTTGACTCATGATTCATTATATCTTGAATACTGTTTATTTTAGTTTTGTTGATTCTATTCAAAATAATTTCAATTAATGTGAGATGTTGGAAGGCCTACTCCCCAATTAACTGGAATATCTTGGTAAAAATAGAGTTCTACTTGAGTATATCTGTCAGGAGTCAATAGCAAATGATAAATACACTATAATTTTAAAATTACTTGATGATGGACTTGCATAATAAGCTGTAGTTAGGTTAAGAATACTCAAATGGTGTGGAGACTTTTGAGACAAATCAGGGACTTTATTGTAAAGTCAAGGGAAAATTAGCTTTCTGAGGGTATGACCTTCAGTTTTTAACAGTCCAGAAGGTGTTTGGTCCAACCTTTCAAAGCAATTAGAATTGATGTGTCAGGAGAGATGTGCGACTAATACTCCAAAGAGGTGTTTTTCAGTGAGAATGAGTATTAGATTTGATACTTGTTTCCTAAATTGATGTTTTGTATCTAATTTTTATGTTCATTTCATTTAAATTTTTTTTTTTTTTTGCTTAGGACTGCTGCATACATTTGAAGAGTAGCAGATTCTACTTTGAGCAGTTAGCTTAGATGGGCATGCTGGGCTCCTCCAGGGGTTAATGCTGTCTGCATGAGTACATAAAGGAGGTACAATTAAGGAAGAGACTAGCATGGCAAGCTTGACACTGAAGTGAAGTCTTTTTTTTTTTTTTTTTAAATCAAAGGCTCCTATCTGAGCCTTTATCAATTTATTTTTTTTTAACTTTTATTTAATGAATATAAATTTCCAGTGTACAGCTTATGGATTACAATGGCTTCCCCCCCCCCCATAACTTCCCTCCCACCCGCAACCCTCCCCTCTCCCGCTCCCTCTCCCCTTCCATTTGCATCAAGATTCATTTTCAATTTTCTTTATATACAGAAGATCAATTTAGTATAAAGATTTCAACAGTTTGCACCCACATAGAAACACAAAGTGAAACATACTGTTTGAGTACTAGTTATAGCATTAAATCACAATGTACAGCACATTAAGGACAGAGATCCCACATGAGGAGCAAGTGCACAGTGGCTCCTGTTGTTGACCCAACAAATTGACACTCTAGTTTATGGCGCCAGTAACCATCCTAGGCTGTCGTCATGAGTTGCCAAGGCTATGGAAGCCTTCCAAGTTTGCCGACTCTGATCATATTTAGACAAGGTCATAAAAGACAGAGTGAGGATAGTAACCAATGATCCTAAGAGTGACATTTACCAGGTTTGAACAATTATACAGCATTAAGTGGGGAAGAGGACCATCAGTACACACAGGTTGGGAGTAGAGCCATTGGAGGTAGAGTAGAGGTTATGATTACAAAGGAATGAGGCCCAAGTGCACTAGACAGGGCCTAGAACAAAGGACAGAGTCATTATTAGAGGAGCTAAGAAAGGTGCTGTCTAAGCTACAATTAAGTTTTCTGATTGAGAGGCAAATAGAACCTGATAGAAGGGGCTTGATAATAATCTGGTGGGCTTTAGGCCTTGTAAGTTAAGAGGCCCAGACCTATCTATCTCTTCACATGGGGTATATCCTAAGGGAGGTGTGAACCTCCTAGGGGAAGGCACTCTGTTGACTTTCCTTACTTGGCTGGCCTGGGAGGAGAGCTGGCCAGGTAAAGGCAGGTGGCATCTCTAACAAGAAATTTACAGTTCTGCCTGCAATGTTGCTGACCCTACTTGACCATCCCCTCAGCTGCAGTGGTCCCTTTGGAAGTTGGGCTGAGTGAAGGGCTTTTCAGCTTAGAGCCAATAAGATCTGTGGCTCTGACCTGGGCATCCTTCGACTCCAGGGCAGGTCCATTTCCAGTGATCCAACTCTTGGCAGAGCTGCCAGGGCTCTTCACAAGCTGACTTCTGCTGAAGCCCAGGCTTACCACATTGAAAGCCACTGCAGTGGACTGGCCTGTTGGGTCTCCTTGAGGGCAGATCACTGTACAGATCAGCCATTAATAGGCCTGCCACCCATTGCTTCTGATGCCGAGCTTTCTTTTCCTCCTGGTTTGTGTTAAAGCAGACCAGAGGATGCAAGTCAAGGGAGTGCCCGTTTCCCATCTCTAATCTTCGGTGGCCTGAACTACAAGTCTATAGTCGCAGGCATGTTCTGTAGTAGTTTTTCTAAGGTAGACAATGCCCATGAGGAAAATTATATTCTCACTTTAAAACTTTCTTTCCCTTTGGTCTGAAAGGGAGGTTTTTTCTACTTACTGTATACTTCGCTGATGGCGAAGTGAATCTAGCTATGAGATTATTATTTAAGTTCTTATTTTGGCTATGCTATTGCAGAAAAATGTTAGCCATCTCTTTTATAAGGTCTAAAGATTAAATTGTGCATCCTACAGATTCCTTCATAATAGAATTAGTTTCCTACCTTGAAGAGAATAGAGAAATGAAAGAACAAGTTGGGCTTAGAATAGAGAAATGAGGGAGCAAGTCCTAGATCGCTTGCTGACAATAGCAATATCACATGAATACTTAGCAAACCGTTTCAACCATTAGATAACAACTTAAGAAAACATTTACCAGAAGGTCCAATGCCTTCTATAAATTTTAAGAATCATGTATTTGAAAACACCTCTTAAATATCTAACATGGTGTAGTTTGTTTAGCCAGTAAACTTAAGCACAACCATCTAAAATGTTTTTAGTTTCTTTCTACCAACAAGTCTAAAACATATGATACACAGATTCAGGTCCCACAAATTAAAATGTATCTTTGATTGATTTTAGCAGCTTAAATTTTTGGACAATCTTATCTATAAGCCATTTAAAATAAAACTCTTAATAAAATTTCCCCATGTGGACATACAATATGTACACACATATAATATAGCATAATAGACCAATATAGCAATTTTAATAATAGCTTTTAAAATCTTTAACTCTTTTTGTAGATTGCCAATTGATTTGAATTGCTTTTTCTTTTTAGTAACCTCAGTTAACCATACTTTCTCTCAGTTGGTACTGTTAATACATTATTGGCTTCATCTGTTTACAGAGCCATCCCAAAGTACTGAATACAATAAAAGTGGCTGGAAAAGGTCCATAGGAACCTATAGGAGGACAGCTAAACACAGAACCAACAACGCTTTAGTTTTATGAGAAGCAGATCATATATAACTGTGGATGACAAAAGACTTTAAGTCGCCATGTTTAAAATTATAAACTCATCAACCAACAAGAGGCACTTGCTTACTTCACAGTATTTTTGAAAGCACCTGTAGGGTTTTACAAGTATTTAACCCTTTAAGCCTCTGGGGCTTTCTCATTAAGATAACTATCATGTCTAGTAACACAAGATCATTAGACTTTTTAATTCTCAAACATTTGTATTAATAGCATTTTCCATTATAGAAACTTAAAGTCTGGTACCACATCACATCTTGACAGTACTTCTAATATAATCCAAATAGACTGATTAGTTGGTGTCTCTATAAGATGAGAGACATAGGTCCTTCGATTTTTTCAGTTGGGACCAAACTGGAAAAACCAAAGTCCAGGATTTACTGGAAATTTTAGAGACCAGATTGTTTGAAACTTTGATTTTTTGAATGCCTGTCAAGAATGCCAAGAAGGCTCAAAATCCAAAATATCTGGTTGAAATAAGATTCCTTAAAATCATGACATAACATAGACCAAATTTGATCATTGTTACAAGGTGATGATTCAAATTTTTGAAAAAAGCACATATTTAAATAACCCATAGCTCTTAATAAAAATTCAGCTGTTTTTGAACAATTAGAATTTAACAGACATCAAGAGAACATAATAGATTACTTTAACACATTGCTTTAACAGAGCATCAGAGTTTAATTCTATGTCAAAGAGAAATTGAGCTTCCTGTGATCTTTTGCTGTGAGGTTTCCTTCCTTTACCTTCTTTCATATTGGTGACCATGTTTCTGTGTTTCTGTGTGTAAGACATCTTTAAGCATCTTTTGCAGGGCAGGATGAGTGGCAACAAATTCTTTCAGTTTCTGTTTGCTATGAAAAGTCTTAATTTCACCTTCATTCACAAATGAGAGCTTTGCAGGATATAGTATTCTGGGCTGGCAGTTTTTCTCTCTTAGTACCTGGGCTATGTCTCGCCATTCCCTTCTAGCTTGTAGGGTTTCTGATGAGAAGTCTGCTGTGAGTCTAATTGGAGATCCTCTAAGA
The DNA here is from genome assembly GCF_033115175.1 of Lepus europaeus. Taxonomy (NCBI): domain Eukaryota; kingdom Metazoa; phylum Chordata; class Mammalia; order Lagomorpha; family Leporidae; genus Lepus; species Lepus europaeus. Next base: position 2,755,794 of record NC_084829.1, on the reverse strand, counting down.
GTAATCTGACGTTTCTCTCTTGCACCTTTTAGGATCTTTTCTTTATGTTTCACTGTGGTGAGTTTGATTACAACATGTCGTGGTGAGGATCTCTTTTGGTCATGTTTATTAGGGGTTCTATAAGCTTCCTGTACTAAGATGCCTCTGTCCTTCTCCAAACCTGGGAAATTTTCTGCTAGTATCTCACTGAAAATGCCTTCTAATCCTTTCTCCCTCTCCATGCCTTCAGGAACTCCTAGAACCCGAATGTTGGGTTTTTTAATAGTATCCTGTAGATTCCCGACAATATTTTTTAGATTTCTAATTTCTTCTTCTTTTCTTTGGTTTGCCTGTTTCCTTTCCTGTTCTCTGTCTTCTAAGTCTGATATTCTCTCTTCTGCTTCGCCCATTCTGTTTTTAAGGCTCTCTAATGTGTTTGTCATTTGATCTATTGAACTCTTCATTTCATTATGATTTCTAGTCACTATCAGAATTTCTTGTTCCACTAGTTGTTTCATTTCATTTTGATTCCTCCTTAATATTTCACTTTCATGAGAGAGATTTTCTATCTTGTCCATGAAGGATTTCTGTAGTTCAAGAATTTGTTTTTGAGAACTTCTTAATGTTCTTATCAATTTTTTGAGATCCGCTTCTTGCATTTCTTCGATCTCATCATCTTCATAATCTTGAATTGCGGTGTCTATTTCATTTGGGGGCGTCATAGTTTCTTCCTTGTTCTTGTTAGCTTGGTTTTTGCGTTTGTTGTTTGGCATGTTGGAGATATTTGGTTTCTTCACTGTGGTGTTTTTTCTTGTTACACTATGGCTCTATATTAAGTGGACTGTCTGCTTTCAGTGGAGCCTTAGAGGCTTGAGATGAGTGTGGACTGAGAGCTGTGTTTGGTTCCTCAGGGTTGAGGGTGTGTCAAAGATGACACTCCCAGGTTAGGTGTGGTAAATCTCTCTTTCTTTTTTTGATTTAAAAGGGAAGTAATTCCGCACAGCTGAACGTAATTGGAGGTAGTTAGCAGGCAAATGATATACCCACAGGAGCCGGAGATCGGAAGCTCTTTCCCAAGGACCACACAGGGAATCTCTGCTGCCCTCAGTGTGGGCTCCAATTCTCCTGCAGTCTCCCACTGGGTTGCCAAGTTAGATGCTAATCTCCTGTTATTTCACCCCTCCCCGCAGAGTCAGGTTTTTCTGCTAGGCTCAGGGCTGGTGCAGACCTGAGGTCGCCCTGCTTATGACGTATGTCCAAAATGGCGCCTGCTCTGTCTTGCTCGCCTTTGAGAGGTGAGCGGAGAGAGAGAAACTTGTGTCCGTATCAGTCACTTTTTTTATTTTTTTTCTCTCTCTTCTAGTTAGCCTGGTGAACTTTTCCCCACGGAGTTTCAAGCCTCGTTCCCTCTAGCCTCCTCTTTCCGCTTGCCTGCTGGTATCTCGGGCTATGGAGGTTCGGCTCACCTCGCGTTCCAGCGCTGGTGCGTTGAGTCTGCCGCTGGTGTCCCGAACTTGGGCTCCCACGCTCTCCACGCAGGTCCACTGTGAATCACTAGTTCCGGAAGAGTTTCCTCTGCTGTTTCATCCCCTACTCTTCCTTGACCCTGCAGTATCTCCACTTATATTAAACTTTCTGTCCCCCCGGACTAAGTGTGCTCCCTGCCTATTCCGCCATCTTGCCGCCGGACCTTTATCCTGAAGTGAAGTCTTTATTTGTTAATCTTGTGTTAAATCAAAGCCACAGTGCTTGAGCTTCAACCCAACTCTGATTTTTGTCCTTAGAGCCCCAATTTACCAAGTGATCTGGAGAAATTGTTTAAGTTGTGTATACTTTGGGAACTACCCACCTCCTGTGTTTTATAAATGATGATGTTTTGTGTGACTTTTAAGAAAATAATTACAAAAAATTGAATTGAGGTTTTGAAGACACCTTGCTATGATTGATGATTTGATATGATTCCATGGCACTAAAATGTTGTGGAGCTGTAAGAAAGTCTATTATCCACTTTGGGGATCAATTTTATTATCTTTCAGACAAGGATATGAGATGAGATAAAATTTTCAAGTTTTTTTTTTATTGCAACCCACTATATGAAATAAATTTTATAAAGAATTCCAATGCGCACTCTGCATGTACATTAAAGTTTTGCAGAGTAATACGCATTCCTACACTGTGCAGTATATTCTTTATTTACTGTGACTGTCATTCACCAAGTCGAGTTCATGACCCGCACACCTTCACTTTTGGTTTGAAAACAATAAATTAGATGCTCTGAGAGGACTCTTTCAATTTTAGTTACAAATTTAAAAATGGACCTACAGGATTCAATGTAAACAAAAATAGCAAGTTGAGTGTGTGGTGGTGATGAGCTGCAACTCTCCTCCCCCGATCATAGGGAGGCCTGGTGAGGCCTGGCCGGTGAACTCCCACAGTTTCTGTGGTGTGGACCCTGGCCACCAGCACTCTGCTCTCCCCTTCTTCTGCTGAGTGTGTCTTGGTATTTGGGTGCCCCATTTCTTGGAGCTGAAGTCATCAGGATGAAAAGCCAGAGTAGAATAGCAGAATGATCAGGAGAGAGGAGAGATGTGTATCCTTTACTACCTTCATTTTCTGTGATCTTGGAAAGAAAATATTTGAACTGCCCAGGGGAAGTGGCTAGTGAATGAGACCTTTGATAAATGCTAACGAAATAGAGTTCTTGGAAAGCACATGGATATTCTGTTCCTGAGTTTGTGTGTGTGTGTGTGTGTGCTGGGTAGGGAACACATTGTATCATGTCTTCTGATCTCGTTACTTTCCTTTAGCTTGAATGTTTGTACTCTGGTGTGTGTGTGTGTGTGTGTGCTATTTCCTTCCTAGGTGGGAAGAAAAGTAGAAGTAGTTTTCTGTAAAAACAATGCAGTTGTGCCACCATGGCTAAATTTGCTGAAATGTGTGACAGATGTGAGTCTGAACTGGATGTTGGGTTAGTCTCACTGCATTCTGCCTGCTTGACCTGCCCTGGGAGTCAGATACTTCCAAAGTGGATGGTACTTGAGAGCCCTGCATTAAAAAAAGGGGAGGAGGATTTATTTAATTGTTTGAAAGACAGAGAGATTATTATTTATTTAATTATTTGAAAGAGAGAGAGCGAGAGAATGAGTGAATATCTTCTATCCACTGGTTCACCCCCCAAATGGCCACAATGGCCAGGGCTGGGCTAGGCTGAAGCCAGGAGCCAGGAGCTCCCTCCAGGTCTCCCACTTAGGTGCAGGGGCCCAAGTCCTTGGGCCATCTTCCTCTGCTTTCCCAGGCACATTAGCAGGAGCTGGATTGGAAGTGGAGCAGTTGGAACATGAACCTATATCCATATGGGATGCCTGCATTGCAAGCAGCAGCTTTACACACTAGGCCACAACGCTGGCCTGAGAGCCCTGCTTTGTGGATATCATTTTCCTTGGAGAGGAAGAGGAGCAATCTGAGGAATAAGCATTTCAATTTTGGAATTCCGGGAACTTTATTAGAACAGATAGAAACGATGGGCCGTTCACCTGCCCTGAATGATTCATAATAGATATCCTCTAAAAAAGAGTACATGGCCCCAGAACAACCTTACACTGTTGGGAGCCCATGAGAATGAGAGGGTACACCACGGCAGTGTGGAGTGTGGTCTGTGGCCTGTGGTGTTTGGGGTTGTGGTCTTAGTGCTAAAACCCTAGAATTTTTGGCCCTTGAGTAAGCTGCAGGGCTAGTTGATGAATCTGAATGAGGAGGTTAGGGGAAGGCCTTAGCAAGGACCTTGCAGCACAGAGGGAAATGGATCATCCGGGATTGGTCTGAGGGACCCATAGGAGAGGGGCTGATGCCCACAGTGGCAAGTGTGTTGTCTGAGTGTTCCTGAGAAGGGGCTGTGCCCACCTTCTGAGTCGCAGGGACTGAAACCAGTATGCCAGTTACTTGCACACAGTCAGAATCAGCCTTTATGGAGTTCCTAGGGCCTGTTTTCTGTTCTGATTACATTTTTCTTTTTCCTGCACATAAGTCTTGATTTTAATCATTATCTTTTTTCATCCTTCAGAAGTTTGAAAACCAGAACATGAGTTTCTTGCTCAGAGTCTGACAGCCTACATTTAGTAACACTTTATAGAATGCTCCTATTTGATTGAACCATATAAAGTTCTAATTTCATAGTTCCTAAATAGTTGAGTATCAGTATGATTGTTCAGCCTAACAACTTACCTAGGATCAGATACCTAGGACCTGGTAAAAGTGGTATTCTGTTCAGTTTTGTTGCCCCTTTGGCCCATCTTTTACTTTTTTAACTTTTTTTTTTTGACAGGTAGAGTTACAGACAGTGAGAGAAAGACAGAAAGAAAGGTCTTCCTTCCGCTGGTTCCATCTTTTACTTTTTCCCATTCTTCTTTCCTGCTTTCTTTGTAGAATTTACCCCTTTTAAAAAGTTGCTAGATGGATGGTGTACCACAGCCAAAAAATGTCTCATCATGACAGTGCATTCTAGGTTGGCACCAAAAATCAGAAAAGCAGGTCAAAAGGGACATTTGGTCCATATAATTATTTTTTGAATAAATGACTATTAATGGATCGCCAAGGAATGGGTGATTTCAACATTGGAATGTTTGGATTAGACAGTGTAATTATTTCTAAGTATATTTACTGAAATTTTAAAAAATTAATTAAGTTTATTTGAAAGGCAGAGAGCAAGAGAGACAGAGAGATCGTCCCTTCACTCATTAACTCCCCCAAAGCCAGAGCTGGGTGTGGCGGGGGACTCATTCTAGGTCTCCTGTGTGAGTGGCAGGAACCCAACTGCAGCCATCATCCATTGCCTCCTAGCTTCTTCATTAGCACGGAGCTGGAATTGATGGCAGAGCTGGGACTCCAACTCTGAAACTTGATAGGGGTGCAGGCGTTCCAAGTGGTGTCTCAGCTGGTATGCCAGACGCTCGGCTCTGCTGAGGGCTTTTTTTAAAATTACTAAACATTTTTAGGATTGGAATCTGAAAATATTTGACGGACACCAAATGGTAAGATGAAAAGGCAGCCTTGTAAGCAGAATGCCAGTTTTTGAATGTGTTCCCTTCCCATCTATCTGTTGAGTGACTTCGACCTATCCTGCCTTCTGGTGCTGTGGCCCTGTAGGAGCCACAGTGATGGAGAGTCATTATGTATGTTTAGAAGAAAAGGTGCCTCCCCCAGCCCAGGGCCATTCCCAAGGTGCTCTGGTGCGTTTCAGCACAGGCGTGGCATGGGCAGAGTTAGTGAGGGTTGCGGCAGGTGGGAGCTGTATTAATTCTCCCTGTGCACTGTCGGTCTAATCAAAACATTCCAATGTTGAAAACAAAACCGTTAGTTGGTATGTCTAGGGAGAGTCATCGAGCCTTAGGTGGATAAAAAGAATATGTGTAAAAGGGAAACAGCATATTGATGCAGCATATCTGAACCTGGGATGGATAAAGGTCACACACTCATCTCATTTAAGCAGATAGAAATTCACAGATGTGTTTGTGATTTTACCAGCTACAGCAATTTCAGATACTGAAATGGCATCTGGAACAGGAAGATAGGGTTCAGATTAGACTGCAGTGAATAACAGTGAGAATGTTGTTATTTTAACAGCTCACAGATACCTCATTGTGTTTGCCTCTGCTAAATCCTGATGAAGTGATCTTGAAAGAGGGATGCCTGTTGTTCTTGGCTGTTATTGATTTTGTTCCACGCAGTGAGAAGGATCTACTGCTTGTCCTAAAATGATGAAATTGAAACAAGATTGATTTTGGATGATTTCCAGTATCTTTCCTTAAAGTTCAGTTTGCAGAAATTGGTCACTTGAAAACAAAACCATAGCTCCCACAATCCATACCCTGCTGGTACGAAACCAAAGTTTACAGTTCGTGCTCCTAATATTTTGGAGAGAATTAGAAACGCTAGAATATTTTGGAGCTATAATACTTCCTTGTTTGATCAGTTCTATTAAAAAAAAGTTTAGGAAAACAGCCACAGATGTCCTAAAGCTCCATAGATACTTAGTGTTCTTCAAGTGAGTCATGAATAGTAATTGTTGGAACCTTGAGGAATTATAGTATTTGGCATGGAGGAAGTTTCTCCCCTTACTCTTTTAGATTTGGAGGATGTAAGTTGTAGACACAAAATAAGCTGCTTTGTTAATAGTGGCTTTGTTGTATGGCATGGATTTCCTATTATGTAAAGAAAATGTGAAATATACAGTGTGTTCACAGCCAAACACACAGACACATGACACGTACACACATAGACAGACACAGACACATGACACATGCACACATACACAGACACATGACACAGACACATGACACAGACATATACACAGACACACAACACACATGACACATGCACAGACACATGACACAGACACATGACACACACAGACACATGACACATACACGGACACATACATGCATAGACACATGACACACACATGACACCTGCACACATACACAGACACATGACACCTACATAGACACATGACACCTACATAGACACATGACACAGACACATGACACAGACACATACAGACACATGACAACACATGCACAGACACATGACACAGACACATACAGACACATGACAACACATGCACAGACACATGACACAGACACATACACAGACACATACACAGACACATACAAATGACACACACGACACATGCACAGACACATGACACAGACACATACACAGACACATGACACATACAGATGCAGACACATGACACAGACACATGACACATGCACACATACAGACACATGACACATACATAGACACATGACACATACACATGACACAAACACATACACAGACACATAAGACATACAGACACATGACACACACAACACATGCACAGACACATGACACACAGACATACACAGACACATGCACAGACACAGACACATACAGACACATACAGACACGTGACACATGACACATACACAGACAGACACATGAAACAGACACATACAGATACATACAGACACATGACACATACACAGACACATGACACAGATACAGACACAGACACATAAAACAGACATGAACACACAGACACATGACACACAGACATATGACACAGACACATGACATAGACACATATACATATGACACACATGACACACACATGACAGACACGGGCACACATGACACATACACAGACACATGCACATACATAGACACATGACACAGACACATACATAGACACATGCAGCCATGCAGATACACCCTCACAGATGTTCAAGTCCTCTTATATGGCGTCAGCCCTGACTCATATGTCGGTTTCCTCATTAGTAAACAACTCTTCTGTATGTTGACAGCAGACTTTACCATCATTTTTAGTTCTTTTCTTGGCAACCTTGATTGGCAGTGTTTGCATTTTAAAGATGAAGAAAATGAGGCTGGGTGTGTGCTGAGAACTTGCAGGTCACACTAAAGCAGCGGACACAGGCGTGAACGTCTTCAGATGGAACTGTCTCTGCGTTGGTCTTCAGATGGAACTGTCTCTGCGTTGGTCTTCAGATGGAACTGTCTCTGCGTTGGTCTTCAGTGCTCGGCATTACGTGGCATCTTGTTGTCTCACAGATTTGCTTTATGTCAGTTTGCAGAGCTGACTGAGATGTGGGGTTTGAGATTTAAAAGTTGACTTCTTTTTGTAAATGTAAGGTACCCATTTGTCCTTGTTTTTGCTAGTTTTCAGTTTAATTGTTGAGGAAGATGAAATGCTTATTTTTTGCTAGAGACACAGCCTCTGGCACATCTTATACAGGAGGTTTTCAAAAAAAGTTCATGGAAAATGTATATTATGAAAAATTATCCATGGATTTCAAATTATTTTGTACCAAAATAAGTTTAACACTTACTTCCACTTTCCATTAACTTTTTGAAGCTTGCATACACCATATTCTTTTTGTTCCATTTCCTGAGTCATCATTTTTGGGTTATACAGACGTATGTAACATTGTGTTTGTCATCAAGAATTTCATTACCTACCAGGGCAGATGGGTTGAAGGAAGGAGTAATTGAGTGTCCCACTCAGGCCTAAAGCTTGTTGCCCTTATGCTAATGGAATAAAAGGGTGTGTTAACATTTCTTAGTTGAATTCAAAATACCACTGTTCTGTGAATGGGCGTACAGAAAGCAGTGAGACAGCTCACCATCCCAGCACGCTGTATTTTAGGAAGTTCTGACTTGGCTGCTGTTGGTCATTGGGTGGACAGGATTTGAGCTGTGTAGTTCTGGTTTTGACCCAGGTAATGTCCTGGATGGTGGGACGGTGGTGCATACTTGCTGTAGACTCTGTTTCTCCAGAGCAGCTGTGTGTGTATGTGGACAGTGGTCAGGGCTGCCCCTGCCTGGTGGGAATGTGTATTTTGGGTGAGGGAATCATTTTTGGAGTAAGGGCATGATTTCTGTCAGTAGCTGTAGTTCATAGTGGTCGGAGATGAGTACAGATTTGACAGCCAAGAATTCACCAGTTTTCCGCAAGGTGCTGTTCTGTGATGCACACTCTGATAAGAAACCTTTGGCTGCATCTTTGTTCAGAGATTGGAAGGAGAACAGCACAAGGAGCAGGAGTGGGAAAGGTAGGGGGAGATGCAGTAAGTGCGGGGTCTGAAGCCATGGTTGGAGAATTCCTGGGTCCCACAGATACTGATGAGGTCAAATGAATCAGAACTGAATAAAACCTCCAGATGAGAGTCATATGGGTATTCATAGCCGTCTTTGGAGGTCATATGCCTTTTGTCCTGTTGTATTCTCAATATTGGTAATAATGTGTGTAAACATACAAGTACGTACATGAAGGTAGTCTATTTTGTAACTTCATCAAATTGCTAGATCTTAAAGGATATATATGTGATAAATTTTCTTTTCAAAATATGTTGGTAATAGTTTTTCAGGAATTTCATGTGAATAAACTCACAGAACCTTCCTCTCGCCCCACCAGGAAAGGTGTAATGTAATTAAGATTCAGATCTTTCAGTTACCATAATATTTCAAAAATAACTACAAAGTTTGAGCATGGGTCTACAGGTCTTTCAGATTCTCCCTGAGCAGGCTCTTTTTTTTTTATCATCAAAAGGCAGTGTTTTCTCTTTCTATTATTAATAATAAAAGCTTTAAAAAATTTCACAGGGGAAAAAAAGAGGAGGCGGTGCGGGGAAAGACCTGGAGCACAGCCCTCCAGCAAGCCGCCCTGGGTCCAGAGCTGAGTGCTCTTACATGAGCGCTCAGTGTACTTGGACGAGTGTGTAACGTTTTATCTGTGTGCAGAATAGGATGGGAAAAGAGTCTAAAGGTTATAGACTCCTTATGTTGTGTATTTGTGAACAAAACTAAGAGCGGCAAAGCTATACTTTCTGCTTTCTCTATAAAATATCTTAGTTATATAGCATTTAAAATACATTACTAGATATGAAAGTGCCTATTGCTGAATTGTTGGTAATGGAATTAAAATCATAATTTTTATGGATTAATTTCCTGAGATGGGACTTTATTTTAAAAAGTATGAGAGGCTAACCTGGGAACAGTTGCCTGCTACTTGTTAAAATATAGATGTACTGCAACCTTCATAATAATCATGTTAAGAGATTGTATAATTGAAAAGGGTTGTGTATATGTAATCTCTGTCATCTGGTTCAAGCTGGATCACAGTGTCTTGACTAAAGTAACCATTTCCCTGTGTATCTTAAAAACATCTTGCTGGACACCTTAACAACATACAATAAGAATACAAAATTTTAAAATAAAAAAAAAAGTGACTTATTATAGATGAGTTGAGTAGGTAAGTATTTTACTCCCAAACGTTCCTGCAGTGCCTTGTCTTTGGTAAGTTTTGGGTGAATTGCTTTTGTCTACAGTGGCATTGGATATTTTTGACTACTGGCATTCTACTTTGTATGCAGCCTTTGCTATCAATAGATACTTGTGGTACATTTGTGCCTGGAACGCTTACTCGTAAGTCTTAATTCTGGAGTTAACAGTGAATGATTTTCCTCCCTTTAAAATATTTGCAGGGCATCCTAAAGTCTGCCCTCCTCCCGTTGGTGAACACACCTCCTCCCTTCTGGCTTCTCCCGAAGCCCTCTCCCCTCTCTTGCTCCTGCTGTGCCCCTGTGCCTTTGCTCAGCATGTGTGGGTCCAAGGGCCTCCCTTAATCCTGCAAGTGTTCCTGCACTTGTGTGGCCTGACAGCTTTTTAGCTTTCTAAATCACCATGCCACCCTGAAACAGTGCACGTGAATCCCGGTCTTTAACACTTTGAGTGCTATCATCTCCCCTTTGCTGGTCGTGGGAAGCCTTGAGACTAGCAATGTCTGGTGTCACAGTTTTCCTTTCCTTGTTTTGGACAAGCTTTTTAAGTCACTTGCTTGATGAAGTGATTAGTCTTGCGGCCCACTCTGAAGCCCAGAGAAGGGAAACAATATCACAACCGACTTCTCTTAAGAGCCATGAATTTATAATTTTATTTTGTTGGTTTTGCTGTTCTGCTCATCTGTTTATTATGAGATTTGTATCAATCTGTCATCCAATCAGCATCTTAGGAATGTTTAATGACAGTTGTGTGCACCCAGGTTTTACTGTTTGTGCTTTCTTGTCTGCTTAGCTGCCTCAGGGCTCTAACTAGAGCTTCAGAGGAGGTTCAGGTGGTAAGGCACAGCGGTTCAGATGGCAGTGTCTGGAGCCAGATGGCCTGGCCCAAACGCTGCTTCTGCACCTGCTGGGTTCTCAGACTTTGAGCAAACTCCTTGACCGATATGTCCCTCAGGTTTTTTTTTTTTTTAAAGATTTTATTTATTTATTTGAAAGAGTTACACAGAGAGAGAGGGAAGGGTAGAGAGAGAGAGGTCTTCCAACCGATGGTTCACTCCCCAGTTGGCCACAATGGCTGGAGCTGTACCTATCTGAAGCCAGGAGCTTCTTCCGGGTCTCCCACATGGGTGCAGGAGCCCAAGGACTTGGGCCATTTTCTACTGCTTTTCCAGGCCATAGCAGAGAGCTGGATCAGAAGTGGATCAGCCAGGACTTGAACCGGTGCCCATATGGGATGCCAACACTGCAGGCGGCAATTTTACCCACTCTGCCACAGCACCGCCGCCCCCCCCCCCCCTTTTTATAAATAACATGGAATAACAGCAGACACTTCCTTTGGGTCCTTGTGACGTTCACAGGAATAGCATTTAATGTGAGTGGAATAGTGTGGCATTCCTAAAGAACCAGCCGAGAGGAAAGTCAGCCTGCCCTGTTCTGGTGCCCAGCCCAGGACTCTGGTGAGGAAGTGACCCCCAAGTGACTTGGCCAGAATGGGGCAAACCAGAGGGCCCAAGGAATGGGGCTGGGGAGGGTGCTGTGACATCCTGGTGGGGGAAAGACTCTCCCTTCAGATGGACCAGGCATCTCCTCTGCCCAGCCCCAGGGAGGAAAACAATGGGAAGGCATTCAGCAAGTGTGTGAGTGTGGGCCTGGCTGTATGTTTTCTCTTCTGCTTTCTCTCTCCTCCTCCTCTCCATCTCCTTCCACTTAGGTCCCTTACAAACCTTCTCTTGGCCTGGTTATTTCTTACCCTCACTTCCAAAATACATTCTTTAATTTTTTTTCAAAATTAAAAATTACAGTAATTTCATGTGTACAGTTGTGATTATTAAGTGATGGTTAATTATTTAAAATCTAGAATACTGAGGTGTAGGTCCCTATATCTGAATTGCCTTTCTTTGTGTCAATTGGTATTGTCTTTTCAGGTGATGGAAAATAGGAGGTCCACCCTTTGTAGTTTGAAAATCATTTCATTAGATGCCATTTGTTGATGTTTTAAATTTGTAAGGTATCTTTTTCACATGGTCTGTAATCAATGATTCATTCTTGATATCTTTATTTGTAGTTCACCTATTTATATAACTCAATTTGTCTATCACCTGGGCATGTAGCTATACTAATAACATCTGTTAGCTCATGACTATTTTTGACCAGCAATGTTAGGGGCATTTAGTTTTATTTATTGCTATTCTTTTTAACTGCTTAGAGTATTTCTAACCTTCAAATAGCTTTCTCCAGCTTGTTCTTTCAACACGTTTGACATGCAACAAAAGTGACTTTTGTCTTGTTGTGGAAGCGGGCCAAATTGTTTGACATGCTGACAGGTGGGATATTATTTAGGGCTGCTGAGACATTGGCCTGCACAAGTGCTTTGTTCCCTGCAGATTGTGTTTTGACAGCCATTGTGGCCTCAGCCTCCTTTATTGAGCTCAGAGCAGGCCTGCAAGAGCTAGGCCTATAAAGGTTTTAACTACAGTGTTAGCAGTTTTTAAACATTTTATATATTTGTAGTTATTATGGTTTTACTTTAGTATTAGTGTTACACTTTAGTGTGTAGTTCGGTTTGGTTTTATTTGTTTTTACATAGTTTCCCATTATGAGAAACACAACCACTGTGTTTATGGTTATGAATATTTGTGCTTTTTGGATCCTTGGCCTTTATGTCCCAAGTGTAGGCTGCTTTGACATGCATTTGTTTACAAAATGAAAAAATAAAACAGATCTCCACTCTGCTCTGGTAAAGGAACCCTTAAGAAATTAAAGATCTTCCCTTTGCTTATGGTATATCTTTACTATCAGAACTATCAGTGTACTAATGCAGCAGGAAGTAATATAAAAATTTTCTGCTGATCCCAACTTTAAGGTGTATTAAGATATTCCGCAGAGGTGGTGATTTGTCTTTTCTGCCTTCCAATAAAATATATTTATCCAATACTTTTTAAATGTCAGGCACAGTGCCACGCATGGGGAAGGTGGCAGCAGAGCACATAGAGTTCCTGGCTTCTGGGGCTTGGGTCCTGAAGCTTGCATTGCTCCTTACTGGAACAGATGCTGTGTTTATAGAACCTGGCCAGAGGCAGATTTCGGGGCCAGCTGCTGGTACAGATGGCCCACTCTGTGGCAAGAGCTGTGTGTGTCCCGTGTGGCGCTTCCGCCCCAGTCAGTGGAGGAGGAGCTAATAGGATCCTCACTTTATGGGTGAGTGAGCTAAGGCTCAGGAAAATTAATTTATCCCAAATCGCAGAACTGCTGTCGGGAATTTGAAAACTCCAGTCTATTTTTTACCAGGTGATCTTTTTTATTATTACTCATTCTCTCTCAATGTAGGTTTTTAAACGAATGCTATTAATTTTTTCTTAAGGTGGACTCAAAGCATTGAGATTTAAAACTTGGTGATTTGGATCATTTACAAAGAAAATTGTTACTTTTGTAAACTGATTTTTTAAAAAATGAATAAAGGAGGAGAGCCCTTAAAGTGTTACCAGCCATGTGTTTTTCAGTGCAGCTTATGTGCGTGTTCACCAAAAGCAAGAGAGTGCCTTTTCCTACTTTCCTGCAGGGTGATAATCTACCACGGTTCTTGAGGTCTTCGCACACATCTCTGTCAGTCCTAGTGACCCTGAGTTTGTGGACATTTTTTCAGTTTCTTCATAAACAGCAAATATTCCAGGTTGCCAATATGAAACCGTGCCCAGTATATATATAATTGTGTTTTTGAATTGGATCTCTTCATGTAGTTCTGTGAGGTTTCCTGATATAAAGATACAGGTTCTGCATCCATGGATTCAGCCAGTCACTGATTGAAAGTATTTAAAATGTTGTGTATTAAACAAGTGCAGACTTTTCTTCCTAGGCACTATCCCCTGAAGGATTTACATGGCATTTACATTGTAATAGGTATTAGAATTAACCTAGAGACGGCTTAAAGTATGAGAGAGAGGATGTTTGCAGGTTCTATGCAAATACCAGGCCACTTTACATAAGGGATTTGAGCCTGCAGGGACCTGGGGATCTGGAACCAATCAAGGCAGACCCTGAAGGCAGGCTGTGTGTTTGCTGGAAGGGGGACTGCAGGACATCAGGAGCTGGCTGGGCAGGGTGCCCCCTCCAGTGCTGGACGTGGAGGCTCCTCTGCAGCTCAGCAGAGGCTTCCCCTCTGGTGACCACAGATGGGAAAATTGCTTTGGGGCCAGCTGCAGGGAGTACTGCTGGCGGGATGCTTGCTCTGGTTTCTTATGCTGATCTAGGCATAATTGTGGTCAAAAAAATATTGAGTGAATGATTAACATATAGGTCTCAATTTTATTCAGCTGCCAAACTCTTAGCACTAGGAACTAATCCAAGCCAAGTACCTTGCAGTGGCTTAGGATTTCAGGTTTTAAAGTCAAAATTCATAGCTATGAAAACATTTGAAAGCTTTTAATGTATTGTAAAGATAAAGAATGAGTAGTGAGATAGAATTTAAGTCAGCACACATATTTCTTCCCCTGTCCTCGTGTCTTCTGTTGTTTTATTTGAGGTTGTAATAAGCATCTGTAATAGTCATCCCTGCAGAGGAGCGTCAAATGATGTGGGCTGGTAGCCACTGAAGATCTTGGTACTGCTCAGTATAAAATGTCATTTTCATTCTGCGAAAGAGTAGCACTCTACACTAGGGGGTAGTTTTGGGAAATTATTAATTCACTTTAAAGTGTTTCCCTCTGTTTCCAAAATACCCTAATGATTTCCTAGTTGATGACCTTCATCTGAGAGGCGTCAGGTTCAGGAATACAGGGTATGAGTGAGGATGGGTGGGCAGGGAAGGCAGAGAACCAGCAGTTGATCAGTTCCATGGGGTCTGTAGGGTTTGGCTCCACCCTTGCTGCCCAACCCCTTCATCCTGGACTTCACCCACTCTGGACCTCAGCCACCCTGGTTTTTTTTTTTTTTTTGTTTGTTTGTTTGTTTGTTCCCTGACTCTGGGACTCAGCCCTGGAGGCAGGCCATCATGGCTAGCTTCCTGTGTGTGGGCATCTCTCAGAGGACACCTTCTCAGTGAGGTGTTCCCCGCCCTGTTTGACGTGCAGTCTTGTCTTCACCTAGCCCCTTCTCTGCTTTAGCCCTTGTCTCTGCCTAGCATTCTGTTTATTTTTTGCTTACTTAACATTGGTCAGGGGCAGGCGCTGTGGTGTAGCAGGTAAAGCTGCTACCTGCGGTGCCGGCATCCCATATGGGCACCGGTTCAAGTCCCGGCTGCTCCACTTCACATCCAGCTCACTGCTACGGCCTGGAAAGCAGTAGAAGATGGCCCAAGTCCTTGGGCCCCTGCACCCGTGTGGGAGACCTGGAAGAAGCTCCTGGCTCCTGGCTTCAGATCGGCACAGTTCTGAACATCACAGCCATTTGGGGAATAAACCAGCAGATGGAAGACCTCTCTCTCTCTCTCTCTCTCTCTCTCTCTCTCTCTCTCTCTCTCTCTGCCGCCGCCTCTCTGTAACTTTGCCTTTCAAATAAGTAAATAAATCTTTAAGGGGAAAAAAAAAAAAAAACCAAAACCTTGGTCAGCCTCCCTCTTCCCCTGCTGCAGGATGGGGTGCAGGAAGCAGAGGTCTTGTCTCTGCAGACCCTAGAGTGGTGTGTGAAGGGAGCACTCCCCAGAGTGGTGTGCCAAAGGGAGCACTCCCTAGAGTGGTGTGTGGAGGGAGCATTCCCTAGAGTGGTGTGCTGGAGGGAGCATTCCCTAGAGTGATGTGCAGGAGGGAGCACTCCCTAGAGTGATGTGCTGGAGGGGAGCACTCCCTAGAGTGATGTGCTGGAGGGGGGCACTCCCTAGAGTGGTGTGCTGGAGGGGAGCACTCCCTAGAGTGATGTGCAGGAGGGAGCACTCCCTAGAGTGATGTGCAGGAGGGAGCACTCCCTAGAGTGATGTGCATGAGGGAGCACTCCCTAGAGTGATGTGCATGAGGGAGCACTCCCTAGAGTGATGTGCTGGAGGGGGGCACTCCCTAGAGTGATGTGCATGAGGGAGCACTCCCTAGAGTGATGTGCATGAGGGAGCACTCCCTAGAGTGATGTGCAGGAGGGGAGCACTCCCTAGAGTGATGTGCAGGAGGGGAGCACTCGCTAGAGTGATGTGCAGGAGGGGAGCACTCGCTAGAGTGATGTGCAGGAGGGAGCACTCGCTAGAGTGATGTGCAGGAGGGAGCACTCCCTAGAGTGATGTGCATGAGGGAGCACTCCCTAGAGTGATGTGCAGGAGGGAGCACTCCCTAGAGTGATGTGCTGGAGGGAGCACTCGCTAGAGTGATGTGCAGGAGGGAGCACTCCCTAGAGTGATGTGCAGGAGGGAGCACTTCCTAGAGTGATGTGCTGGAGGGGGGCACTCCCTAGAGTGATGTGCAGGAGGGGAGCACTCCCTAGAGTGATGTGCTGGAGGGAGCACTCCCTAGAGTGATGTGCATGAGGGAGCACTCCCTAGAGTGATGTGCAGGAGGGAGCACTCCCTAGAGTGATGTGCAGGAGGGAGCACTCCCTAGAGTGATGTGCTGGAGGGGAGCACTCCCTAGAGTGATGTGCAGGAGGGGAGCACTCCCTAGAGTGGTGTGCTGGAGGGAGCACTCGCTAGAGTGATGTGCAGGAGGGAGCACTCCCTAGAGTGATGTGCAGGAAGGAGCACTCCCTAGAGTGATGTGCCGGAGGGGAGCACTCCCTAGAGTGGTGTGCTGGAGGGAGCATTCCCTAGAGTGATGTGCGTGAGGGAGCACTCCCTAGAGTGATGTGCTGGAGGGGAGCACTCCCTAGAGTGATGTGCAGGAGGGAGCGCTCCCTAGAGTGGTGTGCTGGAGGGAGCATTCCCTAGAGTGATGTGCAGGAGGGAGCACTCCCTAGAGTGATGTGCTGGAGGGGAGCACTCCCTAGAGTGATGTGCTGGAGGGGAGCACTCCCTAGAGTGATGTGCTGGAGGGGAGCATTCACTAGAGTGATGTGCAGGAAGGAGCACTCCCTAGAGTGGTGTGCTGGGGGGAGCATTCACTAGAGTGATGTGCAGGAAGGAGCACTCCCTAGAGTGATGTGCCGGAGGGGAGCACTCCCTAGAGTGATGTGCCAGCCCAGGGAGGGACTGTACTCTTCACCGTGCTCAGGAATCTCCTCTGAAGGATTGCAGGAGGATGTTTTGTGTAATCATAGAAGCGGAACCCGGCTTCACTTTATTTTGCTGTTTTCAACTGTCTGTCAAGAACCTGGAAATGAAAGGGGTGCTTCTTGTTGGGGAACCGAGAAAGAAAGTTGTCAGGGAGCCCTGTGGGCAGGATGCCTAATGCCCCCTCACGGGGACACCGGTGTGCACCCTCAGTCAGTTTTATATCAGTAGCATCACCTCTGGGCGTACTGACGAAAGAGAACAGTTTAGAAAAAAAGGAAAACAGTGCAATGGGTAAAGGTGATAGGCTTATAGGATGGTGCTTCACAAAGCTCACGAGGAAATGGAATTACAAGATAAATTTAATTCCATGCACAGCTTTTTAATAACATATACTTTCTATGAACTTTTTGAAGATCCCCTCCTATTTATTGGAATATTCTTTTGTTATTTTATTTTGAAGATGTAGTTGTATTATTTATTGTCATTTCACCTACAAAAGCTTATTTTATAAATTAAACATATTCCATAACCCAGACTCTAGTCCCAGTGCTGAAAATGGGACACTTCTATTTTCTGTACTTGATACTATACATTGGTTTTTCAGGCTAACACTTCTGAGCTTTATGTTATCGGAATTATTTATGATACATTTGGGGTTGATAAATTTACAAAATACTCAAGATGAAATACATTTTTCCCTTTAGGACTTGAACAGTAGTAGTGCATTTCTAAGACTTGACACACAAAGAATTGGTTTTCTAGAATATCTTAAGGAAGGAGATAATGAGCACTATAAATAAAATGATGAAATATTTTATAATAATGTAAGTGGTCAGATTCTCAAGCTGTCTCAAATTCAAAGAAAACATTCATTCTAATAACTTACATGCTTTCAAATACACTCAGCTCTTTGTTGGGTTCGTGAAGAAATCCTGGGGAGGGCAGTTGCTTAGTAGACATCACAGCCAGCAGTGAACGCCGACATGTGGGACCTGTAAAACTGCTCTCCGCTGTGCGAGTGCCTCCGTTCTAGTGGACAGGATGGATCGGGGCTGGAGGCTCTCCCTCTGCTTCCGGTACACCTTTTTTTTTTTTTTTTTGACAGGCAGCGTGGACAGTGAAAGAGAGACAGAGAGAAAGGTCTTCCTTTGCTGTTGGTTCACCCTCCAATGGCTGCCACGGCTGGCAGTGCGCCGGCACACCGCGCTGATCCAAAGGCAGGAGCCAGGTGCTTATCCTGGTCTCCCATGGGGTTCAGGGTCCAAGCACTTGGGTCATCCTCCACTGCACTCCCGGGCCACAGCAGAGAGCTGGCCTGGAAGAGGGGCAACTGGGACAGAATCCGGCACCCCGACCAGAACTAGAACCGGGTGTGCCGGTGCCGCAGGCGGAGGATTAGCCTATTGAGCCACGGCGCCGGCCTGGTACACCTTTGATTTCTACACCGGGCCTGTGAAAACCAGATGTGTTTCTCTTTAGTTGGTTGGTTGCTACTTGAGTTTCCAAGCTTGGACTTTGGTGGCTTCTGCTCCAGACACTGCTCCCTCCCTCCTCACCCCTTCCTAGAAGCCCTGGGTGTGGTGGCTGGAGATGCTCCTGGACCTCCTTGGTGATAGGAAGCATGCTGCCCCTCAAGATGCTCCTTCCCATCGATTCTGTTTCAAAGTTCTACCTCTGCTATAAATAAATCTTGCCTGCCTTTAACTTTTACCTTGAGAATTTCTTTTTTAAAAAAAAAATTATTTATTTGAAAGAGTTACACGGAGAGAGAAGGAAAGGCAGAGAGAGAGAGGTCTTCCGTCTGCTGGTTCACTCCTCAGATGGCCACATAGCCGGAGCTCTGCTGATCTGAAGCCAGGAGCCAGGAGCTTCTTCCAGGTCTCCCACGTGGGTTCATGGACCCAAGGACTTGGTCCATCTTCCACTGCTTTCCCAGGCCATAGCAGAGAACTTTATGCGAAGTGTAGCAGCCGGGTCTCGAACCAGTGCCCACATGGGATGCTGGGACTGCAGTTGGTGGCTTTACCGGCTACACCACAGCGCTGGCCCCGGGAATTTCTCGAAAACTAAATGTCTCTTTTACCGAATTCCTCCTAGATGCATCAGGATAGGTAACATAATAATGATAATTTCTGCAGGTTAAGTCTTGCTGGCCTTCTCTGCAGTGCTGTGCATGCTGGATTGAGAGCCGGCCGGTAACTATGCTGGTCCTTCGTGAAAGCCGAGGCAGCTGGAGCTGACCTTGCTTTTGGTGTGGCATCCTGACATAATTCACAAACCAGGTGCAACTCAGCAGTGCGCAGACGGTGGAATGGCTGTCCTTCCTCATTTTGGAAGTGGCTTGTGGCTATAGATAGCTGTGATGCCATTAGCTTCTCTGGCTGGGGTAGCCAGTGTCATACTGTTGACATGTTGAGCTTCAGTTAATTAAAGTCTCTTTTTTCTTTTTCCTGTTTGTATACCAATAAACCCACACCATCATCATCTTATACTCTTGGAAGCTTTCTGTGTGCTTTATTTACTTTGTCTTTGGATTGGTATTTTAGTCTCTTTATATTTATTTTCACTAAATGTGCTAGATAATGACCTTGGTAGCAGCACCTTTTTAGGAAAATTATTCCTCTTTCTTGCCAGCCTTGCTTTCCAGTGTCATAGCTTTGAAACCCTTGATCTGAGATTACTATAAAGATTCAGTGTAATGAGGCTGAAGGTGGCACTCTGGTGTACCCCAAAGTGCCTGGAAGACCTGTGTCACACAATATGCTGCCTGTGACTATGTGACTGTTTACATTGGAATTTCAGTGAACTGAAGTTAAATGAAATCAGAAATGTAGTTCCTGAGCTGTACAGCATTGATGGGGAAATTTCTGTTAATGCAGAAGGCTCTACTGGACAGTGTGGCTCTAGTGTGGCTCTAGTTTGCTGTTGACGCCTTGTTACTCTAAAATGTGAAAGGCTGCCCTGAATTGCTTTTCCATATTCCCCCACACTGATTCCTTTTCATTTTACCATGGCAGATGATTAAAATGACACGTTTTATTTGAAGGAATCAGACAAGTTTTAACAGAAGATACATAATTTAATTTGTGTTATGGAGCATGAGTATGATTCTGGGAATAGTATTTGGTCTTACCTACTTCCTGGGAAAACTGGGTAATAACACTACCCAGTACTGATGACAATAGGATAGAGGCGTGTGAGGTTTAGAGTTACAGATATTCCTGAAAAAGGAATTCAACACAGACACACAAAATAGTGTTGCAGATAAGAGGTATGAATTGGAGGAAGAGAATGTTCATTCAGCACTTGTGTTTGTTGTTTATGTTGTGTCCTGGCACTGAGCTGTACATAGCAGTTACGATTGTGGGTCTCTCCTGAGGGCTCCGTGGTGAGTGGGCGGACTCACGTGGAAGCACATCACTGCAGTTTGCTATGTACTGTGACTGAGACAGTGGCCTGGGAAGGCATTACCGGGAGCGTACTTCCAGTGTCTGTCACAGAGATGGGAGTGTCTCCTTCAGGGCACTTTGTTCACTTCCCACACCTTGCTGAGAGCTGCCCCTGCTTCAATTATCTCACCTTGTAGTAAATGTTCAGTGGTAATGGTCCCTTTATGAACAAAACAAAACCCCAAATTCTGTTTCTCAGCATCCCAGTTAGACAAACAATACATTTTTATTTTTAAACATACAATGATGTTAACATATTAACATCAGAATACTTTTGATTGGTATACAGCCAGCTCTTTGTTAGCTGGGTGTAGATCACAGGTGGTGAGAGTACTAAAGAGTATGGGGTGGGGGCATAACTATCCAAACCAAGGCTGAGCAGTCTTCAAGGCTGGCTTCAGGCTGCAGTCCCTGTTAGAGCTTAATAGTAGTGCATTGTGGGATTCCAGCCCTGGGGATTCTCACTGAGTCTGGGGTTATTTCCTGGCTTCTCAGTTTTTTCCAAGTTCCTGAAGTGATTCTGATGGGCATAATCCATGGTGTCTTGTGTGGAATTTTGTAATAAATAGTGGGTGCCATATCTTGTCTGCTGTGACGTGGAGTGGCTTCCTCCTTTAGCCACCAGAGCCTGACAATTGGCTTGTGCAGATTTGAATCCGGGGGCACTGGTGGTCAATTAAAGTTAGTAAGATTTCAGGACTGAAGAAGAACCAAGGCGCTGACATGTGGTAGGTGGTAAGAGCTCTGGAACTAGGTTGCCTGTCTTGAATCCTTCCTAACCATTTATTTATTTCCTCTTTTGACTTTTGGCTGCTTTTTTTGAGTCTTAGTTACTTCATCTGAAAAAAATGGAGAAAATCATTACAGGACTTTGTGAAGATTAAAGAGTTAATATATGTGCTTTATGTAATTGATTATAAAATATAACTGTTGTCAGCTCTTTTTTTGAAAGCTTTTATTTAATAAATATAAGTTTCATAGGTACAGCTTTAGGAATATAGTAGTTCTTCCCCCCCATGCCCACCCTTCCATGCCCACTCCTGTCCCACCTCCTACTCCCTCTTCCATCCCATTATTCATTAAGACTCATTTTTAATTATCTTTATGTACAGAAGACCAATTCTATTCTAAGTAAAGATTTCAACAGTTTGTACCCACACAGACACACAAAGTATAGAGTACTGTTTGAAGACAAGTTTTACCATTAATTCTCATAGTACAACTCATTAAGGACAGAGGTCCTACATGGGGAGCAAGTGCACAGTGAGTCCTGTTGTTAATTTAACAATTAACACTCTTATTTATGATGTCAGTGATCACCTGAGGCTCTTGTCATGAGCTGCGAAGGCTATGGAAGCCTTTTGAGTCCATAAACTCTGTCAGTATTTAATCAGAGCCATAAGCAAAGTGGAAGTTCTCTCCTCCCTTCAGAGAAAGGTACCTCCTTCTTTGATGGTCCCTTCTTTCCACTGGAGTCTCATTCACTAAGATCCTTCATGTAGGTCATTTTTTGCCACAGTGTCTTGGCTTTCCATGCTCTATTGTCAGCTCTGAAATCAGGAGGTGACATATAAGCCATAGAATCTTCTGGTTCAGTTACCAACATTTTTATTTCCTTATGGTACATAAAATAAGGGTATATCTTAGAACTGATAATGATTTTAGATTCACTTATTTTGTAAAATGTCAGTGATCACATGTATTAGTTTGTATTTTGTTTCAATGAAATGGAATGCCTTAGTCTCGTCTTTGTATTTAAGGATTGCGATGAAGATATAATTTGAAACCACTATTGGTTGTTTTCTGTGTGCCAGAGACAATGCTAAACATTTAATTTTCATTACAGAGTAATAATAGCAGGAATTAAAAAAAAATTTGTTTTACTTTATTTGAAAGCCAGAGTTACAGAGAGGCAGAGTGAGTGAGATCTTCCATCTGCTGGTTCACTTCCCAAATGGCCAGAGCTGGGCCAATCTGAAGCCAGGATCTTCTTCTGGGTCTCCCATGTGGGTGCAGGGGCCCAAGCACTTGGGCCATCTTCTGCTGCTTTCCCAGGTGCATTAGCAGGGAGGTGGATCAGAAGTGGAGCAGTTGGGACTTGAACCCTGAGGCCCATATGGGATTCCAGCCCTGCAGCTGGCAGCTTTGCCTGCTATGCCACAGCCCTTGTAGTAAGTATTTTTAAGATAATGATTTTGATTTTGAGGGAGCTAAAACACTCTCAAAACTAAGATTCAAACTCATTTGACTCCAAAACCCAGCCTGTTAACCACTATAATAAACTATACTGAGTTTCCTATACTTGTATTTAATCTGCATATCTGTGCATAATCCCCAGGGTGTGTTAGTTCTTTTTAGGTAAAATGGTAAGACACATGTAAATTAAGGGAAAACCTAAGTTGGTATTCCATTCCATAAACAACTTTCCTGTGCTGGCATGATCACCTCTGTAGCTGAGAGGAGAAATGTTTGAGGGAAGAGAAAATGATTGGACATCCTTGAGGCAAGACTCTGGACTGCACAGACACCAGAGGTATCCTCCCCAGACGTGACAGCATGTAGGAAAACTGTGAATGTCAGACAGTAAACAGTGGACAACCAACAATTAGGGAATTGTCTCAACTGTTGGTTTCCAGTAGTTTGATTGATGTGCCCCGCTGAGGTCTTCTTTGTTTCTATCCTGCTTGCGGTTTGCTGGCCTTTATGAATCCATGAATTTATTCATTTTATACTATAAAGGAAATGTATTTCTTCTGTTCCTCTTTTTTTTCTTTCTTTCTTTAGGGAAGCCCACTTCCAGGCAGTGTTGTCTCATAGGTCCCTAAGGTATTTTCATTCTGCTCAAAATATTTTTCCTCCTTGATCTCTAGACCCCGTGGTTCCTGCCGCTCAGTCTTTGACTTTCCTGTGTCCTCACCAGTCAGCAGCCAGGCCCTTCCCTGCCACACAGTGTGTTCTTAGTGTGCCACTTCTTACGTGAGGGTACTTCACAAAGCTCTTGGACTTAAAAGATAAGCTTGTTTTGGTGCAAAAATTTTGAAACCCATAGTTTTTTTCATTATGATTTTTTCAGTTCTAGAATTTTATTTGGTTGTTTTTTTAAATAATAGCTTTTATTTCTCTGATACTGTTTATTCTCATGAGAATATTATCTTATGTGTCCTTGCTGGGGGTCGCGGTAGCTGCCTGAAAATCCTTATCTGCTAATTTCTGGGTCATTTCAGGGTCAGTTGTTGTTGATGGTCTTGTCTTTGGAGAATGGATCATGTTTTCTTTTCTGGATTCTGTTACATTCCTCCCAACAATGTCAAATTTTTGCTGTTTTGTGAAAAAAATAATAAGAATTTAAGTGGCTCAAGCTACAGACTCAGTTTTCTGGGTTGTAGGTCAAATCACACCTCAGTTGTTTCAGATTCAGCCTGATTTACAGGACATCTGGAGATTCAGGTGGAATTCATGGGGTTTATGCTTCATCTCCAGTGGTTCTCTTTTCTGGGAGGTGTGTTATTGCCAACATCATTTCCACAGCAACAGTTGCCCTAAGCTGTGTCTTTTTTTGTTGTTGTTCTTTTTAAGGGGTGGGGCAAGAAGTGTTGGGCAGGTGTTCTTCAGGAGGGTAAGACAATACATTTTCACCTGGAAGTTCTGGTACATGTGGGAGTCTATTAATTCATTAATCAATAAGAAATTTACCTGGAGTTACTCCATTATCTTTATTCCAACTATCACCTCCTCTCCATATCCCCTCTGCTTTAGGATGCTCTTAAATGTCTTTTGGTGGTTTTTTGTGTTGTTTAGTTTATTTTAGATGTCTTCATGGTTTATAGTTATATGAGAGCAGTACATAAAACAGACTTTTCCCCCCTCACTTTGAAAGAAGATGCTTCAGGCTGCTTCCTCCTTAATAGCTGCAGATTGTTTGTGTAGGAGATACATGTGAAGGTTGATGTATTCTGTTGAAAGACCAGTGGCATTTCTACTTCTGGATGTGGTAGAATGGAAACATATAGCTCTTGTTTCATGGTCCATGAGAACTGAATATTCTCTTGAGATACTTTTTCACCTTTCATGTGTGTGATTTATTCTGGATTTTTAATGAGCATATTGCATTTCTTATAGAAATTAGATTATTTTCTGTGATATATTGAAACATTTGATCTGCTAATAGATAAAGTGTAAACTTTCACACATCAGTGTATAAGCTTTGATTTGTTCAAGTAATTCAATGAAGGGGGCATACATACAAGTAATTCATCATAATTTAAATTATACAGATAATCAGAGGGAAAGTAAATTCTGATTGATTTTCTTTAATAATTACCCAAGTATTTATTTACATAAAATTAACTTACTAGCTCATATTCATTAACAGAAGTATTTTGTCTTGAGTTATTCTCTGATTATTTTATAATTACAAAATAAATATTTTTTACAAGATCTTTCTTGTATTTTATTTTTATTTATTTAAAAGGCTGGGTGACAGTGTCAGAGAGGGAGAGACACAGAGGGAGAGATCTAACATCCATTGATTCATTCCCAGATGCACACACAATAGGGAGGGCTGGGTCAGGCCAAAGCCAAGAACCAGGAACTCCATCCCAGTCTCCCACATGGGTGGCAGAAACCCAAGCAGTTGGGCCATCCTCTGCTGCCTCACAGCTGCATTAGTAGAAAGCTGGGTCAGAAGGGGAGCGGCCAGGACTAGAATCAGTTACTCCAGTGTGACAGCTTAACCTGCTGCACTGCAGTGCTTACCCCATGCTAGATTTTTGTATCAATGTGTTTAATATCATATTTCCCAAAATTATGTGCTGTGAATTTGTAGTATGTTAAGTACCTTATTAGATTGGAATTTAAATCTGATTTCCTTTGATATGAACTATGATTATGATACAAGTATTTTATAAAAATATTATAAAAATTAGCAAAGATAACTGAGGGTATGGGAAGTTACCAGGAAATATTCAAAATTAAAGTTTTTTTTGTACTTGCTAATTTAAAACTGTAGACTATCTCTAACAGCTTTCTTATGAAATATGTCACACTAACCTTGAGATAGATGGGAGTGGAGGGAGTTCTCCTAGGATTTAAATTTTATGTATTATTTCTTAATTGTACTTTTCTCATGACTAAATATGGAAACTATTTTCTGATAGAATGTAAGACTGCTAATTTTAAGCACATAGAATGTTTCTTTTTGTTTGTTTTTTTAATTTGGGAGACAAGGAGAGAGACAGATACCTTCTGCTGGTTCACTCCCCAAATGGGCCAGGGCAGAAGCAGGAGCTCAGCCGTGGGTGGCAGAGGCCCAGTTATGTGAGTCCTCACTGCTGTTTCTTTCTTTCTTTTTGTTTTTTCTTTTTTAGCCTTGCGAAACGCAAGGCCTCAAAAAATTGGGTAACGACTCAGAATTGTTCCTCTCCACGGAAATCTTTAGTAAAAGGCGAAAGATTTATACTATCTGAAGAGAAACCAGAGTATTGAGTATTGTTTCTAAGAACCTGCGTTAGCAGTCGACTGAAGTCAGGAGCTGGAGTCGGGAGTTGAGCTGGGTGCTCCTGTGCGGGACGTGGACGCCTTCGCTGCTAGGCTAAATGCCTGCTCCTGTGATAACGCTGCTAAGTTTAAATATCTAAGTATTTTGGGCTGTCATGTAATGATATATGTATATCAGTGTTTTGGTAAAAGGTAAAAATTGTATTTTCTTGTAAAGATTCAGTTTTTGAAATGATCTTTTCTTCAGCAATCACTTATTTAAAATCAGGGAATAAGAATCAAAAAATGGTGTAAAAGCATGCATTAGGTGCAAGGAGCAGAAAACCCAGCCGGAAATCTCCCAAGCAGTGGAAGCATATAAGCTGCTGAGCTGGAATCTGGACACAGGGCCAGCTCAGTGGCGTTAGTCTGGACAGAGGCTCTTGCTTTCATCTTGGTCTGTTTGCCTTATTGTTTCTTGGGCTAGTTTCCTCATTGCCCAGCAGTGGTTGCCACAGCTCTAGACATTCAGATTTTTTTCCCATAAATGTCATATTATTAGAGGAGAAAAACTTTTCCTGAAGTTTCCTCCTTTTCTCATTGGCCAAGGAAATAAAATTATCATAATTGACTTAAAGCACTCATATTTTTACCCTTTCGGTCTATTCTATGTATTTCCTGACCACCTGGGAAAGTGAATACAAGAACAGAATTAGGACACTGGCTGCCATCAATGATGGGCGTATGAGACAGAGACTGTTGTTGTTGTTACACACAGGTTTAGATACCAAAGATTTTTCAGAGCTGTATTCTCTCCTTCATGTAGGACTTTGCCATCACTGTGTAGAATTTTTCAAAAATATTATTTGAAAGGCAGAGTGAAAGAGAAGGAGGGAGGGAGGGAGATTAAGAGAGATCTTCCATCCACTGGATCACTCCCCAAGTGGTTGCGATAGGCTGGGCTGAGTCAGGCTGGACCAGGACCAGGGACTCTCCATCCTGATCCTCTACATGAGTTGCATGGGCCCCAGTACTTTGAACTTCTCCTTCTGCTTTCTCAGTGCATTAACAGGACAGTGAATCAGAAGCAGAGTAACTAGGACTCAAACCAACACTCTTTATGTCAGAGTCCCAAGTGTTGGTTTAACCTGTGCCACATGTGGCCCCAGTGTGTGGAATTTTTAACCCCCTCTACTTAGCAGACTGTTTTGTACCCTTTAATTCCCATCTTGGAGATAACTTGTTTAGGAAGATCTTAAAGATTGAGAAAAATGGAAGCTTTAAACAGCACCACTATAGGTAAAAAGGTATATTTTATATCCTTATGATAAAGACTTAATGCCCAGAAAGAGATAACAATTCTAAATTGTTCTGCATTTGCCAAACTAGCACCAAACTATATAAAGCAGCAGTTGACTGAACTAAAAGGCAAAGGGTAGAAATTGCAATCATAGCAGGAAGTTTTTTGCCTAATTTTGTTAGTAACCGTGGAAGGCAGACAAATAAGCATAGAAAATATGGAAGAATTGAACATGATTATAATTAAGTCAAGTTATATGGCATCAGTCTTTCACATGTTTTTCTAGGGAATATCAAAGCAGGCATTCCTCCCAGACTTGTTTTATGAGACACTATAAGTTTGATAGTGCATATTGACAAGAGTGTTGATATAAAGGACTTCACATATCAGTCTGTCTTGTGATCCCTTGTACTAAGAAAAACTCCTGTGATCCAAAGCCAGCAATATATAACATTAACTAAATGAGTTTATACCAGGAATGCAAGGATGGTTTAACATTTTAAATTCAATTAGCATATTTTACCACAATATTTAAATAAAGGACAAAAATCCTATGATTCTTTTACCAGGACAGAAAATTATTTGTTAATAAGGCAACTTAAAAAATCTGCTACATATAAAATGGTTTCCTACTGCTGCTGCAACAAATTATGACAAATTGTGGCTTGAAGCAACAGAAATTTATTTTCTTGCAGTTCTGGAGATCAGAAATCCAAAGCAGGTGGCAGTGAGATAGTCAAGGTGTTAGCACAATTGTTGCTTCTGGGGCTTCTGTGGGGAGAGTTGATTTCCTTGTTTTTTATAGTTTCAAGGGGCCACCTGAGTTCCTTGGCTCATGGCCCTTCATCACCCCAACCTCTGCTTCTGCCATCACAGTGCCTTCTCTGACTCTCTCGCCTCCCTTTTTCCGATGAAAGGATGCTGGTGATTACAGTGGGCCCACCTGGGTTATCCGGGACAAACTTACCATCTCAAGATCTTTAATTCAGTCAATGCCCCTGTTGCGGTTGGAACACTTCCACAGGACCCGAGGATTAGGAGGACATGGGCATCTTAGATTGGGCATTAGTTTGCCTAGCATAGTATAGCCGCTCTAGGCTGCACAGCCTACTGTGGCAGCAGGTAGAAAGTATACAAATACTGTTTTGCTGGACTATGCACTGAGAGTGAGACGAGGTTGCTTGCTAACACCATATGAATTCTACTGGAGGACGTATTCAGTGCAGTTAGGCAGGTAGGTAGGGAGAGACAAGAAAAATATAATCCTGAGAAGGAAGGAATCTCTCTTATTATTTTCAGATAAATGTGATTGTAGGCAAAGGAAATTCCAAAAGAATACTATAAATTATTAGAATTAATAAATAATTTTAGGAATTAGGAACTCAAGCTCCCATAACCAAACAGTATAGATGGGAGGCTTAAGGAACAGAGTTTTCTTTGGCACAGTTCTGGAGACTGGAAGTCACCTGAGAAGGCAGATTCATCTCTTCCTGGCCTAAAAGCATGGCAAGAAGAAAGAGCGCACCCTGTGGCCTCTCTGTAGGGGTCATAATCCCATCACAGGGTCCCACCCTCTTACCTCATCAGACCCTACTTACCTCCCAGACAACCCATTTGCAATTATCATCATGTTGATATTTTTTGAGAGGAGACTCTCAGTCCTCAGTAGATAAGTTGTTGCTGGATACAAAGTCCATGCAGTGAATAGAATCATTGTGTTTCTATACAGCTGAAACAAACTCTTAAGACTTCATTCATAATGGCATAAAATATCAAATAAATGTATTGAAAAATAAGCAAGTTCACAATAGGAAAAAGTGTTGAGAGGGAATCTTAGGAGGCCTAAGCAAAAGAGGTAATACCTTGGCAAGAGGTAGGAAGATTCAATCTCATTGAAATGTAGCTTGTCCCCTAATTCAGCTATGCCAGGTTAGGGGATCTTTTTTCTGCCTAAGATTATTTGGACATTTATAACATCTTTCACATGCCATACCAAACCATCAACTTAAAAATTAGCCTGCTATAGATTTATTGAATTTTTAAAAAAGATTTGTTTTATTTATTTGAAAGAGTTACAGAGAGAGGTAGATGCAGGGAGAGGTCTTCCATTCGCTGGTCCACTCCCCAATTGGCCACAATGGCCAGAGCTGCGTCGATCCAAAGCCAGGAGCAAGGAGCTTCCTCCGGGTCTCCCACGTGGGTGCAGGGGCCCAAGGATTTGGGCCATCTTCTACTGCTATCCCAGGCCATAGCAGGGAGCTGGATTGGAAGTGGAGCAGCTGGGACTAGAACTGGCACCCATATGGGATGCCTGTGCTTCAGGCCAGGGCTTTAAACTGCTGTACCACAGTGCTGGCCCCAGTTTATTGAATTTTGAGTCCTACCTGCTGTTTGGCATGGCCAGACCAAATGATTTTGCAGGTGCTGCGCCTATTGCTTGGCTATATGGGAAAAAATCTTGTTCTGTATATAACAATTGTATATAGAGTGTAGTTTTAAGTTAGAAAGACAAAATAATCTTTTAGAATATGAAACACTGAAGTATTTTCATAACCTAAAGGTACAAAAAATTTTTTTATACAGGACAGAAGAAGGTTAACCAGATTCATTGTTTGATCTTTTAGGGTTGAACGATTGTTCTGTTGGCCATCAGATACTATTAGCAAGTGAGAGTGTGTAAACCTGAAGGATGGTCATTAACTTCTTGGATACTAGTTTTAAGATTGTTTATATCATGCACTTGTAGTACCTCTAGACAGGAATAGAAGCATTGAGAAAACAGTGATACAGCTGTATTGGAACATATCTTGAATGAAATTCCAATTATCAAATTTTGATACCCAGTTTTCTAAAGCTAGATGTAGTTGGAATTATAGAATTTTCTTTTTTTAAGATTTATTTTTATTTATTTAAAAGTTACAGAGACAGGGAGGAGGGGAGGGAGAGGGGACGGGAGAGGGAGAGGGAGAGAGAGTGTGAGAGAGAGAGAATCGACCTTCCATCTGCTGGTCCGTCCCCCAGATGTTTGCAATGGCCGGGTTGAAACCAGGAGGCTGGAACTCCACCTGGACCCCTCCGTGGGTGTAGGGCTCCAAGTACTTGGTGCGTTCTGCTGCTTTCTCAGACACATTGGCAGGGAGGTTGATTGGAAGCTGAGCAGCGAGGACTAGGAAGAGGCACTCGTGTAGCGTGTTGGATCTGCCATAATACTTGCCCAAGTTTTCTTTACAGGGTGACTGCATTATTAAAAATATGCAATACATGTAATCTTACTTTATGTAATTTCATTTTTAGAATTTGTGTGAATTATAGCCGGCGCCATGGCTTAACAGGCTAATCCTCCGCCTTGTGGCGCCGGCACACCAGGTTCTAGTCCCGGTCGGGGTGCCGGATTCTGTCCCGGTTGCCCCTCTTCCAGGCCAGCTCTCTGCTATGGCCCGAGAGTGCAGAGGAGGATGGCCCAAGTTCTTGGGCCCTGCACCCACATGGGAGACCAGGAGAAGCACCTGGCTCCTGGCTTCGGATCAGCGAGATGCACCAGCTGCAGCGGCCATTGGAGGGTGAACCAACGGCAAAAAGGAAGACCTTTCTCTCTCTCTCTCTCTCTCTCTCTCTCTCTCTCTCACTATCCACTCTGCCTGTCAAAAAAATAAAAATAAAAAAAAAGAATTTGTGTGAATTATTTGAATATAATTCTATTTTTTAAAAAATCATGCCGTGATTTTTTTTAAAAACTTGGCTGTTTTAGAAGAACCCCGTAATAAATCTTCTAAGCCAAAGATCTTCATGTGACCCCAGTAACCAAACCCTTTTTCTTATTCCTGCAGTTTATTGTTTTGTGAAGTTACTTTGGATAACCTAGTTTGTAAGGAAACTGCCAGGGTTGTGTGCTCACAGCTGTTAATATAACTGGAACCATGCAAGGCAGCCTGAAGAGAGTTGCCGGAAGATTGGTGTGCTGATGGATTATATCAAGTGTCAATTATAATAAGACTATAATCTAGAGTGTGAATTGGGGATTGGTTTTAGCATATATTCAGACTGCTTCTGGTTTTTTAGTACCTGGAATGTTTCCAAACAAAACGAAGAAGTGAAATTTGTATTGAGTATAGTCAGAATTTCTGGCGATCCTGCTGTATGTGTGAGCATACGTGTGTGCTGCACACACTCCGGAGTACATATGAGTAGCAGAATATTTTGGCTTGAATGTAAACCTAATTCCTCAAACCAGTGTCCAGTGCAGGGCTTATGATGGCTTTGGGGATGCTTTGAGTCTTGCAGTCACTGTGCGTATTTCTTTTGACACTCTCTCCCAACAAGCTCAAAACACAAATGTGTGGGAAAATGAACAGACTAGTGCTGCTTTATTCAAGTAATACACAAATATAGGAACCTGGAGATTAGAGTAGCCTCTGACAATATGTAAGTTCAGTGAACATTGTGGAGGAAGTTTTTATCTTTTGGTAATGAATGTGCTATCTCTTAGATTTGATTAATGGCTATTTTTCCTTAATGATCTAGTTATTCCATGTAAAGATCAACATGAAAATTGGACCCAACAAATGTACTTTCAGGGCTTGAACTTTAATCATTTGATCATACAAATTTTACAAAACAATTTGGTCTAGCTTTGGAGAGTTTATAATTTTCAAAAAGAAAACTGTCTTAATGTATATGTATTGGGGCTGGTGTTCTGGCCCAGGGGGTTAAGTTGCTGCCTTCAATGCCAGCATTCCATGTTGGAGTGCCAGTTCAAGTCCTGGTATCTACTTCAGCTCTGTGCTAAAATGCCTGGGAAAGCAGCAGAAGATGGCCCAACTACTTGGGCCCCTTCCACCCATGTGGGAGATCCAATTGGTAGTTCCTGGCTCCTGGCTTGTGGCCATTTGTAGCCATTTGGGGAGTGACCCATAAGATGTCTTTCTCTCTGTCTCTTCACTCTTCTGTCTCTGTAAGTCTGCCTTTCAAATAAATGTTTTAAAAAATTTAAATATATACGTATTTTTCTGAATGAACCATAGTCTTAAACCATGCCTAGTGATGTTATAGTGAGTTCTTAGAAAATGGAATTGGTTGAAATCAAACTCATGGTAAAAGATATTTAACCAGGGGCTGACGCTCTGGCGCATCAGGTTAAAGACTTGGGCCTGCAGCGCTGGCCTCCCATGACAGCTGCTCCTCCTCTGATCCAGCTCTCTGCTGTGGCCTGGAAAGCAGCAGTGGAAGATGGCCCAACTCCTTGGGCCTCTGCACCTGCGTGGCAACCTGGAGGAAGCTCCTGGCTCCTGGCTTTGGATCAGCTCAGCTCTGGCCATTGCGGTAATTTGGGGAGTGGACCAGCCAATGGAAGACCTCTCTCTCTCTCTGGGACTACCTCTCTCTGTAACTCTTTCAAATGAATAAAATAAATCTTTAAATATGTATGTATACATATATATATACATACATATATATATATACATATATATTTAACTGGAATTTTTCTGACCAGGATTGGCTCTTTTTTATTTCAGAATTCCATCATGATGCCATTTAAGATTACTCTAGAAAAGGCTGATTAAATTCACCTGTCCCATTACCACACACTCTGACCTCTTTCAAAAAATCACCACCAATTGTAATTAAGTTATAAAAAACAAAATGTTTTTAACTTTTTGAGTGCAGAAATATATAGGAACTCCAAAAACTATTTAGACCTTCACAGTACCATTACAATGATAAATCATGCAGAAATTTTATCATTAAATATGAAAGGATAATAATTGATGGTTAATTATGCAATTCCAGCTCAGGATAGAAAAGAAAAAGGAATCTTCCAAAATAGAGGAGAGGATTAATAAATATAAAAGCATTAAAGCAATGATGCATAAATGGTTGAATTAATAAAATATGGTTATTGATTAAGAAAAAGCCAAGAAATGAATATCAAATAATATTAGAAATGAGAAATGAAATATCTTTCATTGAGGATAATTTTCTGAATGGAGGGATTTTTAATATAACATGATAGAAGGTGTTGAAAATTAGTGAAAGGAATGTTACAGGACACTAAATTGTTACAGTGGATTCACGCAAATGTGAACAAATGAGATCACATAAGTAACAACTATGAAGAATTCTAACAAGTGTGAACAAAGAGGTCCTGGAAGGCTGTTTCTCTAGATGATTTTGTATGGCCTTAATAGATGGTTTTATGGCATTTAATTTTTGGAAAGCTTTGAAGGAGGTGAGATGGTTCCTAATTGACTTGTGTAGTTAGCAAAAGCCTGAAAAATGCACAAAACAAAAATTCTCAAAGAGACTATCTGAAATCATCAACTCACAAATTCAACTGTGAACTGCTTGAAATGTTTTCATTAAAAAGGTCTTTCCAATATTTTCCTGATACTATCCTGTTCTTAAGCAGGTTTACTTTTCATCTCCTAGGTAAGGTGTACATTAGCAATGCTCATAGAAATAGAATGTGAGCAGCATATGTACAGTTTTGTAGTAGCCATATGAAAAAAATCAAAAAGAAACAATTTTAATATATTTTATTTCACCCTGATTGTCCAGAACACTGCTTACTATGGCACTAGCCACATAGCAAGTGCTCACTGCCAGCCATGGCTGGGGGCTGCAGTGCTGGGGCGCTCAGGGGCAAGCTGCTGGGTGCAGCGCTACACACCTTGCTCTCTGCAGCACCAGTGCTCTCCAGGCTTTTCTCTAGCTCCCTGCTGCTTGTCAAGACTGCTGAGCTCACACTAGAAAAGCAGCCAAGGGTGTATGATTATCCTCAGTCATTTTTTTCATAAGATTGCTTGTATTAGCAAAGGCCTGTAGGAGTACTGTGAGGGTACAGAAACGGAGCCAGGTGAGGTGTCACCAAGGAGCCCAGCCAGCCCTGCGTGCAGGGTTTCTTAGCCTCCTTGGACTGAAGTGCTCAGTGACATCAGTAAACTTGGGCTTGCTGCAGTTCCCCTTTGTCTCCAGGTCAATCTTTGGACCCATGAGACTGATCAAATACCAGAGAACTCAAGATTCAATTCAGTTCTGTTCTATCCTACCCTGTCCTGTCCTAAATGTTGTCTTTATTAATATTGCAGTGAGCTAAAGGAATTTATACTAAGTCTCATGAGTGATTGACTTAGCAAGGTGATGGCTAGTGGTGACCTAATGGTATTTGGGGAGGTGTATTTAACGATGTAAGCAAAGATTCAAGTGAGAAGTAAGTACAGTGATCAGTTGGATTTGTAGTTCCCCCTGACTTTAAAAAAAAAAAAAAACACACAAAACTAAATTCCCTATGTTTATGATTAATTTTGGAAATGATGAGGGATTTGAATCTGATGGGCTAGCCTTTCTCAAAATAGGTTCTGAAGACCACCTACATGTTTTCAACCAGATTTTTAAAATTGAAATCTCAACTATCAATCCCCATAAATCTCTTTTAGAATAAGTTTCCTGTGTAATTCTTCTGGTGCAGAGAAGTGTGTGAAGGCGACTCTGGCCACAGCACAGAGGATGGATGGGGAGTAGGGGTCAAGGGCACGGTTCAGGTCTGACGGGGAGGGGAGGAAGGAGTGGCTTTGAGAGGTGTGGAGGAGGGAGCACAGAGAGGGCCAAGGATGGGGTCAGCTATTGGGCATTAAGAGGAAGAAGAAAGTCTAGGATGTTTCCCCATCCATTGCAGATAATTTCTACTGTTGATCTTTTCTGTACTTTTGGATATTTTAAATTATTTACTGTTCAAGGTAATGATTGTTTTAAGTTAAGGAGAACAGATGGGAGCACTCAGAAAAGTAAGGTCATGGACATGCAAACAAGTCAAGTTTTTAAATTTTCTTTTACAACCTCATCTAAAGTTATGTCATTTTGTCATGCTTTTCCACTGTTGCTTTATCTGCTGCAGACAGTTGAAAAATATCTCACTCATTGATCAGGGGTTTTGACCCAAACTTTAGGTGATCTCTCTTCCATTGAGGCAATTTCCTTGGGTGCGGTGGAATACATGTGCTGCGTGTGTGGGTAACGTAGCTCTGCTTCTGGACATGGGTATGTTTTTGCAGAAGGTATCCTTTACATGCCTTGCCTTCAGTTTTGTCTACACTGTTAGTATAGCATCCTTTCTGCCACTCTTACCTGAAACTTGAAGAATAGCTTCCACATCTGTCTGTTTTTACAGAGTCACACTAAAATGTAAAATTGATGTGTGAAAAAATGCATCAACTGTGTTCAACCCCTGAGCTGTACTGCATTGCTGACCCCATATCCCCCTGACCTCTGCTCTCCCTGACTCTGTCTCTCCCTTCTCCCTACTTTTCTTTCAGGCCCAAGGATGAGAGGGTGAGGATCAGGGATTAGATCAACTGTCTGTAGTGCATGTTAAGGGATATTGTTTTAAAGTTGAAACAGTTCAGTGGTTTGTTTGCTTTAAGCCCTATCAAAATGGCCTTGGTGTCAAAATAGCTCAGTAAAAATGTCTAAGGCAGAATAGTTTAATTAAATGGTGTGCGGTAAATGTCATGGGTGCTGTTATTGTTACTTGTGGTCCATTAGTTCACACTCCATTCTCTAGGCTACCAAAATAGTCACATTCTCTTGTGATTGAATTTTCTCATACAGTACATTTTTTTGGCCTACATATTACAGCACCCATGTAGGTGTTCATTTCTGTAATTTGTTTAACCTTATACAGCATACTTTGCACTTACTAGAAATTCTGTTTTTGCAGGTACACATACAGATGTGC
Source organism: Lepus europaeus (assembly GCF_033115175.1). Classification (NCBI taxonomy): domain Eukaryota; kingdom Metazoa; phylum Chordata; class Mammalia; order Lagomorpha; family Leporidae; genus Lepus; species Lepus europaeus. Next base: position 2,719,901 of record NC_084829.1, on the reverse strand, counting down.
ATTTTTGCATACATGTATACATGTGCTTGTACATGATATAGCATACTTTTGAGCATCCATCAGCTTTCCACCTTAAAACCATGGAGCAGAAGTTCCACAAGTGAAGTTGCCTCTGAAGGGAAGAAAAAGTAAGATTTAAGGCTGAGGCTCTTATAGCAAAAGAGAGATTAAAAACAAAACAAGCATACAGTCTTACTTGACGTTAAGTTTTACGTGAGGTGGGAGGCTTCAGAAATGAATACCCAAAGAAGCAGAGAAATCTGTATATTTTTATGCCAAATTTGATGAAGAAGTGGACAATTGTCGAGGAAGGTGATGGAGGAGGAAGAGTATGATCTGATACCAAGACACTGGGGAAGAGTGGCTGAGCTTGGCAGCCTGTTTGTTCAGATTCTCCACAAGAAGCCTGCTCTTTGCTTCAGGGGTTAGGGAATGTGCCTCTGGATTGAGCGTTTGTGACCTGCTTCAGGGAAGAGGGGAAGATGAGAGTGACCTTTTTGCCACTGTTGTCTTTGCAAATGTTTTCTGGAATGTGTCGGTGTCATATATGGAGGTAGTGTCACCAAACCTCATCACATCCTATTTATTATCTTTAATTCCATCTCAGAGTCATGTACAGCTTTCACAAGCTGATACAATGTATATTAAGAATCTGTGCATATCTCTGCCAGAAAAGAACATGTGAAAAATCAATACAATGATATTATGATTAAGTGTTGGCTATAAAGAACAATCCATTGTCACAGCAAATAAGCCAAGTAGATTTTATAACTGTTTCCTAAAATATGTTCTGAATTGTAACCAGTCTCTTGTTTCGTACTCTGTCTGATTCCGTCTTTAAAAAACATGCTTAGAAAATTGTATTTCTGGGGTGGTGTTGAGGCACAACAGACTAAGCCCCACCTATGGTGACGGCATCCCATATAAGCACCAATTGAAGTCCTTGGTGCTCCACTCCCAATCCATCTTCGTGCTGATGTGCTTGGGAAAGCAGTGGGAGATGGCCTGAGTACTTGGGCCCCTGTACCTACGTGAGAGACCTGGATGGAGTTCCAGGCTCCTGACTTCAGCCTGGGCTAAGGAGTGAACCAGTGAATGGAAGCTCTCCTTTTCCCTCTCCCCTCTCCTCTCTGTCTTCGCCCTCTTCCCCTCTACCTTTCAAAAAATTAATCTTAAAATAAAATAAAATTGTATTTCTGTAAGCAGATTTCAGCTAAGTGGTTCTGTGCACTGCTTCGCGTTGTTTTAGTGCATGTTCCCTTGGACTCAGTGTTGCTCTTGAGTCCCTGCCTTGTGTCCTTCTGTGGCCAGGGCAGCATGGCTGCTGTCATGTACACATGTATGGCCTAGCGCGCCCTCTCATGTCACGTACACATGTATGGCCTAACGCGCCCTCCCATGTCACGTACACATGTATGGCCTAGCACGCCCTCTCATGTCACATACACATGTATGGCCTAGCACGCCCTCTCATGTCACGTACACATGTATGGCCTAGCGCGCCCTCTCATGTCACATACACATGTATGGCCTAGCGCGCCCTCCCATGTCACGTACACATGTATGGCCTAGCGCGCCCTCCCATGTCACGTACACATGTATGGCCTAGCACGCCCTCTCATGTCACATACACATGTATGGCCTAGCACGCCCTCTCATGTCACGTACACATGTATGGCCTAGCGTGCCCTCCCATGTCACGTACACATGTATGGCCTAGTGTGCCCTCTCACTTGGTCTGTTTCCTGCTGCTGTAACTGAGCAGCACAGACTGGGCAAATTAATTCAGTCGAAGTTTCTTTGGCTCGCGGTTCTGGAAGGTGCAAGGTCTGAGATCGAGGGCCACATCTGGTGAGGGCCTCCTTGCTGCGTCATAACTTGATGGAAGGTGTCACATGCCAAGGAAGTTTGCTTTTATAGCAAAGTCACTTTTGCAATAACTAGCCTACTCCATTCTTGGGCCTGGAACCTCCACTCTACTCATCTCTCCTAGGTCCTGCATCTCAGTCCCATCACAGTGGCAATGGCATTTCAGTAGGTGTCTTGGGATGTAGAAACCATCGCTGGGGCCACTGGGCTGGGAGAAGGTGTGTGAACGGGATCTGAACTCGACAGCCCCACGAGTCTTCTCAAAGGAGTTATTCATCGAGGCTGGTGTGGACTCAGGCCCCTACCCTCTGCCTTTAAATGACAGTCCACAGGTGCTTAGTAGTTGAAACTCCAAATGAACTCTAGGGTGTTTTTTAAAAATTTTTTGGTACTTTAAATTTAATTTTGTTAATAAAAGTTGGAGGAAAACATCTGCGCCTGTGTTGCTCAGCAGCCAGTGAGTCGATGAACACATTCATGGGCAGAGCTTTCATTAATGCTGAACTTCTTGTAGGACTTTGAATTGGGAAGAATACTTTTGAGAAAAGTTATACGAAGAGGTGTTTTCAAAAACTTGTGCTTGTTTTCCTGAGTGAACAGGACATTGCTTTGCCATAGCAAGGGATTGGCTGTGTTGCTGGCTGAAGGAACACTGCAGTGTGCGTGTCCAGTGGAGGTGGGGACCCGTGGTGCATGCCGGTGCCGCCGACGGGAATGCACGGGCTCCCCCAGGCGAGTGTGCATGGGCTCCTGAGAGCTGGCCTTTACGGCTGTCTCTGCAGCTCCTGCCAGAATGGCTCGCTTATCAAAGCACTCTATCAGTGGGGAAGGGATGTGGGTTACCCACGTCACTTAGCTTTAGCTTCCCAGCTCCCAGTCTGTCAGCAAGCAGCTGCTTTTCAGCATGCGCGCCCTGTGCTGCGCAGCTGAGGCTGAGGCTGGGGACAAAGCCAGCTTTGTGTCGGGAGTGGCTGGGAGGGGGTCGAGCTGCAGTGAAAAGTGTCTGAGCACAGCTTCAGGCTTTAATTTACAAGGGTTCTATGGTGAGCCCGGGTCCCCTCCCCCTCTTTATTTCAGGGTTCAAGGTTAACACAGAATGGCTCACCCAGGCAGGTCAACTCTAGACAGATTGTGGTACAGAGTGGTTAAAACATTCCTTGCAAACCCCCGTTGTGCTATCGGTGCAATTTTCTTTTCCTTCTCACTTTCTTGTCTTCAGTTTCTCGTTGTCTTTCTGTCTTCATTTCAGGCTGTTTTATAAATGATGTGCAAGTCCCCAGCAACTGTTAGGTCTTGGTAGTAAGGAAAGCCCAGCTGTGGTATCTGTAAACACTAGAGAGCAGCAGAACCAAGTCCCAAGCAGTCGGTTTCTTCGAGTCACAAGATCTTGGAGCTCTGTTACATCATATATGTGTCATTTAGCGTTGTAGGCATCGAGGCTGTCACAGATGTCCAGGTCCCTTGTTCTGAGCTCTGAGCATGAAGCACGCTTGTACCTCTGCCTGTTTGAGCTCACACTTACCTAAAGCCAGAGTTTCTTTTTTTTCCCCCAGCCCTGCTGGTGGAAGCCTCCGTCCTGGGGCCGAGGTCGAGCAGGGCCCCCGTGGGGCAGCCTGAGAAGTGTGTGCAGTGAGGGCCAGTGTGTTTCCGTGGCAGTGGTTTATTTGAAGGCTATTGTTGCCATAGCTTAATAGAGCTTTTAGACTGACTGCACAGAGTAAGAAGTCAGTCTGATTGGCCTCCTTTTTGGCTCCTTTGTAATTCTCTTTGAGGACTCTTATTTCTTTCCTACCCTCTTTGTCTTTTGTTTGTTTGTTTTAGCAAAAATCAGTGTTGAAATGGCACCTGTGGCAAGGACTGAGGTGTGAGGGTGCCGTTGAATGGCACATTCCACCAGATGAGAGCACGAAGTACGTTAAGTGTTGGCAGCCAGCACTTGGACTGACTGACCCATGTCCCTAGCTGTGCAGGCGGGACATTGCTGCTCGAAAGATCCTATCAGCAGTCCTGATGCTGCTCTTCCCCTCACGTCCCATTCAGCTCATCCCACCTTGGCATGGCTCTGCCTCCAGCAGAGAACTCTAGGCAGAACAAAAGTAAAAACCAAGGCATTTAGTGACTCCTTACTAAATATCTTACTCTTGGAAGTGTATTTTATGGCTCGCTATGCCGTGAGGTGAGCTGGGCTACATGAATATGGGGAACACTGCCTACCTGGCAAGTTGCATGGTAAATGCTGGCACATCTCTCACTAAAGCAGCTTGTGCCCTTGGTTTGTATTTATACTGCTTACCCTTAGTATATCCTGTTTTTACTTCCTAACATTTGTAGGAGGAGTATGATCACCAATGGGATATACAGTCCTGTTGTTTAACAGTCCTTTGCCTGCAGCTCTGTTTATTTGATATAGAAAAATCCCACAGTGGGTAGCTCTAGGAATATCTGTATTCTGGGTGTGGACAGCCAAAGCCTAGGACAGTCAGCATGTGAGTTCTAAGAATCTCAGAGACAGATCTTCCCACACCGGGCAGAGCTTACCTTTCAGGGCAACAATATGTGGCGAGATTCTGAAAAGCAGTGGTTACTTAATTTAGTAAACTTATTAAAGACTCATCAAGCTAGTTTATTCCTGGGATGTGCATTTATGACAGAAACCTTTGTAATCTGTTAGGTTTATATATGTAGATGCTTATCCAGCCAAGTCCTAACTTATCAACACCTTGTTATCTTGAATGCTTCACACAGAAGGGTCGTAAATCCTCCTTAAAAGGGCTTTATTTCAGCATTTAATTAAGTCTCCCTGATTTCCTCCATTGACTTTAAAAGGGAGTTCAGGGTTGAGCTGATTTTCATTAGACACACAAATTCTTACATTAAATTAAAGTTGGGTGACAGGAAAACACTGTCATCTAATTCTTAGTGGCACACTTAACTGAAGACTGAGAGTCCCCAAGGCCGGGCAGGCCCACGCCCTGAGATTCTTCACAGAAAGAGGGTTTCTGAATACTTTCTTACTCCATTGTTCTGGGTAGTGTTTTCTGTTTCCTAGAGAATGCGACTATGAGTAGTAATGTTGGCATACTTGGCAAAACTCAACTACTACGATGAGTGTGATGGGGTTACAGAAGTAGGTAAGCAGTTTAATGAAATTTCAAGAACAAAAAAGGAATAAAATGTAAAATAGAAAGGAAGTGTCGTTTGAGGCACAGCTACGGGAGGTGAGAGTAGCGGGCAATTCCTTGGGAAATGAAGGAGATCACTCCTTGGCTGGATTGGCCTTGGAGAGTGGATAAGCTTTGAACTTTGGACAAAGAAGGGCATCCAGGCAGGTTGAGCTCGGCATTTGAAATCACCAGGGTGTACTGGGCCTGTTTGCTGAGGGCTGGCATGTTACGGTGAGGCCTGCCCTCCACGTGGCGTAACCTGCTTGAGACACTGGACGGCGGCCCAAAGGACTGTTGTCCACAGGGATTGGGGGCCCCTGCTGCTGCACACGTGGGTTCTGTCCCTCAGGTGGGGGCAGGTCTGCAGAAGCCGGGCTGGAGATGGACTAGCAGGTCCCCGACGCTTCCAGCGTGGAAGCGCTTTCTGTTGTCGACTCGGCATCCTCGGCCTGTGCTTGCCTCCTCGTGGTCTCAAGCTGATTGCCTTACTTCAGGCAGAGTGTCCTGCTTCTAGGCAGGAAGAAGTTACCTGGATTCTCATTCCTGTTTTTGCATTGGATTGTTTGAGTACTCTGTGTTGCATGTCTGGGAGAGACTGTGAGAGTGAAAAACACAAGTAACATCTTAGTGGTCTGTGATTGTCCAGACCTCCTTGAAGTGTCTTGGACACCCCAAACAGCTGCTGTGGATCATGGGCAACTGTGGCAAACTCTGGCTGTGGGCCAAGCACATCTCTGAGGAAGAATGGATGTTACCATTTTTCAAATAGCTTTATGAACATACAATTCACCCACCATGCAATTCACCCATTTAAAGGGTAAAACTCAATAGCTTTTAGTGTATTTTTAGGGTTGTGTAGCTTTGGACACAGTGAACTCCAGCACATTGTCATCAAGCCCAGAGAGAAACCCCATAGCCTGGAACATTCACTCTCCAAGCTGTCCCACCCCCTCAGCCCCTGGCAACCACTAATGTACTCTGTGGACCTGCCCCTTCTGCATGTCCTGTAAATGCAGCCATACTGTGTGGCATCTTCTGTGACTGGTAGTTGTTACGGTTTCAAGGGTCATAAAGGAAAAGCAGCAAAGAGTAATATACAACAGAGGGGGTAGATAGTCTGGAAAGCTTAAAATATTTACTGCCTGGCCCTTAACAGAATAGGTTTGCTGATTCCTGTTAAAGAAAATCACTGCACATATTTTATGGGAAATATATGTTTAACGGGTACCTCCACATATATACAGAGGTGTATGTGTATGTGTGTATGTATGGATACATATATATTTATATATACACATATATTTATAAATTATATGCCTGTAATCCTATACCAGTGTATTTTGTCTGTTAAAAAGCATTCAGCTCAAAAATTAAAATGGATGAGATAAAAATTAATAGAAAAGTTGAAATATTTTTTCCAATCTTTTAGGACTATTGTGTACCTCTCAAGAAGTATATATTCTGCTCCAGGCCAGTGATTCTAAAATAGTTATTTATAATGGGGCAGCATTAGAAATATCTTAACATTTATCAAAAATATGTGAATTCATTGAAACAGACTGTCTAGAGATTGAACCCAGGGATCTGTGGGTTTTTTTTTTTTTCTTTATTTAAAAGCAAGATTTATTTAAGTTAGAGACCTCCAGCCAGAGTTACCTGGAGGAAAAACCCAAAGGGGCTGATGGTACTGGGATTTTTGAACACAATTTTGGGGAAGAGGCTGTACAACGGGGACAACCCCATCAAAATACCTGATTTTTAATGTTTTTACTGTTTCTGGCTTGCTCACGATAGAACAGGAGAGCGATGAGAAGGGTGGGATACCTGATACGTTTTCCAGTAAACTGGGAGCTCAGAGGCAATCGCCGCTTTCTTGCTGTTCTCATGGTAAAATTGGAAATTCCTAAGAGTGGGGCAGACACTTTTGACTGTGCAAAAGATAACTTTTGGGGGAAGCGAGCATTTTGCACCCTCCATTTCTTTCTTTTTTTTTAAAGATTTATTTATTTATTTGAAAGAGTTACACAGAGAGACAAGGAGGGGCGCACGCGTGCGCGGGGCGGGGGGCAGGTGGTGTCTTCTATGGTAGTTCACTCCCCAATTAGCCACAATGGCCGGAGCTGCGCTGAAGCCAGGAGCCAGGAGCTTCTTCCGGGTCTCCCACACAGGTGCAGGGGCCTAACGACTTGGGCCATCTTCTACTGCTTTCCCAGGCCATAGCAGAGAGCTGGATCAGAAATGGAGCAGCTGGGTCTTGAACCGGTTCCCATATGGGATGCTGACATTTCAGGCCATGGCTTTAACCCCCTGGGCCACAGTGTGGGCCCCTGCACCCTCCATTTCTACCAGAACCACCCTGACTGAGTAGCTGCAAAGTAGGGACCGGCTGTCCAGACAGGGTTTCAGCAGGAGGTGGCCTCTCAAGGGGGACGCAGTGCCAACTTGCAGACACTGCTTCCAAGGAGGTTTCATGTACGTGGCTGTCTAGAATAGGAATCTGTGTTTTAGTAGTTACCCCCAGAGATCCCAATGCAGTCTGATTAGGAACCATCCTCTATACCTGTAGGATGTCAGGGATCATATACATCAATGCACACCAGAGGGCAGATGACACAATCAAAGCAGAAGCAGTGACACCTGATTGTTTATTCCCTTAAGAAGTCAATTTCCAGAAGCCTTTTACAAAGGTTTAAGAGATCTTGGGGGGCCAGCACTGTGACATAGTGGGTAAAGCCACCGCCTGTAGTGCTGAAATCCTGTAAAGGCACCGGTTTGAGTCCCGGCTGCTCTACTTCCAATCCAGCTCTCTGCTATGGCCTGGGAAAGCAGTGAAAGGTGGACCAAGTGCTTGGGCCCCTGCATGCACAGGGGAGACCCCAAAGAATCTCCTGGCTTTGGATCGGCGCAGCTCCAGCTGTCACAGCCATTTGGGGAGTGAACCAGCTGATGGAAGACCTCTCTCTCTCTGCCTCTGCCTCTCTGTAACTCTGCCTTGCAAATAAATAAATAAATCTTTAAAAAAAAAAAAAAGTGATCTTGGGGCCAGTGTCATGGTTCAGCAGGTTAGCCAATGCCTGCAGTTCCAGCATACCATATGAGTGCCAGTTTGAGTCCTGGTTGCTCCACTTCCAGTGCAGCTCCTGGCTAATGTGCTTGGGAAAGCAGCAGATGATGGCCTGACTACCTGAGTTCCTGCACCTGCATAGGACACCCAGATGAAGCTTCTGGCTCCTGGTGTCAGCCTGGCCCATCCCGTGCTATTGCATCCATTTGAGGAGTAAACCAGTGGTTGGGAGTTATTCATTCTCTCAGTCTCTCCCTCTCACCCTCTCTCAATCTCTTAATCTCTCCCTCTCTCCCTCTCCTTCTCCCTGTCTCCTCCCCCCCCCCTTTTCCCACCCCTCCTTCTCTCTGCCTCTTCCCCCGCTCTCTCTAATTCTGCCTTTCAAATAAATAAATCTTTAAAAAAAAAGAGAGAAAGAAAAGGGATCTTTTGGTTTGGTGATAAAATGGAAAATATATTCCATGCCTGACCACTTTCAATTTGTATGTTTTCCAGAAACCCTAGAAAGATTTCCTTGGGCCCTAGAATAAAAATAATTGAACACTACCTCATCCATCAAATAGTACAATAAATGTTTGAGGGAAATATTGCTCTGGCTTATCGATGTAAGAGCAGTATACTGTGGGGCCAGTGCTGGAGCATAGCGACTTAAATTGCTGCCTACAGTGCTAGTATCCCATATGGGTGCCAGTCGAGTCCCAGCTGTTCCACTTCCAATCCAGCTCCCTGTAATACACCTGGGAAAGCAGCAGAAGATGGCCCAATTATTTGGGCTGCTGTACCCACGTGGAAGACCTGGAAGAAGCTCCTGGCTCCTGGCTTCCGTCTGACCCAGCCCCAGCCATTGCGGCCATCTGGGGAGTGAACTAATGGATGGAAGGCCCCTCTCAGCTCCTCCTCATGTCTCTCCCTCTCTCCCTCTCTCTCCCTCTCCCTCTCCCTCTCCCTCTCCCTCTCCCTCTCCCTCTCTCTCTCTCTCCCTCTCCCTCCCTGTAACTCTGCCTTTCAAATAAATAAAAATTTTTAAAAAGTATAACATAATACTTTGGGAACTTCTCATTGAGTTCTTTAGTCTTAATCATATGGTTGAGTTTGTGGTACCTTTCAGTAATTATTATTCAATGATTAATGAATCATTGAATTGTTGGTTCAGTGATTATGCAGTTAATATTCCATTGGTAATATGGTTTGGCTCAAACTACAAATGAAGGACGTATCAACTTAAAATAATCCAGAAATAGAAACTACTTGAATTGCAAATACCTCAATCTTTTCTTTTTCTGCATCGTGATAATTCATTCAACTATTTGCCTGATTTTATACACTTTTTTCTTTGAATAAATGCCAGTAACTTTGTTTAATCACACATTACATGGTTTTTATTACATCTTATTTGCATTTTATGTCTTTTAGGTTAAGATTTTTTAATGAAATTTTAGAAGCCCCAAATTAGTGTCAGATTTTTTTTCTTTTCACCGTCTTAGACTCAGAGCAATCAATGAATTCTACAGCAAATCAGTAAGAGGAACTATATTGTGTCTGTAAACATGATTTGTATTCCAAATGTTGCCTCTGTGACTTTGTGAATAAAAGTTCAAATAGCTAGGAATTTGCAGTTTTATAATGAAGAATGCAGATACTACTAATAATTATGTTGTTGGTTAAATGGGATTTCTGTGAGCAAGTTACTGTCTTCTTTGTGTGTGTGCATGTGTGTGTATGCACGCATTTGTAAACCTTCTAATGGCAGGGATCCTTGTTTTGTTCTCTGATATACACCAAGGCACCTAAAATAATACCTCCACAAAGTAGGCACTCAATAATAATTAAATGAATGGATGGATTCCAGGCCTCCTCTTGAAAAGGATTTAAGGAGACTTAATGATTGTGAGGATACTTTCAGTATGTCAAGACAAAATAAATTTAATGTTGGTAAAGAAGAAAATGAGGCAATGGGAAAGTATAACTAGAAAAGTAAGGTAGTACTAAGAATGATATAAATATACACAGTGCATACATGAAGTTCTGCAGGTTTCCCAAAAAGGGTTGCAGATTTGGCCCTGAGATTTCCAGCTGTACAGGATTCTATATCAGGAAGATAAAAGGCAAATTAGATTTACTGTCTCTTAAGGCATCCTTGACCTGGGCCACTTTCCTTTCAAATGCTTGACACTGATCACAGAGAGACTGAGAAGTAGCTTCAGGTCCCCAGTACAAGCCCATCACCAATGCCAGGAGAACTGTCCCCAGCGTGTCTCTCAGATGATGGACTGGCGGCAGCCAAGTCACAGGTGAAGGACAACTGAGCACTATCTTCTGCTGGGATCGTATTCCACCCTTTGATCTTGAGAGGTCCTCACATCTGCACTTGTTCTTTGTGGATATTTATGTCTGTACATTTTCAATAATGAGTTCTGATTGCTCAGTTGTATATTTTTTTTTAAAGATTTATTTATTTATTTGAAAGGCAGAGTTACAGAGCGGCAGAGAGAGAGAGAGAGAGAGAGAGAGAGAGAGAGAGAGATCTTCTATTGGGTAGTTCACTCCCCAAATGGCCACAGCTGCTGGAGCTGCATCGATCTGAAGCCAGGAGCCAGGAGCCTCCTCCAGGTCTCCCACATGGGTGCAGGGCCCAAGCACTTGGGCCATCTTCTACTGCTTTCCTAGGCCATAGCAGAGAGTGGGATCGGAAGTGGAGCAACCATGTCTTGAACCGGTGCCCATATGGGATGCCAGCACTGCAGGCTGTAGCTTTATCCACTATGCCACAATGCCGGCCCCAACCGTGTTTTTTCAGTATAATTTAAGAATGGAAGAAATTAGGCAGTGATAAAAATTGACTAATAAGTTTTTCCTAAAGCACTTCACCAAAATGTTCACTATATATTCACACTTTAAAAAGGCCCGGAAGTGATGACCATGGCTTTGCCATTTTCTAATTCTGTGACTTGGCCATCAGCACTTAGAAAGCTCGAGAGAGCAGGTGAAGCATGTGAGTGCTGACGTCTCCATGGCTCGCTCTGCAGCCTGCTCCCCAGCCTGCACACCAGTCCAGTGATTTCCTCCCTCTGCTTTGCATTCCCCCTGCGTGTCCTCGCAGGTTTGTTTTCATTTTCATTTTTCCTCAGTGTAACCATTTTTGTCACCCTACGGAAAGTTGTACTGGGCTCCCACACCCCACTCACCACTAGCCTAAGCATTCTGTTTCGTCATCTCCTAGGTGTCTTTCTCTCCTGTTATCAAGCTAAGGCCATCAGGTTGTGTGTGTGCACCTGCTGCACCCTCCGTCCCCAGAAGACCAGGCACACAGATGCGGTTAGGGCGTTTGTTGAAAGAGGATTTCTTGCTTTTGAGAAATCTTCAGCATTGAGCCTGGTGGCATTCCTGTGTGGAGATCATGCACAGAAAGAGTTCTCGAATTTTCTTCTTTGAGGAGCTTGTTGGAAATGCAAGATCAGGGTGTGTGTTTGCATAGGGTGATTCTTTGACATGTGACCGTTGGGGAATCAGCCAGCCTGTACTTGCCCTATCTCACTGCTTGCCTCAGTAGACATTTGAATTTGTGACCCCAGTATAGAGAGGAATGTGATCATTTTTTACGTGTGAGAGAGTTAACGCAGCAATAATTGGTTTTGTTTATAATGAAGCAATTGGAGAAAGCCCTTGTTGTTGTCTTGGTGTTCAGTCAGGAGGATATCCTCATGCTCCGTGATTTCCACATCTTAGTGAAATGCTGGCTTTATATTTCTGTGTCTCCAAGCAGGATGTTTCAACCTGCAGTCTATTCACTTTTTAGTGAACCACTTTATGGTGGTTTTACTATGTTTGTCTAATGTGCATGGTCTTGTTTGGAGCCAATACGTATTTTGGCAAGTGTACTACTTTTTAAAAATATCTATTACCTTCACCATCAGAAAGTAATAGTTCCAAGGGAACTGTTACATTGAATTTTATAAATTCTTCTCTGCACACATGTCATTGATCCCCAGAGAAGAGTTAGAGCCTTAGATTCATTGTGGTCAAGTCTGTTGTACAAATGCATGCTGCGGATCCTTGGGAAATTTTACAGAAGAAAGTATTTTGTTTGCATTTATATATGGAACAAGGTCCCTGTAAAGTCAAAATTGCCGCAATATTTGAAGTTGTGTGCCCCCTCTTAACCTCTCCCTGCACATGCTCAGTTGCTGAAGTCAGGACAGTAGAATATCCTTAAGGTACTTTATAAAGACCAAGTTTATGTGTCTCAGTCATCTCTTTCTCAGCTTTCCAGCTTCACACTTTGGGCACAGGTATTCATTCCCACGTACCACCCACACATAGACTTTAAGCAAATACGGGTGTCTGTATGTTCTGATTCACTCTCTATCTTGATGTGATCTTTTAAAGAAATCTAGGCAGGCTGTGGCCAGTGCTGTAGTGCTGTGGGTTAATCTGCTGTCTGCAGTGCCAGCATCCCATATGGACACCAGTTCATGTCCCAGTTGCTCTACTTGCAGTTCAGCTCCCTGCTAATATGCCTGGGAAGACAGTGGAAGCTGGCTCAATTCCTTGCGCCCCTGCACCCATGTGAGAGACCTGGAGGAGGTGCCTGGCTCCTGGCATTGGCCTGGCCCAGCCCTGGCTGTTGCAGCCATTAGGAGAGTGAACCAACAGATGGAAGATCTATTTCTCCCTCTGTCTACCTGTGTGTGTGTGTGTGTGTAACTCTGCCTTTCAAAAAAATACATAAATCTTTTAAAAAATCCAGAAAGTGGCCGGTGCCCAGGCCCAGTAGGCTAATCCTCCACCTGTGGCGCTGGCACACCGGGTTCTAGTCCCGGTTGGGGCACCGGATTCTGTCCCGGTTGCTCCTCTTCCAGTCAAACTCTCTGCTGTGGTCCAGGATGCAGTGGAGGATGGCCCAAGTGCTTGGGCTCTGCACCTGCGTGGGAGAGCAGGAGGAAGCACCTGGCTCCTGGCTTCAGATCGGCGCAGTGCACTGGCTGTAGCAGCCATTTTGGGGTTGAACCAACAGAAGGAAGACCTTTCTCTCTGTCTCTCTCTCACTGTCTAACTCTGCCTGTCAAAAAAATAAAAAATAAAATAAAATAAATAAAAAAATCCAGAAAGGCAGACACTCTTGGGGAAGAAAGGGGCAGTAACTCACAAGTATGAGACCTCTGGCCTGGTGGACAGAGCGTGCCATTTGAGTTATGTGGATTGTCTGAAATTATGTGTGGGCACCCATCAGGTCTGTCTGTACTGTCCCCACAGCACTCAGCATCTTATAGACAGAGAGAGTCAGTCGGTTGACAAAGCTTGTCCTCTGTTTTGTAGAAGAGTTTTTACTAGGACTACAATAAAATTCTTACAAGGTCCAGAGCATAGAAAATAGTAGCATTCCGTGATGCCCATTCACACCCAAATGTGACGTGCAGAGAGACACAACAATTAAACTCATATTTAAAGTTAAGTGGCTTCTTTGAAATGTTCCTTAGCAGTACTTGGTGGCTAGTTCTAGAAAATGTGTTAAGATACATTTTTTTGGAGTAGCACGCAAAACTTCATCGTGCAGAGTGTCAGCCTAGATTCCTCCAGGACACAATTCAGTGTTACTTTTGTAGTAAAAGTGACCTTCCAGAATGATCCCTGTCTACTCCAGGCTTGGAAAGTTTGCCACTTCGCTATGGGGGGGGGGGGGGCAAGACTGCAGACGCAGTTGGTAAACTGCCCCCCTTCATCATGGGGCAGTTCTTGGAAATTACCAGTACCCTGGGTGATTTGGGGGGATTTCTGCCAGGTATGTGATGTATCTGCTTTTGTGTGTGTGTTTTTTGAGGTGCTGTGAAACAGGCACGTGTCCCGAGTCTTTATCAGGAGGCCGTGGAGGCAAAGTGAGGGGACGTGGAGGCAGGGAGAGGTGAAAAATTGGGCAGTCCTCTGCTGAGAACTTACAAAAGGTTAGGATTCATTTTCTTAAAAATTATTTATTTATTTGAGAGGCAGACTTAGAGACAGAGAGAGAGAGAGAACTTCCATCTGCTGGATCACTCCCCAAATGGCTGCAACTGCTGGAGCTGGACCCATCAGAAGCCAGGAGCCAGGAGCTTCTTCCAGGTGTCCCAGGTGGGTGCAGGGCCAGTGCAGCTGGGCCATCCTCCACTGCTTTCCCAGGCCATTAGCAGGGAGCTGGTTTGGAAGTGGAGCAGCTGGGACGTGAACTGGTGCCCATATGGGATGCCAGCACCACAGATATAAGCTTAACCTACTGCGCCACAGTGCCAGCCCCTATGATTCATTTTAATGTAGTTGAAAAAATACATGATTATGTTTATGTATTAGAGTACTTCAAAAAGTTTGTGGAAAATGAATTAAAAGATACACTTATTTTGTGCAAAAAATTTGGAATTCATGCATACATGAATTCAAACAGTTCAAAATTTCATGAAAATGTATATTCTATAAAAACTGTGCTTAGATTTTGAAAATTGTTGTACCAAAATAAACTTCTAATTTCATTTTCCATGGGTGTTTTATTTACGTTTTTAAAAAAGTATTTGAGAGGCCGGCGCCGTGGCACACTAGGCTAATCCTCCGCCTGTGGCGCCGGCACTCAAGGTTCTAGTCCCAGTTGGGGCGCTGGCTCTGTCCCGGTTGCCCCTCTTCCAGTCCAGCTCTCTGCTGTGGCCGGGAGGGCAGTGGAGGATGGCCCAGGTGCTTGGGCCCTGCACCCACATGGGAGACCAGGAGAAGCACCTGGCTCCTGGCTTCGAATCGGCACAGCACTGGTCAAAGCGGCCATTTGTGGGGTGAACCAACAGAAGGAAGGCCTTTCTCTCTCTCTGTCTCTCTCACTGTCTAACTCTGCCTGTCAAAAAATAAATAAATAAATAAGTTGTTAAAAAGTATTTGAGAAACAGAGACAGAGCTGCTCATCCACTGGCTCAGCCTGAGAGCATCCACAGGTGCAAAGCTGGAACGGCCGTTCAGGTCTCCCCTGTGAGTGGCAGGAACTCAGCTACTGGAACTACTTGTGTCTGCGTGGATCTGCGCTCGCAGGAAACCAGAGTCGGAGCTGGGACTGGACATTGAACACAGGAGCTCAGATGCAGAACGCAGGTGCCTCAGCTGGCCTCTTGAAACAAGGCGTAACCACCCGTCACTCCACGAGCATTTTTGAAAGGCCCACCATTTGGGTGAGAGACTGCTGGACAGATGGACACATATGGAAGAAGTCAAAAGACAATAGCCAAAATTAAGTAATAGTTGAGTATTGACTGGATTTATTTTCTGTTTTTTAGGGGCTCATGCTTTAACCAAATGCTTTACTGTTCTTAAAACATTTTAAAATAGTTCGTATAACTATTTTTTTAAGTATGGTAAAGGTTTTAAGAAGTCTCTTCCTTCTTATTCCCCCTGGTTAAAAAAAAAAAAAATTGCACAGCAAAGCCATCTGTCTTTTATAATTATCCTTATAAACTTCTGAAGTATGCTTGTCTCCCAAAAACATTATTGGCGTGGAGCCTGGCATAGAGTCATCACACCAGTAATTACAGCTCTTAACTGGAATAGAGTCGTCAGTATTTACTAGACTCCATTATGAACACATAAATCATTCAATAAAACGGCAAGTGGACACATTACTCGTCATTTTGTTTATGTCAGGCATTCTCTGCAGGTATTCAACATGAAAGCCAGCGCAGTCTGAGGCTCTTTTTGTGGATTGTGCTTATCGTTAATAGAAAGCAGCATGTGTGCATCCTGCAAGCCCATTTCCTTATTTAAAGTGGGCATCCTTCCTCTCCTGAGAGGTGCTTCCTCTTCTGTTCCAGGGCTGCAGACCAGGCCTTTGTGAACTCCTAGAGGCACATCCCTTCCAAATGACCTTTTGTCCTGAGCCACTAAGATGTATTGTTTAGTCCACTCAGAATTACATAGGGTGTCCTAGGAATTTTTGTTTTGGTTAATTAAATTTGGAAGTGTGTCATTTTTTTCCTGTTACAAAGTGTAAATGAAAGTGCAGTCAAATTGACTTTGGAATTCTGGTAGCTGAGATAATTGCAGAGGGTAAATGATTTAGAGTTTAAAGATATATTTACTTTTTCTCAACTCAGAGAATCTTGAAACGTATCTAACTTTAATTAAGTGATCTTCTTATCATCCTTCTTTTCCTCTTAATAAGGGTGTTTTACATGCATGTCATACACTAAGCAACCTTATCTGTACTAATTATGCTAAACAGAACAAGACTGCTTGCTTGAATGAAAGGATTTATTTTATACTTAGATATTTGCGAATTGTAGATTCTAAAGCTGAATCTATTGAAACATATATTGTTTTACAAGTTAGACTTTTATGTTTGGGCTCTTGTATAGGAGCTATCCTAAAGGGTGTTCTTTTGTCAGGAATTATTTGCTTTTCTTTAAAGATTTGGTCAAAGAATGATGTTAGAATTTTTTAAGAGTCCAAAAGTGTAGTAGAAAAGAATAAATGGTAATGAGTATATATACTGTATCATGTTATAAAGCCCGTTTGGTTAATATGACAAAAACCCTCAATTTCCCTCTCCATGGTCAGATCATGCAGATAATTTTCTGAAGTATTTAGTTGTGCCTATAAATCTGCCTCTAATAGCAACTGTTTTCATAAACTTTGTGACATAAATTTGTGGCCTCTTGTTATGCCTGAATAATGATATGCCATTTATCCTGTTTTCCATGAGCTGTCTTGTACTCTGCCATTTTCTTACTTCCTTACATGTGTTTCTGAAAGAACCCTTGTTGGCTTTTAGTTGCCATGTTCAGAAATTGGTAAGTTTTGTCGTTGGTCCTTCTCACTAATAATTCTGAATGTGGTGCCATTATGTTGACTGTTCGTTCCTGTTCCAGACCCTCCACTTTTCTCTGGCATTTACTGTGTCCTTAGAAGAATTTACCCTCCATTTTTGCCTATCGTGTATCCAACTAAATATCATTCCCTTGCCTTTTAAGAAATTATGTTAGCCCCTTTCTCAGCATACTGAAAAACTAATAATGTAATAATAACAAAAACAATACCACCCAAGCCCGGCAGCCTCTGTGTGCTCCTCTCTCCAAACAGGGCTGCCTGTTTCTCCTATTACCTCCGGCTGGTCTCCCGGTCAGCTGAGCTCACTGGGTGATCTCCTGGCTCAGCATTTGCTTGAGCCCTTGCTGCTGCCTCTGGGCTTGTTCAGGGCAAACCACCCTCACCCCCCCCCCCCCCCCGCACGAAAGAGTCTCCTCTTCCTTGAGCAGAGGCCCTCAGCTTCTGAAGTGGAGCGAGGGTTGCTTTCCATGCAAACATTTCAAAAGACCTTCTCTTGCTTCATGCTGTGTTCGCCTCTGGTTTGAATTCCTAGTTTGTCATTACATTTTTTGCTTATAGGCGTGTTAATATGTACACCATAATTTTAGGGGACTTTTTGGGTTAAATTTTCTTTGGTCTTATTGCCATCTTAATTCTTGTATGATCCCTGTCCTTCCTTGGAAAAATGTATTTACTTTATTTCCTGTTTCCTGATGCCATCTGGGAATTGGAGCAGAGCCCTCCAAGCGGACAATATTCAGTGCACTAATGAAGAGGTTACATTTGTGGACAAAGTAGCCCCTTCAGACTTGATTAATATGCACTAGTGTCTCACTCACCTGTTGGCCAGGTAGCTGACTTTGTCATCTGCAGACTGGGTTCTGTGAATCTCACTTTGCTGTTTTCATAGGTGTTATCTAAACCAATCACTGGGGGCGGGGAGGGGGCAGAATACTGAGAGTGGCTGTGAGCAGTTTAAGAAATGTTAATTCTAAAATTAAACATTTTGCTGATAATTTGTATATATCATACATGGACAAAACTGAGGTTCATAAGAAAGCTCAGATGCTGCTGGTTTTGAATGTCATGTTTTCATGTGCTAGGAAAAGTGGTTTGTTCATTAAACTTTAACATTTTTTAACAATTTTTAAAACTTAAAAATTTTTTTAATATGAAAGGCATAGAGACAAAGAGACAAGGAGACAGAGATCTTCCATATGCTGGTTCGCTCGCCAGGTTCATTCAACACCTAGCACTAGTCCAAGCCAAAGCCAGGAGCCCGGAGCTCAATCCAGATGTCCCTTGTGGGTGACATACTCAAGCATTTGAGTCATTATTTGCTGTTTCCCAGTGTGCCCGTTGACAGAAGCTGGGGCTTGAACCAGGGACCCTGATACAGGATACAGGCAGCCCAGGCAGCCACTTAGCCACTGTGCCACATTCCTGTCCATAAACTTCCTTACTGTCTTATATATAAGTTGCCAAGGTCTTTCTGCCTGACTCCATCTTTGAAAAACTTCATATCCTTGTTTTCCACATGGTTAAGCCTATGAAAGTACTGAAGACCCTCGTAAGAGGACTGGGAGTGCAGAACAACCGGAGCCTGGAACAAGGGGCAAGGAGGGGTTTGCTGGGAGCCACCTGTGGTGGGGCTGCTCAAGGTCAGAGTGAGACACGTGGGGAGGCTTCCATGCCATGAGACAGACAGCGTCACAGGCCAGAAGGCCAGGCACTCTGCCTCGGGACCAGGTGGCAGCACTTGGGTCTCCCTATGCCTTGTAGCTACTGTTTTTGAAGGGTAGGTATTGAACCAGAGTGACTGGTTTGAGAATTAAACATGTTACATTTAAAAAAAAAAAAAAAAAAAAAAAAGATGAGTATTTCAACAAAATGTGCTAAGTGATCTTAAAATTAAACAGTTATTTTTTTCATGCTAAGAAATTCTAAGAAGCACATAGCAGTTAAAAACCTTTTTAAAAAATATCTATATAAAATGTCCTAGAGTAAGGGAGAACTTGATATTGTGACATGTGAGTGGTAAAACCATCTAATTTACACAGCTGATTATTCATTCAAGCAAATACCATTTCCCATGTAGGTTTAGGAAATAATCAGCCCTTTTTAGAAAAAAAAAAAAAAAAAAAATCATGATGTGTTCTCCAAACACTGGCCACACAGTTTGAAGTGTGTGCTAAGATTGCCAGAGACCATCTTGACATCTGGCTGCATGGTGCACATCTTTATCCATTCCTGTGTGGACCCAAAGGTGAGCGTACAAGAAGTAGAAAGTGCTTTCCTCTCATTATTCAGATAGCACTTCAGTTTCCCTTACTCGGCTAATCATAGCAGATATAATGTTGTGACGTGAGTGCTTGAATACTTCTTTGAGTACTAATAGAAGGAAAATCTCATGTATGTGTTTGTGCACCTGTGCTGAGACTTTTGAATGTTTCCCTGAGCCAGGCGTAGTGGTACAGCAGATTAAGCCTCTGCTTGGGATGTCTGCATCACATATGCGAGTGCCAGTTGGAGTCCTAGCACCTCCGCTTCCAATCCAGCTTCCTGCTTATGAATCCTGGGAGGCCACAGATGATGGCTTGAATACTTGGGGCCTTGTCACCAGGTTGGAGACCAGGATGAAGTTCTAGGCTCCTCTCTTTTGTCTGGCCCAGCTATGGTGTTGCAGGCATTTGGGGAATGAACCAGCAGATGGAAGATTTCTTTGTATCTCCATTGTGTTGGTCTGTCTCCGTCTCTGTCTTTCCATCACTCTGTCTTTCAAGTAATTGACAATAAATATATAAAAATAAATAAATTTTTCTGGTAGGTTCTAAGTTCTTGATACAGCCATTTTATCCTGATTATTTAATAGACATTCATTAAATATTAAACAGAAAAACACATTCATATACCTCATCAACATCAGATTTAGAAAACTAATAGTTTTGATTTTTGAATTCTTTACGTATCTTTTTATGTCAGATATAATTTATGGGATTAAAAACATGTGAATACAAATGGAAACACTTCTTTTAATAAAAATAAAAGAATCTTAATATTATCTACTTTCTTTGGATCATTTTCCCCCCACTTTTTTTGTAATGATTACATTGAAGATTCTAATAATCCCACAAAGTATTAAAAATCTTTATCATTTTGAATTTATTTTTCCATGTCACATGATTAGAGTATCTTGCTGGTAGATGGTTTTACCAGTATGTAGAATGCTTTTTAAATTCCTGATAATACTGAAATATAAAGTGAAAAGATTGATATTGTTAAACAAGCTTTGTAACTAGTTGCCTGGTAATTTCTTTTCTACTGTTAATTAATATTTCCAACCACCAAATGTCCTTTTGCTTTCAGTGTATATTTAAAAGCAACTAATAGTTTTTTTAAAAAAAGATTTATTTATTTATTTGAAATTCAGAGTTACACAGAGAAGGAGAAGCAGAGAGAGAGAGAGAGAGAGAGAGAGAGAGGTGTCTTCCATCTGCTGGTTCACTCCCCAGCTAGCCGCAATAGCCGGAGCTGTGACAATCCGAAGCTAGGAGCCAGGAGTCTCCTTCATGTCTCCCATGCTGGTGCAGAGGCCCAAGGACTTGGGCCATCCTCTACTGCTTTCCCAGTCCCTAGCAGAGAGCTGGATAGGAAGTGGAGCAGCCAGGACTTGAACTGGTACCTATATGGGATACCAGCCCTGCAGGTAGTAGCTTTAACCACTACACCACAGTACCAGCCCCAATAAATAGATTTTTAACCTCAATTTTATTATCTTTTATAGGGAATTAGTACATTTACACTTATCATTTTTTATAAATAGGTACTTATACCTGAGTTGTTAATTTGTATTTTTGGTTTTTTTGCCTTATTTAAAAAAATTTTTTTTTCCTTCCTTTGGTTGGTTTGATTGAATTTTTGTTGTTGTTGTTGTTGTTGTTGTTGTTGTTTTTAATTTTTGACAGACAGAGTGGACAGTGAGAGAGAGAGAGAGAGAGAGAAAGAAAGGTCTTCCTTTGCCGTTGGTTCACCCTCCAATGGCTGCCGCGGCCAGTGCGCTGCGGCCAGCGCAGCACGCTGACCCGAAGGCAGGAGCCAGGTGCTTCTCCTGGTTTCCCATGGGGTGCAGGGCCCAAGCACTTGGGCCATCCTCCACTGCACTCCCGGGCCATAGCAGAGAGCTGGCCTGGAAGAGAGGCAACCGGGACAGAATCCGGCGCCCCTACCGGGACTAGAACCTGGTGTGCCGGCGCCACAAGGCGGAGGATTAGCCTGTTGAGCCACAGCACCGGCAGTTTGATTGAGTTTTCTGTTTCCTCCAGTTGGTTCAGAATTTATACTTTGTATGTTTTTTCATTCTGCTACTTTTTAATATACATACCTTATGAAGTCTGATTCTCACTGCCTACATACAACACTTTAATTCCAATCTGCTGCTGCCCATAATTCAATTTATGTTTTTCAGTAATTTCTACTTTGTTTACATATCTTTCAAATCGTTGTTATTTTTGCTGTTTTTTTGAAATATGGCGGGTGACTTTTTAGGCTTAGCTCTGTATGTTGACCAATCTGTTTACTCACCGTTATTTTCTTCCACACTGCTCCTGCTTCTTGAGTTGCGCTTCCTTCTTGGTACAGTACGTCCTTTACAGATAGCTGTGATGCAGACGCGTGTTATCAGCTCCTTACCTTTGTCTGGAAGTATGTGCTGTACTTTTGAATGGTAGTTTGGCTAGTTACAAAATTCTGAATTGGCACCAATTTCTCTTAGCAATATGAAAATATTTGTATTGGATTGTCTCTTGCTATCTATTTTTGCTGTTTTGTGTAATTGCTACTCCTTTGTAAGTTGCCTCTCTTCTCACCTTGTAAGATTCTTTTCCTCTTTGATTTTTATCATTACCATGTGTTAATCTTGGGTGGAGTGCCATGTCTTCCTTTAATCTGAGTGTTTATGATTTCCTATGGTCCTGGAAGATTCTCAGCTATTATCTCAGTGACTCACCTTTTATCTCTTTCCTGTGTGACTTCTGTTAGGCACATTCTGAAGTCTCAGCCTCCCTTCTGTGTCTTTTAAGATTTTTCTTGTCTATTTTTAACTCTTTAGGCTTTCTGTGTGCTGTTCTCAGTTCTGTCTCTTAGATCATCATTCATTGATTTGTTAGGCTATGTCTTACCTACTGTTCAACTTGTCCTTTGATGCCTTTTGTTATTTTAGTAACTGAAGTTTCTAGGTAGTACATTTTTCAGTCACCTTCTCTTTTTTTTTATTTATTTTTTTGACAGGCAGAGTGGACAGTGAGAGAGAGAGAGAGAGAGAAAGGTCTTCCTTTTCCATCGGTTCACCCTCCAATGGCCGCCGCGCCAGCACATTGCGCTGATCCAAAGCCAGGAGCCAGGTGCTTCTCCTGGTCTCCCACGCGGGTGCAGGGCCCAAGCACTTGGGCCATCCTCCACTGCCTTCCCGGGCCACAGCAGAGAGCTAGCCTGGAAGAGGGGCAACCGGGACAGAATCCGGCACCCCAACTGGGACTAGAACCCCGGTGTGCTGGCGCTGCAGGTGGAGGATTAGCCTATTGAGCCACCGCACCGGCCAGTCACCTTCTCTTACCTTGTGTCTTGACTTCCTCCTTTTATCTTTTGAGTATTTCAAATATGCTATTTAAGAGTCCTTCATATTCTCCTGTTTCAGTCCTCAGAGTATATATTCCTTTGTGTGTTGCATCTCAGTGCTTTCTGTGAAAACCTTGCCATACTTGGGTTATAGAAGGACCCCAGAAAACAGTTTTCACCCTGTGACTGCCAAGGCGACACAGGTTCACCAGGTTAAAACCAATGTTTTGTTTGTTTGCTTGTTGACTTCTGAAGACTGTAGAACATAACAGCTTATGCAATCTATATGGTAAGAAAGAAAAGTTCTATGTTCTTGTGGCTTGTGACAACTCTAATGAGTGACACATTTTAAAGAAGTTCAATATGCAAAAACTGTGGGAGAAAACTTATTCTAAAATCTAAATAAAATGAATTTTAATTCAATAACATAAAAACATGTTCAGGTAGTTACTGCTGTTTTAAATGTCAGTGTAATTCACATGTCAGTTTGAGGATAGTTCTTGGTGTCATGTAAAATGAAGTTTATGTCAGCTCTCTGCAAAGTTGCCACTGGGAACACAGTTTGACCACCATTTACTTAGATTCCAGGACCCACATCAATGTTGCCTAAACCTTGTTTCCCTAGGAGGCCCCAGATCTTTATCTTTAAGGAAATAAATTATAGAACTCAAATATAAATAGTTTTTAAAGCCCTCTATTGATATGTGAATTTAAATTGAACAATTCTTCTTTTAAAAGGGTTTATTTGAAAGGTGGGCTGACAAAGAGAATGGGAAAGAGAGAGACAGAGAGAGAGAAATCTCTCCCCAATGGCCCCCAACAGCCAGATGTGAGCCAGGCTGAAGCCAGGGGCCAGGAACTTTATTGATGTCTCCCACATGGGTGGCAGGGGCATAAGTACACAGGCCATTGTCTGCTGCCTTCCTATGTACATTAGCAGGAAGTTGGATCGGAAGTGAAGTAGCCAGGGCTTGAACCAGTGCTTCAGTATGTGATGTGGACGTTGCAAGTAGTGGCTTAACCCACTCTACAACAATGCTGGCCTGAAAGAAACAGTTCTTGAAAGACAAGTGCCTTAATAGGTTTATTATTCCTTACATGGAAAGCTTGTTAGAATTTTGGATTTTTCTTTGTGTGTTTTGAGCTTAAATACTGTGTGGCCAGGTTACTTCCTAATCCACTGGTTTCTAAATTATTTACATGTAAAACTTAGCTCGTCCTCCTGTTTAGTCAAATGCACAGTGAAGAGACTGAACTCCGAAAGTGCACACTTTATTCTAAAAGCTTTCTCTGCACCAACACCTAGGTGTATATATAATAGGATGTAGCTAGAAGTTCAGTTTTGTGCTGTGTTATGTGCACAGATGATTTTTATTTGGTAATGTACATTATTGCTAGCAGGTTTAACATGTAATCTCATTTGTGGTTTTTCACCTTCCTTTTTTAAAATGTAAATTTTTAAAAATTATGGCAGACTAGTACTATTTTCAATGTTGTACAGTATCACTATGCTACTGTTTTTCTTATGCATCCCACAAATGCATAAGAAGGCCTGAAAACTGCCACAAAGCTGTCACTTGACTTTTAAAGTATGTGTAGATGCTCGTTAGGAATCCAGAACCCCTGTTTCTGTGCTGTTGACATTCAAAGCCTTGAAGATTTGTCCTCGATACTCTTGCAGATCTATTTTCTTTGAAATTTTCCCCAGACCTCTCACCTTATGAAGTTTTGTTTAAATGTTACTTCACTTGGGCTTCTTCGGCATGTCCATCTGGCATTGCATCTTCCTGGTTCGGATGGTTCCCCTGTGTTGTCTGTGCCATCTTGCCTTCCTAGTCCTTCTGTTGCCTTCCTAGTCTTCGGGAGCCCCTCAGACTATACAGCTCGGGTGTCAGTGTGAAGCATTCCCTCTCTCATCCTCAAGTCCAGCTCTTCTCTGGGCTTGAGGATTCTTTGGTTTAATAGGATTACACCAAAGCCATTTGCAGTTGGGCTTGCTGTGTTGGCATTTTAATGCTGTTGAGGATACAGTGGCCAAGTCTTACTGAGACTGCCGTTTTGCAACCTGTGAATGAAGACCATGCAGCTAAGGAAGACTAGCTCCTTGCCACCTACCAGGTCAGCGGAATATGCATTTTAGTGTCACCTTACACAGTGGCAGGAGGTCCGGATGGGGTGTGTGTGGTGCTGAGCAGGTGGGGGTGGGAACTTACTTGGAATGTTGTTAATGGGTATAACTCTTCCACCTGTCCAAGATGCTGATTAAGTTCAGTATTTTATGTCTAGGATTTGAGGAGTTGAGGTTAAGACAACATCTGGAGACAGAACATAAATATTTTCCTAATTTATATTAACTTCTGGCTCCTTTATTTTGTATTTACTGTTTTCAATATTGACTCCTCAAGGTTTTGGATAAGCCTTTAAATATTTGTTTCATGACTCTTGATTATTAGGAAAAACACGCTGGTTCTCTTAGTGTTAATGCACGATTTTAGTGGTCTTAGACCACTACAACTAAGGTGTCAGCTCTTGATTACAGTTTTTACTTCAGCCTTAGGTGGCTGTCTCTCTTGCATTCTAAATCGCAGGCCCAGTAGATAAAGAGAGTCAGCATTTGGCTCCTAGGAGTGAGCTGGTTTAAGCAGACCGGAACATAGCCGCCAGCTGGGCTGCTGTTGCACTAGTGGCCCTTTTCAAACACTTACGGCAGATGATTCATCACAGAGAACCACCAGGAGCAGAAACCTGCCAATTTGTGGAACTGGACTCCTCCTAATCAGAGTGAGGAACAGGATGTTGAGTTCCTGCTCTGCACCTGATTAAAGCCCAGTGCAGGAGGAGCCGCTGGGAGGAGGAGGAAGCGCAAGACCGGCTCAGCTGGGGGTGGAACAGCTTCAGAAATTTAGAGGAAAATGATTTTAAAAAAACCTTCCACATTTGTTTTATTTTCCAGATATGCTTAGAAGATAAGCACATAGGCAGTCTCAAGTTCTATATTTTTTTAAAGTAACATTCCGTGTGCTATTTAAGGGAAACAATAAATCTATTGATGTATGGTTTAAGCAAAGTTTCTTCCTTTGCAAGTAGATGTGTTATTTTCAGATAATTCTGTATTGTTCTAATTTTACCAAATTCTCCCTTTAGGCATTTGTAACTATTAAAATAACAGCTGCTCTCTTAACTTATGTTAATATTTTTTATTGTGCTTTTTTTTGTACAATTAAGGGCTCTCTGATTTTGATTTTTTTAAAAAAAAGAATATACATCTGGGTCCATTGTACTTTCCTCCTGATTTAAGACAGCACTTCAGAGAGTTCATGGAAAATGGAATTAAAAAAAAAGATAAGTTTATTCTGGGATAAAATTTTTAAAATTCATGTTATTAGAGGACTTCAAGAAGTTTATGCAAAATGCTTATTACACTTTTAACAGATCAATTTTATCTCAAAACTGCTTGATTATACTGTTTGATATATAAATTTTATATGTTTAGATACAACTTAGGTCATGGAATCATCTAATTATAGTCTTTTTATAAAATATTTATGTATTCAAAAGAGTTACAGAGAGAAAGATATAGAGAGAGGTCTTCCCATCCACTGGTTCACCCCCCACCCCCACCCTCAATGGCCGAAATAGCCGGGCCTGGGCCAGGCTGAAACTAGGAGCCAGGAGCTTCTTTTAGGTCTCCCATGCGGGTGCAGGGGCCTGAGCACTGGGGCCAACTTCCTCTGCCTTCCCAGGTGCAGCAGCAGGGAGCCAGCTCTGAAGTGGAGCAGCTGGGACTCATATGGTATGCTGATGCTACAGGCAGCAGCTTAACCCGTTACACCATAGCGCTGGCCCTTATTTAATTCTATTCTAAAATCTTCATAGTAATCCTTTAAGTTTAAGACAGATTATATGTCAGGTTTACTTATATACAGATGGTTAAAATTAATATTGTAAAAAAATGAAAGTGATACAAAACTGTAGCTGACAGTTAAATGAGGAAACCAAATCACTGTAAAGGATTTTATGGGTGATAAGCAGGGTAGGGACATCTATGGATGCATGGCAGGAACGATACTGTGCATTAAGTTAAACATCTTAAATTTAAATATTATGTTGTTTTCATAGCTTTATTTATTTATTTATTTATTTGAAAGGCAGAGGAGAAGGGGAGAGAGAGAGAGAGAGCGATCGTCCATGTGCTGGCTCACTCCACAAATGGCCACAACAGCCAGGTCTGGTTCAGGCTGAAGCCAGGAGCCTGGAACCAAACTCCACTTGAGTGGCAGGGGCTCATGTACTTAGGCCATCAGCTGTTGTCTTCCTAGGTGCCTTAGCAGGGAGTTATAATGGAAGCAGAGCGGCTGGGCACTCATAGGATGCTAGTGTCGCAAATAGCAGCTCAACTCCTGAGCCTCAATCCTGGCCCTCATTTTTTATTTTTTAAAAAATATTTATTTATTTATTTTAGAAGTCAGAGTTAGAGAAAGAGACACACACACATACACATACACACACACACACCTACCATCCTTTGGTTCACTCTCCAGATGGCTGCCACAGCCTGTTCTGGGCCAGGTTAACGCTAGGAGCTTCATCTGATTCTCCCACGAGTGGCAGGGACCCAAGCACTTGGGTCGTCTTCTGCTGCTTTCCCAGGCCATTAGGTAGCTGGATTGAATGTGAAACAGCCAAGTCATGGGCTGGCGCCCACATAGGATGCCCATACAGCAGGTGGTAGCTTTTACCTGCTACACCACAATGCTCACCCCTTCCTATCTTTATTTGTAAAAATAAGAGAGATAAGCTTAATTATTTATCAAGTATATCTTCAGCATAAAGCAGTTTTATTCAGCAGTGTTTGAATAATGACCTACTGATAGTATAGCTCATGGTTAGCTTCAGATTTTTCCAAAAGTAGGGATACCTCTTTTACATTTTATATCGGGGACCTCAAGCTTTGATGTGATGGCCCTGGTGGACTTCACATAGAACCTCCTGTTTGTGTGTGTTGCCTGGGAGCCTGTGTATGTATTCACTGTTCTCTGGAAGGATTTTGCTCTGCTGCCATCCTTATAAGTACACGCCCTCTTCCTTCACAAAATTGTTTCCTGATATCCTTAATGGGAAGTAACTAATTATTTTCTATATTCAAAAGATATTTTGTTTGTGCCTTTCTTCTTACTGTCATTTAAATAACTTTAATACTACTTTTAAAATCACTGGGTTCTTTTATGGGATACACTTTCTAACTCACTGTTAACATGATTCAGCTCCAGTATCTTTTATAAGTTTGTGCTCAATAAATATTTATGGAAATAATGAATGCATAAATGAATCAATATAATAAATACCAAAAGTGTAATTTGTCCCTGGCGTGCCCTTTTTGTTGTGTACGTTTCAGTATGTAATCTCAGGGTTAGTGTAGCATGTGATGATCCTGAACTGAGTGATAAAGAAAACACCACACCAGAATAAAGAGCTTATTCAGGCAATTTGTATGTGGAATCCCAGACCAGAACTGGCAGGTGATCTGGTCAGAAGCTGTAGCAGGATTTTTTCTACCCAGGGCAGTAGATGCGGGAAAGATTAATACCTTTTCAACTTTCTTTCTTCTTTCTTCCCTCCCTCCATCCCTCTTTTTCTTTCCTTCCCTCCTTCCCTCCTTCCCTCCTTCCCCCCTTCTCCCCTTCCCCCCTCCCCCCCTTCCCCCCTTTCCCCCTTCCCTACTTCCATATGGGTGCCAGTTCTAGTCCCAGTTGCTCCTCTTCCAGTCCAACTCTGCTGTGGCCCAGGAGGGCAGTGGAGGATGGCCTAAGTGCTTGGGCCCCTGCACCCGCATGGGAGACCAGGAGAAGCACCTGGCTCCTGGCTTCAGATCAGTGCAGCGCCGGCCATAGCGGCCATTTGGGGGGTTAACCAATGGAAGGAAGACCTTTCTCTGTCTCTCTCTCTCTGTCTATAACTATACCTGTAAAATTAAAAAAAAAAAAAAAAAAGATTGACTTGTTTATTTGAAAGGCAGAGTTAGAGAGAGAGAGAGAGAGAGAGGGAGGGAGGGAGGGAGGGAGAGATGTCTTCCATCTGCTGGTTCACTTCCCAGATGGCCTCAATGGCCGGAGCTGCGCCAATCTAAAGCCAGGAGCCAGGAGCTTCTTTCAGGTCTCCTATGCAGGTTCAGGGGCCCAAGGACTTGGGCCATCTTCTACTGCTTTCCCAGGCAATAACAGAGAGCTGGATCAGAAGTGGAGCAGCCATATGGGATGCCAGCACCGCACGTGGCGGCTTTACCCTCTATGCCACAGCACCAGCCCCAATACCTTTTCAAATTTAATGGTGAGGAAGGGAGTCCTGCTGGCTTTTCTGATGTTATTAGGAAGACTTTCAGTGGCACTTGGGCTTTGATGACCAGGGAGTGGTGTCAGCTAGGCTGGCAGGTGGTCAGTACCCTCCCAAGGTATGGGGCAAATCAAAAGGAAGGGGTGCACAGGACGGCTTCTCTATGGTTTACTGTCACACGTGTGTTCCTTTATGCCACAGCACCAGCACCAGCCCCTCCTGCCATTTTAAATATGGAATTGCAAATTGTTTACCTAGAATGTTCTAGGCCAGTGCTGTTTAGGACTGACAATTCAATCTCATTTACTGTTATACTAAATTCTATTATTAATCTGGGTTTAATAAAAGTTTGAATATTGCATATACTGGATTTCTTGCATATACAGCCACAGTTTTATTTGTTCGTTTCCAATCTGTATGTCATTAATTAATTAATTATTGTTGGCTAGGATAGCTAGCAAAATATTGAAATAAAGTCATTAAAGTAGTTAGAGGTCTTTGCTTCATTTCTGGTCTTAGAGTGAAATTATTCAACCTTTCTCCATTTTGATATTAGTAGGTTTTTTTTTTAGATTATTTATTTATTTGACAGGTAGAGTTAGGAAGAGAGAGAGAGAATAGTAGGTTTTTTTTGTTTTTTTTGTTTTTTTTTAGATTTGTTTATTTGAAAGTCCGAGTTACATAGAAAGAGAAGGAGAAGCAGAGAGAGAGGTCTTCTGTCTGCTGGTTCATCCTCAACTGGCTGCAATGGCTGGAGCTGCACCCATCCGAAGCCAGGAGCTTCTTCTGGGTCTCCCATATGGGTGCAGGGGCCCAAGCACTTGGGCCATCTTCCACTGCTTTCCCAGGCCATAGCAGACAGCTGGATCGAAGTGGAGCAGCCAGGACTTGAACTGGCGCCCATATAGGATGCCGGCACTGCAGGTGGTGGCTTTATCTGCTACGCCATAGTGCCAACCCCAGTAGTTTTTTTTTTGACAGGCAGAGTGGACAGTGAGAGAGAGAGACAGAGAGAAAGGTCTTCCTTTTGTGCCGTTGGTTCACCCTCCAATGGCCGCTGCGGCCGGCGCATTTCGCTGATCCGAAGCCAGGAGCCAGGTACTTCTCCTGGTCTCCCATGCGGGTGCAGGGCCCAAGCACTTGGGCCATCCTCCACTGCCTTCCTGGGCCACAGCAGAGAGCTGGCCTGGAAGAGGGGCAACCGGGATAGAATCCGGCGCCCCAACCTGGACTAGAACCCGGTGTGCCGGCGCAGCAAGGCGGAGGATTAGCCTGTTAAGCCACGGCGCTGGCCCCCAGTAGTTTTTTTATTATTGCCAATAAACAAGTTCTGAGAGAATTTCTTTCTAGTTTGTAGAAAAATTTATTAAAATGTAGGATGAGTATTAAATGTTCTCCAATTCCTTTTCTGCATCTATTAAGAATTTTGAATGGTTTGCTTTTTTTAAAAAAATCTGTTTATATGGCACATTGATTGATGTTAAACTAACCTTACATTCCTGGGATAAATTCCTTTTGGTCCAGATGTAGTATCCTTGTTTAGACTTGGAAATATATTCATGAAAGATTTGAGTCTGTACTGTTCTTTTAATGACTGTCTGCTTTTGATTTTGCTCACCTAATAACATGAATTGGGAAAGGTATCCTCTTCCTCCTCCGTGTGAAATATTTTATGTGAGATTTTTATTGTTTCTTCCATAAATATGATATGAAATTCACCAGTAAAGCCATTCAAACTTGGAGATGTTTTTCTGATTGTTTTTAAATTGTTCTTGAGAAAGTCCTGGTCATTTATGACTTTCAGGGTTGTCTTTAACATTTGTAAGATCTTCACCTCATTTGTAATCCTTCATTTCTGTTATCAATTATTCTGTGTCTTTTCCCTGCTTACTCCCTCCTGATGTTTGTTAATTTTATTGTTCTTTTCAGTGAGATAACTTTGGCTTTATGGCTTTTTTTGTTATTTATTTCTTTTCCTGGACAGTAATTTCAGCATTTATCTTTATTTCTTTTCATCAGCATATTTGGGGATTAATTTGTCTTTTTTCTGGTTTCTAGTTTCTTGAGGTGAAAGCATAGCTTATTTGTTTTGGGTCTTTCTACTCTTTATATATGGCATTTAAAACTATAGATTAATCTCTCAGTGCCACTTTACCTGATTCAAAATTTGGATGTGTTTGTGTTTTAATTTTCCATCAGTTTAAAATATATTCTAATATCTGTTATGATACCCTCTTTGACCAGAGATTTACTTAGAAATATATTCTTTGCATTCCAAGTTCTTATGTATTTCCTAGAAATTAGTTTTTATGGTTTGTATCTTTGTTGTGCTTAGATAATATTTTCTGTGTTATTTTGATCCTTTTAAGTTTATAGAGACAAAGTTTTGGAGTACCCCACAGGCTGTCAGTAAGTAAGCATTCTGTAAAGAGGGTAGAGTTTTCTGCTGTTACACATAATGTTCATAAAGTGACCATTAGTCCTTTCCTTGTTCCCTGGCTTAGCAGTTACTAATAAATAGATACTCAGTAATGACTCTAAATTTATTATTTCTGCTTTTAGCAGCGGCAGGTTTCATGTCATATGTCTTGAGCTCTGTTACTAGGTACATGCAGATTTATGATCATTATGCCCTCTTATTAATTGTCTGCTTCCTCACTGAGTCATGGCCATCTCCATCTTTAGTAATATTCATCGGTTATTCTTTGTTTCCATTCTGATTCATTGTCTGCTATTACTGTTGATACCCAACTTTCTTCTTTTTGTAACTAGTAGGCTTTTTTGTAACATCTTTGGAAGAATTGGACAAATCATGCAGAGTTCTCACATGTTATTCCCCTTGCCTAGAAGTTTCCTCGATTGTCGCCATCTTTCATTAGTGCCCTGTATCTGTTACAATTAAGGAACCCATACTGACATTTTATAATTAACTGAAGTCCACAGTTGATACTAGTGTTCAGTCTGTTATGCAGTTTGTGTGTCGGACAAATGCATCATGTCAGGGTTCCATTACTATAGTATCATCCAGAACAGTTTCACTAACCTGAAAATACTCCATTCTTTGTATATCCCCTGACCCTTGGTGCTCACTGTTTTCGCTGCTTCAATAGTTTTGCCTTTTCCAGAAAGTCATATGGTATGAGTCATATACTATGTGGCCATTTCAAA
This sequence comes from Lepus europaeus, assembly GCF_033115175.1. Lineage (NCBI taxonomy): Eukaryota > Metazoa > Chordata > Mammalia > Lagomorpha > Leporidae > Lepus > Lepus europaeus. The sequence continues at coordinate 2,687,888 of NC_084829.1, read as the reverse complement.
CTAGCTTCTTTGATCAAGCAATATGATTTAAGATTTCTCCAATCTTTCCCTGTCTTGAGAACTCATTTGCTTTTTATTGCTGAATAATATTCCACTGTGTGGATGTCCATCCTTTGTCAATTAACCTATAAAAGACATCTTGACATCTCTGATGCTTCCCATTTTTGTGATTCAGCAGAAAGCTGAACTGGAAGCAGAGTAGCTGAGGCTCAAACTGACACTCTGAATTGGGATGATGGCATTGCAAACAGTGGCTTAACCTGCTGTGCCACAACACCAGCCCCCTTTTATTACTTTTTAAAGCTCCTGGGATCAGTAGTGATTACTTCTGTTTCCTTTATTGTGTTGGTATTTTCTGTCCTATATTTCTTTTAGAATGTTTGGCTGCAGGCTTAAGCATTTCATTGCTCTTTTCCTAAGAACTAGTTCCTGATTTCATTGATTTTCTGTTTTTAATGTCATTATTTCTTCTCTAATTTTTATTATTTTATTCCCTTTGCTTGCTTTTGGTGTATATTGGCTTTCTTTCTCTACTTTTTTTTTTTTTTTGGGACAGGCAGAGTGGACAGTAGAGGGAGACAGAGAGAAAGGTCTTCCTTTTGCCGTTGGTTCACCCTCCAATGGCCGCCGCGGTAGGTGCGCTGCGGCCGGCGCACTGCGCTGTTCCGATGGCAGGAGCCAGGTGCTTCTCCTGGTCTCCCGTGGGGTGCAGGGCCCAAGCACTTGGGCCATCCTCCACCGCACTCCCTGGCCACAGCAGAGAGCTGGCCTGGAAGAGGGGCAACCGGGACAGGATCGGTGCCCCGACCGGGACTAGAACCCGGTGTGCTGGCGCCGCAAGGCGGAGGATTAGCCTGTTAAGCCACGGCGCCGGCTCTCTTTCTCTACTTTTCTAACACTGAAGCTTACATTTTGTATTTTAGATATTACTTGTTTACTAATATTGCACTGAATTTAAATTTTTATAAATTTAGAATTTCATAATTTAAAATTTTGTAAAATTATAAATTTTCCTCTGAGCATTGCTTTCATTGCATTTCACAGATTTTGATACATTGTATTTTTATTTTCATTGGTTGAGAGGCTTTATCTATTACTCTGAAAATCTGAGTTACAGAGAGAGAGGAAGATAGAGACAGGGAGGGAGAGAGAGAGAAGAGAAAGAAAAAGAGAGAGAGAGAGGGAGAAAATCTTCCACCCACTGGTTCATTCCACAGATAGCTGTAATGGCCAGCACAGAGCTAGGCTGAAGCCCAGAGCCAGAAGTAGGAGCTTCATCCAGGTCTCCCACATGGGTGCAGGGGCCCAAACACCTGGACCAACTTCTTCTTTCCCAGGCCATAAACAGGGATTTGAATCCGAAGTGGAGCAGCTGGGACTTAAACCGTCACCCGCATGGGATGCCAACGTCTCAGGCAGCGGATGGCCCCAATTAAGAATACTTCAACATTTCTCTTAATACTTCTTTGACATATTTATTAGTTAGAAGTACATATGATGTTTAATCTCCAAATATCTTCTTTTTCAGAAATATTTTCATTTTATTTAAAAGGCCAAGTGTGTGTGTGGGTGGTTCTTCCATCCACTCCTTCACTCCTCAAGTGCCCACAATAGCCTGGGTGGGCCAGGCCAAAGGCAGGATTCTGGAAATCAGCCTAGGTTTCCCATATGGTAGCAGGGACCCAGCTACTTGAACCATCACCCTCTTGCCTCCCTGGATGCTTGTTGGCAGGAAGCTGGAACTGGAAGTGGGGCTGGGACCGAATGCAGGCACTCACGTGGGATGTAAGGGTCCACGCAGCATCTCAGCAGCCACACTAAATACCCAGACCAGCTCCAGACACTTTTAAAGTTAATTTCACTGAAGCACACTTTGATTTCTGTTCTCTTGGATTTGTTGAGGTTTATTTGTGAACCTAAGTATGATCTCTCTTGGTAAATATTTTGTGTGAGACAGAAGTGAATGATCCTTCCACTGCTGGAGAAAGTGTTCTGTAGCTGTCAGGGAGCTCCTTCTGTCTGGTTGCTGATGTTTTCTTCAGTTCTGCCTGTGCTGCTTACAGTCCCTGGGTGTGGGAGTTACTTACAGAGGGGTGTGGTCTTCATAGCTGGTAGTGGGTCTGTCTCACTCTGCTTGCAGTTCATGCCTGAAGATTTATCACTCTTTGGTTGCTCCATACTTGTTACAGATTGTTATGTCTTCTGGGAGAATTCATCCCAAATTTCTGACCTAGATCATTTTCCATCTCTGAAGAAATTCTTTTAAATTCCATGCCAGGCCATTCTCCTGCTAACAGATTTCCTCCGTTTTGATCATCTGAGAAAGTCTTTATTTTTCTTGTAGGGGAGTAATTTTGCTGTCTGTAAAATTTTAGGTTGTCAGATTTTTTCTTTCAACACTAAATATTTCACTGCTTGTGTGGTTTCTAACAAGAAGCTTCTTTCAAGATTTTGTCTTTGTCTTTGGTTTTCTGCAATTGAAATATGATGTGCCTGAGTATAATCTCTTTTTATATTTGTCCTCAATGTTATTCTCTGAGCTTCCTTAATTTTTGTTTGGGATTCATAATTGAGTTTGGAGAATTTTCAGTCATGATGGCTCCTAATATTTCTTCTGCACAGGCCTTTCCTGTTTCTTCTTCTGGTACTTCCACTGCATGTATGCTGTACCTCTGTGACTATCCCACAGTCCTTGGAGACTGTGTTTCATTTACTTCATTCCTCGTTTCTTTGTATTCAGGTTGGGTTTCTCTGTTGACCTAACTTTAAGTCACTGCTTGTTTCTGGCTATTTCAAGGGCATTCAGTTACAGTATTTTGACTGACAGGATTCCTTTTCATTCTCTCTTCTGCCTTTGGAAATCTGTTTCATTTCTCTTGCTTACCTTCCCTGCCTGTCCTTGTATGTTCTTTGCATGAAAACTCCTGATATATTAATCATGTTATTTTAGATCCTATTTGATATTTCAGAAATCTATGTTCTTGTGTGAATTTGCCTCTAGTGCTTGCTTTGCTTCTTTAGAAAGTTTCTTCTTGCTGTTTTAATACTTTGTCATTTTTTATTGCAAGCTGGACATGATATATCAAGTAACAGAAACTGGGAGCTTGGGTTTTGATACAAAGTTTTATGTTGATCTGACCATGAGGAGCTGTCAGTGTTGGTTCCAGAGGATTGAGTTTCCTCTGTCTTCTTTATCCTTCCCCTGTTGTCTTTGGGGTCCCTGAGAACCCCTTCTTGAATAGTCTGCGGCTTACTGCTTTTTCAGTTGTAATGCACTCTTCTTATACCGACTCTCTGCTGATGTGTTGGTAAGATGCTGTGCAAGGGATGCAGTCTATAATCTAATGATTAACTCTCGTTTTAAAATGTAGGGCTTTCTTTTTTCTTAAAGATTTCTTTATTTATTTGAAAGAGTTAAAAGGAGAGAGGAAGGGAGGGAGGGAAGAGGAGAAGGTAGAGGAGGAGGAGGAGGAGAAGGAGGAGGAGGAGGAGGGGAGAGAGAGAGAGAGAGAGAGAGAGAGAGAGATCTTCCATCTGCTGGTTCATTCCCCAGATGGCCACTACTGCCGGGGTGCCAGGAGCCAAAGCCTTCTTCTCAGTTTCCCACGTGGGTGGCAGGGGCCCAGGCACTTGAACCATCCTCCACTGCTTTTCCCAGGCCATTAGCAGGAAGTGGGATCAGAAGTGGAGCAGCCGGGGCATGAATGGGAGGTACCCACATGGGTGGCAGTGTCTCAGGCAGCTGTTTTACCCGCTGGGCCACGGCTCCAGCCCAGGGCTGATGTTCTGGCCTGTGGCCTTGACAAGTGTGGTTTCTTAGCAGTGTTTGTTTTCTCCTACATGGAAGACAGGAATCTGAGCAGAGGGGAGGCTGGAGTTGGGTACCATTCCACTGGCTCACAAAATACTGCTGAATGCTTTCCCTGAGAAGGCAGGTTTCACTGAGACCAGAATACTTGGTGTACATAGTCCCTGATGGACATGAGTCAGCCTAGGATCTTTGACTTCACAGTGATGTGGAAGCGATGCTCATTCAGTAGGAAACGTACTTTTAATTTTGATCTGATCTTGGGTGATATGCAGTCTGATTCTCTCTTGTGATGCCGGGCAGAGACAGCAAGCTATCACCCTCACCGTCAACAGTCCAGTGCCCCGAGCTGCTGCTAAGCTAGGATGTCGGGTAGCTTAGGTGTCTGAGATGCGGTTTGGACTTTGGATGCTTTCAGCTTTGAAGGACTTGTCAGCCTGCACCCCACTGGAAGTTGAAGACTGTCTGTTGTTCAAAGTGGTTACTCTTTCCCTTCCCTTCAGTTTCACAAGATGGAATTTTTCTCTGGTCTTCATAAGAATTTCATGGAGTTCCTGAGGATAAAATCTCAGAAGTGTGGGTACCCCTGTAGGGGCTCCTAGGACATTTTAAGTCCAGCGCTAGTACATGCTCAACCTGCAGCAGTTCACCAAAATTACCATTTGAGTTTTCCTGGTAGTTTATGGTTCCCATGTTTCTGCTTCAGGTTAGCCTATCTCGGCTGCAATTCTCTGTATTCACCCATCTCTACGGATTTTAGGGCATTGGCTTACTCCGTGGCCTAATTTTTCTGATGGAACTAAGAAAAGTCTTTGGTTTTCTTTAGCTTTTCTCATATGAGAACATGGATGTTGATTTCCAAGCTCTTTAAGTCTTGGAGAAAGCTGACACCAACTAGCTTTCTTTTGATTTGTGTTTGCAAGATGAAACTCTGACTCTTCTTTATGTTTTAAAAAGTTTTATTTATTTATTCTTATTTATTTAAAAGAGAGAGAGAGAGAGAGAGAGAGAGAGAGAGTGAGCGAGCGAGCTAGATCTCCTATCTGCTGGTTCACTCTCCAAATACCTACAACAGCTGGATCAGGCTTAAGCCAAGAGGCCCGAATGCAATCTGGATCTTCCACATTGGTGGCAGGGACCCAAGTTCCTGAGCCATCAACCTGCTGCCACCTAGGGTGCACATTAGCAGGAAGCTAGATTGGAAACAGAGGAGCCAGGACTCAAGCCAGGCACTCCATTGTGGGATGCACCACACACCTGCACCCACATTCCTTGCTTTTAACCTATCTCTGTCTTTATAATTTAGGTATGTTTCACATTAAAAATATATGTGTATAATTGGGTCTTTCAATGTTATCTAGTCTGACAATTTCTTTTAATTGAAGTATTAGGCCATTTGTTTAATGTAATTACTCATCTGGTTAGTTTAAGTCCCTTAAATCTTTTGTTTTATTTTCCTGCATTATTTGGGTTCAATTTGGTATTTGGTATTTTTAAAGCATCCTTTTAAATTTCTATCTTATTTTTTATAGTTTAATTTTTTACAATTGCTCTAAATTTTATAATATATGCATGCATCTTATTACTCTTTATGTAAACAGTATATACTACTTACCATATAATGTGAGAAATTGTCAATAGTATATTTTTATTTCCTCATTTGTTCTTTATTCTGTTATTTCCATAGATTTTATTTCCATATGTTTTTAACAATATATTTTTAAAATTTATTTATTTACTCATTTGAGTGGCAGAGACACAGGGAGGGGGAGAGAGAGAGAGGAGGAACAGAAAGAGCTCCCATGTGCTGGGTCACTTTCCAGATGTGTGTAATCGCCCCAGATCAGAGGACTGAAACTGGAAACTAGGAACCCAGCCCAAGTCTTCCACAGGGGTGGCAGGAACCCAGTAACTTCAGCTGACACCTGCTTCCTCCCACGTGGACGTTAGCAGGAAGGTAGAATTGGGAGTGGAGCCAGGCCGTGAACCCAGGCACTCAGATATGGGCTGTGGGTGCCCCAAGTGATGGCTTAACTTCTAGGTCAAATTTGCCACTCACTCCATATTTTTGCTCTAAACATTTTTTAATAAAAATTTTATATGAGGAAAAGATCTAATTTCCCCACTTTGTTATTTCTGACATTCTTCATTTCACTGAACAGTTATGTTTTATATAGAATCTACCTGCTCACAGTGACTTTTCTGAGCAATTTTTTTTCTGAATCAATCTTCATTTTTTTCTTCTTTTATAAAAATTATTTTCAGTGGACATGGACTATTATGGACTTTTATTCTTCCTGTTGGCTGGCATTGTGGCATGGTGGGTAAAGCTGTTGCCTGTGATGCTGGCATCCCACTTGGCTGCCAGTTCTAATCCCAACCGCTCCACTTTCAATCCAGCTCCTTGCTAATGGCCTGGGAAAAACAGCAGAAGATGACTCACATGTGTGGTCCCTGCTACCCATATGTGAGGCCTGGAAGAAGCTCTTGGCTTCAGCCTGGCCTATTGCTGGCCATCTGGAGAGTGAACTAGTGGATGGAGGATCTCTCTCTCTGTCTCTCCTCTGTCTCTGTAATCTTTCCCAATCAATCAATCAATCTTATTTAAAGTCTTCTCTTCATTATATTCTGTTTTATATTGTTATCTCCAATGATTCTTTTCTTTGTTTCCCATAGGTCCCTTTCCCTCTGTTTATGACATTTTCTGTGTGTTACTACAAATTACTGGCTTATAGTAATTGGATTCTGATTTGCTATTTGATTTTCTTGGTGTTTGGCTGCTCAGGGTTCATTTGATTTGTTAGATCTGAATGATTATAGTCTGCCAAGTTATGACAATTTTCTGCCATTATATCTTGAACTATTTTTCTACCATGTATGTTAGATCATTGAATATTTTTCTATTTATTATTGAGGCAGTGTTCAAAATAAACAAGGACCATTTTTTTTCTAGGGAGTACAGTAACATGAATTTTTCAGTACTTTGTAGAATTATGCTAAGGCAGATGAAGACCCCATTCTTAGTTTTCCATTACTAATTGACATCAGCAACTTTTATCAAATTCTAATACTGATTTTCCCTCTCCCTACTTAGTAGCTTCTGTTTACCAATTTTCGTCTACTGTATTTCTGATTTTTTGGTTCAGAGTAAATTTTTGCTGCTGCATTTATTTCTTAATTAGGCCTGACTTATCCCCCCTTGAATACACGCATGTCTTTTATAAGAACTTCACTGTCCTTTGAAATTAAACCAGAGATTACCAGGCTTTGCATAAAATTCTCTGTAAATGCTCTACTTCCCTTTCTCTCTGACTCATTTTCTTCCGCCCTCCTTCCTTGCTGGATGCCTTCTCTTGGTTTCTACCTGACATGTCTATTAGAAGACGAGAGGCTTCATGTAGTCTCTGTTTTCCTGATTGAGTCAGAGTCAGTCTCTCTCTCTCTCTCTCTCTCTCTCTCTCTCTCTGCCTTTCGAATCCTGTTTTAGAACCTGTCTCCTTTATTCATTCTTCTATTTCAAAAATATAAAAATTAGGATTCCTTTTGGAAAATTAGAACCAGAAAATCCTTTGGACCCTTTGAAGTTGTTATTTGTCCTTTTCTTGAAATGTGAAAGCTGGAAAAATAACTTCCTTTTGCTGTTATTTCAGGAGATTAAACTTAACATATTCAGGACAGAGATCAGTTTTTGTAGTTGGATCCCATGGGATGTCATTTACTTGGATTTGAACCTGTTAACTTCTCTCTCCATATACATACAGCCATATGAAATACATAATTTACATATATAGTGTATTTTAATAATTAATACAATCTATATTTTCTCTATATGGTATGTGATGAAGCTACATACATGCATATATATGCACACATGAATCATGTGAATCTGACAATTTCTTTAACAGAGATGATTTTTTTTTCTTTTTTCTTTTTTAATGAATATAAATTTCCAAAGTACAGCTTATGGATTACAATGGCTTCCCCACCCCCACCCCCTGCATAACTTCCCTCCCACCCGCAACCCTCCCCTTTCCCACTCCCTCTCCCCTTTCGTTCACATCAAGATTCATTTTCAATTCTCTTTATATATGGAAGATCAGCTTAGTATATATTAAGTAAAGATTTCAACAGTTTGCACCCACATAGAAACACAAAGTGAAAAATACTGTTTGAGTACTAGTTATAGCATTAAATCACAATGTACAGCACATTAAGGACAGAGATCCTACATAAGGAGCAAGTGCATAGTGACTCCTGTTGTTGACTTAACAAATTGACACTCTTGTTTATGGCATCAGTAATCACCCTAGGCTCTTGTCATGAGTTGCCAAAGCTATGGAAGCCTTTTGAATTCACCGACTCTTATCATATTTAGACAAGGTCATAGTCAAAGTGGAAGTTCTCTCCTCCCTTCAGAGAAAGGTACCTCCTTCTAACAGAGATGATTTTAAAATCACTGTGGCCACACAATGAAATAGGTTTCTTATTTTCAATGGTAAATAAAAAAAGTTGTGGAAATTCCAGCCGTTGAGAGGGAGAAAGCTGTCTGTTACCTGGTCGATGTCTGTGTGCAGCCCTGGCCTTTGGGTGATTCGTGAGCTTTCCGAGCTACAGCACAGTGAGGAACCTGTGTACAGTCAATGACGCAGGCAGGACGGAGCTGTCCTGTACTCAGATCCAGCACATTTGTGAAACAGATCCCTCCCGCTTTCTGAAAGCCTGTCGCCGTTCTCAGAACGTGCAGGGTGTCAAGCCGGCAGGCTTGGATTCTGGTCTGGCTTTGCCTGCAGTTAATTACGTAGAGGACCTGAGACCCTGAAATGCAGTTCTCTACGCCCTGGTCCTCCAGCTTGTCCATACTTGTGAACACAGTGTTGTATGCAGCTGCGCTGTGTCCTTCAGGTGGTGGTTTCACAGGTCTAGCGTGGGACTTGGGAAGCTGTATGCAGATTATACAGATAAAAGAAATCAGTGAAGTGGCGCCCTTTCACTATTGGGAGTTCGCGGTTGCGTGTTCCCCACAGTGTCCTTGAATGTTGGTGAGTGTGCTGTCCTAGGGTGTGTGAATGTAGGTTTGGGGACTTTGGAGGGAAAATGTGACTGGTCCACCAGAAGAATGGAAAACAAATCTCACGAATTTTCTTCTCTAAATTAGATTAATAGTATCTACCACATTGGGTTGTTTTAAAGATTAAGTGGATATAAAATAATGATTAATGACAGTAGTAACAGCTAGTACTTATGCCTTGCTTCCTGTTTTATTTCTACAAACTAAGTTACCAATTAGACACCTTGAAGTAGGTAAGATAGAAAGCTAAATCCAAAACCTGAAGATGAATGGCCTGTTAGGATTTGGAACCAACCAAGATCTGTGCCTTGGAGTGCAGGAGGAGAAATCTGTGTAGATCTGTCTTGCACCATCACACAAGAGGGGAAAGGTCTTCCCGCAGGATTCCCAGCACTGGTCCCAGACGGCGGCCTGCGGCCCGCGGCCCGCAGGCTGTGTGAGGCCCTGCCAGCGCGGCTGCAGGCAGCACTCAAAAGTCAGTCAGTCTGTAACAGGCTCATTTTTAACTTCATAATTTTGTATGGCCTAAAAGGGGTGTCATAAATATCCCTTGGCAGAAAAGGGTTCCCTGCCCTAGCTCTGGCTGACCTGAGATGCATTGAAGATGAAAACTGGTTTTTGTCTTTTTTTGAATGAGCACTTTTCTGTATTCCTGGCCTGTAGACGTGGCTTGAAGAAAATGCTGCCTGAGTTCTGAACATTTAGCATGTTGTCTTTCTGCCTGTCCGTGGCTTACAGTGAACTTATGCTGGGCCGCTCACGCGGGGCAGGGCTGAGTATACTTGGAAGAGGCACTGGGGATGTAGTAATGATGCCGTCACTAGATCACCTCACCCCAGAGTGCGCTCCATAACATGCCCCACAGTCAGTGAAGGAGTATTTACTGAAATACTAATCATAGTTTTATGTTTTTGCTGTTTTTTTTTAAGTTTGTATTCATCTATTTATTTTGACAGCAACAACGTCTTTTTTTTATTATTATTATTTTACTTGAAAGTCAGAGTTACACAGAGAGAGGAGAGGCAGAGAGCTGGATGGGAAATGGAGCAGCCGGGTCTTGAACCGGCACCCATATGGGATGCCGGCGCTTCAGGCCAGGGCATTAACCTGCTGCGCCACAGCACCGGCCCCATGTTTTTGCTGTTTTAAAAGTTAAAGATCAGTGAAAGAAACAAAAACATTTTCTTATATTCATTAAAGTGATGTTAAAAATATTTTCCTGCTGAAATGTGGTGCCAAGAAAATGTTTCTGCCTTGTGAAGAATTGGTATACCCCTCATAAACAATGGAAAAAGTGATGTAGCTTCTAACTTAATTGCTATATTTTATCTCTAGAGTAAAATAGGATAATATTATAAATATCTTAAGGAGTTTTTTGGAAGTACATGAAGTAAAAATTATAATTGTTAAAATATTTTCAAAGAAAGATAATAAAGTGAGATCATAGTATATTTCCATTGTAATATACAGTAATGTATAATTTTGAAGGTTAATTTATATAAGTACCGGAAAATAGTGATGGGCAGGCAAAGTAGAATGATGCTGAACAGTGTTCTTTCAGTTACACGTAAATAAAACCACACAAATAATATACTGTTCACTTTTATTTACTTATCAATACATATTCTATTCTGTGACAATTGCTAAGAAATATGTTACTGTGAGTAGAGATCAGGACTCAGCAGTTTCTCCTTGGCCTCCGAAGCCGTTGGGTTTGATGATTTCTGTAGTTCTGTCAGCACAGCTGGTTGAATGGAGGGGAGGCAGTGGCCACGCGTGGCTGGAGTGGAGAAGGCGGCTGACGTGGAGGTGCGGACTCAGAGGTCACCGTGACTCTTCAGTGACAGACGGTGAAGAGCGAGTTCTGTGGGAACAGCGGGGACCTAGTGGTGTCGTGGTGAAAAGAGCCTCGCCAGGCGTGACCAGAGGAGTAGGAGGATCTTTAGGCCTCGCAAGCACACTGAAATCGAAAGCAGGAAGGTATTTCCAGCAGTGTGGCACAGTCTCCTTTTTAATCACATGCATTCCCAGGAGGACCAAGTGGTGCTGCGGATCCAGCTGAATCTGCAAGTACAGCATTCAAAGTGTTTGTCCGTCAGTGTCTCCGTGGTTCTCTCCAAGGGGTTGAACAGGCTGGATACAAGAATAGAGAAGGCAAACGGTTAGGCTTAAATTGTATTAATGGAAGATCAAGACGGTGAGGTATTGGTCTTGATAGATGAGTAAAATGATAGACTATGGGATTTAAGTTTTACTCATTTTTACTAAGATTTCTGATAGAAAATAAGCCAGTAAAAGCTAAAAGTGTTCAACTAGATTTCACATGTCAAAATGTCAGTTGATTTAGGATATAACTCTAGTCTCTGTCTATTCCAGGACACATAAATTTGTCTCCACGTTTTCCCTCACAGAGTTGAAATCATAAAGGAGCAATTGTTTTCTGGGGGGGTCAGTGGCCAGTAAAGCCTGGTTCTGACTGGGGTTTTCTTACCTCCAGCTTGGACCATATGATTGAATTCCCCGAATCCTAGTGATACTTAACATCCTACATGAGGCCTTGTATTTTGAGGTAATTTAAAACCTTATTAATCCCGGCCCCATTGAGTCGGGATTTGAGCTATTCCAGACACAAGTCTTATTAAAACTCACCATAACAGTCTCTGAAAAAAGTTCCACTAAGCAAACTAATAGTGCAAACAAGATTTTAGCAAGAATGTTCAAACTACTTAAAACAGGACTTTGTTTATAAGTACCCTTAAGTACTTCTTAAGTATTTGAGAAGCTCCCACTTACTTATAAACTATCTATACACTCACTGCAAAACTCACCCTTATCTGGTTATTAAGTCCTTGCATTGATAATGCCCAAGATTTTATTAGTTTAATTCCAGTTGCTGAATTATATAGTTTTCAGCAGCTAATGTCAAACAATGTTTTAAAGCACAATATGAAATCCAAACATCAGAAGTCCACTTAAACTTGCTTAAAATGAGGGTCTGTCTTTGTACTCCTTGCTACTTTATCCCACAGTCCCACAGTTCTTACTTCTATCACTTCTACTCTCTTTCCAGTTTTTTTTTTTTTAAGAGTTGGGTGATGTTTTTTTAAAAAAGGTTTTTTGTTTTTTTTTTTAATTTTCATTTATTTGAAAGGTAGAGAGAGAGTGCACTCTTCTATCCCTTGGTTCACTTCCCAAATGCCTACAACAGCCAAGACTGGGCCAGGTTAATGCCAGGAGCCCAGAACTCCATCCTGGTTTTCCCATGCTGAGTGGTGGGGGCCACATGGGTCATTACCTGCTGCCTCCCAGGGCACATTAGCTGGAAGCAGAGGAGCTGGATCTCAAACTGGCACTGAAGTGGGATGCAGGGCATCTCAAGCATCAACTTAGCCTGCTGAGCCACAACACCTGCCTCTCCTTGCAGTTTTTTTTTTTTTTTTTAAGATTAATTTGTTTATTTGAAAGAGTTACAGAGAAAGGGGGAGAGGACAAGGAAAGAGAGATCTGTCTGCTGGTAAACTCCCCCAGGGTTGGGCCAGGTTGAAGCAAAGAGCCAGGAGCTTCACCTGGGTCTCCAACAGGGTGGCAGGTCCCATGCCCCTGGGCCATCTGCTGCTTTCCCAAGCGCATTAGCAGGGAGCTGGACTGGAACTGGAGCTGCTGGGACTCCAACCAGCACCCACATCGAACAGCAGCATCACAGGCAGTGGCTTAACTGTTAAGCCATGACCCCAGCCCCTTTGCATGCGGCTTTGAGAAATGTCAGCAGATGAAGTGTTCATGATTTCTTCCCATTTCCTTACTGTACCAGGAGTCTGGAAATCAAGTATCAACCATGAGGCCTGTTGAGAGTCCAGAAGGCTCCAGTCAACAAGAATATCAGATCATTCCTGGAGGGTAACAGCTTCATATCAATGCCCCCGTGTCTCACGGCTCCTGGACTGTCAGAGTTCTTGGTATCATATCTGATATCATCTAGAAGGATTTCAGATGAGAAAACCTTTTAATTTTTAAATTAGTTGTCAATTATTAAGTGAATTGTAAAATTTGAAAAATAGCCAAATTCTGTTCTCAAATGTTGAGGTGCTTTGAAGTAGTTAACAGGCAACTATTTTATGAGAGGGATGAAAATAGAGGCCCTTGGTGGCCTCCACAGCTTGTGGTTCCTCCTGATCCTCTACCCAGAAACCGTGCTCTGGAAACTTTGCTGTTTTAAATCTTTCCCGGCCTTTTAGGGAGGAGGTGTTCTTTGACTAGCAAATGCTTTCTGAATTGTTGATCGAGGGAATGAGTTGCCCTGTAGCCTTTTAGTAATGGGCACACTCTAAGAGGTTTAATAAATTATTTTAAGTATATAAAGATAGACTCCCACATTAATTTTTGTTTCAGTGACTTCCAAATGCTTTGTGTTCTCTCAAAAAGAAAGGCCTTTGTGGCAGCCACGGAAAATTTAATTAGTGTATAGTGCAGGGTGTTATCCAAACATTCCATCAGGCCTTAATTTAACATGTGGTAGATGTCTACATGTCAAAACATAAATACCTACATTGGCTGTTTACCAGAAATTTAGGTCAAAGTAATCTTCGTGGACAAAGCTAGGGCTGGAAAAGGGATCCTAGTAAACAGGATTTTGATAGAAGAAGCAGCTTTAGATGAAGCCTGGGCCTGGGGTCATGCTTTCCCTGGCCTTTGATGTCAGTAAATCTTGGTATTTTCCCTCTGCATTGCAAGAGAGGTTTCAAAATCCAAGAACTTGCTCAGTTCTGTTTTATGATGATTGGAAATTGTAAGGAAGACGTTTTTTGAAGGAAAATCAGCAGTCCTGTGCAGCTGCTCCCTGCTAGCAAACCTTACTCCAAGAATTACACATGAAGTTTGCAAGAACGCTGAGCTGACCATTACTTTGAAAGTGCTTCGACTTTGAATTTTAAGTAAATTATTTTACTTAGGGTTTCCTAATTTCCAAAATTGAAATAACATGTGTCTTTTCCTCAAAGGAATATAAAGGATATTAATAAGATAACATCTAAAACTTCAATAGGTTTCCCATGCTGCCTAAATAATATGGTACCATCATAACCCGTCAGCAGCAGCATCACGATGGTTTCTGTGTGCCACATTAATTATGACCAAGCAGTGATTCATTCTTCCTAGGGTTGGTCCCGATTTCCCTCTGATATTCCTGAACCAGTATGTCAGCTTAGGAAGCACACACGTTGTCATCGTGTACGCTACTGTAGAAGATGGTCCTTCATTAGCTAAGGTTCTACATGCCTGGACATGTTAAATATATTCTGATTGCTTTCCTGAGTTTGGGTAGTTAGAAAATAGGATTAGAACAATCCTAGATTTTTAAAATAATGTGTACAACAAGAACTTTTCCATATCCAGGAAAGAGTGATAGATTTCTGTTTTAGCATTTTAGGGTATTAATTTGTGAAAACAAGAATAATCTATTGAGTTTGGGATCCATTTTAGATATAATTCTTTCAGGTGCTACACATTCAACAAGTAGATGTTGAATTTAATTTTATTCTCTAAGTGTCATGCTTATGATTTCTGGTAAACCATGTAAAAAAATTCTCTTGGGGCTGGTGTGGTGTAGTGGGTAAAGCCACTGCGCAGGAGGCTGGCACTCCATGGGGCACCGATCCGAGTCCTAGCTGCTCTTCTTCCGATCCAGCTCCCTGCTAATGCACGTAAGAAAGCAGTGGAGGATGCCTCAAGTACCTGGGCCTCTGCACTCACATGAGAGACCTAGAAAAGGCTCCTGGCTCCTGGCTTCAGCCTGGAGCAGCCCTGGCTATTGTGGTCATTTGGGGAATCAGCAGATAAAAGATCTCTCTCTGTCTCTGTCTCTCTCTGTAACTCTGCCTTTCAGATAAATAAATCTTTTAAAAAATTCTCTTATGTGTGGATTTTGAGCTCAGAAGACTATGATGTAGTTTGAAATGATTATGAAAAAGAACAGTTTTACCTAGAACCTTCTTTAGCATTGAAGTTTCTAAAGCTGGTGTCAGGCAGGAGTTCATAACAAGATATTTGCAATTTAAGGAGTAAGAGTGACATTGAAACAATTGTTCAACTTTAAATTGATACCTTTTCATTATATAACTTATGAGTTTCTAAAAGATCTCTCAGTAGTAAGGAAACAAATTTCTGTGGAAAACCTGGAAGTTGGGTCGGTATCTGCCAGTGTTTCCATTTCTAACTCAGTCTCTGTATCCGTCATCCATCCCCGCTAATCTCCGCATCTTTCACCAGCTGCTCCACAGTTTTGGATGGTTATGTATCACCTTCCAACAAGGCAGAAGAGCTGTGAGGGCAGGGACACTGTCCTTTTTTGTCACTACAGTTGAACGTGTGGTAGGCACTCAACAATGTTTGGTTCCAGGAGATGGTGGAGGGAAAATATGTCATCCTAGAACTTTATATAAATCCAATTTTCCCATCAACACCATTTTAAAACAAAAAATTTTAAGAGCCAATTTTAAATAGAATTCTTGTTATTTAGTCCCTATGCTCTTCCTTTAAGAAACCATTTAGGAATGTTATTCTTGGGCCAGTGCTGTGGTGCAGTTAGTTAAGCTGCCATTTGCAGTGCCAGCATCCCACCTTGGAGTGCTGGTTCAAGTCCAAGCTTCTCTGCTTCTGATCCAGTTCCCTGCTAAGGCGCGGGGGACAGCAGTGAAAGATAGTGAAGGTGCTTGGGCCCCTCACCCATGTGGGAGAGCAGGTGAATTCCCTACCTCCTTGCTTTGGACTGGCTCAAACCTGGCTTTTGTGGCTATTTGGGGACTGAAGCAGTAGATGGAAGATCTGTCTCTGTCTTTAAAACCAAAAAACACGTTATCCAGCCTACAAATTGGTAAGCCAAAATTTTTTTAAAATGGAAATGCTAAAAACATAGGACAAAGGCGCAGGCATTGTGGTGCAGTGGATTGAGCCTCTGCTTGAGATGTCTACATCCTATGTTGGAGTGGTGGCTCCTCAGCTTCCCATCTAGCTTCCTGTTAGTGTACCTGGGAAGGCAGAGATGATGGTCTGAGTACATGGCTTCTTACCACCCCTGTGGGAGCCTGAAATAGGGTTCTGGGCTCCTGGCTTTGGCCTGGCCTTGTCCAGCCCTGGCCATTGCAGCCATGTGGGGCGTGAACCAGCAGATGGTCTCCCTCTCTGTAACTTTCCTTTCAAATAAATGAATATATTTTTTTTAAAGTAAGGCTGCTGCATTCAGGTCTCTGATCCATTTAAGTTGTGTATGTAGTATCGGGTTAAGGTTCCTGTTCCATTTGTTGAAAAGACTTCATTGGTTAGTGTTGTCACCCTAATTGCAAATCAGTTAATCACAGACACATAGGCTTCTTTCTGGACTCTCAGTTCCAATTCATTTATTTTTATATCAAGTCCTTATGCCAGTACAGCCAGTACTTTATTGATTAATGTTGTTTGCAGTAAATTTAGATTTTGTGAACTCTGACTCTTCCAGTTTTTTTTTTTTTTTTTTAATTGTCTTGGCTATTCTGGATCCTTTGTGGTTCCATATGAACTTTCTAAGTAGGTTATCAGTTTCAAAGATTGAATGTAAGAACTACTACTGTAAAGCTATTTAAAGAAAACATAGGAGTAAGTCTTCAGAATCTTGAATTTATCAATGGATTTTTAAAAAAAATTTATTTGTTTATTTGAGAGTTAGAGTTACAGAGAGAGGGAGAAACCTAGAGAAAGGTCTTCCGTCCACTGGTTCATTCCCCAAATAGCCACAACGGCTGGAGCTGAGCCGACCCAAGAGTTGTCATGAGTACTGAATGAATTAACATAGACAGAGTTCTGAGAGCGAGGCCTGGCATGTGGTCAGCATTCTGTCACCCAGGACTCCTACTGCCTGACTTACTGTGGATTGCTTGTTGTCTGCCCTCCCCCGCTGCTTGCCTCTTCTCCTCTTCTCCATTGCTCGGTGTCTCTTCATGGCCTGCTCATTTTATACAGGGAGGTGTAAACTGAGCGATGCTGGTGGTTAACAAGGACCCTGTCACAGAAGTTGAGGAAGCCTCATTTTGCTCTCACTGGGGGTGCCTTGCCCACCAAATGGTCAGTGGGGATGAACTCCACAGGAGTCCCCAGGCCAAAAGGCAGATGTTCATGCTTGGAACAGACAGGCCATGACCCCGCTAGGAAGACACCACAAGGGTATGCAGTTTCTGCATACTGATGATTTGTATCCAACACAGAGATCCTAGAACCAGGAAGTCTTCACATTTTTAAGAAACCCAGCAGCAGCTATAACTTCATTAACAAGTAACATCAGCTTTGCTTTTTTCCACCAGTTTCTCTCTCTGCACCATGTCTCTGTTGCATCTGTCAGAGCAGTTTGAGCAGGAAGCAAGGGGAGAATCGTTAGGGACGAAGCACTAGCCCACTGGGGAGCACTGTGGCTTGGCCCTCCCCTCTCCATGTTGAGTGTGTGGGCGTCAGAAGACTTACCTGGGAAAACTGGCATTTCTCCGCATCTGCTGCCTCTGCCTCCTGGCCCGGGTGCTGGAAATGCAGACAGGGTGGGGCTGGGCTCAGGGTTGCCCGTGTCCAGTTGGAACTGTAGCCAGCAGGGAGCAAGGCTGAACGGTATGCAGAGGTGGGGTTCAGCAGGTGCCTCCCACGTATACCAACTGCTGCACAGCCTCCGTGCCCCAGGTGTTTAGTGAGCTGCCCTCTCAGGTGTCACATGGAAGTCCCTGCTGCTCTGCTGCCCTCTTTCTCCGTTGGCTGTGTCACACAGTCAGGTCGCTGCTTTTACAGACATTCAGGTTTCTGGAGGTTTGCATGGTGACTTCTTAGGAGGCTTCTGCCTCTGCCTGCATTGAGGTGATACTCTGCGATTGTTTTGGCCTGATCACTCTGATCATACATGCATTATAGTATCCAAGAAGTCTTCAGTTTTGCTTTGACTATGCCCATCTCTTTTTCCTAGATTTGCTGCTGATATTTTTCTTAATTTTATGTTGCTTTGGTAATTTCAGTATGATGTCTTTAAAGTAGGAGAGGTAAATGAGAATGATCCCTTTCTTTAAACTTCAATTTTTTTCTGTGCCCTTGAATGCTGTCTCCTCTGTGTGTCCCTCCCCTGGCCTGCTCAGTCAAGATCTGGCTCATCTTGAAGGCCACCTCTCCTCGAGCCCCAACCCCAGTGCGTGCTCACCGTCTCAGTTCCCAGAGTTCTGAGTGTGCAGCAGATGATTGTATTTTGGGTACATATGTCCCAGATGCATCACGGTTTCCTTAATGGCAAAGTCTGTGCTTTATTCCTCTCTCTGTTTCCAAATGCTGCGTGGTACCTGACCAGCATAAATGTTCCATAAATGTTTGTTGTGAGTTGTTATTACTTACTTTCCTGATACCTGGTGAAAATCATAAACTTCCAAATCAGGGAATATATAGCATATCTGGAACACCACAAATTATTTTCAGATGTGACAGTAATGTCACCTAAGAGTATAGCCTTCTACTGCTACATACTAACTGTATACCATTGCCGTATCCATATTTGTTTTGGTTGAGGAAACAGTTGGAAAAGTATGTGATTATGTAAATGCGTGTGTGTGTCCGTGTGCCTGTGTGTGTTTGGAGGCATGATAATCGTAACTTCTGTTGTGTAAAAAGAAAACGATATTGTGAGTTTGTGTCTTGAGAGCCAAGGAATTTGAGTGCAGGCCAGTCACTCGTGTGCTGACCTCTGTTGGGACTTCGGAAACCAGCCCTTAGAGTCCGCCTTCACCGTTGCTGCAGGGGAACACGGCAGCGCTGTTCCTTCCTTTCTTTCACGGAGTGCAGAATGGTTTTGAGCCAGGATCTTGGGGTTACCGTGACAAGCAGGAGGCTGGGAATGGGAGGTGTGGTGTGGATGAACAGAGATGGCCAGAGCTTCATGGAGCAGTGATGTTCCTGTCAGTCTCACTGGCCTTGAGAAATTACAGGAAAATGGCAGCTGGAGTCAATTTGAAAAAAAAGAATCCACTCAGATTTGACACACAATTAATGGTGACTCTGGATTTTAGAAGCTGAAAAGTTCCTTTTGAACTTACATAAACCTCTTTACCCATGTTACCCTTTTCTTTTGAGAGAAAGAACCATTAAAAATTGAGATCTGGTGAAGCAAGTTAAAGGAATACTCTTAGGTTAGTTAACACAAAATGGAGTTTTCATTTGAGAATGAAGGACAAAGAAAGAAAGAATGCAATCTGGTACTAGAGAGATAGCTGTCAAACATCCCCATCAGTGTTTTTCTGCCTTGTGGGAAGGTCAGAGATGCTGCACGTAGGGAGTCCACAGAGCAGGGTGGGGTCTTATATTACAACAATGTAATACCAGAAACGATAGAGGGGGCCAGTGCTGTGGCCTAGCGGGCTAAGCCTCCGCCTGGGGCACCAGGATCCCATATGGATGCTGGTTCAAGTCCCAGCTGCTCCACTTCTGATCCAGCTCTCTGCTAATGAGCCTGAGAAAGCAGCAGAAGATGACCCAAGTGCTTGGGCCCTTGTACCCACAAGGGAGTCCTGGAAGAAGCCCTTGACTCCAGGCTTTGTCTTGGCTCTGCCCTGGCTGTTATGGCCACTTCGGGAGTGAACCAGCAGATAGATCTCTCTCTCTCCATCTCCCCCTCTCTCTGTAACTCTGACTTGCAAGCAGACAGGTTCTGTGTGCTGTGGGAGGTGGTAAAGCCCTCCTTTAGGCCCAGGGGATTGGGAGTGCTGGGTCATAGATAGAAGAGGCCATGGGTGATGGGGCCTTATTGAGCACAAAGTTGACTGCAACAGAGGTTGATAGCCATGGAAGTTCCTAGGGACGAAGCTTTTCAGGAATAAGCCATACAAAGCCCTGTCTGGGTCAGGAATGTGCCTTGTGTGTTGAGGGATAGCAGGAAGGCTGGCATGGATGGACAGCAGGGAGGCTTGGCATGAGACATGCAGTGGGGATGGAGGAGACTTGAGGTTTGAGGCGGGAGCCAGGGAGCAGGTGGCAAGAGTGATGCCATCTCTTCAGGTGAGGTCACCGGTAGTGAGGTGTGGAGGGGTCAGCAGGTCAGGTAAATGAGATTGCAGACAAACTGGGATCGGAGAGCTTGGAGGGTCCAGGTGAAAGGCTGGGAGTCTGGAGCCCCGCAGGGGATGCTGGGCTAGAAACACATCTTGGGAACTCTCAGAAGCTTGGGGATGGATGGAGCCATCCTGGTGGTAGAAGCAGGGCATGAGAAGAGAGGGCCAGAGTGCAATCAGAAGAGCACTGGTTTCCTGGCGCTGCTGTGATAATCCACACACTGCTTGACCTGCACAGAGGAAGTTCATGGTCACATCGTTCTGAGGGTGGGGTCAGCAGGGTCATGCTCCCTGTGAAACCTGCAGGGGATCCTTTCTCGCCTCTTCCTGGCTTCTGGGCTTTGCCGGCAATCTTGGGCATCTCTTGCCCTGCAACTGCATGGCTGCGGTCTCTGCTCTTGTCACCACATGGTGTCTCACTGTGTCTGCTTTCCTCTCTCATAAATCATAGTTGATTAGGGGCCCAACCTATTTCTTTCTTACTGTGTCAAATACCTTGTTACAAATTGATCACATTTGAGGTACTGGGGGTTAGGACTCCATTCTCTCTTTTGAGGGGTGACAGTTCAGCCCCCAAAATCAGGAAATGCAGAAGAAGCAGAAGGCCCACCAGAGCCATGGAAGAAAACAGAGAAAGAACAAAGTCACAGAACATTTGGCCAAAAGAAGTCACGAGGAGAGAGGGAAGATTCCCAAGGCTGTTCCAAGCATGCAGTCAGGAAGTAGTGTTGGCTTTGGCAGTTGGCACTGTCACTGGTCACCTTCCCAAGGGCTGGGTCACAGGAGGTCAGCAGCTGCTGGTGCTGTAGAGGAGAAGAAGAAACAAAATCTATTCTTTTTAAGGTATTTAGTGATGAAACAAAGCAAAGATAAGCCTGAGTGAGCAGAGCAGGCATGTTCAAGGGAACGAGGTGAGTGAGGCCAGAGGAGGAAGTGGAAGGTAGCAGAGAGGAGGGGGATTCAGGCACAGGTTGGTCCTGCAGAGGAGCAGGGACGGGCCAGGCGGGGGAAGCCTAGGGCAGTCCCTGAGTGGACTAAGGCCTTTGAGAAAACCTGGATGTGATTGCCCGGTGGGGGTGGGGTGTGTTCTGTAGGCCAGTGAGGGATATGAGAAAGGGCAGGAGCAGCGACAGAGGTGCTAGGGAACCCAGAAGGGAGCTAATGAAAACCACTCGAGGTGACGAAGTGCCATGCAGACTGCTTCATTGATAGTGACATCTGTGAGTTCACAGTGCTCACTTAGGCCCCTGCCTTGGCAGCCAGGCAGTTAGAGCAGAGGCAAAGGCAGAAACAACTGGTATGAGGCTGAGATTTGTTAGGGGATCTGCTCCAGCATTAGTAAGAACGTATGTTAATTAGTTGGCCAGCAGGGAGCCAGCCAGATTACCAAAAGGAAGTAAAGACAGCATTTGAGCAAAAGGTTGAATCGGGGAATTCCACCCCCCCAACCTCCATCCCATCTCCCTCAACCCCCCTCCCCCCCTGCCCCCTGCCCCCTGCCCCCTAATGTGCCTCAGAGGGGTCAGAGTGGGAGGTGGAGAGAAGGGGCTCAGCAGGACAGAATGGATGGCAGTGGTAAGCAATCCTCTGGCCCTCCCTGTGGAAACCCTTGACAGTTGCCTTGTGGGGTGGGTACTATTGATATCCCTGTGTTACCTTCGAGGAAACTGACAGAAAGGTTCAGTGATGTATCCAAAACGTCATAGCTGCTGAAGAGTAGAACTGGGCCTCGCCCCCGGGATTGCGTCTTTACCAGTGTTTCTCTCCAAACAGGGAGGGCAGCCCTAGCTTGGACAGGGATGTGAAGGGCGACCGATTGTGCAGATGAGGGGGCCACAGAGTGTGGAATTAGGGAGGAAGGGTTTGAAGGTAGTGCAGCACGCTGTTCCACTGTGTGGGTGATGTGGAGAGAAGCAGCTGTGCCTGGGGGCCGTGCAGCCGTGGGCAGCAGCTCTGAGCAGTCCAAGTGAACACACTGGGAATGCCCTTGGAGTGTGGTGTTTGTCCGTGCAAGCTAAGAAGTGATGGGCTGCAGGGAAAGAGAGCTCCTGGGATCAAGAATGTGTGTTGAGAAGACGCTGGTCCTCATGGGCATTGTCTACCTTAGAAAAACTACTACAGAACATGCCTGTGACTATAGACTTGTAGTTCAGGCCACCAAAGATTAGAGATGGGACTTGGGCACTCCCTTGACTTGCATCCTCTGGTCTGCTTTAACAAAAACCAGGAGGAAAAGAAAGCTAGGCATCAGAAGCAATAGGTGGCAGGCCTATTAATGGCTGATCTGTACAGTGATCTGCCCTCAAGGAGACCCAATAGGCCAGTCTACTGCAGTGGCTTTCAATGTGGTAAGCCTGGGCTTCAGCAGAAGTCAACTTGTGAAGAGCCCTGGCAGCTCTGCCAAGAGTTGGATCACTGGAAATGGACCTGCCCTGGAGTCGAAGGATGCCCAGGTCAGAGCCACAGATCTTATTGGCTCTAAGCTGAAAAGCCCTTCACTCAGCCCAACTTCCAGAGTGACCACTGCAGCTGAGGGGACGGCCAAATAGGGTCAGCAACATTGCAGGCAGAACTGTAAGTTTCTTGTTAGAGATGCCACCTGCCTTTACCTGGCCAGCTCTCCTCCCAGGCCAGCTAAGTAATGAAAGTCAACAGAGTGCCTTCCCCTAGGAGGTTCACACCTCCCTTAGGATGTACCCCATGTGAAGAGATAGATAGGTCTGGGCCTCTTAACTTACAAGGCCTAAAGCCCACCAGATTATTATCAAGCCCCTTCTGTCAGGTTCTATTTGCCTCTCAATCAGAGAAGATGCTGGTTTTGACAAGAAAACCAGTGAGAAGCTGCCACCCCCTTTTCAGGTTTCCAGATGCTCAGAAAATTCCTTGTCACCCCACACTGGCCTGGAAGCACCCAACACTGAACAGATGAGCTGCACAGGGACGATGGAATCAGACAATGGAAGACCTTGGTATTTACAGGGAAGAATTTAAAACTTACCTTGAAATCTGTATGAAAGTACTGGTAGCTTCAGAACAAAAACACATCTTGGCAGCCACTTGTGGACATGTATATTTTATGTCCAAAAAGGAAGAAACTAGGCCGGAGGGAAATCTAGGAGGTGTCTGCGTAATGGCCCTAAGATAAGGTGTGTCGGTAGTTTCGGGAAAGGCCCTGGTGAACCCACGGTGTGCTCTCCTGCTAGGTACCCTTCCCTGTACATTGTGTGAGCTAAGATGTACATGAAAAAAAAACCTTCATTTTTATTATGCAATATGTAAGGGAATCTCAAGGACTTTGCTAAGCAGTTAAGCTCTATTACAGACTCACAGGGCAGGCAAATGCTGTTGGCCATGCTTTACCGCAGGAAAAGCCGACATGGAGGTGTGAAGTCAGAGAAGCTGCTCCCCGGTACACAGCCCACTCCAGCGCCAGGCTCCTGCGTTCAGTTCCCTTCCTGTAATCTTTGATTCCAGTAAGTGCATTCGTGTTCATCCTTTCTCCACTCACTTAAAAGTGTTGCCAGCTGCCCCATGTGTAACCCTAGGGCGGTTGATGGGGGCCCACTGTTGTCAGAAGGCAGGACAGAGAGCCATGGTGTGTGACAGAGGTTCGCCTCTCTTGCGAGGAAGTCATAGCAAGGCTGACTTGTGCTGTGCCTGCTGATGGAGAACCACTGGTGTCTCAAGGCCGCAAGTGCTGGTCTCCACCATGCTCGTGATCCGTCTCTGCCTCGTTGTGGCCCTGCTGCACGTGCACCATGCCCACGGCTCTTACTCACTTTTCATTCTTTCTTTCTTTTTTTTTTTTGATTAATCAAACACTTTATTCAAATGTCCAGACAGAAGTGAAAGTTTTTTTTTTGACAGGTAGAGTTATAGACAGTGAGAGAGAGAGAGACAGAGAGAAAGGTCTTCCTTCCATTGGTTCACTCCCCAAATGGCCGCCATGGCTGGTGCTGCGCCGATCCCAAGCCAGGAGCCAGGTGCTTCCTCCTGGTCTCCCATGCAGGTGCAGGGCCCAAGCACTTGGGCCATCCTCCACTGCCCTCCCGGGCAATAGCAGAGAGCTGGACTGGAAGAGGAGCAACAAGGTCTAGAACCCAGCACCCATATGGGATGGAGGTGCCACAGGCAGAGGATTAACCAAGTGAGCCACCGTGCCAGCCCCTATTACTCACCTTTCAAAGTTAGAGGTCTTCCATCCACTAGTTCACTCCCCAAATGGCTGCAGTGGCCAAAGCTGAATCAGGCCAAAGCCAGGAGCCAGGAGCTTTATCCATGTCTCCCACAAGCATGGAAGGGGCTCAAGCACTTGGATGTTCTGTGCTGCTTCCCAGGCCATTGACAGGGAGCTGGATTAAAACCGAGCAGCCAGGACTTGAACTGGCACCCAGATATGGGATGTTGTTGCAGGTGATGGTTTAACCTCCAGTGCTGCAGTGCGGGCCCTGGTATTTTCTACCATGAACTAATGAAGAGAGTATACACAATATGTATGGCATTTTAATTCCTATCTGGTCTGTGTATGACCTAAAAACAGAAAGGAAACAGTTTTAGTTCTGCACATCAGGTTTTTTAAAATGTCAGATTTTGCCAATTTTAGCATTGTAAATAAGGAAGAATTAGCCTCAAATATGCTAGCATGTTTGGAGTTGGTGTTCACCTGTGTCTTCCTAAATAGCTGTTTCCCTGGGAATTCTTAAACGCCTGCATGGACTCTGCATACCCTTGGGGGTCTCTGCACAGCCAGGCATGGGCGTGCCCCTTGGATCTCTGCACAGCCAGGCATGGGCGTGCCCCTTGGGGGGTCTCTGCACAGCCAGGCGTGGGCGTGCCCCTTGGGGGGTCTCTGCACAGCCAGGCGTGGGCGTGCCCCTTGGGGGTCTCTGCACAGCCAGGCGTGGGCGTGCCCCTTGGGGGTCTCTGCACAGCCAGGCGTGGGCGTGCCCCTTGGGGGTCTCTGCACAGCCAGGCGTGGGCGTGCCCCTTGGGGGTCTCTGCACAGCCAGGCATGGGCGTGCCCAATGGGGGTCTCTGCACAGCCAGGCATGGGCGTGCCCCTTGGGGGTCTCTGCACAGCCAGGCGTGGGCGTGCCCCTTGGGGGTCTCTGCACAGCCAGGCGTGGGCGTGCCCCTTGGGGGTCTCTGCACAGCCAGGCGTGGGCGTGCCCCTTGGGGGTCTCTGCACAGCCAGGCGTGGGCGTGCCCCTTGGGGGTCTCTGCACAGCCAGGCATGGGCGTGCCCCTTGGGGGTCTCTGCACAGCCAGGCATGGGCGTGCCCCTTGGGGGTCTCTGCACAGCCAGGCATGGGCGTGCCCAATGGGGGTCTCTGCACAGCCAGGCGTGGGCGTGCCCCTTGGGGGTCTCTGCACAGCCAGGCATGGGCGTGCCCCTTGGGGGTCTCTGCACAGCCAGGCATGGGCGTGCCCAATGGGGGTCTCTGCACAGCCAGGCATGGGCGTGCCCCTTGGGGGTCTCTGCACAGCCAGGCATGGGCGTGCCCCTTGATTTCTTTCCTTCTTTGATCCTTTGCAAGGAAGCCCTTCCTTCTTCATCTGTTCTGTTCTCGTCCTTGTCATGCACGTAACCTTATGCTGGACTGCAGTGAGGCCTGAGCTGCTAATGCCCCTGTGGTTTGTCATGGGTCAGCTCTGAGGCTGAGGCATCCTTGGTAAAGAGAGAGCATTCCCAAGTATTGCTGTAGTCCTAATAGCTCTGCATAATAAAGGTGGCTGAACTGTATGATTTCTGCTCTGTTTTAGGCAGTAGGGCAGCGTTTTAGAAATACAGAGAGTTGGCCGGCGCCGCGGCTCACTAGGCTAATCCTCCGCCTTGTGGCGCCGGCACACCGGGTTCTAGTCCTGGTCGGGGCGCCGGATTCTGTCCCGGTTGCCCCTCTTCCAGGCCAGCTCTCTGCTGTGGCCCAGGAGTGCAGTGGAGGATGGCTCAGGTGCTTGGGCCCTGCACCCCATGGGAGACCAGGATAAGCACCTGGCTCCTGCCATCGGATCAGCGCGGTGCGCTGGCCACAGCGCACCAGCCACGGCGGCCATTAGAGGTTGAACCAACGGCAAAGGAGGACCTTTCTCTCTGTCTCTCTCTCTCACTGTCCACACCTGTCAAAAAAAAGAAAAAAAGAAAAAAATACAGAGTTAATAGATACCTATACTATGACCTTTGGTTATTCAGAAAAGCAATTCACTTCCTCACCAAGTATTTTCCTACTGAAGTCATTGCTGGGGCGTGGAAGTAGCTGACTGGGGGTCTCCTTGCGCATATTAGCTGAGGAAGACAAGGAGGAGAGCCTGAGGAGGACAAGCAGCTTAATCCGCACAGCTCCTACCCTCACCTGGGGTCTCATCACAGCCAGCACCCTCTGCCCCCTGCCCTACCCTCACCCGGGGTCTCATCACAGCCAGCACCCTCTGCCTCCTGTCCTACCCTCACCTGGGGTCTCATCACAGCCAGCACCCTCTGCTCCCTGCCCTACCCTCACCCGGGGTCTCATCACAGCCAGCACCCTCTGCCTCCTGTCCTACTGTCACCTGGGGTCTCATCACAGCCAGCACCCTCTGCCCCCTGCCCTACCCTCACCCGGGGTCTCATCACAGCCAGCACCCTCTGCCTCCTGTCCTACCGTCACCTGGGGTCTCATCACAGCCAGCACCCTCTGCCTCCTGTCCTACCCTCTCTGGGGTCTCATCACAGCCAGCACCCTCTGCCTCCTGCCCTACTCTCACCTGGGGTCTCATCACAGCCAGCACCCTCCAGCCTCCTGCCCTGCTGTCACCTGGGGTCTCCATGACGGCCAGCACCCTCTGCCTCCTGCCCTACCCTCACCTGGGGTCTCATCACAGCCAGCACCCTCCTGCCTCCTGCCCTACCCTCACCTGGGGTCTCATCACAGCCAGCACCCTCTGCCTCCTGTCCTACCGTCACCTGGGGTCTCATCACAGCCAGCACCCTCTGCCTCCTGCCCTACTCTCACCTGGGGTCTCCATGACGGCCAGCACCCTCTGCCTTCTGCCCTACCCTCACCTGGGGTCTCATCACAGCCAGCACCCTCTGCCTCCTGCCCTACTCTCACCTGGGGTCTCATCACAGCCAGCACCCTCCAGCCTCCTGCCCTACTCTCACCTGGGGTCTCATCACAGCCAGCACCCTCCTGCCTCCTGCCCTGCTGTCACCTGGGGTCTCCATGACGGCCAGCACCCTCTGCCTCCTGCCCTACCCTCACCTGGGGTCTCATCACAGCCAGCACCCTCCTGCCTCCTGTCCTACCGTCACCTGGGGTCTCATCACAGCCAGCACCCTCTGCCTCCTGTCCTACCGTCACCTGGGGTCTCATCACAGCCAGCACCCTCTGCCTCCTGCCCTACTCTCACCTGGGGTCTCCATGACGGCCAGCACCCTCTGCCTTCTGCCCTACCCTCACCTGGGGTCTCATCACAGCCAGCACCCTCTGCCTCCTGCCCTACTCTCACCTGGGGTCTCATCACAGCCAGCACCCTCTGCCTCCTGCCCTACTCTCACCTGGGGTCTCATCACAGCCAGCACCCTCCAGCCTCCTGCCCTACTGTCACCTGGGGTCTCCATGACGGCCAGCACCCTCTGCCTCCTGCCCTACCCTCACCTGGGGTCTCATCACAGCCAGCACCCTCTGCCTCCTGCCCTACTCTCACCTGGGGTCTCATCACAGCCAGCACCCTCTGCCTCCTGCCCTACCCTCACCTGGGGTCTCATCACAGCCAGCACCCTCTGCCTCCTGCCCTACTCTCACCTGGGGTCTCATCACAGCCAGCACCCTCTGCCTCCTGCCCTACTCTCACCTGGGGTCTCATCACAGCCAGCACCCTCCTGCCTCCTGCCCTACTGTCACCTGGGGTCTCCATGACGGCCAGCACCCTCCTGCCCTACCCTCACCTGGGGTCTCATCACAGCCAGCACCCTCCTGCCTCCTGTCCTACCGTCACCTGGGGTCTCCATGACGGCCAGCACCCTCTGCCTCCTGCCCTCCCTCCCCTGCTGGCTGTGCCAGGACCCCTGAAGAAGCATCAGCACCTCATACCCATTGTTTTCTCGGCACTCAGCAAAGTCTACACAGAGTCTCCTGGACACTCACAAGTTTGCAGAGTGAACTTTTCTAAGTATAAAGTGTCACTCTGGGTGAAAACAGTCATGTGTGAGGTGTGAAAGCAAACCTGAATGTCTCCCATTTTCCCTTGGCCTTCACACAGCAGCCTGGCCACTTCAGTGCACGTGTAGCCCCTCTTCCACCACAGCCCCTTCCCCCACTCTCTGCCCCCTTCCTCACACCAGAGCATGCCTGTTTCTTAGCATCTGGGTTCTAATTGCTCAGCTCTGTGCACTTCTGGTCCATTTTGGTTACATAAGACTTCTTAACAAATACTGCATTAACCACAGCCACTGGGTTGTGACTTGTAGGCTTTGCCAGGTCCTCTTGCCCTTTCACTGTGCCCTTCTGTCTGACAGAGCACACTTTGATAAACTCTGGTCCCATTCTCGGGAGCGTTCTGAGCGTGCGCCCCTCTCGGTCCTTGCTGAGCCTCGTAGCCCTTCCTGAAGGAGCGCCCTTCCTGTCCTCCTTGCCTGCTGCTCTGTGCCACTCTTCAGGAGGGCAGCTTGGGCAGGTTCTTTGTTGTTGTTCACCTGTATTGTCTGCTTCTTATCCCTCCCTCAAAGCCAGTCAACAAGTATTTAAAATATTTCAAAAATCTGTTTCTCATTTTACAGCCTTGATTTATTTTTTGAATATTGATCACCTTTAAGACTATTCATGCAGTCATTAAACTCTCATTGCATATTCATGAAGCTGATCATTAAGCACATAGCACATGGCATTCTTGCAGGTGGCATGTGTGTAGCTGTGTTCCTACATGGAAGCCATGCTTGCAGGGGAGGAGTGGGGAGCCCTGGACTTGGAGCCCTTCCGAGAGGGAGTGACCTGCAAGCTCTCTCATCCTCAGCAGAGGAGAGGAGGGTAGGATGGGCCTGGAAGAGGTACTGCAGTGCAGGTGTACTGTCACCACAGCTTCTCCTTTCAGCACTTGCCATTGCGTATTTATTTGGCTGCGTTCTGAATCACAGAGGCTTATCTGAAAAGCAAGCCACTGTTTCAGTATTGCATCTGTGAGAAAATATACTCTGGATTATGAAAAACCATCCTAAAAATATACCCTGAGAGGCAGCCTGATCATAAACCAGAGCCATCCTGCTTTTAGAGAAAGTGAAGCATCGTGTTGGTATTCCACTGACAGAAAAGTTAGGCTACCAGCTCTGCATGTCTAACTTAAGGTGTAGAAAATGTCATGTGTCACAGACGATTTTAATGTACAGGACGCATGTGGCATGTGTGAAGAGTAGTGGTGGTGATGGTGGTGGTGTGGTTCTTTCCCTGTATTATTTTTTTTCCTCGTGCTAATCCCAGCTCCACTACTTATTAACTGTGACCACAGGCAAGTTCCTTAATTGCTGTGAGCTTCAGCTTTTCCAGATGTAAAATAGATATAATAGTAGTCCCTGACTCACAGACTTGTCATGATGCTTACATGCTGGGGTGCTGGTAACGCGCTTGGCCCGGTGCCTGGCACACGGCCGTTCTCAGACGCTCACAGCCACTAGGACTTGTGCTGCAGCTGCTGCTTGCTCCTTGTGCGCCTGCAACATCT
The DNA here is from genome assembly GCF_033115175.1 of Lepus europaeus. Classification (NCBI taxonomy): domain Eukaryota; kingdom Metazoa; phylum Chordata; class Mammalia; order Lagomorpha; family Leporidae; genus Lepus; species Lepus europaeus. The sequence goes on along the minus strand of NC_084829.1, from coordinate 2,658,232 downwards.
CTATCATTGCTTTCAACTCTTGTCCAGCGAAGCCTCCTCTTACTCCCCACCAGTCCAGCAGCCCCATTTCCATTCCCTGCTTCTCTCCTTTGTCCGTGTCTACTTGTTGAACTAATATATTCTACATCTTTGTGAGGTCTAGTTTCTCCCCCATTCCAGAGTGTGAGCTCTGCAGAGCAGGAGTTTGGGCTTGCTCAGCTCACTGCCATATCCTCCTGGTGCCTACGGCGGCGCCAGGGACTTCAGAGACGCTCTGTGTATGCACGTTCACTGGGTGAGCAGCAAGAAAGTCTGTGACACGTCACTGCATTGTTTCTCTACTATTGTAACTAAGTACACCCAAAGCAAGAAGGAAAGTCAAATAAAATGAGAGAGAGTGCCATACCAATCAGACACTACAACTTTCAATGAGGTTGAAATTTCGACTGTTTTTTAAATGTATGTATATAAATAGGAACAAAAAAAAAAAGGGAGTTAAAAAAAGGGCTTTGAAAATTCCTTTCCCACATTTAGTCTCCATCTTCTAGTTTCCCTTGACACAAATAAGGAAAAAATGAATGGGCTATCTTCTTACATCTCCATGCTAATGCTCTCTGGTGATTTCTCAAGTCCCTTTTCTGCTCCTTAATTTCTGAGTAGCAGTGAGGCTCCGAGCACAGCTGGGTCTGGCTTGTGTAAACAAGCTGGGAATCGCCCTGTCCCTCACAGGGAGGGTGCCGCACTGCTTCAAACAGCAGAGCCTTCTCTGGATCAGCCGCGGGTCTATTGTGCTCTGCAGTGTGAAACAGAGTAGTGCTTAAAACATCTGCTTTGAAAAAGTGTCCTCTATTGCTGCTTTGATTATTCACCATCCTTCCTACTTTCTTTCTCTACCCCTCCCCCTTACACTCAAATTCTGTTCAGTTTAAAGCTAAAAATGTTTTGAATAATGGCTTGGAGATTATCCTGAAAGATAAATTGCTTTTACCAAATATCCCTGACAGCTCCCCAGACCATTAAATTAATAGCAATGAAGGGAGAGATAAGCAAAACTAATGGCAAGATTAAAGTTTTGTGACAGAGGTTCAGAGTCATCATGATTCTGGTGGTCTCGTGAGATCACTCCTCCGCTCCTCGGCTGGTTTTCACAATGCAGTGTTCATTTATGTAGTCTACCTTCCTGTGGAAGTCTGAAAGTTAGCTGTTAGTACAACTGTGTGATTATGTGGCACCACATTCTTTGGAACTGAAGACGACTTTCTTAGTTACTAAGTTCTTCATGTAATTTTTGTTCTCCTTAAGGTTTCAAAGGGAAAGCCACAGGAAGTCACTGACGCTTTTCACAAATTCAGGGCCTGAGTGATTGCTGATAGTAAGTTCAGAGCCTCACTGGGTTTCCCTCTGGCCCTGTGCAGCGTGCCTGTGTTGGCAGTGGTGGAAGTGTGCTCTTTCCATGTCACACCTTGGTGTTTGTCTGGGTGGTTAATCTCGGCAGAACCAGGAGTAATTCCAGTTAGGGAAAGCAGGTGACAACATCTCATTGGACACTGGCAGATTTTCAGGGAAAGGGTGCCCCCATCCCATATTGGAGTGCCCTTTGAATCTCGGCCACTCAGCTTCTGATCCAGCTTCCTGCTAATGGGCACCTTGGGAGGCAGCAGGTGATATAGTTCAAGTAGTTGGGTCGCTACCACTCATGTGAGAGACTCAGAGTTCCGAGGTCCTAGCATCAGCCTGGCCCAGCCTTGGCTGTTGTGGCCATTTAGGGAGTGAACCAGTAGATAGAAGATCTCTCTCCTTTTCTCTCCCGCTCCACCCCCTCCCACCACCCTAGCTGCCTTTAAAATACAATGAAAATAAATAAAAATTTAAGATAAAATTTAAAAGACAATTTAAAAAAAACTTACAAGGAAGACCATAACTTCAGTCATTTTTAATAGCACAAAGAAAATCCACAGATTATTTGTGATTTAAGACCTCATCTAATTGTAATAAATCTTAAGGGAAAGTGATGTTCTGTTGAATAAAGGGATGTTGCAACTTGAAATTATGGGCACTCACTAGTTTTTCAGGTCATTCATTTTTCAAGCTGTCATAAACATGCCATCGTACCAAACTAACCTTTGTGCATCGTGACGTCTTGGAGGAACAAAGGGGTTCTCCTTGTAATACAGAAATGCACCTTCCTCGGGTACAGATGCAAATTCTGCCCTGCCTGTCTCCTTCCAAGGTAGCTTTCAGGATTTGTCCATTTCTGCCACTTTTCGGTTCTGGAAGATCTTTGTCTGAAATCCCCATCTACATTCTGGCTGTGGACGCACCGCTGACACTGTGCTGGTGTGGAGGCCTGACACACGTCCTCAGGACACGCACCCATTCTTTCGGCGTCTGTCCTTGCTGTGAGGGTTCCAGGTACGTTTTCTAAAGGCCCCTGCCTTCCTCCTTGCATCTTCGGCTTTGATGCCTGATATAGTTTATTTCCAGGTTTTTACTTGATTCTTTCTCAAATCCGTTCTTGTTTCATTTGACCTTGTTTTAAGAAGAAATTTTCTTCTTCTTCTCAGCTGATGTTATTGTTCCCCCTCGGTCTCTTGAGATATGTTTTCAAGTCATTTTCAGAATGCTCTCTTGTTTTCATTTCCTCTGAAGTAAATTCTTCCTGCCGTTGTAGATCTCGTTGGCTCTCTTTCTTAACATTATGTTTTTAATAAAAATTTTGGTTTGCAAACCTGTGCTAAGCAGGAGCCCTCCCCTCCCCTCGCCCCCTTATCCCATGTTGTTAGTGGTTTTGTGGTTGCCACCACCCAGCCTCTGGATATCCTAGCCCAGAGCCAGGTATGCACTGGTGGCTTAGGGTTTCCAGCCGCCGCTGATGTTGGGAATTTCACAGGTCTGTTCAGTGGCGTGGATGGCACTGATCTTGGGGCAGATTCTCACATGAAGCCTCGTCTGTTGCTAGTTGCCTGTTGTGGACATTCAGCTTTATATGAAAGTTAACACAAAGTCATCATTTTAAGCTTTCATCAGAAGCAGCCTTTTATGTCTTCCTCTCATGGGCTGAGAGATTGTGCCTCAGCCCTGGATTCTAAGCGGCAAGCCTCACTGAAGGTCCCTCCGCACAAGGTGCTTTTAGTGCCATAGTGCGGCTGCTTGCCAGATCTCATGTTCCACCGCCGCCAGTTCTAGCTTTGCAGCCCAACAGGCTTGTGACATCGACTTCACTCACCATCTGTGTTTCTGCCGCTGTGTCCTCTTAAGCATAGCTGCAGTGCTTAACACAGCAGCAGTGTGGAGTTGTGGCCCTAAAAGGTGACACATATTTACCAAGTTGACTTCAATTATTTATGCTAAGTAAGGTATTTGAACTTCATCTGTAAGCTCTGGGGAGCCATTACACTTTCAGAAGGGTGAGCCCTGATTAGATGCTACATTTGAAAATGGTGGTGGTGGCAGCGTGGAGGGTGGAGTGTAGAAGGGCCAGGTGAGTGCCAGAACTGTGGTCTCCAGGGCAGAGCGTCGTGAGTTCTCCACGGTGTTAGGGAGGCAGGGTTATGAAGGATACCAGGGCTACCAGGAGCAGGTGCAGCACACTGGGCAGTGCCTCCGGCGTTGGCCTGTGCGTCCTCTCCTCACAGCCACCCTCAGGCTGGCCTGCCTTGCAGTCATGCTTCTCTTCATATTACGACTTTGGGTAGAATATTAGACGCTACTTTTCCTAGCTTCTCCTGGTCCTCAAATTAACATTTGATTAAAAACTTGTGTGTGCCTTCTTCAGTTACATGGAAGAATCAGAATTAGAAAGGACTTTAATAAATAGATGAAAGAAGCTGAGGCTAAGAGATGCTGGTTCCTTTGCCTGTTGGTTATTGACAAAATAAGAGCTACAGCCTGAGAGTTTTAGTTAATTGGCATAAATAACTTCCTGCGTCAGTTTCTTCTTGTTCCTCATTCATCAGTCATACGTATGCAAGCATCTTTTCCCTTACCCAGTGGAATTACTGTCATGGCAAATTAGAATTGTTCTGCCTGTGAGAACTCACAGGTTCTAACTCTTTACAGGTTTTTTTTCTCAACTGCAACTTGGATAGTGATTATTCTCCCCTTTACTTTGCAATTAATTTTTTTCTCATTTCCTCTGGTTGCCTACAGTGCTGTAGGTACAGACATCATTCTCGTCCACCCCCTCATTCTCACAACGGTTCTCAGATCCCAAGGAAGTAGACATTTACCTACACTGCAGCCATGCAGTCAGGAGCGGTATTCACAGTAAAGTTGGATGAGCATCCTGTCCAGCGTGACCCGTGTTTTCCTGTAAACCTAAAGTGTGTATTATACAACAGTTCCGATGTGAACAGGCTGGAAAACACGGCATTTCTATTTTCCATTTTGAAAATATATGAAAAATACCTTATTGTGTACCTTTTGTTGCTAGAGAATGATTCTGCTTTAAAAATAGTTTTGTGAGTAAACATTAATGGTAGAAGCTTTGATAGTGATACTGTATTATTAATCATGTTTTCCTCTTAGAGTATGCTTTCATGTTTCCTGCTCAATGGCCCTGTCCTAGGCCTACATTGAGTTTGTTAACTTCATTGCCTGCTGTTCTGGAAATGATTCCTCATTAGGATTCAAGAACATGGAATTCAGACAAGGTGACCAGGAAAGGAGCTGTGCAAAGTCAGTCTTCTCTGGGGAGAACCACCACTTTGGGTGGGAATCTTCTGCTCTTGTGTTTTCCATGCCTTGAGAAATTTTGCTGGCTGCCTGTTATGTGCCAGGCACTGGGCTAGATGCAAAATGGTGAGCAAGGTGGGGCTTCTTAACTTTGACCCTGAAATTCATGGTGCTGTGAATGGTGCATGTTAAACCCATTGCCCTTCAAATATCACTCAGTCAACAGTAGACTTAGGGTTTATTCATTTAGTATTGAATCAGACTTCATTGAAGGGTTTGTCTTCATTCAAGTCTTCTGGGCTCTTAATGAGCTGGTTTATGATCTTTCTAGCCACATCCTTTATTGTTTTACAAAACATTAGTCATCCTACCCACTTCCTGGCCTAGAGTTCACAAATCTGAGAAGTGTAACTTTTTAACCCTGTCTGTATGCACCAGGGGCTCTGCTGCCCGGAATGATTTCCTGGTGCTGCAGGTATCCTTCCAGTCTAGGTGCCTGACCGACAGTCCCGTGACCTGGATCTTGTGGTCGCCCACCGTGCAAGAACCAGGGCTTCTACACAGGGACAAGGCTTTCTGCTACACTTGTTCTGTGCTTTGTGCCCAGACTCCACATTTTCCTGACCTTGTAGCATCGAACCAAAACCTGATGTCTTCAGGAGACTTTGAGATCTTACAGTTAATTATTCCTAATTTCACATTCCTGTTTTCTGGAAAAACAGAAGGACCTTTAGAGATTTGCAGTATATTCCCTTTCCCAGATTGTTTTTAAAACATTAAATGAGAACTATCCTTAAACTAACCACAGATAGGATCTATTCTTTTTTTTTTTTTTTTTAAGATTTATGTATTTGAAAAGGCAGAGTGACAGGGAGAGATTGTCCATCTGCGGATTCACTCCCCAGATGGCCACAACTGGCTGGGGCTGGGTCAAGCCAAAGCCAGGAGCCTGAAGCTCTCTCACACAAGTTGCAAGAGCCCAAGCACTTGGGCCATCTTTCAATGCTTTCCCAGGAGCTTTAGCAGGGACCTGGATAGGAAGAAGAACAGCCAGGACTCAACCCGGAGCTCATTGGAATGTTGGAGTTGCAGCCGGCAGCTTAACCTACCACACCACATTGCCCACCCAGGATCCACTCTTGGTGCTTTTATTCCTACTTTTGATAGATTGTTGTGGTGGGGGTGTGCTGGAGGGTGGAGCAGGGAACGTGCTGTTCACAGTTAGGAGATGGGATGCTCTGCCCGTGCCAGAGTAACTGTGATTCCATCCATTTTTGCTTCCACTTTGTTGTAGTGTTTGCCCAGCCTCTGACAATCAAGGTGAGTTAAATCCATGGATTTCTGCTTCACTCTTCCTTGCCCAGGTATTTGTTTATCCCTTGAAAATTTTGCAAAAATTGTCCAGGCAATGTCAACTCTCACAAAGCTGCTTTCCTTTCTGCCGTGACATTGTCTATGTATTGATTCTGACCACTGCCATAGCTTTTGTTAGATTTTTCATTATAAAAACACAATCCAGCAACAGCCTGGTGATTTGATTTCCCCTCCAGTATGACTGTCAGCTGCATTTTCATGGACTGAGGTTGCATTAGCAATCTGCTCAACTGTCTCTCATAACTTCTTGCATGCCAATCAGTCTTGGTGATTTATGTTTATTTTAGTTTGTTTGTTAGATCTATTGTAGCTAGAATTTATCACTATTTCTACTTATTAGTTTCACATAGCTTCAGAAAATTAGAACCCTCCCCCTTCTACTCCCCCCCCCCCCCCCCCCCACACACACACTGAATCTTCCACAGCAAATAGACGGAGGATGCTCAGGCCATGTGTGCCAAGCCTGCACATCCCTCCTGGGCTGCACCTGCCAGCAGCTGCCAGCAGTCTTCTTTGTCTGATTGCTCTTCTTAGTGACTTTGGGTTCCTGTTCTTGAACTCTGCCTTGTTCTTTCTTGAGCTCATTTTAATTTTATTCCATTTTGCTGAATGCTTCTTTTTCTGTTTTCTCTCTATTGCCTGACATTTTTGCCACACAATTCTTACTTGTTTTTGAGTCTTATTTTCTTTCCAAGGGTTGCAGTAACATATTTTCAACAAAGCATCTAGGTATTCCATGAGGGGTTACTTGTCTTTAAAAACTCCTTGTACATTCCTCCTGCAACTTAGATATTTTCCTTAATATTCCTTCTAAAATTGATTCACACGCTCGTTTTAGAATAGTGAGACCAACACAAATGCAGGTGTGAAGGAGGGAGACGACTTACCATGCACATGATGTGATATTGCTCTGGCCACTCTTGTGGTTTTACTCATAACAGTCGCATATGCCAGTTGGCATTTGGGGTTGAGAGCTCCCTAAATCGAGTGATTTGTCCTGCCGAGGAGCTGTATCTCAGCCTCTGTCTTCGTGAACACGCACGCCCCTGTGAGAGCTGAGACCTCTGTCATTGCAGACTTAAGCCCCACTGTAGCTCTCAGACTCGTTGGCCGAAGAATGCTTAGCTGCTCAGGTGCCACGGTAAGACTGTTCCTGCTTTATTTACTGTTACAGTGGTGACTCCAAATGTAACTGTAGTAGTTACAAAAGGAAAGTGAAGTTTGATAACAATGAAGACTTTTTGGGGTATTTGCTGTGTTTCAGTTCCTTTATACAAAACTGAAGTAGCTTTTCATTATTCTGCCTGTACTAAGAGCACCCCAAGTTACTGTAGTCTAAGTAGTAACTTGTAGCAGACATTTAGTCCTGTAGTCATTTTTGGGTTATCTTCAGTAAATATTTTTAATCCCATGGTTTAATATTGTAAGGCCCTTGGCTGAGTGTTCCTGATAAATGTGTTCCCCTGTTCATTGCTGTGCCATCACCCTCTGCCAACAGTTTAGGGAATGCTATCTTGTCTTGGTCCACGTGTGATCATGCTAATTCAGATTAATGTTATAAGAATTATAAAGTGCAGTCACTTTGATTTTTGTGTACTCTTAGAGCTCTGTGTTAGAAAGTCACAGCAAACTTAGGCACTTTAGATTCTTTGCTGAGGGGATCCGTAGTCTATGCATTGTGTCAGACCACAGAACGATGGATTAGATGACAGTCATGCTTTGTATTATGTACCTCCAAAACCGAAAACTGCTGAGGAGAGCTTATGAATGTGGCTGGATGCGGGTTCTTAGAGAAGCTCAGCAGCTTTTCTTCTTTAAGCACTTTCAAAAATACTGAAACAGTCACTAGCACTCAATAGAGCAGATGGCGTTAGCCTCTCTGCCGTGGACTCTTTCAGCACCTGGTGAAGTCTGTGTGAATATTGTCTGAATAATGTTTGTAAAAGTACAAGACAAAACACTTGGGGTCACAAAGGACACTGATTCTATCATTCATATATTTAAAAGCCAGCTTGGTGACACAGTAATGTACCTTCGCATACTATAGCACAATCCCTGGTAGTGGGCTTTCACCACCTGAATTTCCTTTTTTTTTTTTCTTAAGATTTTATTTAGAGAGGGAGGAGCTGTACAGTTCGGCACATGCTCACCCAGACTTACCCCTAATGGTAGAGCTAGAAATGGGCCAAGGGATTCCAATTCAATCCCATCAAGGCGGCATGTGCCAATGCCATCTTTCTCGTCAAAGTGATCAGTTTCAGTTCATAATTGATCATAATGATAGGATTAAGTGTCAAAGGGATCACATAAACAAGACTAGTGTCTGCTAATAATAACTGATGGAATTAAAAGGAGAGAGTGATCCACCATGGGAAGAGGGATACACAGCAGACTCATAGAATGGCAGATATCCTAAACAGCACTCTGGCCTCAGAATCAGCCCTTAAGGCATTCATATCCAGCTAAAAAGCCCATGAGAGTTTCTCAGACATCGAAAGCCAAGACACTGTAGAAAAAAAAATGACCTACATGAAAGATCTCTGTGAGTGAGATCCCAGTAGAAAGAATGGGCCTTCAAAGAAGGAGGTACCTTTCTCTGAAGGGAGTAGAGAATTTCCACTTTGACTGTGGCCTTGTCTAAATAAGATTGGAGTTTGTGAACTCAAGAGGCTTCCATGGCCTTGGCAGCTCATGACAAGAGCCTTAGGTGATTACTGACGTCATAAATAAGAGTGTCAATTGTTAAATCAACAACAGGAGTCACTGTGCACCTACTCCGCATGTAGGATCTCTTTCCTTAATGTGTTGTACTATGAGAATTAATGGTAAAACTAGTCTTCATACAGTACTCTATACTTTGTGTGTCTGTGTGGGTGCAGTCTGTTGATATACCAAGTTGATCTTCTGTATATAAAGATAATTGAAAATGAATCTTGATGAAGAATGGGATGGAGAGGGAGTGGGAGATGGGATGGTTGTGGGTGGGAGAGAGGTTATTGGGGAGAAAAGCCACTATAATCCAAAAGTTGTACTTTGGAAATTTATGTGTATTAAATAAAAGTTGAAAAAATGTACCTTAGAAAAAAGAAGAAAAGATTTTATTTATTTATAAGAGAGAGAGTTACAGTGAGAGGGAGAGACAGAGAGAAAGGTCTTCCTTCCATTGATTCACTCTCCAAATGGCTGCAACGGCCAGAGCTGTGCCAATCCAAAGCCAGGAGCCAGGTGCTTCTTCCCGGTCTCCCACGCAGGTGCAGGGGCCCAAGCACTTGGGCCATCTTCTAGTGCTTTCCCAGGCCACAGCAGAGAGCTGGATTGGAAGAGGAGCAGCCGGGACTAGAACTGGTGCTCATATGGGATACTGGTGCCACAGGCAGAGGATTAACCTATTGCGCCACAGTGCTGGCCCCTCACCACCTGAATTTCTAAGTGGTGATGGGCACAAGTGACACTCTGAGGCTCCTGTAACAACTCCATACCTCAGTGTTACATGGGTATCGTCTGTATCGATAACAAGGTCACAGTTGTAGTACTGTTGCTACTGAGGAGAGTGGCTTAAATTTAAAATTGAGAGAAATCTAAAATTTCAGATAGAATTTAGTAAAATTGAAGTCACATATTTTTCCTGAAGTTCCATCCCTGGACCCTGGTGGAGTCTTAGGCTAGCATGATTTAATTAATGGTTAATTTCATTACATGAATCTCTATGAATCATGTTCTAGAAAAATTTCATAGTTGCTTCCGGTGCAGTTTTCTCATATGGAAGTCTTGGCAGGTTATACTGTGTTCATCAGCAGCTGATACATATCTGTACAGTGAACAGAGAAAAGATGTCTGATGTGGCTAACTTGTAACAATTGTAGCCACAAAGTTTAAATTTAGTATTTGTTTTAACTGAGAAAGTGAGAAAAGACTTTAAGAAATGGGACCAGAAATTCTTGGAGCATATGGAAAGTGGTGAGGACTTGTGGCCAGAGTTACCACTGAAGAGAGGTGAATGGATCCCTAAGATTTGAGAAATGAGGATTCTCAGGCTCAAGGAATGCCGTTGGGGAAGCTGATCTTGCTTCTGGTGCCAGTAATGAGAAGAGCCAGCAGATTTGGTAAGGTGTTAGAGCAGGGTGGCCTTCCCCAGCAGGCTTCTGTCTCTTGAAGAACTACAGCAGTCTTTATCTTTTGTGCTCTGCTTTTAGGAAAACAGACAAGGCAGTGTGGATTGCAGTGACTGCCAAAGTCGTTAGGAGGGCGGGGGTTTGCAGAGCGTGGCTTTGTCCTGTGAGAGCAGGGTTCTGATTGCCTTGGAGAGCCCTTCCTTACTTTATTTTAAAATGCTTAATGGAAACTACATCTTAATTTACCTTTGTGCATACAAAGGCAAACAGTGATATCCCATTTGTTTGGTCTGCCTAGAATTCATCACTCTGGTAGAGTAACTCCCTTGTGGTTGTTTCAAACTGTGATTATAAATGTTTTTGAATAAAAATTTAATTGCAGAAGAATAAGGAAAAGTTATACACAGTTGGGTTTGTGGGTGTGAAGAATGGAAGTTTCTGAATGACAGAGTTGGACCTGTGGGTACCAGGCTAGGGGCACCTAACCCGTGGCTGAGACTGTAGCTTACGGTAAGTGGCCCTCTGCTCCAGGGCCGTCGGTGGCCCCCAGTGCTCACTGAATGAGCAAACCGTAACTGGCATAGACAGCCTGTTCCAGAAGAGCTGCTGCTCACAGGCACCCAGGTGTGGGCCTCTGTGGCCCCCAGATAGAGCCAGTGCCTTTCCTCCTTCAGCTCCCTCGCCCATTTCCACTTCCTCGTGTGGCCTTCTCTGTGAGCCCATTGTCACTGTCTGGCCTCATGGCCTCTAGGCCCTGCCCTTACCCCAGCGTTGGCATCCTCTGGAGCTCTTCACATGCTGTCTAGCCTACACTGTGCGGCAGGTGAGCAGCGCCTTGGGAAGGGCGCGGTTCTGTTCCCTCTCACTCTTGTCTTTCCTGTGCTCAGGGCTTGTCGCCTGCACTACCCGCTCTCTGAATGCCCTCCCTGCCCGCCGCACTAGACCCGCACCTGCTGGCTTGTGCCTGCCCTGCAGAAACAGATTTGCATCTGCCCCAGCCGCTAAGTGAACGTCAGCTCTGCCGGGCTCCTGCTAAGGGGGAAAGAGTGATTCAGGATGGAAAGTCATGTTTTATTGTTGCTCGCGCTGATGAGTAACTTTCACTCACAGAGGAGTAGTAAACAGTGCAGCTGCTTGTGTGGTCCCAGGCGTTGCCAGCTCACTGGTATCGGGTGCTTCCTTAGGCTTCTGTGAAATTGACTGTTAAGGAAGCATGTTCCTGGGCTGTGGTTGTCTTTTACCACATTACTGCTTCTGCAGACAGATCTCTTTTTCTGAGACGACATTTGCAGTCTGGGAAGCTTTGACTCATTCATTGGTATTTTAAAAATGGAATTTTTTCCATATATAAAGTCTATTCCATTATTAATGGTATAATGTGGTCATTGAAGAATTATATGTCTAAACTTCAAACTTAATGCACCTTATTCATTCGGGTAGTATTTCTTGAATCCCTTCTTTGGATGGAACTCTGCTAAGAAGTAGGAACTTGGAGGAAAAGAAAGAGAAACAAAACCCCTGTCCTTGTGTAGCTCGCTTCCTGACTAGACCGAGGACGTGGCGGAACCTGACCAGTGCTCTACCAGCCTGGGGAGGGAACCACGGCAGCCTGGTCCAGGGAGGAAGCAGTGGAGGGAGCCGCAGACAGGAAGTTGTGAGCAGAGGGCAGAGCTAGCCCCCGGGCCCCGAGGTGGCACTGGTGTTGAGGCAGGGAGGGAGCGAGGCTGGAGCATGGTGGCTGCACCCCTGAGCCCTAAGGGAATAGAGAGGTCAGCTGCAAGTGCCACTACCCGACCCATCTTTGAATTCCTCCATGGATTCTTGTTTTGCCTGAAAAGCCCTCCAGCGCGTTCATCAGACTCTTAGGAGACTTAGTTCTGCTGTGCTTGGAAATGTTCTCCTCGCCAAAGCTGCTACTCAGACACATCGCTCCAGTGCACATCTCGAGGTATGAACATTATTAGGACAGTTAAATCCATATTTTCCTTGATTTATTACAAACACATGGAAACTTCTTTTCAAATGGCTTTGCATTAGAAGCACTTCAGGTGAGTGTGGACGTCCGTGGCCCACTGGGGCATCTCACAGTGAACAGATGGACTCATCAGAGCCCCGCTCCCGTGGAGCTGACAGTCCAGTGTCTGCAAGGGCTGAGGGTGCTTTGATGCCTTTCCGTTTGCCTCAGCTTTAGTTTTCAGTAGATTTCAGAATTTTGTGAGTGTGTGTGCTCTTTGGTCAGTCTTTTGAGACAGGAGTCCATTGTGTGAGGACCAAGAGTGAGGGACAATGTGGAGCAGTTCCAGGACACCCCACAGCCTGGAGCCACTCTGATGATGAGAACCATCATCTCTTTGCCTGGACCCCCAAGTTGAAATCTCGGACTATGGCTTGGCACAGTGCTACTCTGCCAGGCTTCCCACCATGAGCAAGAGGACTAGGTGGGGTGCAGCTGCCTGAGGGATTCAGGTCTCAGGTGGGAAGGAGCTAGAACACTCAGAAGCCCCTGAGTGGGGGAGTTGTGAGCCGCCTCCCCCCTCACCCCCCGAGAGCTCCTCAGTGGTCTCAGTGCTTGGGGACTGGAGTGTCGTGTGCTGGGCCTCTTGGTTAAAGAATCAAGCATGTGACGTTTTGGACCTCCAGCATCCCTTTGAATGATTGATTTATTCATTAGGATGTGAAATGCTGTGGCCACCGCCGCATGCCCACTGCTCCATGCCTTGCCCCTGGGAGCTGTGTTTTCCTCAGTCCGTCGTCCCTGTCCTGCTTGGTTAGGAGGGCCTCCTCTGTTCAGCTCTCATGCAGCTGTAAGGTTAATATGTAGCTGCAGTGACTAAGAGCAAGAAAGGCCGTCAGGATGTTGCAAGTGTTATTTGCTGTGAGGCCTAGCTCAGGCCGTCCATAGTGGCGGTGTGATCTGATTTTTAGAAGGTCTGTAACTTGCACTCCAATCTGTAGACTGTGCAGAATTGAAACATGCACGTTCAGCACCCATATCTAGGTCCTCCGCACTCTCTTTAGGGAACCATTCCTTATTTTCTGTTTGTTTCTCAAAAGGCTGTGATGTGCCACTCATAAAAAAATAAGGATAATTATTTGGGCATGTTTGAATATATCTTTGAATCTTGACAAGAGCAATTTGCTTTATATTTGAACATAAATATACTGTTCTACGTGGAATTTGAATCCCCTGATTCCTCAAGACCTTACTCCCGTCCTCTGTGACTGCCCTGATGGTGTGCCATGGACGAATGTTCCTCACATGGCCTGGGGATATTTCAGGCACCAGCTGCTCCCACCGCTCCGTCATCATTTAGGGTCCAAGATGCTGCTTTGTATGGTGTAGCTATTGAGACCTATGCCCTAATTGTTATGGTAAAGCTTTGACTTTTTTTTTTTTTTTTTTTTTTGACAGGCAGAATGGACAGTGAGAGAGACAGAGAGAAAGGTCTTCCTTTGCCGTTGGTTCACCCTCTAATGGCCGCCGCGGTTGGCGCGTGGCGGCCGGCGCACCGCGCTGTTCCGATGGCAGGAGCCAGGTGCTTATCCTGGTCTCCCATGGGGTGCAGAGCCCAAACACTTGGGCCATCCTCCACTGCACTCCCTAGCCACAGCAGAGAGCTGGCCTGGAAGAGGGGCAACCGGGACAGGATCGGTGCCCCGACCGGGACTAGAACCCGGTGTGCCGGCGCCGCAAGGCGGAGGAAGCTTTGACATTTGTATAGCCTTTTCTCTGTCTTGTCCTCTGAAATTTTGCCCAACATTGCAATACGAATAAATTATCAAGCTTCTGTAATTCTAATAGCCTGTGATCTTTTCTATTAGTTTTCATTGATATTTGTATATTTGACATTTGAAATCCTGTTTACTTGACGTGCTGTCTTCATTTAGCCCGTGTCACGCCAAGCACTGTTTCAGGCATGGGAGACTGTGCTGAAAGCAAGACAAGACTCAGCCCTCACACAGCTTCCGTTTTAATGTGGAGACAGAGAGATAATAAATAAGTAACACCTAAAATAAAAACATTAAGAAGAAGAAGTGACGAAGTGCCGCAGGCTAAAGGGGCGTGAAAAGACGGAGGTGACAGCACTGGGATTTTTTAGAGGGAGAAACCGATCTGACAGGGAGGAGCGCGGTGAGGAGCTCATGTACTGGGCAGCAGCTGGCAAGCAAGCCGGCGCCATCTTGGAAGCCACTGTGACAAGCCCAGAAAGGCGGGATCATCAGGGAGGAGAGAGGGTGGTACCCGTTGGCCATGTGGGGAGAAGCTGAAATTGGAGTTGTTGAAGCCACTGTGGTAGTTCCCCTGTGTGGTGGAAGGGTAAGCAGAGCATTAGCTATGAGGATATTTTGAAAAGGTCATTGAAAAGTGAAATGAAAAGGTAAGTTTATTTTGGTAAAAAGAAATTTTTCATATATTTTATGTGTACTTCGGCTAGGCTGACGCCGCTTCCCCTGGCTGGTGGCAGGGGTCCAGGCACTTAGGCCATCTCCTGCTGCTTTCCCAGGCACATTAGCAGGGACCTGGATAAGAAGTGGACCAGCACCCATATGGGATGCCAGCATCCAGGTGGCGGCTTAACCTACTATACCACGATGCCAGCCCCTTACATGAACTTTTTGAAGATCCTTCAAAAGCATGAATTTCAAAATGTTTTAAATCAAAATTTATCTTTCACTTCCATTTACCACAAACATATTGAAGTGCCCTCGTATGATGCCAAAAGCACAAGTGACAAGAGAAGAAGATAAATTGGACATTTTGGTTTCATAGCACACCATTAATAATGGGAGGAAAAAATAGAATTATATATTTAAGAGCTTGTGTCCAGAATATATAAAATATGTTTACAGCTCTATTAAAACGACAAATAGTCCAATTTAAAAATGGGCTAAATATCCAAATAGACACTGCACAAGGAAGATACATAAACGGCCCATAAGCAGTACAAAGATGCTCAGCACTGTGTCATCAGGAGAATGCATATCGAAACCACATACGACACCACCTCAAACCACCAGGACAGACCGAGCGAGGGTGGGGGGCGTGTGCAGAAAGCAGAGCCTTGAGGATGGCCAGAGAGCGTGTTGTAGAATGGTGCCCCCCCGGAAAGCCGTCTGGCAGTTCCTCAGATTGTGGAACAGAGCGCAACCACGCGATGCGGGGCGCCACCCGGGTGTACGTCCACGAGAAAGGAGAGCGTGGAAAGTGCAAGAAGCCAGCAGGAAGGATTGCACTGGGACGAAGTGTCCAGGGCAGGGAGGCGATTCCAGTCAGCAAGCAGAGGAGCCGGGGCCTGGGGAGTGACCAGTAACTTACACAGGCTTCTCTCGGGGTGAAGAGAGCATTCATGGAATTAGATGGTGATGATGGTTACATAATGCTGTGAATGTATTAAAAACCATGGAATCGTAAACTTTAAAAGGGGAAATTTTATGGTATGTAAATTATACATCAATAAACTGAAATTAAAAAGGAACAAAATGGTACTAAGGTTGCTTTATTAGCTTTGAAAGGTTATGGGTGAAACACATGTTCTTCTTTTTAATTTTGTTGCTACCACATGAGCTTGAGTGGCTGAGCTCAGTGGTCTGAGTCAAGTCTCTGGGCACAGTCACCCCACTCCTGAAATACTGTGCGGATATATACGAGGCCACCACTTCTCTTCGGGGAACACTCGGGACAGGCAGTAACCAAGCCACTCAGATGGCAGTGAGGAAACCAGTGACAAAGACTGTCCATTCAGTTATTTGAGGGGATTTAATATTAGGTTAATTTGTTTATTGTGTGCAGACATAATTTAAGAAAAAAAGTGTGTTAACATTTAGTTTTTTAAAATAGTGTACAGGCCTATAAAATATGTACTCATTTCCCAGCACCTTCTTGGAAGTTGTTGAATTCGTATATACATTAGCATCTTGCTGTCTGTGCCTCAAAAAGTAAAAGACTGATAGGCTACAGTCATTCTTGTGTATGAACTTAAAAATAAAAAATGAAACAATCCCCCTAAAAAAATCAACTGTAGGGGCCAGCGTTGTGGTGCAGTAGGTTAATCCTGCGCCTGCAGCGCCGGCATCCTTTATGGGCACCAGTTCTAGTCCTGGCTGCCCCTTTTCCAGTCCAGCTCTCTGCTGTGGCCTGGGAAAGCAGTAGAAGGCGGCCCAAGTGTTGGGCCCCTGCACCCGAATGGGAGACCCAGAAGAATCTCCTGGCTTCTGGCTTCTGGCTTCGGATCGGCACAGCTCCAGCCGTTGCGGCCATTTAGGGAGTGAACCAACGGAAGGAAGACTTGTCTCTCTGTCTTTCTCACTCACTATCTGTAACTCTATCTCTCAAATAAAGAAAGAAAAATCTTTTTTAAAAAAATCAGCTGTGTTCTCAAACTGATGTCTTTTTGTAAAACACCAATTAGGATCTAGTCAAAGTGGGAATTTCTTAGGCTCCTCTCCCAAGAGCTCAGTGCAGTGAGAATTTTTCAGGAATATACGCAGATGATTCTGTGGCACAGGATTTTGTCCCATGATGAACTGTGTCCTAAAGGCTCTGGCCTAGAATGAGGAGGCACTTTAGGGTGGTTAAAGTGTTCTTCACAGAGGGTAATTAGTGGGCAGTAAGATATTTCCCAGCCATTTGATAGTAGAAATCGGTATCACCCAGACTCCTGCTCTGTGGCTGGCAGGATGCCGTCTCCCAGTGTGTGAACCCGGAGCCCCTGTCTCCCTCACCGTTGCTCTCTTCCTGTAGATTTCCTTCGACTTAGCCGAGTACACCGCAGATGTCGACGGCGTTGGCACGTTGCGGCTGCTGGATGCCATTAAGACCTGTGGCCTTATCAACTCCGTGAAGTTCTACCAAGCTTCAACAAGCGAGCTGTACGGGAAAGTGCAAGAGATACCGCAGAAGGAGACCACCCCCTTCTATCCTCGGTCGCCCTACGGTGAGCACAGGGCGTTCTCCGTGGACACAGGGGAGTGTGTGTCTGCTTTCATTCTGTTCGTGTCTCACGGCTGAAGTCATCTGAGTGTGAGATGAATGCTGAGATAGACGCAGGGACCGGACTTGTTGAGAAGCATGCCTTCATAGCTGCTGACTGCAAGTATTTGCCATTGCCCCCAGGGTGAAATTACCACCTCGCTTCACCAGTCCGTGTTCATTCAACCCTCCCATGCAGATCACTTTAAAAGGAAAATTAGACCCAACAGGGTTCTTTTTTTCTGAACTATTGTGAGATTTACTGAAGTGATAAGGCTTCTGAGATTTTTTTTTTTATTTCCTTGATGAAAGCTCCCCTGAGCTCACTCTTAAAAAAAAAATTAAGCCTATCACCTGTAATATATTTGCAAAGAGAATATTCATGAAAGACTTCAGTGATGCAAGGTCACAGTAGTTTAAATATTAGGATCCTCAATTTTTTCTTTAATTCCTTAAAACTAAAAAGGCAGAATGGATAAAACAAAAGCACCATCAGCTTGCTGTATTATGCACACTATAGCGAATCGATTAGATTCTGAAAGGACGAACTGTGGGAATTACAAAAGGAAGACAATCTTAACTGTTTCCTTGTGAGCTGATTTGCTGCCAGGGTGACCTTTACTTTGTCATTAGCCTTTGATTTTTTTCTATTTTGATATATTGTAAATTCTAATTTTTAGAAGTTATTTCTTGTTTGAATTGAGTGAAAAAAAACCACTGTCTTTTATAATAAAATTCATTTGCTTTTAAAAATTATTCCAATAGGGGCAGCAAAACTCTATGCTTATTGGATTGTGGTGAACTTCCGCGAAGCATATAATCTGTTTGCAGTGAATGGCATTCTCTTCAATCATGAGAGTCCCAGAAGAGGTTAGTAAATGTGTGATCTGAAAGGAGATTTTAAGATTTTAACCCCACAACAAAAGTTGTATGTATATTCCGTGTATGTACTGTGGACTGAAATTTTCTACATCTGTTTCTAACGCTTATGAATGTCAGAAGTGGTGAATGAAAAGATTTAAGTCCAGCCTTGATGTTTATTAAATGTGTGTGTGTTGGGGGGGGGGGTATGTGAAGGAGGGTATTCAACATGAAAAACTGAACTGTGTTCTGATTTTGCCATTTTCTTTAGTAGGTCTTACCAAACATGTTTTCCACTGAGGTGTTAAGAAGTTTCCATGTGAATATAAGGAATTAGTCGTAATTCATTGGTTCTTTCTGGAAATCATTCCTAGTCATATAGATTCAACTTATAAAATCTGAATTATTTTTTATTTTGAGTCAGTTGAATTATAAACTATTTTTACTTTACTTTACCTTCCATTAAACAGACATCCAGAAGGTACTATGCTCCTAGGGTGTATTCAAAAACAAATTGGAAACATTTCTTATATTTAGAAGCATTGTCAATTTTTCCCCAGAAAAGTGTATTGTAATTGCATTGGCTTGATGCCTTTCCACAGTTGCTGTTGAGACTGTTAGCCACTTGCTAGCTCTTCCATTCTTAGCATTTTGATTTTAAATAAGCAAATGTGTACCTTCATCATTACTTCTTCTGATGTACTGAAGCATGAGAAATATTTACAAAGTATATGCAGCCTTACAAAGCAGTTTTATTAAATTGAACTATCATTTAGCCTCCTAGTCTGAGAGCAAACGAGACATCCAGTGTTCAAAGGTGTTTTGTGTTCTGCAGCTGGTCATGCTGATGTGACTGCACAGCCACCTAATTAACCCAGCAAGTCAGGAAGACAGATTTCAGTGACAGGTTTATTAAGGCATCTTTAGCGTCGGTGCATTTTTATTTTATAATTGCTTGCATTAAAAATTCCCATGATGGACTCTCAAGCATGGGGGCCCTGTCTGGGTGATGTTTGTGGTTGGGGAGGGAGATCTTGGCTAGCCTGGCCTCAGCATCTGGCATGCAGGACCCCAGGACTGTGTTCAGTGATCAGCAGTCCCTGCCTCTTTCCTCACAAATGGGTCTGTTCACATTGTTTGAGTTTCTGAGTACTAACCCCTCCACTTTCTGCCTGCAAAAAACTAAATACAAAGTGGTTAAGATGGGGGGGAAGCATTCTTGGTTGTGGAGTAAAAGGATGAGTTCAAATATGACTTCCTTCCCAGTCCCCTGCTGGTGTCCTTATAATGAGAATTAATTTTTTCTTTTTCAATTTTAATAATTTTCTTTTCCTAAAAGCATTATTTACAAATACTGATTCTTTATTTAAAAGTCAAGAATACAGGAAGAAAAGAAAAAGTTTAATCCCTCAGACTAAATCCCAGTCATCGCCAGACCCTCTGTTAACGTTCCTTCAGAATCTCCCATGTATCTTCAGACGTGAAAAGAGAGTTATCTTGGATGTGTTTTTCTGCAGCTTAGGGCCTCTCTTCAATGTTCGTTAAACACTTGAAATGGTAGCATATACCATTTTGTCTTATTGTATATCCAGAAATCAATTGTATCACATTTTCCACTTCATTTCTATAACCAAATTATGGAAAAAACTCTAAAAGTATATGTGAATTGATGTTAATACTTTGGTAAAGTATCTAGTACTAAATATTTATAGAATTGTTCAAAATTTGAAAATTGTGCCAGTGCTGTAGCATAGTAGGCTAAGCCTTCGCCTGTAGCGCTGGCATCCCATATGGGCACCAGTTCGTGTCCTGGCTGTCCTCTTCCAATCTAGCTCTCTGCTATAGCTTGGGAAAGCAATGGAAGATGGCCCAGCACCCTCATTGGAGACACGGAAGAAGCTCCTGGCTCCTGGCTTCAGATTGGCACAGCTCCAGCCGTTGCAGTATTTGGGGAGTGAACCAGTGTATGGAAGACCTCTCTCTGTCTCTCCCTGTAACTCTGCCTCTGAAGTAAATAAATAAAATCTTTTTAAAAAATTGAAAATTACAGATGGACTTTTTTTGATATTTATTTTATTTATTAGACAGGCAGAATTAGAGAGAGAGGGAGAGGGAGAGGGAGAGAGGGGGAGACGGGGAGAGAGAGAGAGAGAGAGAGAGAGAGAGAGAGAGAGAGAGAGAGAATCTGCCATCTGCTGGTTCACTCCTCAAATAGCCACTGAAGCCAGGAGCCAGGAACTTCTTCCTTTTGTCCCATGTGGGTGCAGGGACCCAAGGACTTGGGCCAGCTTTTGATTAGCAGGGAGCTGGATCAGAAGTGGAGCAGCCGGAACTGGAACTGGTGCCCATATGGAATGCCATTGTTGCAAACAGTAGCTTAACCCACTGCCACAACACTGGAAAGATGGTCATTTAGCTTGGTGGTCGAGATGCCTGTGTCCCAGATCAGAGTGCCAGGATTCAATCTCCAGTCCTGGCTCTTTGCTCCAGCATCCTGCCAGTGCAGACCCTGGGGCCCAGCACTGCTGTCCACACCAGAGACCACATTGAGGTCTCAGCACCAGGCTGCAGCCTTGAGGACATTTGGGGAATGAAACATTGTATGAGATCTGTGTATCTCTCTCTCTGTCTCTTTCTCTTCCTTGCCAAATAAATAAATAGGAAACCTTGAAGCTTATTTTTCAAATTAGATTAAACTGACAAATTCCTTAATTGGTAGGACTGCTAATAAGCCTGCAGTAAATACTTTTCAGTGAATGGATAAAACTTTGATGACTTGAGAGGCCTGCGTCTGGCCTGGAGGTAAAGATGCCAGTAGGTTGCCCACGTCTCACATCAAAAGTGCTAGGGTTCGATTCCCAGCTCTGGTTTCTGGTTCCAGCTTTCTGCCCATGCAGATGCGGGCAGGTAGTGTGACAGCTCAGGTAATCAGGTCTCTACCACCCAAATGGGAAACCTGGATTGAGTTCCCAGCTCCTGGCTGCAGCCCGGGGTCCAGCTATTTTGGACATCTGGGGAGTGCACCAGTGAATGGGAGCTTTTTCTGTCTGTCTCTGCTGGGCCAAAGCCGGGAGCCTGGAATTAATGACAGAGACCCAAGTAATTACACCATCATCTGCTGACTCCCAGAATGTGTGTTAGGAGGAAGCTAGATTGGCAGTGGAGTAGCTGGGGCTTGAACCAGGCTCTCTGATACAGAACGCAGGTGTCTGAAATGGCAACTGAATTGCAGTGCCAAGTGCTGAACCCTGTGGTATAGTTTTAAGTAAATATTGTTTTGTTGACTTTATACATATACAAATTAAGGCTAACTATTTTGAGGTAAAGATTCAATCTGATGTATTTTAATGAACAAGTAAAATTAATTTTCAGTTCATCTTAATTTGTACACCTACAACTTGCCATGATATGTTAAGTGACTTTGCTTTCTAAAATTGGTTGAGTATTTATACATCAGTCCTCTTGTGCGCTGTAATCACAGGGTGAAAACACTGTTTTTTTAAGATGGTCCATTGGTAAACCGCAGCCTAGTCCAAGGTATACAATCAGAAATGCCCAATTAGTCCAAGTTAATGTAGTGTTTAGGGCATACACACTTTTTTCCCAGTGAAAAATAATTGGCATGATCTCTTTTGTTTGCACGAGTAACATTCTATGATAATTTCTGACTTTAAAAAGTGTGAAAGATTTTTTTTTAAATGTAAAGATATTCTAAACAAAAGGATGACAAGCGTTGGCTCATGAACCAAATCCTGCCCAGAGGCCTGTTTCTGTAAACAGAGCTTTATTGGCACATAGCCAGACTCATTTGTGTATATATTGCCTAGGGCTGCTTTCGCACTGCCGAGTCCTAGAACCTGCAAACCTAAAATCTTTACAGTCTGGGCCTTTAAGAGAGGAGTTGTTGGCCCTTGATGTAGACACTTAGATTCTCAACACCCAAGAATGTCCAGCTGGGATTATTGTGGGTTTTTCCCAATGTAGCAAGATAGTCTTTTAGAACATTTTCAGGGGTCAGCATTGTGGCGAAGTGGGTGAAGCCTCTGCCTGCAATGTTGGCATTCCAGTGGGCAATGCTTTGTGTCCCAGCTGCTCACTTCCTATCCAACTCTTTGCTACTGCCTCTGGGAAAGCAGTGGAGGGTGACCTAAGTGCTTGGTTCCCTGCCACCCACATGACAGACCTGAAAGAAATTCTTAACTCCTGGCTCTGACCTGGCCATTATGGCCATTTTGGGAGTGGAAAATCTCTCTCTCTGTCTCTTTCCCTCTCTCTGTAACTGTGCCTTTTCAAATAAATAATGAATCTTTAAAAAAAAAAAAAAAGATTTCCATCAAAGATATGGACAGAGTTGATAGTGATGAATCCTGCAGCACGTTTCCTGAAGTCAGTTGAGGCCCCGTGTGTTGTCCTTCGCTGCTATCCTGGAGTGATTGAGTGCTCTCAAGGAAAGAGACTTGTCAGTGAGGTGTGGAACCCAACAAGCTGGTTAGCTACCAGAGTCTGACATAGTTCATCACAGCAACCCCAGCTCCTGAGTTTTGACAGCTTTGTTTCGGACTCTCGTGTGTGTCTTTTCTTTATTCTAAACTTTCTTGCTTTCTGTTCTCTCTCTCCTCTCTCTCTCTCTCTCTCCCTCTCTCCTCTCTCCTCTCTCTCTCTCTCCTCTCTCTCTCTCCCCCTCTCTCCCTCACCCTCTCTCTCTCCTCTCTCCTCTCTTAATTTGAGAGAGAAAGCAAGCTCTGATCTACCATTTCATTCCCCAGATGTGTGCAGGGAGGTGGGTGGCAGGTGAAACCTGGAGGTTGGAACTCTCAGTTTGTGCTCTCATGTGGGTAGCAGGAACCCAACTGTTTGAGCCATCACCACTGTTTCCTAGGGTCTCATTAACAGGAAGCTGGGGCCAGGAGCCAGGACTGTATTGAGCCCAGGCACAATGTGGGATCTAGGCATCTGAAATGTTTATCTATAAACTCCTGCCTGTGTTTCTTTTAATTTAAAGACTTGCTCTATTTAGGTTTTTACTTTAAATATTTTTGTTTCGTTATGAGAACATTTTACTATATCTAGAGAGAGAATCAACTGTGGTTATCATAAAATAAAATCCAGGAAATCATTGATCTAATTTGTAAAGACAATAATCCAGTTTGGCCTGTTTCTCTCAATCAGCCATCTAGTCAGTCTTATGGTGGAAGTGAGATGATTGATACATTCTTGCTTTAGGTTTGCTTTTTATAAAGTGAAGGCATTTTAGTAATATGTAAAATGTAAATGAATAATGGTTAGAATTTTAGCATAAAGTATTAAAATGTTAGCTTGTTTTGTGAATAACTTTCTAGATCTTGATGCTCTCAGATATTAACAAGAAGCTTTTCGTTAATAAGCACTCCAGTTTGTTGAAAATATATCCAGTTTTTAAAGAATAAGTGTTTTATTTCATGAATAGCTTGTACAAAACTATCTGTATCTGAAAAACTTTCTCTTCTCATACTTTCTCCACACTTGAAATTCTGTATCTATCTGGCTGTTTCATTTGCATATCTCTATACTTATATTTACATAAGTACACTATTCTGTTCGCCACAAGTAGTATTGGTGATAACTTTCTACTGGAAATTGCTGACTTTTATATTTTCCACTTAGAAAAAAAGGTTTTATTTATTATCTAGTGTTGTTTCTGTGAAGAAATTTACATGTACAAACTTTTTTTGCTATTGTTGCTAAATTTAAAACACAAAACAGTTAACAAGACTGTGATGTCTTATGCAAGTTGAACTATGGGAAGAATACTCAGATTTTTATTTACTGTGAAATAGCTCATGAATACTAGAAATTCTTTCAAATATATTATCAATAATCCATTTTTTAAAAGATTTATTTATTTATTTGAAAGTCATAGTTACACAGAGAGAGAAGGAAAGGTGGCGGTGGGGGTGGGGGGTTTTCCATCAATAGTTCACTCCCCAATTGGCTACAACAGCAAGAGCTGTGCCAATCCAAAGCCAGGAGCCAGGAGCTTCTTCCAGGTTTCCCACACAGGTACAGGGGCCCAAGGACCTGGGCCATCTTCTGCTGCTTTCCCAGCCATAGCAGAGAGCTGGATTGCAAGTGGAGCAGCCGGGAGTCGAACTGGAACCCACATGGGATGCTGGCACTGCAGGTGGTGGCTTTACCCACTGTGCCACAGTGCTGTCTCCAGTAGTCTACTCTTCATTTTAAAGTAATTCTCCCAATTGGAACATTAAAAGCAAGACTGTTTAGTAAAGCTAATAATATTTCTAATTCTTTTTTTAAAAGATTTATTTATTTATTTGAAGGGCAGAGTTTCAGAGAGGCAGTGACAGACAGAGAGACAGACAGAGAGAGGTCTTCTATCCACTGGTTCACTCACAACATGGCCGCAACGGCTGGAGCTGTGCCAACCTGAAGGCAGGAGCCAGGAGCTTCTTCCGTGTCTCCCATGCTGGTGTAGGGGCCCAAGCACTTGTGCCATCTTCTGATTTCCAGGCCATAACAGAGAGCTGAATCGGAAGTGGAGCAGCTGGATCTCAAACTGGTGCCCATAAGGGATGCCGGCACTGCAGGTGGCAGCTTTCTCCCACTATACCACAGTGCTAGCCCCTGTAATTAATTCTGATTCTTTATTTCATTAGAAGGTAAAATAAGATTACCCACTATTCATTACCTGAGTAATCTAACCAGGTTGCTGATTACATCTTAATTCTCAACATATTGCTATGCTGTAAATAAAATTTGGTGACCTTTAAAAAATTATAAATAACTATGTCCTAAATGAAATTATGTATTTTTCATGATAATTGAGAGACATACAAAAATAGAAATAGAACCTAGCTTCTTGTTTCAGGAGATTACAATAAGATTAAATGACTAAAATAAACCTGACTTTGATGACTGTGGCCATCGTTACTAAGTGGTGATCTACACCACTGAATGTTCTAGTGGGTTTTCAGTTTGCAAGCTGCGTGGGGACTTGAGCCTTAAGCGTCCACAGCTAAGGAGTGGCCGAGGGTTCTGCGCGACTTCCCAGACTGGCTCATGCAGGAGAAAGATTGGGCCTGGAGTGTGCTTGGTCACAGCTCTCTGCTGCCTCGTGTGGGCACTCCAGGGCACTGCAGAGGGCTTCCGCTCCGAAGACACCATCTTGGCAGAGCAGGAGGCACACTTAGGGTTTCCAGTCCTCCGGTGAGGCTGTTTTTCTCCAGGTTGACTCATGTCCATCTTTCAGTCATTAGAAACGTCTGGGCAGCGCAGGGACTGCTGCTGCAGGGCTGACCGAGGTGGTGAAGTCTGGCTTTGGAAATCCACCTCGTGGGCCATTAGTTTACCAGCAGTGAGTCACAGAAGTGATTGGCTTCATCCCTGGATACCTTTGGCCTGACTAAGACATCACGCTCTGTGTCGACAGTGTGTTTCTTCCATTCTCCTCCCACTCCTTTCTCTCTCCCTCTCTCTCTGTCTCTCTTTTAAGTGTTTAAGAATAGGATGTTGATTCAGCTCTGGATAAAGCCTTCCCTCTTCCCAGTAGGGTTTCTCATTCTCCTTCTCCTTCCATCTTTGCTTCACTGCCAGCCCCTGCTCTTCTCCACCGCTGCCCCTGGACTGTGGTCCCTTGTAGCCTGCTCCCTCCAGGAGCTCCTCCGTGGCTGGACTCTGTTTTCTCTGGAATTCAGCGAGAGCCTAGTGAGCACCACAGTGCACCTGGTGCGTGTGCACCTTTGTACTTCATTCCCAGTCGGGAAGTCCTTATCATTCCCCAGCTGGGGAATCAAAGTAACCTGGCTTTTATCATTGGCATCAAACATTTCAATAGCATAAAGGATTTTACCCTTCATCTTTTTTATTATATTTGATTTAGTAGTTCAGTACTTTCAGAGACAATTTTTACTTGGTTGTTTTTATTACTTTTCTTTATGTGTATATAGAAACCCATACATCTATTTATTCTAGTTTTTTCTGTGTGTTTAAAAATGTATACTAACCGTTAGATGCTATTCTTTCCTTGGAAGAACTTTTGGGGGACCACCAGTTCACATCCACCAGTGTTTATTCCCTCAAAATACTCTCTAAGGATGAAACAGAAAGGAATTGGAAGCTCACTCCATCCCCGTTTTTAGTCAGTGAAGAAGTGGAAGCAGTCTGAGATTGAATCGACTGCAAAGTCATAAACCCAGCAAATGCCAGCGCTGAGACTGGGGGTAATCCTGCGGGACAAGTGTGAACATTGTTCTCGGGTGTGGAGATAGCGTATCTGTGACTGTTCGAGTCGGCACTGGGCAGGAGCAACCCCTGCGAGTCAGAAAGCAGGGCAGTGGTGAAGCTGGTATTGAAGGCCTCAGCCGCTCTTACCTTTTGTAAAAGACATTAATTAGTTTTGTTAACAGCAGTATTCCTTTCTGATGTATAGCAGAAATAATCACAGTGAAACAGTGAGAGTTTTCTAATAATAAAATGTGTAGTGCAAGTAACTTGCTTTGGATATCATCAAACTTTGGCAATGAGAAGAATAAGAAATAATGACAAATACATTTTAAAAAACCACATTGCAATAAGAAGTAACTACTGAAAATAAACACATAATTAACAGTTTGAGACTATCACAAATGGATGATATGCCACCATTGTTTAGATATTGGGCCATTTTTAGAAGATATAGCACATTCCTCTAACTGTGGATTCATAAGGAATCATATATGTCAGTCTAAAAGCAGTATTCACCCAAGAGAATCTCAGTTTCAGGTTCATGAACTTGTGGTTCTGCATTTTAGTTTGGAACATTGTCCTTAGTTTCTAAGTTTTGCTTCATAAAATACCTAAGTGCATTTATTGTCATGATTTTAATCTCCAGAATTTTAAAACTAATTAATGTATAAATTACCCACATCACAGTCAAGTTTTGGGTAGTTTTTTTCCTTTGTTTTTTCTAATGATTGTTCTTTGTTGTAAAAATGAGAACCATTTAGCTGGGCATGAGGAGGCTAAGGGGCAAGGAGAGGATGAGTGTGCCCCATGTGGCGATGTCTGGAGATGCTTCCGACGCCACAGTGGGGAAGGGGTTGCTACTGGCATCAGTAGACAGAGGCTGGGGACACTGCTGAACATCCTACATCGGACAGCACCACAATGACCGACCCAGCACACAATGTCGACAGTGGTGAGGATGAGAAACCCTGCTCTAGAATTTAACCAAGTGTTGTCTCTGAATCTGGGTGAATGTCACCTATCAGAATGGGATCTCATTTTTCTTTACATGTCACTTTTATTTTTCCACTAAATCCTTCCTAGAGCTTTAGCAAATATTTACCTGAACACAGGAAAAAATCATTCTGATTAGTAGTACTCCGGGGACGGTCTCAGCCTTAGGTCTTCTGGTCTCCCGGTAAGAGCCAGTTCAGGGCACCCAGAGAGCAGGGCTGGCAGTTGGGGACCGTCTTCATCAGATCTGCCACCCACTGCTCCACAGAGCCATGTCGCTCACTGCCAAAGTCGTGGAGCATGTTTACTTTAGTTATTAGTTCTAACAAGAACAAATCTTTTCCTTGGGGATAAGCTGTGGAGTCCATGTTTTGGCTTTGATATGAAATAAGCATTAAAAGAGATTGGAGTTTATGTTTCAGCATGTAAGAATATAGTAATATCTCTGTGACAGGTTCACTGTATATGAGAATTTTCCTTTAGAATTATTAGAATTCATATATATTTCAGTGTTTTAGGAAGTAATATAATGTGTGACACAAATAACTGTAACTTATTTTTATTTAATCACACTAGG
Organism: Lepus europaeus; assembly: GCF_033115175.1. Classification (NCBI taxonomy): domain Eukaryota; kingdom Metazoa; phylum Chordata; class Mammalia; order Lagomorpha; family Leporidae; genus Lepus; species Lepus europaeus. Next base: position 2,630,472 of record NC_084829.1, on the reverse strand, counting down.
CAGAAAGCATTCTCTCTGTATATAAATTATATAGATACATGTGCATAGTATATGTATAAATAAAATAATCTTTCAGAATATTACTTTGTATTTGCCATTGTGACCAGCAAATTCAAATCATGCAGTTATAGATGAATCAAGAAACAAGTGAACCAATACCAAACAACTCAATATTTTATTTATATTTCTATCTATCAAAGGTGCCTTGTGGTTTCTTTAGATGAGCATCAGTGTCATAACTCACCGAAAAAAACTCAGTTACCTATTGTGAAATCTGGGGATGAAGTAATTCCCTGTTTGAGTTCAGTAGAGCATTATGGATTTTACACAATGCCATTTTGTGTGTTCGTAAATGGTGAGATTGTTGACCATTACCCTTGGGCCCACCAGGTTCTGGGTGGCCTTTCTGGTTGGGGCAGAAAGTGACGTCATGTGGTTTACCATTGCATTTGTAGACTGATACTTCACAGATGACATTTATCCTTGGCGCTCGCAGCGCTGTCTGGTCCATGTTATTCTGTGTGGAGAGATGAGGTATAATTGCTTAAACATGAAAGACACTTGAAGCAATACTTGGTCTAGTGGAGGTGGTTATTACCACCAAACAGAATGAATTCCCTGTCACCTACCAAGGTGAGACCTCGGGGGTTGTTAAATAGAATTCAAGGATATTTTTCGATGTTTCATAACTTATGTGGCATCAGCGTTGGAAGCCAAAACCAACAACTGTCTTTATCTCATGCAGCACAACTTCCCACACATAGCCAGCCAGTGTAAAAGGAGAACATGGCTACTCTTCAGCTGTGTGCATTGAGTCTGCAGTTCCCTCATCTGCACGTGGAGCAGGGGCCATGCGCACCTGCTTGGAGCATCGTGAGAATCACTGTGCAGACACGTGTGATAAAGATCAAGACAGTGCCCGTAGACTTTGTGTTGCCTTGTCCTTCCTCTTTTCTTCCCTGTTCCCGTGTTTTCCTCACCAAATCCTAGAGCACTGATTCCTTTGCCCGACCCTTCCCAGGTGAGAGACCTTATTGGAGCCAATTGTTTTAGTGGGTTTCTTGTGGCTACTGGTGTTACTGAGAGAGTGAGGAATGAATGCAACAGAGCTTGCCAACAGGAGAAGGTGTCAACTGAAAACTGATAATATGTTGGTGATGTTGGCTGATGAACTGGGGGAGGCCTGGAGACCTCCCTGACTTCAGAAAGATAAAATGTAGCTAATGTTGAAGAGTAGCTGCAATCATAGGAAAAGCCTTTTACATGTGAGATTCTGGCAGGAAAACCACTTAACATCTGAGTTAGGGAAGTCAGAAAATATGAATGAAGGGATTATGGGTAAATACCAAAGGCCTATGAAAGACCCTTGAGAAAATTAATGAAACCCTCAAGTATTTTTAAAAATGATTCATGTATTTTTATTAATGGTCCTATGAAAATATTACATGAAGTACTAAAGTTTTGCCAAATAAAATTACAAACCAGAAAATACCCACTTTACATTTTGGCTGTGCTAATAACAAACACATAGGTGCAAAAAGTACATTTTATTAAATAAATTGCATATTACTTCAAAAGAACATTTTGTATTTTCTTCAAAATTTTTCAGTTTAAGTCAGAAGTTTCTTTTTCACCATTTGTTACAAAATTCTGTTGCCCTCTCAGTTGGTTCAAATAAGAATCAGATGTATTCAACTGCGTGGATTGAGTCTAGTTCTGCCACTTCAGATGAGTGACTGTTGACCAGGTTCTCGTCTGTAAAATAAGATAATAATAGTTTTCACTTAGGGTTGTTCTGAGCTAAAGAAAATAGAAACTAGCATGTTGGTTCTGTTACCACTACCATTAATGTCCTACCTGGAGAAGTGGATTCTGTTTGCACCACCTTACAATTTAAAATGTAATAATAAAATAAATAAACGGGTAGATGGCTTGTTTTCCTGAGCACTTTGGAGGTAAGCATTCAGAGGTAGGTGAGTGATAATTACCGTAGATAACACCCAATAAAGTAATTCACAGGATATTGGGCATGAAATGTTAGAGACTGATGGTCTGTCCCCCTGTGGTTTGTGGGATGTTTACTTCCCAGTTATTGTTATGTAGAAGTTAGTGGTATGGAGAGAGCCTAATGATGAGTGGAGTAAACAGTTCGCAGAATGTGCAGAATCTTATGTGCAAGGCGATGTCTGCTCTTTTCTTCTCCCGCTGGTGAAGTTGCAGATTTCTTAGAAGGTGCCGGAAGCTGAAAGTACAAGTCATTAACCCGTGAGGGAACGCGATCCGGCAGTGCAAACATGGTCTGATCACAAGGGTTCCTTCCTGGCCGTGAGAAAGGTGACTGTAGCATGATTTCCCCAGTGGGATGGGGGAGCCCCTGTGCCCACAGGAGGAAAACTAGGTAGTGGCACAGGGGAGAAGCTCCTCCTGGCCCACAGGCCTCTGAATGATCCTAGCAGTTAGTTTGTGCCAGGGAGCAGTTCTTTCCTAAGAAGGGAGAGGCATTTCTCAGACAAGCACAGATTAATTTTATTGGAGGAAGACCAAGTTATGCATGGTTAAGGGCCTTGGTACCAATACATCTCCGATTGGGAGACCACGGACTAGGCATGCTCAGAAGATGTTGAGGAAGGCTTCCTAAAGCTGTAGACACAGGGAGTTATTCCTTCCAGCCATATTTTAGGACAGGGACATACATGCAAAGGATACAATCTACCCGTGCATGGCTGGCAGTAGAATGAAACAATGCACATCTTGAAAAATGGACATGTGTGCTTCTCTATTCAGTGAGCAGAACTTGGACAGCACTGAATGCTGCTGTGCCAATTACAACTCATGATTATGAAAATGCGATTGCTTTTGTGGGCTGGGTTTGGAGTGGGGGTGCAGGGGTTGTGCGCTCCCAGGAGCTCAAGAGGGAACAGACTGCTCAGGGCCACCCAAGCTTCCCTGGGGCTGGGGCTGGGGCTGCTGCAACTGCTCACTGTGGAATAGGACCTGGTGGGTCTGTGGTGGCTCTGCCTGCACCCAGTCCTCCCTCCCTGCAGCCCTACAGCCACGTCCCCCAAAGCCTCTGCTGGGCTGTTCTCAGCCTGTTCCTTTTTCCAGTCTGATTCTAAGTGCTTCTAAAAGTTGAAGTTTAAACATAGATCCCTCTTGAGAAGTTTGAGTTGCTCCTGAGCTATTAGTTCGCATTTATAAAAACCTGTCCTCTGGTAGGACTGTTAGTGGTACTTTTTATAAAATGATGACACAGCAGCGTACCCTTAGTTTTTCCTGGCCATGTGGTAGGCACTATTCTCTCTCATCTCTTTTAATTCTAATAATAAAGCTATTAGGTAGATATGATTATGTCTGTTTTATAGGTGGGGAGACAGGAGTTTAGAGAGCTTAAACTACCTTTCCAAAGTAAGCCAAGAGTTTAGGATTTGAACCCACACGCTTGCCTGCAGCACCATGCAGCCGTCGGCGACATCACACAGCTCCTATGCTGGCTGCTCATCTACCCTGCTTTGTTTTCCAAGATCAGCTTCGTCCATCATCTCCCTTTCTTATCCTCTAATCGTTTCTGAAGACATTCACTGCTGTTTGGCATTTTGCTGGTTCTTCTTTCCTTTCTGGTTTTTTTTAAAAATGTTTTTATATTTTTTTAAAATTTGAAATGGGGGGGGGTAGACACACACACATACACACATACACACACACAGAGAGAGAGACAGAGAGATCAATCTATCTACTGGTTCACTTCCCAAATGTCTACATCAGCTGGGGCAGACCCAGGGCAAATCCAGAAGCCAGAAACTCCATCCGGGTCTCCTTTGTGGGTGAAAAGGACAAAGTACTTGTGCCATCATCACTGCCTCCCAGGGTGCGCAGTAGCAAGAGAGTGGGTCAGACGTGGAGGTGACACTCCAACCCAGGCATTCTGATACGCAGGGGTCCCAAGAGGCAGTTTAACCCTCTGTGCCACAGTGATTGCCCCTCTTGGTTTTTTTTTTTTTTTTTCTGAGTTTGCTAAATCTTAAATTTGATTAGTGAAAAAGTGAAATATGGAAGCAAATCTTTGACCCGAGTTTTGTCACATAGTTGACATAAATCCGGAGACCAAAGGCTGGCGTTGTGGCACAGCAGGTTAAGCCGCTGCCTGTGACTCCAGCATCCCATAAAGGTGCTGGTTTGAGACCCTGTTGCTGCACTTCCGACCCATCTCCCTGTTAGAGTGCATGGGAAAGCAGTGGAAGATGGCCCAATACTTGAGTCCCTGCACTCATGTGGGAGAAACAGAGAAAGCTCCAGGCTCCTGGCTTCATCCTGGCATAGCCCTGCTGTTTGGTAGCCATTTGGGGAGTGAACCAGCAGATGGAAGACTTCCTTCCTGTCTCTTCACTCTCTCTAACTCTGCCTTTCAAAAAAAAAATCCTTAAGAAAAAAAAATCCTGGGACTAAACTCTGTTTTACCTCAGTTTGTTTACTTTCAGAAACTATGCTTCATCATGTTATTAGTTTTAGAGGCTGTCTAGTGAGTACCATGTCAGTGATACTGCTAAATGACAAATATCTTCATTTTTTCACAATTCTTTATATTGTTTGTCTTATGTGACTGTTAATTTTGCTTTTTGTGGTTTTGTTGACAGTTTGTTCCTAGCTGATTTGAAGAGTATTGGGTTTTGCAGCTCACAGACATTGGTTTTTGCAAATTACATAAGGGCCACTGGAACCTATGTGTGGACTCTAACATTCAAGACGGTTTTCCTAGGACCAAGAGTCTTTTGGTGAACCAGTTTGCCTCCTTGCGTGCTGTGATCTGGTGTCAACAGGGCTGGCACACATCTTGTGTGGCGCCTACCACATGCTTTTATGCTCAGTAGCTGTTCTTTAGAAAATCAGCCTGTGCCTCGCTTCCTCCATCACTGTGCTGGTTCCCTTGCGCTCCCCAGGCTCCTCTTTGCAAACCCCAGAGAGCTGAGGGACTGCAAGAGGCAGGGACGTTACTAAAGGAGAGCATGGGGGTGGAGCAGAGAAGTCACAGTTCCCCTCCCTTGGTGTTGCACGTGGACTCCGTAGCAGCAGTCGTGTCAAGGCTCGCTGACGGACACAGTGCCTGGAAATCACCCTTTGTTCCTAATATGTTCTTGCACTTGGAGTCTGACCCTTCTTGAAAACCTGTTTGAAGTTGAAATACAGTATTCGTGACAGCGATGACAGCGGAGGCAAGGTTACTCACTCCCCTGGGTTGGCAGCATTCGTCCTCATTGTTTTCAAGGTCTGGCGTGTGGAAGAGCAGAAACTGTCCTGAGAGCCAAGTGAGATGACTGTGCAAGGCTGCACACTTGCCTCATTTTCTAGATCCCTGTCTTGTCCTGGTTTTCTGTCAGATGAAGAATTGGAAGTGAAGACTTTAGAAGATTGTCTTGCTCTGCAGCCTTTATGCAGGGATGGCTAAAAGCCAGTACTGTTTTGTTAAAGTCACTTTGAACACTGGATTTATATTTCATAAATGTCCCTACACTTCTTAGTCCAGATGTGCGCTAGAGAAGTCTGCATCTGAGAGGCTTGGGTGTCACTGTTGGCATCCGTAAAGCAGTTCCTGTATCATTTCTGAAATAAAGCCTGAGTAGTAAAGCATGGTGGAAATAAGGCGTCCTTTTTTTTTTTTTTTAAGTGCCGAAGTCTTTTCTACAAAATGGAGTTACTTTCAAAAGATGAGGCACGAATTTCTATGTTATCCCTGTGAGTTTTCATTGGATGTGTAGAATTTGCTGCTCTCCCCTGACATCCTTTTCTGTTGTGAACCTTCTTTCCCTTACGTCTTATTGTGAGGTTAAGGTAGCAGAGTGGTCCCTACAACAGGAGGGCGGAGCAGACGCTCAGATGTTAGAGGAGAGACAGCCGGTGGTGCAGGGTCAAGTCACCACTGTGGCTCCAGCATCATGTTGGAGCGCTGGTTCCAGTCCTGGCTGCTCTGCTGCCGGGCCAGCTTCCCTGCTCCCCATGCTGGAGACCAGGGCGGAGCTCCAGTTCCTGTCTTCTGCCTGGCCCAGCCCTGGCTGTTGTGGCTGTTTGCTCTTCCTCTCCAATTCAAGCCTCCCAAACTCACCCTCTTCTCTGCCTTACGGCAAAAGCCCTCAGAAAGCTTGTCTGTGCTCCTCGTCTCAAAAGCCTTGCCTGCATTCCTCTGATGCCCTGTCTCTCAGACTTGCGCATTCTCCCAAAGCTGTCCCATCCCAGGCCCGGTTACCTTCGTGCCGCTGTGCCTCCTGGCTCTGTCCTTCCGGCCGGCAGCTGCCGTGTTACTCCCTGGGACCTGGCTTCCTGTGTTTTAGGATCCTGCTGTGTTCCTGCTGCACTCTGGCCTCCCTGATTTCTCCTTTTCAGCCTTCCTGTGCTTCGCCCTCTGTCTGACCTCCGAACGTGGTAGTGTTTGTGGATTTGTTTCTTGCTCACTTCCCTCTCTTGGTGGTCTCAGGACTTGAAACGCCATCCACATGGATGACTCCCAAATGTGGGCTTTCCGCCTAGACCCTGCTCAGCAGGCCAGGCAGGATCACAGAGCCACTCTGGCCCCACGTGAAGACTCCTAGTCTCCTCATGACGTAAATACCTCGTGGTCATTAGTTCTTGAGTCTTCCTGAGTCCCTTGTACCAAAGGAACAGAAAGCTTCACGCAGTGCACGTGTGGAGCCGGGTCAGCTTCTACAGAGAACGTAGTTTTGACTTCGTGGCTGTTCTTGTTTGGCCACGGTTCTCAGCTGCGGCCCTGTCTCCCCAGCAGGAAGTTGGGGAGGTTATCATTTCTGAGGGGGTATTGCTGGCAGCTAATGGGTAAAAGATCGGGATGCACTGTATACCCCCACAAAAAGTGAAAGGGTTATCCAGCCCCACAAGTCAGCAGTGCCCCAAGTTGAGAAACTCTGAGATAAGGATTTGTGTGTTTCAGTTGTCAGTCAGTGGGAAATGCATTAAAATGCCTGGTTGCAAATAGCAAAGTAGTTTGAGCGTTTCTCTTTAAACGCATATTTGTAAATACTTGCCAAAAGGTGGAAGCTGTCCCCGACAAACGCACATTGTGAATTGTCCCCTTTCAAGCCTGCGATTCCTTTAAGCGTGCCTGCTGGATTCTGAGTACCTGCAGTTAAATAGTGTTGCTCTTGGCAGGGCTCGGTGAGCAAATGAGGTATGATCTCTCTGATCTCAGTGGTCTGCTCAGTCAGCCGTGACCTTCTCCGTGTCTCCTCTTTCTACACCCTGTCTGTCCTGAGCCACGGCCCAGGCACTTCTCAGTGGGGTGGCCAGAGATTACCACAGGGGAAAAATGCAGGGCCCCACAGCGGAGGTTCATGTGGGGTTCAGAATAAATTGGAATGAATTCTGTTTTGCAATGAGTATCGTCCAAACTGTCTTTGTACTTTATCTAACTCCAAAAAAAATCTTTAAATCAAGGACTTTTGGAAGAAGTATTGGGCAACGGAACAGAATTTCTATTACAGAAATTGTGATTACTTCAAATACTGTCTGGCCATGTTTTACATGTACATGTGTACATGCATATGAATACACAGTCATGCACACATACAAACAGCAAAAATTGCTACACACAGTTGCGTTGCTTCTTAGCAGTTAGTATAATTTGAGAGCCATGGAAATATACACTTGAAAAATTAGTAATTTCTTGTGATGAGCAGCAGAACTGTCCCTAGTAGAACTTTGTATACCTTTCCTAGCGTTTCTTCCCCTACTTCCACTTTAAACAGTGCCAACTATTGCATTGTCTTTAAAAACAAAAGTCTCTATTGAAGTAATAATACATTGTGAGAAAGATTGTGACTTAGTAGCTGATAAAATTCTTTAATTTCAGCAAGTGTGCCACTATTCGTTGTCTAAAAGGCAATTCCAGTATCTAGCTCAATGCTGGTAATTTAAGGTGTATGTTTTATACATTTCATCCATTCTTTTCTGCCAGCTGTTGTTTTAGAAGATACTTGAATACAGGGATATTATATTAAGACAAGATAGAAGAAAGTTTAACAAGGATTATGTTAAACTACATGTATACACACATGATGTGAGGACCAGACACAGGACAAAGCCAGGAAATGGAGACCTTGGCTGTGACTCTGTGTCTGAACCCCTCCTGCTGTGCCCCTGCAGCCACCCCATCACCTGTCTCTGCAGGAAGGGAGGTGTGGTGATGAGGAGGGACCATAGAGACATGATGATCTGATGGCTCCAAATTTCTTAAAAAAAAAAAAAAAAGTAGTTTGCCTTGGATGTGAAAAACAAAATCATTAAACATAACTATTTTAGTGAGGCAAAATTGGAGGTTAATACGTATATTTTTATATGCATATACTCATGGTACACATATATTCCACATAAAATACAATGTAAAACTGAATGTTTTCTGACTGTCTAAAGTGAAAATTAAAATAAATACATGTCAGCGTGGCACAGTTACTCACATTACATCCAGATGTGCAGAGAAAATGCAGTTTCTTTATTTCTCTAGGTCCCTCGTCATCTTTCTGACAGTTCCTCTCCTGCTGGTAGAAGGGGAGCCTTGGCATGCCAACATGGTACCCCCCATGGCCACTTACTGAGAGATGACGACTGTCCAGGCCTTCAGGGAGGGCTGGCAGCATGGCAGAGCAGCAGACCCTCACTGGCGTGGGGATCCTGGGAGGGGAGGACCTCAGGGGTCAGTATTCCTGGTTCCCAAGGGAAGCAGACACTTGCCCTGTTAGGGGGAAACCATCATTTGCATGAATGTCCTCTGGTCTCCTGCAGTCCAGACTGTTCAATATAAACCTTTAGCAAGTGGACAAAGAAACAAATCACCATCAGTCACAGTCAGCAGAAATAATAAATAAGAAATTAGTCCCCCAGGACCTCCAAGTACTGCTATGATCGTATTCAGGAGATAAAATTACAAAAACACATAGAGATAAAGTGATAAATCACAAAACAATGAGCAAGCCACAGAGTTTTAAAATGTCCTGGCAGGTTTGAAGACATCATGGTGAGTGAAATAAGCTGGACACAGGAAGACAGATACCACATGTTCCTCCTCGTATGTGGGAGCTCAAGTTAAACCAACAACAGCAACAGCAAAACAAAAAATAAAACCAAAACCAAAAAGGAAAAAACATGCCTGTGTGTGTGTCAGTATTGCTGAAAATGTAGCTGTATGAAATTTTATTTTATATATTTGTCACACCTATGGTTAAGAGTGTTACACTACTGTGGTTTTAATGATCTGTGATTATTTTAAAATTTACTGTATTTGGATGAAAGGGTTGTTTTTCCATTAAGGTACTGTTGAATGTAGCTGTGTCTACACTAAACTAAGGGTCTTTTTGCTTTTTACTTGTTAAACTTCTTATTTGGTGAAGTTTTGAGCCTTTTTTACTGTAATGTAAATTTAAAATATATTATCTCAAAAACTAAAAAAAATACAAAAAGAAGGAAAAAGGATGGGAGGGAAAAAAGGAGAGGGAAGAAGGGAATATTATATTTTTAGGATTGTCTCTACAAACCATATTGAATCCATTAAAAACTAATTAACATAAAAATGAAAAGTGTTAGTGAACTTTAGAAATGCAAAAAATAATTATTATTATTTAAGATTGCTGAGGGAAGATCAGCTGAGTCTAAGGAACTGACCCAAGATTGTGGAGGAAAAAAAGATTGGAAGATAAATTGAGGAAGTGGGGCCGGCGCCCTGGTGTAGTGGGTGAAGCTCTGCCTGCAGCACCGGCATCCCATATGGGCCCGGTTTATGTCCCGGCTGCTCCTCTTCTGATTCACTTCTTCACTAATGGCCTGGGAAAGCAGTAGAAGATGGCCCAAATGCTTGGGCCCCTGCACCCACGTGGGAGACCCGGATGAAGCTCCTGGCTCCTGGCTTTGGATCAGCCCAGCTGTGGCCATTGCGGCCGTATGGGGAGTGAAACAGCAGATGGAAGACCTTTTTCTCTGTCTGTAACTCTGCCTCTCAAATAAATAAACAAATCTTAAAAAAAAAAAAAAACCAAAAAACAAAAACCTACATTTTAAAAAAAATGAGGAAGTGTAGCATTCTCAGGAGAACATGGAGTGTGAGGTAGTATTTAAAGAGAAAGCTGCTTTGAAAAGTCCGGTCTAGATGAAATAGCCCCTGCAGGAGATACCCTGTGAGCACTGGGCAGGAAACTGTGTCTGAGACACTGGATGGACACTTCGCTTCAGCAGAGAACAGAGGGCGTCAGGACACCAACGAGAAAACACATTACCTAGAAAGGAGTGGCAGTGGGACCAGCAGCAGGCGCCTCTGTAGTACATACTGGAAACCAGGAGACAGTGGGCAGATACCAACAGCATGAAAAAGGAAGTCATTTTCAACCTGGAATTGTGCTCTATCTCTGCATTAAAGGAACATCGAAAGAATGCATTTTAAGAGGGCAGCCTATGCTAGAAGAAAGACACAAAAAAGAATGATGAGAAGTGAAATTGATACAGGAACACACACAGCACAGCACGTCTGGTCCAAAATTATGAATCGACGCGTGAGTGCTTTCTGAAGAAAGCGACCCAGGGAGCTGTTCACTTGAGGCAAACTCACCAACAAGCTAAAAGGAGGGAAAACTTACTCTATCACCTGTAAGCTCATTCTGTGAAAGTGGAGACCCTGTTTGACACTGTGCTCATGAAAGCTATATGAATCACACTTGTGTTGATATTTAAGTAGTACATTCCCCATTTATGTTTTATCACATATCTTAAGTGTTCTGACCCTTGATTCTAGGAGTGGGTTGAGTGGTAGCCCAGAAGAAAAATGTCCACTTCCTAATTTCTGAAACCTGTGAATGTGACTGCCTTGGAAAAAGAATCTTTGCAAATGTAATTAAGTTCAGGATTCAAATGAAAAGATCCTGCTGGACTATCAGGCTAGGCCTTAAACCCGATGAGACGTGTCCTCACAGGAAACAGGAGTGAAGACACCGACATGCAGAGAAGGCAAAAGTCCATGTGAGGCTGAAGGCACAGATTCGCTGGATGCAGCCGTGTGTCAGGGAACAAGGTTTTGTCTGCTGGAGCTCGCGGAAGGAGCCTGGCCCTGCTGGGTTTCAGACTGCCAGCCTCCAAGAGTGTAAAACTAACATGTTTGCTATTTTCAGCCACCTAATTTGTGGTAGTTTGTTTTGGTAGCCATAGGAAATTAATACACTCCTGAAAGATTAATTTATACCAACACCCTCCAACCCAGATTTTAAGTTTGAAAAGATAGTTCAGTGTCCGCTCTAACATAGTGTTGAAACTAGTCTTTCTAGGAATACCACATCCCTGGTTTCTCAAGATGGCATCGAGGTAAAGGTGACACAGGTGTGGCTTGTTTGGCTTTGTTCTGACCGAGGGCACCTAGTGTCCTCAGGCTTACGTGGGACCCTCTGAGTGCCTCCTGGTGTGGGCTGCAGAGTTGCTGCTCGGAGCTGCCCCCTTTCCTGGTGGCCACAGAGGAGGAACTGGGCCCAGGCCTGCCTCTCCCTGGCATCTGCTGCTAGCAGAATTCACAGGCTTCTCTGTCCTGAGGCTCCTGGGGAGTCAGCCTCACGCCTAGGTGGTCTACCCGCAGCCCTAACTACAGGGCACCTTTTCACCACCTCTGGACCACTTCCAGGCCATGGGTCGGGCCTGCCGACCCTCTTGCCACTACTTGTGACTTGTGGGGTTCTTACTTCCTTGGCTAGCGTATCCTCATTCAGCTGCCCTACGCCTACATAGATGGCTTCTAAGGAGAGCTCTTCAGATTCTCAAGTACGAAAGGGTGAAGGTTTGCATGCTGTCTTGTTCTGTAGGCTTGTGCCCAGAGAGGAAAACGAAAATGCCAACAGCTCGCCTGTCCCCACTCTACTCAGCTCCACCTGGGAGCCTCTCCTTTGGGAGGACCCCAGGCCATGCACCTGCCCATTGACACCCACAGGGCATCACCTCTGTAAGGAGTTGGGGGCTGTGACAGGCTTGACCCTTGATAGGTAGAGCGATTTAGGAAATTGTTGCTCTCCGTGAACGTTGCTGTTTTGAATTTCCCATGTAGCCCTTTCAGCCTTTCCTCCCCCTGGGCTTCCCATGGAGAAGGTCGTGTGAAGAGAAATCAAAAGAAAGACCTTATTTTTTTAAAAGATTTATCATGTTAAAAATGTCCAAGACGGCAGGAATTTATAACTAATAAAAGTACTTTGTGCTGGTGCAGTGTCCTGCAGCCTCTGAAATGTGGTACTCATTTGGGCTTTAGAGGAGATTATGATCTCACTTCATAGAAATGACAACTGAGAACTTCAAACACCTCTTTAAGATGCTAGCCCTGATAGAAGTAACGGCATCATCAGTAACTAATGTGCTCTGTCAGTCCTGGTCCCTGTGTTCTGCCTCGGATGTCTCCCACTTTGTCTCTGCTTAGACATTGAAGGTGGCCTTCTCGCCCTGCCAGCCCACGCTCAGGATCAGAGCTCTGGGGTTCCCTTTCACACAGGGGCTTGCCTTCCCTCTATTTCTCGGAGGCCAGCTTTGGATTTAAAGGAATAGTAATAATAAGATTGTATCCAGCGTTTATTGGTGTTTCTCATGTTTTTATGTCTGCTGTATTGCCTGAACAGAAGTTCAGTTCATTTTACCAGTGTTAGCAAAACACATGATTATCAATCTTAGAACTAATGTTGACTGAAACCTTTCCTAACTGCTATCTTCTTATGAATCTGCATTTGTGTGGGCACTTTGTTCTCCCGAGGTGGAGCAGCCTGACTCCAGGAGTGTTGACGAGGGCTTTTCTGTGTGTGAGTCCCTGGCCTGCTTTTGGCCGTAGTTGTTTGTTTAGATCAGTTCTCCTTCTCAGACTGTCAAAATCAGAGAATTAAGAGACACAGTCATAAAAGAGCTAAGAGATCTGAACTGAAACTTAATTACAGATACCATTAGCATTTTAAAGTCATAATTATAATAATGATTAACTTTTATTGTATATTAACTAATCATATTACCTGGCTTTTCTGGTTTAAACATCAAACCTACCTGTTAAGTGCTGTTACCATCCTTGTTTTACAAACAGGGACACGGGGATCATCTTTATGTTTTTGTAGTGATTTGTGTTCTATAGCATCACTCCAGCTACATTAATGTGGCCTGTGGTTTGGCGTGGCAAATATTAATATACAAGTAGTTTACGGACAAGACCGTAACTTCAGAGCTATACAAGTGGTTTGTGCAAGATAAAGCAGGTGGTAGCTAAGAGAGCTAGCCTTCCTTCAGTTTTTCAGGCAAACTTTTCTTAGTCCTCTTCCCATCAAGGGTCTTGGGGTTCAAGACTCTCAGAAAGCATGTGTGTGTTTAAAATAATTATCAGGGTTCTGTTGTCCACAAGTGTCCCACTTCACAAGCATGAAAGTCACATCCTGTGAGGAGAAGCACGTGCTGCCGCACACTGGGCTGGGGAAAGCAGCCCAAGGCGGAGAGCGGCTGAGGCAGGCTGGCTGGGGCACCCTGGGCTGCTTGTTCCCCGTGGGGGCTGTGCTGAGGCTCTCGGTGCCTCTCCGTTTACCTGTGCATTGGGAATGATGGGACAAAGTGACCTCTTACATTCTGTGACTTTATATTGTTCTGTTCTAAAAACACAGCTTTGTGAAACGAAGCAGGAAAAATGAGAATGAATTCGATAAACAACAAATAAGTTTCTTCTAAAAACAAACTAATAACACATGTTTGTAAAAATGTTTAAAATTAATCTGAAAATGCAATTAAGAAAACAAATAAACTGGGGACAAATTTAACAAAAGGGGTGCATACTTTCTTCACCGTTGAAAGAAATTTATAAAGACCTGAAGTAAATGGATAGACGTCCTGTGTTCATGGATCAGAAGATGTAATACTTGTAGGACAAAAGCAGTCTCCACATTGATCTAGAAATTCAGCGTAATTCCTATCAAAATCCCATTTGGTATTTTTGCGGAAATCAAGAAACTGATCCTAATATGTGGCAATTCAGGGGCTAGGGGGTAGCTAAAACAAGCTTTAAAAAGAACAAAGTTGAAAAACTCATACTTCTTGATTTTAAAACTAGTCACAAACCTGTAGTAATCATATATAGTAAGTCGTCATCTAGTGAGTCTGTGTGGGACGCGCCTGAAGGACAGATGTGTAGATCAACAGGATAAAATCAGGGGTGAGTGTCTGCCACAGCAGTTATGTTGCTGTGTGAGATGCCACGTCCCGTCAGGGTGCCTGGCCTGTGTCTGCGGTGCTCTGCCATTGATTCGTCTTCCTGCACACCTAGGAGGCAGCAGATGATAGCCCAAGGACTTGGGTCCCTACTGCATGTCTGGGAGACCCAGATGGAGTTCCAGGCTCCTGGCTTCCACCTGGGCCAGTCCTGACTGCTACAGACATTTGGAGAGTAGGATAGCAGATGGGAGACATTTCTGTGTCTCTATGCCTTTGTCATACAATGAATTTTTTTTTAAAGTATAGAATTTAAAATCAGGGGCCAGCACTGTAGCACAGCGGGTTAAAGCCTCGGCCTAAAGTGCCAGCATCCCATATGGGCACCAGTTTGAGTCCTGGCTGCTCCACTTCTGATCCAGCTCTCTGCTATGGCCTGGGAAAGCAGTAGAAGATGGCCCAAGTCTTTGAGACCCTGCACCCACATGGAAGTCCTGGTTTCAGATCAGCTCAGCTCTTGCCATAGTGGTCATTTAGGGAGTGAACCAGTGGATGGAAGACCTCTGCCTCTCTCTGTAACTCTGTCTTCCAAATAAATAACATAAATCCTTAAAAAAAGAATTTAGAGTCATAAATTACATTTGTGATTAATTTGTCAAAGGTAGCAAGACAACTCAGTGGAGAAAGAACAACCTTTTCAACAAATAGTACCAGGATATCTGTATGTCCACATGCAAATGAATTTGGATCCTTTCATCACTCTGTAAGCAAAATTTAACTTACAGTGGATCAAGGATCCAAATATAGGAACAAAACCTATGACATTCATAAAAGAGAATGTAGGAGCAACTCTTTAAGACCTTTGGTTAGACAAACCCATTTGAATATAGCACCAAAATTATATACTACAAAACAAACAAATTGGACTTCAACAAAATTAAAGACTTTCTGTGCTTCAAATGGCATTATGGATGAAGTGATAAAACTGCCTTTAGAATGACAGAAAATATTTGTAAATCCTATTTCTGATAAGAGATATGGATCCAGAATATGTAAAAAACCCCTATAACTGCCTAATAAAGACATGTAACCCAGTTAGAAAACAGGCAAAGGATCTGAATAGACATTTCTGCAAAGAAGATAACAAGTCACCAGGAACACACGGGGAGACAGATGCTTGAGATCGCTGGGTACTCCGAGGCATTCCGCTAGGTCCCCTCCAGGACAGCTGTAGGCGAAAGGGTGTAACCAGTGTCAGGGAGAACGTGGCGAAACTGGAACCTGTGTTGCTGCTGGTGAGAATGTAAGGTGGCATGGCTCCTTTGGAAAGCAGTCAACAGATCCTGCATAAGTTAAATAGAGTTACCATGGGACCAGGGAGTCCACTTCTAGGTGTATACCCAAAAGAAATTAAAACAAATCTGCAAGGACATTTGTGCTGGATGTTACAGCAGCGTTGTTCACCATAGCCTAAAGGAGGAAAGACCCAGGCGTTTGCTGATGAAGGGATAAATCAGTGTGCTCTCTCCCTGCAATCAAATGTTATTTAGCCAGCAGAAGGAGTCATAATAATAAATAACTATTGGCTGGCGCCGCGGCTCACTATGCTAATCCTCCACCTGCGGTGCCAGCACCCCAGGTTCTAGTCCCGGTTGGGGCGCTGGATTCTGTCCCGGTTGCCCCTCTTCCAGTCCAGCTCTCTGCTGTGGCCCGGGAAGGCAGTGGAGGATGGCCCAAGTGCTTGGGCCCTGCACCCGCATGGGAGACCAGAAGGAAGCACATGGCTCCTGGCTTCGGATTGGCACAGCGCGCTGACCATAGCAGCCATTTGGGGGGTGAACCAATGGAAGGAAGACCTTTCTCTCTGTCTCTCTCTCTCTATCTCTGCCTGTCAATAATATAATAATAATAATAATAATAAAATATTATTTAGCCAGCAGAAGGAATAATAATAATAAATAAATATTATTTAGCTAGCAGAAGGAATGATGTCTCCTTTCAGCCACGAAGTGGATAACCTTGAAAATGTTATCCTAAGGGAAAGAAGCCTGTCCCAAAAGACCACAGACTGTATGGTTGCGTTTATATGAAGTGTCCAGCACAGGTAAATCCATAGCAACAGGAGTCGATCAGTGGTGGCCTAGTTTTGGGGCATGGGGGAGAAATAGCTAGGGACTGCTAAGGGGCACGGGGCTTCTTTTGGAGGTTATAAAAGTACTCTTAAAATTCATTGTGGGTGATGACCATAGAACTCTTAATATACTAAGTGCTATCCAAGTGTAGACTAAATGGGTGAGAGGTATGATGTGTGAGTTATAGCTCAAAATAGCTGTTTCAAATAATAACGTGTAAAATCAAAATTTTAAGAACTAGAAATTTTGACTAATTATCCAAGATAACTTCTGGACCCAGACAAGAATGGATATACAATTCTAGTGCGACATTCAGAATCCCAGTACTGAAAGAACTTGAGCATTGTAATTACATAGATCTTACTCTGAATCCCGTTTTAGAGTGGCCAAATTCCGTAGTCTCTGAATCTCAGCTGCTTCATGTACAAAATCAGTTCTTAGTCCTTGGGTTGCTCTGGAAATTCAATGAGTTCTCCATGTAAAGAGCTTAGCGTTGGGCTGGTGCCGCCGCTCACTAGGCTAATCCTCCACCTAGCAGCACCGGCACACCAGGTTCTAGTCCCGGTCGGGGCGCCGAATTCTGTCCCGGTTGCCCCTCTTCCAGGCCAGCTCTCTGCTGTGGCCAGGGAGTGCAGTGGAGGATGGCCCAAGTACTTGGGCCCTGCACCCCAAGGGAGACCAGGAGGAAGCACCTGGCTCCTGGCTTCGGGTCAGCATGGTGCGCCGGCCGTGGCAGCCATTGGAGGGTGAACCAACGGCAAAGGAAGATCTTTCTCTCTCTCTCTCTCTCTCTGTGTGTGTGTGTATGTGTCTCTCTCTCTCTCACTGTCCACTCTGCCTGTCAAAAAAAAAAAAAAAAAAAAGCGTAGTGCTGACGGTGACAGCCGCCTTGAGGTGGTCATCATCCTGGGATTGTGGTGAAGGTTGGAAGAGGACTCTTCCCTGTCCTTGCGTGTGCTGCTCCTTCTGCCTTGAGTGAATCCCAACCTGATCTGCCCCTCCCAGACCTCACCAGGACACTCAGTGCAGGCTCCTTTCCTGGTGAGCACTTCCGACCAAGTCTGGTCACTGAGATGCAGGCCCTGACTCCATCCCCCTTGCATGCCTGTCTTTCATTAGTACTCAGGACTAGTCTATCAGCCTCTCTCCCACTCTGCGTGCTGCCCGAGGGGCTGCTGCTTGTGTGTCCG
The DNA here is from genome assembly GCF_033115175.1 of Lepus europaeus. Lineage (NCBI taxonomy): Eukaryota > Metazoa > Chordata > Mammalia > Lagomorpha > Leporidae > Lepus > Lepus europaeus. The sequence goes on along the minus strand of NC_084829.1, from coordinate 2,612,969 downwards.
GCTCTGTACGTGGTCGGCTGAGCACAGGGTTAGTACTAGTTAAAGGCAAGTGTGGCAGCATCAGATGCTTCTGTTTGACTCCTAAACGTTAGTTTATTGATCAGCAGGAAAATCAGGTCTGTTCTGTATTGGGAACTTTGTCTAATACTTCGGCATCACTAGGTAATGAATATACTTTGAGATCATAAAAGAGCCCTGAGTCTGAAAGACACACAGCAAAAATCCCGAGTTTAGTTATAAATTTAAATTTGCCATGAGTTCATAAAAAATAGAAAATTTAAAACTCTTGTCATAGATTTAGAATAATTTTTTCAAATAATTATATCTATTTTGAAAAGTCTGTTGTCATTTTTAAAAAGATTTTATTTATTTGAGAGGTAGAGTTACAGCAAGAGGGAGAAACAGAGAGACTGCCATCCACTGGTTCATTCCCTGAAAGACAACCGCAGTGACTGGAGCCGAACCCATCCAAAACTGGGAGCCAGGAGCCTCGTCCATCCTCCCATGTGGGCGCAGGGGCCTAAGCACTTGGGCCATCTTCCACTGGTTTCCCAGGCCATAGCAGGGAGCAGGATCAGAAGTGGAGCAGCCGGGAGATGACCGAGTGGCCATATGGGAGGCCTGCGCTGCAGACTGAGGTTTAGCCTATGATGCCATAGTGCTGGCCCCAAAAGGCTGTTTGAATCTCCATGTGGTTTATTAACTGCCGTGAAAAGTTGAAACTTTGAATTTCTTTATGAATCACTAAGGGAAATTGAGAATTTGGATTTCTGGAAATTGAGAATTTTGGATTTTTTTTTTAATGATATGGCATTGATATAAACCTGTATACCAAGCTGTGTAGTAAGTGAATCTGTGTTTCAACGTGCAGTAGGCCGTATTCTAGCCCAAATGTAGAAAGCATATTTAGCAATGCTCTCCTGTTCCTGTGCCGGTTTCTCCGGGAGCTGAGGCTTTCATCACGTTTGCCTCTCTGCCACATCTGCACACCTGCAGAGATGGCTGCTGCTCTGTGGTACATGATCGTGCTCGTGTCTCTTACCTGGCAGGAAGGCACTGCTCACTGGTTCCAGTGTGTGTGCTCGCCTTGAAAATCTGTCCTTAAATGTTCTCTGATAACCTTGCCCAGATACAGGGGCTGATATAAAGTTGTCTCAGAGCATCTTTAAATTTGGTCATTGTCTTTTGAAAGTAGGTATGGGATGGGTGTTGTGGCACAGCAGGTTAAGCCGTTTCTTAGGACACCATGTTCCATATTATGCCATTTGGAGTCCTGGCTACTCTGCTTCTGACCCACCTTCCTGCTAATGCACCAGGAATGGCAGCAGAAAATGACCACCCAATGGGAGAGCTGGGTGTGGAGCTCCTTGCCCCTGGCTTCAGCCTGGCCCCATGCTGGCCCTATCCTGGCTGTTGCTGCCATCTGGGAAGTGAACCAGTGGCTGGAATCAACCAATCTCTGTCTTTCTCTCTCTCTCTTTTTCTGTCACTTGGCCTTTCAAATAAATAAAACAAATAAATCTTGAAAAAAAAAGTAGAAAAGTATAAAGAGTGTCATTAAACACCGGAGATCATGAAAACAATTTCAGAACTTTCTTCAGCTTATGGCACCTTTCATCTAATCATTCCAGACTACTTACGGAGCACTGAGAGCCCTTCTGTGGATAGCAAACAGCCGGTAGGAGCCACGGCAGCGAGTGCAGGGCGGAGCACCGTTCCATTTGGAGCCAGGTCCTACTTTGTATTGGGTGGTTGTGCAGATTTTTAAGCAAGAATGATCACTTGTTTTGTTAAGAAAAAGGCAGCCAAATAAATTTCTTTTTTGTTTCCTTTAACTAGTTCTGCCCTGTGAACTAAGTTACTTTCCCCCTCCTCTCCCCCACAGACCCCAAAATAGCTTTATTAACAGGAATATATGATGTTTGTGTTCTTAAAAAAAAAAAGCAGGGTGGTCTTAGATGTCTGTCTTCCATTCTGGCATTTCCTTTTATACAACTCTTTTGAATTTTCTGTTTAAAAACTGGCATTCCAATAGCTTTTCTTTGGCCTGATGCCTGGGTTGCATATTGAAGGAGCAAATTAGGAATGTTAAGACATCCCCCAAAGAAAAATGTCTGTTATGAGAGTAGAGCTGGTGTGACACTTAGAATTAGGACTTCTTAACTTGTCTAAATGACAGTTAATGATCTTTTCTCTTTCTCTCTCTCTCTTTTTTTTTTTTTTTCTAATATTTTGAAGGGGATTGAGAGGAATGAAAGAATTGCCCAGAGGCCAAGATTGGGTTTGGTTCACCAAACTGTTAAATGTCAAACGTGCTCCACTGATAATACATCTTTTGTCTCTTTTTAGGAGCTAATTTTGTTACTCGAAAAATTAGCCGGTCGGTAGCTAAAATTTACCTTGGACAACTGGAATGTTTCAGTTTGGGAAATCTGGATGCCAAACGAGATTGGGGCCATGCCAAGGACTATGTGGAGGTAGGAACTGATTTATTACATTCTTAAAAGTACTGTATCAATGGATGTTGAAATGCCAGCCTCTAGTGAAAACGCGTGGCCTAGAGGTGGTGGCACACGAACCTCTGCTAATGCAGACATGTTCTAAGTCATAGTACTTTCACTTTAAGACACAGTTGTTCAGGAGTTACATGTAGCTTACTGATTGTTACTTGAACAGGGAAATCTTTTACAAGTGTTCATTTAATTGTTTAAGACACAGGTGTTGATCAGTACTTTGGATGATGGATGGGTAGATAAATGAAAAAATGTTTGAATTGTGGACTTTGCTTTACAGGTTCCTACCTAACCCATCCCCTCGTGTTGCACTTTGTCCTTCCTACCCAGTACTCACGTTGTAGGACGTGTTTCATGGAAGATACTAATTCTATGTAGTTTCCATTTGTAGAATCAAAGACCTTCAGATTTGCAAAACTATTCCATTACATTCTGCTAAGGGTAATGTTACTGCGGGACTTTTAGCTTCTGCTGCTGAGTCTGGTTTATCCCTCTGTGTACTTCTTAACTCACATACCTGTGAACTGTGTCCATCAAATAGAGACAGATACCGAGATCCTAACAATGATGCTGTGACAAAACAGTGGATATAGCTAAAGGGAAACCCAGACTTTGAGTCTTGGGATTCCTAGACAAGGGAGGGGCTTGGGTTACATGTGCACGTGGTGTGAGTGTGCTTTGCCCTGACTAGCGTGCTTGCAAATCTCCATGTTGTTCTGTGGTCTCTCCAGAGGATCACGGTGGTGGTCGTGTCCATCTCCCTGAGTGCTTGTTCGAGAGTCCTGTGCTTGTGTGCTCGCTTCTGTTCTGAATGACTGCTGTCTAGGAAGCAGGATCCAGCTCCCTTGTTCATTGATGAAACTCCCAGAGAAGCTTGAGCGTTTACAAGAGTGAACTAGTAGTTGATCTGCCGAGGCAGAGGTTAGGTTCGACCGTGTCTTTACTGTTGTTTGTAACAATTAAAACTGCATGTGTGCTTGAGCACTTAATACTGATTAATATGAGCACAGAATTACTTCTGGCTTTAAATTTTGAACAGAGTAACATTTAGATCTTTTAAATATGCTTTTCTAAGTTAAAATTACAGGAAACATTTTATGACAATATTCCTTGGATGTATTTTAAGAATTTTAAATCAAAAGGCCGGCGCCGCGGCTCACTAGGCTAATCCTCTGCCTTGCGGCGCCGGCACACTGGGTTCTAGTCCTGGTCGGGGCGCTGATCCTGTCCCGGTTGCCCCTCTTCCAGGCCAGCTCTCTGCTGTGGCCAGGGAGTGCAGTGGAGGATGGCCCAAGTGCTTGGGCCCTGCACCCCATGGGAGACCAGGAGAAGCACCTGCTCCTGCCATCGGATCGGCGCGGTGCGCCGGCCGCAGCGCGCCTACCGCGGCGGCCATTGGAGGGTGAACCAACGGCAAAAGGAAGACCTTTCTCTCTCTCTCTCACTGTCCACTCTGCCTGTCAAAAAAAAAAAAATTAAAAAAAAATTTTATATCAAAAAAGGTTGATACTTCTAGAAATTATTAAGAAAGTGGAGAAAAAGAACTGATGGCAGAAGCTGAAACTTTTTGTCTAAGTAGCTTAACCTACAGAGAAATGTGAGACAAGTTGCTAAGAGTGAGCATGTAGTTTTCTCAATCATCCCATTTTAGCATAGTCTTCACACCATCTGTACATGCTTAGAGTTGTGTAGAAAGCTATGTAGGTATCCCTCACTATCCACATTCTTCTTCAGATTCAAGCCCAAGTAGATTAAATTTCATTCTACTTTTTTGATTGATTGATGTGTTGGAGGTCAGCAACCACATAGATTTTGATTGTGAGGGCAATGTTGTGTCCCAGTGTTGCCAGTGCTTGTTACGGGTTATGATCTTTTCTTCTTTATGCTTTGTATATTTCCCATGTTATTTGAAATCAACGCATGTTAACTTTGCGCTGGGGCATGGGGTGGGAATGACATTTTAAAAATAAATTTAAAAATCCAGCCAAAGTGATTGGGACTGTGAAATAGGCACATAGGTGATGAGAAAGGCTTCTGTGAACCACTGGTTCTGCTGGCATCTTCCTCCCCACACATGAGGGCTGGCCCTGCTGCTGGAATAGCCCAGATCTTGGCACAAAGGGCCTACATTTGTGTTCATAGAAAAGGAAAATATTTTGGCTCAGATATTTGAAAAAGGTTGTCCCAAATGAAGTCATTTTCATAAGTGCTTGACAAGACGATGTCTGTACAGCATGCCCAGGAGCCGAAATACCACCCAGGAGTGAGGCACTCGGGCCCTTCCGTAGAAATGTGAAATTGCCGGATCCCACAGGGAGCGGTGCACACACATGAAGGGAATTCATTCTCCTTGGCATCAGACTCGCTCTGTCCCATGAAACCAGTGGGTTCTGTGGATGCAGGGTTCTCCTGGGTTCTAATGGCAACATATGTTGATGATTGATGGAAGAAACATTGTACAGCCCTCATTTATGTGTTCCGGAAGAAATCTAAATGTCTTGATTTCTAAAAAGGTACCATTATTAAGTAAGAATTCATGACTTTGCTACTCTCCATTTTGAGAATTATTACCATTCCTTGAGATTCTCAGTGTATTGAATGAAGTTCCCTCAGAGATTTATGATTAACAGTAAATTTTTTGCCAGAATTAAATCATCAGTCACAAAAATGAAAAAAGAGAAGCTTTGTTTGAAAGACACGTGCATCCTGATACTATAATCAACTTTAGAATAAAGTGTTTGCAAATACAGATAAAACAACCCATAATAATGTCTCATTTGTGCACATTTAATTGTGTAGTCCTTCTCATTTATACCCAAAAATACTGGTATACATTTTGGTTAAGTGACATACTTTTTTACTTGTAGATGAATTTTTATTTGTAGATAAATTTTTCTGATGAAGAGTCGCTTTGTGCTAGCAGACAGGGTGTGGTGCTCCCAGCCTTGCCAGAGAATTGCTCCTCAGCCTTAGACAGGTTGTGGTATCTCAGTTTACCCATCTGTGAGAAGGACATAGTGACATCCTGTAACAAATCAGCAGTACTGTGAAAAATACACACACACACACAGGGAGCATACCTCTGTCTTATAAACATTGTTGCAACAACTTGTACAAAGTCATTTCCTGTTGCTGATAACAATTCATTAACATCATTTACAATTTTGCTTCATAGATCAAAATGTTTTAAAATTTAAATAGCTAAGAAGTATTTCAACCCGAAATGACGAATATAAAAACTATATTAAATTATATTATACTTCAGAATCAATAAGTCACAGGCAGTTACATATTTTCCAGTCTTTTATTAAGTATAGAATGGAGTAAATTTGATTATGACCACCACCCATTTACCCTTCACCAGATTCTGTATTAGTATCTTCAAATACTGTTGCAAGGTTAAAAAAAAAAATTACTGTTTAAGTGCTAATGGCTCGCAGTTGTAAATATCAATTTATAGAAACACAAGGTAGCAAAAATTTGCATTTCTTTTTGGTTGCAGTTCAATTCAAACTTGTAAAATATTTTTATCTGATTAAATATTCTTTTAGTTTGCATTAATATAAAGAGAACAGGTATCATGTAGTCATAGATTGGGAGAAGCCATACTTCTCTCCCTCTTTCCTTTCTTGCCATCTTTTCATTTAATTTTTGCAATAGCATACCTTTAATTTACTTTGTAATCACAGGCTTAATGTACCACCAACCATAATGTTCAGCAGGTAAAAAAATGCAAAGACCATTGTTCACATGAATATCCAAAAGGACTATAAAATAATCAAATCATAAGATGCCAGTTTCTTTCTTACACTTTTTCTATATTCTATATTTACTACTGCATATCAGAGAAAACATGTTTGTCTTTTTGGGACTGTCTTATTTCACTAAGCATAATGGTCTCCAGTTACATCTACTTCATTGAAAAAGACAGGATTCCTTTCTTTCTTATGGCTGAAGAGTATTCCATAATGTACATATACCACATTTTCTTTATCTAGTCATCAGTTGATGAAAATCTGAGTGAATTCCATGTCTTAGTTATTGTGAATTGAGCTTCTGTATACATGAAGGTACAAGGAATTCTTTCATGTGCTGATTTCTTTTCCTTTGGGTAAATTTCCAGGAGTGGGGTGGCTGGGTCCTATGGTAGATTTCTTTGCAAATTTCTGAGGAATCTAATGTTGTTTTCCATATGGCTGTCCCCGTCACAGCCTGTTTTCCTGCCTGCTTTCTTCCATTTGCATTGAAACAGCTCCTGGTCTTCATGAAAACCTACTGGGGGCACTCAGCACACGTTCCGGCAGACTCTGCGCTCAGCTTCCAGCAGTGGAGCACTCTGCCTTCTCAGTGTCCTTGTGCACTCGGCGGATCTAGAGCACCGGCCACCAATGGCAGGCGTGTAAGCTTCTGCCAAAGCCGACAAGACTAAAAACAGTCTATACTGACAAAGTCAAGCAGATTTCTTAATCATAGGATCAAGTTCTCACAACTCGTGATAAAATTATGATATATGAATGTGTACTATTATCAGCTAAGGTTGGTAGATTTCCCAAGCTTACTGGCCTTGGAACCCCTTTTTTTAAAAAAAAAAAATCATTTATTTATTTGAAAGGCAGAGTTAGAGAGAGAGAGACAGAGATCTTTGATCTCACTTTCATGAATGTCTAGAACACAGCAATAGCCAGAAAATATTGAAAGTTAAGTTCATTGGTAAGGGCCAGACCAGTTGTATCTTCAAGCTTTCACCACACCTAAGGAGGTCACTTGCTTTGGGGACACACAGGTAGCCAAGAGAACTAAGTCCGTGCTTTGTGGAGGGCTCAACAAAAGCCATTCGTAGAGTGGTGAGAGGCTTTCCTGCCCAGGCCTGGCCACGCAGGTCCACAGGCAGCCCTGGGCTGTCACATTGTTTGCAGCAGGCTTTGAAGGTCATCAGGAGCATAGACTGGATAACAACTAAGCTATTCTTCGAATCAGAATTATTGAATGGTGACACTTTTTCTATGCCAGAAGCTTTACTGAGGACTTTACATAGGCTTTCATGTATAACAGGCGCAACATTCCTGAAAGGCAGACAGTACAACACATCTTCACTGTGCAGATGAAGGAGAGAGAGGGCTTCAGTGATTGTTCAAAGTCATGGCCAGAAAAGGTGAGTGAAGCCAGAACTCCAGCCCAGAAGGATGCCTGAGCCGTGCTCATTGGTGCTGATGTAAGGAAACCGGGGTTGGAAGCAGCAGGACATGGGTAATCTTCCACCTGCAGAGAGACAGAGAATTCAGCTTTTCTTCCTTTTTCCTTCCTGCCCTTTATGATCCAAGGAGAAGAGAAATATCAGATCTTACAAACCCATGGTTCTGTGTATATCAGGCGAAGGTGCTAAGGGTGTGTCTGGGCAACATGTGTGCTGAGATTTGCATCCCCCTCTGTCCCTTGTCCTCTGACCAAGCTGGTGAGCCTTCATTACAGCTGATACCGAGGCCTGTAGGAAACCTGGGAGCCTTTGGCAGACAGATGTAGACCAAACAGAGCTGGGAAGAATTAACCATTGTCCCCATCCTTTCTTCCCTGTCCATCAGTTTGCTGCTAGCATTTTGCATCCTGTGTTGTGCAAATCTGCAAGGAACAGATACCATTTAAATTTCTGAAACTTTTTGCTTACTGCAAGTTCGTCATCATCAACAAACTGTGTGTGTGCACACATGCGCGTGCACAGGGAGGAGCAAATAAAAGTAGCATCTTTTGGCGTTTCATGTATTTCAAGTGTTACTGATGCCCAAGTCCATTCTTTGGCAAGGTCTCCTCTACCTGATAGGGTAAGGCTGTGTTTGTATCATAAAGTGACCTCGGTTCACAAAGAGGAGGACTCGGTTGAGCTCAGCCTACCTGCATCATTCCTGCCTTTGTGGTCCACTGGGAGGTGACAATGCCTGCAGAGTTCCCAGGGGTGTTTACCAGGAGACCTGTTCTAATAGAATCCCTGTCACATGAGGTCAGTAATGGGATTGTACTCACCCTGGGGGGCCTCATCCTTGCTTGGAAGAAAAATATATCAGTGCCTCCTCCTTCAATGTGCTACAATACTCACTGCTGTTTTATTTTGACTTCTTATTGAACAGTGACTGTTGCTTTAATTGGAGAGAGAAATCTCCTAACCTTCTGGAGGTTATTCAGAAAATAGTAGAAATGATTAAGTAGACTCCTTTACCTGCATTGAGAAGAACAGGCTGGGTTCTGTGGTCAACAAACCAAACATTAGAAAGGCAACCCAAGGACCTAATTGAATGTGGAAGAGGAAAGAATGCCATTTTTGTAGACACAAGAAAAGTTTGTCCAATTTCCAATATCTTTGCAACCTAAAATGTTTAGACTAAGCAACCTATTCCTGTTCCAAAGGAGTGAAGAGAAACTGTGTCTGTGAGCTGGCTGTAGAAAGTGTTCATGGTCGTCCCTCAGTCTCCACAGGAAACTGGTTCTAGAGTCCCTATAGATACCAAAATCCATAGCTGCTCAGTGGCCTACATGTGCATGTAACCTCCACTGTTCTCCTGTACGGTCTAGATCATCTCCAGTTACTCATAAAACCAAACACAAGGTAAACACTATGTAAATGGTTGATATCTTGTATTTTTTCAAGAACAAGAACAAGAAAAAAGTGTCTACAGGTTCACTGCAGACACAGTGTTGCCCCCTGCTTACTTTCTGTCCCAGCTGGCTGAACCCGTGGATGGAGCACCTGGATAGAAAGGGCCAGCTGAGACACAAATTCAAGTGACTGTGGTCCCTTTTCTTCCTTTGTATCCTGTCATCTGTGGTTGTTTCTTCCATGTCTTACAGCAAATTTTTTTTAAGATTTTTTATTTATTTATTTGACAGGTAGGGTTACAGACAGTGAGAGAGAGAGACAGAGAGAAAGGTCTTCCTTTCATTAGTTCACCCCTCAATGGCCGCTATGGCCGGAGCTGCATGGATCTGAAGCCAGGAGCCAGAAGCTTCCTGGTCTCCCATGCAGGTTCAGGAGCCCAAGCACTTGGACCATCCTGCACTGTTCTCCTAGGCCACAGCAGAGAGCTGGATTGGAAGAGGAACAACCGGGACTCAAACCAGCACCCATATGGGATGCCGGCGCTGCAGGTGGAGGATTAACCTGGTGCGCCATAGCTGGCCCCCCAAATTTTTAACTTCTCAGTGTATTGTTTGAAATAAGCCACAAAAAATGGAAAAATTCATAAGTGGATATTTCATCTGGTCAGATCTTTACATGATTGGGAATGACATCACAGCAGTAGCTGTGCCCCAGATCAGAAATATCGAGCCTTGATTAACCATTGTCCTAACAGAAGACACTCGCGTGATCCATATTTCAAGGACAAGGTATTCATTGAGTGTTCATCCACAGATAATTTAGAAAAATGAGGGCTATTTTCAGCTTGGTTCTAAACATATAAAATTGGACATGTGAGAAGAGCAGTTCTCGGCAAGCCCGTGTGTGTGTGTGTGTGTGTGTGAGGTGAAAATGCACGTGGAATGGAGTTGCAGGTTCTGTAGCACAGGCCCCGTGGACGTGTTATGAAATTGTGTAAATGCCGTTTGGTCCTAATAGGCAGCAGTTAACCACATTAAAGTGGAAGCCTGGTCTCCACCCTCAGTCACTCCCACTGAGTCAAGTGCCATCATACGTTGTGGATCACGAAGAGATCTTGTAGCTAAGAAAGTCCCAGCTCTAAAGCTGAGAATAAACGACTCGGAAAGCAGCGTTGAGATGGTGCTTTCCCTGCTTAGCTGACTTGCTGGGAATCACCCTGAGGACAGTGTTGAGATGATTCTTCTCCCACCTGGTTTGCTTTCTGCACTCTTTTACATTTCCCCAGTTCATGAGACCCTGCAGGCTTCCTCCTTCCTCCCAGCTGGACTTCCGGGTTGGCCCTTCCCCTTCCTCTTCCTCTCCAAGCGCTGTCCTCCTGCTCCCTCTGCCCCCACCCTGCTCCTCAGCCAGCTCATCTTTCACTGGTGTCTCCCACTTTATGTCGGTTTCCACCCATGAGTAAAAGCTGACTTTAATTTTAATGACAGGACCATTCATATGATATAGTTGTAATTGCCTCATAAAATATGACATCACCTAAATTCAGTGATGAGTTTGCTTACAGATGGTATATATTCAATGCTTCCTCCTTACACAAATGCACTCTGGAACAGGCAGAAGGTATTTGCGATCAAAGCAGTCTCCTTGTGTTCCTTGTCCGCAAACACCATACGTTATTCTTGCTCTTTCCTGCTTATTACATGCTATAAAATGTCTCTTCTCTTATTCTTCCTGAAGGAACCCTAGCAGTGAAGCCTCAAAAAATTCTTACTCTTTGGTCTTAGATAAAGAAAAACATGTGTGATCGCTTCTGTGAGTGTTCTGTCATTTGCATTTTTAAGATCTGTTCTTTTCCCTACCTGTTGACTTCAAGAAAACTAGGATAATTGGTGGCTTTTTGTAGCCAGTTTGATCCTGAAATCTCTGGAGTTGATGTCATGGTGATCTGTCCCACTCGGCGATGACCGGACCACTGGTCTGGATATGGAATAGGTATGACAGGAAACAGAAAAAGCTATGGTGAAGAAATAGGATGTTTGACACTTTGGCTAGTAACTTAGTTCCAGGACCTCCTGTCCTGTGGATTATTGCAGTTAAAGAATATACAAAAGCCACGGTTGGGAGCCGGTGCTCTTGCTCAGCTGGTTAAAGCCACGGCCTGCAGCACCCGCATCCTATATGGGCACCAATTCAGGTCCCAGCTGCTGCACTTCCTATCCAGCTCCCTCTACTGTGCCTGGAAAAGCAGTGGAGGATGGCCCAAGTGCTTGAACCCCTAAACCCATGTGGGAGAGCCAGATGAAACTCCTGAATTCTGGCTTTGGCCTGGCCTGGCCCAGTCCAGCCCTGTTCATTGTGGCCATTTGGGGAGTCAACTAGCAGATGGAAGATCTTTTCTCTGTGTCTCCTTCTGTCTCTAAATCTGCCTCTCAAATAAATAAATAAATCTTAAAAAAAAAAAAAGAAGCCACTGTCCTCTTGAATCCATTTCCAAAGAGTTTCCCTGTGTTGCTTCAGAAACTGTGGAAGTAGCTAAATATGCCACAAAGGGAAAAAGAATTTGGAAAATAGTTAAGTGAAGGTCTCCTTTCTATTTTAGAAAAGAAAAAGAATTAAACTACCACTAAGCCCAGCTAATCCACAAGTTTAGTTTTATAGAAGCAGAATTATCTAAAGGCGAAGCTGAGAAATCCTTTGAGAAATTGTCTTTGTGTTGTTGGTTGAAACCTCATATGGAAATTATTAGTAAAGTTGTCAAAGACAGAGATGAAATTACTCCTTATAGCTTCCCTAAGTACTCTCAGAGTTAGGTGAATTATTCACATCACTTGGGCTTCTTTCTCTATTTATGTAGAGAATGGCTGGGCTTAACCCATCACTGTTCATTACTTCAAGCAGAACCTGTAAGGCAGGAGACTCCGAGGGTGAAGGCCGCCCCGGGGACCCTGGGCTGGGATGTTGCTAGTTACCTGGTGCGTCTCTTCAAGGAAGCTCTTTGTCTCACAGGCCTTGCACACAGCAGTGGTCCAGTTGACTCTCCCTACCTGACCGTTTCTTTATGCAGTTGGCACAATGAAATGCGTATATATGAAATGTGTTTTGATCCCATCAGAAAATGTTTTCTTTACATACCCAAAGTGATTTCCCCCCAAAGGTGCTCTTCCCAGTCGCCTTGGGCTGTGATGGATTCCTTGGATTCCAGGAAAATGTTCTCAATCATGTTGGATGGATGGAGACAGTCGTGAAGGAAGCCAAGGTGTGGCCATGTGTTCTCAGCTGGTCAGCTTCTCATTTATCTCTGGGCTTTCCTAATTTTGACTTTAGTCCTATTTTTCAAAAGGAGGATATCTGAGCAGGTACAGCCACAGAAAGAATGATCTAGTGGCGCTGATTTACAAAACAGCGTTTCACAGTCACAAAAGTAGCATCAGTGCAGAGACCAGGTGCAGCTCATTCAGAGGCCTGTCTCTGAGCGCCATCACTCAGTTTCCCCTTGGTTCTCAACAGTCTCCTTTTTCAGAAGATCCATCTAGTAACAGCCCAAGTTCCAGCTCAGGTTCTATTGGTAAGGAAAACCTTCAGGCTCCTCCCCTCCCTGTCCTGCTTCCCAGTCCATAACCATCTCCCGCCCCCAGAATACGCATGCAAAAATTAGAAGAGCATGCTTTCTAACAATGGGGTTTTTGTTCTTCAACACATGTAAAATTTTACACAAAGATTCTCGTAGGAAATTCTTTGACCGTAGCTGTAGAAAAACTACTAGTCGAACAGTACATTATATCTTGTGTGTGTGGGTGCAGTCTGTTGAAATCTTTACTTAGTATATACTAAGTTGATCTTCTGTATGTAAAGGTAATTGAAAATGAATCATGATGAAGAGTGGAATGGGAGAGGGAGTGGGAGATGGGATGGTTGCGGGTGGGAGTGAGGTTATGGGGGGAAAAGCCACAACAACGCAAAAGTTATACTTTGTAAATTTATATTTATTAAATAAAAAAAGAAAAACTTTGAAAACTGTGCAGGAAAAAGAACAAAAAAGCATCCTGTAGTATCATTTCAGGGTCTTTCGTTGTGATTTCATTTCCTCCCTGGTTGCACCCCACCCATGAGTTTAGAGGATGGGCTGAGTCCCAGGTCTGTGTTCCAGGCTTTGCCGCAGAGAGCAGAGCAGCTGTGTGGGCACCTGTGCTAGAGGGGCTGGGATGCATTCTGGGAAGGTGACTGTGAGCTCCTGCACCCTTCTATGACCACACCCACAAGAAGCAGGTAGTCCTCTGAGGTTGGACAGCTGTGCCTTCCTCCTCACACCAGAAGGAAGCAACCAGGAACCCAAGCACTGTAAGATTTCCTGGTTGTTCTTTCTTTCTTTTTTAAGATTTATTTTATGTATTTGAAAACCAGAGTTACATAGAGAGAGAAGGAGAAGGAGAGAGAGAGGTCTTCCATCTGCAGTTCACTCCCCAGTTGGCCACAACGGCCAGAGCTGTGCCAATCCGAAGCCAGGCACCAGGAGCTTCCTCCAGGTCTTTCACGTGGGTGCAGGGGCCCAAGGACTTGGGCCATCTTCCACTGCTTTCCCAGGCCATTGCAGAGAGCTGGATCGGAAGTGGGGCAGCCAGGACTCGAACTGGTGCCCATAAGAGATGCCAGCACTGCAGGAGGCGGCTTTACCTGCTACACTACAGCACTGGCCCCCATGTTTTTTCTTAAAATTACTTGCTGATTTTCACTGAATCTTAAATTTCAAGTTCAAAAACAAAATATAAAGCCTTTGCTAACACCCAGAAGGTCATCATCTTATATTCGTATAAAGCTTTGTATCATTTGCTTGTTTGGATCTGATTCTCCCACGGAGAGGAGAGCAGGAATCACGGCTGTGGTTCTCAGAGGGAAGGGCTGCCTGCACCCTCCCGGACGTCCCTTAGCCTCTGCCCTGTGCCTGGTGCTTAGCCATTCCTGAGAGGCACTGAAACCTCACTAAGTGTGGACTAGTTAGCAAACACAAGCATCTCACTGAGAATTGCAAGTAAGCGAGCGTTTCCGTTGCTGGCCTTCTACGCTTTCTCCTCGCCCGGTGAAACAAGTCTGGTGGGGCCCTGAGTGAAGGAAGCCGTGAATCTCAAAGGGGCCGGGAGAGTCCACGTCATGTGTCCTGGTAGGAGATGTCCTCTGCAGTGCGTGGCGCTGTCAGGGTTGTACAGTGGCACAGTGTGAAGAAGTCCGCCTCTTCATGCGGAAATACAAGTTCCACAGAAATCACTTCACTTGATCCTTATCTTCAGACACACTGAAGTCAGAAGTTTGAAGAAATGGCAGAAGGCTTTGCATTCCATCGCCTCTCTTCAGCGGTGGCTGGGAGCTTCATTGTAGTGAACTATCTGGGAAACTAAAGCATCATTGACCAGGCTGGGCCAAATGAGTCATCTATTAAAATTATCCCTAATGAATTACAGGTTTGCGTGTTTAATTGTGCGTGGCGTAAGGCTTTGGGATGTTAGAAGTCTACTGGTGCTCAAAGAAATTACATTAGCTTGGTTTAGCATTCAGTAAGGTCTCCACTCCCTCCCCCCTGACCCTCCCTCCCCCCCTCCCCCATTTAGCTCCACTCCCCACTTCTCCAGTCTGCTCCCTCCCAGGCAGCAGGAATGGGAATGGCATTAAAGTTCTCTGGCAGGCTAGTGGCATCCTGAGCATCACACTGTGACTTTGTCCAGGGTAGGGTCCCTGAGAGCAGAGTGAACCGCTGATGGTGCGCCCCTTTTATGGGGTACCTGGTCCACACCAGCCACTGTGCGGCCAGTGTTCCGCTATGGGCTGCTCTTCCTTTCTTTTCCCTGCAGCTGTGTTTTCCACATGGAATGCAATAGCAAAAACATCCCGAGAATGAAGAAGCAGCTACGTGAAAGCCATGATCATATTCGAGTCATGTTAAAGCATGACACGACAGTTTTCTCAGCACCGTGAAGGCCACCGGGGGTCCTCCAGGAGGTGGCTGGGGGACCTGAGTGGCAGACTCCCTGCAGCACAGAGTGGGCCTGCGTTTGCAACCGGCTTGAATTGGCAGTTGTTGCTTGCAAGCAAAAGCCTCCCCTGAATCTGATAATTACCCGGTTAGCCTTTATTTTCAAATGTGAGACCTTGCAGAGTGCTGAAAATGTGTCAGACTCCTTGACCCTCTGCAGCCCTGTAAGAGCGGTGCAGGCCTCCCATTCTTCCCCTCGCCCAGAGGCCGAAGCCAAGGCCTGCAGAGCTGACATCCCAGAGTTTTTCTCCGATGGGGCCTCCTCTGTGCTCCTGTTATTCAGGGCCCTGCGCAGTCCACTCGGCCCTGCCCTGTGGTGTGTCCACCTCCCGCCCCACTACCTGTCCTCACTGCAGGGGAAGGCTCGTGTTGGGGGCCTGGCATTCCAGCTCCTGGGCAGAGCTAGTCTGGGTCTGCCCCGGGGGAGCTCTCTGTTCCAGCTGCCCTGACCCCCACTGGAGCTTTGGCTGCACTCAGCTGCTTGCTTCTCATAGTTCTGCTCTCCTGCTGGGCTCGGCTCTGAGCTGCCTCCCAGGAGGCTTTTTCTCAGGGACTAACCTCTTTTACCCTCCTCCTCCAGACACTTAACTGAAGAATTGGCCTTTTCCCATGCAGCCTAGGCCCTTTATTTACATCCCTGTGGGCCTCTGCCAGAATCCTCTGGCTGACACGTACCATGTCTGACCTTGCTGACCCCTGTTGTAACCCTGAGCTCCCCCTCTCGGTGACTTGAGCGTTGGGTACTTGGTGTGTGTTCACTGGATGAGTACCTGGCAGTGCAAGAACCTCCAACTAGATCAGCCTCATTGATTCATTTCGTTCTGCATCAAACAGACAGAGCCATTCATTATCCAGAGAGATAACTGACTCACAAACAAAGCTGATACAGCTAGATTGTGATGTGCCTTGGTTCCCTTTCCGCTTCGGTGAGGTCCAGTGTCAGGACCCAGGAACCTCTCCATGGTGTGCTGTACTCGGTCATCTTGTCTCTTCACGGATCAGTCAGGGGACAGGAAGTCTCTGTGCAACTCACAGGTGCCAGGGCTGGTCTCTCTGGGGTTACCCCAGCCCTTCTGTGATTCCAAGGGGATAGCAGCCCCAGCAGTGCTGGGAGGGAGGGGAAGGGCTGGGTCGTGGCATTGAAGGCCACCGCATCTCCTGAGCCAGAACCTGCTTTGTGGCCCCTCTGGCAGAAGGGAGGTCAGGCAGCTAGCCGCTGAGCGCCTGACACTAGTAGGGGGAAGCAAGGCAGTGTGTCCGGGGTGCTTGAGGTGTGGGATTGGCCGTGGGGAGCCCGGGTCCTGCAGTTTCTAGCGCCAGTGGTGGACTGAGTGAGCCTGAGCACAGCCTGTTCTCCCAGAAGCAGCCCAGACTGCTGTGTCAGGTGCCGTCCCGCGTGTGGACTTCACGCAGTTGTGAATAACCACGTTTAGCCGGATGTGTGCGGAGCCAGAGTATATACTCTGGTTACTTCAGACTCTGTATTCAAAGGTTCACCTAAAAAAAAAAAGTTTTTACGATAGTTCACAGATGTTCCTTGTAATACAAATCATGCTATTGGCTTCCACATTTTTGCAGTAGTGCCTGAAAGAGCTTAGTAGCTTTTTCCCGGCAGGCAGAGCATTCAGATGGATGGGGCGGATCTGTTGTGTTGCTTGTTCTTCTTTACCCCACATCCACTTACTGATGTAGGTGGGACCGGGATGCACATCTAAACGTGTCTTATTTAGAAGGCGCTCTCTGCTTGTCAGCTTTCTGTGTTACCATATCTGCATTTTTGTGTTTGACCTATTAGTACATTTTTGGCTTTATAAAGGGGAAAAAAAGTGCTTCCCTCAGCACAACCATCTGGCTTCGTTTCCTGTTCCTCAGCAACTCTGTGTGTACTCTAGCGAGGCCACCCCTGCGGTTTTCTGAGTGCTGTTGTTACACTGGTGGTCCTCGAACTCAACTGGAATGATGGAAAACTTACACTATAGGCTGCTTTTAAGTCTAAAGTTTCCAAGGTGGAAAAATACATATTATTGTCATTTTTGACATAGTATAATTTTTTCCTGTAGCTGGAATACAGTCTTTTAAAAAGAATTACAGCATACTATTCATTGAGGAAGAAAACTTACTTCTAAAATTGCTCTTAGATAGGGAGCTACCAGATTTCTGTGGCAGCAAACGAGGCCACTGGGCACAGAGTCAGTTCATGCTCACCAAATGCGGGTTTTCTTAAAGGCTTGGATCAAGGTAGCAGAACCTAACCACCACGGGCGAGCTGTGTGGCGGAAGGGCTGTGCACAATTCATGCTTGGTGTGCGCGGGTGAAGCTCTGAAAGGAAGTTGATGATGCTGCCCAGGGGTTCCGAGCCTGCAGAGAGGACCTCTCGCCGTTGGATCTCTTTCCACCACGGTGTGCATGCAAGACCGACATTCTGTGTTTTTATGTTGTGACACTCCACAGATTTTTGAAAACTTCCAGACCAACAGTGTACCTACTTTGCTTTTTAGGAAATCCTACATTTTAATGCAACATGTTTGTTCTTAGAAACAAGCATCAAAAGAATTTTGTTGGTACACTCTTTTGTTTTTTTTCCCCACTCTGTGCATGTTCCACAGATAGCTGAAATATACAAGGTTTAGAGAAAGGAACACTCCCTATTTTGAGGGTACTTCAAGAATTTCATGAGAAAAACAATTAATTTTGGTGCAAAAATATTTGAAATCCATGCATAGTTTTTCATAATATATATTTTTCATGAGCTTTGTCGTGAGTCCTCATATTTTTTTTCATTAGCCAGTAGGTACTACACTTTGCCTTTGGATGAGACTGTGTTATAGAACTGTTTGTATTAAAAATGTTCAGATTTTACTGTGTAAGATGATAAATGTAAAGTGCTCGACCCATTGCCTGTCGTACAGGAAGAATTCTAAAACCTCTGGGCCCTCTTCCCAGTCCTTTGATTAGCTCACTTCTTGTTAGTGGTCAGGAATGATAAACCCTCAAGTGAAGGACTATGCAGTTTTATTTCTCTCCTTACTTTGAGAAAGTTTTAAAAATGTAACCTTAGACTTAACCATTTTGTATGATGGGTTTAAAGACTTTTCCAGAAACTCCACGCCAGCAGATTCCGTGATCTGAGGTGTTTGCTCCCGTGCAACCTGCCAGTCCGTGGTCCCTCATAGACCCTGCTTAGTCCAAATGCCACTTGAAGGTGTGCAAAAGTCGAAGGGAATGCTCATTTTTAATTTTAAGAGGAAGGAAAAAAGTTTTAAAAAATTGAGGCTAATAAAAGTTAATGAGGAACATTTAAATCCTTTAATGGTTCAATTTATGTTGCAAGTCAGCATGGTTAATGCCATTATTATATGCGTGTGGCTACATCCTCTCTCTGCTATAATTCTTTCCCCTTGAAATTGAGCCAGCACAACAGGGAAGGCATATCACACTCATGTGATTTCTCTTCATTCTTTTTGACAAATTCCATGTTTTTTTTTTTTTTTTGAATGAGAGAAAGAGCAGGCACAAGGAAATTAAAATATAAAGGTCTGTTTTCTCTGCCCCCTCCCCCTACTTGACAGATTACTGAATAAAACATGGTTATCAGCAGAGTGACCATTTCTAATAGTCTCTTTGTGCTTAAAAATTTATTTTGGGATGGGAAACATTCCCTAAACCCAGAGGGTACACTTAATATGCCAGTTTTCATTTGAGAAGAATTACTTTTCAGTTGTAGGTGTTTTGGGATGTAGCCTGACTCAACATCCAGTATTAATGGTCCAAAGATAGAACCACTGAACTTTCTGACTGGCCTTCTTTGGGAGACATTAGCATGTCCCTTAAGACAGTTTTCCCAGCTCTGGTTACGCCACTCGGTATGTAGGGAAAGCTTATTGCTTTCAGAAGCCTTGCTCTTGGATGGCCCTGTCTGTTACCCACATCAAATGGACGGTGCATGTTGCTGTTTCCTTTGCATTAGAAATGTACTGGGGCACCGGCGCTGTGGCGTAGCGGGTAAAGCCGCTGCCTGCAGTGCCAGCATCCTGTATAGTCTCCAGTTCGAGTCCTAGCTGCTCTACTTCCAATCCAGCTCTCTGCTATGGCCTGGGAAGCAGTAGAAGATGGTCCAAGTGTTTGGGCCCCTGCACCCGTGTGGGAGACCCTGGAAGAAGCTCCTGGCTTCGGATCGAGCGCAGCCCAGGCCGTTGCAGCCATTGGGGAGTGAACCATCAGTTGGAAGACTTCCCCCCCACCCTGCCTCTGCCTCTCAGTAACTCTGCCTTTCAAATAAATAAATAAATATTTAAAAAAGAAAGAAAGAAATGTACTGGACCCTCAGTGTGTCCCTGAGTGTAGAGTCCAGGCCACGGGAACACATCAGACCACTGAGAGAGAGCTTCTTCACTCCCCAGGGTGCACAGATAAGCCACACTGTTCTCAGGCAGCAGCCACAAATGTGAAGAAATGATTCTCAGTAATGTGAGTGGAGGGAACTTTTGTGTAATGTATTTAATTAATAATTGCCCTTTAGTTTCTAGACATTCTTCTTAAAACACACCACCAGTTTCTTTATAGCAGTTTAAAAAAGTTAATACTTGGGGGCCGGCATTGTGGCATAATGGGTAAATCCACTACCTGTTCCTATGGGCACTGGCTCGTGTCCTGGCTGCCCCACTTCTGATCCAGCTCCCTGCTCATGTTACCTGGGAAAGCAGATGACCACCCAAGTGCTTGGGCCCTGCTACCCACATGGGAGACCTGGAGGAAGCTCCTGGCCCCTGGCTTCAGACCGCTGTGGCCATTTGGGGAGTGAACCAGCAGATGGAAGATTCTCTGTCTCCTCCCCACCACTTCCCTCTTTCTGTGTATAAACTACCTTTCAAATAAATAAGTAAATCTTAAAAAAAAAAGTTAGTACTTATCCAGAGAAAAGCCTGTACCATATATTTCTTAAAAGTTATTAACTTCATCACTTGTTTTTGTTAGAGATAAATTCTATTGTTGTACATATACTTGTGGAATTTATCTCTACATGGAACATTAAATCTT
Organism: Lepus europaeus; assembly: GCF_033115175.1. Lineage (NCBI taxonomy): Eukaryota > Metazoa > Chordata > Mammalia > Lagomorpha > Leporidae > Lepus > Lepus europaeus. The sequence goes on along the minus strand of NC_084829.1, from coordinate 2,592,810 downwards.
TTTTTAAATTATTTATTTACTTGAGAGAGTAAAATTCTGCTAGTTCACTCCTTAACTGCCTGTGAAGATCTGACTTGAGTAGGACCAGAGTCGGGAGCTGGGGTTGTGGTCTAGGACCTCCAGGCAGGGGACAGAGAAAAATGACTTGAGCCATTACCACTGCCTCCCAGGGTGTGCATTGTCAGAAAGCCAGAGGCAGGAGGCAGAGCTGGGCTAGAACCCAGGGGCTCGAATGTGGGGTGCAGAAACGTTTGTCACTGGGTAAGCACACGGGTTCTGCAACATTAAGTCTCTGCCTGTGTCCTCTTGTCTGGTCTCCTGCCGGTGAGGACGTCTGACTGTGGCTGAGCAGGGGTCCCTGCTCTGCTGACGAGCATCTCTGTTGTGTTTGGGGTCCTCCGCCCTGGGCTGCTACTTCCCAAGCCCCAACAAATCACTTTACTACAGTGTGTCTTAATTTTCTTGGCTCCAAGGAAAAAGGCTAGAGTTTTGCATAGATTAAGATTCATAATCTGAGACTGTAATTCCAGCTAAGTAAGCCCATTTTCCATATTGTCTAGTATAAAATGTGTGTTGTATGTAAATATCTGCCAACAACAAAATGCAGTGTTCTGTGATGCAGAGCGTGGCTGTGCGTTTTTACATTGTGCTGTCCATGAATGACACGAGTCACTTGTGCAGCTCAATGCCATCTTTTTTTGCTTTTCCATTTTCATCAGTTAACTCAGGGCTAGTTTAAGCTAATATTTCTGTTTACATACCAGAGTAAAAGGTGCTATAGGGAACAGTGCCGAGTAGACATATAATTCAAGCTACACGTACAAACCATTTAAATTTTTCTAGTAACCAAACTAAAAAAAGTAAAAAGAAACAGGTGATATTTATTTTTAATAACATTGTGTTTACTTCAGTTAATCACAACTATTATCATTTAAACATATAAAATACTGTTGAATTACTGAGTCATGTCACATTCTTTTTTATGGGGGGGGGGGCCCAAGTCTTCAAAATCCAGTGTGCCTTGAGCACTTCACAGCCCACCTGCTCTCATGTCAGCCCCATTTCAGGTCGTGTTGAGAGATTGCACCTGCCCTAGCGAACCTGGAAACTAGCCGTGGGATTCGGCCTCCCACACAGAGCCCAGCATCCGGGCAGCTGGGAGAGCAGAGCTCCAGGGTGCTGGGTGCTGCAGCCTTTTTGCAGAAGCACTGGATGATCCTGTGACTTCGTGCCTCAGGGATGCACCCTTTGTCCCCAGGGACGGACCCCAGCCATACCATCCGTCACACTGCAGGAACAGCAGAAGGCTCTTCCTAGTCTTCTCCCAGAGGTTCTGGTGTGGCTGCTGGCAGCACACACTCAGAGAGACACCTCCACCTTCCCTGACCACAGATTGCCCCAGGGGGAAAGAGCCCACAGGGATCACAGTGAGTGGCTGCCAGTTTTAAAAGCTGATTTATTTATTTGAAAGGCAGAGTTACAGAGAGGGAGAGGCAGAGAGCGAGCGAGAGAGAGCGAGCGAGCGTATTCCATCCCCTGGTTTACTCCTCAAATGACCACAATGGCCGGGGCTGAGCTAGGCCAAAGCCAGGAGCCAGGAACTTCTTCTGGATCTCTAAAATGGTTTGCAGGGGCTCAAGCACACCACTGCTTTCCCAGACCATAGCAGGGGGGTGAAGGACCCAAGAAAGCATCCAGTTGTTGACACAAGAGTACCTGTGAGAACAGAGAATATGCTTTTGATCTTTGATTTAGGCTGGATAGGGTGTTTGTAGCTCTGTTCTTGCAGGCTGGTAATTCAGATGTAAGCAGAGCCCCAGTTGTCAGGTGGAGTTCTGTAGAAACTTAAAGTGCTGCAGCCTCCTAGTAGATTCTCACTGGCATTTGCATTGCCCATTTTTGTGTGGCTTATCCCACTAAATTTTGAAGATTGCCAGAGTACACTGGTTACAAAAACCAGAATATCTGTTTAAAAGGAACTTCCTCAGTGTTTATGCTATTCTCACGTTATTCTTAGTGGCCATGATTTAAATGAATTGAAGGCTTATAACAGTACTGGCATGACTGATGTCCTAGAGTTTCAGGTGGATCCCATGTCTTCCTTCTGTTTACTTGGTAGCCTCTGTTTTCCAGGATCTCAGCATCCTTAGTCTAGTGCGGGCGATGCTCTGATGCCCTACGGGCTGATGTGCCTTCTACATCAGCCGTGAGTCAGTGGCAAACCTGAGAGTTTACCCCAGGACTCCTGACGCTTGGATTTCTGTGCGAATCCTTAGTGATTTAAGAACATGCAGAAACAGAATCCAATAGCCCATTCCAGAGCGTGTCCAGCTTCTGTGAGCAGTCAGCCTTGGGAAGGTCTGTGCTTCTCCGTGTCTCCTGATGTCCTCGCGATGACGAGCTGCCGTCCATGGCTTCTGTTGTCAAGTGTGTCTGAGGATCAGAGTGAGGAAGGAAGTGTGGCCTTAGTGCCGATTTTCTTTGTTCCTTTGTCAGCTGGAATGGTTTCAGTTAAAAATGGTGCCCTCCTTATTGAAGTTTACATCATAATCCAAATTCTGTATCTCTCAAAGAAATTTGATTCTAATGTTGTATACCAAGAGAAATTGAGAACAAAACAATTCAACCTTTGTAAAGCACTTGGCAAAGAATAGCCGTAGGTTCAGCTTCTGAGTGTAAAAGATGAGAATAGGTATAGGTCACTTATTGATCAGTTTCTGTCTGTACTATATAGGTAGCCAACTTAACTGCTTTCCACGTTTATTACTTTGCAGCCTTGCTTGTGCCTTTGTAAAATGCATGCCCCCTGCAGACGAGGCCCAGCCGACTGCCCAGGAAAGAAGGCTTTTTTGTGGGTTCTGTTAGACTTGCTTTGTGACATCGAGTAAGTCACTGACTTCTGCTTTATAAAACCATTGGCCTATTCACCTAGGGGGAGAGATGCCCGCTGTCCTGAGGAGAAGAGTTCACCTGTGTTCCTTCAAGGAGTCCCTTCAAGGCAGGGCATTTCTGGGAGGATTCGTGTCCTTCTCTCCTTTCACTTGCTGTGCTGGTGTGAAGAGGCATCCATGTTGCATTCTTTAAAGATTTTTTTATTTATTTGAAAGAGTTACACAGTGAGAGGGAGAGCCAGAGAGAGAGGTCTTTGGTCCTCTGGTTTGGTCCCCAAAAGGCTGCAACAGCCAGGGCTGGACCAGGCGGAAGCCAGGAGGCAGGAGCTTCTTGGGCCATCTTCCACTGCTTTCCCAGGCCATTAGCAGGGCGCTGGATCAGAAGTGGAACAGCCAGGACTTGAATCAGTGCCCATATGGGATGCTGGCCCTGCAGGTGGCAGCTTAACAACACTGTGCCACAGTGCCAGCCCCCATTTTGTATTTCTTAAACAAACTTCTTTTCAAATATCTTTAGAAAGTTACTTAGGTCACAGTATATTGCTTTATGCCAGGTTGGTTTGTTTAAATGTTCAAATTCAGCTTTGAAAATCAATACACAAGACTGGCACTTGATTTGCGAGAACCCATTCACTGGTTTCTCATTTTCTGCCTCTGTGTCATGCAGAGCCTTAAAATAGGTGAGCCTGTGGTGGGTGGCCAGGTTCAAGTTGCTGTGGTTGAGCACCTACGTACGTGGGTCTGCACATACAGCCGTCTTCCTCAAAAACCAGCAGTCCAAGATGGGGAGAAGACAGACATGCAAAGCAGGAAAGTGCTGCCGTGTGTGCCTGCAGGTACAAATGTGTACCTGTTCCCCAGTCTTCAGCTTTCTGTTCACAGGGGACAAAGGTGAGGAGTCCTGTGAGCATGTAACCACAGGCAGGGCGACCTGTGCCGTCAGCTCCCCCACCTCTTCCCACTGACGGGGCCCTGCACAAGGGAGCCCCAGCGCTGGGTCCTCTGCCCCCTTCTTGCCGCCTGCAGTGTGATGAGGGAGCTGTGGAGAACCTTGAGCCTGTGCTTAGGCAGTCGGGATCCACCACAGGTCTCAGGGACCGGAAGGTGGCCGGAGCCCCTCGTCCCTTCTCTCCTTCCTTCTGCCCAGCATGGATGCATTCAGAGTGCAGGAGACCCCTGGCAGGCAGGCTCAAGGCTCCCAGAGGTCACAGGCCCGGCAAACGCCCAGCATTTCTCACAGGGGCCACACAGCTCCCGCAACCTCTTCAGAACATTTAGGAAACTAGCACATCACATACTGAGGTCTGTTAAGAGTTTCATTTTCAAAATTAGTGAATAAATATATTCAGGTGACTTTGATTTCAGGTTTTTAAAAAAAGGCAACCAAAATTAGAATATAATGATTTGAAAGGCTAAACAATGGTTGACTTTGATTCGGGGTGTTTCTTTACAGCAACGTGTGTTAGTGCAGGCTGCAAGGTACCCTAGACTCCCAGGCATTCTCTGCTTTCACCATGCAGGGGCTCACCCTGCCCTTGGAGCCTGACTGCAGAATCCTGGCACAGGACTCAGAGCTGGCGCTAGGCCGTTTGCAGGCATGGGGACTCGACCTCCCGCAAGGTGGTTTGTATCCATAGGTATGTTGTCCTGAAACCAGCTTTGGAATGGGATGGCCCTTCTCTGAGTCCCTAATGAGCTGCCCCACCTTCAGGTCCTGTCTCAGCGCTAACCGTCACCTCATATCTGTCATGCGTGCCGCTCCTTCGGCAGCTTTCCTTAGGAGCAGCCATTCCGCACGGGCCCGGGCAGAGACTCAGTGGAGGCTCTCTATTTCCACGTCAGTGTGGCAGGTGGCTGGGACTTGACACCGCCTGGGCCTGCCTTCCCAAAGACACCTGCACACATGTTCACAGACACCCAGTAGGGCCATTTTCACACACCTGCACGCACAGCTGTGTTGGCACTACATGCAGGTACACAGGTCTCTTCAGAGCCCCCAACCTACAGTAATGGCAGCTTGTGTCCTCAGTCCCAGGACCCTCCCATGTTGACTGTGGTAAGAGCTTTATCACCTTTCCCTATGGTGCTCACAACAGCTCTGCAGAATAAGCACTGATCCAGTTGCCCCGGAAGAATAGGGGTTCGGCTTGGTTAGTGGCTTGTCCACTGCATGTGCAGGTCAGCGGCCATGATGGAGGCCGAGGCTGGGTGAAGCCGCTGGCAGGTCTCTCACGCTGCATTTTCGTAGGCAGCGCCACCTCCAACTTTCTGGCCTTCTTGTTGCTTGTCCTGAATTTCCCTTCTTCCTTTGGCAGCTCATTTCCCCCCACCATTGTGTCCATTTTAGGGAACCCAGCTTTGCCTCTAATGATTGTTGACATTTGTCAATCTCTGTCAGCGACATGCTTCTTGTGACACTGGGGGCAGGCTCATTTCATGCAGTCTAGTCTATCAGCACCCTGGGGAGGGAGTCGGAGTTGCTGGGATGGGGCTTGGGTTCAGGCACATCTCCCTAGGCTCAGGCATGGCTGCAGAGAGGCAGTGGGCATGAACTTGTGATCTCTGACCTGGCCAGCTTCAGAGTTCTGGGCACACTGGGCTGGGTGCGGGGTCGCCATGCTGAGGGCCCCCACTCAAGGATCAGGCTGCACGTTGTCAAGGCCACAGCCCGAAGAGCCTGCCCAGAACAGAAACAAATACGTCATTAAGTGGATTGACCCTTTTTGTCTTTGTTTAAACAAATAGCTTTGTCTTCTTTTGACTTACTCTGCTGCCTAAAAAGTAGAAATCTGCCTATATTTAATGAACTAAAAGTTGTGGGTATTGTGAAGGAGAAGTGACCAGGCGGACTTCCCCAAGACAACTCCTAGGAAGGAGGGGCCCTGCCCAGCGCAGGAATGCAAATGAGAGCCCTGATCAATGTGAATGCACCCTGGGGATTCATCCTTGTTCCGGAGAGAAGGCTGAACCCCCAGCCCGCCTGGCAGCCAGCAATTTCAGGAATCTCGCTCTCTCGCTCTCGCTCTCGCTCTTGCTCTCGCTCTCCCCCCCCCCCCCAAGTTTGCATTTATTTTATTTCATATAATTTCAGGCTATTTGAATCTCAGGTTTTAGGAACGGCTTCTTCCGAGGCCATTCTCCGAACGCTTGCCCCGAACGCTTGCCCCGCGGCCCTCGGAAGTCTGGAGGTCCAGTCCTGACACCACGTGCTCGACATTCAACAGCGCTTTTCTGTTCGGAGCCGGCCCTCCTCCCCAAGGCTGAAATAAATCACAGTTGGTTGAGACCCAGTCGCAATAAATCAAGACCTGTCCAGAACTGGAGCCTGCCCAGTCAAAATGTCATAGCTTGGCTTTCACTGAGGATTAATTAAAGGCCTGATATAAAGCCCAGATGTGCAGCAGCAGAGTAGCAAGCTGCCTGGTGGCTGCGTCTCCCCAGGTTTCTGCCCACCCAAGAATATGGAGGAGGACAGGAAAGGCATCCAGGGGAGGGAGGCGCCCATCAGCACGTCTGGGCGGACTTTATCTAGTTTGCAGAAAACAGGACAAGCTTTCCAGCAAGACCAAAAAAAAAAAAAAAAAAAAAAAAGTTCTGTCTTTGTCAGGCTGTGTGCATACCATGTTTAAGTGGAAGGAAATGTAATAGACCAGAAGTGTTTTAATTGAGAAGAGAAAAAGAAAATGAACCAAGTCTAGGAGCTATCCTTTTCTTTTCTTTTGTAAATGTAGTGACATTAATGCCTGGTTTGCACTGCACTTGTGAATTTTTTAGAGCAAAGCAGCTGTGTAGATAAAACGCCTTTGAGATGTTTTTAGTTCACAGAAGAGGTGACTCAGAGAGCCTTTGCATTAGGGTTAGCTCTCAGTCCTGCCTTTAGTTCTACATAATTCTGCATAGCCTCCAAAAAAGAGTACTTGATAAAATTCCCATTGGACAAATCTATGTTAAAATGAATATGCAACACGAAGTAGTTCTCCTTATGTACAAAGTACCACATTTGAAATAGAAACCAGATACGGCTTAGAATTCAAAACCTACAGAGTGCCCATGTTGTTGTATGCCTTTAAGCTTAAAATGTACCACTATTTGTAGAAATTCGATTCTGGAGTTGGAAAAATAAAGACATCATCAAAGACTAATATTTCAATAATATTTTCTTAATGTAATATGTATACTTTTTCTTTACTGAACTTCTGGAAATCAGTCACTTAGTAACTTTTTAAATAGAATAAAGTGAATCTCCTGATCACTGTGCAATCTGTAATGGGTAATTGATGCTAATGAGAATATTTTGATAGGAAAATTATGACTATGGGTATGGGAGCTTACTATTTATGTAGCATGTCTTTATTAGTAACATTAAACCTTTTTCTAAAGTAAGATTTGTTTATTTGAAGTGCAGAGCAACATGGTAGGAGTGGGGGTGGAGAGGGAGAGAGAGAGAGAGAGAGCACGAGCGAGAGAGCTCTTCCATCCACTGGTTCACTCCCCAGACGGCCGCAACAACAAGGGCAGGTCTCCATGGGTGCAGGTGCCATCTCCCACTGCCTCCCCAGGTGCTTCAGCAGGGAGCTGGAGCCAAGTGAAGCAGATGAGCCTTGTGTGGGAGGCTGTGTCGAGATGTTCTGTGTTGAGCTGTGGGGTGGGATGCTGGGGTTGCAAGTGGCAGACTAACCCACTGCACCACAGTGCTAGCCACTCACACTGAACTTTTGCAGGGGAAAATTCAGCTTTTCTCAGAATAACGAATTTCCTCACAATGTTATATTGATATTTAAATTATAGATTTGGAAACTTAGGTTTTTATGAACTTAAACAATGAGCTAGCATACTTGTTAAACAGATTTAGGGAAATATTGTGGTTTAACTTGAGTCATCTGAATGTTTTTATCTAATATTTGACCCAGATACTTAAATGCGCAACCGTATCTACTTGTAAAAGCTTTTTTTTAATCTGTTGGACTTTTAGTAGCCACATTAAAAGTGGTCATATACAGCTTAGTGTTTTTATGCCGTAACCTGCTTATCTTGTGGTTGAAGTAGCTATTTAAATAGGCTCTAAAACACTTGTGCTCCGTCTCAGAAACAGCAAGTCGCTGTTACCCAGAGGTCTGCTCTGTGTCTCTGATGAGGTTATCGAGAACTGTAGATCAGCTGGGGCTGGTAAGGATGTAGCTGTATGGTATCTTGTTTTCTGCAGTCTCTTCTCAACTACCGCCTGCTTATTTTGGCCAAAATCTAAGAAGAAAAAAAATGCCACAAATGTATGTTTCCATGACTCCAGATAAGTTGTATTCTCAGGATTCCCATGTCATGCTTTATTGCTTAGTCCATAACTTATAGTTACCATTGCCTTTTATTCTGTATTTTAATTTTAATAGCACCAAGTAGGCTTGAACGCCCTGGGGTACTGTGTCTCCAGAGAAAGGACTGGGTTTGAGGACTCAGGAAACTTAGAGAAATACGCCATCTCCATTGCCCATTTTAAATATTTTTGCATATTCAGCTCCCAGTGTGCATGCTTAGTTAAATGCTTCTAGAACTGTGAACTGAGTCGCACAAATAACATGGGATGTGCTGTTTCTCCCCAGATTTCTGTTCCGTTAGGTTGCATTTGTATTTCAGTTTTGAAGTATTTTTACCTTTAAATAAGCTGCATCCTTTCCCCACTGGGCCCAGCACTCCAGCAGCCCTTATCTTTGTCACCGTCCTTGATCATGTGGCCTCCACAGCAGTAATTTATCAGTGCATTGTTTCTGTGTTGATTACTGACTTCTCAGGGCAAGAATGGATATTTCATTCTTTTTTTTTTTTTTTTTTTTTTAGTCAGATTTACAGAGAGAGAGAGAAGCAGAGGGACAGAGATCTTCCATCTGCTGGCTCATTCCCCAGATGGCTGCAACCACCAGGGCTGGGCCAAGCAGAAACCAGGAAGTAGCCAGAAGCGTTATCTGGGTCTCCCACATGGGTGGCAGGGGCCCGAACACTTGAGCTATTCTCTGTCACTTAGGCCATTAGCAGGGGGCTAGATTGTAAGAGGAACAGCCAGTGCAGGAACTGGCGCCCATAAGGGATGCAGGTGTCACAGGCCGAGGCTTCTCCCAGCATGCCACAACACTAGCCACTGTTCTTTGCTTCCGGGTCTAACTCAGCGCATCCATCCTGACTGTATGGGCAAAGACTGGCATGTGTCGGGTGCACCACTGCCACGCGTATTATCGGAGGCCCCTGCAGATTCTTCTACAGCTCTTCAGAACCGGCCCAGCTGGAGGAGCCCCAGGATTCCCCGGGTCCATGGCGTGATGTTGGAGGATGCATCAGATCAGCCTGCAGGAACAGCGACATAGGAGCCTCAACTGATCTGAAGGAGTTACAGCAGTTCCCCACAACAAGTAGCCTGACTCCTGGAATAATCCCAGATGTTTCTCTCTCTGTTTTCTTTCTATGTTTCTTAATAACACTGAGGTAAAAAGCTGTCTTCACAGTCCAAAGTGTAGTTTTGATAAATCTGAGAGCAAGCACTCTTACAAGTAACACTACCTCTGCTAGCAAGGACATCGTATTACCCAGCACAAGTCGTAACACTTGAAGGCTCAGAGAAGACTAACAGCTTGCTGGAGTCAAAATCCAAGTTCTGTTCCACAGGTAGAGGGAAAAGTAGCCTGACTGTCACAGACCATCTACAGCCCGGAGTATTGTACCCCCACCCTGCTTAAAGGAGGGGCCTCAAGCCTTGCTTGTCCCCCGGGGGCTGAGGGCAGGGGATAGGGTGTCAGATACTAGGGAACCAGTACCTCTGGCTCTGCGGGCCTGCTTGGGCTCTGTTGTGAGTGCTTTGTCCCTCACTTGACGGTTATAGAAGACACGATTCACATTGCTTGCTGCTAAGTCTACGGGAGGTGGCCCAGGAAGGAAGGGACGAGGGTGCAGTGTAGCTGATTTCTCCCTACACACCAGACAGTTAGAATGTGGACTCGTCAGAAGCACTGGCAGTGTGTAGGGCAGGTGTTCGGAAGTTAAGGCAGCCTACATTTTCGTAGTGGAACATGAAGGTGAACTTGGCAGTTGTCTCCTCTGACTGGACATGGAAATGAAGGCCAAAAGAAGTCAGTGACTTACCAGTGTTGTGCAGCCAGAACTGAGCACCATCAGCCTTCCTGCACTGTTTCCAGGCCGCCTGGTAGAGTCACATGATGTGAAAGATCAGTAGGAGTTGGCCATAAAAATCTCATGATACACCAAGCCGTGTTCTCATAATGTGCAAGGGTGCTTCAGAAAGTTCATGGAAAAATGGAGTTAAAGATAAGTTTATTTTGGTGCAAAAAATAATAGTTTTTCCATAATATGCATTTTCATGAGCTTCTGAAGAACTCTGTATACTTTGTAATTTGTATAGTATAATTTAGTAGTAATTATCTTGAAATCTTTATGGTTTATGAAATTTGACATCGTATTTACCAGCATCTTTTTTTTTAAGATTTTATTTATTTACTTGAAAGAGTTAGAGTCATAGGCAGGATTTTCCATCTGCTGGTTCACTCCCTAAATGACCACAATGGCAAGGGCTGAGCCAGGCTGAAGCCAGGAGCCAGGAGCATCATCTTGGTCTAACACATGGATGGCAAGGGTGCAAGTACTTGGGCCACTTCCACTGCTTTCTCATGTGTATTAGCAGGGAACAACTAAGACGTGAGCCAGAACCTATGGGTGATGCTCACATCACAGGGAGCGGCTTAACCTACTGCGCCACAATACCAGCCCCAGCATGGGTTATTTATGAATACAGCTTTTTAAAAACAGGAGCAGCCTTCCATCTTCTGGTTCACTCACTCACAACAAGCCAGGGCTGGACCAGGCCGGAGCCCAGAGACACCATCTGCTCCTGAGGTGGGCACTAGCAGGAAGCTAGAAATCAGAGCAGAGCCAGAACTCGAGCCCAGGCCCTCGAGTACGGGATGGGGGTGTCCCAGATGGTGTCCTGACCACTGCACCAAACGCTCACCCCTGTGAACGCTTCCCTCTCAAAGTCCAGGAGACGCCTATAAAAAAGATAGATTTGCTTGCTGCTCTGTGTGGTGTGCTAAAATAGAAGACGTTCTAATGTTTCCCCTTCTTGCACTCTGCATGACAAGAGTATTAGATTGTTAACCTTCAGGGGCATCTACTCAGGAGCTGTGGGTCATGGAGCCCCACCCTGCCCCAAGTGGGAACCCTGAGGCCTTTCCCCAGCAACCCCAGGCCCTTGCTGCCTCTTGAAGAAGACCCAGGGCCTGTCCTTTGGCACAAATTGGGTCCCCTGCTCCTCAGTGCTGTCTTTGCTAGAGCAAGAACTGTTCCCATAGAAGTGAGACCAGCCTGAACCTGAAAGGTTAGGGAAATCTGGGGGGGTGTTGTGCGGACTTTGTCCAGTGACGGGTGATGCAGCGCCTGTCATGGGGCTGCGTGTGCCTCTGGGTGGTGACCGTGCTCCTTTGCCCTTCTCCTCGCTGCTAAACCCCCACTGATGCTGTCTTCAGCAAAGATTAGGGCGTGTTTACCAAGCAGTCTGAGCTAAGGTTCTGCTGAAGCCTTAGGAGGTTGTTTTTGGGCTTTGAAATTTAATATTTTTATAGTAAACTTATTAAACCTTCTACTTTATTCCGTCATTTCCTGGAGTGGCCCAAGGGCTTTCCCTTTTGGTTCAGTGCAGCTTTGGCACCAGGCAGTCCTGGTGAAGGTCTTCTTTCTTAGATGGAGGCTACTCCTTAAGATGCTCATAGGTCACCTTTGTCCTACTTTGCCACATCCAGCACTGTTGCTGTGCTCGTTTTACTTCCCCTTGACATAGCCTGGATGCATGGAGACCGTAGTCTTACATTTTTTCCCAGCAGTAAAGTTGGATATTGTTAGTTGTGCCAGTGTCTCGTACTGGATCAAAGCATTCGGGAAGATCAAAGCTGTGATAACATTAAAATCTGGCACTATGAGAACTTGGAGAATAAAAACAGCAAAAAATGACTCTGATTCTTGACCATGTGCCCTGCGTCTTCACAGCTGTCTTACCAGCTCCTGAGACAGGAAGGGTAGGTGGGTGGAGATGGGACGAGGGAGGAGGCTTTTCTTCTGACTCCGTTTTCCATTGCTGTTAACAGCGAGCTTAGCGGGGAGGAGCAGGGTGAGGAATGTGAAGGCCCACGCAGCCCTGTTATGTCTATGGTCAGCAGCTCTCTTCACTCGTGGTGTTTATCATGACTGTAATTAATTCAACATTGGTGTAATCTGCAGTGATCTTTCTTGTGCTCTGTGTCATAAAGTCCATTAGGGCAGGGGCCATGTCTGTGTCGTTCATCCAAAATGCCCAGCTGCTGGCACACTTCCGGGCTCAGCACAGGCTGCCTGCAATAGCTCTCAGCCAGTGGATAAAGGCATTTGATTTTCACAGCACCTTCCCTTAAGTGGAACTCTCCTAGGAAGTTGTTCTGATCTCCCAGGCTGTGGCACCTCATTTGCAGCCTCCCGTTGCATCCTGTTCCTGATCTTGTGATTCTCAGAACCCTCAAGCCAAGGTATTCAGAGTCTTCCCTGCTACAGTGTAAGGTCCGAGTGGGCTCGGCCTGTCTGACCTTGATTACTGAGCCCTTAGTGACTTAGGGACACGTTAATGCCTCTAGGCAAAGAGGGTGGGTGCTGTTCCTTTGTTCTTTTTTTTTTTTTCAAGATTTATTTATTTATTTGCAAGAGCTCCAGAGAGCTCCAGAGAGAGAGGGAGAAGGAGAGGGAGAGGGAGAGAGAGGGGGAGAGAGAGAGAGAGAGAGAGAGAGAGAGAGAGAGAGAGGTCTTCCATCTGCTGGTTCACTCTCCAGATGGCACAGTGGCTGGGGCTGGGCCAGGCCGACACCAGGAGCCAGAATCCAGGGGCTTCATCTGGGTCTCCCATATGGGTGGCAGGAGCCCAAGCACTTGAGCCATCTTCCTCTGGTTTTCCCAGGCGTGTTAGCAGGGAGCTGGATCAGAAGTGGAGCAGCCAGGACATGAACAGGTACCCGCTACATCACCACACTGGCCCCAAAGGATGCTATTCTATTCTTTGGCCCATTTTATAGATAAGGAGGCTAGCTCTTGGAGAGAAAATGGGCTAGGTGCAAGCAGGTGGTGGATGGTAAGCCATCCCTGGCCCTGGTCTGCGTCACAGCTGTACGTTCCCTCCACCCCGACCTGACTTCTCTGATGAAGGCAGCTTCCAGACCCATGAGGCACGTCTTCAGCCTAGGGAAAGTGTCTCTGGGATTAAGGGTTAGCATTGATGCCATTGTCCCCTTCATGTCCTGCAAAGATAGATGACAGCCCCACAGGAAGTCCTCGTTTGCCTGAATGGCCTGTGTGCTACCCTCTCCTGGGACTTCCTGGTACTCCGAGTTCCTCTGGGGATTCCCAAACAGAACACTCCTTGTGAAGATCTGAGGCCATCATTTCTCTTCTCCCCAGGACAGAGCTATTGTGCAGGTGCAATATCCCTATACCTGTGCCCACGTCTGGACATGTCCGTCTGGAAAACTCTCTTCTACAGAGCTCCTCAAGGGAGGGTGCCCCTGGCTGTTACAGGCTCTCATCACCTGCTGGAAACAGTAGCACTGAGGTGTGCAGCCTCCTTGGGAGTAGACTTGATATTGACATTCTGGACTGCACACCTTCAGGCAATTGTCATTCATTCATTCATTCACCAGGCACTTATGGAGATCTGCTGTTTGAAAAGGTAGCCCTGCCTTCAGTAGCTCAGCATCCAGCAGGTGGGCATTGAGGTACCAGTACAGCAGATACAAGCAGCAAGCACAGTGCTGGTGGGAGCATCTCAGAGGGCCTCCAGGACGCCTGGAAATGAGCTCTTGATGGAGTCAGTCCTGGGGGAAGTCCAAGGAGGCCTTAGCTAAGAGCTGGAAGATAAAGATTTTAACCTTGACTTTGTCTCTGTTTAACGAGGTAACTTTGGAAACAAACGTTATTCATACCTATGAGCGTGAGTTTCCTGAACTAGGTAACTTCTAAAATATATTGCAGTTGTTACTCATTTTTAAAAAACAGAGAGGTTTCCCATCCACTGGTTTACTCCCCAAATGCCTGCAATAGCCAAGGCTGGGCCCGTCTGAAACCAGGAACCAAGAACTCAATCTAGGTCTCTAACGTGGGTGGGAGTACCCACGTACCATCACCTGCGTATTACAGGGTGCGTATTACAGGGAGCTGGAGTCGAGTACAGAGCCTGCACTTGGATGCAGCACTCTGATATGAAGTGCAGGCTTCCCCAGGACCTGCCATTCTAACTTTTAAAATCCTAAATAGCTTAATTTAGAGGGCTTCTTCCTTTAGTAAGTTTTGTTTGGAAAGAAGCAAGGGAACAGGCTTTGAGGACATCTTAGGAGGTGGGTCTGTCACCCAGTGGTGAGCCCCAAGCAGAAGAGGGTAGCAGGTGGTGCACAGTAGGTGTGCAAGCTGCAGGGGTGGCTCTGCACTGAAACCAATCTGTTGTGGGAATCCCAGAGCCTCGCTGTAGGAACTTCTGCATATAAGGCTGCCTAGGGATTGTTCGGTGTTGGACACGTTGAGAACATGACTCCTGAGTTCAGAGAACCAATACCAGGGTCTCATCTCTGCACTTTGGCCTCCCAATTAGCCTGTGCCTTGTCCTGATCAAAGCACAGGTTTGAGATTGTCTTCTGATAGCACCGTCTGGTCACATTTGTTACAACTTCAAAGGACCTTTCTTTTCAGGATATGGGAATTCTTTGTATATATTCATAAACTGTCCTTCAAACCAGGAGGTGTGGTTTCAGGACACCCTCACACCCTCCAATACCAAAATGCATGGTTTCTCAAGCCCCTACACAAATGGCGTAGTATTTACATGAACCTACCTCCTGCATGCCTTGAATCATCTCTAGATTACCTATAATACCTAGTGTAATATAACTAGTCATTATACTGTATTGTTCAGGGAATAATGACAAGGGTCGTCTTTTCCTGGGTATGTTCTATTGCTTGTTGGTTGAAGCCGTGGATGTAGAACCCAGGGATATGGCTGACTGTAGTTAAAAATGTGTCCTGGAGAGGGAAAGTGGACAAAAGTGCAACCATTTGATTAGTAAAACTGCATATTCTGGAACTAGATGTCTAGGGAGTGGAAACTCATTTTACAAAAGGACTCCCTGCAAGGTACTTTTAAATTGCAAGCTCTTTCAGTACAGTAAAAAAAAAAAAGCAAATATAAAGCTTTTTGATTTATACACCTTTTTGAAGTGTATTGTCATTCATTCATTCACCAAGCACTTCTGGGGATCTATCTGCCCTTTGAAGAGGTAGCCCTGCCTTTAGTGGCTCAGCATCTAGTGGGTAGAAATTCCTCTGGGCCTCATATGCTGTATTAGACTGTCATGAAATCTAAAGTACCCTGTGCGGATGTGAGAACATCTAGTTGAAAGGCCTCGGCCGGCGCCATGGCTCACTAGGCTAATACTCCGCCTGCGGCGCCGGCACCCCAGGTTCTAGTCCCGGTCGGGGCGCCGGTTCTGTCCCGGTTGCTCCTCTTCCAGGCCAGCTCTCTGCTGTGGCCCGGGAGTGCAGTGGAGGATGGCCCAAGTGCTTGGGCCCTGCACCCACATGGGAGACCAGGAGAATCACCTGGCTCCTGGCATACGATCAGCGTGGTGCGCCGGCCGTGGCGGCCATTGAGGGGTGAACCAACGGAAAAGGAAGACCTTTCTCTCTGTCTCTCTTTCTCACTGTCCACTCTGTCAAAAAAAGAAAAGAAAAAAGAAAAGAAGGCCTCATGCCGTAAGAATTGCTTACCAGACTTGACTTGCAATAAAGTAGTTTACCGAAGGTGTTCTACTTTGACAGTTCGAGGCCTGGTGCCCTGAGAGACTCCTGGGACCTGTGGTCTGGTGGCCTGTGTGCTTTTCATGTGCTGGCACACGCGTACCGCGTGAGGTGGTTGCAGTGCAGGACACGCGCTCATCTTCTCTGCACGTGTTGGTGGCTCACAGCTCTAGCTGAAACCTAGCAGCTGCTCGAACGCTCCTGCCCCCACATGGCTCCGTCTTCCCAGCAGTCTGCGTTTTGTTGAGACAGATGAAGTTTGCCTTCTGTCCCTCCTGCAGTAAAGACTTACCTGGACTCTCACCTAAATCCAGTGCCCATTCTGTAACCTAGGACATCCCCCAATACACTGCTGAAGATTTGCACCTCTCTAATTCTCAGTTGGAAGCAGTCATTAGAGTTTCAACATTGGGACCAATAAATAGGTTTATGATAAATATATGCTGCATTTGCAGAATACACAGGAACCCAAGTTTGGTTGTTATGATTATTTTTAAATAAGTGACTTTGATAAATCACAGTATTTAAAAATTAGAAACCCACACTTACACACTTACCTCCTTTATAAAAAATAATTTGTGCAGTAACATAGGCACATTGTACAGGATTCAAACAGTTTTCCATTCATGTTCAAGAGGTCAGAAGTTCAATTTCTAAAATTTCAACTTTAATATGGTATTTGGTTTTACTTTTTTCTTTTTTTTTCTTACAAGTAGAACACATGTTTCTTCATTGTGTTTTAAATATATTAGCATTACAGTTGCCCCTTGAGTCCATATATGCTGTGTTTTTAGGCACTTTCAGCATTTTAGTCAGAGCTGTAAAGAAAAAAGCTTTAAAACTTTTCTCATGGATAAGCATGTCGGAAGTCAAGCACACGGAAGTCGATCTGCCATTGTAAACCAGATGTATTATATGAAATGCATACAACTTTTGAGAAGATTCCAAGCATGAGGTAGCTGGGTAAAACAGAAGATTACTTTACTAAATCACCTTTCCTCTATATATTTTCAAAAATTAACACAAGATATATGCAATTATGTTAATTTTATACCCTTTTAAAAAAGAATAAATATAACATAAGTATCTACTGCCCCTGGAAAATTCAAGCTCAGTTTAAGAATTAAAGTATGATGGGGCCAGTGCTGTGGCATAGCAGGTAAAGCCTCCACCTGCAGTGCTGGCATCCCATATAGGCGCTGGTTCGAGTCCAGGCTGCTCCATTTCTGATCCAGCTCTCTGCTGTGGCCTGGGACAGCAGTAGAAGATGGCCCAAGTGCTTGGGCCCCTGCGCCCAAATGGGAGACCTGAAAGAAGCCCCTGGCTCCTGGCTTTAGATTGGCGCAGCTCTGGCCATTGCAGCTAATTGGGGAGTGAACCAGAGGATGGAGGACCTCTCTCTCCTTCTCTCTCTCTGCCTCTCCTTCTCTCTCTGTGTAACTCTGACTTTCAAGTAAATAAATAAATCTTAAAAAAAAAAAAAAAGAAAATGCCTTTTAAAAAAAGAATCAAGCTATGAGAATAATTTTTTAGTTTCTTTTTGAAATTTTATGCTTGAATTTGTAGGGAAATTTTTTTCGCACTTCATAAACAAGTTATAGAAGCAGGGACAGAGAAAAGTATTTGTATTTTCTGTCAGATTATTTCATGATCTATTTAATTAATATTTGAAGGGCAGAGACACAGATTCAAGCAGAGATCTTCCATCTGCTGGTCGCTCCTCAAATGCCCACAATACCTGGGGCTGGGCCAGATGGAAGTCTGGAGCCTGAAACTTAATCAAGGTCTCTCATGTGTGGGGCAGAGACTCAAGCACTTAAGCTGGAAGGGGGAGCAGAGCCAGGCCTGGAACCCTGTTGCTCCAGTATGGTAGTGGGTGTCCTGAGTGGTGTCTTCTGTACCCAAAGCCCACCGCACTTAGGATCATGGTACATGCAGTAAGATGTAACTACTAAAACTAACTTGGAATTTTAATCTGTTATGCATTACTGTCTGTTCTGCAGACAAAACCATTGACTTACTTTGCTGCAAGGTTGTTGTAATGCATTGTAATTATGGACTGTAGGGTGTTTGCAATGTTAGTCCCAGTCACACTGATTTTCAAAACTCTGCCTTCTCTATCAAGTCCTGCCCTTTCGTAATAGCTCATCCCAGGGGGATGTGTCCCCCTTCACAGATAGATCCCGACTTCTCTGACAGCTGTATTGGTCTGCACATGGGTCCCCATGTGCCTCCTGCCTCCTCAGGAGGTCCCACACTCGAGGGTTTGGGGGACCCCCTCCCCTACTCAATTTCCCAAGGCGCCTGCTTTAAGAGACCTTGGATCCCTATGATTTGTGGTTGTGTAACCCGAGATTTTCAACGTGACATCTGGGGAATACTAGGTGGGAAGGTGGCTCAGATGGTCTAGTTCTGTCCTGGCATCTCAGTAATCCCAGATGGGTCTCAGCAAGTGCTCCCTTTAAACCCCTTGCCAAGGGCACTGGCTTCCTAGGCTGTGTGCTGAAACCCAGACCCCCTGGCCTGGCCGCACTGCACCTTCCAGCCTGCCTTTCATGATTCTCCATGCGCCTTGCTCATGACGACGTTCTGACGCCCCTGCACCAGCGATTTTCTTCTTCCAGACTCGAGTGGCGTGTTAGCAGCATCACCCCCTGATCTGCAGCGATCGCTTCTGCCTCTGTGCTTCACCTCCCCCCCCCCCCACCAGCCTTTGTTCTAGAGAGGAAGAGTGGAGTCTGGGTTATCCTCATGCCTTCCAGGGTTCTTACATAACTGATGCGTGACTGGAGGTGTCCTTGTAGCCTTGATCATCTACTGGGGAGTAAATGCTGAGAACTGGTCTGAAGTGTGTGTGACATGGTAACTGCCTTCGTGGTGGGGCTGACAGAATCAGCAGACAAAATTATATGGTACCTAGTTAAATTTGATGTACCAGTCAATATAATTTTAGTATAAATGTATTCCAAACTCTATGTGAGAATATTTATACTAAAAACTTAGTTTCTATGTGTCTGAAATTCAAATTTAACTGGGTACCTTGCATTGTATTTGGTGCCTCTATCTTATGGCCTTGATGAAAGTGATGTCAGGCTTCTTCTGCTACCAAAAATGTTGCCCCATAGACTGGCTGTAAACTTTAGGTTTCTGGTGTTTGATTAAGATGCAAATGATCCGGCCAGATGTGACATCCCGACCTTGTTGTTAACAGATAACAGCCTAGCAAAAGCTAGCTGGATGGCGTATTCATTGGCTCCTCAGTGAGGCTCTGCCCCCTCCTGAGCACTGGCCGGGCAGATGGAGAAGTGGGTGGGTGGTGCACACCCTGGGCAAGATCCATCAGGCAGGCAGCAGACAGCCGACAGTGACTGAGCGCGGCGAGCACCCTGTGGGAGCGGCTCGGCCCTGGGAAACCTGCTGCAGCCTCCCGTTTCAGATACAGCACATTGGAGGACGGAGCGGAAACCCATCGCAGATCACGTGAGATGGTGCTGACGCACCAAGGTCCAGCCAAAGACAAAGATATGTGGGTAATTTCAGTGGGGATGAGGTGAGAGTCCTGGGTCTCTGATCTGAAACGCAGTGCCCTTGAGCCCTCCCTCCCCTCTCAGCAGCTCGTTCCCTTAAACGTAGCCCCCAGCTCCTCACCACCCCTTCACTGCGGACCCACTGTCCCGCCAACACAGTGGACTCCCAAGTGCTCATCTCTGCTGGCTGCTTAGACTTGTCTTACTTGGCTTGTTTACATTCGGCCCCATTCTTTCCTGCGTTCTTGACTTTGCATCTTTCACAGAGGCAGACCCGAAATTGGAACGGACTGGGCTCCTTTGAGGAATGGAAAGTAGGCCATAGTTTCAGGAACAAAGTAAAGGAGGAAGCTGCGGCAGAATGAGGTTGGGAGAAGAGTGGAGAGGGGCAGGTTGCGTCTGGGTAAGGCATTTCCGTTTTATAGCCTAGTGGGATACTAGGTGGGCCTGCAGGTAGCTATTGCAATATCCACTTCCTCCTTGTTTCTGGGTAACAGCATCCATGATTTTAAGTCATGTTGCAGCCTCCCAGGACTAAAACCA
Organism: Lepus europaeus; assembly: GCF_033115175.1. NCBI lineage: Eukaryota > Metazoa > Chordata > Mammalia > Lagomorpha > Leporidae > Lepus > Lepus europaeus. The sequence goes on along the minus strand of NC_084829.1, from coordinate 2,572,997 downwards.
GCCTGCCTTGTCCCCCGCAGAGGGGTGTGGCTGTAGGCAGACTCTGACCAGGCCAGCAGGATATAAGCTCAAGGGCCAGGTGGCAGCTTCCAGGAAACCTCACGAAGTGCTCTCTGCTGCCGCTTCTTCAGTCTTTGCTCTTGCTTGCTCTATGGAATGTGGATGTGATGGTCAGAGCTCTAGCAGCTGTGCTGTACATGGGAAAATAGGAGCCCTTTCTAGGAATAGCAGAGCAATGAAAGAGACAGAATCTTGGTTTCTGACAGCACCATGGATGTGAGCTGCCTACTTAGCTCCACACTGCTCACTTACATTTGGGTATCTTCCGTGTGGGAGCATGAAATGCTAACTTAAGACAGGTGTTTTTATTTTTACTTTATAGCAGAACTCACATCTAGCAGACAGAGGCCAGCTGAAGGATGTTAATCTAAGCTGTTGGGGTTGTGTTTCTTCTTTATGAAGGTGACTGTTACTTCCAGAAGGGCAGGCTGCCCCAGGAGGCTGCAGTGGAGCCATAGATAGAACAGTAGAGACCGACGTAAGGCCCATCAGAGGTGATGTGGAGGTCAGCGAGGATGAACCTGATGAAGCGTTGAGCAGAGCCGTGAGGGACGAGATGGCAGGATGTTTCTGATGCGTAGAGATGTAAGGAGATAAGGGAATAGAATGCTTCATCTTGGACATGTGGGGTTAAGCTTCCTGCAGCACCTCCTGTGGTTCTGTAATGCCAGAGCCTCCCCTGTTATCCGTGTTCTTCTTGGTCACTCACTTCCATTCTTTACTACAAGCTGCATTCCTTTGAACTGTCCTCTAACGTTGGCAGTACTGGCAGTTTGTCAAGATCCCAAAACCAGAGGAGACAAAACTTAGATGCAAACCAAGGCTGACCCTGCTTTCCACCCTACCCTGAACTCCATTTCCAGGATTCCATCCTTGGCCCCAGTTATAGGTTAATTACCTCTCCTCCCCGCCCCCACCCCCACTCATATGGTAAAGTCCTAACCCTGAGTGCCTGGGAATGTGACCTCTTTGGAGGTGAGGTCTTTACAGGGGTGATTAAGTTAAAATGAGACCATTAGGGTAGGGGCTGATGTCCTTATGAGAAGAGGGGGGGACAGCAGGGTGCTGCACACGTGGAAAAGACCACGGAGGACACAGGGGGTTGGCCGTCTCAGGGTCGCCAAGAAGAGAGGCCTCAGGAGAAACTGACATGTTGGCACTTTGATCTTGGACTTCCAGCCTCCAGAACAGTGAGGAGTCTCTGTGTGTGAGTCCCCAGTGCGTGGTGCGTTGTGGCAGCTCTGACACAGCCCTCTTGACTTGTTTGCTGTCCTGGACAGAGCCCAGCCCGTGACTTCAACCAGCATATGCTGAGAGTGTGTGCTGACCTCTTGTCCCTGCTGCTTGTTCCCCCTTCCAAACCTGCCACCTTTGTTCCTGTGCCCACCCTGTACGTAACTGGCCTTACTGCAAGCTGTAAGGATGGTTAAGCTGTCCTACTGCCCCAGTAAAGCCCACATCTCCCTGTTTACTCCTATGGCCATCACCTGTGGTTCAGAACTTTGTTGTCTACCTGGAAGAAGCCTCCTATCCTGTGTGCACTCTAGGTACTTGATGGCAATGGTGTCTGTAGATCACACTTTGATGGCACGAAATCTATACCACCATTCAAAATATGATGCTGGGGGTTTATTTCTGTGTGCAGGTTTCCTCACGATGACGGTGATATACAGCATACAAACACCTTCATCATCTGGCTCTCCTCCCCTGTCTTACGTTGCCTCCTGCCCTCCACACCTCCCCTCGCCAGCCCGACCCACTCAGCGCCCTGGGAAGACCCTGGCTCTCTGCCTCCTCATTCTGAAATGCCCTCTGCCTCTGCCCACGAGGACGCAAAGCCCTGACTGCAGCCCTTGTCCTTTCCTCTCCTCGTTCTCCCCACTTGGGCTTCAGTCATTGCCAAGAATTTTGTTGAGGGGCACAGTGCTTCTGCGGGGACATCTGGTAATGTCTGGAGACGTTGTTGTCTGTCGCAGCTGGGAATTGGAGGTCTCCCCATCCGGTGGGATGAAGCCAGTGATGCTGCTAAGCATCCTCTAATACACAGGAAGACGAAGAATGACCCAGCTCTAAATGTCAATTCAGGTTGAGCATCCTTAATCCAGGAGTCCAAAATGTCCTGAAACCTACAACCTTGTGAGTGCCGACATGACCCTACAAGTGGACAGTTCCCCAGCAGAGCTCGTGTGATAGATGATACTCAAAATGTGGGCACCTAAAACTGTTATGTGAAGTCACCTGTGGGCTGGGTGTATAAGACGCATGTGAAACACAAATGAATGCCATGTTTAGACTGGGGTCCTGTCTCCAGGATATCTCATATATATTCAGATATTTCAAAATCTGAATTCCAGGGCCCATGCACAGCTGTGTTAAAGCCCCAGCCTGCAATGCAGGCATCCCATGCGGGTGCCAGTTCAAGTCCCAGCTTCTCTACTTCCAATCCAACTCTCTGCTATGGCCTGGGAAAGCGGTACAAGATGACCCAAGTGCTTGGGCTCCTGCACCCTCATGGGAGACCTGGAAGAAGCTCCTGGCTCCTGGCTTCAGATCAGCTCAGCTCTGGCCATTGCGGCCATCTGGGGAGTGAACCACCAGATGGAAGACCTCTCTCTCTCTCCCTTTCCCTCTCCCTCTCCCTCTCTCTCTGCCTTTCTCTCTGTGACTCTTTTAAATAAATATGTAAATAAAAAAATTCTGAAATCCAGAAACACTTCTGGTCCCAAGCATTTTGGATAAGGGTACTCAATCTGTAGCACCAATTTTGAGAAATTCTGTCTTAGCTTCCATCTGTTGGGGAATTGTCCTCCGATCCAAGCTCCCTGCTCTCCCACCTCTGTTGTGCCTTTCTTACTTTTCCCTATCCCTTGTTAGGGTGCACGTCTTAGCATCAGCAGCCATGACCGCTAGGGCCTGCAGTGTGGCTCAGTAAGTAAGAGTGGAGTAAAAGAGTGGATGAAGAGGCAGAAGACGCTGATGGCACGAGTTGCTTCTTGACATTCTCAGCGCTGTGCTGGTAGTGCTGATGAGAAACACAGAAAGAGGGGCCTGGAGGGCAGTAAACTGAAACCATGCAAGCAGCTGTAGGCCAGTGTGCTGGTTCTGAACTGGCATGCAAGTTCATTTTATTACTCACTTCCAGTTCTTGTTAACTCGAAGGTACGTAGGTGAAGGTAAAAGGAATAATTGTGAGAGCACTGAGACTCAGAAGAATGATGATTGTAATGTTCTGTAATAGCTCTGTCCAGTGCAGTAACCACTGGCCACATGTACTACTGAGCTCCTGGAGCGTGGCCAGGGCAACTGACAAGCACACATTTTATTTTCCTTCATTTTGATTAATGTAAACTTAAGTGGTTGCCTGTGCTCATTGGTCACCATACTATAATGGACAGTGCAAGCCTGATGTCTGATTTTAGGCTGACCCACTGTAAAAGGTGGTCTGGTCAATGTTCTGTTAACCTCGTGGCTCATTTTGGGCAGAGAAAAATGATACCTAACACGAAGGTCTAAAAACCAGAGATGCCGTGGAGAAACAGGGCCTAGTGTCGTGAGTTACTCAGGAGTTCCTGGTGGCTAGAAGGCAGGCCCAGCAGGACAGTTGTTGAGAGTGATGGCTGACACCCAGACACTCCTCAGCACGCACCACATCCAGCCCGTGGAGCCAGAGCACCCACACACTAACCCGTGCCGCGCCGTGCGTTGCAAGAACACCCGGACCCTTTCTTTTGCCTTTTCTTTGTTTTTGTTTTTGAACACGTTCAGAGTGCCAAGTTCAAATGGGAATGAATTGAAACTAATTCTAGAAGAGATCAAAATGTTAACAAAGTTTAGAGCCTATTGGAGACAAAAAGGACATCTTTTGTTTGGGATTTACTGTGTGGACATATGGTTTTTTGAGTAAGATTTTCAATTGGTGATAAAGTAAAATCTCATACCTCAACCAGAAATACTTACTGCTTGCCTGTTGTTATCACACAAGTGTCAGTAGGCACTACGGGCATGTTTAAGAGAACTGTTGGACCTAACCCCTAAACTCCACAGAGTTCAGACTTTTGCAAAACATGACTTTTAAAAATATGGTTTGGTTGTTGTTGCAATACTATTTCTGATGCTTCTGGCCTCTGGTATTTGGTACATGTGTATTCCTGCACTGGATATCTGATTGTAGAAATAAAACAATAGATGTAACAATTTCTAGGTCAAAAAATTTTGGTGAAACTAAGATAAATACTCATTATTATCACTTTGAAATTTTCAAGAAGATGCTGAGGTATATTTGAGACACTTAATAGCATTTTCTATTCCTATTCTGTTAATGTTTTCATGTTGGATGTTTTAATATTAAGATTTAATGGTTATTAAGAGTAGGAACATTTTCCACAAGTAGATTATTTTAACAGGGCAGAATTCTTAATACACTGTCCTATCAAGTGCCTGGGGTATGTTAAATATACCTCCAAGATAAAAACTCTGCAGCTGCCATCCTTTCAAATTGTTTTTAAAATTTACTTTCATTTTTATTTGAACAACAGAGATTCTCTATCCCCTGGTTCACTTCCAAATGCCTGCAACAGCCAGGACTAAGGCAGGCCAAAGACAGGAGCCCCAAACTCAATCTAGGTCTCCCATGTGTGTGGCTGGGACCCAAGAACTTTAGCTCTCTCACCTGCTGCCTTCTAGGGTCCAGGTTATCAGGAAGATGGACCCAAAGTAGAGGAACCAGCACTCGAATCGGGCCCTCTGGTATGGGCTGTGGGCGTTCCAAGTGGCGACTCAGCCACCGCACCAAGCACCGGCCCTGTGTCCTGCTTCTTCCACCGGAGTTCCCCATGGCTTTTCTCAGAATAGTAGTATGATCAGATTAGAAGTGTGAGTAAAATATTATTTCAGTCAATTAAAGCATTAGCCCCATAAATTGATCAATAATTTTTCAAGAATATGATAGGTCAGGATTTCTTTTCATTTTGTAGAAGAAAAATGCGATAGCCAAGATGAAAAGACATGTTTATTTTTGTGTCAGGTATTCTGTGATTAGTTAATTGAGTATTTTCGTCAGTTGGAGTGACCTCTTGTCTCTGGGCTGCTGTGGACTTTCCCAGTGTGCCTCCAGCCTTCTGATTGCACTAAGAGAAACCAGATTGCCCTGGGCCACCTCAGGCCCTGTCTTATCTGACTCCGGAGCAACTCCCTCCAGGGGCGTGCCCCCGGGCAGGGAGTAACCCAAAGATCTCTGTTTTGGGAAAGGTTCATGGCAGGTCAACTATTTTTCAGTGTATTTTTTAAAGGTTTGGTCGAGCTAATTTAATTTCTTATGTTCATTAATTCCTCTCCTTCCACCTCCACCCCCCTTTGAATAAACGGCCTTCACACGAATCCAATTTAGCCTCAATGCACCTTATTCACACTGCCTTTTATTGCAAGCCGAGGTGCAGCCAGCTGTGAGGTTGCCCGGCTGCCTCAGGTTTCCCGATTTAGCTCTGGAAATGATTTCAGCATGGCAAAAACTTTTCCCTGGCCAATTTGGAAAACAGGATTCAATTTGTGAAGAGAACCCAAAATGGCACCTGAGAATGAGGGGATGGAGCCGGCTGGAACCGGGGAGGGAGGCATGGAGAGCCCAGGAGCTGCATGGCTCTTCTCCTGTGCTCCCCCAGTGCCCGAGGAGGTCGGGTGTGGAGGAGGGGGGCAGCGGAAGCGGAAAAGTCAGTGTTTAACCTTGCACTTCTGTCACCCTCCTTGGGACTTCTCTTCTTGGCGGGCCCGGTTTCCTGACAGAACTGATAGGAACAAGGGGCCAGTGTGGTGGTCTGCACAGGCAGCTGGGGGCACAGGTGGCAGGGGCCAGGCTGAGGCTCAGTGTCCCTCCCTGGGAGCGGCCATAGGCAGGAGAGACTGCGGCTGTGAGAATGCATGGCTAATCAAGGTAGGCCCAGGCATCAACTGCGCACATTTGCACGGCTGGGGTGAAAAATAGTGGCCGTTCCTCTTGACAAACACCATTGAACCTAAAGCCACCTGCTAAATGTGGGTCTGCCTATTATAGCCGAAAGTTATTTGTGGGTAATACACACACAGTGTTAAAAGGTCAATTGAAAGTGGATTTATTGTGGGCTTTGGCTGGCAATATGTTGTTGAAATGCACAGAGGCAGATTCTGGATTCCCTAGGCCGATTGATTTCACCTCTAGGGAGAGGACGTATTTCCGTGTGTCGGAGCTGGATGTTTCTCCTTGCTTTTTTTTTTTTTTAAGATTTATTTTATTTATTTGAAAGACAGAATTACAGAGAGAGGTAAAGACAGAGAGAGAGAGGTCTTCCATCCGTTGGTTCACTCCCCAGCTGGCCGCAATGGCCAGAGCTGAGCTGATCCGAAGCCAGGAGCCAGGAGCTTCTTCCGGGTCTCCCACATGGGTGCAGGGGCCCAAGCACTTGGGCCATCTTCCACTGCTTTCCCAGGCCACAGCAGAGAGCTGGATCGGAAGAGGAGCAGCCAGGACTAGAACTGGCGCCCATATGGAATGCCAGCGCTTCAGGCTAGGGCCTGAAGTGCCAGCCCCCTTGCTTTCTTTTCTCTTTGGGTGTCCACTTGAGTCCCTCCCAGAAAAATCAGAATGACTTTAGGTATGAGCACGCTTTAAAAGTGGATTTTACCTGTCTCTCTTCTGTTGCTTCTGTCATATGAGGTTTGTGAGATCAAAATAAAAAGTTTACACATCATTGTTTTTCCAAAAGACTAAAGACTAAATACCTTCAGAAGTTAACCATTGAGCACTGACAGCCTATGTTTTGCCGTGTCACTAGGACATCACGGCTGAGTGTTGATGGGAAGTCGGCCACTCCAGCATCTGGAAGGGACTTGCTGTTCTCACGTCCCTCAGATGCAATCCCCTGTCACCCTAGTCCTGTGGCTCGCGGACTTTTTGAATTACTAGAGGTGTTCTTAAAACACTCATTTTGGTCCTTACCCCCAGAGATTCTCATCTAGTATGTCTGAATGGAACCCAACCTGCATTTTTTTTTTAACAAGTTCCCTGGCAATGCTAATACCACTGTAGTTCTGCAGCAACATTTGGAGAACTTCTGTCCTCGCTGTTGGTCTTCATCTGACCCAACAACAAGGAAGTCATAGCCAAGTTTTAGAAATTAACCTCTCTGGCTAAACTAGAGGATCAAATATTTACACTAAATTGACAATTTTTAAAAAATGTATGTTCTTAAAATTTGTTTTATTCATTTGAGAGGCAGAGAAGGAGAGCTAGCTCCCATCCACCAGTTTACTTCCCAGATGCCCACAGTGGCTGAGGCTGGGTCAGGCCCAAGCTGGGAGCTGGGAGTACACATCACAGCAGTCTAGTGCAGACGTCCAGGGATTAGGCTAAGAACCTGAGTGGGCTCTTGCCTTAACACAGACACGTGTAGCCCCAGTTTGTTTCCTGTGCCATCCGTGACCATCAGAGGTCCACACTGTGAGAGCAGGTATGGGACAGCTCAGGATGCCAAGTTCGATGGGAACGGATTCTCAGCTCTGCTGAAGCAGCGGTGCTAGGATTTGATTCAGGACAGTGACAGTGAAGATGGAAAGCAATTTGTAGAGATGAAAACCACATGATCTGATGAGTGCTTGTGCGTGGGAGAGGAAGGGAAGTATCAAAGATGAGTTCATGTTTCTGACCAGGAGAACAGAATTACAATGCTACTGATTTTAAAAAACTCACACATGGCTTTGGGAAAGAAAGTAAGGTTTGGCTTTTAAAACATTAGCCCGTACATTTGTGGTTGATTGGTTTTTAACAAGGGTACCAAGACAAATCAGTGGGGGAAGAACTTCGCACCACATGTAAAATTACCTCAGGATGAACTCTACATGTGTCACAGCCCTGTGCAACATTCTTAGAAGAAACATAGGAGAATGTTTTCCTGAGCTTCAGTTAGGCAGAGCCTTCTTTTATATTATTTTTTAAAGATGCGTTTATTTTATTTGAAAGGCAGAACTGTGGGGGGGGGGCGGAGAATGAGAGCTAGGGAGGGAGGGAAGAAGGGAGGGAGGGAGGGACGAAGAGAGAGAGAGAGAGAGCTTCTATCTACTGGTTCGCTCTTCAAATGGCTGCAATGGCCAGCACTGGGACAGGCTGAAACCAGGAGCCTCTTCCAGGTCTTCCGCTTCGATGCAGGGGCCCAAGCACTTGGACCATTTTCTGCTGCTTTCCCAGGCACATTAGCAGGGAGCTGGATTGGAAGCAGAATAACCTGAAATCAAACCAGTGCCCGTATGGGCTGCCAGGGCTTCCAGTGGCAGCTTAACCAGCTACATCATAGCACCAAGCACAAGCCACCAAAGAAAACAACAGATAACTTGGGCTGTTCATCTAAGAAACTGTTGTACCTCATAGGACACCGTCAGGAAAGTGAAACAGTAGCCTGCAGGATGGGGGAAATTACTTACTAATCATGGATCTGATAAGGGGCTACCTAGCAGAATATAAGAAGAACTCATACATCTGAGTAACGAAAAAAAAACTAAATTAGAAATAGGCAAAGGACTTGAATAGACATTTTCCAAAGAAGATAGTCGGATGACCAATAAGCATAAGAAGGAAAGCTCACCATCCTCAGTCATTAGGGAAGGAAGTGCAAATCGAAACCACAGTGGAGTGCACATACTGCTTCACACCCACTAGAATGGTTATGATAAAAAAGACCGACGACTACGAGTACTGGCGAGGAGGTGAGAAGTTGGAACCCTCATCTCCTGGGAGCGTTAAATAGCTCAGCCACTTCCTGACACGGTTTGGCAGTGTCTCAAAATGTTCAAGGTAGGTGCATACCTAAGAGAAATGGAAAGCACAAGTCCACACAGAGACCCACATAGTGCTCACAGCAGCACTCCAGGGCCAAAATGTGGGGCTTTGGGTAGAATAACATTCATCAGCTCAAATGGAGGGATAAAAACATGTAGTATGTCCATACAGTATCATATTATGTTCATCCATATACAAAATGAAATACTGATGTATGCTATTACATGGGTTAACTTTGAAAAGATAGACCCAGAAGGCAACACATTGGATGATTCTACTTACATAAAATGTGCAGAATTAGAAAGTCCATAGAGCTAGAGAGTAGATTAGTGATTGCTAGGAGCTGAGCCTAGAGATGCAGAATGACTGCTAATGGGGAAGAGGTTTCTTTTTTGAGGTGGTGAACTGTTCTAATCTTAGATTGTCCAACTCTTGACTGTACTAAAATCTGTAGAATTGTACATTGTAAAACAGGGTGAATTTTATGGTATGTGAATTATATCTCAATGAATATTTTTAAAAACAACAACAATGTGAATCTCAAGAAGCCAAGATTACATGCAAAGGCCAAGTCCAGGGGATGTGTTGGGAACTTAGGAACCGTGCGAAGCTCCCTGCACAGAGGAGTAGGTGGAGCCATGAAGGTAAGTCACAGAACAGTGACGTCGCTTGGATGTAGCACCTGGGAGCCCAGGCTTTTCTTGTAGGACCGGAAAGGATTTAAGACTGGTGTGAGATGGTGGAGGGAAGTGGTGATGGGAGTGTGGGAGTGGAGAGGCAGGGCCGTGGGATGCTTGCTTGGGCCTCTGAGTGTTCTGGTACAGCTGCCAAAGAGTGAGTGGAAAAAGAAAGAGGAAGTAGCTGAGCACTGAAGGAGGGTTTTGTTGTTCAAACTGATAATGACTTTGTTTAGACAGGGTGAATCCTAAACGGAGAGGCAGAGAAAAGCAAGTCAGAAGAGATGGATTAGTGATAATGCAGGCAGAATAGGAATCTTCTCCTGAAAATTGAGCACAAAATCAAATTCTGGATCCACATGGTCTAGACCTTTCGTGCTCTCACCTCCAGCCATGTTGTCCGCCACTCTAACTATGAGAAGCCTTCAGAAAGTTCACGGGAAATGTGTACTAGGAAAAGCTACGTGCGGATTTCAGTATTTTGTGTAAAAAGTATCTTGTAATTTCATTTTCCATACATTTTTTGAAGCAGCCTCCTGTGTTCTCATCTGGAAACTGGTTAATAATACCTATTTGTGGGGCCGGCACTGTGCCATTGTGGGTAAAGCCACCACCTGCAGTGCTGGCATCCCATATGGGCGCCGGTTCGAGTCCCGGCTGCTCCACTTCCAATCCAGCTTTCTGCTGTGGCCTGGGAAAGCAAGAGAAGATGTCCCAAGTCTTTCGGCCCTGCATCTGCATGGGAGACCTGGAAGAAGCTCCTGACTCCTGGCTTTGGATCAGTGCAGCTCTGGCCATTGCGGTCAGTTGGGGAGTGAACTGGCAGATGGAAGACCTCTCTCTCTCCCTCTCCTTTTCTCTCTGTGTAATTCTGACTTTCAAATAAATAAATAAATCTTTAAGAAAAGTAAGATATACTTGCAAGGTATGATTTAAAAAAAAAAAAAAACTTTGGATTCCGTTTGTGCACAAACTAAAAGTTTATTTACTTTCATTGTATTTGAAAGGCAGAGACACAGAGACCAATGAATTTTTCACCCACTGATTCACTCCCCAAATTTCTGCCACAGCCAAGACTGAGCCAAGCTGAAGTCAGGAGGCCAGAACTCAATCTGGCCGCCTGTCTGGGTGGCAGGGACCTAAGGATTTGAGCCATCACCAGCGGCCTCTCAGGGTGCATACCAGCCCGAAGTTGGAATTGGAAGCAGAGCTAGGACTGGAACCCAGACACTAATAGAGATGCAACATCCCATGTGCCATCTTAACCACTGTGCCAGACACCCGCCCCATATTTGTAAGGTTTTTGTTAGGATTATTAAAAAGGTCTTGTTAAATAATGTAGTTACTGAATAATTGGCAAAGAACAAGATCCTAGAATAGAGCCTCTTGGTTTCTGACCCAGGGCAAGTTACTTATCCTTTCTGCACCTCTGTTTTCTCACTCTTGGTTGCTAAGATGAGTAAATAAGAAAAATGCATCTGAGTACGGAGTCTGGCACATCATGACTTTTCACAATAGCTTAAAAGTAGCTGTGCTCCTTTTACTACTACTGCTCTGAGTGACAATGCCAAGAACAAGCAAAAAAAGAAGCTGTAAAATTTTCCCTGTTGTTAATGAGAGCTATGCAGTTTCATCAATTATTTAATTTAAAGCTAAAACCTAGTGTGGTAAATACCATTTGCTAAAAACAGTCAGATCTTATCTGTTCATGAAATAGCCAGAGGTATTAACATGGACTTGGAAATTGGTCTTTTTTCCTTCAGTCACTGGTACTGAAAAGTACAATAAAATAAGTATTTTTGTTCCTGATTGAAGAAAACAGTGCCGGTACCTACAATGAAGAGAAGTGACTGTTGTTTTCCTCCCAGTGTCTGGCTCAGAGTAGGATGACTAGCAATCCAGCAGTTCATTTTCTTTCTGAGGGTACCATTAATGAAGTAACTCTCAGATGGATAGGCCTCTGTCAATGAACTATCTTAATAAAGAAAACCTACTTGCATTTATAACAGCAGGATCTCTAATTTATGCTTACCTTTCCATTTCTGATAGTGTGATGAAGTTACTTGATTTATCACATAGTAAAATCTGTGCGATTCCTGGTCATTATCATTTTTCCATTGATATTTTAGTGCTTGTTACAGTAGAATTCCAACAGAATTACACAACTGAGAGAGAATGATTTGATAGGTCCTAAAAGTATATATACCCTAATGGATTTCTGATGGAGATTGAACTTGATGGCAGTATACTAAGTTCTTGAAGCTGGAAATTAATGTTATATTTTTAGGGGACATTCTTGGCATTGCTTTTACCTTTCGGGAGGAGGGGAGGAATATCATAACTTCTCTTCTTTTTCTCAGACAAATGGCCCAGCAGGACATTTTTTATAAATTACAGACACGTTCAGCTTGAGTAGCACGCTGTGATTCCCAGGGCCTCACGTCACTCGCCCCGCCCTCCACGTGTCAGAGCAGTCTGAGAACCACTCGCAGTCTGTGTCGGTGCTGCCCAGTGGGTTCAGAGGTCACCTTTGTCTGGGCATGAGGAACAGGGGGCGGGGGAACCGGCCTCTCTGCCTGCGGCTGGACATGGTGTGGTGTCCCTGGCTAGCTGACCAGGACTGGGTCTACACGGGGGCTGTGGCTGCTCTCTGCAGACCCACAGAGCAACAGCATTGCCCAGGGACTGTCGGGTACGGAGTAATGTGAGAGGACAGAAAGCACAGGAAAGTGTGTGGAGGAAGCAGGAACCCGTAAGTGGACAAGGTGGACTCCGTGTGTGCTGGCACACCTGTGGCGCCTCTGAGGCCAGGCACTGTCCCATCGCTTTCCACTGTGGTGTTTGTGAGCTGCACACGGTGTTTTAACACCGAGCAAACACCGCTTTGTCCCGCTGCCTTTGCAGCCCCGGGCAATGTCACTTCAGATGTAGCCCACCATTTGTCTTCCTCTTCCGTGGTATGAGAAAGTGATGTGAAGTTCAGATTAAACACTTTACTTCTTTACTTGGATTTGTGGACACATTAATTTGATATATGGTGAAGATAAACAAGCAGAACCAGAGAGTGAGTGGGAGAATCCACTTATTCTAAGATAGCTTTTCTTTTTCAACTTCAAAATGAGAAATAATTGTATTTATCTCTGGAGCGTGGAGATAACTAGGCTGTAAATTCATTGCCATGCGGGCTTTTCCAATAAATTACAGCGTTTTACTCTTTTCCAAAATCAGAAGTCCAATGTGGCATCTGTGGGTCAAGTGCTGAGAGCCTTCTGACCCTATTTCTTTATAACAAGGGCTTTATCCCCTTCAACTCATAAATTATTTGAAACATCCTTTTAACTTCTCAGCGGAGAGGTGCCAGATTGCTTAAATATTTCCTGTTTTATCAGCGTTCTACATTCATTTTTCACTCATTTCAGTGTAGTTTCCTCCTAGAGTTAAAGCAGCGTTTAGCATTGAGTGGAGGGCTTACAGATAAACGATAGAACTTTGTGACTCGCACAGTTAAATCTTGGGCCACTGCCACTAGATAAATAACTTACTTCTATTCAGGCAATTTAGGAGTGATCAGCTACAAGGTCGAGCGGCTCAGGGCACTGTAGCCTAATGCACTTTTTAATGAGTAAATCATTGCTAACTGCTGTGCTCATAATTTAACTCCTTTGTAATATACTGCCCACGGGTTATGCCCCTAAAAAGCAAGTGAGGTACCCCTCAGGGCCAGAAGGGGACTGGGAACATTTCCAAATGAGCATGACACTGATGTGAACCAATGGATTATTTGCATTCCTCTGCTTCAGTTATCACTTAATGGCCACAGGCTCTGATGGCAAGCCTGCGGGCTGCATTATGTTAGCCTCAAAAATAAATGCGAATATCTGCCATGTTTTCACATTCCCCACCATATTTGGTAAATCGTACTGACTTAGCCCCTCAAGGGCTGCCAAGAGTCCTGTTGGCAAGATTGCCACTTTGGTGAAGACATAGCTGAGCACCCGTCCTATTTGTAGACTTTCCCTGGTTGGCGCTGCATCATTTCCTTCCCTGGAACGCGGGGATCTGTGCTGCTTGTTAACTGGGATCATCTGAGTTATATATAAATCTCCCTCCTATATCATGTGTTCCTTTGTTGGCAGTGTTTTGATGTTTGGATAATTTCCCCAAAGGAAGTTCTCAACAGTTAAGTTTAATGAATGGTTATATTGATCTGCTTTTCACATAGATATTTGATTAGGTGCTTAGGTCCAGTAGATGGGAAAAGCAAGAGACATGAGATGGAAGGAAAAGGACCATAATTCCAGTTCCTATATGAGTTTGATTGTGGCTCCTTTTTCTTAAATCAAGGCTCTCACTCTAATTTTAATTCCATTAAATCAAAGTCTTTGCTACATGAAAATTGAATACCAAATACTACTTAGGTGGTCATGTTCCAACCATCAGTTCTAACTGAACTGGCTTTAAAACAAGGCAATATATTTTGTAATAATTGAAGAATATTTAGTTTTGATTAAATAAACATGTCATATATTTGAGTTTTATGAATTTTATTTGGTTAATAATAAAACATAAAACCTACAGGATCAAAGTTCTTTTTTGGTATATTTTATATTAGAATCAAGCTAACATTAAAATTGAAATGCTGATAGTTCAGTGATGAAGCTTTTTTTTTTTAAATCTCTTGGCATAGTATACAAAATAATTTGAACACGTTTAGGTACAAAGAAATACTCTCTTTAGATATCACAAGAGCTGACTTGTAGTCACAGACCTACTGTGTAAACATGTGTGCCTGGGCAAATTTTTTTTTTTTTCAGTAAGACAGGGTTTTATAATGTTAGATCATATCTGAGAATCTTTCTGCTTTTAAATCTGTGAATTTGTAATGTATGTGGAATGTTCTTTTGTTATTTAAATTAATTTTAAAAGAGATTTAATTGTTTTCTTATTCACTATCAACTTTTAAAATGCATTGGTCAGTATATAAGAACTTTGAGATCGGTGGACAATTGTCATTTCCATAACTTTGTGACTTTAAGAAATGAAAGTCTCATAATTGCATTTCTTACTAATGTCACACATTGCCTGTGCGTGAAACGAGTGATCTTTTCCTCTAGTATTGGTTTGGACTATAGCTGCCAGCATAGCTACTGTTTTATGAACTCCTATGCGGAACCAGGCTACATTAAATACATTATTTCACCTAATCCTTACAACAATCCCTCATGATAGATATTCTCAGCTCTAACAGCTGGAAAAAACTGGAGCTAATCCTGAAAGGTGCAGGGGAGTTCTGAGCTGGATAACTCATTTTTTTTTCCTTTTATATCATGTCCTTGTCCTTCCAAATCCATTCTTGGATATCATCAGATAATGGCTTAAAGGAATATGGCAAAGAATCTAAAGATCCTCTTGTAGCCGTATTACTACTTACTAAGTGACCTGCAGCAAGAACCATGTGAAGATTTTCTTGGTCACTGACTGTCTGTGAGGTGTTGGTAAGGATGTTGGATTTCTTAAAGGTAGAGTCAGAGTTCTTTTCCCACCTCCTAAATCCATATGGAGAGTCCCTCATTTCATTATTTTTCTCTCTTTATTTTAGTGGGCCTTATGTCATGATCATACTAATTGCGATACATGGTTCCTTTGTCATCCTATCCTGAGAGTGATTATGCTTGGTTTATTTCATCCCAGGCTTTTATTGGCATTGTAGAGTATGTGTATATGCTTATGTGTACACACACACATTCACACACACCTGTTGTCATGTGGAGTCGACTAAACTTGGGATGTTTTGTTACAAACAATATTCATATTTCTAAGCAATGTTATACACATTTCCATTAAATAAACCAATTAATTGCTCTTTGGGTAACCACACCAAGAGTCTTGTGCATGAGTTTTTTCCACTTCCAGTTCCTAGGGACCACGGGCTGTAAGGAATTCTCAGCCCCCTGCTGCCTGGTAAATGTACTTAATTTAGACGGCATGAACTGTATGCTGCCGGTCAAAAATGCCCACACTGTTTGCAAGTTAATGCCTTCCTTGGCTGATTTAGGAAAGAAGTTCTAAAAATAAAGTACTATAAATAAACTGATTTAATTGTGTATTCAAAAAACAATCATTTTGGTTATCTTTGTGGAAGAAGGTTCATTGACATAGGACTGTATCTGGGAGGAAAACTCCATTGACTTGTATTGTAGCTTGCAGGATTCTGACTCGCACTGCTGTCTGTGGTTCTGGGAGGTTGTGTCCCCTCCTTCCCACTGCTAATTCTTACCAGATCTCTCGCTGACTGCTGTGGGCTTGCCAGGTCCTGAGTGATGTCTTTTGCTTCATCCCGCTGTGCATCTTGCAGGAAAGCAGATGCTCTTGATCACTGGAGTAATTTGAATCCTGTTATTTCCAGTAAACTCAGTAGGATTTCTGGGATGAGAGTTGGAGCAGTACTGTTGAAAAACCAAGATGAGAGATGAGAAGTTTGTTGAAGAACAGAGCAGGCAATTGGGGGTAGGGGGTAGATCCACTTGTGTCATTTACCTGGCTGTGGTCTCAACTGCAGCTTCCCAGTTTTAAGCAGGATCCCTGCTTTCTTGAGATTCACTGTTTTGTCTACATCAGTGTTGTCCCTGCAAAGCTGCATGGCAGACGCTTACGTTGGTGCACGTTATGCAGCTGATCGAATTCACTTTACTTAAACCTCTATTCAGCTCTTTCTTCCTAGAAAGTAAATCATGTTTTTAAAAGATTTATTTTTATTTATTTGAAAGACAGTTACAGAGAGAGACAGAACAAGAGAGAGAGAGAAGTCTTGCATCTGCTGGTTTACTCCCTAAATGACCACAGTGGCCAGAGCTGAGCTGATCTGAAGCCAGAGGCCAGGAGCTTCTTCTGGGTCTCCCACGCGGGTGCAGGGGCCCAAAGACTTGGGCCATCTTCTACTGCTTTCCCAGGCATGTTAGCAGAGAGCTGGATCGGAAGTGGTGCCGCCAGGACTTGAATCAGCGCTCATATGGGATGCTGCTGCTATGGGCCAGGCTTTAACCTGCTGCACCGCAGCGCCAGTCCCAGTAAATCATTTTAATTTCCACACTCTCTCTCATTTTAATCAGGGGAACTTTTTTTTTATTCTTTTTGCCTTACCAGTTTGATTTTTAAGACAAAGGCTTGGGCTGCCGATGGGTTAAAATACAGTGTGGGTGCTTTCCTCTGTGTTATGGGTATAGATCCTAAGTTTATTATCCTTATCACTGGTTATATTTGTATTCAGGAAAAGGCTGCTTTTAAATTGTATTTAGTCATCTAAATTTTTATATGCCCCTTTTCCTTCTGTTTTTAAATTGATAAGAGAAGGCTGTCTTTACTGAGAAAAGAAAAATATTTTCTGTTTCCCTCTCAGAAATTTGCTTCAAGGAATGGCTCTACCTTTGGTGCAGTCTAACGTTTTCACAATAAATATGTCTTTTTTAATTCTTAATCTTTATTGATTTATGTTTCCAGATTTCATCAATTATCTGTATCCTGGTTTAACTTTTTTGTATTAAGTGCCTATCTCTACCCAACCATGCTACATTGATTAACTTATCTCAGACTCACCTGAGCACAGAGACTATCATTGGTAGGAAGTGTTGGAGGTTTCCAGCTGGTTGTGGGCATCACTTCTGCCACTGAAACTTATCTTTGTTTCTGAATATTTTTGAAGTCTATTAATGTAAGTTATTTGGAATTGAGAAAATAGCAGGGCCAGCCATTTGCCTTCTGCATTTGCATTCAGAGATGCCATGTAAGTGCATACTCTCTGCCTGCCCTGGCAGAAGTAACCAACGCTACTTGGATGTCAGTCAGAGTGGCCGGGATCCAAAGTGATGTACTTGCACTGTTAGAGAAGGTGAGAGGTCTAAGAAATGTGGGTGAAACAGGAGTAGTTAGCTCCCCACTGTGCCCAGTTGTTTTCTGAAGTTTCTCGTAGCGGTGAAATATTTATGCAATCTCTCTTTCCTCTCTTTTTCACTATCATGCTGTGTCTTCCTACTTCTAAATGTTAGCTGTACTTAAGAATACACATCATCACTTACTGTTACTCTTCTCCACATATCAACTTGAACTGTATGTTGAATAGTAAAGTCACTTCATTATCTTTCCTCTCACAGTCTCATGTGGAATGAGTTCATACCTTCTTAATGCAAAATAAGTGGCACCTGTCTAAACCTTTAAATACAATACCAGTGCTCAGAACCTTAGAAGGCTGTCCTACTGATGTCTGGAGTGACTTTCCATCACTTAGAACACTGTCCAACATCTCATACACAATATTGAGATTAGATATCACAGTGCAAAGGCAGTTTTTAGAAAAGTGTTAGAATAAAACAGATTTGTGAATTTAAAAACTAAAGCCACCTGTTATATGGTTAATCTGGCATGAGTCAGGGGCTCAGTCTGTTAATTTGTATACCAATAATAGGAATTTCATTGCTTACAGATAAAAATGAGAGAAAATATAGACTGAAAAAGAATATACTTTTATTATCTCATTATTTACAATGCTTTGGTAACATGCTGAGAAGTCAGAATAAATTTTTGTTTATAATAAATACTTACTTTAACATGAGCATACGCATGTTGGCCGTGAAGTTTCCTGGCCCTGCCGATCTCCCTTAGCAGGTCTGTATCTTTTCATTTCAAAGGTTTCTGAGAAATCGCACTGCCTTACTTGGTAGCTCATTTAAGTCTTGTCCCTCTTGTAGTCAAGAAGGCCTTCTCACATCTAAATGTTTTGCTGTATTTTACACTCAATTCCTGTTTAAATAGAAGATAACATGTTGGTTTTATTTCTCATGTGTACAATGCACTTTTGGAAGTAATCCTTGAATTCTTTTTCCCTTTATCTTCATTCAGAAATTTTAAAAATTATTTATTTAGCAAATATTCCCTCAGTGTCTGCCATGGTTTTGCGCTGTGAATGGGTGACATGAATATGATAAGCCTCCTGCCTCATGGGCCATCATGTATAAAGACACACGCTCACTAAAGCCAGTGATGGCACCCGGCCCAGGTATACTCAGAAAAAGTTAAGGCTATGTGAACCCTACTTCTATAATTTGCTTTCTTGTGTATATGTCTACTGGGATTGTAGTCATTCTTTTACATTGTATTCTTAAGGGCTATTTTCCATGTATCGCATCACTTACATGGTTCTCTTAGATTCCATAGAAAATACACTGTATTCATTTATACTTCAGTTTATATTTCTGTGGGTTAAATGTCGATTGACAGCATGAACCCGTACATTTGAATTTTGTATCTCACACTTCTGTAAATGCAACTTTATTCTTTAAAAAAATTTTATTTATTTGAAAGAATTACAGCAAGAGGGAAAGTGCGAAAGAGATAGAGATCTTCCATCCTCTGGTTCACTTACCAAAGTGCTGCAACAGCTGGGGCTGGGCCAAAGCCAGGAGCCAGGAACTTCTTCCAGGTGTCCCATATGAATGGCAGTGTCCCAAGCACTTGGGCCATCTTCCACTCTTTTTCCCAGACCATTAGCAGGGATCTGGATCAGAAGTAGAGTAGCCGGGACTCGAACCTATGCCCATATGGGATGCCAGTGCCGCAGGCAGCAGCTTTATGTGCTCCGCTACAGAGCTGGCCCCTGCAACTTTGTTCTTTCACACAAGCAGAGTCCCTTGTGTCCAGCAGGAATGTTAGAGCCTTGCCCTGCGGGAACAGATGTCACATGTTCACCTCTCTATACCCCATGGCACAGCTACAGAGCTAAGAAGTCTGCCGTGGGTGCTGGCAGCATTTCTGAGAGTTCACATAGCACATAATCCCATAGTACAAAGGGAACGGTGTCTCTGGGGAATATTTAGGTAGATCATTTAGCGTCACTTAAAGAGCTTATATTTCTGTATATAATTATATGTTGTATCCACTTGCAGTGGAGATGTAGCCAGTCACGTGCCGGGAGAGCTGAAGAGAGTGCATAGACGTGGCTAACCTCTAAATCATAAACATTTGCCCCAAACAGAAGTATTTTGACTATAGAGTTTGTGTAATTCTACCCCCTAAAACTATGCATCCCTCAGAAAATGTAATTCCCCTAAACTGCACGTTGTAGGATATGCATGACAAAGGTCCCTCGTGCCAGGTGGCTGACTTTGGCAGCGCTTTAATCTCAGTATGTGACAAAGCACCTACTGGATACACCTTAGGTGTCCTCTTTCCCCTTCACAGTGCGTGTTTGTATAGCGTATCGGGGTCTGAGAAGGAAAGGCGGGCCTGCCAGCGCAACGTGCACCTTCAGTCCTTCCCTGTTTTTGGTCCCTTTTATTTCTCTCATCAACAATTCTGCAATCACCTGGAATCAGCTGTGAACTAAGACCACGCTTCCTTGGTTCCAGCTGTGAGACCTAAGCAATGGTCGTGATTCCAGTCTTTGACAGGCAAGGGGACTTTGGTGGGGCAACACCAAAGGGGGAGGAAGGTGTCTGGGTCCAGCAGCACCTCCGGAACCTGGTGACGAGCTGACTCGGAGAAGAGTGCGGTTCTGCCACAAAGTAGTGCTAGCCCTGCAGCCAGCACCAGGGCAGCTTTCCCACACAGTCCCTTCTCCTTGGGTGCCATTTCCTGAAGGCATTTCCAGGGCCAGCTGCACTCAGCAGTGCCCACAGGAGCGCGAGTTAGCTTTGCATGGAGGGCCCTTGGGAAGGGAGAGGGAGGGACCAAGACCGCAGAAGTTGAGGAGTTCTCCACGAGCCAGGCATGGGCCCAGGTCACCTGCTCCAACCTGCTTTGTTCACCACCAGAACACCACCCTCCCAACAGCCTGCGCTTAGGTTTGTTGCTTTAACAAATCACCACGTTTGTTTTCAGAGTCCAGTTGTTAACGTCATGGGGATTAGGTTAAAGAATGTATAAAACAATAAATGATCGCTCATGTTTCACTTCAAACACCTTTTCTCATCACATTCAGCTTCTGGATGTAACAGAAAGCGTGGTCAGTCATTGTCCTTAGTCTTGCTAACACAGAATTCTTTTTATTTTTCTAATGAAGATAAAATAGGAAACTTCATTATTTATGCTCACATAGTTTGTAATGTTATTAATAATGTGGTATTCTTATTTTAAGCAGATTTACTTTGTCAAGTGTACTTTGATATAATATTTGACAAATAGAAATTGTGAAAATCATTGCTCTACAAGGATAAAAACACTGAATGCCTAGGATACTATAATCTGACAATTAATGCTTTGAATCTACTTATGTAATTTTGGTGTTTAAAGGTTTTCAGACAGTAATAGAATGTTGTGGGTCTTATTGTGAATATGTGTGTGTGTGGTAATTAAATGACTGAAATTTTTCCAAGATACATCTTGTGGCACTTTATGTATTTAAAAATCTTTTTATTATTAACACTCATAAATTGTATGGATGCTTAGTCTTCCAGTCTCTGTGTATGTACACACACACACATGTAGGTTTGTAAATAATAAATAGGAAAAGAATATATAAAATATGTCCATTATTCAAATATTTTCTATAATTAAAATCTGAAATATTAAAATTGACATTTTCTTAAATTAATTCAAATTTACTAACTTCAAAGAGCTTCTTTGAATAGAACTGTATTGAATATTCTTAGACTATTTTATAGGTTAGTGTTCTTTTTATTTTGAGTTTTATGTGCCCAAGAATAGGAAACCTCAAATGAGACTCATTCACAGGTTTTCCAAATGCGAAGAAACAAAACACATTCTAAGCCAACTGAATATGTAAACATTTAGGAATGTGGACAACACGGTCAAATGACTACAAATGTTTAATTTACCAAATTAGTTACACATACATACCTAAAATAACATTAAAATATTTCCAAATATTGGGGTTTTCCTGCTCATGTTGTATAAAACAATTTTACTCTCTACTTTCCACTGTATCTGTTCTGTCGGTGTCTCTGTTAACACGTGACCCCTTTGTGACCCATATGTTTTCCGGAGCACATTTCCACGTGGGGCTTCCTGAGTCGTTGCTGGTGCTGCCACGGGAAAGGTTATTCCAAGCCAGTGTCTTCAGGGCGTAACGAGGGCACCTGCCATTTGAGATGTAGAAACAGAGTCATGGTTCCCCTCACCCCTAATGCTCGGCTTTTTAATGTGATCTTTCCTAAAAGGTTGCTGATGTCAAACTGTGAACAATGTGGAGTCATGCCAGTAATAAGTACAGCTAAATGCTTGTCTCCTGTTTTCAGTGGATCCTCTCACGTGGCTTTGAGTGTGGAAACTAGAATGGATGGATGCTGCTTCAAGCTGGTACCCAAGACAGAACGCTTGGGAGTTTGTTAGTACTTAATTTAGGGTGTATTTTTGCTAAAGATTATAAGCAGGGAGAGATTTGAAAGTTTAAACCACAACTTAAAAGAAATGTCCACCTCTCCGCTGTCCTGTTACCACCTGTTGGGGATTTTCACTTTTCTTTTATTAAGCTTTACTATGTGGTCAAAATAAGAAACTTGGGATTCTGTCGAGCCAAGGTGACAAACGAAAACTCAGGTCCAGAACTGAGTGACTCCTCACACCAGAGGCCAGGTGGCTGTGCAGCCCTCTTAGGGTGGGTACCTCCAAGCTTGCTGTCTCTGGGAGGCTGGTGCCTGCGAGCTCCCATGGGCCGCTCCTCCTGCTCCTTGGGCCTCCTGCCGGCTATAATTGCAGCCTGGCTCTAATACAGCTGTGCTGTTGGGGAATGAAAAATGCACAAGCACTTGATTGTTCCCTGTGAATAAATAAAGCAAGTGTGGTGCAGGAGGATCCAGTGAGTTCCGGCGGCTCCTGGGACTTCGGAAGAGGTCGACACTTGTCTTTCCTGGGTAAATCGTGGCCCCGTCTGAACAAGGCAAGGCGTTGTGTTTTCCTGCTGTCACCAACCTCTCCTGTCAGTTAAGCTTGTCTTTCACCAAGCTGGCTGTGCTGGGGTACTTGAAACCACAGATAAAGAGGTGGGACCTTTACCACTTAAAAGTAACTATGCAGCTGTGGTGTTTGGGTCCCTCAGCTTTTTATGCAGTAAATATCTTCAGTCTCCTGCCAGTGCCAGCCCTTCTGTCCGCGTGCTGGCGTCTTCAGCACTGCCTGAATATTGTGGACAAAGAGAGATTACTGAGCATGTCAGCTGTCGCTTCCTCCCACGGTGTCTAAACCTGCCGTGTGCTCCGTTGCCGGAGCGAGGTGGTCCCAGGGTAGGCATCCCTCGGGGAAGTTGTTGCGCCAGACGCCATTTCTTTAGTTCGGTTGTGCTGTTGCACTCTTCTTCCAAAGGTGGGGCAGGATGGCTGCTGGTGGAACGAAGGAAGCGGGTATGGATCCAGCCTCAGTGAAAATTTTCTTAAGGAAAAGTGCGAGAGGAGGTCCGAGTGCAAAGCACCCTCTGCCGTGCACAGTTCATGTCACAAGGCGTCATCGTGATCCCTGGGGACTTTTGTTGTCAAAGCACCTGCCCAACATTTAGTTAACTCTAACATCCCTGTGCAGGACAGTTTTATTGTATTCTCATTGGCCGTAGAGACACCAGGATGAGGGTTGGAGGGAGTAGCCACCAAGGCCATCTGTCCCCAGCTCTGTGTGTGTGTCCCGGGAAGCAACAGCACAGACCTGTGGCAGTGGAGGGGGGTCCAGCCGTCCCCACTACCTCCCACTTGTTGCTTCTGCGCTCCGTGGCTGCTCCCAACAGCGAAGCGCAGGCTGAAAACACGTAAACAGCTGTCGGGGGCTGGGGGCCGCCAGTGAAACAGAATAGGCGGCCAGGCTCTTGACGGCCATATGTGCTGTGTAATGCTTGTCATCTCAAGTGAGTCATTGAAGGGCTCCCCTTAATGGGGCTTTGAAGTGCCGGGACAGCTTGAGCGCATCTATAAATTGCCACAAACAGCCCTCTGACTGAGTTAGCTAATTGCTTGCTCTTTGACTTATTAGGATCAACTGAGTTAAATAATTTGTCACATGTGCGGCTCGTAATAAATAATGTGACTAGCCCGTTTGCGAGCTGTTTTGGTGATATATGGTGCCCCTTTTGGATGTTGTCACATGGAGCTAGCAAAGGGGGGCTGTTTGATCCCTCAGACTATCATAACCTTGCAGAAAGAGCAAGTTCCGACAGGGCAGTTGAGAAAAAATGTTAAAAGGGGTCCAGTTACGAACAAATGCGTTCGCCTCTTTAACTTTTCCATACAGCATTAATCATCATTTTTCCTGAATATTAGGCACATAGATCTCACATCATGCAAGTCATAAGTATTAAATGGTGACAGCTAATATGGAATGAGTTGTGACGCTTACAAAACTGTCTGTTCCCTTTGTGAAAATCAGCTGTCCCTGGCTGGCCAGCCTGGGGCTGTGTGCTGGTCAGCTCAGCACTGTGTTCAGGCCTCTGTTTGCACTGTGGGTGTTACACTGTGGGTGTTGTGGGCTCCCAGGAGAAGCCAGAGACAGATAGGAGCCTGGATAAGGCAGATTAATTCCTAAGAGGGTATTCAGGAAGATAATTGTCCAGTCAGAAGGGAGGGAGGATGCTTTGCTACCTAGCAATTAGAATTAATTGTCTCATCTTCACAAGGAGTGACCTGGGGCCTAAAGGTGCTCCCAGCTTCACACAGAGAGTTGGGCTGGCTGGCTCCAGTATCATCGTGGTGTACTTGTCCCCATTCAGAAAGAAAAGAAAAGAAAAAAAAAAGAAAAGAAAAGAAAGGCAAAGAGCTTGCCATGTTGTTAATCTAGACACTATTTTTGTGGGAAGTATTATTATATGACTAATGAGAAAAGAATTGAGCTATTTGTAACTTTTAACGTCTTTACAAGAATACATCGTAACTGACTTTCCTTATTAGCAAATTATAACAAGCTTAGAACAGCAATTTTATCCCATTTAGCATGGAACAAATATGTCTAAAACCAAGGTTGTTATGCTTCTCTTTTACAAAATTAGTGGGTGAGCTCTTTCGCATTTTCGTGAAGTAATTTCTGTCACGAAAGAGGCCAGGCAAAGTCCAGCTCAGCGAGGTTGCTTGCAGCCTCTCACTTGAGGTAATGTCGTTTATAATTATTTATTTGGCTGTGCTCTCCAAAGCATTCAATTCAAATAATTACAATAGCCTTAACTAGTACTTTGTGTGGCAGTTTGTAAAATTAAAATACTGTGTTCTCTGGATATGTCACTTTAAAAAGAATGTTTTTTGCTATTTTCTCTAATGACCTATTCTTTTTCTCTCTTTGAATATATTTACTTAAGGCTTTAATATATCTCTATGCTTGCACATTATCACTGAGACAACAGGCAATAAAAATGCCAGAAAGCCTCAAACAGTGAGGCTGAGAAGTCACAAACAGGTCCCAGCTGGAGGGTCCCCCCCCCCCCCCCAGCTCTCCCACCCTCCTTTCTGGCCAGCCCTCTTAACCCAGGGTACTTGTTAACTGTCCTTGTGGCCGTTCTTAGTAATTAGATAATGGTTTAAGTGTGTGTGCTGGGGGCCAGCTAGGGATATAGATGGTTATGCTCGGTGTGGACAGGAGAGGCACTCTCTTGTTGGAGGGAACTGCTCAAACCCTGGTTTGTTTCATATGCAAAGTAGTCAGTATACGCCATAGACCCAGACCTTCCTCTGCCAAGGGAGCAGGCGACATTAGTAGTTCCTGGACCTTGTCCATGTTTATATTTGCTTAGATAAGCTAATTGGTTGGTAAAAGACATCACTTCTGCCTTCCATGAGGAGTGATATCAAGAAAATTAAAGTTTTACTTAATCTGTCCTCATTTAACTAATAGTATGTCTTTTGCAACTGTTTTGAATACTGTTCCTCAATGACTTCTTAAACTCAGTAGGTGTGTCTTGGGTGTAACGAGAATAATTATTCTATTAAAAGCAGTGTGTGTAAAGAGGAGTGTATCTGAAGATATTTATCTCGAAGTAACTGGCAGTGAACTAAATGTTTCCTTCCCTTAAAAGACAAAATGTGCTGAGGCTGTACTCACACAGCTAGCATGAGGCTTCGTAACTCACAGCAAAAGTGCCCGTGAGCATCTGGCCTGGGCTGTGTTGCAGCTGTGTGGGGGTGGTTGTAGGTGGAGAAGAGGTTGAGATTGTGGAGTGATTGGTGCAGGTATATATTCTGTTCTGAGGGCAGAGGGTGTAATGGTTGTGGACAGTCCAAGCTGCATGAAGGACCCAAGCTTAGTTACTCTCATGGAAGAGCTGTTGGCTCCGAAGGCCTTGTTCTCTGCTTTGTCGTCCTTCGACAGGGCAAACTGGGAAGAGAATGGCAGTGTGCTTCTCAGTACGACACTGCCCTACGCCGTGGGGGTGTCAGCCAGCACTGAGGAGCAGCAGGGAGAGAAAGAAACCAGCACTCACTCCACTGCCTGTTGATTCCCAAGGAGAAACTGCAGCCGAGGGGCCGCGCAGTGAAGCCGAGGTGGAACACTTCCAAATCCGGTGCCCAAGACAGGCTAGCGAGCTGTGTGCTGCTTGTGTGGCCTTGCGCTCCGCTCTGCCCAAAAAAGCAGGCGCCAGATGTGACCTGTGGGACAGCAGACCCTACTTTCCGGGGAATAGGGTGCAGGAGAGCAGCAGGTGCACGTGGCCTTGGCAGCACCCCCCTGTGGGCAGAAGACCCCTCCCCTGGGCACACACCTGCTTCTGTGCCAGTGTGTGAGGACGCGTTCAAGAAACCAGTCTCCCTGTGCTTGTGACAGTGGCGCCTCCTGAGGGCAGGGGAGGGGGCAGGAGGCCTCCTGTCCTTCGCAGGCCAACCCCGCATTCCATTCCAGCACGGGGCTCTATGCTGATTCCTCTTTCTGTGAATCACTAGCTTTTTCAAAAAGAAATGGAAACTTTTTGCTGTCTCTCTGCATTTCTGCCCTTTAATTTCCTCCCCTACCGAGACGCAGAGGTGAACCGGTCACAGGCTCCTCATTGTTCCCACCGTGGCGGAAGGGTTAGGCCTGGCGCTCACACAGATCCGCAGTCCCCCTGATCCCTAAATATCAGACGCGCACCAGGGAGCAAGATCCCCACAGCCCGTGGCTTGTGCCAGCCGGAAGTCTGCAGTCGCTGCTCTTAGAAGAGTGGCACGCGGCAGCCTCTGCTTTGCTCTCTAAACCCTGGGTCTGCCTTCCCCAGGACAGCTCCCCAAGCCACATGTGGCTCCAGCCCGCCCTGGACTGTGATGGCGGCCTGTGCCTCCTTTATAGAGATGCCACTCAAAAAGCAAAACAGGGCCAAAAACATAAGAGCGCCTCGGAACACCTTTGAGATGTTCCAGTCGTGTTACGTGGTGCCCATGTGTGAGTCTGTGCTGCTGCCACCAGAGAAGACCATTCCTGAAGAACCAGTGCTTTTCTTTTGTCAGAGCCCTGTGACCTCCAGAACCCGGAGCTCCCCTCCGTCAGCAGCTCACCAGCTTTAATCATCTTACTCGGAGCCCTGGCACCTTTCCCACCAATGTCCCAGGAAGGGCCAGGCTAGATCCCTACTTGTACTTCTTGTGCACTTTATTATTTCAGTTGTAGGTAATCACATTTTCAGATGTCTTATATTATTTTTAGAAGGAAAGTAGATATGAATTGTGAGTAATCTAAAAATGAGCATCCTAAAACGTACATAGTCTACTCTTGATTTCAAGTCATATACACATATTGCTTTATATGACTGTGAGTTGTGCAGTTACTTTACCTGGAGGTTGGGCCTCTGGACTAACTTCTGTATGGCATAGAGCTGCTAAACATTTGCTGTAACCTTTGTGGCACAGTGTACTGCAAAGAGCCCTAAACTTGAATTCAGAGATTCAGCAGTGAATCCCAACTCTGCTACTTTTGATACCACTAAAAAATACATCATCTATAAAATTCTTGCACTCAGAGGGATTGTCAGATGAATTAAGGAATGCAAAAATGCCTTCCTCGGTGATCTGTGAAATTGTGGCTCTGTTTCCTCTCCTCTGTTCCTCTGTCGGAGTTAGAGGGGGTCTGGTGATGGAGTGTCCGTGTCGCTGCGCTCTCCCCAGAGTGACCTCATCAATAGAGAAGCGCTTCTCAGGTGGCCTGACAGAAGGGCCCTTTAGCAAAGGCTGAGGGATGCACTTGGTGGGGAAACCTCTGTTCATGGCCGGACAGAGAGGGAAGTTCATGGTTAGGACCCTGTCTCCCTGGGACTGTCTCGGGGGAGAAAACATCCATGCACAGACAGAGGGACACCTGCTGATCACAGGGCGATGTGTTCCTCGCACCTCCCCAGATCCCACTGCCTTTTATCGGCATTTCTGAATGCGTGTTTTCTTCATAGTTTCACCTCTCAGCCAGTTTTAACATCGATTCGGGTTTGTTTTCTTTTGATTTGCTGACTTATTTTTATTACACATCTTAGTCATGCTTTGATGGAAACTTTCTCTCACCCCCTTACTCACTGCTGATCCCTGTGGGGCCCGCCTGTGCCCTGTGTGGTGAGCGTCCCAGGCTCCAGTTTGGGGCTGTGGAGATGAAGGTTGATGGTATTAGCATGTCAAGTGTCCTGTTGGTCTGTATCCACAGCGTGGTAAAATCCAGATGAATGGGTTCTAGATTTGTCAAAATCACTGCTTCATATTTGTCTGCAAACTCTTATCAAATTTGTCCAACATATTGATAATATTTTTAAGCTCTGGTCTATTTGCTTGTATTGTGATACCTAGAGTAATATAAGTAAAACATATTGGTTAACATTTCTTGGGGTGAGTTGGACGCTGTTTTAAAATGTTTTTAAAACTAAGATTATTTTATGAGACTTATTCACTTTTTTGGAGTATTCCTTATTTAACACTATTAGCATATCCTTTAAGAAAATGCAGTATGTGTACATTTTAGCTTTAAAAATGATCATAATTTACTATATAGAGTTCAAAGCAATTTTTCATTTATTGAAGATTTTACCAGAATTAAAATACTCAGAAGGGAACACAAAGAATCTCTATAATTATTTTTATGTAAATTAGGAAAATTGCCTAAATATATTCATGCAGTTTGTCAGATTTTTTTTTTTTTTTACAAAACCCGAAAGAGAACACCTTTTTTGCCTTTTTTGTTATGGTTGACAAAATTAAGGAAACAGTGATGCATTATAAACAAAGACATGTTTGCCTTGTCATTCAGTGTGTGGTGCGAGCTGGGGAATTTGCCTTCCCAGAGGGTCCAGGGCAGGGCTTCCACCCTACTGGCAGAGCGGCCCTCGGGGACTAGGGGAGCTCCCACAGGGGCAACAGCTCTGCTGTGTCTGCAGGGCGACTGATTGCTGCAGCGTGCCACAGAGGTCTTTAGCCAAACGCAGTTCCTTGCACCGCCTTTCCAGGAATTAAAAATAAAACCTGCATACTCTAATTACTCATTAAAAAAAAAAACCTAAATATGTTCTTTTTCCTGCTCTCAGCAGGCTTAATTGTTGCGCTTCAGTTGGCAATTCAGAGTGACCCATTGAACTGGCTGCTGGTCTGGAGCAAACTGAGAGCCACCCTTTTAATAAATAGAGAACCAAGGACCAGCAGCAGAACTGGTCCGCACCCCTGGCTACCTGCTTTCTGTATGGCTCTCAGTAGCTCCAACCACTTAACATTTTTAAGCCATTTTCCCCTCTGTAATGTAAACTCTGTGAAGCTCAGGCCTTTTTAAAATGTATACCCTTCACTAAGTAAGCCCGACACAATAAAATCTTTGTTCTCTGTAGCATTGCAAATTCATGTATGTATATACACTCACGCACTGTCTAATATTTATCTGGTCTGGAATAAGCATTAATCTTTAATTACTATATAAACATTTTAAACAGGTGTGGAATAACTGCACTCTCAAAAATGCAGTGTTTATCTCCTCCCCGCTTGATGGCAGCGACCCCACCGCCTGACAGCTTTCACCGCCCTGCGCTGGAGCTGGAAACTGAGAGGCAGTGGGTGAAGGGCACAGAAATGCCCCAAATCCCACATGAATCAAAAATTTCCAGTTATAAATTATGCACCACCATAACATCCTTTACCACAGTTTGCCAGCCAGGAATTGAGTTTGGGGTAGTTTATAGCAGAAAAATGTGTTTTTCTATCTTGGTGGAGGTGGCTGGGCAGGGGGCGGGTGGGGTGCGGGGATAGAGGTTGTGTATATATGCATGCATTTTTTTTTTTTTTTTTTTGCTTCCTGTGGATTGCACACTCTCAGCCGACTTTTCTCCGGGCTGTGCACGGAGCCTGTGGTGTGAGGAGATATAAAGC
This sequence comes from Lepus europaeus, assembly GCF_033115175.1. Lineage (NCBI taxonomy): Eukaryota > Metazoa > Chordata > Mammalia > Lagomorpha > Leporidae > Lepus > Lepus europaeus. The sequence goes on along the minus strand of NC_084829.1, from coordinate 2,543,193 downwards.
AGCATTTTTCTAACTGCCTTTGAAAACAATGAGGGTTCTGTTAACAAGAGCCCAGACCTCTGCAGACTGCCTCCCTGGTTGGAATGACTGGTGGAGCCCAGGTTCAAAGCCATTGGCCTCCAAGTGCTTTAATTCAGCATTATTTTTGCTTCTCTAACCTCGTTTTTTTTTCTTTCTTTCTTCCTTTTTACTTTTTAAAAAAATACTTAAACCTTCTGAGGTCTCCTTGTTGGGTAAGGAACTGAGCGGTGACTTTTTATAATTAGATTAAAGTAAATCAAATGAAGACTTGGATATTTTTTAATGTCATTTAATCTCCTCCTCTACCACCATGGATTTTATCACCCTAGTTTAATTTATTGTAAAATTTTATCCTTTTTTTTTTTTTTTTTTTTTTTTTTTTTTTTGCCTGCTGCTAGGTTTTCCAGTTTGGAAAAAATAAAAGACAACAGGTATTTTCAACAGTCTCTGCCTTTCCCTGAAATAAAACTTACACCACTTACTTGTCATATTCCTAGTACTTTTTCTGCTATTGCAAATCTCCCAGGTTGCAGGAGTGAAAAAGTAGATGGAAAATAAGAGGTGCTGTGATCAAGCCTAGAATGGAAAAGAGAAGGTTCGAGAGAAACCCATGAGCGAGACATACTTCCTGCAGAAAGCAGTTCACGTCTGTGGTTTGCCGACTGATTAAGTTAGCATATTTTGGCCAATTTCAGTGGCTAACACTGGAGAGGGAGCCTGAGGTGTGGCCCCGTGGAACACGTTTGGGGCTCCACAGTCACAACTGAAACCTTCCTCCTTGTTTGAGCAGCATCTGTTGTCTTCCCTGTTATGTTTGTGAATCAGATATGAAAACAGCAAAGGGAATGGTGAATTCAGCTGTGTTTGCATGCCGTGCTGGGGGTAGGATGGGGAGCAGCGTCGGGAGGCAGCCGACCCTCAGCGCTCAGCATCTGACAAGCCTGCTTTGCGCTGCGCCGGGGGAGATCAGGTTTCCAATTTGTTAGGCTACAGGCATTGGGCTGGTGCGCTGATGGGTCTGGTTCTGATTTTTAAGTGGTGTTAAAAAGGTCAGGGTTCACATTTTTTCCATTTTATCCCGAGTTCATCCCCAGCAAATCTGCCTTTGCCACACGTAGTCAGCAGCACTAGCTGAAGGCAGACCAGATGGGGGTTTGCTGCCTCCCGAACGTGTGCGAGCACCACTACACAAATGGACCCTCCGCAGTTGTGAGCAGCAGAGCGAGCATTGAACAGCCAGTTAACATTTCTTACTAAGAATTTTCAACTTTGAAAATAAGAGTTGAGTGCTGTTTTCTTAATTCATTTTTCCAGTGTCACAGTTCCTTCAGTGTGTACTTCTACTTTGAAAAGTCCTATTAGGAACAGAATTATGTAAAAATAGGTATTGAAATTGTCTTTTTTTTCCCTAATATAGAGGTTAACAATAACTTCCCAAATTCCTGCTTTTGAAAAGTTTAATTCAAATGTCACCCCTGTATAGTAACAACAATAAGTAATAAGAAAATTTATAGTCTTTTGATATTTATATTTTATTTCCTTGGGGTTGTTTTTAAACTGATAATAAATTAGTGCATTATTTAATTTTGTAAAGAGTTAAAGTTTTAAAAATGAAACATTAGGACCTACCTCTTCTTTTACCAGCTAAAAGTGGCTACTATTTTTTTCTTAGTTTACTGGCTAACTTGTTTGAAACAGGTTCTTAAATGACACATACTATAAAATATATGTCACCAAACTTGTTTATTTTTAATTTTGACATAGATAGGTAATAACTTGAAAGTTTGACGTGATAAACAGGATAAATTTGAAAGTAAGTCTGTGGAATGTTTGCATTTTATTGATATATAATTTGTAGCAGTGGCAAGATGCAGTGATTCATAAATTATCAAACTGCTGCACTGTTTAGACAGTGTGTTAAGATGTCCTCACTGTATGAGTTGAAGCAAACATAAACCTATCTAAATCTTTAAAGGTAAATTTAATTTAAAAGAAGCTTCCAGAAGATGTCAGAAACTTCAAAATTACTAATAACAGAATAAAATATTTTATTTGTATGCTTTAAAAAATAGCTAACCACGTACTTCATATCAATTTAGAGGTGTTGAATAAAATTACTGGGTGGCTTTCCCATATTTATGTTGGAAAACACACACACAGCGTCTTTCTGTGTTTAGAAGTCCTGTACAAGGAATTAACATGTGGACACATTACATAATACTTGAAGGTTTCACAGCCAAGCATCTGTGGGTGCTGCTTCCAGTCTCTCTCTGTTTACGCACAAAAATGTACTCAGATAGGAAAAATACACCCTCTAAGGTGAACTGCTGAAGCATTGCTTAGAGTTTTTCCTACAGTGAGTTTCCCTCGGCACATTAGAAGAAACTAATGGTCCTGTGATTTTAACACCTCCTAGGAGCTGATTGATAGTGCCAATGTCAGGATCCTCTCAGGCTTCCTGACGGTCGCACAATCCCAAAAGGCCACTGAAGCAGCAGATAGTGGTGTCAGATGGCTTTTGTGTTTAAAATCAGGCCTTCTCTTTCTTCATCCTATTTTGCAGAGTAAAAAGGCAAGCATTATTTCTTACCTGTTACAAAGTAGGATAATCTAATTAGTTTAGCTTCTGAACAGTTCTTCACATGATGAATTATCTATACCTTCAGAATTTAACTGCTCTCGCTTTAGGAATGTTTTCTCAAATTTTTGTCTAAGTTGCGTTGTGCAGGTTTGATGTAATGGAAGGGAGAATGCCTCTTGGAAAGACTCTAACAGCATTGCAAACACTATCCATACAAAAGTAATGGCTCTCCAGCACTAGGCTTCAAATTATGCCCCTTATTTATCCTAAAAAAGACTATAGCTCACTGGTGCAAATTAAGTGAAGTCCGTATTTTTTGTGGTCTAAGGAAGTCGTATATGACTAAAACGTTAGGGGCTTTCAAGTGAAGCTGACCAGGTTCTCACCCGGGATGCGCTGAGTGCAGCTGGGGAAGTCTCTGGCACACACTGATCAGTACAAGCTCTGGCGCTGTGGAGTATGGCCATCACAGACTTTCTGTAAGAGCCTGATGTCTGTAAACCTTGTTCTGGCTGATAGAAAGGTTTTCCTGAGACTCGCGTTTGGCACATTCAGCAAGCGCTTTCTGACAGCTCGCTGTGCTGTCCCAGCGGTAGGAGCAGCAGTGGCGTGGGCTGGGGATGCTGTGGTCCTGGGAGCCTGCAGCTGGGCCAGCAGGACCCCTTGTACTTTCCAGTTGCCTCTTGTTCAAGGCGTATTTATGTAAAGGGAGAACCATTGTTTTAGTGTAAAATATTAAGCAAAATAACTTTTATTTCTATTTCAATACTGATGGATCACCCACTGCCTCTAAAATAAATAAATGACCTTAAATCATCAAACAAGACATTATTTTTATTGGTCTGGTTTTTGAAGGATGAGAAGTCTGGGGGTAGAAGTATCTGTTCTTTCATCATCATCATCTCTGTTCCTGGTCAAGTTACTTTCTGAAATTGTACCTAAAACTGAGATGGCTGGGAAAGTGGTGGACACGAATGTTCTCTCTGAAGCTCTTTTCTCATTTTAAGTTTTGTGTGATTTCATGGTTCTTGGCTCCTGAAGTGAACAGTACCTGCTCTTCAGTGTGGATTTTAGCATAGATCATTTTCCATGTAATAGATGAGATACCTTTTGTCCTTGAAATCTGGTGAAGTCGGACAGTGTAAGGGGCTGATGTGCATCTGTTCAAATGTCCTCACGTCAGCTGCCCCCTAGGTGAGAGCCCTGATGCACGTCGGGAGGCTGAGAGGAGGCCGGGCCACTCAGCCTACTGCCCTGTGCCCCGCGGGAGACCTCCTGGTTTCTTCTCCCTCCATTCCAGTGGAGAAGGAGCAGTGATGACCTTTAGCCGCTGACATTTCTGTTTCGTGCCCTGAACTCGGAGGAATGTGATCAGCCCTGCAGGCTGGTATTCCCCCAGGAGCAGGCCCTCCCCCGCCCCCCACCCAGGGGCTTCCCCCAGCGCCTGTGTGGTCAGGTGACACCTCCCTGCCCGCACAGGTTCTTCCCAGCTCCTGCGTGTTCACCGTGCACACGTGCTGTTTTGTTTCAATGTGTTTCCTCATCCCTTCTCTTTTTGCACACGTGTCCTCTGAGGATGAACACGGCTCAGTGCTCGAATGGGTTCAGCCTCTCTGTTCGCTGAAGCTGCTTTCACTCGTGTGTCTTTCCCCCTCCAGGTGATTCATAAAACTTTTCTCCAGTGATGTAGCTCAGAAGCAGACGTCTTGTGTAGTGTAACAGTGCACTAACTGGAAGGCAGAGAAAAGACAGATCTTGTTTCTGTGAATTATGCTCTTGAATTAGGAAGCCGGGACGGTGGGCTCCGGGCCAGGCTGTGTAAGTGCGCGTGTGCTGCTCGTGGGCCAGCGGTTAGTGGAGCAGCATGAGGAAGGGCACTTGCTTGTGTGCCGAGATCATCACAGCGGAGAGGCGGATCCTTATCTCCTTCCCATCAGTGTTCAGCTGCTGTGTGACAGCAAGTCGGGGAGCCTCTCATTTAACCTCACAAAGTGCCATTCGGAGTTGCTCTCCTCCTCCAGTTCCTCAATACCAAATCAGAGAGCCTCCTCTGTCGAAGCTGGGAACCTAGGAAGACGCTTGTGCTGCTCTTTCTGCACCATTACACGTGTGAGTGGAAAGAAACTGGTTTTGTTTCAAGTGAGGTTTATTGAAGTATAACGTATATATTTAAATTCACCTTTTTTAGTATATGTTTCTGTGAGTTTTAAAACTGTAGGAGTGGACACTTAGCCTGGTGGTTGAGACACACGTGTCCCACTTCGGAGTGTCGGAGTCCCAGCTCCAGCTCCTGACTCCAGTCTCCTGCTGATGCTGATCCTGGGAGGCAGCAGTGGTTGGCTCCGGTATGTGGGTTCCTGCTTCCAGCGTTGGTCTCAGCCTTGCGCCAGCCATTGTAAGCACCTGGGTAGCGAATCAGGGAACAGACTGCCCACCCCCACTCTCAAATAAACAAACAAATAACAGTGTAGGAAACAAACCCCAAAACTGCGTGTAGTTATGTAAACAGTACCATAATCAGAATACAGAGCCATCCATCGCTTTGAGTCCCCCCTCTTCTCCCTCCAGCTTTAAAAACTATCTGTTCTCTGCTCCTACGATTTCTTCTTTTACAGAATATCATGTAAGCAGAATTCTAGGGTAGGTAAGTCTGGTTTCCCTGAATTAGCATGCAACATTGGAGATCCATCCACAGTGTTTACGCATCAGTAGTTCATTCCCATTCTTATTGCTGAGTGGTCATCTGTCGTACCGATCAATTGCTCTTAAATGAAAAAATTAGAGTATTATAACATTTTGCTTTATATCAAATTATTTGTATTCCCAGTGTTTTAAATTATATACAATTAAAGTCTGAGATAAAATGAATAGTTTTGAATGCTTACATTCCTCTTTTAACACCATTACATACGGTTTTGTTTGTTTTGTTTTTCTTTTATTTTTTTCTCTCGTGCTCATTACAATATGAAGTATGGATAGTGCATCACAAGACAGTGTTGCATAAATATTATGAAGAAATTATGAATGGATTAAAAATAGTTTTGCACAAAAATAAGTGTATCTTCTAATTCCATTTTCCACAAACTTTGTGAAATATCCTCATATAGGTCAGTCTGCATTATAGGCTTCTAGTCCAGTTATGTTAAAGTAGGATTTTCTAATCTCTTGCAAATGATCCGTAAATGTTATTTTCTTCAGATGAGGACTGAATGAATGTGTTTGAAGGCATTGATGAGTAAATTATGATGTTTTCCTTCAAACACAATCCATAATTCAAATGTGGCTGGTTCCAGGGCCTTCCAGACCACCTGGTCAGTCCCTGAGTGTGTGTCAGGGAACCCCGGTGAACGCCAGAGCAGCTCTGGCCTGCATTCTTTGGGTGGGCAGTCCCAGCCTTCCTGCCTTGGTTTCTGTAGTAAGTCCTGATGCTCCCTTGTTCTTCCTTCTCCTCTTCTAACCTTTGGACAGAGTATCCAGAAACAAGGGTTTTAGAATCATTTCCCCTTGGCTTGAAAAAAATCAGAGCGAGAAAGCAAAGATTTGACATTCAGCATCGTAGTAAGGCTGAAACTCAAGGGAATTAAATCCATTTCATTGCACTTTGATGGCCATTACAGCTAAAATACTGCCATTTTATACCAAATTAAATTAATTTGTTAAATTAATGTTTTTCACCAAACACACTACAGGCTACCCTAATCTGACCTACCTAAGAAGGTTTTTGTTTAATGTGTTTTCTATCATGAAAGACATTTTAATAAACAGTTGTAGAGGGCCATTGTGCAAACAGGGAATTGGAAGATACCATTTCTGCCAGCAGCACTAAAACAGTATCAGGTTGCTGGTTGGAATCCTGCTATGAGGTGTCATCTCTACCATCAGTCTGTAGGTGACCAGCTGCGTCATGGGCTTGGGTGCTGCTCAGGCCGCCACTGCCAAGGAGCCTGGGATAGGCCGAAGTGCCATCATCGTACAGGACTCGGGATAAGGTTCAACAAGTGCAGACCTGTAGGGCAGACTTTGTCTTCTCAGACCTGAACATCTGACCACAGTGCTTCTGATGTCATTCTAGCCCTATGCAAAAACAAACAAAAAACAACGGCAAAGAACAGCCCACTGACATATGGCCAACTTTTTCCCTTTAGTGTAGACTGCCAGGGCTTGTAAACATTAAAAATTCTCTTTTAAAAAGTCGAATAGATTTTTAACCTCCCATGTAGACAGAAAGAAAATTGTCATCTTTGCTGAGTCCTTAGATCAGCTGTGATCCTTACTTAGTGGTCCCAGGAAAGCTTGCAGAAATGTAAAGATGTTTCTTTCTACTTGACAGTAAGAATCATCGTGGGAGCTAATAACACACTGATTCTGGGTATCAGAAAAAAAGCATTTGACTTCTCTCTCTGTCTTTCACATACACATTTCTTTTTATGTTTCCATCTCTCTTCAGTAATATATAGTGCACTTCTTGGCGAAAATGACAACCAAAGAAAGTAATTGGAAATAAGTAAAATTTAAACCAAATACTAGTGTGAAGTGGTAGGGAAAAAATGAAATGGAAATCTAGTGACAAGCAGAGCATTGTTATTGAAAGGTTTTGGAAAAAAGCCTCTTTCACTTTGCTGGCCCAGTTAGGAAGTTAGCCCTGGTAGAAAGCCATACAGCTGCACACAATCTAAAGTCAGGTTAACAGCATATTTGGTGCGTTTATAACTTCCCTAGGGCATTTTAACATTAAAAATAGTGATTGTTAACCCGGTCCATCTGAACTTAAATATGAGCTTACTTTGCAAGAAATGAGGGGTAACGTCTAAGCACTTTTCTCTAGATTTTATTATTCTTTTAAGATTTTACATTATGGCTCCTTTATGTCTTTATTTTTTATTCAGATACTTCAATAATTGGATGTAAGACTCAAGTCTCAGCAGTATAACTTTCTTATATAGTGTGACGTGGATCTTCATAGATACACACTTCGCTCTCATATGGAGTGACACTGGTCTTCATAAATTCGCACACCTCGCTATTACATGGTGTGACAAATAAGTTCATAAGTACAACACAAGCTCATGATAGATATGCCAATACTTGGAATTAGCCCAGTGGGTTTTCCAGGGTGGGGATTACAGACAGCTGCCTTGGTGTACTTTGACAGTAGCCACAGAAGTGCACTTCCTAAACAACAGTGGCAACTGCTGTACCGTCACCGTGGTTAGCTGAAGCTCTCTGTGCTTACGACTTTTATTAATAAAACAAAGAGGTGTGCACATGGACCATGGCTCAGTCCTGTTATAAAATAAAATGAAAACCACAAATACATTTCATTATATCCTTGGTAATGCAAAAACAAAACAAAACAAAAAGGTGGAGTCGTCTATCTTCTCAAGGCTTAGAGACCTTTGCATTCTGCGTGGCAGTTCTCAGACTCACAAACAGGAAGCAGATTATTTCATCTTAAGAGGCATCCTGATTAAAAGTACTTCAGGAGCCCTTTCCACGTTGTGCCCTACTGTGCACTTGAAGCCAGAGAGCCGAGGGTACTGGCATGGACAGTTACTGGCCCAGCGTAAGTACAGCACAGAGTTTGCTGTCTTCCTCCATCCCCAGGCCTTATGGGCACTAGAAGCTGTTACCTGAATAAAAAATCCTGCTCTTCTCATTATGATGGCTAGAACTAAAATCAGCACATACACAGTTGAGTGATTTCTTGAAATATAAAAACAGCAGGACCCAGTCACTTTCCCCACAGTGATGTCTGCACCATCGCTAAGACCCAGGCCTGATCATACTTCATAACGTGGCAGTGGAGTCCATATTTTCTGTGACAAAGCCTTGTGGCCATCTCGAGGACTCATTTAATGGCAGGGTTTGGTGCCCTCATGTGTGCAGGGCGCGCTCACTGCCTCTGGGAAGCATGGTAAACTGAGTTGCAGCTCTGCTTTCTGCGATTCCATTCCTCGGTCTCTCGGGTACTGAATTCAGTTAGAAATTCATGAACACACAAGGCATCTCTGCAGGAATGGCTTTTAATATTTTTGCCCTTTCTGTCTTTGGAACATAAGAACTGATGTCCCTGGCTTCCAAGAGAGACCGAAGGAGTGAGTCTGTTCATGTCCACGTAGCTCCATGGGAGGGACGTGGTTGGTCACGGTGCACAACATCTAGGAAGGAGCATCTGAGCTGTGTGTGGCCTGGCAAGGAGCTCTTCTCAGCTGGCCGTCGGGCCCAGGAAGGAGCCTCTGCATGTTGAACTTGCTTGGAAGTAGAAGGCTTTCCTCGGTTGCATTTTGTCCAAAAGAGTTACAGCTGTCATGCCCTGGGCAGCATGCCAGGATAGCCTGCTTTGCGCAAAGCTAGGGCATCCCATGGTAGAGTGACGGAGTGGGCTGCAGCTGCAGACTGTTACGATGCAAATTGGACAGACAGGCTTGCTCTTAGTCACTTCACGAGCTGATGTCTACATCAGTGGCCGAGACTGCGCTCCGTATTGTGGCTATTGTGTTCAGGACTAGGAGTTTGCTGATTATGGACACAGAGTATAGGTGCTGAGTTGTGAGTCAAGATAGATACAGGCAGCCTCTTGCAGGCAGGTTAGGGGGCAGTCATCTGTGACGTGGCAGCAGGCCGAAGTGAAGTATAGAAGTTTTCATTTTCAGCAACTTTATTCACCAAGGTCGGGAGTTGCTAATAGTTAAGGTATTTTAAACACACATACACCACCATGATCACCATCACCACCACCAACTAGCGTATTTTGGCCTCACTACCATAATTCCAAAATAAAAACTGACCCCTCGAGGCAGTCTGTATACTTTCCAAGGAAGTTTAGATTCCCCCAAATATTCAAGGGTTCCTTGTTCAGCCTTCCAGAATTCTGGAAGATGTTAAAAATAGTGTGAGGAGATTTTGGAGCTGAGGGACTAGACAAACACAGAGCGCTAGGAGTGTGTCTCACTAAATCCAGTCTCTTGCTCCCTGGACCTCCGCGTAGTGTCCACGCATGCATCTGTCCATCCACCCGTGACGTGTGTGTGTGTGAGCACTACCACTTGATACAAGGAAAGGAAGGAGAAGCGCACATAATACAGTCTCTAAAAATTGTTGAGAAGATAAAATTCCACTTTCAAATGTTCCCATTTCTGGAAGGATGAATTTGTGTGTATTTTTTCTTGAAAAATACTGTTTCTTTGATAGTCTGCTACCTGGAATCTTGCTTTCAGACTATAGGTTGGTTAACCAAATTAATCCTTTTTGCCTTGATCCAGTTGATAGTTTTGCACAAGAGGTGATCCTTTAGTTCCTTTTCCTCTGATGTTTGACGCCGTTTGCCACTCTCTGGTGACAGTTGTCCTAAAGGGTGGTGCCAGCCATCTCTGAACTTGTGAATGCTGAATTCTGTCATGGTCTCCTCTGGAGTAGAACTCTGGTCTGTTGAGAGTTAACTGATAGCTCTTTACCCAGCCCCTAGCTCCTTGCTCTTTCATTCACTCTGCTCAGTACACCTTCTTCTCAATGATGAAGGTAAGTTGAAATCTGAGTCACCAAAATCTGCTGCTTGATGCATGGTTTGAGCAAATGGGCAGCGCCTGGAGAAGACGCTGGCGCTGATGGCTCAGAACAGGCGAGGGCTTTCCTGTGAGTGTCCTCAGCCTGTGCCTCCACGGTCGGCCACGGCGGCACCGAGAGCACCGACCGAGCTCTCTCCACACAGGTGCGTGGACCATATAGTTGATTAATGGGTTAAGACCGAGATGTGGCTATTTATGGATGTGTCACAGGTAAGCAGAGTGAATGTAGAATGGTTTGTAAATGCCAAACGAGTCCCTCCGGGACATGAGGCACTTTGAATTTTCCTGGACAGTCAAACACGCGGGCCCCATGGCCTTTCCCCCTCTCTCAGGAAACAAAAACCAGCCATCTGCTCCTGGCAGCTACACACTTCACACCTTCCTTTTCTTCCTTGTTCCTGAGGACCCCACGCTTCTGAAGAAGTTTCCCTTTAGCAAGAAAGTGTGATAATGAAGGAAATAGCCACACGGAGTTGGAAGTGGCCATCAGCTGTTGTGTTTGGAGTTTTACAACAAAATCCACGCCTTTAGGTCTGAAGTCCCGATTTGGCACATGGTACTTTTGCCCTTGATTTCTGCAAAACAGTGCTGTCCAGGTAGCCTCATCCACACACAGACACATGTGTTCGCCTTTCTCTAGGTTTTTGAAAATCACATATCTGTAGATGGGAAACAAGTATACATTGAAAATATGAATTTTAAGATAAGCACATTTTCCAGTTTCACAGAGTAAAATAGTTTCTGCTACCACATTGTGCCTAGGTGTGAATTTTTACAACTGAAATATTAATCCTCAAAAAGAGATTTTTTATAATGGAAATGCCGACACAACCTTAGCTGCCCTGCTTCAGATGGCATCATTATACTATTCCTCTCTTGACCATGTCCGTGTTCTGAGAACAGTGAAGGCATTGTCTGCCTCTGAACAGCACTGACGGACCTGGGGGTGAGGGGAAGGATTTGGCACTGATATCAGAGTGGGGGAAATAAAAACAAAAAATACACCTTGCATGCTTGACTCATTCATTCAACTCGGGATTTTTTTTTTAAGTGAATAAGGAGATTGATCCACGTAAGACTTGTATGTTCCACCACATATGGGTAAATCAAACCATAATATTGACTTTTGGTCACATCTTCCAGCTATCTGAACTCGATCCTGAACTACTAAAATGATTGCCCAATTATGAGTGTTCACATGAAGAAACTAATCACTTCACTGTAGTCTAACTTAATTTTTTGAAAGTTGTGGTAGAGTCTGTGGCTCTGAACAGCCAGTATGGTCAGCTGGAGGCAAAGGTTTTTGCCCGTACACACTGCCACAGGAATGCTCACACACCCAGCCTTACCTTCGTGTGATCCCGAGAACCCCTCATTGCGAGGCACTCTTCTGTTTTGTGCTTAGAGTTGGCACTATTGTGTGTGCATACCTGGTGAGGAGAAAAGAAATAAAGTGGAAGGAATTATCCTAGTAAGGTCTACTCACGTTCTTCTTCTCTTAACAAGGGCAGAAATGAGAACTTTCTCCAAGTGATAGACAGACGTGAAGGCTGATCCCACTGCCCACTCTCTCTGCACCATCCCAGGGGACAGAAAAACAATACAATGTAGTTAGTAATAAAAGTCAGGAGGAAAAAATAAAAAATAGAAAAATGACCTGCTAAATTATCAAAGCAGGAATTAGATGGAAACAGAACTTCTTTTTTAAAAAAATATTTATTTAAAAGGCAGAGTGACAGAATGTGAGGAGAGAGAGAGAGAGAGAGACAAAGAGTAGTGTCTATCTGCTGGTTCACTCTCCAAACGGCCCCCAAAGCCAGGGCTGGGCCAGGCTGAAGCCAGAAGCCAGAAATTCATCTGGGTCTCCCATGTGGGTGGCAAAGACCCAAGGACTTGGGCCATCTTCTGCTGCCTTCACAGGTCCATTAGCAGGAAGCTGAATTGGAAGCGGAGCAGCTGTACTCAAACAGGTACTCACGATGCTTCAAGCCTCCACTTAAGCCACTGTGCCACAATGCCTGCACCTGTTTTCCTTTCCGAATGAAGGGACTAGCTTGTGGAGAGTGTAATCGTGAAATATTGCTTTTATACTGGTTTCCTGTTGGGCACAGGACAAAAATGTTATCACTGTGTTTAGAATAGAACTACAGTTTGCCCATATGCTTTTTTAAAAAAAGATTTATTTGTGTATTTGAAAGGTAGCATGAAAGGAAGAGAAAGAGGAAGATCTTCATCTCTTGGTTCACTCCCTGTTGGCTGTGATAGCTGGGGCTTAAATAGGCCTTGGCCTGGATGTCATCCACTGCTTCTCAGACACATTAGGGAGTTAGCTCAGAATTGGAACAGCGAGGACTTGAACTGGTGCTCCAGCGTGGGATGCTGGACTGGCTCTCCTCCCCTGTGCAACTTGCCTCCCATATTTGAGTTACTAATTAAGCAAAATGCTTTTATTGTTAGGGAAAGTGCACTTGAAAAGTGGTGACTGAAAAAAGAAACCACTGGTACAATTATCGCGTCAGGGCCTTAGCAGGCATCATCCACATGGTTTCCCACCCCTCCACTCACTGAGGACTGCAGCTTCTGGGGCAGTGCCGAACGCACACAGGTCTCCATCTGCTGCCGTCGCTGCCCTGTCCACCTGCAGCGTTGAGTTCCAGCTGCTTCCAGAACTGCGGTGCTTGGAGTGACTTTTGTCAGGGCAGCCACCGTGGCCCAGAGCAGAGTAGGTGGCCCTCTCCGGAAATCCATTCTGGCAAGGAGTGATTCACATCTGGGAGCTGCTCTTCCTCTGTGTCGCCTGCTGCGGGTCAGGCGTGGGGACAGCAGTATGGGTTCTAGATGTGGCCCGGTGATAAAGGGAGATGCACGTTGTTTGAGTGCCTTGGGGCTTTGCTCAGCGGGCTCTCCTTTTTCTCACGTGAGAGTGTCCAGCTCCCCTAATAAAAGGCATGTGTTCTGAGTAGAGAGCACAGTCACCTCCGATTGCCATGAAATCTCGTGCTCTGGGGACCCTTCTCAGCTCCAGCTTTTCAGTTCTTTCATTGATACTTCTGAGAAACCTGGTGTTTAGTGTGAACTCGGTGACTGCCTTGTTCGTCCGGCCACGGTCACTCACGAAACACCCACGTTCTGCCAGTCGGCGGGGGGCCCGCTGTGCAATGTGTGTGTTTTCAAACAATTAGCAGCCCAGGCAAGAAGCAAATTCCTGCCTCAGAGCACCCAGCTTTAATAAAGTAGGTTATTTCCAGTAAACCTCTAATATGAGTGTAATATTACATTGTTTGCCAGATGCGCTTAAGTATTTAAATGCGTAAATGATATCAGCAAACACCTAAAGGTTATTTCCTGTCGCAGTCAGAGTTTCTTCTCAGCCATACAGCTCTCCACATTAATAATAATTAAAAGGTTAGAAGACAGCTTTAATTACAGCTAATCACTCAGCCTTTCCCCTCATTGTTTGGAACCAACACACACGTTTTCTAAATATCTTAAGCAGAGTGTCTTAATGTTCCACTCTTTTTTTTTTTAAGTTTATCTAATGTGTAAGAAAGAGCATTTGATTGATGGCACATCCCCGTCCACAAGCCCTCCAGTAAATCTCCCCAAGTCCTTAACCTTGCGCAGCCTGCTCGCTGGAGCATTTGCTGTTGTTTATAGTCTGTTATCCCTGGGATTGGCTTTCCGTGTAATAAAGTACTAAAAATCTCGTGGAGTAGGATCAACTTGGGTGTTCTGCGGTTTGCATGGTGGTGGTTATGCCTAATTCCCACAGCAGAGAGGGGAGTTAGAAGGAGCATCATAAAGAACAAAAGTCAGTGGGTTGCCAGCTGAGTAAGCCTGCCCTGTGAACAGGTTTGGGTAATAGCAATATTTCTAAAAGGGAGGGCAATGACACTTAAGTGAGGTTGGTCTTAGGAAGCAGTTGCGGGTCTGGATCCAATAATGTATCATTGACTGCGTCTGGAATAGATCGCCGGATAAATTGAGTGAACTCTCACCCTGCTGGGAGCTTTTCTGCTGTGTGCTCCGTGCTTATTAGCCTCCTAGCCCTCGTTTGACCCCGTTCCCTTTTTAAATTAATGCATCTCCAATTCCCTAATCTTGACTTTTTTTTTTAATCTCATGTTTCTTTGTTTCCACCCAATTTGAGGAAATAGCTGAAGAGTTTTCAACTGTTTACCCAGAGGCAAAATTAACAGGTGCATTCAGGGTTATGGTAAGGCTCATCAAATACACTGAAGGCCTGGCCCATTTCCAGTTCTGGTAAACAAGCCAGCATTGTAAATTAATTGAAAACTGACAAAGATAAAAAGCAGTGTGTAGTGCCTTAGATCCCAGTTTCGCTGTGCACAAGCAGAAGAGCCTCGCTCACTGTGACACATATTTTGACACTTTTGTCCAGGGTAATGACTTTCTAATGAACAGCACCGGGCTAACAGACATTGAGTCTCACCCCAACAGAGGCCGCCCCCGACACAGTCTGGGAATGTATTTACATCCGATAGCAGCTTGGCACAAGGAACGAACTATTCAGAAGTCTGGCCATCTGTTTGCTGCCAGTGTATGCCTTTATTTGGAGGTAGTGGGTAGATGGCCCACGAGCCTGCCTGAGGAGTGTTAGGGAGAAGATGCACCAGGCGACAGAAGACACCTCTGCCGTCCTACAGTGGAGCACGCGGGATCACTTACGCTGTAGGGAAGCAAATGGTATTTTACGTGCAGTGAAAGTCTTTAGGTACAAAAGCTCTTTAAGACCTAACTTCCTTGTTGTGAAAAACGAACTTCTTATTTTGCAAAGAACACCCACTTTTTCTGAGCAATTCTAGCTCCACGAAAGAGTTTTGAAAAGTTCTTTGTTAGAGAGAAAGGGATTGCAAAACTGTGTCATCGCACTACTGGTGGTGTTGCTGTTTTATATAATATGGCAAAGAGCTTCAGACTGTTGGTTCTTTTGGCATAATAGGGTAATTCTAAAGCACACTTTGTGGAATGAGGAGGCTGTACTGAGGGTCAGGAAAGTCAAGTTCAGGGAAACGCTGCAGCAACAGCAATTCTAGGGTTTGTTTTTGCAATGGCGGAATGACTTCATTCCATATAACTTGAGAACAGTCACTGGGTATCCCTAAGTCATTCACAAATGAAAAACCTTCATGTTTTCTGTGCTTATTGGTAAGTTAACAATTTCTCCTGGGTTTTGAAGAGTAAAAGAAGTGTTATTTGCCTCTTTAGGCTGTGTCACTTCCTGTAAGCATTGTGCTGGGCGGGCCTTTCATTGTATTCTAGTGTGCTGTGCGTTCATGAGCAGCGTGGCCGGTCCACTTGTGCGTGTGAAGCGACGTGGCCTGCACCTCACAGTGAGCCCGCAGCGTTCTGTCACCAGACTTTGCTCCCGGACATGCTGCACTGTTTCATTGATTTGCTATGATTTGTTGACCATCTGGCAGGAGCCTCCAGTATGCTCTCTGCATGATGAGCATTTGCCTAGTGATGGATCGGTGATCAACTGAATTACAGAAGAAGCACACTTAGAACCTACGCTTACAGGTCTAGGCCAGTATTCTCAGTCCATGGCAGTTTTCCCCGAGAGGGACAGCTGACAATGTCTGGAATCAGTTCTGTTGTAGCTGCGAGATCGCCGCGGCAGCGAGGGGTGGGAGCCACGGGCATCCACTGGGCGGAGGCCGGGGGTGCTGCCAAACATGCTGCGGGGCACGGGCCACCCCGCATCCCCCACAGAGAGCGCCCCAGCGCCAGGTGTTGATAAAGCGCTGCCCTGGGGGTGGGCATTTAGCCAAGCAGTGTAGATGCCCATGTCCTGGGTTTGATACTTGGCTTTGGCTCCCGACTCCAGCTTCCTGCCAATGCAGACCCTGGCAGGCAGTGGTGTTGGCTCAAGTGACTGGGTTTTTGCCACTCACGTGGGAGAACTGGCTTGAGTTGCTGGCTCCCAACCTCAGCCCAGCCCTGGCTGTTGCAGGCATTTGGAGAATAAACCAGGAGATGGAAGCTCTCACTTCCTCTCTGTCCTCCCTGCCACCAGCTCCTCTCCCTCTCAAATAGGTGAATAAAAATTGCTAAAATTAAAATAGAAACTGTGGTACCGAGACAACATAAATCCTCAGCCCTCCTGACAGTCGTTTCCACACCCTGTGCCCCTGGGGTACAAGCAGCCATGTGCACTCTCGGTAATTTGACATTTCTGCCTCCAGCCCAGGCGCCTGCCTCTCTCTCTCTCTCTCTCTCTCTCTCTCTCTCTCTCTGGCCCTGTACAGCCCTGTCCTCTGGACACTCCCACCCCAGTATCTCAGCAGTTGTCTCCTAGGGCATCCAAAGTCGAGTTCACCATCTTCCCCAAACATTTCATGCACTGTTTTCCTGGTCACATGATTAGCATTTTGAAAAACCAACATTTGTTCAATCCAATTGTGTAAGTGACCAAAGTGGAGAGTAGTTCACACCGAGGAGGGCACCAGCATTCAGAGAAGGACAGTGCATCCTGCCGAAGGGTAGGAGAGAGTCTGGTGCCATTGAGTGAGACACGAAGGGCCAGTAGCATCCGGACACCGAGGGCTCTTGAAGGAAACCCATGAACACGGGCCGGGAGTCTGGGAGACAGGGCTGGGAGCAAGGCCGTGATGGAGCGCCGACTCAGGCCTTGTGTGCTGAAGGGAAGCCGTATGCGATGAAATGGGCCTGGCGCGGAGAACCGTGTAGACTGGAGGTTGACAGGAGCTGTGGAGAATTAAGCTGATAGCAGTGGCAAGACACCCACTGCCTTCCTCCTCACTCTTCCAGATGCCATTGCAGATCCTCAGAGAGGCTTCCCCAGCACCTGCGTGTGGCTGAATGGCCTTGCTCCACACAGTTGGGGCTTTACACTTCTCTTCCAAAGATCGAGCGTCCTAAAGCTGTGTGCTCCAGCCCTGTCTGTCTTGGTTCTACCCAAATGCCCAGGCCAGCACAAGCCAGCATTTCAGCCTTGGTTGACAGAGATGTTGCCTAGGTAGACACAGTAGGATTTCCCGTCTAATTCATATTGACAGAAAGTGAAAGGATGAATTAAGAATGACTCTGAGGTTTTAAGCCCCCCTAACTCTGTGGGACATGTGGCGAGTTAGAAATATTAACAATCCTATCTAGGAAGAAAAATAGGTTGAAAAGGAGACAAACTCCGTTTTGGATGTGCTATGGTGTCAGCGTGGAGAGATTTAGCTAGCCTGGGAGACGTGGAAGAGAAGTAGGGATGCAGGCTTAGAAGGGAAAATGCGCTAACAAGGACGTATGTAAAAGCCCGAGACAGACTGAGTGGGTTCCACTGAACGCTGCCCAGGGTGAAGAAGCTGGCATTGCCTGCATCGCCTCTCTCCCTGCCCTCTGCGTTTCTTCAAGAGCGTCCGCCTCTCCCAGTGAACGGTACACAGAACGGCTTTTAAACTCATCTGAAGGGCCAGGATGATTTCATCTGCTTTTTTGACAGGCAGAGTTAGAGAGAGAGACAGAGAGAAAGGTCTTCCTTCCGTTGGTTCACCCCCCAAATGGCCGCTACAGCCGGCGCGCTGCGCCCATCGAAAGCCAGGAGCCAGGTGCTTCCTCCTCCCACGCGGGTGCAGGGCCCAAGCACTTGGGCCATCCTCCACTGCACTCCCGGGCCACAGCAGAGAGCTGGACTGGAAGAGGGGCAACCGGGACTAGAACTCGGGGTGCCGGCGCCGCAGGTGGAGGATTAGCCTAGTGAGCCACGGCACCGGCCTCATCTGTTTTCTTGCTTTTCTAAAAGTCTCGCCCACTTCACTGCTTGAAATTGCACCAAAGTTTTTGAATTCTGGCTTTGATACAGTTCACACTGCTAAGTTTGATATTTTTTTTTTTTTAGATTTATTTGAAAGTCAGAATTACAGAGAGGAGAGGCAGAGAGAGAGAGAGAGAGAGAGAGAGAGAGAGAGAGAAAGAGAAAGAGAGGTCTTCCATCTGCTGGTTCACTTGCCAATTGGCCGCAACAGCCATAGCTGCGCCGATCCGAAGCCAGGAGCCAGGAGCTTCTTCTGGGTCTCCCATGTGGGTGCAGGGGCCCAAGGACTTGGGCCATCTTCTACTGCTTTCCCAGGCCATAGCAGAGAGCTGGATCGGAAGTGGAGCAGCCAGGTCTCGAACTGGCGCCCATGTGGGATCCCAGCACTTCAGGTCAGGGCGTTAACCCACTGCGCCACAGTGCCAGCCCCAGTTTGATACATCTTAAAAGATACATGTTGTTAAGTGTTCTAAGTTTCCATTTTAAAAGATTGATTTATTTATTAGAAAGAATTACAGAGTGCTAGGGAAAGACAGAGAGAGATCTTCCACCTGCTGGTTTACTCCCTTGATGGCTGTGCCAGACAGGGAAGAGCCAGGCGGGAGCCAGGAGCTTCATCTGGGTCTTCATCAGGAACTTCATCTGCCATATGGGTGGCAGGGGCTGGAACATTTGGTCCATTGTCCACTGCTTTCCCAGGCCATTAGCAGAGAGCTGGATGGGAAGTGGAGGAGCCAGGTCGCAGGCCGTGGCTTTAGCCCGTCCACCACAACCGCGGCCCCAGTGTTCTAAGTTAAAAAACCTGCTGCGGTGCCTTCCGGGAGTTTGTAAAGACATCTCAAACTTTCCGTCGCGGTGAAGTGTCCCTCCCCCGTGCCCTGCCTGCCCAGCCCTGCTTTTCCAGACGGAGCTTCAGTGAGGTTTGCAGCCTTGGCTTTGAGAGAACGTAAGCGTCTGCGCTGTCCCGGACTCCTGGGGCTTTCCCGTCTCACCTTCCCCCCGAGGAGCGCGGTGCAGAGCTTCGTTAGTTCTCTTCCTTGGCTTTAGTTTCTAGTATTTCTGAGATGGAAGCAGCTCAGAAGTCATGGCATCTGGACCCCTGGCCTGACTGCCCCCCTCAGCTTGGCAAGCAGAGCCCAGGACGCGCGGCCGCCCCAGGGCCCAGTGCGGGTCTGCTCTACCATGCCAGCGGGCACGAGTATTACTGCGTGGAGTGATGACATGCAGAACTTGAACTGTGGACAGATTAAAATCAACATGAGCCATCGGAGAACGTCTCCTGCGTGAGGTATTCCTGCAGTTATGCAAGCATGAGGTGGTCAGCCAGTAAACAGAAGTAGGGCCAGAGGACTATCTTACCATGACCATCTGTGTGCACCTTCTGTGAGATCTGTGTCTTTGTGTATGTGTGTGTGTTGTGTGCATGTATGTGTGCCTGTGTTCCTCATTGATATAGGGAGAATCTAGGCACACTTTCCTTCCATTTTAAAAGCGTAAGTATAGTCTTGAATAGGGGATAATAAACCATGAGCATGAAATCCATTGCACTCCGTGCCATTAGCTCAGCCTGTGACCTTAGAGAAGTCACTTATTTTACTTTAATGTATAATCGAGAAATCATTACCGTCAGATGATGACATTGACAAATTGCCTCAACTCAGATGTAAAATGCTGTGTGACATGAAAACAATTTGTCTTGCCATTATTTCAGATGTTTCTACTTTTCGTCTGTAACCAGAGTCACATTTCATAGTAAGTTTGAACATGAGCAAAATATTAAAAATACATGATTTAAATGCTTTGAGCTTTAGCAACATTTACTGACTGGTACAGTAAAGCCTAAAGTTTTCTTCCAAGGCCACTTCATTTAGTCATTATCCATTCATAGAAAGACATATTACCATTAAGATTACAAATAGAACTCGCTGTGGTTAATTTCTTCCACTTAAACGAAGTTGTCTGAGAAAGCAGCTAACCTATTTATAAAAGTATGTCTTTGGACATGGGCCAGAAGTTATTTTGAATGTGCTTTCTTGTGTGAGTGCTACTAACGTTGCTAGATAGATACAGTGCAGGCAGCTTGTACGTTGCTTTTCTTTGCCATAGTTGCAGACCAAAATATTTTAAACAACAAAAAAGGACCCTGCTGAAATCCAATTTTTTTCAACATCCCTCGAGAAAACACGTTTAGGGGGTTATATTTCTTGGGACAAAGTTTTGAAATATTTTTTCTAATAATGAAGGGTATTTGTCATTGATCTTGGGGAAAGCTACAGCTAAATGTAAAAATTGTGCCAAGCATTAAGTTTTAAAATCCAAGCTACCTGCAAAGAATGGCACGCGAGAACTTCGGGTCTAATCGGACACGGGTGAAAACCAAGATTGGTTTGCTGTCATCATGACTTCTGTTTTTCTTTTTTTAAAATTTCCTTTGCCATTTAATAACTGTACATATATGAGGTCCATGCTGGTTTGAAACAGACAGGCATGGGTGAGATTCAAGTCAGGGCAAGTGTATGTCTCCTCTGAGTGTGTCCTTGCCTGTGGTTATCTCAGAGTGCGCAGTGCGGCAGTGTAGCTGTGGCCACTCTCCTGCTCAGTGGACACCAGAACCGCTTCTCCCATGCAACCGTGACTTTGTATCTAGTGACCGTTCTCTCCCCTCCCCTGTTCAGCGTTCAAAAGATTCACTGTCTTTTGTTGTGAGAAAAATTCATTCTACTTCAGGGTTTTTTGTTTTTGTTTTTGTTTTAGGTAATATGTTGCACTGGAAAAAAATGGAGGTTTAGAGACAAACTTGCTAGAACCCCATCTCTGTCATTTATTTTAATTTTTTTTAAAGATTTATTTATTTATTTGAAAGTCAGATTTACACATAGAGTGAAGGAGAGGCAGAGAGAGAGAGAGAGGTCTTCCATCCACTGGTTCACTCCCCAACTGGCCACAACAGCCAGAGCTGCACCGATCTGAAGCCAGGAGCCAGGAGCTTCCTCCAG
Source organism: Lepus europaeus (assembly GCF_033115175.1). Taxonomy (NCBI): domain Eukaryota; kingdom Metazoa; phylum Chordata; class Mammalia; order Lagomorpha; family Leporidae; genus Lepus; species Lepus europaeus. The sequence continues at coordinate 2,522,241 of NC_084829.1, read as the reverse complement.
GTACCCAACGTGGGCACAGGGGTCCAAGAACCCAGGCCATCCTCCACTGCCTCCCAGGCCACAGCAGAGAGCTGGATCGGAAGTGGAGCAGCCAGGACACGAACCAGCGCCCATATGGGATGCTGGCACTGAAGGCGGTGGCCCCAATCACTATGCCACAGCACTAGCCCCCCATCTGTCATTTAAGCAGTTGTGGGCCTTTTGAGGTTCTTTCCTAGTGTAGGAGTCCAGGAACCCAAAAGGGTTGATGGATGTCTGCTTTGACCGATGGGCCTGACCTGCTTTATGTAGAAATGGCCCTTCCTGTTGGCACACAACTCCTGCCCCTCTGACAGAGTCCCTGGGGTGTGGGGAGTGACACAGGCCATGGGTGTGTGGCTCAGAATCTGCTCTGTCATCTACGACACAGGGGAACTCAGCCATCCAGGAGAAGTCCGTATTTTCCCATTAAAAACACAATGTTAGCCTCTGTCGCTCATTGCAGTCTTTGAGTGCAAGAAATATTGGGCAAAATATTGCCCCCTCCCAAGAAATTAGGGTATCTTTAACTTCAGAGTAACAGAAAAGTGTAAGCAAGTTGGCTATAACCATAAGAAGTACATTGAGTCCCAAGGTTTTCTTTAGGGCTCTCCTGTTGGATGATGCAGATCATCCAAGGACGTGGTCGGTCTCTCTCTCCCTCCCTCCCTCCCTTCCCCCCCTCCCCCTCCTCTTCCTCTCCCCTTCCTCTCCCTCTTCTCTCTCTCTCTCTCTCTCTGCTGTCCACAGGCTGATCCCCATCCTGGCTAGGAGCAGTTCCGGCTACGTTCTTCTCCAGAGGGACTTCCTGAAATCCTTAGCAGGCATCCTGGCCCCATCTCCCTCGGGCTAGAGTTGGGTCCTGTACCCACACCTGAGCCATTTGCTACCAGATGAGTAGGCTGACTCGCATGGTCCTAGTCTAGAGCGGGGCAGCCACCTGGAGTCACACTGGTAAGGATGAACAACCATACTATCGTGGACTTCCTTAGGAAGGGGAGGTGGAATGCACTCTGGCCACCTCAGCACAGCCACTACAGGTGACTTCTTGGAGGAAGAGGTTTTTCATGCTGACTTTGAAGAGCAAATAGAGCTAGGAAAAGATAAGAAGGAGATTTGAAGTTGGAGGAATGGCATCCGCAGCCAGTTCAGAAGTGCAGAATAGCGTGGTCTTTGGAGGGCACTGTGAGTATGTGACTGTAGAGAATAGCGTGGTCTTTGGAGGGCACTGTGAGTATGTGACTGTAGAGAATAGCGTGGTCTTTGGAGGGCACTGTGAGTATGTGACTGTAGAGAGTGCAGAGGAATGGCATCCGCAGCCAGTTCAGAAGTGCAGAATAGCGTGGTCTTTGGAGGGCACTGTGAGTATGTGACTGTAGAGAGTGCAGGAGGAATGGCAGACGAGTCCGCGGGAGACTCGGAGCGCATCACACCCGACGTGAACATCGTTCCAGCTCACAGGAGGGTCCAGACCATGTGTGAGGAAGGTTCTGAATTAGGACATGGCAGGAAAATACGGAGGACGTGCTATGTAGAGAAGTACTTCTCAGGTAGCCTTGTAGGACTTCCTGGCCGACAGACTGTGAGGGAGTGAGGAGAAGGGAATGAGGTGCATGGCTCCTCCAGCCATGGTGACACAGGTGACCACCGGTGTCAGTGTCCTTTCTTGTCTCTCTCTTGCTCACTCAGTCTCATCTCTTTCTTGCATACACAGCACTACATCCATACCTGTGTGGTCAGAGAGAGAATTTCCACGGAAATGACATTGCAACTAAAATAGGGACATAGGCAAAATGCTGATAAATTGTGATCTTCCCCATCCTAGTAGTAATAGCTTCTCCCTTCCCCAATTTTTGATAAACATGTCTTACTTAGTTATATAAAAAACAAGAATTAGAGTGTGTGGGGGGTGAGGGGAGAAAGAGAGAATCTTCTATCCACAGATAAGAGAGAGGGAGAGAGAAATCTTCTATCCACAGATTCATACCCCAAAAGCCTACAACAGCCCAGGTCTCCATCTGGGTCTCCCATGTGGGTGGCCAGGACCCAAGTACCTGAACCATCACCTGTTGCCTCCCAGGGTGCACATTGGCAGGAAGCTGGATTGGAAGTGGAGACAAAACTGGATTCCAGGCACCCTGACATGGGATGTGGGTGTCCCATGTGGTAGCTTAACCTGCTGCACCACAAATGCCCACCCCTCAGATATTTTAAATGAGTTAAGTGGCTCATTTTTCTAAAAAAAAAAAAAAAATGACTTGGTGATTTATAACTAGCCGAGATACTCATCTTCATTAAGACAGAATCATTTCAAAAACTTCCATGTTTGGTTGTCAGCTTCTTGTGAATTTTTTGAGTTTTATACCAGTTTCACTTTGTAGTTATAGTTTGGAAGGAAAGAACTGTTTTCCAGTATCACATTTCTTACAAATGACTGAAATATGCTTAGTCAACCTCCTCCCTGCAGAAAGTTCACCTTTGAACTAGAATCAACTGAAAACAACGCCTCAAAATGTTCCGGGATGTTCTAAAAGCAAGGGATTGCAGAAGAGGGCTCCATTTTATTTTTAGCACGTCCGTCCAGCACTTTAGCATTCCCTACAGAGAAATGCCCACAGCTTACCGGCCCTGCTCCTTTGCTGCTTGGGATCTTTTTACACACTAAGACATCAGTGAGCAGAGTTTGAGATGAATTGAAAGTGCACAGCTTGTTCAGTCTCTTCTGTGTACTCCTTGGTCAGTGAGTCAGCCTTGAGCGGATGTGATCCATTTCAGCATGCGCTGCTACCTGTAACTAGTGTTAGGTGCACGGCATCGCCTGCAGGTGACCCGACACAGCCACCCTCCAGCCTCGCACAGCAACACCTGGCTGCTGGCGGCCAGTTCCCGGGAGCACCAAGCTACCCAACCCCAGCACCGCTTACTGAGATGACACTCAAGACCTCACACTCAGGCTATCCTGTGGCTTTTTCTTTTTCTTTCTTCTTTAAGTCCAGCTGATTCACAGGCCTGTTTGGGCTGCTTGCAGAAAACAGGGCTGTAGGTCAGCTGGCCACCAGAGCCCAGAGCATCCACTCCAGCGTTCTTGGAAGTGCAGCGACCCAGACTGTAGTTTCCCAAGGTAGCCAAAAATGAGCATCTGGCCCTAATTTAGACTGGGCTCATGGGCTCCCCACTAACAGCGAATGCCTCTCTTGCTCTCTTCTCTCTCTCCGATGGGCTGGGTGGGGAGATCAGCCCTGAGTGCTGCTGTTTTCCTGCCTCTGCCGTCCTCGGTTCCAGTAACAGCTGCGGGTTTGCCTCTGTAAGTGGTTCTTGGGACTGCTGTGCTTACTGGACACCCTTCAAGAAGTCGCTGAGAACCTACTGTGTGCTGGTCACGCTGTGTGTGTCCTGGAAGTGGCTGGAGCAGGCAGAACGCCAGGGTGGAGGTGTCATTCCTGGAGTAAAGACCGGGTGCACCGTCCAGGTGTGAGGTCCTGTGAAATCTCAATGAAACAGTGTCCATTCATCTTTCCAAGTTGAGTATTGTCTAATCAGGGCCTTTTGCCCAAGTGTTTGGAGTAAAATACGGTTCTAAAATCCTAGCATCTGAAGAGGACTTGTTTTATGTGTGGGAAAACGTAGCTCCTACACCGTGCTGCCTAGCATAACTTGGGGAAGTTTCAGGAATACATCTGGCACCTCCTACAGCAACAAAGTTGATTTCTAACAAACAAGTGAAAACAGTTCCCCAAATACTCCTTTCCTGACCCTACGCCGAAAGCACCAGCGTGGAGCAGTGTGTCCCCTGGGTCCCCATGACCCCCAGCCTGGGAGCCCACTCCTCCTCCTGTGGGCAAGTGTCTGGCAACAAGTGCTTTCAGCTGTGCCTGACAGAGCTCATTGCAGAACAGCGTGACTTTATTTCCAGTTCCAGGGTGACAATTACAACATCAGTTGGAATAGTGCATCTGACGTGGAATTGACCAGAGTGGTCAGAATGATGGATCTGAGATATACTTGAAGGGATAATTGTACACAACCCGTTTAAAAGCTGGTAAATATTTAAAGGTCAGGGGTTAAATGTCAAAGCCACAGCACTTGGGCTCAGCTCCATAAAGTATCAAGAATGACTCCTAATTAAATCCAGGGTATATTTCACCAAAGGGAAATAAATCTGACAGCTAACAACCAATACTGGATTACCACCTTATAGAGGTTAGGGATCATGCTAGTAATTGCAGGCGGCTTACAGTTTGTAACCCAGTACTAATCCAGAGGATGCTTGCTTACGGTCACAGATGAGCGTGCAACACGGAGTCAAGTCTGTGAACCCAAAATAAGTATGACCGAAAGGCATGGCTGAGTCCCCTGGCTCCTTTTTTTGTTTAAAAATAAATGCCCTGTGGCTGTGGCAGAGCAAATCACTAAAACAAATGTATTCAAAAGACATGTTCCCTTGTTCTCTCAAGCTAACTGAGAATTTTCTGTGATTAATCATTGCCAACTGGCGCTATAGCCAAGTATGAAAATAGATGGATTAGATATCCAGACCAGTCCGGCAGATTGAAGGCAGAAAAGTGCCAGCCAGGGGTGTAGTAGTCCCTTGCCTAGTCACACACTTGTCATTATACTCAGGTGACGTGCAATGTTTTACTTCAGCTCAACCTGCTTAGATAGGTGTAATTTGGACGCTACTGTGGATGCTCCTCCTCAGGGGAAAAGCTGTTTACCTTAAGATGAGATATACCGTGTGAGCACTAAGCAAACAGAGTAATTGTAATATTTTAATAGCTATGTTTACATGCAGATCTTGAGATTATTTCCGCATTAGGTGATTTATAGGGCTATATTAAGTAAATCACACTTGGAATGCTATTCCAACGAATGAGTCAGAAAATACTGCCATCTCCCCTTTCTCCTTTCACCAGAAACCTTGGGAGAGCAAGAGACAAAATAGGAGTTCCAACCCTCCCCACACGAATCTTAACGATCATCAAGAAATCTTCTCATTTAAGTTAGCATTTCAGCTAAATTTTTGATATTTTATTGCCATTGCTTTGTCTGTTTATAGTAAAATCATCTAAACTGAAATTTCATGGAGATAAATTTTTGTAGAAGAAGAAGGAAAAAAAAAATAGCCAAAGCCCTTACGGGCAACCTCGTCATCCCTAATACTCCGGCTTCTCCAGGCTGAACTAATTACTGCATAATCTTTACTTGAGGTATTGGTTAAATCAATTAAGTTGTTAGGCATAATTTCAATAATACTAGTGTTTGAGAGAACGACATAGCAAACATGATTCGCCTTAATTAGACTTTTAAATTCAGAGCCCTATCTAAGTCTGCAGCCAAGTGCTCTATTTTAAATCTCTCTGCATTCATTTAGTTGTAAAGGGAAATTTTTTAATATGTCTGGCTCTAAGTAATTAGTTTGCAAATTTGTAATGTGAGATGCTGTAGTGCTGAGCAGGGGAAGGAGAGCCGAGCCTCCTCCCTTTTCGTTTTATTAGCTTTTCCTGTGTCTGGAGACTTCCTGCATGGACACAGCATTCCTGTAAGGTCAACTCGTGGGAGGTTTGCACCCACAGCGTCAAATGCCTTCAGTCAGGTACCTGCCACTGACCCTCCTCCACCCTTTGCTCCTAACGGGGGACAAAGCCAGCCCGCCCGGCGTTTCTTTGCCAAGGCTTTCAGAGCACTTGGTGGGCAGCAGAGCCTGAGCTGTGTGCCCCCAGCTCTCTCCTGTGTCTCCTTCCTCTCTAAGCAGTAGATGCTGAGCTGCAGATCCTGTCCAGACCTGTGGGAAAGTGCACAAGGCCCCCGCCGTTCGCCGTTCGTCCTGGCCTTTCCCACTCACTGGGGCAGGAAGGCTTCCTTAGCAGGAAGGAATATTGGGATGTGGCTTTAACTCTGGCTCCTCCGGCAGCCAGCGCAGATGCCGAAGCTCTCTCCCTCCTGAGAATCTCCCAGCAGCTTCCTTTACCAGACAGGCGTTCTTCCTGAGGCTTTCCTGCCCACAGAAAATTCAGGTTTGCCACGGGCCCTGCCAGGCTCATCCGCACTGAGCAGTGTTGTTGAGCATTGCCTTTGCTGATAACAGATTAGGAAGCCGAAGGTCACATTGTATTGGAACCTCTGAGTGCTGAATAAAATGTAGCCTGCTTAGGGTTTTCCATTCTTGGAAGATGGCATTTGTCTAATTCTATGGTAACTTGCTATGGGTAATGCAGTATCTGTGCCACTTCCATTAGAAAAGATAGATATCTGTCTCCACCCACTCCTTGGCCTTTTGTAAATTCGCAGAAATCACCATGATAATGACACGCAATCATAGCAAACCTTTAGAAACCTTAGCCTTTCTCAGGCTTATCTTATCCTTTGAATCTTATCATCTGAACCTGTGGTGAGCCCAAACAGGTACAATATTTCTCCAAGGTAAAATATTTCTACACTTTTTAATGCAATTTACATTTTACTTTTTTAAATCTTACAGTGATGCATTTGAACATTCTGAAAATTAAACTTTGAATGAACATAATTGCAAGGGTTAGCGGAAATTGAACAAATGAAATATAAAGACTTCCACTTCCTGTATATGAATTTTTAGCCTTTCCCCAAACTTTCTCTATTGTAAACTTAAAACAAAGTCTTATCAGCGAGGAACATGGAGTAGCAGCTGGACACCATTAAATCCCTCTGTCTCAGCTATTCTTCTTCATTACCTTTTTCCTGACAGCTCTGGCTCTGCACAGAAAATGTAACTTTGTGATAGAGATTTATGGGATTCAGGTGTCCTGCATCTGAGGGGGAGCTCGGTGCACAAGAATGAGGGCTTTGCAAGAACCCAGAGAATTTTGTAAGGAGAAAAGGGTGAACTCGACAAAATTCAGTGAAGAAAAAAAATACTTTTATGTAACCAGTTCATCCGTCACTTTAACCCAAGCTCCTTTTCTAGGGTGTTTTCATAATAAGATTATATTTCTGCAAGCTAAAATACTGGATTTCCTTCCACTGAAGGACTTTCGCTGTCGCACTGTGCAATACACAGCAGCACTGGCCAGGGGCTCCGCGAGTCAGTGAGACCCTGAGGTGTGCCTCTGCCCAGCAGCGTAACAGACAACCCTGGGCAGACATCCAGCCAGAAGCACGGATTGGACCAGGCAGCGCAGGTGCTCGCCCAGCCTAGCACAGCAGCATGGCAGCTGGGAAGTTGGTGGGGAGGTCCTAACCCACACACGACAGGCTGTGAGCCTTTAATTGGGCCGACACTGGCTCTCGTATGTCAAAGTCTGAGTTCAGATGTACGCATTTTTCTACACTGACACAACAGAACCACTGAGCAAAGAGACTTGGTGGAGGCATCTGAAGACTGGATAGGGTCCTAGGCAATCAAGAAGCATATTTAAAACTCAAGTGATATGGGCCGGCGCCGCGGCTCACTAGGCTAATCCTCCACCTAGCGGCGCCGGCACACCAGGTTCTAGTCCCGGTTGGGGCGCCGGATTCTGCCCCTGTTGCCCCTCTTCCAGGCCATCTCTCTGCTGTGACCAGGGAGTGCAGTGGAGGATGGCCCAAGTCCTTGGGCCCTGCATCCCATGGGAGACCAGGATAAGCACCTGGCTCCTGCCATCAGATCAGCGTGGTGCGCCGGCTGCGGCGGCCATTGGAGGGTGAACCAACAGCAAAGGAAGACCTTTCTCTCTCTCTCTCTCTCTCTCTCTCTCACTGTCCACTTTGCCTGTAAAAACAAAACAAACAAACAAAAAAAAAAAAAACAAAAAACCTCAAGTGATACGAAAAGCTGGCCCTCTTGAACATTGAATTGAAAACCTCAAGTGATA